>NC_137544.1:14393002-15691489 GCF_963082525.1 Nesoenas mayeri
CTGCTACCATGCTGTCTCCCCTATGGTTCCTCTTGAAGCTGTGCAGAGCAGAGCATGGATCTCACCATCTACAAGGAAAGAAAAATAAAAAAAATTAAAAAAAAATAATAAAAAAAAATCTATATTCTGTTGGTTAAAGCTGTAAGGAATTAACCAAACAATTCCATGTTTTGTGTGCGGACTCTCTGATGTATATATGTTTGTCTTTTGCTTCCTTTTCTTTTCAACAGAAGATGATGAAGATTCATGCAGATCCTTGTTTAGGTACAGTGTGTAGAAGGGGAGGAAAAGACAACATAAAATGAAGATAGGGATGAGGACAACATATTGTGATGTAGTTGTGATGTAACAGTAAACAGAAACCAATTTTTTTGTTTGTTTCTTTCACAATTATTTTTCTGCAGTCTATTGGACGTGAGTAATACCATAATTTGGAAACCAAGTGCTGGTAAAAATAGAAGTTGAACAAAGGTGCTTATGCTTACTATCCTTCTTGCTGATGCACAAACAAGAATTCAGGAACCATCATTCTGGTTACAGAAATCCCTTTCTCTTGCAACAGGAGGCCTGGCCAGCAGTGTTATGAGCAGGAAGCCACTCATCCCAGATGTACCACTCAGCATTTCATTTCTTTTAAAAAATTACTCTGGCAATAAATTAATGTCTCAAATGATATTGTCTGGGTTCTCACTTATTACTCATGGTCCATCAGAAATTGTTCTATAACTAATTAATCTGCTACAAGGAAACATGCTTGAATGTGTAGGTGCTTACATTTACAATTTCCTTTATTTGTGTCACTCTTCTGGAGCTAGCTGCATTTTTATGCCCTGTGAAATCTAATTTAAAAATATTCAAGGTATCTTCAGGGTTTTTTATTATTTTTTTTTTGTTTGTTTGTTGTTTGTGGGTTTTTTTTTCCTAGGCCCTTTAAAACTTTAGAGTGAAAGAAATGTTAATGATCTCACACATGCTTTACTCACATTTGTAATTTAGCAGACAAACCCTGCAGTCTTGTCTTCCTACAGTTTAAAAATATTCAGGATTTAATGGGGAAACTTGACAAGGGAAGCAGTAGTTTCAAGTGGTGCACATAAATCTTAAGCACAGAGAATTACAGGCAGATTCAGTCTCTCTTATATCATTTTGTTGTACAAATGAAGTAGCATAACAAAGAGAATAAAAGTTTTAACATTTTCACTGGTATTATTCTCTCTCAAGATCTATTTCTGCTCTACTGATTTTCTGTTGTTTTAACAATGTATTGGTGCACTCAAAACGCCTTGGCAATTGAGATAAAGATTTATGTTCTTTAGACAGATAAATTTCAAAAGTTTTGTCACTTCAGACCCGCTCATATAATCATATTATATTTCTGAACTTTTGCTGCATTCTCTTCTGATAAGCCAGCACTCCCATGTTTCTTACAAATGCAAAAGCTGAGACCTTGCTCCAAGCTCCTCAGAACTATCTGAAGAAGCAGAAGGAAGTGCCCTCCATCTGCTCATTTACGTAGAGGAAGGAACAGAGCTTCACCATGCAAATATTCAGTAGAATACGTGTTTCTTGTGCTTTCTTTGTGAGAGTTATGCTTTTCCAAGTCAGGGCAGACTTCATGTCAAATCCTAATTCTATCATTTAAAAAAAAAAAAAAAAAAAAATAGAAACAAAGACTCTGCATCATGGAATCTTCAGACATATTAAGAACTTGCCCTTAGCTATTACAACTGAGAAGTCAGAAAAAAAAAAAAAAAGAAAAAAAGGTCAGTTATTCACAGGAAAATAGAGCATGCATGAATGCATGTATGCATGGGAAACATTGCCTGCCTTATCTGCTTCTTGGTTTAGATTTGAGTCTTTCCTATGCTGAAGTCTTTGTGATATTTTTATAAGTGTGAAGACTCTAAGTATATTTACCAAGAAATGGACTTAATCTACATATCACTTCTGAATCTGATCCAGTCTCTCCTGATTGATCACTTGGTCTTTCAGCCTTCCATTCTCATTGGTATTGCTACAGCATTGCTACAATGGCCGAATACTAAGCCTGCAGAAAAAAGTAACCAACATCTTTCTTCTATCTTATCTCCCAGAACTTGCTCGCCAAATAAATACCCATTTCAGCATCAAGAAGTCACAAACAAGGGACAGAAGCGTAGATGGGAGAAGTCCTCACCCTGTCAATGGTAATCAGGCATCAGATCATTCCAGCTCTGCTGCAGACATGTACTGTGAGGTCACTAGTTATATGTTTATATTATTTTGTCTTTTGCTGTTTCCTTGCAGATCCTTCTAAGACACATGAACTGTACTGACATTGCAGCCTTCTGTTTAATTGGTAAACAACTACCTCACTGCCCTTCCCATCAATTGTACCTGTCAGGGGAAAACGTCCTTTTGAATGTGGCAGGAAAAAAGTTTTCAAAGTAGCATGTACTTTAAGACAAATGTGGGGGAAAACGAGTATTCCATGTCTTTCTTTAAGTTTTGAAGCAAAGATAACCTCTGTTTACTAAACTGACTGAACTGTTTTTAGGCCCAATGGCAGAAACTGATTGAACTCATCACTTCTTTGAATCAAAACTGAAAATGCTATTGTTCTGAACTCAGCACTGTCATAACAGTCCGTAATTGCAATGTGCTCATTATATATGTATGTTAATTATTTCACATAAATCAATTCCTCTTAGTACTGTTGGCTGTTTTTCAGTCACACCTATAGGTGTGCCTAGATGAATCTCCATTGTACTGGAATAAATGCCTACCGTTGCCTGTTTGGTATTGTGGCCGAAAGGACAAAAAAATAACAAGTACTGGGAAAGAAAAACAAGTGTGGCAGGAATGATAAGGGGTTGATATAACACAAATAATATAAATTGATGTAAAAAAGCTCCAGTCACAATTTCTTAATTGCCTATAGACTAGAAGATGGCAATATTCTGTACACGAAATTTCAGAAAGGAGTCTTTATCCAGTGACTTAATGAACTCAGAAATACCTTATTCCTGTAAAATTTATTAGTTAAAATCCTGTTCAAATACATTGGATGTTATAAACAAATCCCAATAATATTATGCTATTTATTGTTTTCTAGAATAACTTCTTTGAACAGTTCACATAGTAAGGTAGAAAGCTTTAATCTTTGAGGTCAATGAGAAAAAGATTTTTAAAGATTTGTGTATATGCAGATATGTCTGAAATTTAGTCTCTAAATCACCAGAATTAGGTATCCAAAAACTAAAAAGAAATTAAAATAATAATACTATCCCCAAAGTTTGACGAAGGTAAACACAAAATACCTAGTGCACCTGGAATTTTTCAAAAAAATCTTTCTAACTAGAAGCAGATATTAAAATAAACAAATAAAACCCCCTATTTGAATGTTTAGAAGTCTTCATTAAAAAGCAACAATAGACATACAAGGCTTAAACGAGCTTCGTGAAAGATATGAATGAATAAATGAATACAAAACCAAAATATATGAACACAGATTGACCGAGGATGAATGAAGACGATCACTATACAAAGGAAGTGTCATCACAAACACGATTGTTAAAAAGAACTCTTCGCTTATCTTCTGGCCGTTGGGTTCCATTATCAGTTTCAATGAACCAGCAAATGTTAATTAGCCCCCATGGGTAAAAGGGGCATTTCCAATAACAGACATAATGTCAAAGGCAAATAATGTTATAAATGTAATTGATAACTATGGCTTTGCATCAGCTATTAGACAAAACAGGTTTTTCATCAACACCAACATTTCAGGATGAAAACAAGAGTATAAGAAACAAAAAAGTTATCTGCCAAATATTGCAGGAAATCTTAACAGTAGGCTTACTTGATATTTTTTAACTGATACTGTGAGTGACAACAACAACAACAACAACAAAATAATTTTGTCTAAACGTTACAGAGATGTCAGAAATTATTGCATTTTCTGATATTCTAGTGTTGATTGATTAAGGCTAATAGAATTATTTTCTGATTTTTTATTTCCCTCAACACACTTTCATATTTCAGACTTGTCTTCGAGTAGTTCAGGTAGACAGATTTTTAAATGTTTGTATGCTTTTTGAGACTCAGAAAAATATTTACATCTTATGCAAGCCAAGACTACATTTCAACTTCCCAGAAGTTCCTTTATATTTTTATATATTTTCTATATATTCAATAATTAACAACAAAATTATGAAAGCATAACAAAAATATAAATAATATTAAGCATTTTTTCCTTTGAGTCCCTTCTTCATATTAATCTTTCACATCATTAATTACTACTCACACTTCTATAATTCCTTTACCTGATCCTTGCACAACATCCATGAAAAAAAATACTGGTTTGTTAAGCCATTGGAAAGGATCCATGAACAAAAACCACCATGTTGCTTAATCTGTAACTTGTTTATTTTTCTTCTGTTAATCAGTCCTATTTTTTCCCAATTACCTGTCCTTCTCCAGGTTGTCTACCCTGTACTGAAGGTCATATCATAGTAACTTCTTTACAAAGTGTTATGAATTCCATATTAAACTAATTCACTTTTATTTGTCAGCAGCTCTCCTATTAGAAATCTCTTTTGGAACCTCATTTCTCTATTAAATATAACCTTTCTTCTAATTCTCACCTTAATATGTTAATGGACATACATATTCTAATATTAATTTCATATTTTTCCTCACCTCCTTATCTGCACTCTGATATCTCCTCTTCTAGTTTGTCTCAGGCATCAGTGCAGTTTTGCTGAATGTGAATGAAGACAAATGTAGTTTTTATTAGGTTTACATCAGGATGGCTTGTACCTATCTGTTGAAGATCATTATTATTTGTCTATTTGTTTGAGAAATGGCCCAAACCTGTGGAATATTAGATACTTTGTATGATATGTTAAAAATTTAAAAAAATATTCTGGTGAACTAAATTTACTTCTGAGGTGAATATTCCATCTAATGACAGACATAGTCAATGATCTTGAGTAAATCATTGAATACAAGACTGAGAAACTGAAGTACCACTAGAATCTACTCATTCAGTTGTGGCTGAACAGATTATAGAAAGCTAGTGGTCAATACCTCAACATATTACTGTAGTAATGCTTCACCACAGCTATAAGAAAACTGAGATAAAGACTGTCTTCACAAGTTAGCTCCCATGTTTATAATTGGAAACTTAGGAAAGACAGTCTAAAATGCCTGAAGATTTTATTATTTTCTGCTTTGAACTTTACATAAAAAAACTATGGAAGAAGAAAATATATTCTCTTCTTATTTGACAAGGATGAAAAATAAGGCAAAATTATTGTTCAGATTCTGATAAAATAATTTAATGTTTTCTTGTCTCCTTTTATATGCTAGTACAGTAGTGCTGCCTAATTCATTCCCACTGTTCTTCAAAAATCTGGTGTTTTTTTTAAAGCCCTGATGAAAATTCTAGTATTTAAATTGCTTGAGATTAAACTTGAAAATATACCTGGGACTATTTTGTCCAAGACAAAACAGAGGATGCTGTGATCCTGGATCACATTACCTATGGTTTAAGAACAGAATTATTATATCAAATACATTTACAAGAGGAAAATAATTTAATTGTTGGCTTACACAACTGACTAAAAACCCAATGATGCTTTCATGTGTTTAGCATTCGTTTCTATAGTGATAGCATGTATGTTCTGGAGGATGGAGACAAACCAGAATACATAGCAAGTATCTTGTGACTTTACTCAAGCCCACCAAGCAGTGAAAGCATAAGATGTTCTGCAAAATCAACACAAGACCCACTTTGTCGTTCTTCTCCATTAATGTTAAGGTTACTGCTTGTATACAGTTAAGATCAGAAAATGTTATTCTTTTCCTGGAGTATTTTTTTAAATAATAATTACATTTAGTTTATGTCAATGAACAAGAAAGATATTGTGTTTAGTCATTTTTTTCTCACTTGCAATGGTTATTCAACAACAGTGTAAAAAAATAACTTGCTCTAAACCTGAACTTTTCTGATAACACACTGCGTAGCTCCATTACCATAGGCTAAGCAACTTGCAGTTATCATACAGAGTAAAAGTGATGTGGCATTGGATCAACAAGCACATGCTTATGAGTGAAGTTCGTTTCAATTAGTTGCAAAATTGACTTTATCAACAGATTTATCATTCTCTGCTTAGGAAAACTGATCACCTGATGAGGCAAATGAGTTGGACATTTAAATGTTTTTAATTCATTGGTGATTTAACAAATATAGTAATCTCTTCTGTAAGCGAGAAGGTAAATGCAACATAAAGCCTACATATTTTTATATGAAAATATGGCCTATTTTGTAAACGTTCATGATCAAATGTTTTATAATTTTATCTCCATCTTTGGAGTTCAATACTGCCAGATCATGCCACTTACCTCTAATGAAGTACTTAAAAAAAAAAAAAAAGATATAGCAGAAAGTATCAGAAGAGACTTTTGTTCTTTTGGAGAATTAGTACAGGTGGAGGAAATCCTTGTAGATTAGACATAGATTCATAGAATAGTTTGAGTTGGAAGGGACCTTTAAAGGTTACCTAGGCCACCCCGCAATGAGCAGGGACATCTTCAACTAGATCAGGTTGCTCAGAGTCCATCCAGCCTGGCTTTCAGTGTTTCCAGGGATGAGGCATCTACCACCTCTCTGGGAAAACTGTTCCATCGTCATTGTAAAAATTTTCTTCCTCATGTCTAGCCTGAATCTCCCTTCTTCTAATTTAAAAACATTACCCCTTGTCATGTTGTAGCACTCCCAGTATCATAGACTCTATTATGTGCAAAACAGATTTACCTCAACATAATCCTGGAAAGAGAACAGTGTACAGAGAGTTATACATGGGAAGATCACTTCTGACTTAGAGTATGCACAATTCTAGTCATGAAAATGTTCTGACAAAGTCTTACTTATTAATGTAGTCACAGATAGGCACATGATTTAGAGTATAAATTTATGATCTCCTTCATTTGGGAACTTCAATCTGCAAAACAGACTTCCCTCACATAAAGCACCCAAAGATTCTATTAAACTGGAATCAACATTTGTCCTTAATATTCCATCTTATAATTTCCTTTTGTTCCCCATATTTCTGACTGAGATAATCTTTTTCTTTCTATGTTTTATTTGGTTTAATAGTTTTCCATGATATAAGGTATCACTCTGTGTTGTGTACAGAGGCTGAGTAGCATAATGAGATTTTGGACTATGACAGTTCCACATCATAAAGTAAACATAAATAAAAATCCAAAAACACTCCAGGCAAAAGTAGGTAAATAAATGAGCTTTCAAAGGAGTCTTTATTTGCCCCAAAGCCTTCATTATCTCCTCCTAGGTGGTACAGCTTTTCAATAAAATTAAATGCTTCACACTTCCTACTCAGCCCCTTCCCAAATGGCTTCTACAATTCATCAGCTCTCATGTCAACACAATTTTATATAGGTGAGAATACAACAAATGAATCAGCCAAAAGATCTTTTTGATGTAATCATGGAGCAGTCATGGGGAAAGGCATTATTAGGGAAGCGCTTGGTAGTTTACAAACCTCTGCAACAGATTAGGAATGATGCTTGTGAAAATAGCTTCTAATAAAGCAACTGAAAAGAATAAAAGATGCAGCAGCACATACTTAGAAAGATTCTTAAATATCAGACAATCAAATAGAGGAAAAAAGATGGTTGAAAGAGATAAGAATAAAATCTTCATGCAATCACTGATCCTTTGATGATAAAAGAAGATTTGAAATTCTACTTGTGTATGATTTTACCTCACTTGCTATAAAAATGTTATGAAAATCCATTCTTTCTCCAGTGCCCTCCCAGCCTGCATGTGGAACTGAACCCACTGCTTCCATTAACATGGAAATTATGGATTTGTATCCATTAAAAAACTGTCAACATCCATGTGAAAGAAGTGGGAGCACTCTAAATTAACAAAAGCTAAGATCAAAAATGTGGTGGTTTTTAATGGGTTATTCGCCACACCCAGAACAAAGGTTTATGCTCCTAAGATTCTATGGCCAGTTATCGATATAGTACTTGAAAACACCTCAAAAGTAAAAGTAATTCTATCAATAGAAGTGAAAAACATTTCACTCCTCCATCATTAATAGTCCATAAATGTTCTTCTAATAGCTGATTAGTAATATAAATGGTGCAATAATGACCCTTGATTTTAATATTCAGGTTTAGCACTAGAGTTAGGTTGTGGTTGGATTTGATGATTCTGAGTGTCTCTTCCAATTGAAATGATTCTATGATTATAATGAAGCGTACTTTTGGGTTTGTTTATTTGTGGTTTTGCTTTTGTCTGGTTTTGGTCTTTGTTGTTTAGGTGGTTTTTTGTTTGTTTGTTTGTTTTTTGTTCTTTGTTTTTTGTTTTTTGTTTTTTTCCTGAAATTCATCTTGTACCTAGTAGGACATATGTTTTGCTTAGAACATTGAGTTGAAAAAAAAGCAAAGCTTTGAACCTGATGACCTTAAGGGTCTCTTCCATCAAAAATGACCCTATGTTTCTATGACTGTGATTCTAATATAGCTGTTAAAAGAGAAAGAAAGATGTCTTCAGGTTTACACACCATATCATAAGTCAGGTATCTAAACTGGATAAGCTGGGTTGCCCCAAGACTATAATGAATGAGTGAATTGCTGTCCCAGCACACCATAAGCTTGTGTAAATACCTATCTTACCAGAGACACTGGAGACAGTCAGGGTGTTCTGACTATCCAACTCTTAAATGTCCAAATTGAGCTGTTTTCAAGCCTATTCATAAGTATTCCAATTGTCTTCTGGAAGAAGGTATATCTTTCTAGTGAACATAATGGGAGTCCAGCCTCACTAATCTTAATTTATAAGTACTTGTCTGAGACTCCTTCTACTGGCACCAATTGCTTTGTAGTAAGTTGTAGCGTGGTGTAAGGCTATAACTATAAAGACTCCACTACCTTCTGTGTCCTCTGACCCTTTCTTTCTTTTCATGTTTAAAAAAGCTAGTATTAAAAGTTACAGTTTTCAATAATTATGTGGAGCCCCATGTAAAAGGCTAATAAGTGACAGCAAAAGTAAAAAATATATCACAAGATAAACATGAAATTAAAAGGTAATTTCAGGAAAGTTCAACTATTTCACAAGTTGACCTCATCACACTGATACAGTGCATTAGACATAAAGGTCATTTTAAAATAGAGCAGAAGTAAATACCTGTAACCACCCAGAGTAGATAGAAGAAAGCATCATATTTCCTTTAATATTTACCTTATGTTTATTAGAGAAGATAAATGAATTTGATATTAATATTATGCATGCTCCATGATTAATAGAATTTGAACAGTGTCTTGGAGACATGGAGAACCACAAAGACAGGCTGGAAGAGACACTGCCATCTAGCGATGTGATAAAAAGTTAACCATCAAAAAAATCTTGGTGGTACTTAGAGAAATAAACACAATTCTCAAAGAAGAGCTAATGTGCTACAGCTCAACAGATACTTAGATTGGAGGCTGATTTTCTTATCCATTAAAAAAATAAATAAATAATCCAAACAAGGATATTGTGCTTCAATATGAGACAGATCTGTTTGTAAAGAGACGGATAAATATTTTTTAAGGAAGTGAAACATTCTCTTAGAAAAAAATGTTTCACTGAACTTAATTATACTTATGTTTTCTACAAGAAAATCAGGGAAATATAAAAGAAAATTAATCAGGCTAAACTAATATCAATTAAATGCCATTGCTTCACTGCTTGCTCTGAACTCCAACAGCTGTTGTTACGTCACTCCATAGAAACAATGCTGAAACATTTGTTGGGATGTACCTGATGATCTGAGTCCAGGGTAATTTTTTTTTTTTTTCTAACGTGCTGTAAAAATAAAATATGCATGAGCTGATAAACATAGGTCTCTTTGCATCTTTACAAAAATAAACTTTCAAGAAACTCAGGTAATGCTATGTTGTGCTGGCAAGTATTGCCTATTTAAAGGCTAGTCCTGTACCTCAGTTTCTTTAGTACAACCCTTTTAATGAGTTCTGTATCTGAATACACCAAAGAGTGATCTCAGAACTATAATGATTTTTTTTTGAGCTTTAATTTCTTTACTAGTGGTGAATACAATGGATACATACAACAAATATGTGTAGTGAATACAATAGATAGCATACAACGGGTGCAACATATAGGGCCCTGTAACAGATGTGCAGACCTGGGCTTTTTGAACTTATCATGTTGATGGTCTTTACTTCTCCCTTATGAGTTACAGAACACATTAGAAATGTACTAGATCAATTGACAATTCATTTTGTAAAAGCAATTGCACTACTGAAAGGGTTAAATAAAATTCATTTGAGAAGGAATAGAATTTAATAATAAATTTAACAGGGAAAAAATGAGGACATCTAGATAAAAAAAAAAAACCCACAATGTTGCAACAACAAGATATTTTTTAGATATTATTCTACATGTAATAGAAAAAGATGAAGAAAAATAAAACAAGATGCAAGCAGCACGGGAATAAATATTGATATTGCAGCAGCAATTGACTTGACATTGTAATCTCCTGTCAAGCTGCACAGTGTCTCTTACTCTTGCATTGACATACAGCAGCTCCAAATGTCATCCTAATTATACTGGCAAAGCAAAGTGTGCTTAGGGAAATAAGAAGTGGAAACAAACAAACACAATCCTCCCGTGCTGCGGGAGTGGCACTTACTTTTCCATTTTAGTGTCGAGGATACCATATTCCATTTGGATCTAAAACATTAGCCACCATCTATTTATTTAGCTGTTTTTCTTTTTATTATATTAATATACTATAGATATTTATATCTGTGATGGTGGTTTTTCTCTGCAAAAAGCTTTGCTTTTTTTTCAACTCGATGTTCTAAGCAAAATATATGTGCTATTAGGTGCCAGATGAATTACAGAAAAAACAAACAAAAAAGAACAAAACCAAAAGAAACAAAACCGAAACCAGACAAAAACAAAAACAAAACCACAAGCAAACAAACCTATAAGTACATTTCATTATAATAATAAAATCATTTCAGTTGGAAGAGATACTCAGAATCATCAAATCCAACCACAACCTAAGTCTAGCTCTAAACTGCAGTAATTGAGAACAACGCATACAGACGCAGACAGAGACGCACAGGCAGAGTTCTTGTTAGCAGTGAGAGAAGAGCTGAGCTCTCTTTTAGTAACAGTTCTCAGTTTACGTTTTTACAGATACAGGGCTGGACCAAGAGGTTAGACAGTTTTTTCAAAAAATGTTATTCTAAACACACCGCGCTCATGACTGTTTTCAGTCACGTCCTCATACGTATCTTTTGGGTGGCATTCCAACCTACTCATTTACACACCCAGGCCCAACATTCACACATCGTAGATATGGGGACATTTTTCCGACCCGAGATATCATTCTCAGTGGCCTGGGCTATCACTTCTTACACTCATAAAAAACATACTTCCGTATAACCTGTCCAAGGCCCTTTAGCTAAAACCGCACATCCTGCTGTTCCCACACTAAATCATGTCCCTAAGAACCTCATCTAAACACCTTTTAAACACCTTCAGGGATGTGGACTCCACCACTTCTCTGAGCAGCATGTTGTAATGCCTGACAACCCTTTCTGTGAAGAAATTTTTCCCAATGTCCAATATGAACCTACCCTTGTGCAACTTAAGGCCATTTCCTCTTATCCTATCACTTGCTACTTGGGATGAGAGACCAACACCCTCTATGCTACAACCTCCTTTCAGGTAGTTGTAGACAGCGATAAGGTCTCCCCTCAGTCTCCTTTTCTCCAAGCTAAACAGCCCCAGCTCCCTCAACCGCTCTTCCTAGGACTTGTGCTACAGGCCCCTTACCAGCTTTGTCACCCTCCTCTGCACTCTACTACCTCCATGTCTTTCTTGTAGTGAGGCATCCAAAACTGAACACAGGGTTCAAGGTGGAGCCTCACCAGTGTAGAGTACAGGGGGAACAATCACTTACCTAGTCCTGCTGGCCACACTATTCCTGATACAAGCCAGGATGCTCTTGGTCTTTTTGGCCACCTGGACACACTGCTGGCTCATATTCACCTGGCTGTCAATCAACACCCCCCCCACCCCACCCCGACCACTCTCTGCCAGGCAGTTTTCCAGCCATTCTTCCCCGAGCCTGTAGCGCTGCCTGGTGTTGTTGTGACCCAAGTGCAGGACCCAGCACTTGGCCTTGTTGAACCTCATGTTAAACCTTGTTAGCCTCAGCCAAATGATCCAGTCAGTCCAGATCCTTCTGTCCTCCCTTCCTGTCCTAGCCTTCCTGTCCTCCAGGTGATCAACATTCCCAGTCAATGCCATGTCTTTTGCAAATTTACTAGGGGTGCACTCAATCCCCTCATCCAGATAATTGATAAAGAGATTAAGCAGAAGTGGCCCCCATATTGAGCTCCGGGGAACACCACTCATGACCATTTGCCAACTAGGTTTTGCTCCGTTCACCACAACTCTTTGGGACTGTCCATCTAGCTAGTTCTTTATCCACCACAGAGTACACCCACACAGGCCATGAACTGCCAACTTCTCCAGGAGAATGCTGTAGGATATGTTGTCAAAGGTTTTGCTGAAGTCTAGGTACACAACATCCACACCCTTTCCCTCATCTATTAGGTGGGTCACCTTGTCATAGAAGGAGATCAGGTTGGTCAAACAGGACCTGCCTTTCATAAGCCCATGTTGACTGGACCTGATTGTATGGTTTTCTTGTATATGCTGTGTGATATCACTGAGGATGATCTGCTCACATGAACTTCCCTGCCACCAAGGTTAGACTGACAGGTCTGTAATTCCCTGGATCCTCCTTTTGTCCCTTCTTGTAGATAGGTGTCACATTTGCCAACTTCCAGTCAACTGGGACCTCCCTCTCAGATTTATTTTTTCTCTTATTCATTTTTACTAGATTTGTAGAGCTCTGCTGTCATACACCAAAGTTGGATTGTTTTTGTTTTTATTTTGTTTTTTTTTTTTCTCACAGAATGCTTCTAAAGCAGGAAAGTATGATCAATCACTTTAAATAGATGAATAAAACAGGTGCAGAAAGAAAAAGGCCAAATCTTCAGAAAACATAGCCATTGTGATTTTTACCAACAGGAGAAAAATGTAATCCAGGTCCTCTTTAAATGAGGATAGACATATACAGAGATAAATTTCCTTCCAGAAGTTTGAAAGCACACATTTCCTGACAGGCAATGCTATAAAACCAAGTTTCATTTCTCCTTTAAGGAAAAGAAAATGTAATAGCCAGATAAATCGAAACTCAGTAGTTCCCCATCCAACCTATCTTTGAGCACTCCCAGGGATAGGGCATCCACAAGTTCTCTCAGCAGCCTGTTCCCATGCCTCACCACCCTGTTGGTGAATAATTTCTTCCTTATATCTAATCTACATCTATCCTCTTTCAGTGTAAAGTCATTAACCTTTGTCCCATCACTACAAGCCCTTGTAAAACTTCCCCCTCCAGATTTCTTGTGGGTCCTCTTTAGGTACTGGAAGGCTGCTATAAGGTTTCCGCAGACATTTCTCATCTCCAGGCTGAACAACCATAACTGTCTCAGCCTGTTTTCATAGGACAGGTACTCAAGTGCTTCCTTCTTATCTTGGCAGCCCCAGAGCTGAATGCAGTACTCCAGGTGGCGTCTAATCAGAGAAGAGAGAGACAGTCACCTCCCTCAACCTGTTGGTCACTCTTCCTTTGATGCATCACAGGATGCAGTTGAACTTCTGGTCCACAAGTTCACATTGCTAGCTCATGTTGAGCTTTTCATCAATCAACACCTCCAAGTCCTTCTCCTCAGGGCTGCTCTCAATCTGTTTTGCTGAGGAGTATACAGCTGCTTCATTTACCCAAGTCAAGACAGCTATGGGAAGAGAAAAAGCCACAGGACACTATCTTAAAAAGGTTTCTAAATGCTTCTTATGGCCTTATTACTTCTTTAATGCCTCACTGAAATGTAATATTTTACAGAATGTACATAAGTAGGATAATCTGCATATTTAATATTCACAAAATTATGTCCCCCTAGAGCTAATGATTTAAAATAATGATCTCATTTATGACAGAGAAAAGATATTTAAATAAAATATAGTTATCATTTATTTCACAGTTGATTTGAAACACATTGTTGAAATGAATGCTTTGGGCTGCCTGGAAAAAAAAAAAAAAAAAAAAATCAATCAAACTCTCAACCTTTGTAACAGTGTGTATTTGGGATAAAAGAAAGAGAGATATCATGACTGAAATCTGTATTACCACAATTATTTCATGTTTTCCACTCTCATGTCTACTGCACCACCGGAAATTCTTTAAAGAATATAATGAAAATAACATCCCTGTAGGTAATTACAGCAGGAAGCGCTCCAGTTGAGTGACTACATCTCCTGTCATGTGACAGAGAGATAATCTTTCATCCTTCTTACCTGTCACATAACTGAGAAGAAAAAATAAGGAGCAGTTTTTGTCAGCATGCCTGTGTGTCTCAGTAATCATTGCTCTCAGTAGAGCAGCTGAAGTCAGCAAATTGACTTAAATTTTAAAATGCTTTCAACAGCTATTACTGAGTCCTATATGTATGTCTCATTTGAGTGGATCCATTGAAATCAACTGGATTACTTACCGACTCAGATCAAGTCAATGGGAACAGAAGTAATGCCCATGTAATCAAACTGAGCAAGGTTTATTCTTACGTGTGAAAATGTGAAACTAACTCTATTGAATTAATGGTCTTGAAGTCCTTTTTTATATATATTTTAAATGTGACTTTACCTGGAGAGTCATCACCTTCTTGTCATTGTAACACTTACAAATTCATATACTTTGAACGTGGCACAAAATGAACTCTTTCAGGGAATCTGTGAGTTGCCAAGATTACGGATATTATATGCTGCTTAAAAAAGTATATTATGATTCTTTCAAGCATACACACTTTGAGAAAGAATAACTTTTCAAAATTCAGACTGGCTTTTACATATTCCACATAAACAGAAAATACCTAAGAAGCATTTTTCAAACCAAAATTATAGAGAAATCTGTGTTGCTTTAGTCTGAAAGATTAGACCAGAAAAGATATGAATTAAAAAAAAAAAATAAATAAGTTTTCTTGTCAAGTGTAACACATTTTTGCTTCCTGTATGTGTGATTTCTGAAAAGTCAGAAAATACCTGGGAAAGTCAGGATGAAATGAGAAGAGTTGTAAAGGGTTGAAGTGGAGACAGAGGGCCACAGATGAAAGACAACAGTTAAAATATATTGAGAGATAAGTTTTGGATAAGACAAGTTAGAGAATCTGATACTAAAGTATCTGATATGTACAAATAATATGTTTTAGCATCTGTCCTTTTGAAGTTACTTTTAATCTTGTCAGTTGTTGCAGAAAACAGAATATGTTTGGATACCCATTGCTTCCTGCACACACACACAAGAAAGAGAGAGAATGAAAAAGTCAGCACTGACCAACAGAGACCATCTCTCTGAACTGAATTATTTTACTATACATGAAATAGACAACCAGTCTCTCTGATGTCATTATCTGCTACCTGCTGGTGGACAGTCATTTTCAAATGGATTTCACTATCATCTGTAACAAATGTGTTCCTTGTAAAAGGTCAGATATATTTTTTCTTGGTAAAAAACACAAATTGGGAGGGAAGAAACATGAAATAGCACTATGTGGGTAACTATGATAGGTTTTCAATTATCTCTTTCTGGAGTCTCACTTAAAGCAAGATAATGGCCCTGAATATTTTTCTAAAAAAATGACTACAGTGTCTCTTCCAAGATATTACATAACATTTGTTCTTCTTGGTTGTTTACCTGAACACTGACATATTGTAGGTCATAAGAACATCTTGCTACTTGGAGTAGAGATGCTGGGACTGTCTTCTTTATAATGTAAGATCAGGGCTAATGGCTGGAGAAAGTTTTTTACCTGATTTGAAGACTTACACTTCTTTGAAGAGCTCCCTAGTGCCAAATCCAGCTCAGGTAGGGAGAAATAAATGGTCAGCATCTCCAATGCACATATTAAGTCCAGTAGTGGTTCAGGTCCTTCTAATCCCTTCTAAAAATGTTGCCATTTTGAGAGATTGCTTGTAGTCCCTTTCGCAGCTGGCTGCCGTGAATATCCTTACAGCATTTCCATGGGGAAAATCAAATTGAATCCCCTTAGGCAGGGAGTAGACCCAGAGGTGAGAGAGTATTGTTACACTGCCACCACCAGCTTTAAAATAAATAAATTACTTTTTCTGGTTATAACTTGCTGTTTATTGTCTGAAAATGCCTATAAGTAGGTGAAAAGAATGAGGTAGTTGACTATGTTGGGAGCGGGCAAGGCACAACACTGCTCAGCCTGGCAAAGGCTGAAGATTTGCACGAGCTCAAAGGCATGAGCTCTATATCCATGCAAACTTGAAGTTTTGAAATGCAGTGTATGCAGAAAATTAGACAACAGCAGAGTGTGTGTATTAGTAAACACAATTTTTTACCTCAGTTTTTGAATTTCACTTAGATCTTATTTTTAAGAGCCTTAATAACATCCCATCCATAATATGTGTCATATAACTAGGACTAATGAGATTAAATTGAGAAAAATAAGTGTCTTTTCCATAATATATTCCAAATAAATATTCTCTTCTCCCAACCTGTCAACAGTTGTTAAGCTTAGGCAATAGCTATTCCAGTGGAAACTAAAATTGCTTCTTGCCTTTTTACATATTCCATTACCCTTTTTCAGAAATAAAACATTAACTATTAACAAAGTCATAGAAACAAAACACTGCAAAGCACAACAAAGCACAAAATATCCATCAACTCAACAAAGGCAGCAAAACAATTCAGTGACAACTGGAAGGTGGAAGTTATATGAAGGCAGAAGCAGAAAAACATTTTTAAAACAAAATCTGTGTCAGTTCTCTCACCTGTTTACTAGGACTCCATACTTAGGCATATACTTGTGTTTAAAAAGTTTATAGTAAGCCTTCTGTTGCAAATCTCATACTTCAAAAATTTTTCATTCATTTCTCTTCATCATGCGAATCCAGGAAATTATCCAGACTTTTTACTAAATCAGATATTCTCTTGAACAATGTGCTCTTGCAGCAAAAGTGGCTAATGGTATCCTGAGCTGAATTAAGCATTTCTGGCTATTTAAATAACACACCTTTATTGTACATTACTAGTATGCAGTTATATAATGAGATAAAGTGGCTTTTCACTTTCTTTTCTATACTTGTTCAGAATTTAAGTTCAATAGATATTTTGAAATGAAGAGAGATTAAATATTTTTTAGAGAACATTTCATTTTCTTTTGCATTTTTCTAAATGACTGGTGTAGACCATCTTTATGATGAATTTCCTATTTCCTAGTTTTATAGAGAGACAAAACCAATTTCAACCAGTACAGCTCATTTTCAACTAAGCCAATGACTACAGTGCAACAAGAGGTGGAGTGTTTTGCAACGGGAAACTCGACAAATTATTTCAATAAACTGCATTGTGTTAAAAACATGAGAGTGATCATTAAAAAGTACAGATTCCATCTCAGGAGCTTCCATATATACTTCTACTAGCCTTCTACTGTGTATCTTAATTTTAACCATTTGCTGCTTGTGTTAACTAGACTAAAATAATATGTGCCTGTATCAGTAATGACTGCAATTCACCGTATGCATATCTTTACACTGTGTTTCAGACTGCAGTAGCATAGTCTTTGTATAGGTGCAATAGAGTAGCACTTTTATCTCCAATAAAGGGCTCTTGCATGTCTGGTACCTTGAAGCTTCACCATGTTTGAGCTGGCATGTTTTAAAACACGACTTTGCTAATATATCACTGCGTTGTTGAACTTCTGTATCACTGCAATTTCACGTGATGCTAAAAGGTATTTGAAATACAATTAAAAGTTATAAGCAGCTGCATTAAAGAGAACAATACTGCAATCTGTTTTTCTATTAGTTTTTTGGTATTTATTTTTAGTGTGTTTTTAAAGTAAAAGTGAAGAACAAAGGGAAAAGGTAGGCATTTTTTTTCTTTGCAATTATTCTCTCTCGATCAACAACACTTAGCCCCTGGAGTGCTACAAAGGTGTTAAGTTCTACCTCTGCAAATCTGCAGAGGAAATACAGCTGTTGGGTGTGCAGGCTTAAACCCTATTTATGGCATACAAATCCAGCAACATGCTGTTATCAAAATGAGGAGGTCATACGCTCTTGTTCTATCTATTTCTCTCCTCTACTCTTGGCTGCACCCATTCATTTTGCAACACCCCTCAAGTGAGCCTGGTGAACTTAACATGATGAGGGGAAAATAGACCAGGAAAACTGTCAGCAGCTTTCTTTTTTATTCAAATAGAACCGAAATCTTCAGCAAAAAGAGTTGTTAGGACTTCAAATTTAAGGTGCTGGAAGGAGGTGAGGTGTGGAAACAGTGAGTTATTAACTTGGGTCATTTGCTCTTAGGAGAGTATCTCCTATGACTGCAGTGTACCAAAGCCTCTATTATTTCACTTAACGTTAAGGGACTAACTAAATCATCTATATTAGACCAAATGAACCACATTCTTGAAGTGGTCATTGTGTCTCAAATCCTGTCTTATGCTCAGACCTAAATATCCAGTTTCAAAATATAGAGACACGTCTCTTTTGTTTTCAGGAGTCACCATCCCAAAGTTTGTTCTCTCTATGCCATTTGTATAAAAAAATGAAAGGTGTTAATTGTTCCAGCAAGTCACATTTTGAAGAGGATCTTTCTTTTCTATAAAGCATCACCTAAAAAGTGGCTGCCAGAATTTGAGTTTCTTTAATTCTTTTATTCTTTTTTTTTTTTTTTTTTTTTAATATTAACACATTCTGCTGACAGCAAACCCTTTCTGCTAGGTTGTAGAGAAGTCTCATTCCATTGAAGTGCAGTTACATTTTGTAGCATAACGGACAGTCCTTTTTGCTTGCATGCAGAAGAGCATCTATGCCTGGTTTTTAATACAGATTTTATGTGGATATTAGGATATCATAGAATGACCTGAGTTGGAAGGGACCCACAAGGATCATTGAGTCCAACTCCTGTCTTTGCATTTTACAATCCCACAGTTTAAACCATGTGTCCAAGGGCATTGTCCAGTCTCTTCTTGAACACTGTCAGGCCTGGGGCCGTGACATGTCCCTTGGGAGTTTGTTCCAGTGCTCCAGCACTCTCTGGTTGAAGAACCTTTTCCTAATGTCCAAACTAAACCTCCCCTGGCACATCTTCCTGCCATTCCCTCAGGTTCTGTCATTGTTCACTAAAGAGAAGAGTTCAGCGCCTGCCCCTCCTCCTCCCCTTGTGAGGAAGATGTAGACCTTGATGAGGTCTCCCCTCAGTCTCCTCTTCTCCTGGCTGAACAAACCAAGCGACTTTAGCTGCTCCTCGTACAACTTTTGTTCTAAACTTTTCAACAACTTTGAGGTCCTAATTTATTCAATATGTTGCTGTTTTAACTGTTGCCTGTATTTAACAGCAGGTAACGGGAGAGTCACAGAATCCAAACTGTCGTTTAAAAATTATAGACCTTATATGTAAGTATTGTTTGACAAAATTAAGAAAACAGAGAGATCTAAGCAGGAATAAAAAGAGGAAACAGAGGGTTTTCAGGTAGGAATGTTCCTTGTGGGAACTTGGTAGCATTTACTAAGTGGTATCTGGGAAGAGGGAGAAAGAAAAAAAATCATATAAATTTTTATGTTTAACACACACACACACAGACATTAGTTTCTTCTCTTTGTATCTTTTGAAGGTTTTCAGGAATTAAAAAAATATATATTGTGAGCATCATTGGAATAGGGTAAAGCTTATTATCTAACATATCTCAGGAAAGTAAAAGTGACTCTAAAGCAAGAAGTGAGGTATTGTCCATCTTTTGTTTGATGTTTGTAAGTAAGTATATTCTTGAACTTAAGCATTATTTGAAGCAAGAGCTAAATGTGGGTTTTTTTGAGGCCAAATGACAATTGTAAAAACAGAAAATCTTGCAGGGTTTCAAACCTTTCTTCAGGCTTCTGCATTCTCATTGTCATCTTATGGAAGCCCTACACATATTCACACACTGAGTAGCTTTAAACCTATGAATGTTAGTGAAGAGTGTCCATCTTCCAATTCATAAGCACTTGCCTGACTGGAAGTTAAATTCAATATGACAAGGGTCAGATTTTCTTTTTTCAGCTCCTGTCAACTTCAATTTAAGATCAGTGAAGATGGTTGATATTTTTATTTCCTGCGGTAGCCAAAAATGTGTCTATCATCTAGAATGTCTTTAACCTTGAAGTCTTAGTGAATCCCTGCACCCTTGATGGACTAATTAGCAACATGTTCAAAATGCCTGAAGTGACCTTTAGGGCAATAGGTTAACACAGTAATTGCTACCTTTCAACCTCATTGAGTAAACTTTAGGAAATCTTTAGTTTATCAACTCTGTTTATATTATCAATTAAACACATACTTTGGTGGTGTGATTTAAAATGTCATTCATATGGTCTGAAAATCATATTTAGAAATATTAAAGAGCAGCCAGCAGTTGAATTAGATGAAAGGTCAGGAAGCATTATGTTAAGATTTTATTAATGAATTTCTAGACAGTGTTAGAATCACAGACAGGTAGCAGGCAAAGCACTTTGCAGAAACCAAATATTATAATCAGGACATTATAATCAGGAAAATATGAACTGAGGGGCATGGTTAGAAATTAATCTATTTATCCACAATTTATAACTAATGAATAAGGGACATATTACGTACTACATACAGTGGATAAGGCGACCTTCATGGATTACTGCTTAAATGTGTGACATTTACAGTACAGCTGTAATATCTACTGCATATAGTGTACATACTGTGAACAGTAGGAAAAGAAACATGCAAATATAATATCTACAGAAGAGAAGACAGCAGACAGGAAAAATAAAAGAGTGAGAATGAAATTTCAAATAGAGCAGGAATAACGTCCTGTCATCAACTGCTATTGAATATAACTTGGAAAACTACAGAGAGGCAGAGTTATAACAAGACTTTAACTCTCTCTGTACTCACAATTATTTTGTCTGTACAAACCACATGAGGAATTTAGTGGAGAGGGTCAAAAAAATTATTATGTGTACTTACATTATTGTGAACCAGGAAAAAATCCATTTCAGTCAGTGAAGTTACTCTGTTATTGGTGAAATAGTATGAATATAGAATTATACCCTCATAATTAATACCATAATCATGCCAGGAAAAATAAATTTAGCTTTTGAGATTAGGCTGCGATACCACACATGAGAAATGATGCACATGCATATGAGGAGAGTGTGTCAGATAGAAACAGCAGATGCAGAAGAGGAGAGTCATTGTGGGAAAACTGAAGAACACAGGGCAGCTATAAATACATATAAAATGGGAAAAAAACACTACAATGAGCACGAGAGACAAAGCAACATAGCCACAGTATGGTTAAATGTTTTCCTGGGTTAGAGGCAGAAAGATCATGCTGTGTCTTATGTTGTTCCTCTCCCTTTTCTATTCAGAAATAATTAACATTACTTTAGAACTTAGGTATCTAGAACTGTTCTAAAAGCATAAATTGTATATTTCCACTGAACTTAATGAACCTATCAGAAGATTTAATCAGAGCAAATGAACAGAAAAATGTGAAGACTTTGATGGCTGGAGAGGGTGTCAGAATGAGCCTGTTTTCTTTTATAAATGGAAAATATTAGAAAACTTAGTGAGCTTAACCTCCAAATACATATCTGATACAAAGAAATGTGACAGTTTCTTGTTTGACAGTTTTCAAATACAGACTGCAAGAACACAGTAAATGATGTATCTACATAGTCAGGTTGCTAGTTTAATGACCAGTTACTAAAGTTTTAAAAAATCTAAAAGCAGTAGCTGTAAATCAAACCCTACCCAGTGTCAGCCTAAAAATTTAGTGTAAATTTAAAAATCTTAAAATAAAGAAGGTAACAATAACAATGTTATTACATAGGAGATGTTTTAAAATTCATTCATATTAAATTTTCCAGTTACTGGGTTTTAAAAAATCTCTTATTTTTTTCCCACAGTGTACTAAGGAGTCCATCACTTTAGAAGTCACTTAATATCAATGGAATTTCTTCCCACTGACAGGGACTATCTCGGACACACTTTTGGGTGGTTTAATAAAAAACCACATTTTATTTCTGCATGGTCTCTTCTACATGTGCTCCATTTATTTCCACCCATTCTTTTGAGAACAGCATGACCAGCCTCATCATAGTTCTTTCCTCTTCTTCTCTGTCTACAGTCAATACAGAAATTCACCTCCTCCAAAAAGGTGGGGAGAAACATTCCTTCTTTTAAAGTGGTTTTGACCCTCAGACTTCCCCAGCCATGCTCCTAAGTTTTCTAAGTTTTCCTCCATCAATTGCTATTCAAATGGCAGTACACTGGAAAGAAAAGAGGTTTCATTTTCACTGAATAGAGCTACCTAATATAAGCCTTTTTTAATGAAAGAAGAAATACACAAGGTTATGATTTCAAGGTGAAAACAGCTCAAATATTAAACTGCATAAGCCAAACCCATCCCTATAATAATTCCAACTAAGGCAGAGCCCAGATCAGCTTGATATGTGGAGTTTCTAGGCCATACAAAATGTGATAATCTTTAGTAATGCATTTCAAATTAATACTGTCTTTAATTTTGAGTTTCAGGTGGATACCATCTACAGATTTTTAAGAGGTGAATGTTCATAGAAATAGTCCTTTTCTCACAATTTTTACTACTGATGCATAGTGTAAACTGTTCACTCATTCTGCAAAATGGTAGTTGAAATGATGTATCTTTGAAACAGGATATCTGTTTTTTCACGCTATCATCACAAGTCATGCACACAGAAAAAGGCAATGAGCTAGTTACTGAATAAACAATTCACAAATAAATGTTACTGCTTCCAGTCCTTCTACTTATAATGCTTGCAGCATGTTTGCTTTCAGCTTTGCAGTGAAAAATATCCAGGATATTGTTTGGAACAAATTATGTGTAGTTTCATGTGATACAGTTTAGCTTTTTGTGTGCTGCGTATATTCACAGCCTTTACAATTCATGTACAACACAATCTGTCATTAATCTTACATCACAAGATAAGAAGCAGATGCATTAGGAATGCTGGATGAGTAAGATGCCTTAGAAAGAAACTATAATAGATGTGATAACATGCATACAAAGTCTTTTGCAAGGTAAAATTTTATAAGATACAGCAGTGATGAAATGGCAAGATAAAAAAGACAAGTAACATTAGTACAGAATGATTAATGAAACACCATTCCATAAGATGGCAACAGTATAATGTCATCACATGAAAAAACAAACACAATTTTTGAGGTAGGAAAGGAAATTAATAGCATCATTAGTTTGGCAATATGGACACTGAGCATTGTCATGTCCCGCCCTCAGGTATGTGTGCGGGAAAAGTGACTCAGCTTCGTAGGTGTCCCCCCCTTTTGGAAAAACAGTGCACACAGTACTTAAGGTCTGCAAACAAAAGGCTTTTATTTTGCACCTTGGCCCAAATGGTATATGATTTGGTGGCAGAAGGATTTACGTTATTGTAGGTTCAACTGGTAAACATTAAAAGTTTGCGGCATATGCGAGGCTGTAAATCTTATGTTACTATGTTACATATAAGAAGGAAAGCAAAAAGGTAGAAGTATGGAAAAGAAGGAAAGAAAGAGAAAAATTTCACCATCCTTATGGCTCTGCTTTACAGAGTTTGCAGTCTTGGGTCCAATGATGTGTGGCATCCTCTGGTGTCTTGTTCAGTTCATGTGGTGAGACTGGTGGGCAGAGTGGTCCTCAGGATGGTGGGTGGGCACTGCCAGTGCTTGCACAAGGTGGGCTTTAATAGCCCTCTGTGTTGCCCGCTTGCGTAACTTTTGGTTTTTTGTGGAGATGTTATTGTGAAAGAGAGAAAAGTCTGGGGAGAAGAAGTGATTGCAAAAGATCGACAAGTCTCAGGCCATGTTGAAAGGTCTCAGCATTTCCCTTTGTGCCATGCTGAGCGTATCAGAAGGGGAAGCTGTGTGCCCTTCGGCACATCTCCCACCTCCTGTATGGGCCAGCCGGCCTGGTCTGTGGCTCGTTAGCTTGTCGTTGATATGTAAATCGCTGTTCATCCTATACTGAATGAATCATCTCCTGCGGCTGGATGAACTGATCTTGCCACAGTGTTTCAGCCATTATCCTTGTCAGTACATGACTAGCATAAAAAAAATATCTCTAATAGAAGTATGTTAAATAGATAATTAGTGGATATCAATCCAACTAGACAGATCTTTGTAGATCAAGATGCTTGTTCTCCTAAAGAACTAGATTTTTTTCCTATTTTCTAGAGAGACACTCATTGGACTTTAATAATTCTAGAATATGATGAACTGATGTTATGGCATTTCCTCCAGCAGTGGAATGTGGAAGATAAATATTTCAAAATGCAAGAGAAAGAACCTTTATTTTTATTCTGAATCAGATAAACTGTCTGAACACTCGGTACTGAATAATAATTACAGATCAATTTCTTTCATCAATTACTGAACTACTTTCAAGCAAATTCTAATTTTTAAATATAAATCCCTGCAACTATTAAGTGTATGCCAAGTAGACCTACAGAAAAATTGATTAATTTTTAGAAAAAAAATAGTAAGGCCTTCATAATCTAGACTAAAGTAGTTTTAGACCAGACATCTCATAGAATCCCATCATCAAATGCAAAAACCTGTGACTCATCTAACATGTTGTCAGATTATGTTGCTGAGCTAGAATTGTAGTCAGCATAAAAGTTAGCCTTGTTGATTCTCCTACTGGTACTCTTACAAAGTCACTACTTCCTTGTGAGGAATAGAATACAAAAGGCAACAAGGGATTTTAAGGAAAGGAAAATCTATTATCAAAGTCAAAAATCCATATAAAGTCAAGACACTTTTCTAAATTAGAGGCCACAGATGGAAGCACCCATAATTGATTGTCTGTCAGAGTTGAAATGAAGATACAGTTTAATTATATCCTTACAGCAAATATGAGGACAGGAAATGTTACAAAAATCTCCAAGTCTGAAGAAAAGTTTGCAATCCCAAAACACACTAAAAAAATAAGAGTACTTATAGCCTGTACCAGTGAGGCTCATTTCATGTGAGCTATGTAGGCAGCCATAAACAAACACTATGTACCCATGTAGCATTGTAATTTAAAGGCTGGAAATTTTGTGATGTGCTAACTGTTTCTGATAAAGGTGTGCCAACAGCACTAAATATTTACCTTTGGTAGGCACTAGGAATTTCTAGGCTTTAAATGGACTAGATCTTGCAGCAATTTTGAAGAGAACTGCTACCTGACCAGAAGTGAACAAATAACACTTGCTTCCAAATATACTGATTTTTTAAATTATTATTATTTTTTTTTTTTTACAAATGTGAAAATCATGATTAACCTCTCATTGCTTTTAATGTCACTGATATCTTCTCTATTATGGATAAGTGCCTATTTTTCATGTAAAGAAGCTGATCAGCTTGAGGTAGATTAAATTCATGGGTTTTCTTTTTTTAACTCCAAGACACACAGATCGCTTTGAAGCACTGAAAGCAAAGATGAACACAGTGACCTCTGGGAGTTTGTTTCAGTGTTTTTCAGTCTTGTTTTGAAAATCTTTTCACCCTTATTTGGCAGTGGTCCTGAAAGATTCTGAGGATTTGAGGGTCAAATAAAAAAAATTGATGTTAGCAGAGGAACCCTTGAGAAATACTTCCATCACTAAGGGAAAAGAAGTTCTGAAGACTGAGCAGCCTGAGGGCCAAGAGTCTCCTCAAATACTCTGTCCACAGTGTTGGTTGCAGCCCAGACATAACTCAGGCTTCGTGAGTGAAATGAATGCTGAAGTCCAGAATATGATACTGATGATGTCTGAGTATTTCTTTGCTAAATCTATTTCAGCAAACAAAAAGTACATAGAATTTCCAAGGACAGGGTTTGTGCTAATGCAGCCAATCTCTCAACTCTTCTGTAAAACAGTACAGTCCTGTTCAAGCTACTCCGTGGGAAAAGCTGTTGTCTATTATAAATTACGATCTGATATAGCATGGGAGGGAATTTGTTCAGACAAGCCAAAACTCAGCCATTTTTTTTCAGGCTATTCAGAGATAAGGAAAATCACATGCCAGTCCTTAGCCCTGTGTGTGGCCTTTTTCTTAGTGTAGATGCAGTCTAAGTCCCTGACCATCCTCTGGAATATAGTTTGAGGAAGCCTTTTAAAGTGAACTTGGAAGTTTACAACATGGATATTAGGAGAGTTTGGCTGTTGAAGGAAGACTTAGGCTCTAGTTTAACAAATGTCATACGCCACTGAATTCAGCAGGTGGTTGAATAAACCTGCGAAGAAGTAAAAAGGAAATGAATTCACATGAACTTGAATGTAATTGCGCAGCAGAGGTTTGATCCAGTTAGATGCAGAAGGCCTTAATGAGGTGTTTTAAAGCTACTGAACTGCAGTATAACAGCAAATGTTGTTTCTTGTGCCTATACATATATATATACACACTTGAAATATATACATATGCAGATATATATATTTAAAATATTCACTAAGATCAGTATTATTAGAAAGCATTCAACATATTGTTCTATATATTTGCAATTACAGTATTTTGTCTAAAAGCAGAATTTGGTATTATATTTCACCAAATAATTGTTTTGGTTTTGTTTTGTTTTGTTTTTTTTTTTTAGAGATACTTCATCATGGTTTATAATATGAGAAATTAACATAACTGTAAAGTTAATTACTACTGCTGCATCCAGTCTTCTGGAATATTTGCTCTTTCTCTCTAGGCACCTGTTATTGTATCATGGCTGTTAATTTTTTTTAAAGCAGTATTTTTAATTTATATCTAAATCAATTCATATGTACTTGTTTGGAAAAGAAAACCTACAGGCACCTTCAAAGACAATCAATGGATGTGTTTTTTGGTTGAGAATGAAATGGTATACATTAAAACTATAAACCAACTGAAACAACAGTTATTATGGCTAGTATCAAAATGCATCTAGGAAAAGGCTATTCAGTAATTCTGGATTCCAAAATGTAAGTAGATTGAATGACTTCTTGCAACTAAAAAAAAAAAAAAAAAGCAAAAGAAAACCCAAAAAAACCAAAAAAACACACACCAACCAACCAACCAAACAAAACCCCCAAAAATATCACAACCAAACACATCTTTGACTATTATATCCTAATGTCTTAAAGCAGCGGTGTCAAACTCATTTTCATCTAGGGCCACATCAGCCTCATGGCTGCCATCAAAGGACCAAACATAATTTTAGTAACTACTCCTAAATTTATGTAGTCCTAAAATTACATTTGGCCCCTTGAAGGCAACTGCAACACTGAGGTAAGCCTTGGTGAAAATGAGTTTGAAATCCCTGTCTTAAAGGATGCAGATTTTATTAGTATCAAAGAAATGTAGGTAACCTGGAGGACAGACCCTGATGTTGTTTGTTAACATAATTGTAGCCATAGTAATTTAGCAGATATTTATGCATGTTCTTTGTGAACAATTCACAATGAAATTCTGTAGAAACATCTGACATTGATGTGCAGATAAATTAGAAAGTCCAGCAATGGTGCACTTAGAATGTATTTACTCAACAAAATAACTATTTAGTAATCACCTTTCATGCAAATCAAAAGCAGATGTCACATCAATAGTTCATAGAAATTACAATAATAGTCCATATTTGACAATTTGTCCTATAGTAAAAAGGATCAGAATGTCACTTGAACTGGTAATTATCTGTGTTGGTGGCTCTCACTTTGTTAACATTCAGTATTGCACTCTTTTTTCCCCTTCATGCTGAAATGGTTTTGGGTTTTTTACTCTTTTGTTTGTTCGTATGGCAAACCTCTAATTACTTTTTCCATAGCATTGCCTTTCATTATTACTGACTGTATTGTTAGATCAAATAAAGAACTATAAGCATTAGTTCCATAATATGATGTATTGAATGCTTAATGCTTTTACATACAAAAAGTAATGATAGAACTAATCATGCTATTGACAATATAAAAAGGAAAATAATTGTTAATCATTCTAGAAAAGAAGGTGAGTTTCTTTTGATTTGGGTAACACTAATTATTTCTGCCTGAGGTTCATTCAAGGCAGCTGTGCAGAAGTTGGATTGTTTATACTCCATTGTTTGTCTTCTCTTCTACTTCTTACAGGTTTTTTGTTTATTTATTTGTTTGGTTTTAAATCAGTTGCATACAATGTAGGCATAAGCTTATGGCTACCATTTAAAGATACACAAACAGATATGATGAAATTAAAATATGCACAACCTACTTTAGTGTAGTGGGAAAAAAAACCTGTGTGTGCAGAACTAGCTCATGAATAAGTTTAATAGATCTAGATCTGAAATACAACAAAATCAGTATTAAAAATATGATCAACGAGGAAAAGTTTAAAAGTCTGGATTTCTCTAGTCAATTATAAGATAAAACAGATTTACTATCTCTGGATAACCATAGGCCAGCTTTTTAAAGAAGTACCATTAGTATCTGAATTAGTAAAAGCTTGACTGATCTAAGGAAATCTGAGCTTTTTGCAAGATATTCCAGTGCACTGTACCATTATAAACCTGACTCCTTAGTTCAGCAAATGGAATACCAAAATGATTTGCATCATTATGGTTTCACCTAATATTTCTGTCAGATCACTCTTATATTTTGACAGTGCAGTGTTATGCAGATAACTAATCATAAGTGAACTTTAGTACTGAAAACCATAATGCTGAATTGACTTTCTTTTTCAATTTCTTGCTTATTCTTTAGGTTACATCAGCACAGTGTGTGCATCAAGAAGACACATCCAACCCTCAGGCCAACAGGCAGAGTGAGAAAAATGCATTCTGTTCAAGTCTAGTCCCTCCAGTCCAAACCAAAGTGTACAAAGAAATAGATAACCATTTAAGTCACTTTTTGTGGAATAAAGTTGAGGGTAGCAAAGCTATGAGGTATATTGTGAGAGTGTGCAAGGGCATTTGAATTTGCAGAACCTGGTAGGGTAGGGTAGGGTAGGGTAGGGTAGGGTAGGATAGGATAGGGTAGGGTAGGGTAGGGTAGGGTAGGGTAGGGTAGGGTAGGGTAGGGTAGGGTAGGGTAGGGTAGGGTAGGAAGGTGTTACAAAACACAGAAAGAGTCAGAACTGGTGCAGTCTTGTCTGTGATGTCCATTGGTAAACTTTCACCTTAACATGAGCTGAACATGTAGTCATGACACCAGGACCTGAGATTGATCTCTAAATTTAACTAGTAAGTGTAGAAAGAAACACTCAGAACTATCTAATTTTAATATAATGTGTTTTGGTTTGGTTTGTTTTTTTTAATGTTTTTGTTTGGATTGCAGTATCTAAGATTATGTCTGTTTTCCTCATACACCTTTGAATTCCAAAACAAACCTGGACTCTGACTTATCTCTGTTTACATAACTCTCACAATCATGGTATCTAAACACTTCCCAATTTTGACTGAAATTATCCTCCTAACAACTTGCCATGTGTAAGAAAGAAACTGTATCTCTTTGAGTATTTTGTAATAATTTGTTATTTGTTATGGTCAGTATTTGAGAAATAATTATTTAAAAATTTTAAGTAGCAGCATCTACCTAGAAAAGTATTAATCTATGGCTTGTCTAATATAGATACCTAGCACAGTCATTCAAAACACAGCTGTTAGCTTCTGGTTCTGTATAAATGGAATAGATGCAATCACCCCTTTGAAATACTGCTGCTCACATTTTACTGATTGGGAAGAGCTATAAACAGAAACTAAGCAAACAGAAATACACCACAGAAGAATCCTGCTATGAAGCAAAGTCGCTTGTCTTAACCTAAGGCTATGGATTTAAGCATGGGATTTACTTGTCTCTAGCGAGTACATCTGTGCTGCTGGCTGTTTTTTTTCTGAAATTGATAGCAACCTATGTTCACAGTAACTTATATGCACAAGTTATCTCTACAGAAATATTTATTTAAAAAAAAGCAAGATAAAGATTGTTATGATATAGGGTTTAATAACCTATGGAAATAGGCAAGGGATTATTTTATTTGCTTTTGCACATGTGTAAAATGATAATTAGAAGCTCAAGAAGTTTCTTATCAAACAATATACAGTGATCTTCACTTCTAACAGACTGCATTTTTAAAAATTTTGCCATTTTTCTCGTGTTTAATTTTATCCAGCTTTCTAGATTAAATAGTTATGTCTCAGAGAACAATCAAACCTGTATTTCACATTGGTTTTGAAGAATCACAACTGCATTATTAGGTCCCAGCTATAACACAGGATGTATTCACAGATGCACATAAAGAAATTTGATAGAAGGAGTAGATTCACGTGCACCAGAGTGGTTAGGCAGTATGAAGCATTGGCAGGTTATATTGTGCTAGTGACTCTAACAGTATCAGGATTCAAGTTAAAAAGGGATTCAAAGCACTCTTTTTCACAAGTACTTTCTACAGATATTTCTATAATATTTGGACATCCCTGAGGTATGGTAAACCACTCATCAGCTCTATATTATACCTGAGTCATTTGACATAAGGCTTTAAAACTTGAAACTCTCACTAGCTTTTCTGCTATCTATCTCTCACCTTCATTTTTAGTTCCCTCTCTTCTCTACTGACATTTTTGTATTTTAGTCCACATCAACAGTATTCTTAGGACATGACCATATACACCTTACTTCATCTCATCTTTTTTGATTGCTATGGAATATGTGGAGATACAGAGAAAAATGATTGTCACTGTAATGACAAGTGTCATTCTGGTTGCAGAAATTTAGTAGAAAAGTTTCAGCTTATGTTTCTAGAAATTCTGAGTTTTTTGATATATCACCCTAAATGGATTTCCAACACATTTTGTTGTATTTTATTCCATAATTTTTCCATCTAATTTCTAATTTATTTCTTCAGTAAATTTTAGAATAGCAGTGCTGCCCTGCATATTTCAAGTGTCAGATGAAAAATAACAAAATACATAATTACACGTTGTGGTTTAAGCTCAGTCAACCATCACACAACAGCTCACTACTGACTACCTCCCTCCCCTGCCACTCTGGTGGGTGAGAGAGGTGGGTGAGAAGGAGAGAATCAGGAGTATAAAAGTGAGAAAACTCATGGACTGAAGAAAAAACAGTTTAATAAAGGGAAGGGGGAGGGGAAGAGGAAAGGGAAGAAAAAGGGAAAGATTCAGAGGAAAGGGGAAAGGGAAGGAAAGGTGCCTATCAAATCTGTGAAAGATCTCCAGGGTTTCTTTCTGTAATTTATTTTCCATAACAAATTGGATAGATCTTACAAGAGGGGTGGCTAGGGTTAAAGAAAATGCCTCTTTGAAAGGAGAAAACAAACACTGGCAAGGTCATGAGATTGCACACAGCTCTGTGAAATGGGGTCACAAAAGAGTGGTTGTTAAGCTTTTGGAAGGGAACCATAAATCATCATTAAGGTTCTTATTCCTTCAATGAGCTATTCTTAATGGAAAGAAGTAAATCCAAAAAACTATTGCATGTGTAGGTAACTGAAAAAAAATAAATAATAATAATAAAAAAAAACCAAAACAACAAATGAATGCAGAACACCAATATGTGTCTTAGACTTACAAGGGCAAACCTATACATGAAAAAGCCAAATTGTGAAAGCAGGTATACTAAAACTGTGTGACACTTACTGGCTAGGGAATCAGGACAGATGCAGCAAAATTTGTAGTGAGAAAAGACTGCTTTTAGGAAAGGGAAGCTACCTACTTCTATGTTTCCCTAAGAAAATGAGAGAAGCTACTATTTGGATTATAGTAAATATGTGTTAATTAAAAATTTTTGCCTATATTTACTTCTACATTTTTCCCCAACCCTTTAAAAAATGTTATGTTGTTCAAGGCCAAATAAATGTTTTACAAGTTGAATAGAAGCAAAACTGCCAAGGTTTTAACGACTTGATTGTTTTACATTTATTCTTTGCAACTGCAGCTAGAGGAAATACTTACATCTAAATAACAGAAATTAAATAATAGGTTAACTGCTGCACCATTATTAAGCAAATAATAACAAAAAAGAGTCAACCTTTTTCCTTCATCTTCATTTGTTGAAATTATAACACAAGGAAGATCCAAGCATATCTGAGTGATTTCAAGAATGACAATGCTTTTTAAATGGTTCTACTTCATGAGACAAAAAAAAGTCCCAAAACATTTAAAATTAAAATAGCATGAGGAACTGCATGTGGGTAATTCACCTTGCCTGTTGTGTGCTTTTTAAGGTTATCATCTCTCTACATTTCTGACCACAGAACTCAGCAGTACAGAATATTCTTATGGGTTAATTGCTTCAAAATGCATTGAAGTCTGATTTCTGTGGCTCTCCTACACACAGTCCAGAAACTACTAAATGTGACAGTACTTGCAGTATTAAAAAAGAAAAGAAGGAAAAAAGATAATTTCAATTAACCATGGCATATTTGAAAACATAGAAAGAAACATTATTGACTGGCTTAGCTTTGGCCAGCAGCAGGTCTGTCTTATAGGCATTTGGAACTGGCTCTGTCCAACATGGAGACCACTTTTGGCAGCTTCTCACAGAAGTCACGTCTGCAGCCCCCCAGTACCAAAACCTTGCCACATAAAGCAAATAGAGATACTGTTCCAAGAAAAATATTAATTCTAAATGACTCATCCTATTTCTGGAGAATCTTTCATAACTATCCTGGTTTTGTTAAAAACAAGTTTTTCTTTCAGTGAATTTTGCCTGTCAGCTAAAGTCTTCATATTAACCGCATTTTCCTGGAGAACCAGACACATGTTTTGGTAAACCTAGCAATGGAATGCAAACTTATTGATAAGCATGGATGGACATCTCCCGAGAGGGGCGACGAGAACCAAGTGACCAAGAAACTGACCAACTGTGTATAACATTCCATTCACGTGAATACTTCATATAAAATGGGAGATCACAAGGATCTCGTCCCTTTTTCCCTATGGCCGACATTAGGAGAGGACCTTGCTACTCATCCCTGCGAACTGAGTCCTAGTGACAGACTGAATCCAGTCCCAGTTGGCTGCAGAGTTCAATCCAGGACTTCGGGTGCCGGCTCTGCAGTTGCTGAGACTTTCAAGATTGGTTTTGTATATTTTGTATTATTTTCTCTATTCTTATTAGCAGCATTAGTAAAACATTGTTAATTTTTTCCAACTCTCTTCTCTCTGTCCTCCTTTCCCTCTCGATCGCCTGTTCTTAGTGGGAAGAGGGGAGAGGGAGGGGCAGAAGAGGAAGTGGGGGGGGAGAGGAGGTTAACAATACATCTGCCAGGGTTTTATTGTCACCCCACAATCTTAACCCTCGACAATAACTATAAAAACTTTCAATTAGTAAATATTTCACCTTCTTAAAATTAATGCTAACATTTATGCTTCCCTATATTCCTTATTCTCCTGAAGTATCTAGTTTGATAGTAGAACTAATTTATGGAACTTAATTCCCTGTTCTTTTTTTCCAGCTATTTCCTATTTCCCATTTTCAACATAGCACAACCTATGGGGTAATTCAGATTAAATTAGACAAAGAGCAGTATCCTTGATTACTATCTATACAGAGCCTAAATTGACTAAAAAAAAAAATGGAACTGTACCCTAGCAAGCATTTATACTTGGTAGAATTACAGATGAAGGAGGTTTACTTAGGTGTACACAAATCATGTAAGTTTAGCATCATCTATAATAAATGGTTTTTACTGATATTTTGTGTATGTATAAAATAAACAGCTTATATTTTCTAGAAGAAAAGATTAAGATGCCAAGAGAACAACAACAACAGAAAAAGAATGAGATGCTAAACAAACAATACCAGAAATATTAAAAGGGTAGTAAAAATTCAAATATCAGTGTATGTTCACATTATAGTCACAGAAATGCTTCAGGAAACTGTGATCAGAGTCCAGAATAGTGACACTAAAACTAGATTAGATTTTTTTTTTTTAATCTCTGTTTAACCATACTCTAAAACATTGAGCAGTGAGTCCCATTACTGTTTTGGCTTGTAACAGGAAAAGGAAGAAGATACATTTCGCAGTGTAAAGTGCATTCAAATTGTCCTATACTAGTAATGTGTTCTAGTTTGGCCAGCTTTGAAGTAGTGGATTTCCTGATATTGATATTCAAAATTCATGAGCTTGTATGTTTACAGAAACTTATCACCTTAAACAGAAGGCTGTACATACCACCTCAGACTTCACAGGATGAAGATTGCTTGTGCCCATTTCTCTTCTGTGGAATTTCTGTGGCTGTGGCTACAATTTTGCAGACACACTTAAAGGCTGATAAATATATTTTTGCAGTTCTTAAATGCTTTTGGCACTAATTGATATTCCTCTACATTATAATAATATATAAAGGAATCTCCCTTTTCTCCCTGGAAATTATGATATGTTGTTTATCACCAAATGTTATTTTTTTCCCCCCATATAATTGGCATGCCAGGTAGAACTACTTGGGAACTTTTTTTTTTTCTTCCCTAAAAATATTTATTCTGAGGCAAGCGTAAAGAATAATAACTTAGTTAAATCACTAGAAAACTTATAAGCAACTGAAAATGGAACCTTTCATTGCTAAGTAAGCCTCATAGGCAGAAGGTGGTGAACATGAATCCTTCAGGATATATAAAGCAAGGCTGAGAGAGAGATTGAGAAGCATGAGCTTGATAAAGAGTAACTGATATAACTGATAGTGAGTCAAGCTAAAAGAATTTTATACCATCCTTGTACCTACCTTCAAATCATAACCGAGTATCAAAAAATGGAAGTAGAAATGAGGAATTTTTAGCATAATTCTTTAAGGAAACAGAATAATCCTTTGCCAAGAGACCTAAAATAAAATAACTTTACTGAAAAGTAATTATATACATATATGTGATGAAAGATTATAAGGATTCAAGATGATTTGTGGATTTAAGCACTTAACAGGATTTTAGGATTACTTTAAAGAAAGTATGGAGAAACGACATAAAAGTGCAGGGTACACAAAATAATTTCAGTACCAAATACGCTGTCTCAGAAATCAATGAGATTTTTAGTTGGCATCAAAAAAAAAAAAAAAAGTAAAATTAAATTCAGTGGAAAAAAGTTCCTTGCTTTTTCAACAAAGTTATAAAGCATCTGACATCTAGATATTTCTAGAGCTGAAGCCCATTAGCATTTGCTGAGCTGTTTTTCATGGGTTCTGTTGTACCAGGACATATGATTGCACAGTTTACATGACAAGAGTAGTGTTTGAATTTCTGAGACATAGTTGCTCTAGAGTAACACCATTAAAAGAAAAAAAAAAAAAAGTATCCTTATTTCTTAGTTACTTTAGTAGAATCTCAAAGCTTTTTAGAGCTTGTCAATACATGAAGTAGATGAACTGGACTCATCAGTTCTATGGACAGTAGAAACATCGGTTCTATGGACAACTTGATTTATAAATCTCCAGGAACACATGGGAGTTGAAGAAAACTTCTGTGCATGTTTTAGCTTGTTTTCCCTAGTTAAAACAGATCTTCTTGACTGCATATCAATCTCTTGCCATGTTAATGGTTTCAGCCTGGAGGTCTGGGCTTTCTCTCTCCAAACTTGGAGTCTCTCCATTTCTCTAGTAAGCTTTGTGCTCCCAATATCACATCTTTTTTTTCCCTTCTCTATTAACAGTCAGTGAGAGACTCTTTGTTTTACAAAAAGTTAATCACGTGATTTATCATATAGACATTGTGATTATCCATTAAAGGACAAATTTGAAAAATAATGTGTGAAAGAATTGTCACCTCTTTGTACAAGGGTTTTCTATTTAAATTAAGAAAGAGCTCTTAAATTTGGTAAAGTAGTAGGTACAAAAATTTTACAACTGGACCTGTGGACTTGACTTCAATACAGCAGTAAAAGCAGGTAATTGCACCCATATTAAAACACAATGTACAAAAGTATAAAAAGTGAATTCCTATTCTCAAATACAATTTATGCATCTGAAAGTATTACTAAAATCATACCAATGAAGGCTGTCTGTTTTTGTTTTGTTTTGTTGGGTTTTTTTGTTATTGTTTTGGTTTGTTTTTTTCCCCCTCTGAAATAGATCACATTATAATATTAAAACACTTGTAGAACTTTTGTTTCATCAGTTGGCTAAAGGTGAAACCTTCAAATTCCTCTTACTCATCATGGATTTACAGGTGAAACATATTAAAGAACTTCCATGTTTTCAAATGTCATTAAGGATGGCAGGAATTAAACCAGTTCTGAAAAAGAGTTATCTCAGAACCTTTAAGGTTATCTCTCCACATTTGAATAAAATTAATATGGTCTTTCTATCCTCCCTAATAAAATAGAGAACCATTTATTCTAGCAGGCTCACCTAATATTGAAATTTTGTTTATTTTATCTCAAATGAGTCTCTGTTCCTTTCTACAACTACTGAACTAAAAAAGTTGCTGTGAAATAACCCTCTCACCCTTTTAAGATATGTTCTATTATATTGTTCGATTTTACAGACCCTAAAAATGTTCCTTTCTTGTTTTCAGGGCCAATAATGAGTTTGTCCATGTTTTAATGACTTAATTTAAACGTAAATTGAAAGGCTGAGTATAAATATTTTTCTTAGGACTGATCAGGTTCACATAAAGGAAAAGGTGAAAGGGAGGACATGCATCTTTGAGAGAAGAGTAAACCTAAAAAGTGAAGCTCCTAAAATTTGTATACTTCTTTAAAATTAAGTAAAAAAATAAGTGTAAATAGGTTATTAAATTAGTTCATAGTACAGACATCAGTTACTCTTTCTAGCAGCTTTAGAAACATTTCCTTTTAAAGCTATTTGAAATCCATTTGCAGTATGGCTTTAATTCCACAAATATGAGTATTTTAGACTTCTGGTGAGCCGTTCAAAACATACAGAAAAGTGCTGGAGGGTATGGACTAAGGCTTAATGAGAGTATTAAAGTCTTATTTTTGTCACTGTGAATTGATACATTCGGTACCTCAGTTTGGACTGTTGTTTGATGCTGCTAAGCATTCAGGTGTTATACCAATGTCAGATACCACTATGCTTTGTCCCAGGCCACTGAATTTGAGATAAGAGATAGACTGAAAAAAAAAAAAATAAAAATACCATGACCACCTAAATACTTTGGGCACCTAATCAAAACTCTTAGCTAGATACCGCGAAAACATCAAGAGAAGGAAAATGCACACTTTACAACCCTTTAAAATTATGCTGATAAAAGCAAAAATATTATTTTGTAAACTAATAAAGTAGGAACACAACACCTGAGGAAATATTGGCACAGAAAAGAGTATATCTAGAAAGAGATTTTTTTTTTTTATTTTGATATCTGATTTTACCAGATGACTAAATAGTGATTAAAATGCATTGTTTTTATTAGTTCTTTTCATATCTGAAATATTTTTTATCCTGGTGGCTTCAGTTTCCTCCTTGGGAAATCAGTGTTGTGATACTGGTTAAAGTGACATTATAATCTGGAAAGTGACTGTTGCCTCCTTAATCAATATGTCTACTCTTCAAGTCTTATCTGCTTAGTGACAAGAAAGAATTTTTAAAACTTTTTTGGCCCTGCTATGGTAAGAGACTTTATGTGCACCGGATTTGATTTTTGTCTTCTGATGCCCATCAGCTGAATTATTTCTTAATTTTTACCTCCAAAAACAATCTCTAGTTGATTACATTTGTGCAAACCCAGGTACTTCAATTACTAGGTTTGGAGATGCACTCTGACAGCATTCTTAAAAAAGCACTTTTCACAAAGTAGCCTGCATTTCCAAAAGGGAAATTCAGGATTGGGTGTAGACTACCAGAAAATGTGTTATGTATCCATAATAATTTCTCTCTGCACTTAGCCACATTATGCTTGTAGCAACCTGAGTTTACCTGTCTATCGGGAAATGGTATACTAGGATCCAATGGTAAGAAATTTTAACAATAATTGGTAATTTAAATTTAATGTTCAACTGAAAGTAAGTAACCACTTAAATAGTTTATAAGCAAGAATGTTTATTTCATCATTAGCAATATTATTAGTAGTAGTATTTAGTTCTCTGTCTTTTTTAGCAAAAATATACAATCCAGCTGAGAACTAATGTTTGGAAATTCTATAATCTCTGTCATAAAAGATGCCAGTTTGGATGATAGCAATATTCCTTTATACTTGATAATTTATTGATATAATAGAATTTATAAATGGTAATAAAAGAAATCTATTTATCATTGGTTAAGTGGTTAATAACACCCCCATCTGCACTACACAGTGCAACAAATACATCTTGGGTCATACAACAGGAAGGTAATCGTAGAGGTTTCTTGCTAATTTCATAGCTACATCTGATTCTGATTCCAAGAAACACGAGTGGTAAAAGTATGAAGATTTGCAAGCACGTGGGTATATACATATGATGTATGAGTCAACTTTTTTAAACTTAGCACTGTGTTGTTGTGAATTTTAGGAAAAACATCTTGAAATTATCCAAATTCTTGTGTTAAAATTGAACTTAAGTAATTTCGTTTGTTGGTTGGTTGCTTACTGCTATTTTATTTATTTAAAGCCAGATGCCAGATAACCAGCAGTCATACACCAGTTTTTGTCCACTGGCTTTGCTGAATTGCTCCCAATTCTATGTATTGTAAGCTCAGTGTAAGACCATTCAAGATTTTCACAGAATCATAGAATCATGGAATGGTTTGGTTTGAAAGGGACCTTAAACATCATCTAGTTCAAAACTCCCTGCCACAGGCAAGGACACCTTTCACTAGACCAGGTTGCTCAGAGCCCCATCCAACCTGGCCTTGAGTGTTTCCAGGGATGGGGTATCTACAGCCTCTCTGGGCAACCTGTTCCAGCACCTCATCACCCTCACAATGAAAAATTTTTTTGGTATATCTGAGTGAAATAGGGTCTAAATGCCAGCAGTTGGGATAGGTACTGTGGGCAACCAGGTTCACAGATCCATGTACCAGCAATGGGAGGGACTGGGGTGTTTACATTTCAACAGTGAATTTAATCCTCTGTGAGTGTATGTGCAATTCACAGATTAATATCCAATGGTGAGTAGGAAAGCTCCATGCTGGATAAGGGACCCAGGATTCAGGCCTGGAGATTAGACAGGCTCAGAAGTTTAGAGATATTGAAGTGATCCATGAACATGCATGTGCTTCTGAATCTAGACGAAGTGGGCTTTGTGTTTTCACCAATGAATCTCAGTCCTCTGTGTGTGTTTGTCTGTCTGTCTGCACTCAGCCTTGCTACTGGCTGAACATGCAAACAGGAACATCAGCAGGGACAACAAATACACCCAGATGGACCCCAGCACCCAGGCAGGAGGAGGTCCCAGATTCATGCATCTGGGGATTTTTGCAGCCACCCATAATATCCTTCACTGCATAAGGTTCCCTCTATCACAATAGTGTGAATTTGCTCGAAGTGGGAGAAGAGTTTATGTTAAGCTCTCTGACAGAGTCCAAGTATGGAGAAAGAAGGAACACCAGAAAAACACTGGAGCAATGAAGGCCTTTTTCTGGGCTGATAAACATGTCAAATATCAACTAGAAATAAATCACATCACTTTTTGCTGCAGTAACATTGCTTTTGAGAAGTCCGTGATATCTGACTCACACTCAGAAATTGCTACACATAACTTATAATTGAATAAAAAGTAACTTTCAAAAGAAAGAGGTTTTCAAAATCTGTTTTTGTTTTTGGTTGTTTTGCAAGGTTTTAAAAATGATCTGTTGCTGCATGGTTACAGTAGTGTTTGATGGTTTTTATTTTATGTTGTTGAGAGTGCAAGAGGTCTGCTTTAAGACCGCCAGTTCCAGTGCTGAGAGTGACTTACAGTAGCCTTTTGTTTCTGCGATAAAACTACAGTATCTAAATGAATGGCTTTAAATACTCAAGTAGCTACCTTTGTTTTTGGTGATCAAAAGAACATTATTTACCTCTCTAATTCAACTTCTACTTTAAGAAATATTTTAAAGTTCCTTTAAGAATCACCTGCAAATATTAATATGAAAAGAGCTGAAGAGGAAAGTAAAACACATGGGTGCAAATATATACAGTAATATCAGGGGAGTACTCTAAATATAATTTATGTTGACAATTGAGCTCCATTTTTAGCTTGCAACTTGCCTGAAAAGGAAATGGACCTTGGACATGCTGAGAAGAACGTTAACATTGAGTCCGCTGTTTGTCAGGGATCTATACAGAAAAAAAGAAAAACTAACCTGAATAGAACATAGATCAGAATAAAAAAAAGACATTATGGAGTTTTTCAGGCTAATGACGTCACATCTACCTGCTGGTTCTCTGCTACAAGGCCAATGCAGAGCAAGAAATGGCACATGGGACAAAACTGAACATATGAATGAGAAAACATTCACATTGAAAACAACTTCAACCTGAGAACTATGAAATGGCAGGCTTGCCACAGATGGAAAACTTTATCCAAAGATTATATGGGGCCTGGGCTGTTTTGAGTGGAACAGAATCTAATACAGACAGTAAGTTTTTCAGGACAGAAGTTTTTCACTCAAAGTGATAATGTAGATAAAACAGAGTTTCTTAGTATGATCTTATTTGGAAAAAGCTGTATCCAGGACACATTTGTTCTTGCAATTGAAGCTACATCTTTATATGTATCTAAGAGGACTATTTTCTTCTTTGAAATATGAACAGTATATTCTGGGTTATTATTAGAGCAAGTCTAGGTAAAATCCCAGAATCACAGAATGTTAGGGATTGGAGGGAACCTCAAAAGATCATCTAGTCCAATCCCCCTGCCGGAGCAGGAACACCTAGATGAGGTTACACAGGAAGGTGTCCAGGCAGGTTTTGAATGTCTCCAGAGTAGGAGACTCCACAACCTCCCTGGGCAGCCTGTTCCAGTGTTCTGTTACCACCAATGAGAAGAAGTTAGGAGTGAGGGCATGATAATTGCATATAAACATAAAGGTGCAAATAATGCTGACTTATACCTTCCTGTTTTCAACATAATGTATCTATGTGTATGAGCACAAGCACCAAAAAGATGTTGGTTCAATATCTGGTAATATACTAAATGGAAGGAAGAGATGCTAAGCTTATAAATGCCTATCACATCTTTAATAAAGATTTGACTTATATCCTTTAGTGTCTCCAATAAACAAACAAACAAATGAACAAAAAACCTAATAATTGGTACCATATTTGTAAGGATTTCTGCAGACCTGTGATCATCTGTGGATTCCCATTTACAATGCCTTTTCAATGCATTAACTGATACAGACTTGTGTTTTCATCAAAGAACCATTTTTATTATAGGAGTTATTCATGATTCTCAGAAACTAGAATAGTAAAGTCAACCTATGATTTCCTACTCTGCTGGGAATGCATTTGAACCCAGTCTAGGCTAGCACCATCAAGACTAATTTTCAGTAGATATTTTCAGCTCTTAGTTTGGATTCTGTTAATCTCAGACTATTGGGTTTTTTTTCACAGTAGTCTTTGGCCCTGAATTACAGTAGTTGGTTTTGTAGTAGGTAGATTTTTTTTTTTTCCCAGAATGGAAGTATTAAAAGTTCAGAACATAAAGGTCAGAGAAGACATGGAAAAATCCACTCTATTTCCCTGGCCAATACATCCCACAAAGAAAATTGGTTATCACAACCCATTATCAGATTATTGCTTATGTACAGGTTATTGGGAGATCTGCAGAAAGAAGGACCTTATTTCATTCCTTCTCATCAAGATCCATGAAAAGTAGGCTGCAGCACTGATAGTGAACCTTTACTACAGCAGACTTATGTAATCTATTTATCTTGTTTCTCTATGCCCAAGACTGTATGAGTTACTGTCCAGAATACAGGTCTTTCTCCTTGGACTAGAAAGGGAGTCTGTATTAGATATCTAAATTTTTAGGGCCAAATTTAGACATGATGAATCCTTATTCAAGACTTTTGACAAAATCCATACTGCAAAATTGGTTGAGAGAGCAAAGCAGAGCCCAAAATGTCCTGTCCTACAACTACTCTGCTGAAATTAAGAATTAAAATTAGTTATATACTCCTGCTGTAGAGCCTAATAATTTCAAAGACACTGTAGTAATGCACTTTTTGAAAAAGTCATCTTATCCTCAGGAAAATAAAGAAAATGAATACACAATTTTGTGAGTCGAATCCAAGTCTGAACAAAAAAGCGGTTTTGCCTTAATACAGTTTACTTTAATTTAGACAGAGATGTGCAGTAGTGTTGAAAAATTTTAAATGCTGCTGTAGTATGTTATTAACTTTGACTGAACAATAGTTCCATTAAATAGAAAAAGAAAATCCATTTCTTTCATAGAGGCAACCCATCTTGAATCTGCAAGTGCTTAGCCAGCCAACTGCCTTACAATTTTACAGCTAAAATTAAAGAAGAAATCAATACATCATCCTTCAACTGTCAAGTGTACTGTAGACATTTATAATGAGCATATACATAAAAAAAGTATTGTTGTACTTCATTTAATTTAATGGCATTTACTTTGACAACAAAATAACAATTGCAGAGCTTTTGACAAAGACAAAAATAAAGGATGGTGGTATACAATGAAGACATATTAGACAAAGACCAGGTCAGATACCTTAGACCTTCTGAATTATTGTGCCTGTAACCCACAATGTCCAAAACGAGTCTTGAAATCAATCTTTATCAGACTTACTGCCAAGACCAAAAATCAATCCACCCAAGAGATGAACATTGTTTTTTTGCAAGTGATACTGTGATACTTTGAGCCACAGCACATCATAAGGTCTCACAACTTTGAGAATATAGGTCAGTTCAGAATCACAGACAGGGTAAACCCAGAAGAAAATGGTATTCCTTTAATAAAGAAATAAATTAAGAAATCCAGTCATAGAGTTTTACCAGCTTCTCATAAGAAAGTGTGCAGGGTTCTTCCATGTCCCTCTCAAGCACAGAGAAGAAGGATTGCATAACCACTGATACAGAACATCTCTGAGCAAAGTAGAAATTGTTCTGCGTGTTTTTGTGGGTTTTTTGTTTTGTTTTTCCCATTGACTGTTTATTTTAGCTGTCATTAAAAACATTACTATTCTACAAGAATTACCTGGAGGAGCATCCCACAATACCTTCTCTGCTAAAGATCTACAATAATTTCCTCTGCAAATGGTGTAATTAGAAGCACAGTAAAGAAGACACTTGAACTCTGACAGACTACACATTTATTCTGCTAGAGGATTCTGTCACCACCATTTTCTAATCAAGGAAATACAGTCACGTCAGCATCCCTATTGGTCTATTTCTTTGCTGAAATACCCAAAATCTTAGAAATTTCAGTTATGGTCGAAAAGTTCTTTTGTCCAGAAATTGCCTCAATCTGTCAATATAAAAAGAAAAACAAATATATGTCTAATGCTCAGGAGAGCTTCATTTGTCTTCAAGTGTTGTCGTCATATCTTCACATGTCAGACAATCTCCTTGGACATATGGATTAAACATGAAGTTGAGTGATAAAATATTTCTCTTATACATTAGAGGCAGCTGACTGAGGCCATGCTTTTAGAAATCTGCCACCAATGGTGACAAGTACAGTGCTTGAAATTCATGAGCTAGTTTGAAGACATACAGCAAACAACAGAACAACAACAACAACAAAATAAGAATGAATAAATAATATTTCAAGACATAAAACAACAGCAAAACAAACCAGAACAAAACGAACCCCAGAAACTAAATATGTCACCAAAAAGGTAAAAATGCTCTCCCCTGAGGTGACTGTTAAGAACTCAGAGAGATTGACATGTCCTGTCTTCAGGCAGATGGTATATGCTAAGGTACAGAACTACTAGTAACCCCCCTGATATACTACTGAACTATTCTCTGGCTCTGGAACTTGTATAGTCATGCATTCATACATGTGGTGAGAGACAGATAGATAAACAAGCAAACACAATAAGTTTGGTTTATAGTCCCCTGCATAGTAAGTGAAGCTGGTATGTTTGTATTAAAGTACGTGTACCATTTTGTGGTAACATTTTTCATTTTTGTCATGGAGAGCATATTCTTTTCTGGTTTTAAATATGTTCAGAAGATGAGCTTTTAAAACTGGCAGAAGATTGTAAACATTAGAGAATGGTAATATTTTCTCAAGTACAGTCAATAATCTGAAAGTAAAAAAGACATCACTTGACTCAAGACTGTAAGTAGAATTTATTTTATTAGATTTGTTTAATAATAATGAAGTTTTTATTAACAGTTAGTGCTATGATTTATATAAACCAATCTGCTCCAACTTCCAGAGATATTGGCGAGGAGTTCTGATGGGCTGCCATTTTGCTGAGAGTCCAGAAATACATTTTGACAGCCTTGGCTTGGCTCCCATTTGCTTTTCTAGCATGCATAAAATCTTTTCGATGCATTAAAAAAAATAGGAGATACCAGAAGCTGACAAAGAAAATAAGTGAAAAAAAGAGAAGGCACAGAGCTGACGAAGTATCCCACTCCAGGAACCTCATAAAATAAAATTAGGTAATAAATGGGAAGAAATAGAAAGCAACCTCAAAACATTACATTTTGGGTGTTCACTTGTGCAATTTAATGGCTACTAAAGTTTGAGCATGAAAGGTGTGGATACAAAATTGCACAAATATAAAGGCCAGCCATCCCATAGTATACATGGCTGTTACCAAAAGCTTTCCTGTAGTTAAGGACAAGGGTGCACAAAATTGCAGGAAAGTTACACACATTATGTATATATGTATATAAGACACACATTATGTCTTTTTTTCCATGGCAAATAAAACAACCAAGTTATCACTAAGCCTTCAAATATGGAACTAAATTAATATTTTGTTAATATTTCCATCACATCAAGCTTTATTTCTGTTTCAAAACAAAAAAGAATGCTGATTTTCATTAAGCATTTAAAGAAATATATCTTTACAATCTTGATATATAAATTCATCCATTTATCTTCCCTCTTTAGGCACTAAATTATATGAACAGACTATCACCTGAAAAAAAAGGCTGCAATATGTTTCTATACTTTATTGGGCAAGCTGCACATGTAATAAATAAATAGCAAATCACAGAATAGTTTGGGTTAGAAGGGACCTTAAAGATCATCTAGCTCCAACCCCCCTGCCATGGGCAACGACACCTTCCAGTAGACCAGGTTGCTCAAAGCCCCATTCACCCTGGTCTTGAACACTTCCAGGGATGGGGCATCCACAGCTTCTCTGGGCAGCCTATTCCAGTGACTCATCACCCCCACAGTAAAGAATTTCTTCCAAACGTAAATCTACCCTCTTTGAGCTTAAAGCTTGCAACAATGAATAAAATGCAAAAAAAGATTCTAAAATTGATTGTTTACAGTCTGAATTAGTTCCTTATTGTCCTTGCAGCAAATCAGAAATTTCCATCTGACAGAAGACGTGTTAGGAAACCAGCTCTTGTGAGATTTCCTCTGTGAGTTGCATCAGTTCTCTGTAGGATTTTTTTCAAGAAAACAGATATATATTGTGATGCAAGCTTTTATTCAATTAGACCCATGGTTCCATCTCTGAAGGCTTTAATCCACCTTTCTTCTGACAGACACCTTTTTTACCTTTCTTTTTATTTTTTTCATTATGTACTTCATGTTTAACCATGTCAGTTTAATTTTAAAGAGATACATTTCAGCTATTCTTATGGATTTGTTGTATTTCTTAAACAATCTAATTTGCCAGTATTCAGAAATTTCTTCAGCAGAAAGGCTTTCCTTGATTTGATTCAGTGTTTCTATGTCAAATTTAATTTTAATTTTGCTTCTTAAAGCTGTGTGGCAGAATGCAAGCCCCCCTCTCTCCCCCCTCCTCCTTCAGTATGGAAGGAGTAGGCACATTTCCCTCTCTCTCTGCTACTTGAGGCTAAAAGCTTCTTTTGTTTGGCCCCAGAGCACCCTGGCCAGGGCCATTAGGAGAAGGGAGTGCCGAGACTCCACTGAGCTGCTGGGCACCTGTGGCCAGTGTAGGGGATGTTTGGAGGCTTCAAGGGCACCCACAGCCAGTGTGGGGGTGCAGAGAAGCTTCTAGAATGCTTACAGTCAGATCTGATCAGCCAATATAAAAACGGGATTCTCGTCGAGACTCCGCCCATTGTCGCGGGTCTCTCAGAGCACGAGCAAGATGCTGCCGCCGAGAGCCCCGCCCCCCGGGATGGAGACTCCGCTTGCCTTGCCGCGACGGGTGTGAGGAAAACTTCTCGCAGGATTGTGAGTATATTTATACTTTCTGTGCACATGTAATGTGTAACTTTCCATACACATTTGCACGCGTACTTTCTGTGCTTAATACAAGCACGTGTACATTCCGTGCACATTTGCACGCGTAACTTTCCATGCTCAATACGAGCACGTGTATAAATTATTTCCTCGCACAACCACGAGTGTATTTTCCTCTCATGCTTCTACATAAGCACGTGTAATATTCCGTGCACATTTGCACGTGTAAGTAAATTAACCCTCGCAGGATTGCGAGTGTATTATAAACTTACTCTTGCAGAATCGCGAGTGTACACTTTCCGTACTCACTACGAGTACGTATATCTCTTTAAAATAATCCTACACCGTGTTGAGGCAAGTGTGTACTTCTCCGAGACTCAGAGATGGCTCCAGCATTGTTTTGTTGAAGCCATGTGCATGCACTCTGGGGACTGCCTGTTGTATTAGTTGCTGCCCCTTAATAATTTTCCTCAACTGATATCCGAACCTGTATTTAAGTCACTTTTGGAATGCTAAAACCCTGTTTCTCACCGGTTTAATAAAAGTTGTTTTGGACCCTGTTGTCCCTTAAACTAACCTCGGGGTGCCTCCGTGACAAGCTGATAAGAAGAAAACCCTTGAATAATCCCAGGTACTTAGGTCATATTAAACTTCTCCTCCTTCCCTGTAGGGACAGATTTAATATTTAATATTTATTACTTAACTAACAGTACCACGTGCAGTAAGTATAATGTCCGCTTTTTCTAAGCCATGACAAGGTTCAACAGCAGTTCACAGAATTCCCAGTATCACATTACTAGTCATCACACTTATTTTATTTGCATTATTTTTTTTTTTCTTTCAAACTTCAGAAATTAATGTAGGCTGAACATAAATTATGAAACTTGATGTAATAACTCTATTTAAATTGTAGATTGTAAATTGTCTTCTTTCTCCCCAGACAGCTGTAGTTTAAGAGATTACTTTTAAGTTGTTGAGGTTTTTGTGTTTGGTTGGTTTTCTATTTTGTTTTGTTTTGGTTTGTTTGTTTGCTGGTTGGTTTATTTTTTTTTTTTTTCCAAGTAATATCTAATGAATGTATAACACCTGACAGCAGCATATACTATTACACAATCCATTACTTCCCATCAAAATATCTTTTCTGAGTTTTTCTTAAATTTTCAAATCTACATCACCTGGTTCAAATTTTCTATGCACCTCAGGAGGAGATTTTTGAAGGTTTACCGTGTTCTGTGTGCACATGTATGTGTTTTCAGAGATAACAGACAAACAAATAAATAAACACCAAACCAAAGCCAAGCATCTTAAAAAGATCATGGTGAAGATTACTTTTGAAAATGTTTATATTCCTCTCTTGTAAGAGAAGGGATGTACAATTTGGCATTCTGGTGTTTTTAAACAAGCTATAAAAGTACCTTCATTTTTGTGTTGTGGTGTTATTTAAAGAGGGACATGTGTTTGGTTTTATTTGTTTGTTTTTCCTAAGTACAGATCATGCCATCTATGAGGCATGCTTAGGTGCTATCTAGGAGAAAGTTAGTTAGCAAAAGTCAAAACTATGTTAACAATTTTACAGGATGGATGACTGCAGATGAATATGGTACCTGTGCTATAGCTTTGTATCGTCTACTAGTATAGATGTCACATGCTATAAAATATAGATGTACCAACGGTGCTCCTGTGATATTATGTATGAGGATATCTGATATAAATACAGAATATAGAAGAGTCAGAATATAGGAGGGAAAGAAGCAGATGGTGTGACTGGGACTGGCTAGAAGAGTGGGAATATGATATGAATTGCGTGAAGAAAATTGGAACCATATCAGAAGGGAAACTGAAAGCTAGCAAAAGAAAAAGATGCCGGGCAAAACCCACCATGCACAGACTGAAGAATACTCATCTAGAAGACAGAGAAAAGGGGAAACAGACTAAGCAAACCTGAGGCCTGTATCTAGTGGAGTGCCTCAGGGGTCAGTACTGGGGCTGGTATTATTCAATATATTCATCAATGGCTTGGATGAGGGACTAGAGCGCACTGTCAGCAAGTTTTCTGCAGATGACACCAAGCTGGGAGGAGTGGCTGATGTGCCAGAAGGCTGAGCTGTCATCCAGCGAGACCTGGACAGGCTGGAGACTTGGGCAGGGAAAAAATTAATGAAACACAACAAGGGCAAGTGTAGAGTCTTACATCTGGGTAGGAACAACCGCAGGCTCCAGTATAGGTTGGGGAACGACCTATTAGAGAGCAGTGTAGGGGAAAGGGACCTGGGGTCCTGGTGGACAGCAGGATGACCATGAGACAGCACTGTGTCCTTGTGGCCAAGAAGGCCAATGGCATCCTGGGGTGTATTAGAAGGGGGTTGGTTAGTTGGCTGAGAGAGGTTCTCCTTCCCCTCTACTCTACCCTGGTGAGACCGCATCTGGAATATTGTCTCCGGTTCTGGGCCCCTTAGTTCAAGAAGGACAGGGAGAGAGTCCAGCACAGGGGAACAAAGGTGATTAAAGGAGCAGAGCATCTCCCTCATGAGGAAAGGCTGAGGGAGCTGGGGCTCCTAAGTGAGTCTCCTTAGCTGATTTCTTGCAGAGCAAGAAACTAGATCAGGCCTGAGGGATGGCCTTTCTCTATTCCCTGTAAATCTTATACTACTATTCTATATGTAGCTTTTGTACACTTTCCTTTGTATCTATTCTACAGGTTGTGTAATAGACTGGCCATATTGTACTGCCCTTGTCCTCAGGATCTGTACATTGTCACCATGGCCCTGAGACATAACTGTTGACACATAGGCATACTAAATTCTGCAGTGTCTGAAATAATGAAAAGGTTGTTTGCAACCCATCAGTGAAGTATTTTCATAGTTTCAAATGGTATGTGTGTTATATTTTAAATGCGCTATGTTGAGAAGGTAGAAAGAGAAGCCTTCTAGGACAGCACTGGAGTAACATGAAATAAATTGATCTGTACATGATCTAGTTCTACTGGGAATAACTTGTGGCTTTTGCCATTTCCAGTCTTTGTTAGCTAGAGCTAAAACCATGCAAACAATGCCAATACAATGATACCTGTGTCCAGTGCTTAAACTCATGCATTATCTGCATGTCATTTAGCAGTATTACAGGGTCTTTATGTTCTAGGGCTGCAAGAGCTTTCTGATTCTGAACAGAATAAAGCACATTCATGTAATAAAAGTCTGATCTCAATAACTCCATCTGCATTCACACACACACACACCCCCCCCATTTTATATATCTTCTATTTTATCATGCTGTTCACCCGTTCTCTGAGACTCCTTTGCATTCTTTACAAATGAAGGGTGAGAATAGTGAATTCTGAAACTGGATAAGATGGTAACAAAAACAAAGGTGGAAATGAAGTTGTGGTGATCATAAATAGGTGGACACAGGAGTACTAGATTCTTATTTAACAGGGAAAGGGAATGAAACAATAATCTGTTAAGTGTGTTTGTGTGTTACAGACAAGGAGTTAGCTGCGCCTGTTTGCAAGTGCACTGGCAGGAATTTTCTTCTCAAATTTTTCATCAGTATGTGTAGAAGTCTCTGCTTAAAAAGGATAATATGTGAAGCATATCTGAGGAGTTCAACTCTGTAAGGTAAATAATGAGTTTTGCAACTCTTCTCTGTTTTTGTTCCTGGTTCACTACAGATTGCATGTCTGTTTTAGTCAAGCTGGGAGAACAGCCTTAAATTTATTTTCACTGCTTAAGCCCAAAGTTCTTATCTGTGCTAAAATACACAGAAACTCTAGTGTCCTGTAGTGCTGCTAGTTGTTGTACATTCAGATGAGAGTCACACATTGGCAGTTTGGAGTGTAGGGAGTGTGTTTGTAATTCCTATAATATTTATCCTCCTATGGAGTGCCTGTCAGTTAATCGTAACTGTAGTACAGACCTTGCTCCATTGCTTGTCAAGTGTTTTTTCAGTTTATCATTTTCCAAAATGCATGAAAAATCCTTCTGAATGCTGGCTAACACTCACCTGGTCAAGGTGAGATATATATCACCTGAAAAATTTCAGTTACAATTTTATCATTGACACTGGGCATCTATCAAAAGTGACACCTGCTTCTAGAAGATCACCTTCCTTTTAGCCCTAATTCACTTATTCTTAAATAAGAATACAATTACTAAAGCAGAAGTGCTTGAGCATAGTTTTTGATTGCAGAACAGAATTGGTGTGCCCCAAGAGTCAGAACTTGGTCCAATATTGTTTAAATTATTCAAAGATGATCTGCATGATAGGTCAGAGTGTACCTTCAGTAAATTTGCAGATCACATAAAACTGTGACCAGTGGCTGATATTCCAGGGGGTCACACTTATATCCAGTGAGACCTCAACAGGCTGGGGGAGTTAGCTGACAAGAATCTCGTGAAGTTCAGAAAGGGAAAGTGCAAAATTTTGCACCTGGGGCAAAACAACCACATGCACCAGTTTGTGCTGGTGACTACCCAGTTGGAAAGGTCATGAAGCTCTCCAGAAAAAGGCTGGAGGTTCTGGTGGACACCAAGTTGAACAGGAGCCAACAATGTGCCCTTTCAAAAAAGGCTAATGGTACCTTTGGTCACATTAAGAAGAGTGTTGCCAGCAGGTTTAGGAAGGTGATCCTTACTCTCTACTCAGTACTGGTGATGTCACACCTGGACTACAGTGTTCAGCTCTGGGCTTCTCAGTGCAAGAGACACTGAAGAGTGTCCAATGAAAGGCCATAAGCATGATTAAAGGACTGGAGAACCTCACATACAAAGAAAGGCTAAAACAGCTGGAGAGCAAATGAGAGATCTCATCAATGTGTATGAATACCTGAAGGGAGGGAGTAAAGGAGGTAGAGACAGGTTTTTTTAATTGGTGCCCAGTGACATAAAAGAGGCAATGTATACAAACTGAAACACAGGAAGCTTCATCTGAACATCGGGAAACAGTTTTTTTTCTGTGAGGGTGACTGAGCACTGGAACAAGTCACCCGTGGAAGTGGTGGAGTATGCCTCCTTGGACACATTCAAATCCCATCTGGACATATACCCCAGCAATCTCCAGGTTGCTCTACTTGAGCAGCAGGGGGATTGAATGAGAACTCCAAAGGTTGCTTCAAACCTAACGAAGCTGAAATTCCAAGGTTTTATGTGGGAAGCTTACTGCCTGCAGAAATTGATGGAATAGATGGAACATACAAAAGGAAAGACACAAGAAAGGAAGATGCAAGATTTCTGCAGTGGAAGAGAAATAGACTAGTGGAATTAATAGGTCAGGTGACTTAGCCCATACACATAGCAAATATGAGTGCTATTCCTAATAGTTTCTGTTAGCAACATGCTGTACATATAGGATATTTCAAGAAGCATATGACCTTACCTTTGGTCAAAAGGCATTAGTTATGATGAGGGAGGATAATGCATAATTATTCAGTTTTCTTCATCCTTATCAGTGAGGAGAAACTTATACAAGAATCAGCTCCTTAACCATGATCAAGCGTTAATGAAATTGATCTGTCTATAGTAAAGTAATTTAGACCATGTGAAGTTGACACTTTTGAAACAGCTCAGCCAACCTAAATGTTTTTATTAATGAGACTATAATTTTATATTTTCTTTTGTTTCAAGCCTTAGATTTCAAACCAAATCACTATCAGATCATGTGGGAGGACAGAACACTTACAAACTGTGATGCATGTCATTAATAGATATTCAGAGACTTCTGCTTTTATTCTGTTGAGAAGGAAAAGTGACAAGAGTAAGACATTTTTGTATGTAAATAAACTTCCTTAGAAAGAACTGATAGAAAATTCCAGAAAACCAAATCCAGAAGAAACAGAGAACTAGAATCATTTTCACAGTTCAAAACGTCTTTCCTGATTTCTCTTTACCTAAAATTTGCTGCATATACCTTTTGTTTGTTTGATTAACTGTTTAAGAGGGACATATCTTCTAAGCCTTTCTGTCCTCGAGGCTTTCTCTCAATATCTTCCACCTCCTCCTATGGTATCTATGAAAACAAATTATTCTTCTGCTTTATATTTCTTATAAGGGTCATATTGCAATCTGTTGGCCTTATATCTGAGGCACTATCCAGGATTACATGTGTTTTAATAATAGATTGTGGGTTTTCATTATTTTCTAATCAAATAATTCAGTAGTATCTTCTTTTAGCATGAACACTGAAGGCTGCAATAAACTCAATGATCAATCTATAACAGTAGCAAAACTGTAGTAGCAAACACAAGAAAATCATGATCTGCTTAGGAATTTTCAATAAGTTGAAGAGGAGAAAGAGAAAATAAAAAGAGACTATAAACTAACAGTTGTGTTTCAAATCTCAGTACCATAAATAATGGAAAATACAATGTATGGTTATCATCCTCAAATGGGACTCTGCATAATAAGCTGTTAAACTAGAAATGTATCTTGCTGTTAACTATGATACATTCCAAGGCTTTGCTTGTGTTTTTCTCCCTTCACTTTGCCAGGTTATTTAATCCATTGGTCTATAGAGATTCATAATTAGTTCTTCTGCAGGTTATTAATTCAAAACTAGATTATCAGACCCTATCACCCTATAGTTTCACAGCTACTACAACAGTACAGAGCATAGTGAAATAGATTGTTCTGGATTTAAGATAAAATATGAACTTTGGACAGTAAGACATGAATTAATTTCACTGACTATGAAAGCATCAGCTATTATCCAATAATGTGGGTGCTCTCTGTATTCAATAAGTAAAGAAAGGTGCTGCAAAAGCTGGATTCATACCACATAGATGAAGTTATTTTGGTTAAAACAAAGCAATTTTCTATTTACTTGCAAATCATACATATCAAAGATTTCTCCCTAAACAGCAGAGGAGTAAAACATTCTGATCCAGTCAAGTTTTCCAACTTTTAGCCAAAACTTTAATAAAAATAAAAAAAATATCTTTTACTAAATGCCTGAAGAAGTAAGCTTGTTATTTGATATCTGGCTAAACTTCTGAAGGGTAGACCTTGAAGATTAGTTATTTCCATACTCTTTTATGGTCTTTTAAAATAAAAATAATAGAATGTTTCTTTAACATCTGCACTTGAAGATCTTGCACCATGATGCTGAGTAATACAGAGTTGCAGAATAATTCAGTGTGTAAGGGATCTCTGGAGATCATCAAGTTCAACTTCCACTCAAAACAAGACCCAACAGATCATTGCTAGATACTGTTCTTCTCTGGTTGGGTTTTGAAAATTTCCAATGATGGAGATTCCCCAGTCTCTCTGGACAACCTGCTCCGATGTTTGACTTCACTCACTATGAATTTTGGTTTTATTTCCAATCAATCAGAATTTCTTTTGCTGCATCTTGTACTTGTTGCTTCTTACCTTTCCAATGCACTTCAGATAAGAGTCCAGTTGTGTTTCCTCTACAGCCTCTCACTGGGTAAGACAGCAATACACCTTCCTTTCCCAGTCTTCTCTTTTTAAGACTACTTAAACTCAGCCACATGTTGTGGGCTACAGGCATCCATTCACATTGGTAATACTCCACTGATCTCACCCCAGTTTGTCAAGCTCTGTCTTTACTGGGAAGCCTGAACCTAGACATAGCTCTCCTGATGTGGTCTCGCAAGCACCGAACAAAGGGAAGTATCATTTCTCTTGTAATCCTGTTCACTGCACTATTCCTGAGTCTGAGGTTGGCCTTCTCCACCCCAAAGGCACATTGCTGAATCCTGTTCACCATGTCTACCTGCACAAAGTTGTAAAACTACTTTGTATTCAGTTTGTGCCTGGCCCATGAAGCTGAATTGTGCATTTGCCTTTGCTGAAATTTAAATTACTCTCCAACTATTTCTACAGACTGTCAAGATCCAGTTAAGTAGTGACCCTTTCTTCCACCATATCCAACCTGTTTCAATTTTCTGCTGTCCACAAATTTTCTGTGGCTACACTCCGTCTCCTTGTTCATGTCATTAATAAAGGCAGTAAAGCCTATTACCTGCCTATCATCTGAAGAACCCTGTTCATTACTGAACTCTAGATGGACTTTCTACTTCACTGCAACAACCAGTGGTTCATTTATTGTATGGTTCATGTATCCAAACCCTACTGCACCATTAAGTCAAAATAAACAGCATCTTCTATTTTTTCTTAATTCACAAAGTCAGTCATCTTGTCACAGAAAGTTATTCATTTGGTCAGACATGGTCTGCCTACAGTAAATCTGTGCAAGATATTCCAAGTCACCTTCTTGTCTTTCTCCACTGGTATTTCACTATATTCTCTCTTCCTCATTATTTAGGCCAACTATATCATATGCATGTTCAGCCAAAGAACAGACATTTCTAAGCTGCTTCCCAAAATATCGCTATTGTATTTGTTTTACAGCTTTATGGGATAAGGTTAAAAGTCTTGTACTTATTTTCAAAATCTCTTTATGCACATGATTTACAAAAAAATAAATCCACAGAACCCTACCTAATTGAGTAGAATATTTGAATAAAAAGTAAAGAAACTCACTAGATGTAAGTCCAAAATAATCCTTTGAGTCCATAATTAATTTTGTCCAAATTGTGTTTACGTTTCCAATAAAAACAATCTCAAGAAAATCTGACTAAGAAGGAAGACACTTTAGAAACTCAAAGATATTACTGAGAAGAACTTTGACTACTCTGCATGCTGATTTGCTCAAAACTATGCACAAGCCAGACAACAACCCATTAAATAGTTAGGATTAAATTAAATTAAATATAGCTCAAGTACTCCATTCACAATTTTCTGTCTACAGTGAATGAGGTAATAGTCTTCTGAAAATAAATACATGCTAATACAATTAAATACACCATAGTAAATATATATTAAGGATAAAAGTATGGTATTAATATAGTATCAATATAGTATTAGTATTATTTAGTATTAATGTAACTGATGTTCCTTGATATTGATACCTTGTTTATTTATGCACAGTAAATTGCATCATTTGAGTACCATAGCTTTCTTTCTATTCACTGTTCTTTTCTCTCTCACTTCTGCATTTTATATAGTTCCTGATCCTGCAACTGGATTCATAAATAGATGTCTGTACCCTGCAGAGCCCTACTTACCAAGTCCATGAAACAAATTCATAAAGTGAAAGGACAACAAGGAACATTCAGTAAGTCTGTCTGCCCTCCTCTATATATCACAAGCCATAGAATTTGTCCTTTTATTTGTCTAGAGTGCACCTTTTGGAAATACTTCCAGTTAACAAGGCATAAAAGTATGTGAAGATCTAATACTTTTCTTGATACTTTCCTACAATTACCTATTCTTATTTTGAAAAAATCATCCCTTACCTCAAAATTTAAACATATTCAGTTTAAGTTTCCAGTTCTTGTTTCCTCTTTCTTGATAGATTTTATAGCCCTTGGTATCTAGTGTTCTTTCTGGGTGAAGGTATTTATATACTGTTATGAAGTTACCTCTCGGTCTTTTGATAAGCTGTGCAGGTAGAGGTGATCATGATTCTCACTGTTGCAGATTTATCCCTCAAAGCTCTTTTTACAGCTTTTACAGTTTTTAGCTTTCTTATATTTCTCTTAAAAAGTGAAATACAGAATGTCCAAATATTTATATTATGTAGCACAACAAATTTCAGAATTTTGGTGCACAATAAGATTTAATATGCTCTTGCTGTGTTTATTCCCATATTGTTATTTCATTTGTTTAAAACAACTTTTATAATTTGTTTTTCTGAAGACAATTCGATTTATAAACTTCCCTTGTTACTGAATTTGAGTTTGCTAGTTGAGTCACACTGCATCTCACTATTTTTTTATAGAGCAATGTTAATTTGAAACACAGAGGTAAAATGAGGAGATGTAGGTATTGATGTGAATTTTATTCCTTAAGAAGGCTTTATTATAATTTACTTCTGCCTTTGGAATATATACAACTTGGATGCTCCTCAGAATGCTTATATAACTTCTATTAAAGTAAACAGAATCGTAATATTTACTGATGTGCTATTCCTACCAGATGCAGTGGTAATAGTTGTTTCAAAGCAAATGAAGAGTTACTAGAAGCACCGTAACAGAGTTTCAGAGATGGAGAAAATTTTTTCTCTTATTATTCTATTTTAGAGTCTATGGGTTAGAATTTGTTAACTCACTGGAGTGTAGAATACATCTCTGTAGATAACTATTATTAAAGTGCTTTGTCACTGAGGCATAAGAGCTGATATTGCAGGGCATTATTCTTGTGATGTTTTCATATATGTAGTCCATCAGTAACACTTTCATTTGTATTACTGACAAGCTTAATTGAATGAAAAAATAAAATAAACATATCAGGTTTACCCCAGACTTCTTAATAAGATAATGTCATAAACCACTAAAACACTAAGAATTATCTTCAAAAATTTGGTAGCAAGTAGGGGACATTCCATTTAACACAGAAGGAAGGCAGCTTTGTATGTGTCTCCCAAAAGAGGATAAAGGAAGAAGTAGGGAATGAGGAACAGAACATTGTGACTGATTGTTAGAAAAATCACTGAGGAAATCTTTAAAAAAGTTGTTTACAAGAAAGTAGATGATAGTGAACTGATTAGGAAAAGCAGCAAGCATGGATGTATTAAGAACATTATGTCAAACCAGCTCAATTTCTTGCCCTGACAGAACACTTGGCCTAGTGGAAAAGGAAAACAGTAAAGTTAATTAATGTATCTTGACTCTAAAAGGCTTTTTGACACAATTTCAGCAGGCATCATCATAAGTAAACTAAAAATATAATGGAATCAATTAAATCTTTGCCAAGTCTTAGGAAACGGGAGAGGTGCCTGAGGACTGAAGGAAAGCAAATGTCACTCCAGTCTTCAAAAAGGGCAGGAAGGAGGACCTGGTTAACTATAGACCAGTCAGTCTCACCTCCATCCCTGGGAAACTGATGGAACGACTTATCCTTGTTGCCATTTCAAGGCATATCAAGGATCAGAGGGTCATTAGGGGCAGTCAACATGGCTTCACCAAGGGGAAGTCATGCTTGACCAACCTCATTGACTTTTATGAGGACATAACGAGGTGGATGGATGATGGCAGAACAGTGGATGTGGTCTGCCTTGACTTGAGTAAGGCATTTGACAAAGTCTCCCACAGCATCCTCACAGCTAAACTGAGGGTGTGCGGTCTGGATGATCGGGTAATGAGGTGGACTGTGAACTGGCTGAAGGAAAGAAGCCAGAAAGTCGTGGTCAATGGGGCGGAGTCTAGTTGGAGGCCTGTATCTAGTGGAGTGCCCCAGGGGTCAGTACTGGGGCCTGTATTATTCAATATATCCATCAGCGATTTGGATGAGGGAATAGAGTGCACTATCAGCAAATTTGCTGATGACACCAAGCTGGGACGAGCGGCTGACGTGCCAGAATGCTGTGCTGCCATCCAGCGAGACCTGGACAGGCTGGAGAGTTGGGCAGGGAAAAAATCAATGAGGGAAAGCGTAGAGTGTTGCATCTGGGCAGGAACACCCCCAGGTTCCAGTATAGGTTGGGGAATGACCTATTAGAGGACAGTGTAGGGGAAAGGGACCTGGGGGTCCTGGTGGACATCAGGATGACCATGAGCCAGCACTGTGTCCTTGTGGCCAGGAAGGCCAATGACATCCTGGGGTGTATTACAAGGGGAGTGGTTAGTATGTCCAGGAAGGTTCTCCTTCCCCTCTACTCTGCCCTGGTGAGACCACATCTGGAATATTGTGTCCAGTTCTGGGGCCCTCAGTCCAAGAAGGACAGGGAACTGCTGGAGAGAGTCCAGTGCAGAGCCACAAAGATGATCAAGAGAGTGGAGCATCTCTCTTATGAGGAAAGGCTCAGGAAGCTGAGTCTTTTTAGCTTGGAGAAGAGGAGACTGAGGGGTGACCTTATTAATGTTTACAAATATGTAAAGGGTGAGTGTCTTGAGGATGGAGCCAGGCTCTTCTCAGTGACAAACAATGGTAGGAAAAGGGCTAATGGGTCCAAACTGGAACACAAGAGGTTCCACTTAAATTTGAGAAGAAACTTCTTCTCAGTAAGGGTAACAAAACACTGGAACAGGCTGCCCAGGAGGGTTGTGGAGTCTCCTTCTCTGGAGACATTCAAATCCCGCCTAGACATGTTCCTGTGTAGCCTCATCTAAGTGTTCCTGCTCTGTCAGGGGGATTGGACTAGATGATCTTTTGAGGTCCCTTCCAATCCCTAACATTCTGTGATTCTATGATTTTGTGATAGTTGAAAATCTCTTATGTAAATCTGACACATATAAGAGGAGAAAAAAAGAAAGAAAATACAAATCAGGGGACAACCGACTAGCCAGCAGTATGGCAGGACTCCCTTCCCCACTCCTGCCCTCCTCTTTCCCTGTCTCCTCTCCCCCCCAAAAAAAAAAAAAGGAAAGCAGGAACAAAGTTTCTATATCACAATATGTCAATAAAATAACTTTTCAAAAAGTAAAATCTCATTCTGGGATGCAAACACTATCTGTTAGATAGAGGAATTGTTCTTCTCTGTTTGGTTTAATGAACCTTCAGCTGAAGTATATAATGAAGTCTCTCATCCACAAATTAGCATAGAGTAATTGGTGAGAGAATAGCAGAACAACAATAATGATAAGTTGAGAAAACAAGTGGGATGTAAGAAATTGGTTTGGATCAGTCTAGAAATGAAAAGACTATGGGGATATATCAGTGTTTCATTTTAAAAATTATTTTTATAAAGATTTTAAATCAGCAATTTAATTTTCATCAAATATTTATGCTAATTATTACAGAAATTCTATGTACTAGTAGGGCAACTAAATGCTGAAATGATACAAAATGGGGCCACATGGAGTATTCGTCCATCCTTATTTCTGAAGGAAAGGCTAAATATGTACCTGTCAGGATGGTTTATCAAATTTGGACAAAATTGGCTTCCATGATCTTTGGATATTTCCTCCTTCTGATATTTCTGCCCTCTCATATTTCTATGATTTTATAACTGCATAATTGTGCAGCTCCTCACTGACGCCTTTTTTGTAGAAACTTATGGTTTGGCCTTCAGTGGTTGCAGCAAGTGTGGCCATAGGGCCTTACTTCATTAAAGGTGAATAAAAATATAGTAGAAGAACATACTAGAAACCTGAAGCCTGTTGTGATAAGTAGAGAAGCAATAGCTTAAAGAAAATAATTACAGAAGTAAGTTAATACCAAATCAGATCTATAACAACACTTCATTAGAAGACCAGAGAGAACTACCAAGATATTATGCACAATAAAAAGCTAAATTACATGCACCACTGAATTCAAAACAAGCCATCTCAAAAATAAAATAAAATAAAAATGTATTTTCCATTACAAAATACAAAAATGCTACAGATAATAGACTAAAAGTAACAAGGAGAAATATAACTTATTTTTAAAGAAGCAGTACTGGAAACAAACAAACAAATAAAACCAACAAAAACACAAAGCTGAAAACAAACCCCAACAACTTCAGCTCATTTTCATTAGGCTCTAGTAAGTTCACAAGTCTAACTTTTGACAAATGATCTCTATCACACTAATGTTTTATCAATTAATCTGTGTCTCCTGGGAGACTAGAAATTGTTTCTAATGATGTGAGGCAGCAGTGTCTCTTCACTTACAATAAAAGTAGATTTTATTGGCCTTTTCTAATACCAGTGAGATCTGCCTTTTAGTCAAAGAAGAGAGGGGAAAAACATTCAGTGAAAGTTATTGCAATAAAAGTCTGAACAACAGACTTTTATTATTCTTGAACTTTTTAATTGCACTTATGCAACCTGGTCTTATGTCATATACTATGATTTTTAAACTATTTCTGTTTATATATTTTCTTTTTATCCCCAGATTTTTAATGCACATACTTATACACAGGAACACCAATTAGATTTAACTAAACAGTAATATTTTGTTTTGTTTTTTCCTGTTCCCCAACAAAGTAGACATATAAAATCTTAAAATGTTACACCTTAGCATCATGTGAATAACAAACAGTAATGATGTTTCTTAAATCAGTAGTGGCAAGCTAGAGAAATTGACAGAAACCCCTCAGTCAATTCAAAGTGATTGGTTCAAGCCTGGTCAAAGCCAATAGTCTTGGAGGAGTTCCTGTAGCATAATTAGCTTTCACTGACATCTCTGAACCAAACTTTTCTAATTGTAGTCTACTCTAATGTAAAAGTTTTCTTTTGATATTATAAAGGGAAAAATGAGATTTAGTTCTTCTTTAGAAGTGGCAAAAAACTTTTTTCCAATAAATTAGATGAAATGTAGTAATAGTGTTGATACCATATGAGCTGGTGTTCCCACTTACTGTTCCGGTTTGCAATCTCATATATTCCTTCTACAGGTGACTGCAATGCAGCTGAGGTTTAGTTTAAATAAGGCAGAGAAAGGGAAGATAAAGTATTTTGGAATTATTTTGGCAAGAAAATTATTACTTAAACTTGCAAAGTAAGACAAGTGAAGTAGTATCAAGATGAGCTTTCCCAAAATTAACTTCTAAAGGAGTTACTTTATTCAGAATTTCTACTACGTAACACAGATAACACTACACAAAATCCTAAAGCATAGGGAAAGATTTGTTTCAGAAACACAAAGTGATTACTTTTCATGCCTTCCCAAAATCATCAGTCCTGAATTTTTACAGTGTCCACAGTTTTTGCTGCTGTTCTGAACTGATAGATTGTTTGATGTTTTGAAGAGATGAAAAAAAAAAAAAAAGAAAAGAAAAAAAAAAGAAGCTAAATGACTAGATGAAGTCTATGCTTGCAAGTCACAGCTATTGTCAATCATATCTTTGTCAGAAGGTGTACTGTCCTCTTAATAAGTTACTTTTGTAAGTGCATGTACTGTAATTGCAGAGTTCAATTAGGATGTCACTGTGAATTTAATTTCCGCTTTCCCTAAATATAAGCCATGAAAACTAGACTGATGAAGTCAAGGAATTTTTTAAAGTAGGTAAGCTGAGACAAACAAGCTGGGTCTCCTGACTTGAGAAGTGTAAAATACCTGTGTTAAATAGTTACGGGAAGATAATTACTTTGCAGTATAATATCATGTTTAAACATACTATTTTATAGGAAAATATTCTGTTCCAGATTTAATGATAGATAATACGCTGCAGTTAGAGTGTTCAGAAGTCCAATAAACATCTTATAAAATACAAATAATACTACATACCTGCTCAAAATAGTAATCCCAAACCAGAATTTTAGTTTAATTTCCAAAGATAATAAGGCTTACATAATAGCTCTCTCTTTTTGTCCCTTTGTTTTTCTCCACATCTTCAGTTTCCTTTAATAACCTTCAGTCTCACTGGGTATTTTCAATCAGATATGACAGGTTGTTTAAGGTCTCAAAGATGCTAAAATTCTACGAAATATTAAGTTTCATGAAGTGTGGTCGATGGCTTTGAGAGAGGATAAATTTAACATTTTCTCCAAGAAAATAAGATGGGTGCAACAATTATCTGTTTATTAGGGGCTGACATCCAGTCTATCACCACATTAATTTCTCCTATCCAGCTGCAAGACTTTCTGCTTTTTGTTTCAGGTAAACAGGAGTGAAAGATAATTGAAGGGGGACAAAAGGGAAGTAGGAAAATGTGGAGGGAGATGGAGTTACTCATAAATTATTTTTAAATTAATTTTTAAAGAAAGAAAATAGAAGAACAGCAGGAACAGGAAAGTTGTAAAAGATACATTAAAGAACTGCATTTCTTTCCAGAGAGAAAATAGACAGCAGATCCCTGGAAAAAAGAGTTTTGTTTCCACTGTTCACATATGTTGCACGTGATGGTTTGTTTCCTTAAGTAGTGTATGATACATATACAGTTATTTGACTTTGACAGTATCAAATGTTTATATGGAGTTACATTTGTGAAACCTCCACAGGATATGCAAAGGGATACATATTTTTCCTCCATGAAGAATGTGCATTGCTCAGTTTTGATTACCATATGAGCACTTTATTCTATTTTCAAATGGAAGATATGCTCCCTGAAGTGTAGGCAACAGAGAAAAAAGTAAGATCCTACCAAGCCTTTTTTATTCTTTGAGCATATCTGTGCAAACAATTACCAAAATGCTGTGGAAAAAAAAAATAACTAAATAAATAGAAACATGAAGGCATTATTTTAAGACACTTTTTGTATTATTTTTTGTTTCAAATGATCATCACATTTATGAACATTGCATTTTATTATATTTGAAAATATAACCTTTATTCAGAACTATGTTTACTACAGGATAAGACCACTATTACACTGTAAAACTATTGCCAGTATATATAGATATTTCCAGTTTAACTTTCTAAAACTCCAATTTTTATTTAATTTAATCTGTTGTAAAATGAGCACTGCTTCCTTCAGTAATTGGTTTATTTGTTTGTGATGGAACAGTCTATTCCAGACTGGGTTTGACGTAATTTTATCTTTTCTGATTGCTAGAGATCAAAACCTGAACAATTATGACAGCACCTTCTGAACCCAACAGGAATTCCCTCACATTCAACAACAATTTGACCCTAACCAAGAAAATTACATACTGATTAAATGCAGAATATTTCTTTGGGTGCTTTTCAGTTCCAATGAAGTGCTGTTAGAGTATGACACACATTAGATGAAATACACAGAACTTTTGATGAAATACACAGTTCTGCACACAGAACTTATACAGATGATATACTGCACTACAGAACTGGCTTCACTTCGGTGCCAGAGCTATTCAGGTTTATACTTCTCTCTAATTTTACTGTACTTAGCTTTGCCATCTGTCTTTATAGTAAAAGGAAGTGTTCTAACAGTTACACAAGCTAAGTAATAAACGAAAGAGGGTAAACTGTAATTTTTGTTTTTTATTATTTTAAATTAAGTATTCTTTATCCTTAACATTCAAAAGTAAATTGTCAGATCCAAAACTAATGAGGCAGTTAAATTTAAAAAACTGAAATTAAAAAAAGAGGATCTTGGATTATGTGTTTACAGGATAACATATCAGATTTAAGTTTTTAACCTAATTTCTGTGAGCTATTGCTTACTTCTAAGGAAATGTGGATGTTTATGCACCCATATAACTCGATATCTAGGGCTTTAAGAGGAAGACAGACCAAATTATGTGACACTCAAGATATCTTTACGGCAGGAAAGTCATATGCACTCCAAATGAATTATTTTCAGTACAAAATATTCTATGAACTGAGACATTCACATTTTATACTAAAAAAACTCATATAAGTTGTTGACAGATTTAGTCACACTAGGAACATAAACCAGTAAATTCTTGATTTGTGTGTCAGTGTTATCATGTTTAGATGCAATGAATACGACTCATCTGCTTTTAATTAACTAAAGATTAAACATATAGTCTAAATTTATCTTTCAAATTTTCTGTCTAGGTAAATAACTCTAAGGAGCAATATAAATTTTAGATTTGATTAGATTTAGGTTGAACTTTAACTTCTAGTCAGCAATAGAAGTGATAATGAATTTCTTGTTCCCTCCCAAGAACCTTTCTTAGGATATCTGAAGATGAGAGGTCTTTCAGAGCTAAACTGAGAAAGAGGTTTAGCTACACACAAATTTAGCAACATAACCTCTAGATTTTAAGCTCCTTATTTCTGAAAGGTGTACCTAAACTACCTTTATTAGGCATGACATAAAAATGAAAACTCACAACAACCAGCATGACTATGCAATCAGTAGGGGAAAGAAAATAATGATTATAATGATACAGCCCTGCTGCCCTTACAGCTCAGATGCTTAATCCTCAACTAAAGGGAGATGAATATCACACAATTCCTTTTTTTATTATTATTATTTTTCCCCTCCTTGTGTCGAACAGCAAGGAACAACTTAAATATGTGCAATTAGTAGACAAAGTAAAAAATAAATTAACGATCTTGAGAGCAAAAACTGAAATTCAGGTCTCACTCTTCCAGGGGACTTTTGCAAACACAGCAAAACCTCTACAACACAAAAGTTTCTGACTTAGTCTCTTAAACTTGCTTAAATATCCTAGTGATGTTTAAACTTGTCATGTCACTTTTAATAAGTTAACTAGCAGTTACTGATTAGCAAGGGTAACTATTATGTCAGATGTAACTAATTTTCTGATATCTGTATTAAAATATTTTTTAAAGTGCTTTCCATTTAGTTTAAAAAATGATTTAATATATATAATGTAATTATATAAAATATTAATTTACTTTTCTAGATATCATCATAATAGCAAATTTTCCCCACCAGATAAAGAGAGGGCAACTGGTCAAAAATATATTTTTGTGAACTGAACAACCATTTAAAATGCATATATATAAGTGTATATATATTAACACACTGTATCCTTCAGACAATACTTTTAACTTGGTGGTATAAGGCCAAGAAGCTATTTTTTATCAGTCATATCCAATTATTTAACTGTTAGTATTATAACAATGTTGGCCAAAGAAAATCCCATGGAACTCAGAGATTGTTATGGTTTCTGCTGCTTACAGCAGTTTACTTCTACTTTCTTTAACCACATGTGTAACAGTTTTAAAGGTAAACTCTAGTCAGATGTACCGACACTTCCTGAAAATCCCAAAACATTTTTTTTCATGACATTTCTGCCATTTCTGCCATTATAGAATGATAGGAGACAAACAGTAGTGGTATTTCTTTTTTTTTTTTTTTTTTTTTTTTTTTTATTATTATATGAAAGCACTGAAAACCAGTATTATCTACAAACGTTAGTAGATGTGGATCTGGAATGGAATATCATTTATATTCTGTCAAAAATCCTGCTCCCGTTAGCTTCCTTTTATTCAATGCATACTTAAAACTGTGCCTTTAAAGCCTCAAGTAACACTCAAGGTTGTGTCAAAGTCAGATTTTACAGGTGCCCTCAGCCAACTGTTGATGTTCAGACAATGCAAAAAGCTCGATTCACAAGGGGTGTTCAAGGCCCTTCCTTTCATTTTCTCTGCAGAATGGACATCCTACAAGGAAAAGCTAGAAGTCACCACATAGTTTACCATTGCCATGATCCCCTACTAAGTGACAGTAGGTAGAATGATAATTATTCAGTCATACATAAGACATTTATCATACTAAAATATAGCCACAAAGAACCAAACAAAAGGACAGAGAAGGGGAAGAACCTCTATATTTTGAAATACAGATTACAGCTCAGAGTCAGGTCAGATGTACTCAGGCTGTTTGTTTTAAAGGGTGCTTGTCCTGAGCAGCAAGTGCACAATCATTCTGCATCACTTAAGCAGTTACCCTTAAAGTACATTATAGCCAGTGTAATTGTATTTTTTTTTTCATAACGTATTTTATATATATAATACATGTCACTTTTGAAAACAAAATAAATAATGACTGGGTTTTCAGTGATTTTTCAAGCACAAAGCCTGAAATCATGTGTGAGCTGTCGAACTACCATGACATTTTTATACTGCAGTAAAAATGGTGCAAGTTAGATGCATTAGGAAATATCATGAGGGTATGTGAGCAGGAGTGCTGCAGAAGACCTGCTGGAATAGTGTGATAAGATATATAGGTGAATGGCACCAAACTGGGTGTCCATATTACCCTCAGAAGCAATGTTAGGAGTGAACTATCACCAAAATAACACCTGTTCCGTAGGAAATAGTTCCCTCAAAAATAATGCCCAAGGGGTTAACACTCTGCAACAGGGAAGAGACCAAGTCTCAGGAGGAAATGAGGGTCACAAATTATTTGATGTTGCAGTTAATATATTGACACTTCATGAATGCAAACTGTAAAATGCAAGGAAAAAATAATGAAGTGTAGAAGGAGCAATCCAATAAAAGATTTTTATGTATAGTTTTTCTGTAATTAGCTTAATTTTAATAGCGAACTTCATGGTCTAATTGAAACTTGTTGAAAAAAAAAAAAATTATTTCAAAAACATCAGTGTACTACATCCAAAATACCAAGATTAACTCATATTTGAACCTAAAAATGAAGAACATGGCAGTCCCTGGTGCTGAACAATATATCTCAAAAGTAAGGAAAAACTTGCAGGAAAAAGGGTATGGAAATATTCAGGCCTGTAATACCTTACTAGAGGACAGAAAAAATTTACAGAAAGAAAAAGTCATTACTCAATCCTTCTTAAAGGATTGAGGAAGGAAAAGAAGGATAAAGCGAATTAAACTATTAAAGCTCTTTAATTATACTACTTGGTTATTAATTGTAAATTATTCATTTGTGTGATAGTGTTTAATAATGTATTTGAGTGTTTTGGGTGGTTGCATTTTTTAACACATATTTTTAGTTGAGACAATTTTAATGGAGCTCTCCTGGGAATCTGTTTTACTAAGACTATTAAGGATGTTTCTAATTTACTTATTTTTCCTTTTAAAATACTTGTACTATGCTTCAGTACACATCCATGTTCCATACTGAAGATGTAGATATTGCCAGAATATCTAATGAAAGATTACTGTACTGTTACAGAGGCAAAAATCCTACCAGGAAAACTAATGCTAGCTCTGCTGTCTGAGCCAAATTCAGATTAGCATAATTGTGTTCCACCTACCTAAATTTGTCCTGCAGGGGATAAAACAGGCAGTTTAGTCTTCATAGTCATTCAGGCTACAGCATCATTGAGGAAGGCGGAAAAGGTGCCAACAGAGCTCGTTACAAGGGAATCTGAAAAATCACATATAAGCATTTAGCTCTGAGTACACACCAATATAATTCCCTTACCAAAATAATTACTAGAATGCTGTTAAGAAATTAATTGTCTTTAAAAGTCTAACGAAAAGATACCTGAAAATTTACAATGGTCATTCAGTAATTGTACTGAACCTGAATTGTAAATCTGTGTTTCCACAATTTTTCTGTTATTTACCTGACTTTTTCATTTTATTCCTAAGACACAGATATTTTGATCACCCTCCCCAGCAGCACGACTCAACACAGCGTGCACAGGAGACCACATTTCCTCAGGGAAGCCTATGGCACTACAAAGGTGTGGGCCTGGGTTATGATCCTCTTCAGAAGTCCATGAGCCTTGCAGCCAAATATCTGCTTGAACAGCAGCAAAATGATTTGTTCTCTGCTCCTGACGTCTGTTCAAATCTCTATCCCAGAAGATCCCTTAATTCTCTAATGTAGAGAAAGTGCACCCACACTGCCTATGGGACATGACCCCTGAGCAGTGCTGAATCAAAGCTGTGTGTGAGAATTTTGTGAATGAATTTTGGATGTTTCAAGCCAAAACTGAACCAGGCACAATTTCACCAGAACAAGGAATGGAATACATAACCTGAGCCGTTGACTTAAAACCATGTAATTTATTGCAACTAGCACAGCCTCAGAGATTAGGGCAAAGAAAAACTCTGAAATAACTGCTCTAGTATTCTTTTATCCCTTTCACAAGAAATAAGAAAAATCTGAAATACTCCTATTCAGATATTATTTATTTCCAATTACAGTTATATGAGATCTACTCCAAAACAAACATAAAATTTACCACATCTGTCTTGTACTTGGGAATCCTGCAAGATCAAGAAAGAGATTGTGGAGGTAGAAGACATAAGTAAAGAGTCATTAGAATAAGTCAGAAAACAGTGATATACATCATATGAAACATCACAAATATTACTCCTTTATTAACTTCCTTTGTTCAAGACGTTGATCTAATTAGTATGTCAAGATTATCACACCTTTTCAAAATAAAAGTTATGTCCTTGATACTGATCAATCTAAATCTAAAATTTATGAAAAAGAAATCACACTCACTCACACATAATATATCTAAACACTGTAAAGGAAGTAACCAGTACCTGTAAATCCCAGCTGTTGGAACTGTTTATTTGAAGTGCTCTCTCTTATGTGTAATCAACTAGGAATAACTTTAAAACATTACATAGAGACGTGGTACAATACACAGTTAACCGCCTGCATTGAACAGAAATGTCTCACATTTCAGTTATTTCTAAATTATATTTTTAAAATTAAAAATTAAAGTCTGGTACCTAGAATTTGTTTTTAAAGCGTTTACAACAGCATTGCATAGATTCTTTCAAAATAATACATGCTGTAAATAACTCTTAATTCATAGAATCATAGAATTGTTTAGATTAGAAGAGACCTTTAAGATTATCAAGTCCAACTGATAACCTCTTATTGCCAAGTACACCACTAAACAATGTCCCTAAGCACCACATCTACACATCTTTTAGACACCTCCATGGACTGTGACTCCAGCACAGCTTAACTGCAGAAAGGATGGTTATTATTGTTTATCAGTCTTGTTTCTCTCATTTGTGCTGATGTAAACTTGGATGAACCACAGTAAAGTCAATGGACTTGAACTTGTATAAAACCTTGATATAAAACTGGAATGAGTAAGAGGGGTGTCTCCTGTGAAATATATAAACTTTATAATCCGTGCAAAACTTATGCTTCAGTGATTGTGGTTAATACATATTCTTGCGACAATGTGACAATTTGCAAAGATCATGAACTGGATATTTTATGTTCATATTTATTTCAAGCTTCATTTGTGGCAAAGGATCATTAAGATCAGATATGATTAAAAAAGTAATAAAATAAGGGAAAAAGGGGACTACACATCTTTAACTCCTAAAATTCTCAGTTAACTTTTGCCAATATATTTTGTGAAAGTAGACTGGATCCAGTGAAAATTTCATCAGGAATGTTCCTTACATTCAAAGAAGAATTTCTATTTAAGGGGAAACAAACAAACAAAACCAAAAATAAAACCAACCAAACCAAGAACAACCACACACACACACACACAAAAAAACCAAACAGAACCAAACAAAACAAGTAGTACTCATACTTAATCTCCTTAATCTGTGCATGGTTTTACTGTCAGATTGGTCATGTGAGGGAGTGGAGAGTTTTTTCTTTTCTGATCTTTGTTCCACAAATGCCTTTCTAAAACATTTGGAAACGTCTTGCTGTTGTCTTATTAGCAGGAATGAGAGGAGAAGAGAACCATCAAAGTTGTCAGAAAATTGTGCTTCTATTTTACATCTTGCCTCATTAAGGATAATTACCTGTTCTGATTCAGAAATATGTATTTTTTTTTTGCCATTTTATTAATGCTTGCAATGCCTAAGTGGTAAGGTTTTGCTGATAGCAAAGAGCTGACTCCAGATTAACTAGCTGCTCATTACAATGATATAGTTCATGTTCTCTGGGTTTTCTGTCTGTTTGCTTAGCTTCATCTCACTAATTGTTTTATCTCATGCTTAGATTTACTTCTTAGAAGGAACAAATTTGTTCACAATAGCATACGTTTATATTGCCATGAAATACATATTCAAACATTGGTTAGTGCTCGTTAAAAAGTAAAGTGGAATACTGTCTAAGAAAGAGTGTGAAAAGATCATATAAATACTTTGTATAAATTTATTTATATATATAATTTTTTTAAATGGCTCAGTAACAGATTTTCAGTTGCAGATATCATGATCCTGGTTATTGAATATATGTATATAAAATCTTCACCTCTTCAGAATTGGTGGGAGCATTTCTGTGTCCGAAGAGCAACTGGAGTCTTAGCCAAAAATCTCAATTAATCTCATTTCTGTCATGAGGCATGAGTCGTAGCATCTTTTAAATCTATTATAAGTAGTAGAAGTTTCCATTACACCTGCAAACATCTGGTCTTTCTTTGGACATGGTGAAAGTCTTGGCTTGAACAGTAATTGTGGCATTGCTTTCCACAGGACTGCTGTGTATTTTTATGTAATCTATTGCCTTTTAGCATTGCTGTGTTTGTTGTGTATCATTTTTACTGTACTTGTCTTTGTTCTTGCACTATGAAAAGGAATATAAAAGCACCAGTTTATAGACTCTAGGCCATTAGTTAGTTCATAAACCTCTGTCATATCCCTTTTTACTCCAGTCAGTCTATCATGAGAAGCACCTCAATTTTTAAAGATAAATCTTTGACAGATTTTCATTAGCCATTTTTGCGTGTATCAATTTAAAACCACCTGCTATCACTTTAGCAAAGAGTCACATTTAGCTTGTTTAAACCATGCTTTTCCTAGAAGTAACATAAAAACTCCAATAACAACTCCAACTACCTTATAATGAGGTCTATATATGTGTTGTAGAACAACTATATGAAATAAATATATTTTCCTGTTTACAGTTCAAAAGCCCACTTTGTCAACTTCCACATATTTCTGAAAAACTTTCAAGATAATTCATGGCTATGTGGCAAGACTATGGTGTATTGATTTCCTGAAATGTATCCAATCTCTCCACAAACTACTGGTCTGGGCTTGTCTGTTATCACTATTAATCCTTTTAATGGAAATTACAAACTTGTTTCTTCCGGTTAGCCTGTGAAAATTATGACCTGCAAGACTAGCCTTATTCAGGTGTATTTACAGGTCTATAGATTCAAAACTGTAACATTATCACAATTTTAGAGGTATTCTACCACCTTTGATCTAAATCTTGTTTCTATTAAATCAGTTGAATTAATTGAATTACTGAATGGCTTGCATTTCTGTATTTGACATAGCAAAGAGGTAAGAAGATTTGAGTTACAATGGAAGGTAAATAACAAGTCAATTTGCCTTTACTCTGTTAATCAAGGTACACGGATACATGCCATGCCAATGACACCAGCTATCAGACATATTTATCATCACTATTGTGATGTCAGTTGCAGGACATATTGATTTCCTAATTGGACATTTATATTTTCGTGTTGAAGTTCCATTTCAATGCCACAACGTACAGTATTTGGACTATAATACCCCAGTAAGTGTTTCAGAAACTTCACTCGAAGTTTTACTCACTAACCTCTGGAATAATTTGACCATATTTTACTCTAAAATTGAAAGCTGATTGCAAAAAGCTTTCACCAAAAAGAACAAATTGCAAGATATAGCTGTCTCCATAGATTCCTAGAGAGGGAGATATACCCAAAGACAATGATCTGTGTATAACAACTCTAAGGTAGCTTCTTTTAATGGTCTCCTGACCTCCATCCTGTCCACTCAACTGTGATACTAGACAAATGTTTTTTTTTAATTAAATCTCCATTCATTAAAACACAGGAAAGTATTTGAATCAATTCAAGCTGTCTTAGGCATGTAGGAAGGGATAAGAGAGTAGAGCATGCTTAGTTAGGTACCATATATGTACTTAGGGCAGTTTCTAGTAGAACAAGTTATTGGTTAAGTATGCAAAATACAAGAAGGAATATTATCCTCGTAGTTAAAAAATTAAGGAGAGCAAATAACTTACACATACGGGGATTTTCTTGCTAATCTGGAAACTGGATAGTTCTGACATTCCACTTTATAGGACTGGAAGTTTCTTCAGAGCTCTAATTCACTGATTTCAGTTGAATAAAAATAGTATGCGAATCTGTTATACTGAGGTAAAAATGTAAATTCTGTGTAACACATTCAGGCTTACAAAAATAATTTGATTGCAATAATTTCTTTTCAAAAATAGTTCATTTGGTGAAAGAATATTCAGATATATTTTTTTTAAAAATCATATAAATTTTAGCATTTCAACTACACATTTACAGAGCTGATATTTATATCTTAATGCTAAGTTTTCAATATACCCTATCAAAACACTTTTTCCAACATTTTCCAATACTACTTTTTCAAACTGACTATTGTAGGTAAAATCATTAAACTATTTTTTAAGAAAATATAGCATGAACTGTAACAACCCTCAGTCTCCTCCACACTGACAAATCAAGTGACTTTAACTGTTCCTCATACAACTTCCTCTCTAAACCTTTCACCATCTTCATGGCCTTCTTCTGGACACTCTCCAGTAGCTTAATACCTTTTTTATACTGTGGCACCCAGAACTGCACACAGTGCTCCAGTTGAGGCCACACCAGTGCAGAGTGGAGAGGGACAATCACTTCCCTCGCCTGGCTGGCAATGCTGTGCTGGATGCACCCCAAAACACGGCTGGCCATCTTGGCTGCCAGGGCACACTGTTGGCTCATGTTCACTGCAATTACATCAGCTGGACAATTAAATTCTGAGACTAGTCACTGGCGGGCACTTGGCCAGTCCAACTAGCACCCTTCTATTCAATGGTTTGACATTAACAATCAGTCATAATGCAGCCACCCTCTTTAAAAAGGCAAGATCTGACAATTTTCAATTGTTGGTCTTTATTGAACTACACAAAGTCTTCCCGATGCAGGAAAAACCCTTATTTCTCCCATTTTCTTACTTGAAAATCAAGTTTAAGGTTTTTGTTGTTTTGTTTTGTTTTGTTTTGTTTTTTCCTGGTACTTCTTCATTAGTTCTCTTCCTATCTGTAGCTTCTGCTGAGTCTTAAGATGGTACTAGTATACATTTGTAATGTGGAGATCATCCATCTCAAGAAATAGATGAAGAAAGAATTCCTAAGGCCATACTATTGTGTATAATGTAGAAGATATAGTCTGTCAAAACTAACAGTCATGCAGCCACAAATTTATCTTAAAAAAATATCTAAGATGAAGTTTCCAAAGGGAATTTATTAGATTTCTATAGCTCTTCTGTGAATGTATTAAGGGTGGGAAGAAGAGAAACTACAGTCTTTTCTCCATTTAGACTTTCTGTGATTTCTTATTTTTAGTACCAAAATGTATATTAATTAATGAGAAAAGAATGGAATGAATCAACTCATGTTAAAAAGTAGGGCTTTCCTCTGTTCATGATGACAGGAGATCAATATTTTCCACTGCTTCATCAGCAAAGCTGATAAGGGTTCTTAAACAACTCAGAGCAAAAATAAACATTTTGATAAAAACTTGGATAGCTTCAATTTCAGTATGTCTATGCATTACTCTTGGAGGTGATTCACTAATAAAACCCTACAAATGATCATTTATAAAAAGACATGATAAATCAAATCAAATCTTCCATGTATTCCTTTGACAATCAGAATGTTCTGGAAAAAGATATTACTGAGAAGATAAAGTTTCAAAGTTCCAATGAAACCTCAGAGGCACAACTGAGAGCAAACCCAGAGATTTTTAATAATGTTTCAGAATGATTTGTGCCTATGACACTTTTGTTTTAAAGATGCAATCCATGCTAGATAAAATACAAGTTTCATTAAAAAAAATATCTGCTGCACCACTCTTGTAACAAAAGCTTTTTCCTTCCTTGGTTTTTCTCATCTAAAAAAACTCCATGTATGAGAGATTATAGTGTTGCACAAAGACCAAAAAAATCATTATGAGCCTTGTTTGACCCTTTGTGCACTATACCTTGCAGCAGAGAATCATGGGCATCTACTTTTTTTTAATGGAATATTTACTAAATTACTTGAGGGATGAATGGCTCAGAGAAGGACCAATGGGACATGGAGGCTGTCCCATCACTTGCTGCTTGTGTTTTTCTGCAGTAATTCCTGCTGCTGAATCCCCTGGACTCTCAGGAGTGGATACAAACCCACATGTTTCATTGGTTTGGGTTATCCCATCATGACTCTTTTCCCACAACTCCCTGGGTAGTGTTTCTCTGGAGTCTGGAATATTTGCATGTTCTTGTCTGTCTCTCATGAGTCTTTTCCTCTTTCTGGAGTTGCAGTTTGGACAAGGGAACTTGGCTTACATGTAAGTCTAGAACATCTACAACCACACTTAAGGCGTTGCCTTCCTTACTGCAAAGTGGGGATATATCCAACATACAGGCACCATCCTACCTTGTGCCTGTTACACCATTCCTGTTTAAGGTACACGTTAATGTACAACCAGCATTTCAAAAATATATAGAATGCGTAACTGTGTAAAAGGAATATATAATATATAGAATGTGTAAATGGAACATAGTTTCTCATCAACAACAACAAAAGAGAGGAAAACTGGAATATATCAGGAGCATGCAGTAATGCAGCAGATAGCCTAAGGACCAATAGAAGAGTCATGAAAGAGTTGCATCGTTCTTACTTAGTGAAAGGAATGAGTATACATCACTGATTTTAAAATTAGCTTTGTTGGCATAAAACTACTAAAAGATTAAAAATATTTACTGTGTAAATATGCCTTTTCTTTTCACACACTCTAAAACTAAGTGCAAATGGGTTAAATGATCTGTCTGATAAGACAGGTAGGGTCCTTTGTAATATTATTCCCTGTGCCTGTGGAATCCTTTTTGAAGGATCCTTTTATTTAATTTTAGGTCATATTAAAAAAAAAAAAAAAATAAAAATAAAAATGCACTAGACAGCTAGACTGGGATTGGCATGACTGAAAGTAGACATATGCTTGTGAGGTAATTGCACTAATTCTTTTTATGGTTAATTGAGAGAATTGACACTTCCAAAGGAAGATGTATATCTTCCTGAAATAAGGATTTGGACAAGGTCAAACAAACCACATTTTGAGCTGCTTTTATTCCCCTAGTGATTTTAAAGGGAATCTATGGTGATTATATGTAGACTAGGATGACTAAAATTTAAATATCTAACCATAAAAGAGACAAAGCTCATATTTTTGCAGTATTTCAAATAAAGTATCCATACTGTACTAAAGAGTTTAAAAAAAATACTCATAGTGTATTTAATATCTGTTGTGATTTCTTCTCTGGAGAAATAAAGTAAATTAAATTTTAAATATAATAGATCACACAGGCAACCTAAAATCGTAATATACAGTGAACAAAAAAATGGCAGAATCACAGAACAGAGAAGAGATGTTGTTTTACAAATGGTACACAAGGAATTCAGGATCTGATTTACATTTACAGATTCTCCTCAGGGTGAACTTACGAAAAACGACTTATATTGATGTGTATAACAGAAAATAAAAGGGGAAGATTTGGGCCAGATGTCCACTATTTTCTGGAGAAATAAGTATGATATCAGAAAGATTTTGAATAAATCATTAAACTATTTTTTAGGAAAATATAACATGAACTGTAACAACAATAAATACAGGCATCATATTTTGTCATACACAAATTAGATCACATAGATTTTTACAAACCCTTTTTGTTTAAAATACAAGGCCATGGTTTATGACAGGATTGCAGATTATGCTGTGGCACCTTTCCACAGCTTTTACAGCATAAAACTGATTTAACACTGGTTTAGCTAGAGCATAGGATGTTAAAACTTAATACAGCAGTGTGTATCAGATGCCTTTCTACGACAGTACAGGGAATGTGAGAAGTACAAAGATACAGTTCACCCGTATACTGCATGTTCCCACACCCTGAATTCTTGGTACAATTCAGAACTCACATCTATTCAGTAATTTCCAGCTGAGGCTTCAAATTTGTATCAATCAATTACTTTTTTGAATTTGCACCTGCAGTTTAATCTTAAGACCTTAAACCTGAAAGAATTAATACCAAACCAATAAAATTATTCATCTGCATGTTGGGTTTTTTTTCAGTTAAACTGCTCTCACAAGAGAATATAAACTTGAAAAAGGAAAGCCATTAGGAGATTATTTTTGTGTGTTTAGTAGAAATTACACTTTGAAATTACATTCAGAAGCACACAAGTATGAATAAATGCTATTAAAAAAAAAAAAAAAAGAGATTTAAAGGAATGACTCAAATTGGACATATATTTGCAGATTATCATGAGCTGAAATTGAATTAATCTTCTTCCAGCCAGACCCTAAATTTGCATTAAAATCAAATGGAGGTCTAAAAAAGAACCCCTAAATATTTAAGAAATATCTTTAACATGTGTTACAGGGCATAATTACTTAAAAAAAAAAAAAAAAAAAAAGGGGAGGAAGGAAGGGGGAGATCGTGAGTCAGTTTTTAAACCTAGAAAGCAAAACGAGTCTCAAAAACTTTTATAAGAAAAAATAAATAAGTAGATTCATCTTGATCAACCCGTTCAAAAGAGGAGTTGGGGAAAAGAAATGATAGATTACTGAAACTAAGGCTATTTAAAGAAAGTTGAAAAACTCCCTTTTATTCAGTCTTCTTATGTACTCTCATCTGAAAGCAGGACATTGATCTTTGTAGACTTTAGAGTTAATTACATTCAGATAGCTCACTTTTTTTTTTTTTCATCCAGATCTGTTCAGACAACTCGATACTTCAGAACCAGAGGAGCAAAGAAGGACAGATACAAGACAGTGTAGATCATTTCACTGAACTTTAGATGTCTGTGGTGAGATCCAGTTTAAGATGCAAGCACCCAAATAGAGATGTTTATATGTAAGCATCTATACCTGTGTGAAATATGTATCTACACAGGACTGACGGATACACTCAAGACCTATGCAATGTGAATCCCTTGTTGGAGAGGCAGATGGAAGCCAGGAGCTGTAGGACATTTCAAATGGCATTTTTTGCCTTTAGATTGACAACTGAATTTAACTTTGAATCAAAAGTCAGTCATGTCCTAGAATGGATATTCAGCTGTTCTCCATTAGAGATATAATTATTTTTCCTAAATATAAGCATTTAGTGTAATTTCAATTGGTCTTGAACACCCAGTGTTGTCACTGACATTCCTCAAGGTTTTTGGTTCTTGTGATTTCTTTGTTATGTCTGCAAGCCCTATGATAATATTCTGGAAAACTCACATCATTTCAAGAAGCACTAACTAATTCCTGTTAAATTAATTACTCTCTCATAGCCTGCTTTATAATAAGATGAATTATTTTCCAAGCTTCATTCAGTGTCCTAAAGAGGTCTTCACCACTGAAAGTGTGAGACACAAAGAATACCTTTGTGCAGATAGACAAAGCTGAGCTGCTTAAACTACAGCTGTGTCCCACTTTCCAGTGCATATCATAGCTAAGCTCGGCAGTCTATAGAAACATACATTAAATGGAGCATGAAAACAGTAGTTTACCTCATATATTTTTCACATTTATTTTAAGATGAGATGTATTTTACCTAAAAATGCCTTTTTTTTTTTTTTTTTTTTTTAACAATTGGCCTTAAAGTGAATCTGTACAAGTCACCTAGATGCAGACATTTAAATGTCATTTGTTCATACTTTTTTACTGGCTTTTAGTTCTTTGAATTTTCTTTGCACCAAAGTTAGCACATTTTTTCACCCATGTATTTTCCAGTGTCACCAGTATTTCTCTACCATATTTTAAACCTATCATTGTAAACTTCAGGAAAAAAGGGAGTGTTTAGAGGCAGTCTAGGTTTTCTTTTAAACTGCCTAATTCCTGATGCTTCAATATGGGCTCATATATCAGTTTCTGTGCTTTTCAGGCAGTCTGTTCCTCTAAATAAACTTTTGCCTGGGCTTTCCATTTTCTTGTGGTAGTTACATGTTTGTGTCACTAAGAACTCTTGTAAGTCCTCTGAAAATGATGACTACTTCCAAAATTTTACTTTTACTCATAGTCCTCATTACTTCTTGAGTTTGCAGAGCATAAATTATCACTAGAACCACATGGCAGACAGCTCCAATAAAATATAAATTCTCTTTCTTAATCAAAATCTTCCCATATAACTTGAGAAAGTAAATTTTTCTTTACATCTTTGTAAAACAACTACATTTGAATTTGATTACTTTATCAAGGCTTTGTGAGGATAATCATGTCAAAAATTATGGGAATACAAAAGCTCCAGTATAGATGTATAGGAAATTATATGGGAAGATACAGACACAATAACACATGGAATAAATGGCTACCTTTATTAATGTGTTACTTTTTTTTGTTTGTTTGTTTGCTTGTTTGCTTGTTTGTTTGTTTTTTGAATGAAGAAAGTTATTCAAGGAAAATAAGTACATTTTAATTGTGCAAAATATAGAAAATTTTTGGGGAACAGTTTTGGGACAAACTCTGCTCATATCAAACCACCTGCAAAATCGTCAAAAACATTTTCATCCACATCTACTGAGAAAATCAAATAAGCCACAAAGCAGCATCGCTTTTGCCATGGAAAGGTTGGTTACTGCACAGTATGGTTTAGAAGTTTCTTTGAAATACCTGAGCAATACAAAATACCTGAGCAATACAAAATACAAAATATATTCCTAATAATTACTGTTTGAAGAGATTAAAGCATTGAGACTTTCTTTTTTTTATAAACTTTATTTTTTTCATGAGATTGCTTGGGCTTCTTTACATGGAGTAAGATGGTTTTAAGGTTAATATCATAATATCTATGAAAAATTTGATTTAAGACATTCTCATAGTCATACACCATGCTTACATACTATATACTTTTCTCTCCCTCCCAAGAGACCATCATCAGCAAATTTGCTGATGACACCAAGTTGGGAGGGAGTGTCAACCTGCTGGAAGGCAGGAGGACTCTGCAGAGGGATCTGGATAGACTGGAAAAATGGGCTGATTCCAATGGGATGAAGTTCAATAAGGCCAAGTGCCGGGTGCTGCAGTTTGGTCACAACAACCCCCTGCAGCCCTACAGGCTGGGTGCAGAGTGGCTGGAGAGCAGTCAGACAGAAAGGGACCTGGGGGTACTAATTGACAGGAAGCTCAACATGAGCCATCAGTGTGCCCAGGTGGCCAAGAAGGCCAACGGTATCCTGTCCTGTATCAAAAATAGCGTGGTCAGCTAGATCCAATACACTACATGGACATTCCTCAAAAATGCGTAGTTTAAAACACATTATTCAGAGTTGTGAGGCTGATTTTCCACTTGTATCAAAAAGTAACCTAAATTTTTTGGTTTACCAGTCATAATGAAAGTAATATTTGTTTGACTGGCTTTGGAGAAGACTAAAATCTCACCTGCTAAAACTATGAAGAAACTGAAAGAGTAGATTTTTTATTTTGTTGGAATAATTATTTTAATGTGCTGAAATATCTCTGTACTCTACAGCATATATGTATAAATACTGCTACTACAGATCTGAAGAGAGGTTCATCATTTTAAATTGCATAAATTAACACAAATTTATTTTTTTTTTTTTTCTTGAGAAAAGTCATCATAAAGATGACAATTTTTATAAAGTGAAGAGATTTTCTGAGCTTTGTAACATGGACAGCATAATCTAAGGGAGTCGGCTAGATACATTTTTTCTCTTCCAAAGCAAAAGCTATTACAAAGTCAGTTACTTTTCTAAACTTACAATGTTGAACTACAGATGCGTTGTAAAAAAGCAAACGAAAACAAACAGAAAAACCACTATGCTCTAAACTCAGCGTAATTACATTTCTAATTAGAAAACATTTTTTGCAGGTTTACTTCAGCTCTTATATTTTTATTTCTGGTAAGGTGCATTTTTTTTCTTACAGTTTTCACCAGTTAAAAAACAAATTAAACTCTGCTGGATTTTGAATATATTTTTCTAACTGAACATATTTTTAACATGATTCTTTGATATTTTTTCAATGTGAAGAACAATATAAAGTCAGTTGTATATCAAAACTAGGTATTTTATATTCTGTAATTGTCATTTAGTTTATAATTGAATAATGAAATTAAATTAATTTTAGCTTTATATATACTGGAAGAATCATAGAATACTTTGGGTATAGAAGGGACCTTCAAAGGCCATCTAGTAGTTGGTGTTCATTTTTCATTAAAAGTAGGAAAACAACAGAAAAAATCCTAAAAAAACTTCACAAAAACAACATTTGAAAACCATATGTCTAGATACAAGCTAATAAGAGTGCAGAAAATCCAGGAACAACCTTCATATAATAACTCTGTTTACAACAGTTTGTATAATGCCTTGAAATACTGTTAAAGAATCATGGAAACGGATTTCAAACAGGCTGAGATTAAGAGAAATGGAAAAGTAAACAACAAAGTTTGAGCAAATAGGAGTCACCTCCCCTAAAAAACACCTGAAACTGAAGTGCTGTGTTCAGCTGTTTGTCTAGATCCCCCCAAGTTAATGGCAATAAATGATGGCTTTCAGATGTCAGTTTAACAATTTATCCTGTCCTAAAAAACCCCCTTAAATGATCTCTGAGATGAAGTTCCTTAAGGAGGTGCTGACTTCTCTCTGCTGACTGTAGAGGAAACCTTGACTGCTGGGTGAAATTCATACTGACATATTTTTATTGATAGGGTAAGATTCTTCTACTGAACTTTATAATATAAATGCCTATATCTCAACTAGTCCTCCTAGACTTTTATTGTTCATGAAGACAAATAAGTACTTCTGGAGTTCTTTCATTTAATCTGTGTTAGTTGTCTAGCTTAAGTTATAAATAAATAATCAGGTATCTATGTAATAAATAATAGGGACTCTTAGAAATGCTGGTTTATCTTTATTACCCATAAACTGAGTGAAATGACAAGGTTAAATATAGACATCCACAATGAAAAAAAGCTGAATTTTGTCTGATGAGTTCCTCTAAAGGTTTTCCAGCAGAGACAATTTCATTTTGACAAGGTACATTAGAAATTTTATATGCATTAAACAGAAACATCATTATGATTCATCTTAGAAAAAAAAATATCTAGACAGTCACAAAGGAGATATCCATATTTATCTATTCCATCTTCTTTCTCATAGAAAAATAAAAATTTGCTGGGATTTGAATCTCTCATAGGATGAAGAAAAGACAGACATCAGCTCAAGGCAAGATAAAGCCTGTAGGAAGTTGTTTTTTATAACTGAAATTATACTAATGTAGAGTGTTTCTACATTTTCATGGGATTTTGGTTAGGAAATTAGTGAATACATTTCTGAAATATATGTTGTTAGGATAAGGTAGTCAGAACTGACAATACAGAATTCTTCAACTAGAAGTTGTCTAACATCAGAATATCTACAACAAAAAAAAGATACTTTTCTTAGTGAGCCTCTACAAGAAAAAATGCTTCATCAGTATTCACTTTCATTCAAAGGTCTAAAACCACATGGCAGCAGATGGAAATCAGCTGTATTTGTTAACACCCTACTCATCACTGTCATTCACTCACAGATGTTACTACCCAAAGATACAGATGTCTGAGTTACTTGTGTAGCAGGTCTTGTATTGCTAAACTTTTCACTCTCATAAGTAGAAAGTAGGATTAGTTCAATTTAGTATGTTAGGTCAGAAATTTAGAAACTTCCTTAACATGCTGGGTTAGAAACTTTCTTCTGAAAGATCAGGCATTCTGCTCAGAGTGGCAGCATCTAGCAGAAGAGCAAGGCTGTTGTCTGACTGGTGGCTGTAGCTGCTTCAGCAGTGTGATTTTAATCCTCTGCCACATATCTGCTAGTCTTTAGTGAGATAAATCACTGCCAAGGATTAGAAGACTATTAGTGAAATAGGTTTTAATTAAGAACAGTAACTTATTGTAAATTTAGGTCTATAACCTTTTGTCCTGTTTCACCTTGAAAAACCAAGGACGAAATATTTCTGAGAGGGGATGTTAGCTGACTTAGGTAAAACAAAAGCCAAGCACAATTGTTATTTAACTTCCATATAAAGTTCCTGCCAGTTTCTACTCAGTACCTCACCTTAAATTACACAAAATTACTTGACGAATACCTAAATTAATCAATCTAAATCTCTAAATTAATCAATCATTCTTATAAGCTAAATATATTTAATATTTGCATTAGGATCAGTGCAATTGAAGCTCCACAGAATGTGAAGTTCATTGTTTTACATGCTATCCTACTATGAGAAGCTTCTAGTCTATATATCAAAGTCAGTCTGAGAAAAAAATAGGGGTGATGTGAGCTGGCAAGAAAAATGTGGCAGACTTAATTCTTCCTCAGTTTGTAGTTCAAAGACTGTCTTCTGGATCACCTAAATCAATAAATTAAACTTTATATAACTGAATATTCATTGACTATCCAATAGGTTTATGGTAGCTGGAGAAAATAATGTAAAGGGTATATAACATTTCTATCCAATCCAGATATGCTTGATGCTTAGAAAAACTTATCCTTACTTCTACAGAGGCATTGCTTCTGTAAATGCTCTCTGCAGAGACTGTACACAAAATTAATTTATGTGATAAACAGTTGGCCTAGAAAAACTGTCTGCTTGGGTGTTATGGAGGCAAGAATATACTTAATACAACATAAACTGATAGAGTGAAAAAGATCTTTAATTCCCCTGATACATAATAAACACTGTCACATGGAGAAAAAGGAAGGAAACAAGTCTTTGTATAGAATGGAGTATTATATACTTCAGTTTGTTACAGAGACTGGAAATGTTATTAAGAAAAATATAGGAAATGACTATAATGTAATTTCTTTGGAAAATATGCTCAAAAATGTGAAAGAACTGTATAAGATAAATTGATAAAACCCTGTTGTGTTCACAGTATTAGAAACATGGTTTCCAAAGATTGCACTTTAATGTACTGTTTAATCCATTCTAATGAATTGCCGGTCCACTGAGGAAAAGCGAGAAAAAGTAGATAAGCAGTTTTCTTCCATTTTATTCTCACAATATTTCTCCAAGACTTTGTTAAATTTATTTTGCTAGATACTTTTGGCATGTCAGTATTTTTTTTTTTTTGTATTACACTTGAATATTGGAAAAATAATATTTTGATATTTCTCCCTAATACAAGGCTGCTTGTTGTGTAGATATACTTTGGCAAAAAGTCACATTTTCTATTGCAGTATGTACATTTTTACAGCTGTGTTACAGTCAGAGATGAATACAGTTTACCCACTTCTAACTTGAGCAACATAGAACTTGTCTTTATATTTCCTAGTCTTAAGAGTTATTCACTCTTTTATGTATACCACAACAGTTCTGCTTTATTAACTTGCTCTTTATCAGTTTTTATCCGGTGTGCAAAGGTCGCTAATAGGTCGTGTGAACCCACACATGAAAGCAAGTCATATGGATGGCTAAGGACACCAAGAATACTCATTGCCTAGCTAAATCCAAAACAAAAAGGTTCCGAGAGCATTACACAAATGGAAAACTGTAAAGGTTTCTGCACCTTCCACTACAGTATGGGGTTAGACTGCCTTTGTATCAGAGAAGAGGCCAGATCATCTGTCAATCTTTGCACAACCTCAGTGAACAACATGTGGCTCAAGATCCAGAGGCTGGTGTCTTCTGCCAGACTTATGCCATTATAGTCCAGTTTGTCTGTTTGGTTCATACAAAAGATGAAATACAAACAGAATAACACCCAGTAACAGAGGAAACTGGCACAGAACAAAAGATAAGAGACTGTGCCTAGACATATGTTTTCCTTGTATATGGAGCTGAATTCCTTCTGGTGGATTCAGTTTGTAGAGAAGAAATATTATAAACAGAAAACGAGCGGTCGTGTTCAATTGCTTTTGCATATGTAACCAGAAGATGCAGGAAGCATGTCATTACAACATCAGATATGTATCTGTGGTTTATAGTTTTGGTCTTCAGAGATCCAGACTCTCACTTAAAGTTCTATGGGTGAAGCCATAAGCATCCAAACTCATTTTTTGTAAGGAACCCTAACAGTGTGAAAATTAACCCTCACAATGAGCCAGAACAAACCCTACGCATCAAACATAATTTAGATAATGAACATCAACATTTTACATTCAAATACCTCCCAAAATGGTGGCAATTTATTAATGTCAGATTAAAGGGCTCAATTCATTATTCCCTTTCAGTGAAGAGGCAGTTAATGAGTGATGCATGCACATGGACAAGCTTCTAATTAGAGCTTCTGTATGTGCTGAAAGCTTAGTGCTGGGATACTGAGTGCCTGCCAGCAGACTATTGACTTTTTCCCTCTTTGCTGAACATGCCTATTTATACAGCTTATTGCTAATGAGATGCTAATTGAGTCTGCCATATCTAAATAAAAAAACCCTTGTGTTTATTGCTGAATCCTCTAAATGGAGCTCCACTTCAGAATATTCTCCCCTTACTCATTTTCTTCTGCACTTTTTGTGTTCTGACAGAAAAATGATTTTGAGCAATAGGAACAGGATGTTAATTTAACAAACAAACAAAAAGTTATTTCTAATACTAGTTTTTTTAAAAATAATAAATTTATGCCTGGGTATTTATATATAATTATACTTGAAACAATGCCAAAATACACTCAAATATATGGTAAATGCTCTATAGAAAATGTATAAATGCAAGTTTCTATGCCCTGGAGAGGTTCCAATATAATTATTTTGCATGGAATTCAAGCAGCCTAAATGATCACCACAAAAGAAACAACAAAGCACATTAAGAAAAGTGGAATGAAGGCAACAGTAAGGATTAGAACACTCAAATAATTTGGTTAGCTAGTTTAGATCTGCACAGGAGTGAAAGACATTTCACTGTGAAGATATAGCATTTTTTTATGATCCTCAGCCTATAATTCAGCTGACAGTGAAATCAGTGCAATGCATTCTGACACTCTTGTTTCTGTACAATGTTGCATATTTTTGGACAAATTTTTGAAATATTTTAACAACAATTTTGTAACTATTTATCTAAATATGTTTGATTCTTCTTCAGCTATCATACAGTGGCTGAAATGCCCCTGGGATTTGGATTTACTGAGGCTCTTTTTTTTTTTTTCTATGATGATATTTCAGTTCTATTTTCCAATTCGTGAACAATACCTTCGGGATAAAGTGTTTTCCAGGCATAACATCTAAAAAACAATGCCTGCAAAACTCTTCAGTGTATCATTATTCATCATTTTTTGTACTGACAGCAGTTCATTGTGATATGTCTCAGGATGTTTTTTTCATGCTTCTACACATTTTATAAATTCTCTTAGGTTATGTGAGCAAAGGCTAATCACAGGGAACACAAAGACCTGGCAAGGATCAAAGGACGATGACAGGTGGAGGAACTATAGTAACCTAATCAGGAGCACACCAGATAAGGTACTTCAAAAGACATTGGAAGAGAATAATTAGATCACTGCCCCTGCTGTGATGCAGTAAGAAAGTAATCTCTCTCGAAGGCCATCATAATTAAAAGAGTTATTACCTGAAGAGGGGATATGCAGATTGTATAAAACTTATTATGGGCTGTTTTAATGGAATTGTGGAAACACATTAAATATGTTTAGGGGTAGGACCAAAAAGGGGAGAATGAGGTCTCAGGGTGGATCAGGGTGATTCTGTGGTCAGTGCAGCCTATTCTATATTCTTATTAAATCCTTTTTCTAATTATCTTTGGGGTGGATGTATTTCGTATCTGAGGCTCTGTGTACACATGCTAGAGAACAAGCTGAGTAGTGGGAGATGAAGCCTACATGACAAACTCCTGGAGTAGGAAGCTGATGCCTGAGAGGTCCCAACTCTGAGTCACAGCAGCTAGAGGAAACAAGGGTCTGAGAGCCAACAACTGGGTGAACTGTATGTCTATGACCAGCTAAAGGAAAGAGCCCATATATGTATTTATGTGTTGTGCATGTATTCGTCTGGCAAGCTTTAACCCTGATCTGTGGGAGGGGAGGAACAGGACGAAGCCATTGGTGCTTGTTCACTGTTTTGTGCTTATGTGAGTGGCAGCACGGGCGCAGCTCTGGGTGCCGCACTTGTGGGCTGCTATATGTGCCATATGAAGTGTGAGCACCTGTGGAGAGGATGTGCTCATCATTGCTGCTGCCTTGACCTGGGGGCATGACAATGCAGCTGCCCTGCAAATATAGGCCCATGACAAGAGAAATCCCCTGGGCCAAGAAACATACTAAATTTGGCTCTCTCTAACAAACTCTACTAGAAATCTTAGTTTGTCTCCAAGCCAGAGAAGTTAGAGAGCCTCCATCGTTGGAAATGTTTAGATTAGAGAAATTATCTGTCAAGAATGGCATAGATGCAATTGATCTTACTTGGGGCAGAATGGACAAGCTAAATGAGGTCACTTCCAGCCTTATGAACTCATTAATCTCCGTCATTTCAACCATTATTCACGGTCTTAGAAATAAAAATAACCATGGACAGAGCTGGGCTTGTTCTGTCTGACAACAAGGAGACTAAAGGGTGATCTTGCAGCTTGGAGGAAGCTGAAAAAGTGAGTTGTAGTTACCTGAAAGTCTGTTACAGACAAAAGAGTCAACTGAAGAAAAACTTCCATCTTTAGTGATATTTAACACTCAGCAGTATAAAGCCACAGGTGACCTGATGTGTTATTGGTATTGGTCTTGCTTACAGTGGGAGTTCAACTGCATAACCTGCAGCAATCCCTTATAACCAGCATTTCTACGATTCTGTGACCTCTGCAACAGTTGCTTTGAACGACTATGTTTAGGGGCAGTTTACCTTCCAGTAGTTTGTTAGCATGACTGTCATGACTTAGCTAGATAGCTAATATGAGTGTGACTAGATTTTTAATGCTCATTTGTGGTCAATGTTCCACTTTTCTGTTTCATCTTGAAGACGACACCTTTCATAGCACTAAAAAATGGTGTAATACTACTTCACAGCTGTTATATCTGAACCATAAATGCCAAGTTTTCCTTGGGATACTATTATCAAAGGGAACAGCTTGTGTAGTGAACTCATCTTACCTTGTAACAAACCATCAACTCAATTTTTAGTACTAAAATGATGTTCGTAATAGCACTTCTAACAAATGTATTTGTGCAAGCAATGTCAAAACAGTTTAGTGCAAGGACAAAATTCTTGTTTAGAATTTTCAGGTGCTAAAATAATATATATATATATATATATATTTATTAATTGTCTTTATACATTGGTAAGGGATTCATCTGATAATATGCAGATGTGTATAACAAAACAAGTTCCCTTTGCAGACAATAGAGAAACATAGGCACTGTAAAGGTGTTATTTATCTCACCCTAAAGTTTATATATAAATTGAGAGAGAGGAATTGTATTCATTCTTCTCAGTTCCTATAAAGGGACTCTGGGGTAGGTAGCTTAGCTGTATTTGTCTATATTGTAGGTGTCTTTGTATGCACATATGTAAGATGAAGTAGTAGTCTTTGAAGCATTACAAGACAGACAAAATTATAGCATAATGTCTACAATAAGATGAATCTTGCGATGGCCTTCTGAGGCCCTCGTAATAGCTGAGCAAGTGGAAAAAACTCTCCAGGCTTTTTTTTTTTTCCCCCATTCTTTCATAGTCTGAGAGGTAATAGACAAATTTCACGAAGGATTTTTGTTACTCACTGGTGCTCCTGGCTTTCCTAATCCATGATTCATGAAGCTTTCTTGAGCTGATGATGAGAGTTAACAAATGATAGGAAATTCCCTAGGCATTTTTTATGGTCTGAGGATGTTTTTGGACAGAAAAGTGGTGCAATTCTATTAGTCCACATCTACCTTACCAGGCCATCTAACCTCTTGAAAAAGAAAAAAAGCCTAGTGTGATTTCCAAAGACCTACCCATCGAAATGAGATGGCTATTTAGGGAGGATACCAAGTAAGTGTTTCAAAGTTTCAATAACAGTTATGTGCAGCATCCCAAATGAGTCACTACCTTTCGTGTAACACTTTCCACTTCTACTTCATAAGCTTGTCAGTCAAACTGAGAAAAGGGTTACCTAATTTGCAGAGTGTGATAACCTGTAAGTTAGGTACAATCAAGACTGTCCTTTCTCAACATGTCCAGGAGCTGAAGCTTAAATGTATAGAGAATTTTCATACCAAAAGCTTAAGCTCTTCCTGAAATTGATATACTGTATCTTTGTTTATGTTTGTTTGTTTATGTGCATACTTTGAACTAGTCATCTGCTTTGAATAGGAAGAGGCAGATGGTAATTCATCACGCCTATCTTAGACACCTGCATTTGGACAGGATGAAAAATCTTCTGGAGATGCTTAACTCTTCACTGGATCTAACTTCTATTTATGTTCTTAATTCTAACTCTGAAATTCGTCATTGAAGTTGTGCCTGGTATAATGATGTATCTATAGCACAAAATGCAACATGGTTTAACACTATTCCTTCCTGAGGTGGATAAACCATATTATGTAGTGTTTTTGCATAGAGACAAAATGCTGCAGGACACAAAATACACAACCTGTGCAAATTGTTTGTTCACATGTATAATACTACTTCTTGAGGTATGATATCACATTTATGTAATACATCATTGCTCTATGGTGTGAATATTTGTCAGCTGGACCATATGTTAGAAAACTGCTTCATACTTCCCAGTGCTTCTGATTCTTAGAATAGCCCACAAAGAAAAGTTTAAACAAAACTTGCAGGGTCAACTTGCCATAGACATCACTGAAAATAACTAGGATTTATGTTCTCAAGTCTTTCAGGTTCTTTCAAAAAAGTTTTTTTATAGTGGAGTCATCTAGCTGCATGTAGTATCTGCTGTATCTAATATCTTCACACATTACCCTGGGTTCCCTTGGGAAGGAACTGAGATACGTCTTTGGAAATAAGGAAGAAACGATGAACAGCAGGTAAGATAAATTGCCTCAAAGGTTATACCCGGACATCTAAATTTAACTGAAATAAAACCAATTCTTATAGCTTTATCAAAAGTAGTCAGATACTTTTTACATTGAAAATGGCAGAAATGCCATCAAGAGATAGTAACAACTAATTTCTTTGTTGAGTTACTTCTTGTATGTGTCCTCCTATCTTTCCTTAAACAGGAAAAAGACCTCTAATTAACAATCAGGCACAGCATGATGCCACCTCCAGAATGATACCACAGTAAAAAAGGTAAGATTAATCATCTATCACCTAACATACATATTATAAAATATCTCTCCAGGCACAGTATGTAAGCAGTAATGCAGCTGCAGAAGTTGGTGGAGAGAACTCATCTTAATCACTGTAGATTTTTCATAATTTATTATCAAAACCAATTAATTTGTACTGAAGAGGAAGAGAAAATTATTATCAGGATGAACAATAGAACAGAAAACCTGATGGTGAGAGGACAGTGAAAACACATGAAAGGGGAAGAAAATATTAATGCCTACACTGGTCATCTGTAAAGACATCTGCTGAAAGGGACAAAGTGCTACTAAATCCCTCAGAATCAGCCAGCACTTCTGTCTCAGGGACAGCCACGATGCACATGAAACACAACATCTCATGTTCCTGTTGGCCTGGAGTGCATGTATTGAACCAGAAGGCTCTGCAGGCAGTGCTATAACCTTTGTTGCCTCCTCCTCTGGGATGCCTCTCAGCCTGGCTATGTAAATAGCTTTCATTAATGATGATTAGGTCAGGTTGAATAAGTCATCCTTTTTCTTTGCTTGGATGTCTGAGGAGGGGCAGAACAGTGAATCACTGAGAAGATCCTGATTACTTAGTTTGAAGGCAAGGTACCCTTCTAGTTGTCCTTAGATGCAATGTGAGAGGAAATTGTGATTGTGACAGGAATTGATCTCCGATTAGATGCTACACATATAAATAAAATGTAATGAAACAGCAAAGCAAGCTTTTCTATCCATTATGAAAAACCCAACATATTTTAATGGTGATATTGCAGTCTTGAATTTTGCAAATGTAATAAATATGATAGTAAAAAAAAAAAGGCTTTGTGAAGCTTCTGGATACATTAAGCAGTCAGCCTTAAAACAGTCTTCTATTAGATAATTTTATCAGCTTCGGCTGTGTTATCTAAGCCTCCCTCTTCTTTCTACTGGGAATACCTGCAAATATTGAGATAACACACTATGAACCTAGCTAATTTTTATCTCCTGAAAACATACTACTTTTTAGGGGCAAATACTTCATATAGCAATATATTCACATACAGGATGTGTGTGCATATATATAAACATGGTTTTTTAATACATATTTGTGCACTGTCATACACAGAAAGAAAATACATTATAGCTAATTGATTTTTGTATTTTAGTATATATTTCACTGTTATATTTATATTTCCAACTTTCTGCTTAGCTAGGATTTTGTAGCTACTGATTCCACATCACTTTGCCATTATTATGTCCCATGTTACAATAAATTTGGATATATTTTCCAAATAGGAATTCTGTGCAAAACTATCCTGACAATAGTTTATATTCTAAAAGCAAATCATCATGAAATACAGTAACAAAATATGCAATACCCAACAGTATTTAGAAGAACTAGAAAATAGCAGTATTCTAATCAACGCTTTTTTTATTTTACTTCATTCATTACACTATAGTTTCTTCTTACCTATTTGATGTGATGTTCAAGAAATCAGACATTTCTTTTTTAAGAAAATTCATTATTTTAGAAGCTTAATTTTCTGGGAATTCATCCTGCTCATCCTTTGGAGGAGCTTTATTTTTAGAGGCTGGATATACTGCACCTTCTGAAAAACAGGCCCATTCTAAGATCACTCTTTTAGTATATGGAGATAATCTAAAACATTTTATTCTCATTAAGTCTTTGGAAATTCAGTGTGATATTTAAAAAACTTGTTTAGAGCTTGTATCCATATTGGTATTTGACTGCAAAACTAAAAGTCTTTTACAATCCACTGAAAGGGATGTTCATATCATCCTTTTTATGCAGCTGTAGGCTTTTAACTCACAGGTGGTTCAGAATAGTAAATTTTATGCTTCAGATACTTACAACAGAACATAGGAATTTTCCATTCTTACATATTCAAAGAACAATATAACTGTTGAGAATGTTTTCAGTTGGATATTTCTGCTGGGACCAGTGAAATACTAGTTGTGAAGGACAAATAAATCTTTTACTTAACAGCTGACCTAGTAAAAACTTACGTGAGTCAGACTTACAGTAATTTATGTTGTAGAGACACTGTACTTATTCATGAATTGCTTTGGTATATCCTTTATCTTTACCCCAGACTAAACATGTGGTTTTTTGTTTGTTTGTGTTTTTTTTTTCTTTGTTTGTTTTTGTGTGGGTTTATTTGTTGTTGTTTAGTTTGCTTTTTATTGGTTGCATAATTGCATAAAATACTTCTATTTTCAGTTCATGTCTGTAATTCATTAGGTTTTGGATGGCATTTTAGGAACTCTTAGAAAATATGAATAACTTTAAATACACTGCAATTGTCTTGACCACAGAAATATACTACAGGGAATTTAGTTTATAGTGAAACCATAAAAGTATGGTCTTCAGTCATTGATTGGTGCATACAGAAACACAAAACTAATTAAATACCCAGGTTGTAATGTAAATTTTAGAACTCATTTAATAGAGTATGTCAAAAAAGAATCAGCTTACTATGAATGTGATAAGTGAATCCCCTCCAAAATCACTAAAATGTGTAATTTCATCAACAAATTCTAAATACACATTAATATAACAGTGATCCACAGATAATTTACTGTATTTGTGTCCAATATTAATTTGTAGAAGAGGAAAATCATCAACATTTAAAACATCTTCCCTGGCAGAAAATTAAAACAAAACAAACCCAAATCCAAACCAAAACCAGCTGCTATTAATAGATTTGGTTTCATATAATGTAGTTGATATTCCTCTCATCTTTAATTGAACATTATAGCATCCACTCTTTAACTGTTCTCAGGTTCTATAACCTGTCCATCAGTCAGGATGACTAATGTTTTGTTTGCTCAGAACACAGGTGTACAAGAGAGTGGTCTGAATGCCTGAAAAATTGTCTTATTTTTCTCTTTTTTTTTTTTTTTCCTAACTGCATGAGCTAGTCTGTTAAATGTCGTAAGCTCCCCTGTAACCCTTGTAAGTGTGTCCAGACTCAGTTACATGCTTATTTCTCACAGATTTTAACAGCTATAGTATGTGCTGCCAAGTTAACTTCAGACTTTTTTTGGAGTGTGCAGAGATCTGAATCTCACATCTTCTGAAAAAAAGAACCAGATACTCTCCCCTGCCCCAAACTTTCTAACAAAGATGCATTAATAAATGCATTTAAATATTCCCACTTTATTGCATGCAATACTCTACAATATAACCCCGTTTTAGTTATTCCATAACCCTTTTTCATACAACTCCAGCTGACATAACTTGGACCACCTCAGACTAAAATCAAGGGAAAATTAGCTTCTTTGTAGCCTAAATATTCCAGCCTTGTGCATGACTTGTTTTACTGAAGAAAGTTATCTCATTAGGTATATAATTAAGATTTTACATTTGAGGTTAATCTGTTAGGAAAAAAAAAATCAAAATAAGCAATCTTATTATGGTAAATAACTCTGGGAGATGGTGATATTTTTGTGTATTTATTATATCAACAGTAAGAAATTAAAAAAATTGAAATTATATTTTTTTTTTTTTCTTTTGCATTATCATAGCACTGTGGAGTTACTAGCTTTGTGCAAACACTAAGTATATATATATAAATTAAGGATTGCCTTTAATAGGCTCATAACATGTCTTTGCTTTTGGAATTGATAGAGTATTTGAACAATGTTTTTATACTGACACTTTCTAATTTTTGCCATTATTGGCATCATAACTTTAAAAAGTTTTTTTTTTTTTCTTTCTTGCAGAGAAATAAACACCCTGATGTATGCTGCTTCTACTTTTTGTTTTGTAACCACAGTAAGAACAGGTATAGTCTTTTCTAGGTCATCAGACTTTAAAAATACTTCCTATGTCCAAACAAAACCAATCAGGATTGCAAATCCAAATTACTACATGCTCTTTATACAAAGTATTGGGAAAGTTCAGCATCTCACAAACTAAGTGGGAAGCCACCAAAACTGGAAAGCGTAAGATGCCAGTAATAGAAAAAAAATGTAAACCACACTTTCTGGGGCAGAATTAGATGTTGTCTTTCACTTGAGAATTCCAATTTTAAACCTGGTTTCGTTTTAAAATACTTCAACCAGACTGGTCGAAACCTGAAAGGAGTAGCGGGACTTCCATAGTTACGACTAGTATTAGTTGAGTGATCTGCATTCTGTTCCCTGCTTCACATCTTATAAACAGTTCTTTCACAACTACATTACCCTTGACCAGTGAGCTATAATTTATTACGGGTAATAACTTTCCCAGTTCTTTTTGGTTTGATGCATTTTAACAATGTAAAGTAATCCAGTCTCTGCTGGAGTCAAAAAATGCCCATTAGAAACTGAAGTGAACAAGAATCCTGATGAACATAGCATATATTTGGAAGACTGAGATTGAAAACTTATTGATACTGAAAAAATATTGTCAAACTTTTTTTTTTTTTTTTTTTTTTTTTTTTTTTATTACATAGGGTTGCATTATCCAGAAAAAATAAGCTGATGACTCCCAAACTTCATCTGCACGATCAAGCTACACTTGTAAGAAATTTCAGCCCAAATGAATTAAAACATGTGTTGGAAGATATATTTTCCAAAACCTAAGTTAAATCTCTCACCAATGAGCTATTTCTGTATTTTGATGAGATATAAATGATATCTGTGCTCTGAGAACTGCTGCTCCACAGATAGTAGCAACTTTCTGACACTGAGCATGTTGGTGCCATTAGGATTCTACCTAGAGGCATAAATTTAGGCCACATCTATACCAGAAAATTACAAAGTGGCAGGGACTATTCCCAGCACTGTGATTCAATTGTCTGAAGTGTTCAGTTTTACAATTGTCTCTGATACAGTCATGGCTTGGGCAAATTCCTGTTTCTAATAACCATTTTTTAAATAGTTGCCCTCTTCAAAGGCTGAGAGAATTTAATAGCATGTATTTATGCCTTTTAACACAAGTCTAATTACGGGCACAAGTAATTGACTCATATATACTGTACAGTGTAATTTAATAGTTGATGCTGCAGCTCAGGTGCCTGGGGAGCTTTAAAAAAAATAATTGAAATAACTGTGGAATTAGGCAGCTTTAAAATTGGTTGGAATTTGAGGAACCAATGCAACTAGACTCATGTCATCTAAGTCCTATTTTCCTCAGGGAACTGGATAGACTCCTGAATTTAGGATGCAAGTCATAATGTGTATTCTTTTTTCGCTCCAGTACAATAAGAGACTTAAATTTTGAGGTTCAACATAAATTTTCCCTTTAGTAGATGGGGGAATTTTGGATCTACTATTTCACTTCAAGATCATTTCCAACTATAATTTCCCTGTTCACCTTCCTCTTGTGTGGATTGCAAGTCTGAAAATATTGACCTAATCTCATATCTCATTTCCATTCATGACTTCTCAAGAGCCTTATGGATAGATATTTTTGCGTTTGTCTCCAGGGTATTACTTCAATCAATCAGTAGTCTACAGCTTTCAGACTATTTCCCTTTTCTTCGCTTCTTTTCAGCCATATATTTTGTATGTGTCTATCACGTTCCTTCTACCACCTCAGAAATTCAAGTTGTTATTATTTCACCACTATCTTTTAGTGCTATCAAGAAGCTAAATTCACTGTTATAACCCAAATAACCCATGTATATAACAAAACTAGTCTATCACACTTGCATTCTATTTAGGACACAAAGCTCTTAATCCAGCATTTTGCGCATGGACAAAAATAACTTATAAGAAGATAATAGCTCAAGACACGGGGCATCCCTGTGACCTGGAAGTTCTGCTGTGCTTCTAGCTGTTATTTCAAGGTTTCTGAGCTGACCTATAACTTATGCATTCCAAAGAAATACACAATTTCAGATTTCATCACTATCTTTATCATTTGTTGTTTTCCTTGTCATTTGACAAAGAATATAGTTTAAAAAATACCTCAAAAATGCTGTGAATTTTGTTCATTTGTTCATATTGTGGGGTTTTCTTAGATCATCAGTTTAACATTTCACTTTCTTCTTAAACAACAAATTTGGCATGAATTTGATCTTAAATTTTGTGCTATTCATGGATAGTTTCATTTTACTAAGAATAACAATTGTGAACAAGGACTTAGAAAACATGATCTTTCTTTTGAATATTTTCTAATTATTGAAAAAAAGGTTTGTGTTAGTTTTTTAGTTTTACTAATATTTAAAGCAACAAAATAGTACTTGAGAGAACTATATTAATAATCTAACTCTTATGCAGAATTTCTAGATGACACTGAACAGGTTTATGTTTTATTTCTTTTAGAACTTGTCCTCAAGCTGTCATGCTGAGATGGTTTTTTTGTTGGTCAGACCTGGTTATTAAAAGTGTGAAGGTTGAACAAAAATGTCAAAAAAAAAAAAAAATTAAGAGTAAGAAACTCCTAGAAAAATGAAAGGATATCAATACCATCCCTCAAGAAACTAAAAAAAACCAAAAGCCTCATACGAATTATAGTTCAGTTCTCTACTATTGATCTTCCATTCAAAACTACAACTTGAATCTCTTTCATAGATCATCTCCACTCACAAGAACGTATGGGAAGGATGAGAAAACAAGGTGTAATGGAGAAAGACAAATCAGTCATGGCTTATAAAACATATATCTGGAAAGAAGCTTCTTCTCAGTATAGGAAGCATGTTGTATGACATTATTAATTGTTATCAAGACTCTTGTAACACTAGTTTTAGTTTTTTCCTTGACTACTTTTTTTATAAGAGTTTGTTCCACAATCCTTTCTCTCTTTCCAAATCCAAGGCAAATATATCAACTTTCAGTTTCCCTGAATTAACATTGCCTACTTGTTGTGCCAGTATTGGTTTTCAGCTTACCAAAAAAAAAAAAAAAAAATTACTTAATTACTTTTCCCTTTCCATCATATGTCTCACTTCAGATACACATATATCTATAAAGAATGGTCCTACAATATCAAAAACATAAACAGCATGCTACAACAGTCATAAGGCATTCTGGCAGCAATAAGACATTCAGTCCATAATTTTATATCTGTCTTTTGCAAAAAAGAGCAATAATTTCTATTTAAAAAAAAAAAAAAAAAGCTTCCCAAAGCATATCTAGTAATTATATATACAAAAAGAATAAAACCACTACTGAAATTCTGACAATATCTTAACTATCTTGCATAGACCTTTTAAGTTTCTGTACAGGCTCCTGTCAAAAACATGACAAATAACGGTTTTCATGACAAATATGTTTTTAAAAATATTTTTTCTAGATATATTATTAACTAATAGGGTCATGTTATGTTGTGTTTAACAATTATTTCCTCTGTTTCAGATCCAATTGGATTTCTCCAAAAATCTTTCTCTATTCTATTTTATTATATGATATGCTGATATAAATTATGCTATGCTATGCTATTTTTTGGTTTTAGTGTTTTTTTGTTTTTTTTCCTGCTTTAAAAATTGTTCTCATAAGTTTCACCATATGTTAACAGATGCTCATCACAGCTACTTTTCACTTTTATTAAATCAAAGAGACATGTAGAGATTAGGCAGCAACTCTGAAGCATGTAAGTAGACTGACAGAGCTTCCGAGAAAAGCTCGGTCTGTGATTAATGATCTCCTTGCACATGAGTGTTTGTTTTCCTCAGATACATGGTATATCTAAAGCTGAATACTGAATTACAGAAAAAAAGTATTTACTTTTAGGAGAGCTTTGGGAGCAAGAGCAACTTTCAAAACCATCCCTGAGTGATTTTATTGTCATCTATAATCACCATTGTTTCTGATTTATTTGTCAAGTTAATGCAAGATGGTATAAATATTACTACAGTCTTACATGGCCAAACTAATTTATTGTATAAATGCTTTTAATAGCTCCATTATATACTTTGCTTTTTATCTCATAAAGTAATGGTAAGATAAGAGTCAATTACTCAAAACTTTGGAAGTCGTGTTCTATCTTTAAGCTAAACCTGAGAGAGACAAATACCTCAGGAAACAAAAAAAAAAAAAAAAAAAAATGTCCCTTGAGATTCTTTGTTTTTCCTTGGTAAACATAACTTCATACAGAGTACATGCCTCAGATAAGTTACAGTGGGTAAGGGTAAGGCACCTCCATAAATAGAATCTGCCAGCCTTTTATCTACAGACAGGAGGTATGTTATACCTCCATACCATGAACAAAAGCAGTGTAGTGTATTCACAAACAATAATCTCCAAATTTATAATCAATAATCTCCAAATTTATAAACTTATAATCTCCAAATTTCTTACATAGGAATCAATATTTCCTAGATCATGTGCTTATGGTTCAATTGGAACACAGATTGTTCAGTTTTCATGCAGTTGAAGGTTTTGACCTTCAGTAATGAATAAAACCTGTTTCATCTATAATTTTTATTATGCAATTTATGCCTTCAAAAATATAGATAATATGGGAACAACCCTGACTTCTTCCTTCTCCATGTGTAAAGTGAATGGAAACAGAACTTTGCACATGAGAAATGAAAAGACAATGGCTTTCCTTGATGGAGGAAACACCTATATGCTTTTAGTCTTGAATTTAATTTAAGAAATATATGTTTAACTTTCTATATGAAAAAAAAAAATACTGTCTGTAAGAATATTTTGGTTTATAGCAAAGGAAAATAAACCCTTTTATAAGATATACTTCAAGGAAGAGTCGTCTTATTACTTAAGGAGGCCAAAAGTGCTTTATGTCTCTTTTTTATCCTGATACCTGGGGGATGACTTCTAACAAAAAAAGCAATCAGTGAATTTATCTATAAGATTTATGCCATTTTTAGCAAGATGTTTATTAATTATTTTTAGCTCATGTAGAATCATGTTTGGAGGTTATATAGTCTAAATGATAACAGTTTTTTAATAGGTTGAAATAGGTGAGAGCTCCATTTTGAGATACATGTTTTAGTGTTGAAATTTATTTCTTTGTAGAATTTGTTTTAGTTTTTCTAGTTTTAGACCTTTAAAAATAATGAAAAATGACCAAAAAAAATCGACAGATGCCCAGAATGGCCCAGAACATTCACTTGAGCATTTACATGAGGTGTAGAAGAACCAGAACCAAGGTTGTTTTGCACATTGATTTCCTTCTGGCCTTGAAAAACTCAGTGCCCTGTGCACTCCAAGTTACATTATTTCTGTTTGATCTCTTCTACTTCCTGGTGGTAACATTCTGTTGGCTGTTCTAGGACTTCATTATTTATCATCCAGGGCTTGCATCTATGACATGTGAAAACCATGTTTTTATCCTTTACCTGAATCAAACGTGACAAATTTTCAGGAAAATAAAGTTTTTATGGGAGTGAGTTAAGTACCAAGTGAATAACCAAATGAGGATGGATTTCTCTCTTTCACTAGTAAGAACTTGCAAACTGAATTAAAAAAAAAAAAATCACTGAGATCACAAGACTGAGTTTAAAAATGATGTTTTTCAAGGACAGAACTACTTTTGTTAATAAAATTTCTCAGTTCTAATAATCAATACAAGACAGAGGTTTTTCCAAGGAAGAGCTTAAGTGACCGAGTCATAAGATGATACTGATCCTGAATTTAAAACAAAGAAACAAAGAAACAAGTGAACAATAAAAACATACCATTTTGGCTGACAAAAAAGAAACACCCAAGATCTTGTAAACTACCTTATGTTCCCCTTTATAATAATTAACAACATTTTCTTTTTTTATTACATTCTTAACTACCAAACAGATTTATCTCTCACTTATTCTTCACTGAAATATTTTTCATCTCTGAAAATTCTGGAAAGGTGCTCCTAAGAAGGTCTCAGGGTCTAAGTTTAATATGTGCATTCTTTATCTTATCTCACCACACTTCATCATTTTTGTGGTCTTCATATATATAAATGTAATTTAATACCAAGTAATCCAACAGTTACTTCATTTCAGGTGTTTGGTAATTATACTCTTTCTTTAAAAAACTACGTCTCATTAATAATCACAAGTTTCCTTCAAGATAACATTGCAGTTTACCATATTTTTAGGGGCATGTGTCATCAGAAAGCTCTGTGATTTTCCCCTGCTCCCCGCTACCCTACACTGAAACAAGTGTTTTAAAGCTTCTTTAAATTGGGCTCTCTGACTCTCACTTTATTTTTGCCTGGCCTACTCATGGAAAAATAATATAACAGGACCTGACTGTGAGCCAGTGTTCGCTGATTTGTGACTTCATTCTCCCCTAGTTTACCACTGATATCAACTATATACAACATTCATGACTGGTTAGCTGTGATAGTATCTTAAAGTCTGAAGATGTTTTATTTCTATATAACATCATCAGGGCTATTCTAAGATAGTGAATGTCCATTTGTTCAGCATAGACATCCATTATCAAAACTAGCAGAAATCAATGAAATGACCTTCGCTACAGACAAAAGTAGTTTATAAAGTATAATCATATAAAGAAATAAACTAGAGAAAAAAATCTTGGTAGATAATATTACCTACAGGAAAAAATTGTGAATTTCAATAATGACAAAAATAAATATGAGTTTATATAAGGTTATTTCAAAAAGTTATAACATTTTATTAAGCACTATTAGTGAAAGCAACAGCGCAAGAGAAGTCATAAAATTGTTCCACTGTGCTTTACTTTGGTTTATCTTTAGTGACAGTTTTCCCTCAGGATGTTCAGAATAGAGCTAAACTGCTGATAGGCATTCTTAGAGCAAAAGAAGTTGTTAAATGGTTCAGATAATTAATTCAAAGATATTGCAAAAGTCCAAATCACATTATTCAGGTAGGAAAAAAAAAATACTTGGGAAAATAGAAACAAAATCATGTTAAGAAAGTAAAACTAAAATATTTTAAAAGGCCAGCAAATGGCAACTAAGGAGCACTCTAGCAAGAAAAAAAAATAGCATTAATTACTACTGAAAAGCTTATTAACTGTTATAAGAAATGAGAGAGAAAAAAATTATTTATCTAAAGTTACAGTTCCCAAGGTCACTGAAAAGAGACCTGAAGCTTAGTATAAATCAACTCTATCATCCCAGAAAATACTGTGCTGTGCATATTTAAAGAATGCAGCCTACAAAGCTCAAGTCATAAACACTGACATATTCAGTATTAATAAGGCATCACCTGCCTGTAGCTGAATTTGGATAGCCACATAAAAAGATACAGACAGTTTGAGGGGAGTTAAGAAGAAAGCAATCAAAAGTATAAAAAGTTTAGAAATCATGCCCTTCAAGAAAACGTCTCAAAGTGTTGAATTTCAACCTAGTATTTTAGTCTAAACAAGTAAAGACTCTATTTTTAGTATATCTCCTTAAATTCAGAAAAGGAAGTTGCAGAAAGAAATAATAAAACACAATGTCAACAGCTATGACTGACATGACAGGAGCAAAAAGATTAATTTTCGGTAAGAAAGTTGGAGTGTGAAAAAAATTTTAATAGGAAGAATACTGATGTACTGGAAAAGACCCCTTAGACCATTTACTCACAAGCTTCTGATAACAGACTAAATGAACACCTGTCATAAACATTATCATGCTTTGATTCAGGGGCATGCGTATGATGTCTTCTGCAGAATTTCTAGGATAAACAATTTTGCATCCAGAGATGTTTTTATGCTGTATTTGCATAATTATACCAAGCTTATGACCAGGACTACTCAAAAATTTAATGTAATTACAGAAACTGAATTGATCTCATGGGGTAGTCTGAAAAGCAAAACTATACTTCACATACATATGCTCACTGTCCTGGGGCATTTTATATCTCATTAGGTATTCAAAGTCTAGCTGCAAATCAGGTGATTAAATTGAACAGATGAGATGGAGATAGTGCACCTTTTTTAAGATAAGTTTTCTGTATATATAGACTATTCTCAAAGCTCTTTTCTATATTTATAAAGTCCATCTTGATTTAGTCTTTCTTGATGACAAAGTTAACACAGATCTCACCAAAGATTTCTCTACTGAAAGCATGCCATCTCACACTTCTTATATAAGTATAATACAATAATTATGCTGATAAAAAAACCAGACAGAAATATCATTTCTTCACCTCAAAATAAATAAGTCATTTATCGAACCACCCAAAAAGAATAAAAAATATAGTAAAATAACCCAATACGTAATCTGAAATACTTATATGGATTGAGATGTCCTGAGATGTCTCTTTGACTATCTTCACATTCCTTGAAACATCCATGATTGGTAACAGCGACGTGGAATATGAGAAACAGATCATATCTTGATCTTTAAAACAGATGTAGATAAGGCTAAAGTTTGTCAAGATCACCATACTGCTTCTGGAAACAGTAAGAAGCAGATGCTGAGGAAAGCTCTAAAACTAAAAGTAAAATAAAAGTAAAAATAAAAAGAAATTTTATCGTTGCTATCTAAACTTTGAGTCACCATTGCTAAATGGGCTTTCATCATTCAACTAAAAAAAAGCAGATACAAAGATTGCCAGTCTTTTATCAGTGGATTTTATCAGCTTCAATACATCATTAAATTTCATTTACTGTTCACTTCAAAGAGCTAAAATTGAAACATACACATTAAGAAGAATGCTAATTGACTTTCTAGAGGAAAAAAAAAAAAAAGGCAAAAAAGGCAATATAAACATTACAAAGGAAATGTTTAAAAATGTATTTTCACATTCCAGATAAGGAAACAGAAGTCAGTTTTATTTTTGCAACATTACAGATCTAAGTCTTCTGAACTATTATTGTACTGAGAACAAAATGACCCTTGAAAATAATTTTGCAATAATTTGTCACCAGTATTTCAACTACCAAATAATTTTAATCATGGGCACTCAAGGGTAAGTTATATGAAAAAACAAAACAAAATAACAACAAACAAAACTAAAACAAAACAAACCACAGAAACATCACAATTCTTTTATTGTTATATATCAACAAAACAGAGGAATAGTGAAACATAAGTGTAATCTAGATGATAAATCAATAAAAGTACAGTGTTTTTCAAATGCAAATGGACTGTCAGAATAAAAGACATATCACACTCTTTACAGGGTACATGAGACTGAAGAGTCAGAGGCAGAATTATGGAAAAAAGCATATATTCAGCATTATTAAATACACAGGTCTGTATTACCTCACAGGAAATCTTACTTTTGATCTCAATCTTTAAAACCTATTGGAACAGCTCTTCACAAGCAAAGTCTTCTTGGTACACTGTAGATGAAGCTCAATGGAACATGGCTATTAATAATTTCCCACCATCATGTTTAGCACCCCACGCCTTTTGCATTCAGCTGTAGGTTCATGAACCACAGAATCACAGAATGTTAGGGACTGGAAGGGACCTCAAAAGATCATCTAGTCCAATCCCCCTGCCGGAGCAGGAACACTTAGATGAGGTTACACAGGAAGACGTCCAGGCGGGTTTTGAATGTCTCCAGAGTGGGAGATTTCACAACCTCCCTGGGCAGCCTGTTCCAGTGTTCTGTTACCCTCACTGAGAAGAAGTTTCTTCTCAAATTTAAGTGCAACCTCTTGTATTCCAGTTTGAACCCATTACCCCTTGTCCTATCATTGGTTGTCACCGAGAAGAGCCTGGCTCCATCTTCGTGACACTCACCCTTTACACATCTGTAAACATTAATAAGGTCATCCCTCAGCCTCCTGTTCTCCAAGCTAAAGAGACCCAGCTCCCTCAGCCTTTCCTCATAAGGGAGATGCTCCACTCCATTCATCATCTTTGTTACCCTGTGCTGGACTCTCTCCAGCAGTTCCCTGTCCTTCTAGAACTGAGAGGCCCAGAACTGGACACAATATTCCAGATATGGTCTCACCAGGGCAGAGTAGAGGGGAAGGAAAACCTCCCTGGACATACTAACCACTCCCCTTGTAATACACCCCAGGATGCCATTGGCCTTCCTGGCCACAAGAATACAGTGCTGGCTCATGGTTATCCTGTTGTCCACCAGGACCACTAGGACCCCCAGGTCCCTTTCCTCTGCACTGCTCTCTAATAGGTCATTCCCCAAGTTATAATGGAACCTGGGGTTGTTCCTACCCAGATGCAAGACTTTACACTTTCCCTTATTATATTTCATTAATTTTTTCCCTGCCCAACTCTCCAGCCTGTCCAGGTCTCGCTGGATGGCAGCACAGCCTTCTGGTGTGTCAGCCACTCCTCCCAGCTTGGTGTCATCAGCAAACTTGATGATAGTACATTCTATTCCCTCATCCAAATCCTTGATGAATATATTGAATAATACCAGCCCCAGTACTGACCCCTGAGGCACTCCACTAGATACGGGCCTCCAACTAGACTCTGCCCCATTGACCACTACTCTCTGGCTTCTTTCCTTCAGCCAGTTCCAGTCCACCTCACTACTTGATCGTCCAAACTGGACTCCCTCAGTTTAGCAGTGAGGATGCTGTGAGAGACTGTGTCAAATGCCTTATTCAAGTCAAGGCAGACCACATCCACTGTTCTGCCATCATCCATCCACATCGTTATGTCCTCATAAAAGTCAATGAGGTTGGTCAAGCATGACTTCCCCTTGGTGAAGCCATGTTGACTGCCCCTAATGACCCTCTGATCCTTGATATGCCTTGAGATGGCACCAAGGATAAGTCATTCCATCAGTTTCCCAGGGATGGAGGTGAGGCTGACCAGTCTATAGTTACCTGGGTCCTCCTTCCTGCCCTTTTTGAAGACTGGAGTGATATTTGCTTTCCTCCAATCCTCAGGCACCTCTCCCATTTCCCAAGACTTGGCAAAGATGATGGAGAGTGGTCCAGCAATGGCCTCAGCCAGCTCCCTCAGCACCCACAGATGCATCACATACACACCCATGGATTTATGGATGTCCAGATTGCCTTATTGCTCCCTAACCCAGCCCTCATCAACCAAGGCAAACTCCTCCATTGTCCTGACTTCCTCTGGGTCCTCAGTGGTATGGGGCTCCTCAGGACAGCCTCCAGCAGAGTAGACAGAGACAAAGAAGGCATTCAGTAATTCTGCCTTCTCTGTATCTTCTGTCACCATGGCACCCATCTCGTTTATCAGTGGGCCTACATTGCATCTGGTGTTAATTTTATCTGCCACATATTGGAAAAAGCTCTTCCTGTTGTCCTTGACCCCTCTCGCCAGGTTTAATTCTAAGGAGGCCTTAGCTTTCCCCATTGCCTTCCTACACCCTCTGACAACAGGCTTATATTCTCCCCAAGTGGCCAGCCCCTCCTTCCATGATCTATAAACTCTCTTCTTCCACTTGAGCTTACCCAGCAGCTCCCTGTTTAATCACATAGGTCTCCCGGCTCCCTTCCTTGACTTCCTACATGTGGGGATGCTCTGATCTTGAACCTGGTAGAAGCAGCCCCTGAACACTAACCAACTATCTTGGGCCCCTTTACCTTCAAGCAGCCTTGCCCATGAGATTTCCCCTAGCAATTGCTTGAAAAAGCCAAAGTTTGACCTGCTGAAGTCCAGGGTTGCAATTCTGCTTGCTATTCTGCTCCTACCACACGAGATCCTGAACTCCACCATTTCATGGTTGCTGCAACCAAGGCAGCCCTCAACCTTTACTGCTTCAACCAGACCCTCCTTGTTAGTGAGGATGAGGTCCAGCAGTGCACCTTTCCTAGTCGGCTCCTCCACCCTTTGCATCAGAAAGTTATCATCAAGGCACTGGAGGAACCTCTTAGACTGTGGCTGGCTGGCTGAGTAGTCCTTCCAGCAAACATCAGGGAAGTTAAAATTCCCCACTACCACCAGGCCCTGTGATTGTGAGGCTGCTCTCAGCTGTCTGTAGAAGGCTTCATCAACTTCCTCACCCTGGTCTGGTGGCCTATAATAGACACCCACAACAGTATCACTCCTGCCAGCCTGCCCCTAAATTCTCACCCATAGACTTTCAACTCACCCCTCATCCATGCCTGGACAGTACTCAATACATTGTAGTTGCTCTCTCATGTAAAGAGCAACTCCACCACCTCGCCTGGCTGGCCTGTCTTTCCTGAGAAGGACGTAGCCATCCATGACCACATTCCAGTCATGTGAGCTGTCCCACCATGTCTCCGTAATTGCCACCAGGTCGTAGTCTCCTGCCCGAACACAGGTTTCTAACTCCTCCTGCTTATTCTCCATGCTGCATGCATTGATGTACAGGCATTTCAGAGAGCGAGCTGAGCACACTGGTTTCACCCTAGGGGTATGGGAGGCCTCCTAGACTTCATCAACTCTAGAGTGCTGCCCCACTGATTTAAGCACAGCTACAACTCCATCCCCCTTCACGTCTAGTTTAAAGCTCTCCAAATGATCCCTGCTAATTCCTGTCCCAGCATTCTTTTGCCACTGCAAGATAAACCTTCCCCACGTATCACTGTTTGGATTGGTGTCTTGTAAAACCAGCTGTTATCAAAGAACCCAGGTAAATATTATTTCCTATCTCCTGAATGGTAGTCATAAACAGAACCTCTACTTGCAAACCTCCCTGTAGAGAAGTCAGGTTTGAAAGACTGGCACATCAGTGTCAAAAATCCATTCAGATTCACATAAAAGTTCTACTGAGGTCAACCGCTGGTGAGATTTTGTTTTCTGATCTATAAGAAGACACAATCAGATGTTCTAAAGAATCGTTTAATGAACTAATCAAATACCTCATGGCAAAAGATGTTACTCTTTTGTTTTCTCTGAAAATAGAATCAGTGAAATTAACTGTAATATGTAACTTACATTTAGGAGGCTTTGGTTTTGTTTTAAAATTTTCCATCTGATGACAGTTTTAAAGTGATACCAAGAGAAATGAAAGATACATATGCACAAATATGTAAGTATGTAGGTCTGTAAGTGTATATAGACAAATATTACAGCCTGAATTGAAAAAAATTTTTCCACAGATTCCTAGAAACAATTTTAATCACTATTTCTTAGCTTTTTTTACCATGTCAACAATGTAATGGACATTTTTTGGACAGGCAGAAAGATAGAAAGATTTCAAGCCAACTGTAGCCTCAGTCATTTTAGGGGTTTTTGGGTGAAACCAATAAACTAGCTTTGTTTGATATTGATAACAAACATAAAACCAAAACTTTATGCTGAAAATCTTGTTTATGGGCAAACAAAGGCCTTTTAGTAGTAAAGGCAGATGACATCGCTTGCTTTTCCCTTATCTACCAGCATAATCACTCTACCTTAAAGAGCGACCAGATTAGTCAGGCATTCTTTTCATCTCATCTAGCCTAATTTAGACATAGACTTTTGAAAAACATGTCTTTAAAAAATTCTGAATCAAGGATAATATAGACTATATCATGAAGATCATATCAAGCACATTATATCAACAACATATATAGAAGTTCAAAAGTTTGTTTGAATTTTTCCTATTTGGAAAAAAAAAAAACAAAAACACAAAGAAAAGCTGAATCAATAAAATTGAAAAAGAAAAAGCTGAATCAATAGAATTGATTCAAAGTCATTATTTAAGTTTTTTTGGAGTTTGCTAAACAACTGCTCTGCAAAAAATTCACAGCATTTTTCAATATTAGTTAATGGATTTCATTATCTGATATACACTCTCCCTGTGATTTGTGTTCTGTTTTGTTGACAGTATCATGCTGCCAAAACAACTTTTATCCGCTTTTTCCTTAGAGTGGAAAGTTGTAAAACATATATTTTATCTATATGCAATATACATATAGATATATTTAGTTTCCATTTTCTGCCTCTCTTTATCTGCGATGGCACACTAAAAGGTAACAAGCTGTGAAGGCATCAGTTGGGAGAAAATCAATGATTTGGTGCTCAGCAGTTCCCTACCAATTGCCGCACTATTGACTGACTACTAATCAATTACTACACTGCTCCTACTGAGTCACATAATGTAGATAAAGCACACGGCTCAGGGGAAGAGGCAGCAGGGTTCATAAAAATGGAATGGAACCTCAAGGAAAGTAAAGAAAAGGAAGGATATTTAGTAACGAAAGAACACAAAAAAGTGAGCAGAGTGAAAAACAATGCCAGAAAAGAGAGTAATTTTATTCAAATATGTAGATGGAACTATGAGGAAGTCAAAACTGATGCTTAAAGACGGGGAACTCAAAAAAAATAGAAGTATGCTGAACTAATATTGTGTAACAGCTATTCTCTCCTATCTCCCACTCCTGATTTAAAAGCTAACATTTTCAGAAAATCTTACACACTCTGTTTCCTATGACACACAGTAACGCAGGGAAGAGATAATGCAGAGAAAGCAAAAGCATGGAAAACATGAAACAGATCTAAATTAGTTATAAGGATGCACCACATCCACTGCAATTGCTGTCAGAAAAAAAAAAAAAAAGAAACAATGAAAAAAACAAACAAAAAAACCCCAACCAAACAACAACAACAAACAGACAAAAAACCAAGACACACAGAATGAAGATGTAAGTGTAAAAAATTGTCCTTCTTAAGGGTTTTGGTTCTTTTTAGATTAATAAGGCACTGTTAGTCTACAATGCAGACCAACAAACAATTGTAGACTGTTAGTCTAAAATCCAAACCTATGTCTTAGATCTTACCTTTGCCTGTCTCTGCCTAAACTTGAATAGGACAGAGAAAAATTGGAAAGTAATAAGATCAAAATACATGCAAGTTTATCAAACATCAGCAGCACATGGACCACCAATAAAATCAAAATACCATACTAAAATTAAGATGAATTAGCTAACAGAAAAAATTGATTTATCAAGACAAAAAGCAAACTCAATTTAATAGAATATAGGACTCAAGGCACATAGAAGATTGTTTAGCTGAGATCTGTCCTGAAAATCTGGGAGTTAGGAAGTCTTGCTGTGATATTCTGTAATGTTTTCATTTATGAACACATTCACAGTTTCAAATAATTGGAAGAATACGAAAGAAATAACTAATCACATGCAGAAGTATTACTGGAGAAAACATTAGTCACAAGCATAGGTTCAGTTCCTTGCTCCACCACTGGTTTTTACTGTATTGCTTTAATTCTGCGTACCTCAGTTCAACATCTTTAATGCAGGGATAGCAGTACTCACATACTTCTCTGGAGTGCTGTAAAGACTAATAAATCCAATTAATTGCTGTGAAGTCCTTAGACAATATATTAGGATCGTGTTAATCCCTTATATAGATGTTAAGAAGTAGGTGAAGTTAAACCACTTAGAGGTTTTCCAGTCTCTTAAATATATACTATCTGGTGGAAAGTGCAGTTAGTTTTCATTGGCTTCAGACACAGTTGCTGAAAGTCTGTACGTCTGAAAATCAAACTGTTCCTATTAACTGCTGTCTGACTTCTGGTTAGATGTGGTTTGTAACAAAAAACCCTGTCAAGCCCTCACTTACTTTTGCCAAGCTGTCACTTTAAAATACTGTCTGTATTATTTACTTTCATTGTTAAAATATAGCAGTGTGTGGTCAACAAAAGAAGGCTTTCCATGTTTATCACCATCAATTTTCCTATAAATATGTAAATTTTCAAATTGATAATCTCACTGATTACCATTTATTGACAGTTTGGGAAATTGGAATAAAATGGGCACACTACTTTTAAAAACAGTGAAATGGGCAGATGGGATACATTATTAAAATTATAGCATGTTATATCTTGGTGCTTGCTTCAAAGATAAACATCGTACTGTTGGTACAGTGTGTGTGAGATAGGGCTCTTCACATTATTCCTAATTGTAGCCAGTAGTTTTCTAAAGTTATCTCATTACTAAGCATAACAGAGGTGACTTCTGTCTTTTTCATTTGCTTCTAATTTCACTAGTGCAACAGCTCATCACTAAACTTCCTTCCAGTGCTATATCCATGCCCTGATATCCCATTATCTATTTACAGATATAGAAAGACTTGCATGAGAGGAGCAGACCAGTGATGAAGGCTCCCTGTGCCAGGGACACAAACCAGCTGAGTGAATGGAAAGAATTTCTGAACTATGTTGGAAAGCTAATAAGTAAGCAAGAACCCACCTGGGAATTGAACCAAATCTTAACACTAGGGTCAAAATTGATCTTTTTTGACAGATATTTCAAATGAGAGACAGTCAAGGACAGAATCCTATCTGTTCCTCAGAGGCATAGATATTTACTACCAGGAGCAATAGTAGAGTCCAGTTTTCACTCATATTTACCCTTTTTTTCCGTGGTCGTTTTTTTCATTTTCTTGAAATGTTTAGAGAGCTATTCACCAAGCAGAGGTGATAAGAATTTCCTTCCTATGAAAAAGACAATTATAGGATCACAGGATCCTCCACGTTGGGAGGGATCTCAGTTGTTCTTAAGTCCAACCTCCTGCTTAAAGCCTGGTCAATGCTAAAGTCAGATCAAGTTGCTTAGGGCTTTATTCAATTGGACTTGAAAATGTCCAAGGATATAGCCTGCACAAACATTCTGGTCAATCTGTTTCACTGCTTGACTGTCCTCACAGATTAAAAAATAATCTCCTGTATCCAGTCTGAGCTCCTTCCAGCCAAGGATGCACCACATGCTGCTTGCTGCCCACCAAAAGCCCACGAGCTTTTTCCACAGAGCTGCTCACCAGCCAGTCAGTCCCCAGCCTGTGCAGTTTCCTTTTTACCAGATGCAGGACTTTACATCTGTCTTTATTGAATTTCATCAGGTTTCTGTCAGCCCATTGCTCTAGCCTGTGTAGATTGAATAGCGGCACACTTCTCCAGCATATTGACGGTTCTTCATTTTTTTTGTCATCTGTGGACTTGATAAGACCTCACTGTACCACCTTCTTCAGACCACTGGTATCAGACAGTGTCCATTTTCACTGTATTATCTGTCCCATGCAGTAACAGGCTCATATTTTGCTTGTTCAGCATTTGGCTACTAATGTAGCAAGAAATCCTGTCCTTGATGCAACTCAGACTGCAAATGTCAACTCTACATGACCTCTGGCTTTCCCAGCAACACTTTCTCATGCCCAGACAGTGTTTCTAAATTTCTCCTTTGCATCTTGTTCCTGTTTCTACGGGTTTGTCTTTGTATTGGAACTACATTGTTAAACCTCTGTTTTTCTAGACAGTTTTTTCACAGGTTTACTTGTTTTCCTAAGTATCAGGTGTGGTTTGCAGTTCACATCTGACAAATCCCAGAACACTCTTTGGCTGGAATATTTCTACTTAACTTCTACACCATAAAACCTAAGTATTCAAGCCATGTTCCATCTTTAATCAGTAGAGAGAGAGAGAATGACACTTAGATGAAGATTTATCCCTCTTTTACACAGTTTTCTAAGATTAATATAATCAAGAATAGAGCTTAGGTAAGTAACTTAGTCTCTTTACTTTCAGGCAGCCAGAGTTATTGAACTGGATCAGCTCATGATCAACTTTATAATATCATTGAGTTGTTATTTTGTTCTCTGATGGCTCAGTTGAATGACTAGTGAATCTAACAGAAGCAAATGAGATAGATACTCTTTCCTTGCCCATCTACAACACAGTGCAGGAGGGGCTGAGGAAGACTAGGTTCCTTTTAGGTTTGGCACTTCTATATGTAGAATCAGTTTGCCCTATAAGCAATGATTCTTTAGTAAATATTGACAGTGGACCTTAGGATGTGAGATGAATTCCATCTTATCAAAGACGCTGAAGACCAGTCACATGCAACATTCCATAAAAGTGCCTGACTCCCTCCGTTGATTAGAAAGGAAATCTAGGATGATGGGTAAGACTGGATGGCTACACGTTGCAGAAATATTATATTAGGTGACATGAGGCCAATCTTTGGTGACAATTGTTCCATTTGTCAGCATGAATAGTCATTTCTAATCTGAAATCTTTGTGCAAATGAAGCACTTTTGTAGACCACCACTCTAAGATGAAAATGAAAATTAACTGTTAGTAAATTGAGTGACCATTACAAATGTTTCTTAATAAATAGTTTCTTTTCAAATTTTCTCAATAAACACAAAAATCTGCTATGATGGTTCTTATTAAGACAATTCAAATTCAATCATATTTATTGACATTGACTGATTTATTCATGATACAACGCGTTATAACAGAAGAAAAACTCAGTGGACAGATTGCACTATTAGGAAACATGGTGAGGTGTGCTGTGGTTTCAGACTGAGTAACAGATATGAGCATTGGATAACTATTTTGAAGAATTAATACTTATTTGACAGATGAAAAACTGTTTGTTTGAAAATTTTATTTCCTCTTCAGACATATTCTTATGTTCTCCTCATTTATTTTAAAAAGCTCTTATTATCCTCTCAAGTCTAATTGGTTTATTAATAATAAATTATTTTATTATCAATAGTTTTTTTTTTCTTAGAACTTTTCCTACTGTGATGGTACCCACACTGCATTTGGTGCAATTGAAATTTATTGGTGAAGCAGGAAAAATACAAGCATTTGGTCTTAATTATCTTTACTTTTTTAAAAAACCTTGTCAACACCTTGTTCAAAAATCTGTAGCATATGTCTGTATCATACTAACTTTTACTACGATGTAGCATATGATCCATTATTCAAAATCTCCTTAATTACTGTGTCACAGAACACATGGTCCCTTACATGCTTCATAAGGTAAAACAGAATTTCCTTTTTAATGTATTTTTGTGCAATTATACATTTATTTAGCAGTTAAAAAAAGATAAGAAATAACACAGAAACATCCCTTCAGAATGAACTGTGAACTATGTCACTACAGACACCTCATTATTGAATAAACACTGAATCTTTCAAGAGCTGAATGAAAACAGGAGAAGAACCAAGCACAAGCTGAACTCAGAACTGCTCTAGCATAGAATACATTTTTTTTTTCTAATTCAGAATTTATTCTACCAAATCAAACCCATATAAGCCTAGAATGCAGAGGTGGATTAAAGATACCATAAATGCTTTGCTTTTGGATTCCCTTCCATGTTAAACCAGAGAATGCAGAATAATGAAAGACTATCTGCTAGAAGAAAATATTCAATTTGCACTAGTTTGTGAGTCCATTTCAGCTGAAAAGAACTGTCATTTAGTTACCTTTCCTGTTGAATGCTCCAACAGACAGAGACAGAATTGAGCGTACGTCTTTACTCCAGCACAGAAGCTGTGCCGTCCTACAGTTTGCAACTGGGGAACTGACATTTGATGAGTTTAGTACTAAACATCATTATAAGCAGTGCAAAATGAAACTGTGGTTTCTCTTTATGTAATAAAACTTATTTCAAATTACACAAAACTGTTTTAAGTACATCCAGAAAGAAGGAAAGCATTTTGCACTACTGATAGGTCACAGGTACTAATATTAGAGAAAAGCAAATAGGAGGCTGCGTAAAGTCTTTGGTTGCCAATGTCATTAGTAATGCTTTAATAGTATGAATTTATTCAGTAAATTAGAAGCTGGAAAGATCTAGGATTCCCTGAAAGCTACCAGCTCTTTGTCTGTAAACAGAGCACAGCTGGTTTGATCGCAGAGAATGGTGCCATGACTCTAATTGGCAGAGATTCCTCATTTGTCCCAGCCAAAGCAGACGAAAGCAAAACTCTCAGTGGATCAATGTAGAAGTCAGACACTGTTGCACATGTGTTAGTAACACATTTCAAACACACAGAAACTTTACCAGAGGCTAAGTGACAAGGCAGTATTTACACCTCTTTCTATTTCTTTAAAACTAACCAACCAATACTTAGCAAGCTCATTTTGTTATATGAATAAAGTAGAATTGAGAATTCCTTCAACATATTGATAAACTGCTACCAATAAAAGTTATAAAGAACTAGAAACTAATATATTCTAATAATTAATGATCAACAATACTCATTCTATAAGTACAATTCAACAAAAAATTATTTTATACAGAATGAGAATAAGAAAGATTATTCGAACACAAAAATCTATTTTCTATGAGATTGCCTAAAGGGAAATAGTCCAGATTACAGTGCATATTTTCCTCTGCACAATTTCATGAAAATTCTAAGGAATTCACTGCTTAAAATTTCGATTTATAACCACAATATAAATTAATTTCCCCTCAGACTGAAAAAGCCAGGGCTGACAAGAAAAAAGTAAAGGGAACGTGGATGTAACAGTGATTGACATATTTAACTGAATTAATTGCAAAAATCTTAAATCAGTCTTCATATAAAACAGATTCAATAAAAACAAAGACAAAAAAAAATTAAACAGACATACATGTTTTTGCATATGATGTAGAAAAGTAAAGCAGCAATTCCTTTATTTTAATTTGTCCTCCAAATTTGGTTACCTGTCTTCCTTTAAGAGATAACAGCACCATGCTTCATTCTTATCTACTTCATAGGGCTATTTTGGAATCAAATGTCTAACACTGACACTTCTGTTCAACCTTATAATTAAAATGTCCTTAAAAAAACCTTTTTAGTGTATTGCAGTAAAAGTTTAAAGGCTCAGTCTTGCAGGACTTACTGAATAATGCATAGGTCTCTGTAGCCCCTTTGAAGTCAACATCATCACCTGAATGAATAGTAGCAGTGGAACAACTCCTAAAGGCTAATTCTGTTGGCTACTCTTAGTTACATGAATCAAATAACAGCTTTACCTATGGGGTACTAAGAGTAACTCAGTCATTAATAAAAAGAATTTCAACCATTTTATTCAAAGCACTGGACAGTCGAATTGTAATCCATTATTGCCAATTATTGTTCTTTCTCAGGAAGTAATCCTATCCTATCACTGAAAAGAAAAATGAAGCTGGCAGAAAAGCTAACAGATATGTGATAATATCTCTGATATCTTTTTTGGCTTCAAGGAAAGTCATTTCATCTTCTTTGCTGGTGAACAGCATAACATCTCTTTTCAGTAGAAAGATATAAACCGTGAAGAAAAGGCAACTATTAACTCCTATTGAATCACTAAGATTCTGGTTTTTTCAGCCTTGTTAGATAGCAGTGACTTTGTATTTCAGTGAACCACTTCATCCTAAAAAATTTAAGCTTGTTTAACCAACATGTCACCAAACTCCTCTGATCATGGAAATACTTAGTGTCAAAAGTCTGATAATTAGAAAAAAAAAAAAAAAAATATGTACTTCTGGTAAGGAAGAAAACACACACATCACCCAGACTACCAAAACCAAAGATGCAAACACAAATAAATGTTTAGGTACAATGGTAAAAAACATGGCAAGAAGAACTTATGAAATCTCAAAAATACATAACAGAAGATAGATTTATTTGATCAGATACAAAAGTCAATTTTCCAAGGTGAAATAATTCAACAGCTATTGCCCATTTCCACAGAACAACTTTCTGTTCTCTGAGAGGCAGGGCAGCAATATAACTGCAAGGAGGTAAAAGATGGTGCAACTGGTTTTGGCCGCTGCATAGTTGTGTATGCTATCTGAGGATATTTCAGAGACAAAAAATTAGTTGTCCAAATTTAATTGATGATGAAAAAATAATTTTGAAACAAGCCAAAGAGAATTGTCTGAAGAACATCTAGCAGAGTTTTTTACTTTATGTGTTTTTGAGCTGCTGGACATTTAGACCTGCAGTTGAGATCTGAGTTTGTAGTCACAGAAAAAAAGCAATTCCATCCAGTTTGACAAAGTGATCATGACAATGCTAAGTAATTGTTAAAAGCAAAATTGTGAATAGAAGTGGAGTGCAAAAAGGTTTAGAGGAAATATAATGGGAAAATGAAAATCAATACAGACAAATGTTGAAGGATATATAATCCTATAGAAAAGATTGCTCAGGAGAAAAAGGAATAAGGCAATAGCTTTACAGTTCAAAGAACGTAAATCAGTAAGACAAGAACCCCTCAAGAAACCACAAGTGAAAGGTCCCTGATGATTATTTGTATCTAAGTTGTAGAACCTGTCATGCTAGGATTTAAGTGTAGAGCACAATAACCCAAAGGAGAAGTATGGTTGTGTAATAAAATAGATATTACAGAAGAAAAAGACAAGATAAAAAACAATTTAATCAGCTAGTCATAATTCAGCATACAGTGAAATACATAAGATAAGTGATATACTGCTATTTGTAGTCCCAGTAACAAAATGAATTACAATTTCTTCTACATATAGAAGAAATGAAAAGGTCGAAGATTTCTCTAAATTTGAAAACATATATGTAGAAGCAAAGAATCTGGAAACAATCTGGATATGCTTGAAATGCAGGTGAGAAATGTACTCTGGATAAATAAGGAAATTTTCTGCACTAAATATAACAGTAGACTTATATGAAGTAACAGACCTCATTAACATATACGACCACAGAATCAAATATGAAAAAAAAAATCCTAATAAATATATCATTATAGACAAGGTAACATTGTAGAAACCTAGTTAAGACAAAAAGGTAAGAAGCAGGTAGAGGTAGAAAGTCTAAGACCTGAACATCATTTTACTGACAGATTAAGAAAAAAAAACTAAAATATTGTGATTTTTACCTATTTCTTGAGGAAAAGGGGAGTAGTCACTGAACAAAAAGACACCAAGGTAATATTAATTCTTGTCATGGTAGAAATATTGAATGCAAGAAGAACTGACGATGTCTAAGGGTTATTCAGTACTGGCCTACTTTAGCGGAAGAGCTGGAATTCAAAGGATATTGGCAAAAAAATATCAACGGGATGCAAAATAGCTTTAGTGAACAATACAGAAAATCATTGTAATTAAGAGCCCTAAACAAGACTTCCATAGCCAGTCAGTTTAGAAGCCAGAACAAATACATGCTTCGGCAAATGAACACACCATGAACTCAACTCTGTTTCCTAAGTTCCATGCAAACACACTGCCCTAAAGTGCCATATGTTACAGAACAGAATATGCTCAGCTATAGCCAGTAGAAACCATAAACCAGCTGGTTTAATCAGTTTCCCAGCATCAGTAGGGACAAAACTGCACAGCTGTATAATGGCATGAATGAGAAATACCAGTTAGGAAGGAGTAGAATGATACATCTCTGAGGTATCTGCCAGTTTTGCCATCAGAAAAACAAAAAAAACCCAAAACAAAACAAAAACAAATTAGCATATCTCTGCATGCTACCTGGCATCTTTCAGCCCTTATTTCACATGTTTCACAGTACATATTGCAAATGCAGAGTTTATTATAGACTAAACACTTACTGAAAAACAAACCTCAGCACTGTTGCAATCTACTGTTAGTGTTTTACCTGCCTTTTTTTTTTCCTTAGGGTGAAATGCAAGATATCTGCTATGTTGCCTTTGAACTTAGCAAGGTGGTAGGCATATGCATACAGTTGGCAATACTACTATTTGCATATAATGTGGTGGCATTGGATCTTGAATTATCCAAAGATTTATAAGTCTCTTGTTCTTAAGGCTCAACCATTCCACAGTCTCTGTAAGCATCTTTCTCTACACATCCCCATGTTAACCTTAAATTGATTAAATGACAGATGCTGGTTTATCTCATTTATCCCTTTACCAAGGAAATCACCAGTTCCTTTTAGATTACCAACGTGTTAAGCTATGGATTTTCAATTTAAGAACTTTTATTATTACTTTTAAATTCGTTCACAGTTTTCAGCTCCAGAACACTATGTTTTTGTTTCCTGCCATAACACAATTTCAAATGAGTGGCTTGAATTCCACTGAGTAAACCTGTTAGGCCAAACTTCAGCCCTAAATTTTTAAAAAATTATCATAATATTTAGACTTTCTGCAGTGAGTAAAGGTATTAATAACAGTATTGTTAAGCAAGTTTTTGAACTCTCATAGCATGGAATCAATCCCACTCAAATCAAAATTGGATGCATATATTGTATATAACTCATACAAAAATACATCAAATGAAAAAATCCTTAAGGATAATATGACATTCCATTATCAAAGTGAAAATATGCTGAAGACAGTACAGTCCACATTAATATTCAACCAAACAAGCCAGCTTTTCCAACCTGGAAGATGAAGAAAATTTTCAAGGTAATAGGAATTTAAATATTGTGTTAAAATAGTCACCTTACAAAAGAACAACAACAACAAACAAAAAAACCCCACGTAATTTCCAATATATTGAAATGAAGGAATTTCAGCTTGAATTTCAGCTTTATTGTAACTTGTCCCAAGAAACATACTAATTCAGCGCGCTGATAGCACCACCACCTTTGAGGTATTTGAAATTAGGAAGAATGCAGATATTTGCGTATACTATCTTTAACTACTTTGATGTGGTTTCACAGAGGAAACATCTGTAGGCATAAATAAAAACTCATCTGGGAGGCTAAAATATGATAGTTAATAATCATTACTCTAAGAATTTAAATATAAAGCTTTTTTTTTATGACTACCATCTGAGTTAACTTAAAGTCACTTAGGAATTTGCTGTTACATTTGAGTAGCACAAAATACAGACACCAGGAATACTTTCAGCAGATATAAACAGCAACAGACCCGAAACTGTACATTATTGGGAGTTACTTAAATAATTTAGGTTTCAGAATGGGAAGTTCTGCTAAATTGCTTACTTTAACAAGGAAAAATGCTCAAGCTTATACATGCAAATACAATTATCTGTATCTAAAAGTGCACTCTGCATCTGAAAAAAAGAAAAAAAAAAAAAAGAGATTTGTTGTAAATAATGGATGTGTCACGAAATGCAATAAGAAAAAGGAGACAGATCCCCTGTTCATGGATCTAGCTCCAAGCTGAAAGGTACATGTGATATAATATGGCTATATGGTATTTGCAAATCTACATCCAGAAACAAAAAGGATGGAACCATGTCACACCCATTATGGCTCAGGCACAGTAAGTCAATGGAGACCAAAGTATTTCTCTGGCAAAAGAAAATAAATTTTGAGTAACTTTTTACATGATTTAGAGCACAAGAGCCCAGTAAGTGGCATAGAAACCTAATTGTGTTTCAAAATGTCCTCATCATTTTCGATGGCCTTCTTCATAGACAAGTCTGACTTCTCAGGCTTGCCAGGTGTTAAGATTTTCTTGCATTCTAAAACTTGATGACAAAACTCTTAATTTTCATTAAGGATTGTAATTTATCTTCTGTGATATCATACAGCTGCAGTTATCTCAACTTAATGAAACAACACACAATGGAGAATTGCTGTGATTCTCAGTAGCTCTTATACGGCTATTTAAGTTTGAGAAGTTTCCCTCTTCCGCCTATCTTAAGGACAATTAGAGCTATTGCTAGAAAATAATATTTTGACTAGAAAATAAGAACACTTGACAGAGAGCCGACACATCTGGTTGTCAAGATCACTTTTATGAGAAGACTACTCTCATACTATTTTAAGCTACTGTCTAGATAGTTTCCATATACCTGTCAGCCCTGGACTCTGGACATTTGAAAACATAAACAGCACTGGTATAATGTGTGTTGTGGTTAAATCCCAGCCAGAAACTAAGCCCCACATAGCTGCTTGCTCACTCCCTGCCCATCCCCCGCAATGGGTTGGGGGAGAGAAAACTTGTTGGTTGAGATAGAGACAGTTTAATAAGTAAAGCAAAAGCCGTGCATGCAAGCAAAGCAGTTCATCCACTACTTCCCGTTGGCAGGCAGGTGTTCAACCATCTCCAGGAAAGAGCAGAGGCTCCATCAAACATAACAATTACTTGGGAAGACAAACACCATAACTCTTCTTCATCCAGCTTTATATACTGAGCATGATGTCGTTGTGGGAATATAATGGAAGGCTGGCAAGGAAGATTGTAAAAACACACAAGTGACTCGGACCCAGGGTGTAGAAAAACATATGTGTCATACTAATTTTTGTTTAGTCTTGTATGCTTGACAAGTAGAACCTCCTTACTCAGATGACATAGGCCTGTGATAGACTCAGAGGCCGAGTCGAACATGCTTGAGATTCCTGCCCTGCTCTGAAGAAGATCAAAGCACAGTGAAACACTGAACCTAGACGAATCTTTGAAATACAGGCAAAACCAGCTGATTTTGCAAACTTCTAGCATGGACTGAGCTCCTCAGTGCCTGCGTCCCCACTTCTGTGGCTCTGCCTGGGTGCCGTTGCAGAGACCCCCTGATTTATGAGGTAACAAAAGTAAATCTACTTCTTGCATTTCATCTGTGGTTTTGTGGTTGTTCCTGCATCCTGCCTCCACCAGCTCACATAGTCATATAGTATGTCATATCACCTTCTCCAGTCTGGGTCAGGTCTCCTGGCTGTGCCCCCTCCCATCTTCTTGTGCACCTGGCACAGTGTGAGAAACTGAAAAGTCCTGGACTACTTAGCAACATCAGTATATTATCAACATTGTTCTTATCCTAAATCCAAAACATAGTACTATATCAGCAATGAGGAAGAAAATGAACTGTATTACAGCAAAAACTAGACAATGTGTAAAGCAACCTTCTTGTCTGTGCAAAGCAGAGATGATCTGAACTGATAAATAAATCTGTTGGGAATGGGAAATGTCTGTCTTGCTGCAACATTTTTGGATCTGCTAGTGTTGGCAGGATTGATGATGTGATTAGTAAAACCATCAGCTTCAAATTTGGCAGCAATTAGAAAAAGTAAACAGAACACCAAAGAAGACTGCAGCAAAAAAAGAGGAGGAAAACACATATGTGATGTGAAAGAGATCTTTTTTAGATGTTGGCACTGTATACATAAAACTAATGAGACCTTACTTGGAGTATTGTACACCCATCTGGGCACCTTGTTAAAGCAAGCAGACCAAATAGCTGGAAATTGTACAAAACAGTGAGAAAAGGCTGATGAAGTATCTTGCAGGTTATAACTGCTATTTAAAGATAGATTAGAAAATTCAGATTTGTTGTCATTACAAAGACATAAGATAATTCAGCTGTATAACATTAAAAAGGGCTTAGAGACAGTGTTTATCATCTACTATTGGAAAGGCAAAAAGTCCCTGAAAAGAAAAATAGAAACTAATAAGCTGAAAAGACAATAAGCATGTTCAGAATAGGCTAGAAATTTCATCATTAGAAGAAAAAACTGGGTCTACGCTTCTGTAAGCAACTGGGGTGTGAGGAAGAAAGAATGAGATGGAAAAAAAGCTGCCATCACAGTTACGGTTTGGGTAAGGATTCCAAGAGACACAAAGCCTACAGCTCCAGGGACACAATGGCTGCAAAATGCATGCCAAGGTGAGTGCAGCACTGCACTTACATTGTTCCTTCCAGACCTTTCTCATCTGGGCCACAACGTCCATCCAGAACATCCTCAGCATTGAAGGGCTATGCCCTGGCACACAATTAACTCCTTGTGTATGGAGCTGGGTGATGTGGGTGAAGCTGTGGAGGATGCAGCTCGGTACAGCGATACTTTATCCTGTGCTTTACGATGTAATGATTGTAAGCCAACATAGGAGGGAAGTTTCACATATGAAACAGAATTACAGTAATCTGAGAAGCGAAAGATGCATGACTTCATTGGAGTACTCAGAAATACATATGCATTTGTTCAGTTATTAAAGATGGTTTAAGCAATGACCAGTCCTCCTGTCCTGCCCCAGTCATCTGTTTTCCCATCCTTCCTAACCAATTCCTGTTTTATAAGTGCACAGGTATTTTTTCTAGCTATACCAAAAAAGCTAAATAAGTAAAATAATCCCAAGAAATAACTAATTTGATTTTGCTGAATTGTTTTTGAACAATCTTTCACAGAGTAACTACATAAATATTTGTACTGGTATAATGCAGAGGGAGGAGAGCAGTGAAATTAAATGTCTGAGGAAAAAAAAAAGTTAATAATTCTAAATTGTCAAGCTGTGAATTTTTGGTTGCCTTTTTAACAGTTTCTTGTACATTTTTTTCAGAAAGATGTGCGTCACTAGGGTTGTTATACCCTAGTAGAGAAAAGAAATCCCTGCTAACTCCAGTCACTGTGTGATCTTGCAGCTTATTGTTCCAGAGGTTAAAGCTTCAGATGCAACAGGCTGGTGTGGAGAAGGACACATTCTAGGAATTTATATATATTTTACCTGTATTTATCCAAATGTCTATATAACATATCTATAGACTATCTATACCTATCTCTATCCCTATCTATATGTCTATTATTCTGTTGTCATGAAGAATAAGGGTTCGATCTCAGCTACTTCAATAAACAGCACAGTTTAACACAGTAAAAAGACTGTGTTAGATTTTGTGCATTATGTGAACCCAAACTACATGGAAGTCTGTTTTTGTGGTGCACAAATACTTTAATTAATATAATTACTCTGTAATAATGTAATTGTTATAAGGTAGAATGTAAGCCATAAAATCTAGCAATTATGGAGTTATTTATGTCTTATAAATACTATCGCAATTATACCACAAATTAAAGTACCATGCAACACCTAGCTTAATTGCCTCTTGGTTTGTATGGCTAGCTCAAAAATGAGAACACTCTTTATTGTAAGCATAGATATAAGCACATTATAACAATGTATATAACATTTAACAGTTTAGCACATACAACTAAATAACTAGAGAAAATCACATTATTAATGGCAAAGAGATTAAATGCAAATTTAGCCTCTTTACAATATCCAGCAGTTTGTTTGTTGTTCCAACTGACTAATAAATTTGTAAACAAATTTAGAATATTTTTTCCTTATAAAATATTGCCATCATTAGTTTATTTGTTCGATATCCGTAACTCTAACCAAGAGTCTGACTAGTGGACCTACTCATACAGTGCAATATATGCAATATTTGTTTCCTAATTGGCTCTCTTTCAAAGAGGCAATAGAAGTATTTTATGAATACAGAGAATAGGACTCTGAGGGTCCTCTCTGGCAGTGTGCAAAGTTTCTAATCAGGCATGTAGGATAATGGTAGTCACAATTTTTAGGCCTCAGCCTTTTTGTGGTGACTTTACTTACACAGCATGAGAGAACCTAGTCCCTAGGAATGCCTTTCATTCAAGAATAAGTAGGACAAGAAAAGAAATAGGGATAGCAGATACAGATGGCCAATTCTCACCAAATCTGTCTTCAAAAGATTGAGTAATTTACAAAACTTCAGGGTATTGTGCCCCACTTTTGCTATCACTCCCAGGAAAATCAAACATTACTGCTTTTCTCTGTTATATCTATTGAATCACAGGGCAATTAACATGTCACTCAGCCATTCCTGAGCTGATTCCTGGCACTGGATCTTCCTCCACCCAAGCACATGCATCACTAACTAGACTACACGCAAAGGCTTTCCAGAGGAGGGGCTACTCTGCAACCTGAATTCTGTCTCTAATGTCCCATCAAGCTGCTGTTTCTTAGCGTTGCTGGGTTCAGTTGTTTCTGAAGTTTTCTGTTCCTTGTGATTCATGTTTATGGTTTGGCCAGTAGTCATAACACACAAGTACAGACTTAGCCAAATATCAGTATTTGAACAAATTAAAAATTCCCCTTCACAGAGAAATAATGACAAAACATTCACAAATTACAGTTTAGATATAGCTACAGGGCTATAAGATTTATGTTATAATGCAGCTATAGAAATCTTCTCTTCTGATTCTATTCTAAATTAAATTTATAGCTATTTCTGAATCAAGTGTTACATAGGTATTTTTAAAATAAAACTATGTGAAACAACTTTGTTACTTTTTTCTCTGTTACTGTTGCTGAAGATCAGTCCTGAAAATTGTAACTCTAATGTGACTGTGAGGATGACTGATATGGGAATGGATATTTGGGATCTGCCTCTTAAAACCTGACCATTAAACATCAGATAGAACTATACAGAATAAGAGAAAAAGGAAGGATTTTGGAACAGTAGTTTGATATTCAGATGGCTTGCTTAAACTAAAAAGGGATTGTGGAATCATGTTTATTTTGTGTATGTGTGTTAGCCATTGCATCTCACTGTTAATTACAATATTTTGAACTGCTACATGAGCACTGTCCAGGAGGGCTGCAAATCTGGCTGCCTAGCAGCTATATTACAGATTTAATTAACACACATTGAGAATTGCTGCAAATCAGCTGTGCAACCATTCCCTTGCTATTGATGATGACAACCTTATGGAGACCAAGCTGCAAATCTGTCTCACAGACTGCAGTGCAGTAACCATTATTCTATTGATCAGCTTTGTCTCAGATGTTTTGTGGCAAAAACGTGGTAATCAGGATGACAGGCTTAAAACATGTAAGATATTCACAGAGCTATGGAGGAAAACAAAGCTGGAGGCATTTAGTGTCAGTGCATCTTTTGAAATAAAATATAGTCTTTTGAATAAAGCAGAACGCCAGGAACAAAAATGTGGCCAGTCATAAAAGCACAGTAAAAGATCTGAGTTTAAAGTAAAGTGCAGCATAAAATACACACTGAGGTCTTGTAGAGATGGCAAGAACAGATGTTTACTCCTTCTGATCTCTATGTGGGAATTGTGAACTTTTACAGGTTTCTTGCCTTATTGTTAATGGCATCACAAGAACAATGAAGCAAGAGAAAAGTACAAAACAAAAAGAAATTTTTACTAAACAGTGTTGAGACAATAAAAATGGTGTTTAGAAATAATACTAAGGAAAAAGTGTCCCGGTACATTATCACTGAAGGAAGATGTGAAAATATTTTTATTTTAGAAAGTCTCAGTTCTGCTCTGTTCAGATTCACAAATATCCCCATGGATGAATAGCTGAGAACCAGAACTGCTTCCCTAGGCTAATATGCCATCTTTGAGTTAGAGTTGCGTCAGCATGGGAAATCGAGTAAATAATAATGCCATACTTGTGAAAACAGGCAGATTGACTTCTGCATTTTGAGTTTTTGTTAAGAAGTATTTGAGAAAGACATAGCAATTGCTGAAACTAAACATGTAACCATTGCCATAGAGACAATTAACAATTGCACTGCAATTAAATTAGAAATTGTATGAAAGGGTAACTCTAACAGCTCTGGAGGAGGTGAGACAAATTATTTGTGGAATCTTTGCAGAAATCAGCAATTAAATACAAACTAATGAGTCTAAGAAATCATGTACTGTACTAAACAATGAAGAAAGAGGAGCTTTAAGTAGGGAGTAACTGGTTTGCTGAATACTAACTGAGAAAGAGCTTGAAGAGTTACTGTAGATAATTCCCCAAGGCCCTTAGCAAATTGTACAGCTGAGAAAAAGAATGGATATAGAGGTTAATAAGGCTCATCTATTTTACAATAATTGAGTTTAAATGAGAGTGTTGTAGTTTACTAACTTTTATGCTGTAATATGTTGTCATATGCTCAGATTTCAAAGTAAGCACCATTCAAATGAATACAGCAGGCCTTGTTAAACTAGCATGCTGTCATAAAATCATACCAATCACAGAAACTACAATTTAAGGTTGAAAAGCCAGCTCTCTTGACCATAGATGTTGTAACCTATAGATAAAGTCATATTAACGGTATGAGGGCATGAAGTGTTTACTTATTTATGAGACTGTTACTCTTGTTAATTCACATCACAATTATCTTCCCACTGCTCAGACAGAACCTGGCTTTCTTTTGATCCCACCCCACTGCGAGTAACTCCCTGTGTAGTAAAACATGCAGTATGTAAAGGAGTATCTTCATCAGTTATTAACAAGATTTCCATCATATTTCTCATAGGGAAAATGAATTTCCTTTTGAAATTCTCAGATGTCCTGAGAGATAAAGAACCAGAGAAGCAGATAAAGCTCTCATCCTCCATATCACTTTTTGTCTTATCTAACAAGGTTGACACATAGCTCAAAAATAAGACCTTTGGTTGACCAAAAAACACGTTCACTGACCTGAAGTGTAGGATGTCAGTCCCATATCTCTGGACCCCTGAGACACAAATATGACAGATCAATTTCTCTGAAAGCAATTTTAATTTCACTTTGGCAGATGCAATGTGTACACTAGTTTTACATAGTGTCCTCAAAGAAATCCTTGATATTGATTTTTTTTTTAGTTAATTGGTCCTAGTTAATTTTATGAGAAATTGGGTGTTATCCTTGTAAAAATCATGGCTGTCAAAGATTTTCTGAGAAAGACTTTTTAGGCATAAAAAGAGGAAATAGCTTTATACTAACATAACCTAGGATATTGATGCACTATCTTTGACTACTTCTAGTAAAAGCATAGTAAATATTGTATAACAGCATCGCACACATGCTGAATTTAGCAAAATGTGAGCCAAGGTTGCTTGAAAAATCACAAACCAAACATTCAACCTGTAGCAATAAAATGGTTGTACATTGTCATGTGCACTTCTTCTACTACCCATTAAGAAACTCAGGTGGCAAGAACCCAAGAACATTCAACTAGCATCAGCCCAATGTAAAGTTACAGGTTATGTGTGATTTTCTTTCCTGAAGCATCTTTAGCAATGCATTTATATTAAAAGTCCAATGAATTTTACAGTCTGCAAGAAACACCTGGCTCCTGACACCGAAGAGAAGTTTCAAGTTAATTCACCACCTTTGTGGCTCTCTTCTGGACAGCGTCCAGTAATTTTATATCCTTTTTATCCTGTGGCACCCAGAACTTCACTGTGGAGTGGGACAATCACCTCCCTGGCCAGGCTGGCAATGCTGTGATTGATGCACCCTAGGACAAAGTTGACCCTCTTGACTGCCAGGGACACTGCTGGTTCATGTTCAACTTGCTGTCAAGCAGAATCCTCAGATCCCTCTCCACGGAGGTGCTTTCCAGCATCTTGTCCCCTAGTTTATATGTACAGCCAGGGTTGCCATGTCTCAGGTGCAAAATCCAGCACTTGCCCTTGTTGAACTTCATGCAGTTGGTGATTGTCCAGTTCTCCAACTTGTCTAGATCCCTCCGCAGGGCTTCTCTGTCTTCCAAAGTGTCAGCAGCTCCTCCCAATTTTGTGTCATTGGTGAACTCACTTACAGTCACCAGCAGAATGTATTTCACATATTCACAAGACCATGTAAGCTATTTTTGTGTTAGCTCCTGAATGGCTCCTAGGTCCTTTCTCTATCCTGGAGGATAACTGATGCAGAGCAGCTTGCATACACTAAGTGATCAAAGGTTCTAAAAGTGCATCCAAACTGTCTGCTGGGAATTGGTCTTTGACCAAGGAAATTTTTCTCCAAGGAAAAGTTTGGCTGCTGAGCAATTGTTTATTTGGCTTACACCGAAAGAATGCTAAAGGTAGTTCTAGCAATATAACAGTATAGACAACTGGAAGATATTAGTATAGAGGGCTGGTCTACTTGTTAGCTCCAGCAACAATGTCTGGTACTGCATACTTTACTCGTATTTACTGGTTTTGGTTGGGAGAGAGTTAAAATTCTTCATAGTAGTTTGTGTACTTTTATGTTTTGGAACTGTGAGGAACACAGAGATGCTTTAACTGTTGCTGAGCAGTGTTCACACAGCTTCAAAGTTTTCTGTTTCTTATGCTGTCACACCAGTGAGTTATCTGGGGGTGCACAAGACTTGGAGAGTGAACACAGATGAGACAGATGACCTCAACTGACCAAAGGGGTATTCTGTACCATATGATATTGTGCTCAGCAATGAAAGCTGGGAGAGAAAGAAAGAAAGAAAGAAAGGGAGGGGACATTTAGAGTTACAGTGTTTGTCTTCCCAAGTAACCATTAGGCATGATGTAGCCCTGCTTTCCTAGAGATGGCTGCCAATGGGAATCAGCAAATTAATTCCTTGTTTTGCTTCACTTGCATGCACAGCTTTTGCTTTACTTATTAAACTCTAGCTATAAAACTCAATCCATGACTTTTCTCCCTTTTACCCTTCCAATCTTCTCCCTCATCCCACTGCAGGGAATGAGCAAGTGGCTGTGTGGGACTGAGCTGCTGGATGGAGTTTAAATACGATATAATAGAAACGGCTTTACAGAAAAGATATACAGATTTTACTAATGTACAAAACTCCTTGATTTAAAGAGAGATTTTTAGTAAAATTAAGCATGTGTATTTAACTTGCAACATTGGAATTTTGTCTTTCAAGTTTCCAAGTCTCTTGCTGCCATGGTAATTGTAAAAACTAGTTTATGATGACACCTTTTTACATATTTTTGTACAATACATCCTGACATAAGCATGCATACATATTAATATCCTGCACTAAAAAAAAAGAAAAAAAAAAGGAATAAATCATTGGCTGGTTATGAATATCAAGGATTTATTTAAGAAAATAAGTATATCTATCAGGATATGCAAGTGTTTGCAGACTGGAAAGCCTAGAGATTTTGCATAGTTTGAGCTATATTAGCAGCCTCTTTAACTCCTGAAACTTGTGCACTGCTAAGTATCTCTATAAAAAATAATCTCTTTGTTTAATATATTTTATCAGAAAATTTTCAGTGAAATACTTGTCTTCTGGATATTATTCTACTGTCATTGCACTGCCTTTGCTTAAAGAGAGCAGCACAGCATCCAAAGGAAAGCATTTCATTTCCTTTAAGAGTCTGCACTGCTGTTAAAAATCCACTTGCTTTTCTGATACTTCTGATGCAGCTGTTCCTGCTCAGTCTTCTTGACAATGCACAGTGTCCCTCCCCCTTCTTGCTGGCTAAGGGAAGGAGACACAATTTAAGAAATGAGTCTAGAGCATTGGTGTGCAAAAGGTCCTCCACTTCCAGCCCACCGGGACACTGCAAGCAAGACAGGGTAATTAAGCATAAATGAAGGGCAGATGAGGAAAGCTGGAGCTGAATGTTTCAGTTTCAATATTTTGTCAGAGGTCAGTTGAAGGTTGCTAACATCAGCCAAGGTACAGAATGTGAAATGTATTGCCAGGAACTAAGCAGTAAAAAGGGACAATATGCTATCTTTCCACATTTAATTTGTCGACAGACAAGTACACTCACTAATCTGTCTACAAAGCCAGTGAAATTACTCGAGCAGCATGGTTACCTTTGCTGACATTGCCTGCAGCTATCAGAAAAGGGATTGCACAACTGTCTAAATCCATTATTGGACAAAGGATAGTTCACCTTCCTTTGAACCATAAGGAACTGGCCAGAGCTGGAAATGGGATACCTGACTTAAAACACCAACAAAGAACCACCTGAAAATCAATGCCACTGTGATACATTGCAGCTTCAAAAAATTGGATAAAAGCATTATAAAATGATTGTCTGATCAGTAATATCGCCTGCCAAGCTTGAAAGAGATGGATGACTCTGATGTTCCTCTGCTTTGCTATAATTTACACAGCTCTGCTATGTCTCTCCTATCTAGAGAACAACTTGGTTTTAGAAACCATTACAACTATAAGATTAAGAATAACTTGCTTAAAATCCCTGCAGTAGTCATGACATTTACACTTAAAAGACCCCTAAAGTTTTGACACTCTTGAATGTGTAACAGAATCAGCAAGGTCAGCAGCACAAAATGCATTCCCATTTTCTAGTGTTGGCTGTGTGAAGCTTCTAATTTACATGATTTTAGTTGAGAATACCTGTGTAAAATCTGATAGAAAGATGTGCTACAAAAAGACTTAATTGGTCGCAAATCAGACATAACTGAGCATGCTGTAAAAAACATTTATGTAAAGCAAATGATGACAGATATCACAAGAGTCAATGTAAGCATGGACTGGACTTATTTGAGCCAGGTATCTACTTTTTCCAGTTTATTTTTAGATTTTTTTAAACTATGCTTCCACTGCAGGTAAATTCACACCTTTGGGTACACAGTGTTCTCTAGTTCTTTCATACCTAGCCCTAGTTCACTGAGCTTAAAATTCAGACTGTAAATACTGGATTTACTCCACACCCAAGCCAGTGGCTGCTCTAAAGGGAAAAAAAATAGCGTAGCGTAGCGTAGCGTAGAATAGAATAGAATAGAATAGAACAGAACAGAACAGAACAGAATAGTTCAGTTTGAAGGGACTATCATCTAGTCTAACTACCTGATCATTCCAGGGCTGACCAAAAGTTAAAGCATGTTGTTAAGGGCATTGTCCAAAGGCTTCTTAAACACTGACAGGCTTGGGGTATCAACCACCTCTCTAGGAAGCATGTTCCAGTGTTTGACCATTCTCTCTGTAAAAAAATGCTGCCTGATGACCAGTCTAGATCTCCCTTGCTGCAGCTTTGAACCATTCCCACATGTCCAGTCACTGGACACAAGGGAGAAGTGCTCAACACCTCCCTCTGCATGTCCCCTCCTCAAGAAGTCATAGAGAACAATGAGGTCACCCCTCAGGCCTCTTTTCTCCAAACTAGACAAGGTCAGAGTCTTCAGTCACCCTTCACAGGACATTCCTTCCAGCCCTTCCATCAGCTTTGTTCCTCTCCTCTGGACCAGTTCAAGGACCTTCACATCCTTCTGAAATTGTGGTGCCCATAACTGCATACAGTACTCAAGATGAGGCCACACCAGCTCTGAGTACAGTGGGATAATCCCCTCTTTTGACCAGCTGGTTATGGTGTGTTTGATGATTTCCAAGATGTGGTTTGCCCTCTCAGCTCCCAGGGCACACTACTGACTCAGTTGCTGTTGACCACCACCTCCAGATCCCATTCTGCAGGGCTGCTCTTCAAACATACTTCTGTTCAATGTTACACAGTACCAGATGCAAAGTCTGGCATTTGTTGTTGTATATCTTGTATATCTTCTGACAATATTTAGAAGTTTGACATTACTTGTCAGAAAACCTTTATTTTGTATATTTTGAATAGTATAATATAGCAGGTTTTAATTAGTGTATTAAGCCATCTACACTCTTCATTACCAGCAATGTGGGGCGCATAGCATATTCATCTGCAAAACTAACACATTAGGACACTGAGTCACCTTGCTTAAGTTACAGGCAAGGATATGTTCAGAGTCTGATTAGATCTGTTCCACTGCAATGACTAAAACAGGATTTCTTTTAAATAGCTGTTGGAATGCAAATGACTATTCACTTTTTATACATCATAGTTATCACAACAAATCAAGCAAAATCCTGAAATCTAAAATCCTCTTATGACAATATGTACAGAGGAGCCCAAAGTGATTAATAAGATTTCCTCAAAATTTGAACCAAGTTTAAAAATGTGCCCTTGAGTATAGAAAAAGCAGAGTCAATTTCCCAGGCTAAATACCAAGTTTGAAAATGAGAGATTTATCACTGATCTCTGTATAAAAGACGTAATCCTGAACACATTACTCTTGGTAGGCAGCTGCCACCCAATCACATAAAAATGTGGATTACGCTGTCAATCAACTGCATGCTTAATGAATCTATAAAGCAAGTAATCTCTGTGACAGCAGTGTTGGGGAACCCTTAGAGGATTTTAAGAGAAGATAATTCAGATAAGCTGATTACAGAAAACTGTCTCAGGAAAGGAACTCAGGAGGATCTATACATTTAGAATTTTGCACTTGTCACTTAATTGCAAAAGCAACTTAGTAACAAAGGTAAAAGGATGTGACTTCAGCACAAGTTCAGCTTTGTTACCAATACTACAGGTAGTCTTTTATTTCCAGAAAAGCTGTAAACAATTCATTGTTTGTTAAACAAACACACAGAGCCAAAGTCATTATTTCTACAGACTTGGGAAGTATACCAGGGAGAGATCCATTTTATCTTCCCGTGTTGTGCTAGTCTTTCCCCAACATATACAGGTCACACTGTGGGCTGAACTGTTCTGGACAGTTAGCCTGTCATATGTCCTTACACTAAGCTCAAAATATGTGGGTAACAAAACTGTCAGACTTAATAGTTGCATTTGAAACTCAAATATTTTAGGGTGGTTTGAACTGAACTTAATGTGAAGTTTTCTGGAGGATGACAGAATCATTCCTTTTTTCATTTTTTTTTTTTTTTTTTTTTTTTTTTTTTTTTGGTGCAGGATCACCTTTTGTGTTCAACAATCCAGGGACAGAAGGGCACACCTGTTTTTAATCCTGAGCCTTTTGGCATCTCAATTTGCTTCTGCTTCTTATTGTCTGTTTTTTCTTTATTTCTGTTTTGTACATCTCCAAATCTGGTTCTACAAAGAGAACTGAGAGGAGAATCAAAGTAGACAACATTTTTATACAGACAAAGTCTGCAGCAAATAGGAAAGACTGGGGAAAATTAGGGTTCTTACTTCCAAAGAGTACTAAGTGCTTTTAAGGATTCTCTAAATGTAATTTTTATAACCATGAAAATACAAAAATATACATGATCTAAACAAAAGAAATCTACAGTACAAATGATGTCCTTTGTTGATCATTGCTTGTGGGGAACACAATTCACACTCTTATTTTCTGCTACCTCATCAAGTAATCTAACTTCTGCATACCACCACTTGTGTCAACAATAAATCTCCGGGTAAAACTATGCAATGTAAATAATCTTTTAGAAGTCACACATCATCATAAAACATGTAAAAACCATGGTGAAAAGCTATTTAGTAGTAAGAGTAAAAGTAAACGTGAATTTGCTATCACAAAACATATGACAGTAAAGGGATCACTTTACAAATGTCATCATTGAATATTTCATGTAGAAAATAATGTACTTGACACTGTATTAAGAACTTAACCAAGCACTGATCAGTTTTGTTAAGGTAGAGGTTAGAAAATATTTTAAAGCTTCATAATTAAATAATTTGTCAATGTAGAAAAGCTAATGAAAAGGTAGCAGAGGCATGGATTTGAATATTCCTTGTTATTTTGCATGGCAAAAAATTGTGAGAGACTTGAAAATTCATAAGCTGTGCAAACAGCTATTTATTCTCAGTCTGACTATTTAAAAAAAGGAAGGTGAATCCTATCAAAAATAACAGGAATTCTTAACTCAGAAAATTATGTCAGGCTTAAAAGGTGACACAACAAAGACTGACATGAACCTCCAGGCATTACTGCATAGAATGTTTATATTTAACCAAGATTTTGTAACAAGTTAAAAAATAAAAACATTGAGATGGAAATTGTCCTTTGAACAAATGTTATAGTACAGGTATACCCCAGGGCAAAATTTGCTGGATGATGCATATATTACACAGAAACTTGCTAGTACCCTTTGCAACCAGTGTCCATTTTATTTCTTCTCTAGCATGGGTTGAAATACTGATCACCTCATAAAATGGCCACATTTACTTGATGACAAAAAGTGAATGTCTGTGGAAAGCATGAGGGAAATTGAAAATCAACACCTGTAGCATCAGGCCAGTATTGGTGACTCAGATGAAAACAAAATGACTATAAAACCTTTGCTCCTTTATGCAATGCTTTATATAATAATAGAAAATAATGTGGAAAAAATGTAACTAATACATTAGTACTTCATTTATATAGTAACATATCTTTAGACATCTACATATGAACAGAATAAACTACCTTCATTGTGTAGAAGCTTCACTAAATTCTTACAGCATATTTCTGGTTAAAATGAATAAACATGCACTCTCACAGTAATTTCATGGATAGAATAGCAGTGATTTCATTCTAAGAGAGAATATTATATCATCAGTGAAACATCAGTCTTCTATGAAGAATAATATAAGCATCAGTGTCTTTTGGTAAAACAGAATAAATCTTCTTTCCATAGGCTAAATAAGCATTAAAAAGAAAAGAATGCCTCCACAAGGTTGTTCTGTTAAAAAATAGGTTTGATATTTATGTAGAGTTGATTGGAAAGCAAAAACAATAATTTGCTGCTGAGTGTGATTTATATTTCAGTGCTAGTAAACTAGTTGTTGTCTCCAACACAAGCAAGCAAGGAGAGGAAAATTCCTTTTTAAAAAAACACTTCTTAAACACCTGGCAATCCAATTTCTTGTAGGGATAGAAATATTTTCTTTTTTAATCTGAATTTTAATTAAAATGAAATAAACAAAAAACCCCAACAATTATATTTTTGGATGCAAAAGACTGCAAATGCTTTGTGGATATAAAGTTGAACGTAAATGAAAAGGCATGTGTTAAATTGCTACTATGGATCTTTCAGTACCATTGAACACACTGATCGGTGTCACTACTTCAACATTGTACCATGCTCCTGTACATCGAGCAGGCAGTCTGGTATGACAGTATGAAAAAGGTAGTGATACCCTGCCAAGAATGGCTCATTCTCCTATCAGTGAACAGGGAACTGGAAGAGCCATGTTGGTTACTCAACTTCTTTGCTGGTCTATGAAGTACTATGCATTGCCTCTCCTCCTCTGCTGCATACACCATCTCCAGTCTAATAATGAAACTAGTCTTAGTGTCAGACTGAAGTTTTATTTCCAACTCTGTCCAAGGCATTCAAATCTTTCCAAAAGTGCCTCAAACTCTATTTTATGGACTAAGGGGAAAAGGAAAGATAGGTTTCCCTGTATCACTTCTACTGGAGCTGTTTTCTTCTGATTAGAATAACAGAAAAACTGGTAGATCAAAGAAACAGGAGAACGTGTTTCTCATTTAATAGGAATAGAGAGATCTGAGGTTGGTCTCTTCTTCTCAGGTGATTTTCCTCTTTAGAAATAAGCAATATCATACAATGTAATTGTAACTCTGTCCTTATCAAATTTAATGGCAGCAAATGAATTCACTTGTCTGACTGTTAAAGAAATCAGCCATTTTATAAATGTTCTGGTTTTTACACAAAAGCATTAGCATTTCCTGTTTATTCTGTATCAAATAGCATGTAAAATTCAGTGTGTTTTAAGTGCATGGGAGCATTTTTTTTAATTCAGTTGACAGATTTTTGTTTTTGATAAAATGTTTTCTTTTGTCTAAGGGTAAATCTTACGAGAAATTTTCTGCCACACTTTTCTTGTTCTTCAAACAAATCCAAGTAGAAAGAGCATAATATAGTGGAAAAAGGACAAGGAACCATGGATAATATGATTTATTATTCACAATTCAAAATAAAAAATGTTCAATGTGTGTTAGGTACATCACAACTTGTTCTATGTGCAAAAGTAGAATGACAGTAGAGGTATCTGTATAAAGTAGTCAAATTTAGCCTGTGCTGAGATATTTTTAGTCATCTCCTCACTTATTTTTGTTGTTGTTAGGCAGGAATGTGTTTTTGTTAATCTCCTGCTGCAGTTTTTGAATCACCTTTGTGTGTAACAAAATGTAACTGACTCTCTGCCACCAATATTTGCTCTCTTGAAATTTGTTTTCAGAATAGGAGACAGAATTTATCCTATCTAATTTAAGAGTCCTTTTTTCTTCCTTAAATTTTAGGGTTTTAGTGAAGCAGGTTAAATGTCAAGTTTCCCTGTCTTGTTAGTAAACAGAAGCAAGTGGTTTTCAAGCGCTCCAGAGGAACACCTACTTCTATGGAAATAATGGCTCCTGCTGTTAAGGGATACTAAAACCAATGTCTCATTTTAGCATTTCAAGTGGACAGATAGCTGACTAAAAGAAGAGCGTTCCTCATATCTGTATTCTGCTAAAGTGATCAACGCTACACTTTGAGTTGGAATAAAAGCTTCAAATCAGGTTTCTAAAGAATTATAAATGATTTCATACCATGCACAGAGTCATCAACTGACAGATAAACAAAGACTAGTAAAGAAAGTTTGCATGCATACAAAAAATGAATTATAATCTTTATCAAAGTGAATGCTACTATTTTCCTTGTCAAAAAGTATTCTTTCTGTTCCTGATAGATTGACTGCTTCTTTTGCTCACATTGTGAAATCAGTGGCATCAACCCATATCCTGTGCATCATTTGCTGCCATTAAATTTGATAAGGACAGAGATGTTATTACATTATATGATATTTCAATGCACTTTTTCATCCTAAAATTAATCGTGTTTGAAGACCTGAAGGGGAAAATTCAATTTTGAGTATTTATTAGTATTTTTTCACCATTTTGACACCAATGTTGACAAGCTTCTAAAAAGTTTACAATTAGAAAGCCCCAAGCACTGAATTTGGATGATCCTGAAGAAATAGAACATGGTTTCCCTAGAACCAGCTTTCCTCAGAAACATGTCATGACCTTCCGTATCTCTGCAGGTATCTATACACATATATTTGCAAAAAAAATCATTAATAGTACAGCTAAAGCCAAATATTGTTTTGCAGTTTTCCATTTGGTTGGTAATTTGCCTCAACTGGCTTCACAAAGAGCACTGAATCAATGACTGGTGGTATAATGGACAAAACTGACCTGCATAAGCCAATTGGACTGCCATCGTCACTTTGTGAAAGTAATCATTCTTAATTTGTCCTAATTATAGTCTAGAGACACAAGAATCAAGCACTATTATTGCTGAGATATTGTATGACAATGCTAATAAAGTGGCTTATTAATGTATTTTAAATTTTTATTGAATCATATTAAGAAAAAAGAAAGGCCACTTATTCTGAAGAGAAGTTGAATAATTTAAATATCAATATGATAGCTATCTTTACTGAACATCAGAGTTAACACTTCCTCAACATGAGCAGAAGTTCACAGATCTCATTGCAACTGAAATAGCAGACACTTCTTCATTTTATCATATCAAGATTCTTATTTGCAAAAATGAGAGGTTACATCTAGAGAGGGTATTAGCATGTGCCCCAGAAATCTTTATTCTAGCCTTGAGTGCTCTGCATTTTTGTCAGATTCAAGACACCAAATCACAACCTTGATTAGGCACATCATCTCTTGGGAAATATCACACAAATTCAGACAATTCTTTTTGGGTTAAGCAGTGCAAGATCCTTATGCTTATTCAACATATTCAAGTTATGAAGTAAAGACAGGGCTGATGCCACCTTGTAGTAAGTCTGAAAACAGGGAAAATAGGCCTCTCTGGACTGAGATTAAAAACTATTTTAAAATCTCATCAGTGTGTAGATTATTCGTGCTGCAGAGAATTTATGGCCTAAAGACTTCATTGGTAGTATTTGGGAATATTATTTTCAAAATATTTACTTCATAAAGATAATTTTATTCATAAAATGAAATCAGAATAATTAGTGGTTTGTTTGAAATTTTCTGCAGTATATTTTTAAATAAAAACTAACTAGCATACTAACAATCTCTTGTGATTTCTGTGATGTGGCAAACTCTTCTGCTAAAGTAACAAACAATGGCCATAAATCTTTATGCCTCAATCTTTTCATGCAGTGACACATGGCTAATATGTCTCAGTTATATTTTACTTTATAAACAGCTTATCTATCTATTTTTTTATTGCACTGTGAGTGGATATATTTATTGTTATGTCTCAGCTGCCATTTAGTTTCTGAACAAAAACCAGAATATTACACGTCAGGCCTCTCTAAGATGCAATGGAAGGCATACCGCTCCAAGGATCAAACTACACAATATATGAAGTTTCAGGGTATGGAAAAGGAAACACCTTCTTAAAGTTTTTCTCACTTTCCAACATCCAGTATTAACTTCATATTAAGCAAGATGACTCACAAGAGTAACAACAATAATGGTAATAATAATAATAGTGATACAGATGATTACACTAATAATTATAGCAGTTTTTCAAATTCAATTGTCTGTATAATGTGTTCTTGTACATTCTGAAGATGTCGGGATTGGAAGCTTTTCAGAGGCAATGGACAACAGATGTGAGAGTAACTTTAATTTACTAAGCTTTATTTATTTATTTTTAATTGTTTTACTAATATATGAACCCTCAGTGCACAGCATAACTAAGGGTTACAGCTATTAAAAGAAATTGATCCAATTCGTCATGTTGGTTTTTGTCTTGTTTTGTTTTCTTCACACTATAATACAGCTTCAAGTGCAACAGATCCTGGAAGAACTGCCCTACAAGCCTTAAGCAGTTATGCCAAGAGCTTGAAAACACACATATGGTTAACTGTTCATGTGAATCGTGTAGTTTCATCTAACAGATCAGTGAAAACCCTTAAATATAAACATATAGATATGTGTTTTCAGAAGTAATGCCAGATAAAGAAAGACGCAAATAAACTATGTGTTATACAATGGCTGGAGGTCACAAGCCATGTGAACTGATGGCAGCAAATTGTTCGCAAACCAACTATCCACTCAATGCATAGGCATGTGCTTGTTTTTAAAAAATTTAAGGAAATTATAGTTATAAATGATATCCATAATTCTTGCTGCAGTACAAGTGATGCATATTCATGGAAAATGTAAAAAGCAAGAATATTCTTCCTAGGGCTCTAATTTATATAGGAAGCTGTGCTGGTTATTGCATTAAGGCAGAACTTATCCTTTCTAAAATCCTTTTATACAACTGCATGCATAATGCCTGAGATTATAGACAGAGTCAGAGATTGAAGAGTGTACTAACACAGTTTCATTATACTGAACATGAAAATATTAGCAACAAAAATAAACAGCTGGGGAAGAAGGAATGCCAAAGTTACAAAACCCAAAGCAGCAAGCATTAAATTTAGAGATTAATCTTTTAAAAAAGAGATGGCAATAAAAAGCATCATTACAACTCAGTCCCATTAGCAGTTGTCATCTGTCCTTTTTTCTGAAGCTGGATTTGTCCCAGAGTCTCTAGAAAACAAAGAAAAATTTGTGATGAGGCTCTGGACCATGAGTTGATGAATAACATCATTCATTCCAAACTTTTCAGTCTCATCATTATCACGATTCACATGCAGCACTCATAGCAAATCCCCTGGATCTCTTCTGAGGGCTCACAGAAGAAGTCAGCCCACCTTACAACTGGGAGGTTTCAGAGTGGTAAAACTTTCAAATTAACCGCAATTTTATTTGCAGAAGTCATGTATGTTTTCATACAGGAGTTAAAATATTTCACAAAAATGTGTTAATTTCACATGAGTTTTCTTCCTGCAGTGGTTTTGTTGAGATCCAAGAAGGAATGGAAGGTAAATGGCAAGACATGCCAAACTCTCTGAAGCAAAGCTACACTGAATCTAACAGAAAAGATGAGACTCAAGTTAACTTATGCACATTGCTTATCACCAGGTTACATGTATATACATTACAAACTGTCAAGAATTTTTAAAAGATGTTAAAAGAAAAAAAAACAACTCTTTCTTTTGTAGAAGAGAGCAGAAAATCTGTGCCTTAGAAAAGTGATGCAAAATAGAATTGTTTTCAAGAAAACTAAATTTAAGATTAACAATAAACACCATTTAGGGTGAACAGTGAACACCATTTCTGGTGTCTCACTCACCAATTACTTCCTACTTTGAATGCTTACTTTTCCAAAGCTTCTCTCTTTAAACATTATGCGTTTGTAACCGTGATTCTTCAACCTAGATGGTTTATTATTAATTTTATAACTGATAGAAAAATTCATTACAAGTAATAGTTGTTACTTTGCTTGTTTTCTGCAGATTCTGATTTATTTATTTTTATTTTTTGCATTAGTTGTTTGTTAGCATTAGCTGAAGGATTGCATCAACAACTTTCAGACTATGGTTTATTAGGAAATTATTTAAACTGACTGTTATATATATTTTTTTCCAATTTCTGCTGTTTGGTTGTTCACCTAAGTCAGATTGGCATATGAGTAACTGAATATTTTTAAATAGCAGAATGATGAAAAGGAAATGCCAAATACAGCATTTGTGGGATGACTTTTCATGCTAAATTTTATGAAATGTTTTGATTCACTATAATTTCATGAATTCCCAGTAGCCACACAAATGCTTGCAAAACAAACAAATAAATACATAAAACCACCTGCACATCAGGGAACCAAATTTAGTGCTTTATTCTGTCAACAGCTTTCAAAGCATGCAATCCATTCTGTGCAAACAACCTAGAGTAAAATTTGTTCCATATTTGTAAACCAGTGATGTTACACTGATAGAACAAGACTACAAAAATGTGTGGTGCTTCTCCATGTTTAGATACATTAGTAACAACACATACACACAAGAGATTTCGTTTAATTTTATATCATTCTATTTCATGTCACTTTTCTTAACTTTTTTTTGGTGGGGTGTTATGTTTTGGGTTTTTTTGAGTACTGTGTTATATAACCTTACTTTAATTGGAAAACATTTCTTAAAAATGAACAAAATGAAAATCTTTATAATGCTAAGAGGGAAGACTATCTGCTATGAGACAAAAATAAAACAACTGTTCTTAGAGAAAACATTAGAGTAAACAGACGTTAATTTAAAGAATTTATTAGTATTATTTATCAGTCACCACAAAACTCTTTATGGATCAAAGTCTGTTAGCCCTTCAAGAATCTAACATATTTCTCTGTCTATATAATCCTATGAATAATCCACTTAATGCAGTATATTATACATGTAAAGTATACATTGCAATTTATCTTTTACTATTGACAAAACTGAAATAAAACTATTCAGTCTAAATAATCAATGATACGTAACTACTTACATTTTCTCAAGTCTGTATGTTTTAAGGATTTTTATTTTCTTTTTATTTCATTATTTCCATGCAGTCATATGTTTGAATAATAACCCCCAAAAGCTAGAAACTAGGGGAAAAATATGGATTTGAAACAAGCCTCGCCTAAATCTGACAGCTAGACCCGATATATATTATAGAAAGAATTTAGTAATATCTGCAAGTACAAGTGGACAATTCCAAGATGTGCAGTTATTACATGACAAATTTGTCTCCTGATTTTGCAGTTCGTATCTATTTATTATTAACAACACAGTATTGATTGATTCACTGCTCATTTGTTCTGTCCTGTATGCTTGGGGTTCTTTAGCACTTATCTACCAGAATAATAAGTCTGCCTGTGTGACTCAAGCAGGCAGAAAGGTGACAGATCTTCCGTTTTATCAACAGGATCCCTCCAGAGGCTCAAAATGCACAGTCCTTGCCTTTGGACATATTTTGAGGAAGAAGGGAGAGACTTGCCCTTCACAGAGAAACCCTTTCTGTGATTCTTAGGATAACCCTCTCTGTCTCATGATATCTTTAAGCACAAACCCAGAACTTTTCCCCTCGTTACACTTGAGCTGGTTTCACTTGTTTCTGCTGGAGTGGGTTTCTGTATAGACCTCCCTTGTGTTTGTATCCTAAAGTCCTTTGAGCCTGGCTCTGAAAGCTGATGTTACTGTTCTTCCACTTGGCATCCCCAGGACAAGTATGTTATATAACCTAGATTTATTTTCAAGCTGCTCACCTTTGTTATTTAGTGTCTTGTTATCTTCCAATAACACATTTTGTGTTTTATCTGCTTAGCTTAATTTCCACATCCATACTGGTTTTTATGCATCATGTTTAATCAGTTGTATTTCTATCCCATCAGTACATTGGTTTAGGGTGTTTATTTGGACATTAGATTATTAAACCTTCTACTGAGTATGATACTGACACAGTAGTACCTTGCAGCTCCTTCAAACAAATGTTAACATATTCTGTGAGGGCTCTTAAGAATTCTTTAGTTGACTCCTCTTTTATTTTTTTCTCCAGAGGGAAAAGTGCAGTTTGAATTCATTCTCATTGACATACTGCTGCAGGAAACCTCTCAGACTTCATAAATACAGATTAACTTGGGTTGTTCTACTCTTTGGGTTTGACTTTTAGACATTGGAATAATCTTGCAATCTTCCTAACCTTTTTATATTGAATAAAAGGATAATATTTACACCAAAGTCAGTCTGAAAAATAAGCTATTACAAGTATATCAGTCTCCCTTTTCCAAATAAAATAAAATAAAATAGAACAAACAAACAAAAAAACAAAACAAACAAAACAAACAAACAAACAAACAGAGAAACCATTGAAAACCCTGAAGTCAGGAAGGAGGACAACAAAATGAGAAGTGAGGTAGAAGGAACCTCACAGGGGTGCTGTTCCTTCCTCCAAGAAGTCCAAAATCTACAGTCCCCTAAAGGGGTATTAAACCTATCAAATCCCATAATTTCAGCAGATTTTGGCATGGGGCAGGTGATATACAGATTTCATTTACTTCTGTTAATAGGGAGTAATATGGTGGCTACAATCATAGTTCAAAAAATAATTATTCTCAGAGAGAGATGAATTTGTTGGGTGCAGCAATAAAGCATCGTGATGCCTAGTTTGTAAGATGTCAGCAGGAGCCTTATAGAAAGCAGGCTGTATGGCAGAGAATCAATAAAAGAAAATCACCAGTGTTTAGTAAGAGCTAAGCAGCAGCATTCGAGTTACTGCTGCCAAATCGTTCATCAGGTCACCTTGAGCAAGGCACCTTCCTGGGCTGGCCTTTCTAAACTGCCTAGGGATGGTACTCAAGTCTCTTATACCAATGACAAAAGATGACTTTTCCAAAATAAATCAATATCCTTCTGGGAAACTCATGAGAAGAGACCAGAGTTTTAAAAGTTGCTGGAATACGACAATATTCATTCAGCATCTACATAGCTCAACTATTTTAAAAAGGTGTTGCATTTTTATATCTAAACTGAGTATTTCTGAATATCAGTCCTCCTCCATATATTTCTTTATCCAGAAAACTGACAATCTAATAAAATAAAACCAATAAGTTGTTTTTTGTACATATATCCATTCATCCATTCTTCTGCAAACTTTCTACCAAGTTGCAACTGACAGGAAAAATGGCTATGTTTAAATTTCTAGACTTCCTTAGAAAAATCATTACAGTGTTACTGTCCCAATCTCCCACTCTGAAATCTGTCTAGTATTTAAAACAAACAAACAAACAAACAAACAAACACCTCACATTTTTTTCTCATTTTTGAGCAATAAACAGATTTGAAAAACTGAACTGCAGTAGTGAGGATAAGTATAGAGCACAAACATAGCAATTTCAGAAGCCAAAACCATTGATAATATACAAAACTCTATAGCCCATGACATACTGTCAATAAGCTTTACCTCTTCTGCTGCTGCTGCAGTGTTTGCTGAGATAGCTGGTCCTACCAGTTTCCATCTTCCCCAACAAATATTTATGGTTACAATTCAAGACATTCAGTAGAGCTCACGGTTTTGATGAGATCTGTTCTGAAGGGGATATAATTGAATACTGTAATTAATGACCAATATGATTGAAGAGTAAGTGTAGTTATTGGAATTTAAGAGTGAGACAGGGCTAGAATTCAAAATAATTTTGACAAACAGGAAAAATGGCCTGAAAAAAAAATATGGTGAAATTAACCACTGACAAGAATATATTGTAGTTAGGCAATGTGGAATGCGAGGACCTAGCTAAGAAGCAGAAAGGGAAGGAGTCTGAAAGCTATTGTGCTTCAAACTCTACCCTGATATCAGTGGCAGAACGCTGTAGCAAAAAAAAAAAAGTCACACTGGGATGGACAAATAGCTCTGTCACCTGAAAGACACATGAAAACAACTTTACACTCTTCATAGACACTGAAGCCTCAGCTGGCATTCTGTATGTCTCTGTCTTTCAAGGAAAGAGCTATTTCTATTCATCTTATTGACTACTTTGTATTTGCCTCTCCATTTGAGTACATTTTGAGTATGTGAAAATTGATCTTTCCAGGTGCTATTTTAAACTACTTATCAGCTACTCCAACCTGAAGTTTTCTAATGAATCTCTCACACAGATACTCACATACAGATCAGACAGCAGCATTGCACAGTAAATAGTTTGGAATAAGATGTAATAAGTAGAGACCAGTTAATAGCTTACACGCAGCTCACCCCTTCTATAGCCACTCTCTCTAGTCTTTCAAGTTTGTTCCTCCCTTTTCTTGTATTTGGCCCTTCCACTAAACATCCTATAATAAGTTTCGCACAGTTCCAGAAGTTCTTTCAAATATGGATGACTTCCCATGAGACCCACAAATATCTTGTTTCCCCTGCCTTATTGGCTGCAAAGTTCAGGTTGAATCTCATTGAGCCTATGCACAAACACATTCCTCAATAGCCCAAAAATCAACACAACAAAACATTTCCTCTTTTTTATAGTCTATGTTAACTCTAGTCGTTAAAGTTTAATTTATTTCTTGTCTTCTCTGGTTTTTTTGTTGTTGTCTTGTTTCGTTTTGTTTTAATGTTGAGTAGCAACTAAGTAGAAATCCTTACAAACCTGATATCCTCAATTTATCACAGTTGTTTCCTAATCCCTGGTAAGGATGTGATTCGGGTTTTATTGATGTAGACAGATTCTCCTTGATTAGATAGGACTTCTTTGACTCATTTCTCCAATAACTATCTGTCAAGTTCACATTTAGTTATGATCTTTGAAGGTGGCCAAGATTTGACCAATGCTAAGCATACTGATCTTTTTACACTTTCTTTGAACAGGAGTTGAATAGATGATTTCCTGAGCAGACTTTTAACTCAGTTTGTACATGGTTCTATTTATTTCTTTCTTATTCCATATTTTGAATGTATCTGTTATTTCTGCTGAGGAGTGGATGTGTTCTTTATTGCTTAGTGAATACTGCAATTAGGACCTTCTTCCAAAACGATGACAGGGTTTCCTTCCTTCCTTCCTTCCTTCCTTCCTTCCTTCCTTCCTTCCTTCCTTCCTTCCTTCCTTCCTTCTCTCTTTCTCTCCTTTCCTTTCCTTTCCTTTCCTTTCCTTTCCTTTCCTTTCCTTTCCTTTCCTTTCCTTTCCTTTCCTTTCCTTTCCTTTCCTTTCCTTTCCTTTCCTTTCCTTTCCTTTCCTTTCCTTTCCTTTCCTTTCCTTTCCTTTCCTTTCCTTTCCTTTCCTTTCCTTTCCTTTCCTTTCCTTTCCTTTCCTTTCCTTTCCTTTCCTTTCCTTTCCTTTCCCTTCTTCCAATACATAAAATTCTACTTAAGCATAAAAAAAATAGTCCTGTGAGGGTGGTCGGACACTGGAACAGGTTGCCCAGAGAGATTTAACAGATTTAAGAGCTCTTATCCTTAATAATAAGCAAACCTTAGTTGACATGTCCGTGAGCAACTTGCTGTAGCTGACCCTACCCTGAGCAGAGGGGTTGGACTAGGCAATCTCCAGGGACATTTCTGACCTCAACTGTTATGTGTGTTTGATATACAAACACGCATATGCATAAGCATAGCACTATTTACTATTGTATATATAAATAATCAAATAATATAATACTGATCTCTCAACATGTCTATAATATAGCTCAACATTTCAAACATTTATTTTACATTATTAATTTGTAAAGTGCACTTAGTATTTGCCCACACAGTATTCTGACAAACGCAGAATCAGTTATGCACCAAGGACATCACTTCCAGTAATAGTAACTTACAATAGTTTAAAATAAACAAAACTCATTATCTGGTTGCAGGGCAGATAGAGGAGACAACTGGTGTCCTAAATTTACCTTAGAGCTTTTGAATCTCCACAAAAATACACAAGTAGTAGAGTACACTGGAAAAACTCAAGTGTCAAACTCATTATTTCATAGTAAAAAAAATTAAACCGGATATCTTTGTTCAGTCTTAAAAGTGGCCCCTAACACTAATCACAGGCAGCAGTAAACACAACTGAATACCTGCCTCTCTCTCCTGCATTGATCTTCACTTCAAAGACTAGAGAAAACAGAAAAAAACAGAACTAGATGTTCAGCTCCTGACACTACCACTATAGAGTTTTCCTCTGCCTTCTAAGACAGAAACTCTTTTATTCTTTGTTAGGCAAGATACTGCTGCAACAAGGTTATTGCTTACAACACATATTTCATTTATTTTATAGGAAAGAGCAAATATTCTGTTGTACTTAGAAGTTATGGTCATTTATCTGAACTTCTCTTCTCTTGCCAACATAACATTAAAGACTGTGGGCAGATAAGAGGGGTTTTTTTCTCTTCATTTCCAGCTCTTTCTCCCACAAGGTTTTTCCTTCAAAAAATTTCCCTTTACCCATTGGAACAAAAGATGGATTACTATAATTAAGCTACTCCTCTGCAGATTTTCCTCTCCTCTTTAGTATATAGCACGATTTCTATTCACTGAAAGGATTTTCTTCAGCAGTAAAATCCAATTTTTTGGATAATAAAATATTCACAGAGGCAATAGGGTAATTTTTCATGAGGAAAAATCTGGAGCACATCCTTAAGTACTGCTAGTTTTGCTTTCTCTGGAACAGTCCTTTCCTTTGGGAGAAGATATAGCTGAGTTGGATTTGTTATTTTCAAAACAGCAACAGTGCATTAAAACTCAATGATTAAGACTTTCCCTCAGAAAACAGAAGATCTGGGTTACCTTGGTGGTGAAATCTCATCTCTCATTTGTCAAAAGAATACTCTAGCCTATAAACTACAGCAGGAGGAACAGAAGGGCAAGCAAAAGTGATACCTGCTGTGCCTCACTTCTCCAGCTACAATTGAATTATTTTAGAATGAAGAATGGAAGAGTCAGAGGGTCAGAGACATGGGATAAATGAGAGCAATTCCTACAGCTTAGTGAGTAAAACATCCAGCAGGGACGTGACAGATCATGGGTCTAGTTCTGGGTCCCTAGATTACTGACAAGGTACATTCCATGGTTTATTTTTGTTATTATTTATTAACATGTCCCATACAATCCTAATACCTTATTGCACAAACAGTCCTGTGGAGGTCAGAATGGCACTGTGTTGTATAATGCTATTGCTTTCATGTTTCATGTTTAAGGACTCTTTGAGGAAACTGTTTTGAAATATCAGATGATAAAGTTCACCCTTCCGGTTTGCTTGCGTGCTCATTCAAAGTTTGCTGGCTCATTCTTTGTATTCAGCTTTATTTTGTTTTATTAAACTCTGCTTTCACTCAAAGTTGTATTAAATCTAGCTGGGTTGGTTTGTTGTCTGTTTGTTCACATATAGGAGCATCCATTTAAATACATTTTGTAATTACTGTTTATTTGCCTATCCAGATTTTCACACAATTGTTGAGGTTGAAGGGAACTTGAGGAGACGTTTTAGTCCAGTCCCTTTAGTCCAACAGGACCACCTACAGCAGGTCACCCAGGACTGTGTCCAGTGGTTTTAGAATCTCTCCAGGGATGGAGACTCTACAACTTCTGTGTAACCTGTTCAAGTGTTCAGTTACCCCCACAGGAGACTAAGTTATTTTCTTATCATTGAATTAAATGTCCTGTAGAGGTATTTTGTGTGTGGTTGTGTTTGTTTGGTTGTTTTGGTTTTTTTTGTTTTGTTTTAATTTGTGCTAGGTTTGTCTTGTTCTTTCAGTGGGTACCACTGAGTAGAAACTGACTCCTGCATCTTTTTTCCCTCCAATTGCGTATTTTCTTTAGCCTTCTGTTCTCCAGGCTAAACACTTCCAGTTCTCTCAGCCTTTCCTCATACAAGAAATGCTCCAATACCTTCATGATCTTTGTGGCCCTACACTGGAATCATTCCAGTAAGTCCATATCTTGCTTGTCCTGAGGAGCCAAAAACTGGACCCAGCACTCCAAATGTGTCTCACCAGTGTTGAGCAGAAGGGAAGTATTATCTTCCTCAATCTGATGGCAGCATTCCTCTTAATTCTTACCAGAATGCTCTTAGCCATCTTTGCCAAGCAGATATATCATTGGCTCATGTCCAGCAAGAAATCAAGGTCCTTCTCTGCAGAGTTACTTTCCATATAGTCACCCCATTCCACCCCCCCAGCATATACATGTGGACAAGGTTTTTTCTCCTGAGAGGGAAAACTTTGAATTTCCTCCTTTTTAACCTCATAAGGTTCTTCTAGGCACATTTCTCCAGTCTGTTCAACACTCTCTAAACAGTAGCACAACCACTTGGTGTATCAGCTACTCCTCACAGTTTTGTGTTATCTGCAAACTTGCTGAGCTTGCACTCTGTCCTAGTATTAATGAAGATGTTTAACTGTATTGGCCCAATATTGACCCCTGGGGTACACCACTTGTGACTGGCCTACCACTGTACTTTATGCCACCAATCAAAACCCTCTAGACCCTACTGTTCACACAGTTTTCAGTCTACCTCACTGTCTCCATATCTAAACTACACTTTGTTAGCTTGCCTATGAGGATATTATGGGAGACATTCCAAAGACCTACTAAAGCCAATGTAAACAACATTAACTGCCCTTTCCTCCTCCAGTAAATATGTAATCACATTATAGAAGGCTATCAGGTTTTTGTATATGATTTCCAATTTGTAAATCCATGCCAACTATTCCAAATCACCTTCCTGTCCTTCATGTTTTCAGAAATTATTTCCAGGGCTTTTCCTGTCACTTTCCTAGGGACCAAGGTGAGCTTCACTAACTTTCAGTTCCCCAGATCCTCCTTCTTGTCGTTCTTGAAGATCACAGTTACAAGTGCTTTCTTACATAATAGAATATCTAATATTATTTTCTCTATACTATAATTCAGAGGTAGAAATCCAAACAGAAAAGAGCATTATTAAAATATATTTGTCTGTTTACATTAACTCCTGAACTTTCTTTTTTACCTGAGGACTGAGACCTTGTCATTTAGCATCAGTGATTATGTCTATACTATTACTTTATTGGTGTCAGGGAGTGTACACAGGCACTGGAAAATCCATGTTTGTCCTGGGCTTGACTGAGATAGAGCTTTCACAGGAAGGTGGGAGGGGACATAGCTGAGCCAAACTAGTCAAAGGGATATTTGATACCATGTGACATCATACTCAGTATACAAATTGAGGGATATGGCTGGGGGTGGGAATTGCTGCTCTGGAATGGTCTGGCCATTGTTTTTCAGGGTGGCAAGTGATTGCATCATCTATCCCTTGCTTTGTATATTCTTTTATTGGTATTGCTGTTGTTTATCTCTTCATTTGCTATCGTTTTAAACTGTTTTTGTCTTAACCCACAAGCTCTACTTTTTTTTTTTTTTTTTTCCCAATTCTCCTCCCAATCCCACTATGGGGAAAAGAGTGAGCAAGTGGCTACATGGTACTTAGTTGCCAGCTGGGACTAAACCAAGACAAAGTTATACTGCTAATTTTTCAGGATTGATACAGTACTTTCTAAGTCACCTTGTACTCTCCCAAACATTTACCAGAAAGAATTCAAGAGGAAAATAACAGTATATCCCTGAATATTATGGAGATCAACTTAGAATTTAGGGATTGATTGTACACAGCAAAATAGAAACATATAGCCTGTGGTGATAGTTAATATGTAAACTCTTCAGGAAGGAAATGTGAAATCTCTGTGTTTTGAGAAGTACCCTACAAAAATGGTGCAGATCAATAGCAGAAGTGAGTTGTTCTTCAGCTTGCTCCTGAACTTTTCTGATGCCTTAATGGTTAACAATAATTCTTAACCTCTTGGGAAAGCTTAGAATGGAAAGTTTACCGTTTCTAGTAAAAACAAAGCATGCAAAATTAAATTTCCTAACCTAAATCTATGTTTTCATCTAAGTCTGCCTTAGCCATAAGAATTTCTTCAGTCCCTTAGGAAATTATTGGTTTTCCAAGTTTGATCTTTCCAAACTTCTCTTTGCTATGTCAGAAAGAAATGATGAGATTGTGTAGCAGCTCACAGAATCCATGTTGCAGACTGTTTCTGACAATGCAGACGCTCAAGAAGAGTCCTTAGGGTTGCAAAGCAATGTAAACTAGGGGTTTCCATAAGAGATGGAAAGCATTCAATAGTTTTATTTACTAAATACCACACATGCTTATACATGGAACACAGGGAAAATAATTTAATGGATTGAGATGAAAAGCAAACCTGTTACATACAAAGTTTTGAGTTTGTTGGCTTTTTTCCTCCCTTTATTTTTTTACATATATATATCAAAGAATACTTAAATTACTGTTGAATCTAGAAAACTATGATTACAGAGATGTGGGTGATGCAACATCTATCTAATGGAAAATGGCAAACACGCTTGGCCAGAGCCATCAGTTCTCTTGTCCTGAAGCTATTTGGCTCTGCAGAGCCTGTATTGATATGAATAAATGCTCCTGCTCTTCAAAATACGATGGCATCATCCAAGCCATTTACTCACAATTGTTCCTGGCCTGTACTAAACCTCAAGCCATTCTAAGGTGTACTTGCAAAAGTAATAGTTGCCCTGAGCCAAAAAAGACTCTTAAAAGTGCAAAGAATCTATCAATATGGACAATTCACTTCAGAATCTGGGAAAAAAAAAAATAGTTTAAAACAAAGTTTGAGTTGTAAAAGCAGCTTGTGCTGTTACAGTATATTAGAAAATGTTCTGAGAGAATGCTGGAGACTATCAGGCCACTCCTTCTTGCCAGAGACTAGGAATCATAGAGCAGCACTTGAGTAAGCTCTCCTTTTCAGGTATATATTTTGCCTCTGTGGTACAGAAAAATCTATTTTCCAATGAGAAATATATCAGTGTCTACTGAATTCTCCTGAGTTCATAGATAGATATCATAAGGATATGTTAAGCATCAAGGGTAAGTACAAGCACATACTTAAGCTTACCTTCCAAAGCGATTTACTAGGACAATACAGATCAGTGCAGTAATTAACTAAGGAATAAGCAGTTAATCCCAGGAGACAAGGAACGGTTTCCCAAATAACTTCTCCAAAATACCCTCTATTAAACTGATCTAGGCATTATGACTTTGTCTCAATCTCCACATCGATGAGCAAATGAGTTTTTTATATGTTTCCCTTCCTTATTAATGAAAACAAAAGTAGCCTTGTTTGCTTTGTTTGGTTTTTTATGCTGTATACAAATAATAGCCTTTTGATGATCCTTGTCATCTTGCAGTGATGTATAAACAAATAAATTTAATTGTGCTGTGAAGATAATCTAAACAAAAAGCAGAATAATACTCTCTTCATGTTGTCAGAAGCTGTATTGTTGCATGAAACAGGAATGCAATAACATCCCATACAAATGGATATATTTTAATAGAGCTCAGAAGTTTACATAAATTACACATTTTGGTGATATAAAGCATAAACAATTTGACACAATACCCATATTGTTAAGAGAATTTGCGTCAGGAGTGAATTTTCTGGAAAAAAAAATTTTGCATGCAAAAATATAAAACAATAAAGAAATGCAGGGAAAATGAATATTCTTTATTCTGTCCTATGAACCTCATGATACAATCCGATTTTCCAATGAAAGTGAATGAATGACTTTAGAATAATAAAGCAGTGTTTAATGCCATAATATGTGAACAGTGGGAGCAGAAATCTATAAAAATGTAAAACACAGTGAAGGAAAGAAATAAGAAGAAAGATGCATATACCTGTGTGGGAAAAAAATCCACTAATTCAGCATTTCTAATCTGTGTACTTACACATTTCACAACTCTTCCTATATATTTTTTTATTCTTTTGTACATGAGTGTCCTGGATTCTCCCTGGGCAAGCTTTCTCTCTTTCTAACAACAGCGTATTCAGACTACAGTGTGTTATGCATCTGTCATGTGAACAACATTTAGAATGAGATTATATATCTGTTAAGTTGATGTTCATTCTCTTTGCAAGAACTCCTTTTTCTATGTGTTGATGCACAATTTCTTTCAGCTTATTTTGGTTTCTTCAAAACTACTCTTTGACTGCGGGGACTCCCTATCCTAACTTAATCAGATTTATTATAAAAATGTTTGTCCGTGGCATGGAAAAATGTCAAATGGGAATCTCATTACTTTTTTCTTAACAGATGTTGAGAGAATATTAGTTTGATTTCAAGGGAGAGTGGCTGCTCTTGAGTGGGAACTAACAGTAAATCTGCCCACCATAGGTACTTTGAATATGCCCAGATCTGCTGTTGTGTTAGCAGGAGTATGTGGTTTCACAGTATCACAGTATCACAGTATGTTTGGGATTGGAAGGGACCTCAAAAGATCATCTAGTCCAATTCCCCTGCTGGAGCAGGAACACCTAAGTGAGGTCGCATAGGAACATGTCCAGGCGGGTCTTGAATGTCTCCAGAGAAGGAGACTCCACAACCGCCCTGGGCAGCCTGTTCCAGTGCTCTGGCACGCTCACCGGGAACAAGTTTCTTTTTTTTTCAAGAAATCTAGCTCCCTCAGCCTTTCTTCACAAGGGAGATGCTCCACTCCCTTAATCATCTTTGTTGCCCTATGCTGGACCCTCTCCAGCAGTTCCCTGTCCTTCTTGAACTGAGGGGCCCAGAACTGGACACAATATTCCAGATGTGGTCTCACCAGGGCGGAGTAGAGGGGAACGAGGACCTCTCTTGATCTACTAACCACCCCCCTTGTAATACACCCCAGGATGCCATTGGCCTTCCTGGCCACAAGGGCACAGTGCTGGCTCATGGTCATCCTGTTGTCCACCAGGACCCTCAGGTCTCTTTCCCCTACACTGCTCTCTAATATGTAATTTCCCAACCTATACTGGAACCTGGGGTTGTTCCTGCCCAGATGCAGGACTCTACACTTTCCCTTGTTAAATTTCATTAGGTTATTCCCCGCCCAACTCTCCAGCCTGTCCAGGTCTCTCTGGATGGTAGCACAGCCTTCTGGCGTGTCAGCCACTCCTCCCAGCTTAGTGTCATCAGCAAACTTGCTGACAGTGCACTCTATTCCCTCGTCCAAATCGTTAATGAATATATTGAATAATATTGGCCCCAGTACTGATCCCTGAGGCACTCCACTAGATACTGGCCTCCAACTAGACTCCGCACCATTGACTACCACTCTCTGGCTTCTCTTCTTAAGCCAGTTTGCAACCCACCTCACTGCTCTATTATCTAGACCACACCTCCTCAACTTAGCTGTGAGGATGCTATGGGAGACTGTGTCAAAGGCTTTACTGAAGTCAAGGTAGACCACATCCACCGCTCTGCCATCATCCATCCACCTTGTTACATTCTCATAAAAGGCTATGAGGTTGGTCAAGCATGACTTACCCTTGGTAAAGCCATGCTGACTGCCCCTAATAACACTCTTATCCTTGATATGCCTTGAGATGGCACCAAGGATAAACTTTTCCATTACTTTCCCAGGGACAGAGGTGAGGCTGACCGGTCTATAATTACCCAGGTCCTCCTTCTTGCCCTTTTTGAAGACTGGAGTGACATTTGCTTTCCTCCAATCCTCGGGCACCTCTCCCATTTCCCAAGACTTGGCAAAGATGATGGAGAGTGGTCCAGCAATGACTTCAGCCAGCTCCCTCAGCACCTGCGATGCATCCCATCTGGACCCATGGATTTATGGATGTCCAGACTATTTAATTGCTCCCTAACCCAGTCCTCATAGACTAAAGCAAACTCCTCCATTGACCTGGTTTCATCCAGGGTCTCAGGGGTACAGGGCTCCCCAGGACAGCCTCCAGCAGAATAGACAGAGACAAAGAAGGCATTCAGTAATTCTGCCTTCTCTGTATCTTCTGCCACCAGGGCACCCACCCCATTCCTCAGTGGGCCTACATTGCCTCTGGTATTAGTTTTATCTGCTATGTATTTGAAAAAGTTCTTTTGCTGTCCTTACCCCTCTCACCAGCTGTAATTCTAAGGAGGCCTTGGCTATCCTAGCTGCCTTCCTACATCCTCTAACAGCAGCCTTATATTCCTCCCAAGTGGCCAGCCCCTGCTTCCATGACCTGTAAACTCTCCTCTTCTGCTTGAGCATACCCAACAGATCCCTACTCAACCACGCAGGCCTCCTGGCTCCCTTCCTTGACTTCCTACGTGTGGGGATGCTCTGATCCTGAGCGTGGAAGAAGCAATCTCTGAATGCAATCCAGCTATCACTTACACACTCCATTGGCTGTATTTTATGGGATAAAAAAGACATGCCATTGCTTGAGGGATTACTCAGAGTGTAAATAAAAGAGGATGAAAAAGTTACAAAAATTATTATCATCTGAAACCTTCATCAATCTAAACATCCTGTGGCAACTGGAGGCCTGGTAAATTGCTACAGGACATCAGAAGTGTCATTGAAGACTATAGTTAGGCAATTGAGTTGTGTCCCATGTTAGATTGGACTGAATTCCCTTGTATAGTTTTCCCTTCACTAACTACAGCAGTCTCTTTACTCGATACTTTGAAAGGTTAGATATGATGAATCACACATTATGGAGTGCCGTTGGTCTCAATTCAGTATTCTACAAATAACTTTCTAGTGCTATTTGACTCCTCATGTCTTGTATGCCTAAGACACAGAGGTGGTAGACATGATATGATAAATACAGGGAGATTTGTGCCCTGTGTAGGCAGACAGAATGGTCTAAGACATCTTATATGGCACTTGATGCCTTTGTATGGGTGAGTGGAACCTTCTGTACTTGCAATACTAGTTTTATTACAGCATAACTACATAGAGAAGAAAATGAATCTTAGAAGTCAAGGTTGTTTGAAACAAATGCAGAATTCCAAAGATTAATAAGAAAGTGTATTGCACCATGATTTTAATAACCCTGCACAAATTAGACATTACAAATAAAGCAACAGGTACAGTATTAGAATAACTATTAAAGTCAGAGAGAGTGGTTTGTGATAACCTGTAGTAATAATAATGTAAGTTAAAACTACAATTTAATGTGAATTGAATTGAATTCAAATTGATGAATCAAGTGGAAGAATTCTGAGAAGTAGCTGGGCACCCTTCTGAAACATGTATTAGCTCTGATTGTAAGAAAAAAAAAAAAAAGGAAAAAGAAAGTAAGACCCATAGTTTAAAATTAAAACCAGCTTGTTTTTTCAGACTTTCATTAGATTTTGTGGTGAAAACACACATAGAGCATGTCCCATGCCATAATGTACAGATTATTTTATCATAAATTATAAATGCACATTGTCATCTCTGAAATTATTGATCAAAAAAATGCTCGAAAATGCTACCAAATTTCCAGATTATTAATTGAAATCTAGGCCAAACTCTGTGATCTGTTCTGCAAAACAGGGTAGTCTAAATAATCCCTTTCATTTTTAATACCTGCCTACATGCCGAAACAATCTGCTATGTTTGCTGTTATTAGACATCTTGAGTGGCTTTTCTGGAACTAAGAATATGATAAATTTCTGAACATATGCTTAAGGAGTCATCACATATTTTTCCTCATATACCTGTCTTCCTGCAGGCTTCACACTGGAACAATGAGGATGAAAAGCTCAAAGTTGATGAGTAATCACAGTTTCAAGAAAAACTCCCCACATAATTCCTCAGTAAATAGAGGAATTAAGTCCCTGTGACTATTATCAGCTGTAAGTAGAACTTTCAGAAACATTCATCCCTTTTAAAGAAAAATCGTAAAAACTATCTAGAAGCTGTAGGGAGAAAGCTTTAGAAAGACAGTTTGACCTACTATCCATTTCATAAAAAGAAATAGACATCACAATAGTCCTTGGTCAGGATTTAGAGAAGTAAGGCAGGGTGAAGAGTAAAGCTTACCCATCAAACTGAATTCAACCCCATAACCTAACTCTTTCAAGCTATTGATATAGGTATGAAGCACACAAAAATAATTAAAATTTAATTTCCCTGGAAAAAAAAAAAAATAAGTATAATATCTGACTAATATAAACTAGATAACATGGCTGGGGCAGTAAGTGAAAACTAAATAAAAAATTATTATTATTATCTGGAACATAAAAAAACGTATTTCTAAGGAAATTAATTTATCTTCTAATAGCTACCGTAGACTATCATTTTTGACTATCATTTTTGGAAGACCTCATATTTTAGCATGTATAGCTTCAATCTCATCTATCCTTCATCTTGCAATTATCTCTCAACTGCCTTTCCCTTCGAGTGCTTGAGTTTTGCCTTTTTATACAGTAAGGCATAAAAATTTCAGATTCTGAAATAAAAAATACTTTAATGGTATCACAGAACTGTCTTTTCTTGAAATACATCCTTAAAGAAAGCTACAGTTTCTTGGAACTTCCTCTCAGAACTGCATTACCTGTAAAGACTTCATGTTTCTTTGAGGAGATCATCCCCAACCGAAGTGTTCATATGACTTCCACAGGAGCAAACATTTCTCTCCTTTCATTCTGGATGAAACATACACTTCTATGCCCTTTCTTTCGCTGACCTAGGCATATAAGAGATTGAATATCTGGAAAAGTAAAACCTCAATCTGTTTCAAAACACTGCAATGTTAATACAGTTCTGTATCTCCCCAAACAGAAAATGGGAGGCAGAGAGAGAGAACTAGATCTGGTGGATGGTCAGCTCAGTGCTTCCAGGTGCTGGGACAGTAAGGTGACTGTGCTATCTGGAATAGAACTGCAACCAGCTATCGCTTCTTTCCCAAGTACTAATATCTGATTGACGTTAGGAGAGTTTGTTCATAAAATGAAATTACAAGATTTGCATGATAAAGGCACTAGTGTCTAAGGAGAGGAAATATTCTTATGGAGAAATGGCTGATGTGCTTTCAATAAAAAAATTAATACCTTACCAGAATATCCAGCAGATGTAACAACATAATTAACAAATATAACACTGATGCTTCCATGAGATTTACAGTAGCTTTGACATCTTTAATTTCTCTTTCAATTACTTCTTTGTTTTCCCGATGCGCTTTCAAGAATATCTGTGAGAATTTGTTTTTATTCCTAACACAAAGGTCACGAGATATCCCTCAACCACCTCTATTTCTGTCTTTAATTATAATGAAATTCTGAGGATAGTATAATCTTGTATTCTTTATTCAAAACACTTAAGGGGAAATGCCTTGACTGAAAGAGTAGTTACGGATTTGGGCCCACATTGCTTTCCTGCTACAGTATGGAGACTTTCACACCATGAAACATGGAGTGTTATAGAACATATGGAGTTTTAAGACTCAAATCAGCAGCATTGTGGAGCAGCAAATTAATCTGTTTAATTTCAGAGAAATATAATCTATTTATTACCCTTATACCATGAGGTTTCTCTGCCACACATTAGTGTATTCTGTCTTCTCACCTATCTTTAGTCATCAGCACAGCAAATAGAATGAAAATCACATACGCTTGCCATAAAACTTCATATTATTATGTTCCAAAGCAAAAATAAATATATATGTTTTCAAATTATCTGTTGTTCTCCTGCAAGAAGAGTCTCAAGGAAATGTAGGAACTGGCACCTACAGCTACACTGAATCATTTGAAACATGGGGGAGCTGTTTGTTTTTAATCAACATTTAGGCCAAAACAGGCCATGATGACAGTAGAGAACAACAAATGTATTAAAATCAACATTGTTTCCATTTAGGAAAGTGTAGCTTTTATTGAAACTTGTGCATGTTCATTTTCTTCTCTTTCTTAAGCTTACTGCAAGCTGAATTTGTTGGAAAAAAAAAAGTACATCCATTTTAAATTTTTTGTTTGAGTGAATAGACATATTGGAGCAGAAGAAGTTTGGAGGTGTTACTGATACTTCAGGCAAATACAAATCCCTTCTAATAAGCCTTACAGCTTATGACTGCAACAGGAATCAAAAAATAAGATTAGGAGCAGTTCTCTGATCTCCATATCACTGCAAGTGAAACCAGGATCAGCTCATGTGGAGGTAAGGAAGAACTGAAGCCAGGCTGCAGCTTTCCCCATTTGTGCTCACACCATCCAGACCAAATGTGCACAGGCCTATGTGAAAACATTAAACTTATTGTAGCTTTCCCTCTCAAAAGTGGAGTTTGACGGACATCCACTTCCTTTTCCCTTATAAGCCACGTGAATGTCTTACATCAAAAAATGATTTCATTATATTTTCTTTGTAAAAAGTAGAGACTGCATTAGCTTGCAGTTAAAGGATAAGCTCAAACACAAAAGACAAAAGAGACAAGCTTGAGTTCTGCTTGTGCAACCTCAGAAAATTTAATTTCCATCTCAGTTCCCAAAAAATAGAACATGAATGATAATCAATAATGTTTCATGACCTTACAGAGATACTGTGTGCGTCAAGGCATGGCAATATGATGGGAATCAAGTCTGTGAAGAAACTCCTAATATCCTTATTTCTGAACTCTGCAGGAGTTTCACGGTCATAACTACCCTGAAAATTTCCATATCAAAATTACCATAAAGTTGTTGTGGTTGCTCGTATTGTAGGCAGAAAAGGAGAGAGAAACTAGGACAAAAAAATCCTTAGAAGCCAATTTTCTGAGCCACTGTCTCCCATCATTTTGCACTTAAGAAAGGCTTCAAAAGCCCTATGGATGAAGCACCTCATCCTCATTTTTTTTATGAGACAAGGATCAGTGCCTACAAGGTCCAGGCCTTGTTCCACATGATGACAACAGCTGAAATTGCAGCACCACAGTTATGCAACCCCACAACTTTTCCTGTGTTATATGACCTCCTGAGCAAATAGGATGAATGAGGAAAGAAAGGGGGCTGAATGGAGAATGAGCACTGTATCCTCTTTATAACATCTATCAAATATAGCCTTATCCAGCTGAGAAAAAAGTTGGAGACACCTGAACTGTTTCAGCTTCTGGCTGTTCCCCGGCTAGCACTACACCAGTAATGGCTGGAGTATGCTAATGTATAGATTACATGAAGTCTGCTGGATACTAAGAAATTCCTTTCTGTTTTGAGATATTTTGAATGAATTGTCTTAGCAGAAACTATTCTTTGGGATATGACAGGTATCATTTCTCTCATGCAGACTCTATGAAAGAGACAAAGGTAGGAAAAATGGGCATACCTGCTGCTCTGTTCACTATATCCACAGACAGGCAGAGTGAATAAGCACTGCAAATTTGGCAATGTGTTCTTAAAATTATAAGTAATAATGACTTTGGATGATAAATCTATGGTGCACAGTGTTCTTAAACTCAGAGAGGCAGCAATGACTCTTTGCATTCCCAAATAATATAATTTTAGGACTTCCCAATACAGAACATTTCCACACTCCTACTCCCAGATATGTCCTGTAAATCAGTACAGATAATGCAATTCAAATTTTGGCAACTTTCCAGGAAGGCTATACAGATCATTGCTGGTGAACATAAAATATAAATTGAATGGAAGATTCTGTTTTGTGGAGCTTATTACTTTCCACTGCTGCTAGATGTATTCACATATTCCAGATGACCTTTCTTAGCTTTCACAGCAGGAGAGACTAGCTGGAATTTGCCACCCTCATTGCCCCTTTTATCCATGCCACCAGAAATTTAGGTAGATGAAAATTAGAGCAACATGAAGCTCCAGGGAATCAATTCAGAAGGACTGATATTAAATTTTCCTTCATTCTGGAGGCACATGCAGCTGTGACACTTGAATTTCAGATAAAACCACATGGAAATGCCTTCACCAGGGGGCTGGTCCAGGGAAGCAGCAGAAGAGAAGGCTGGTATTGGTTAACTCTCTCCTTATTCCCCCTGCAAGTGGCCTCCCATGACAGAGCAATGTTTCTGGGGGGAGAAGAAGAACTTTTCACTTAGGATACAAATACACAAGATGGCTTCATTTGCAGAGCCAGCTGCATTTAGTGGTACTAGAAAAAAATCAGCTGACTCAAAGTTTTGAGCTGAGTAATTCCAGAGCATCCAAGTAATCTTAGAATCCATGAAGTGGGAGAGGACAGGCACTTTAAAGTAAGCCCTGGCCACCGAGGTTTGCTATCACCCCTGTGCCCCACCTCAAATCAAATTTCTTTGTAAATCTTGATCCCATTTTATATGCACAGCATGTAGAAGTGCAGGTGGATTGTTTTCATTTGAACCCTTGGCATCCTAATCTACAGCTGAATTCCCTAATACTTAGAAATATTCCACCTCCTGATTTCTGATCAACAAATCCGAATCAAAGCAAAATATCAGCCTAAAAATCTAGTTTCAGCCTCGCTTAAGACCTCTACATAGAGAGATTTGTAACTAAAGGCCAAGCAAGTTTGTGTTTGTGATTTTCTTACAGACATATCACTGTTCCGCTAACGACAACAACTGTGGTAGTACTTATTTGATGACTTCATGACTGATTGCAGTATTGAGAGAAAAGAATGTGTATGAGTTCTCACCATCCCACTGCTTCACAATACCATCCATCAAAAAGAAATATCTTTAAAAGACAGGCAAAAGCAACCACATTTTTTTACACTCCTGGCCCAGTGGAGTTTTTCATTAAAATACATATTTACTTAGAGAGATGAAGTTCAATGGTGATAGTTATTTCACAACTAGTATCCTGCAGTTCATGATCATTAAAGTTAGCTAGTCAGCAGAGGGCACTGAAGGGAAAATTTTAATAGATTCTGCTGGTATAATCACCGCTGCCACCAACCTCTGATGGCTCGAGGCTCAGTATGAATGAGTGTCTGTAGCCCCTTGTATTTTATTAATATTGTTGTTCGTCTAATGAGAAAGTCATTTACCTGCTGTGTGTGATGAGGTTCCTTGATAGACGTTATTGCTTACTTTCTTCTCACTCAGTGTTTTGGCTCTTGCAGAAATATGGGAGAATTATTTTGTTTTCAACTTTTTTTCTTTTACTTTTTTTTGTGGTATCTGAAAAAAATTATATAGAGCATCCTCTTTGCCCTTCCTGTCTGAATAATTGATACTGCGTATCCCTAACAGCATACCTATCCACATTAGCTTTTAAATATTGGAATACTTCATCAGAAACTTATTTGTTTTTTAATCATTGTTGAACTCAACTAATAGCAACTCTTTTCCTTATACAAATTGTTATATTGGTTCAGACCAATGGTATGAAATTGATTTCACTTTTATATTTTGCTTTTCAACTCTAATTTTAGACTGGTATTCCATCTAAAGGACAAAGTCTGGTATTCCAATACTTATGTTGGGTTTTAGTGTAATAATTCTTGATAATTCAAATGATTATTCAATCCTTTTTGGTATTTTTTCATTTTAGGAGTCTAAATTTCTTCCCACATGAATGAGCTTCACAATCTAGGCAGGCAATTCCCACCAACCCTGGCAACTGCATGTTAAAGTTTGTGAAGATACTTCCTGTTACATTCCATGTGTCACGACTGGTGCATTTAGTGATGGGCCTATTTGGAATGTAATAACTCATCCTCAGTGATGCTATGTTTGTTAGTGGCACAATTGCCTATGTTGAATATTTCTGCAACATTGACTATATCTCCTCTGCCAGTATTTTCTAAGACAGGTTTAAGAAAAATATTTTTATTTCTTGTTAACAATAAACTTCCCACAATGGAAAAGATATGGATAAGAATGGAAAAAGATATGATATGGAAAAAGATAAGATATGGAAAAGAATGGATGAAGTTCTACAGATCTTTAACCTTCTGTAGAATTACATATCACAAATATATTTATCACACACACATATTACATATTGCAGACTACCTTACAGTGATACAGGCTGAACAGTGCCTGGCAGGGGAGCAGCTCCTCCAAAAAGGCCCCAGGATCCCCTAGAGACAAACCGGAGCATTAAAACCAGGCAGCACAGCAGGCTGACTGCGTCCTGGGCTGTAGGACCATGAGCATAGCCGTAAGAATAAGGAAAGCAGACATCCCCATCTCTACTCAGTACTTGTTAGGCTGCACCTGGAAATTTGTCCCAGTTTTTGGTTTGCCCAATATAAGAAAGATGTTGCTAAACTTGGAGATATTCAGGAGGCTGGAGCACATGATATATGAACTGAGCTCAAGGCAACAGAAGTGGAACTGGGAATGGAAAAGTGCACAGAGTGAGCTGAATCAAAACCCCATGGCCATGAAACCATTTAAATGTCTTGACAAGTGGAACTGCTGAGTTTTGCACAGCTCTAATACCATTCTACTCTGATTTTGAGGCATTTGCAGAAGTCTAAAATCAGTTTGCTTATAATCCCTGCCCACCGGTGGTTTTTGATTATTATTTTAGAAAGACTTTAATGCTAAATCAACATTCTATTGAGTATCCAAGAAAAAGTTTCTGTAAAAAAACATGTAATTTTGAAAATGATGAAGGGCTAGGTGAGTGGCAAAGTATTTTTCAAAACTCATAGGTGTATTCATAATTATTTAAAATGTTATCCCTCTTTTATCAGACAAATGTTATTCCTGTATGCTGCAACAGATATCTTCAGTAAACAAAACACACAAAGTGATTTATTATTTTCTGCAGTTACCTTTTATAATGACCTACACATTTCCAGTGCTTGATCAATGGTCAGGGTAAGACTGTTTACTCAATCCACTTAAATAGTAATTCTGGTATTATATAGAGGCTCTGAGTGCATATTGATGTATCTTTGAAGCCAGGCTGGAAATGTTTGGTGTTCCCTCTTTCTAAATGAGGCAGTGTATGGACATCACACTGCAAAACCACATGAAAGTGTCAGAAGTTTTTTTAACTCTTGTGTCAAAGCCCTAGAAAATATCATATTTTTGTCTCAAAATCAAGAAAAACGAAGTTTGTAGGGAAAACAAAGTCACTCAAAAAAGGTCATTGCTCCAAGCACCTGCCTACTGGACTTTCTTTTATTACCCCCACAGCCACATCATCTCTTATGGAGACAACAACTTGTTTTGAAAAATGTCAGAATATTTGGCCAGAGATTTGTCAACATAATGTGTAGATAAGGCTTTAAATGATCTTGAATGAAGAGATAGGATATAAAAATAACTTTGCAAATGGGAACTGGCACTTCAAAATTGATTACAGCAGTCCCCTTTTTAGATTCTGCTTGGAATAGGAGTCCAAATATTGTTTTTTTCCCACATTAAAATGCAATCACAGTTGTACTGTTTTTCTAGTCTATATTCTTAGTTATAAGTAGCATGCAGTTTTCTAAATTGACTCTCTGATTTACAAATACCATTTAAATGTCTTCTGCATACATGTTAGAACACTTAATTTCTTTGCATAATAATTTTGGTAAACAAAGAACACTTTCAAATAAAGCATCATTTACAATATTAAGTGAAAGAAGTACTGGAATAAAATCTGCAAATGCAATACTTTTTTAAACCCATTTACTTTCCATTTAGATTAAAATCAGTTCAACATGAGCAATGTTGAGCTTTAAACAGTGCAATTAAACCTTATTATGTATGACAAATAATGCCATTATTAATGAAATTTTTTAAAGAAAAAAAGGTTATTTGGTTGAATTAAATTCTAAATTGCTCCAAATATAACAAAAGCCACTGTCAAGCTCTGCACACAAGACTCAATTATGTCTGACAGTGCATGGACGTGCCTAGTAGAGGGCCAAGGGTGAGGAACCCACTGCCCTGACTTTCCCAGAAAAAATGGAAACGAGTACAGCCGAGCTCTGAATCTTTGTGGCTGCTATAGCTCTGCTAAACAGGATCTGCAGGAGAAGATTAGCTCTGTATTATAATGCGTAATATTTGGCTATGGTGAAGAATCCATGTCCTAAAATTGTCTGATGAAAGTTATATACACAAAGGGGTCTATCCCATGCACTGAACTGCAGTGACAGAAATTCTTAGTTTTTGTGTCCTCACGGTAGAGCAAACTCATGTAAAAAAACAGCTAATGACTGTTTTGTTCTATTGCACAGGAACTAGTAAGTCTCATTTAAGCATCATACTTTGTGGGTATCTTGATTTCCCTCCTGGTTCCAAAGGAAGAGTAACATCTGGATGGAAGTTGTCCTGGTATAAACAAAACAGCAGAGAACTCTCTGTGTGTGTGTGATGATGGAGGTGATTAGAACTTTCTGGCATTAGTCTTAGAAGGGTGTTCAGAGGTTTGCAGGTGTTCATAAAGTTTTTAACCATCCAGTATTATAGTTTATCTGTGATATTATTGATATTTATCTTGAATGTATAATTAGCTACTGCCAGCTACATATAGGTCATTAAATCAATCAATCATTTGGATGCTAATTTGATTTAAACCATGCAACTTGAGAAGATTTTACCAGAGGCAAATTGAAACCTAGATCTCCATCTCCAAAATGGTGAAATATAATAACTAACAAGATGTGTGGGCAAGAACTGCCATTTTTGTGTTTTGGTTTGGATTGAGGTTTTATATATATATATATTTATTTTTTTTTTTAATTTTTTTTTTTTCTTTTTTGAACCAGTATATTATGGACATGTGAAGTAGACTGTCTGCTCATTTTCAAGATAAGTAAAGGGACTAATTTTAGACAAATGAATCTACTATGTCCAAAGTTTCTCTGATGAGTGCTGAAATGCCCAGATGCCCAGATAAGTTACTTACTAAACACTACACACAGTTTATTAGTTTCATCTGTAGTTTACTGAGGTCATTTTACAGAGCTAATTTCCTCTTTAGTCTAATTCAAGATATAAGTGCCTTTCTGGTTCTTATCCAGACTCTCCAATAAAGTTACCAAAAGGCTCAATAACTTGCTATGAAATGGATTAAATCTGGCTTAGGATAAGTCATTCTTTCATTCCACCACAGAAAGCCTGGCACCCAAACTCTGAGATCATCAAAGCTGCCAACAACTGAGAAATAAATGAATAATCATGTCACCATGAAAAATAATGAAAAAAAAATGGAAGGCATATTTTCAGAGTATGTAGTAGGCTCTTGGGCTTTCCCTGATATTAAGGTATTCTAGTTCTGTTATATTTGCCTGGTATTTTAAGACCATTAAGCAGAGGAGTTTCTGCAGTTGTATTTACTTGTTTTGATCAGACAATGAGAGACAAGATATACTTCAGAAGAGGACAAAACAGATGAGGGAGAAATACTCTCTGCTGAAGAAGTTTAAATTATATTGATTTTTTTTCTAGAGATGTTTAGGAAGGAAAAGAGTTCTCTCATAACAGCTGTACCAGAGTGAGCCTAGTATGGCAAGTCTCACTTTCATCAGGAGGAGCATCATACACCTCAAGGACACAAAACTTTCTAATGTCTGTGATTTATATTCAGGTCCACTCTCTCCTTACAAACATTTAGAACTTGCTTAGTATCTCCACAAGGCTTTAAGATGTGGACATTTGGATTTGCATTTCCACTTCATTTACTTATCACTTACCTAGTGATGTTTTCTTAAATGAGTTTATGGGTCGCTTGCACATGCTTGCAAACATTTTTAAACCCAAGTGCATGCATTCATATCATAAGCATTTAATAATATTTTTTTAAAAATATAATATAGAAAAATATATTATACCAGTCACAAGAGCATTTTATTAATGGACTGTTTAAAGCAAACAAGACATACATAAAATTGTTGGAAGTTAAAGCCCGGTACTTTGAGGGGTTTTAAAAAGCATTTTCAGAGTTGACATATAATAAATGGTCTTAGACTGCATTTCGAGACTGCAATTACAAACTTGTTTGAACTGAGAATAAAGTTAACAAAAACAGAGGGTGAAGATTCAAGTATATCTGGCAGAGACATCCCAGTTTCATTAAGACAATTCTGCATGCCTTTTTGAACTATATATCAGAAGAGTGCATTCCTATTCCCTTTCTTGCAATAGATTTGTGTGAGAGCACGTGGTGGCAGAATTTGTCCTTAGACACCTTGCATTATTGTCAGGGGAGGTACCTGTTTAGAGGTGAAGTGATATTTGAGGGCTTCTATAGACAGATTGAATAAACAGATGCAGTTGAACAGATAAATTCAGTAGTTCAGACCATTTGATTCTATTTAATGATAGAGAGCCTAAGATGTGAAAATACTAATTCCAGTGACTTAGGGCACTAAAATGTACCCTACAGATAGACCTGATATATTTTATCTTTAAAACAATCAAATTAAGAAATTAAGCAATAATTTTCATTACAGCCACATATGTCATTTCAAAGACAGTATCTTTTTTTTCTTTTCTTCCCCTTCCTCCCTTCTGGAAGGAGCAGAAAAATAGTTATGGTTACTTTGTTAGCAGTATAATTTTTAGTGAATAAACATTGTATTATAGCCATCCTTACTCCAGGTCCTATTCCCAGATTCATATATATGTGAATGGGCAACAACTAAATAGTTCTCTGAGCTAAGAGGTGGTTTAGAGTTATTCTAATAGAAACATTACCAAGTCTAGTTAGCTTAGATGGAGTTTTAAGACCCATCTGTTCTTCACTAGAACATTTGCAAGGGTCTAAATGACTGCAGCCTGCTCTTGTTAGAGGCAGTAACAGGAACAGCAAGTGTATCCTAAATAGAAGGGAAAAGGAGTTTGTGATGTGTTTGACCATCACACTGATGCTCTATCAAGAGGAGAATAACTCATTTCAAAATATGAAAAATCTCCTGGCCACTCTGAGGTCAGGGTAACACTTTTAAAGTGAGCATTTATGCTCATGTTTCAAATCAGTATTTTTGCACATTGCTGTCAAACTAAGATATGGTAATTTTAATTTCTCATTCCTCTAATGAATGAACGATAGCCCTAGAATTTACTTCGTTATACTTTTGACTAAGACACTTCTTCATAAAGTATTCCAGAAGATAATTGCAGCTGAACAAAGTGTTCCCCAGGTAAATAGTCTATAACTAGTGTAAATTATCCTGTGCATGTATTTTATTTTAGGATTCCTTGTTTTGGTTCTTCAACAGGTAAAGGCATTCTGAATAATTAGCAAAGCTATCTGCCTGATGCACTATAATTTTCTTCTAGAAACTGAGTGTTTATTTATACTGATATGTCTGATCTTCTAAGGAACTTCTATCAAGGCATAGTAATTAGTCTTGCTGTTGACAGAAAAGTGCTCTGCTCCACAACATTTTGGAGATAAAGAATCTAAATTAAGCCTACAATATATTGCCTTTATAATCTGACTAAAGCCTAAAGAATCTGAACATACGAGTGTATATATCAGAACTGAACCCTGTCATCCTTAATGAAACGTATTTGTATATTTTACACTACATCATAAAGTGTAAAGTATGTTTATTTGTAAAGAGCACAAATACTGAAGTCCAAAACTTTTAGTTCTTATCTAATATGATTTCATATAGAAATGAAATGAATTAAATGAACCTGAGCACAATTAACTGCTTTATCCTATAAACTCTTTGGTATTGTACATTAATTTTTACAGATAGCTGATAGCTTCCCCAAGTCTAACGACTGTGATTTTATTGACTTGCAGAGAATAGGAGGCATACCATTTTAATGTTTCAGAAATATGTATTCTTTCATGAAATGATTTTTAATCTTTTTTATAAAAAGCACAGGTCAAAATTCCAAAACTTGTATTTGAAAACTGTAGTATTTCTTTGCCAATAGCTTTAAGACTGCAAAACTTAACCCTATTGTTATGAATCTAAGTTATCGTTGGTATATAAAGTAGTTTATGGCCCTTACAATAGGTTAAGAGTGTAAAATCCAGTACACAACTCAAGTTTACAGAAATAAATACATTCTGTGAAAAGTGTATGAATTAATTAAATTTATACCCCAATCTCTGATAAAAATTGAGTGTAAAATGTAGCCTAGAACAAATTGTTAGCCATTTAATACATTTTTGTTCAACCAACGCTTCATTTGAAAAGAGCAATACCACATAAATATCTCCACATCACTTTGTCATTGAACTCGATATTCTCCAAATATATTTTAAAAACTTTATAATGACCTGGCAAGCGTTGATAGCATTGATGACATGTCCCTTAGTGTTTCAGTTCAGAAAGGAGTGCAATTTTGAAGCTAATTTCCTGGTTACCTCTGGTGACATACCAGGCTTTTGTTCACATCACACAACAACCCTTAAGTGCCATGAGCTGGGTGAAATCAGGTGGAACTGAACTAGCAGATCTGCACGTGATGTCCTCCACCAACCCACAGGGCATTCAGCCCACACAAACAGGCTAGAATTAGTCAGGAGCAAAGACCTTCTGTAATATGTGCAGAACAGTCACTGGGATCACAGCATCAACATCAACTGATGTCTCTACAAATCCACTCTTATTTGCCTACACCACTTGCAAGTATAGACAAAGTGGAGCTATGTTCCATGATTAATACTGTTAATTCTTAATGAAATAGAAATAAATAACTGTTTTGTACACACAGGTGAGTGCCTGATTACATCAAACAACACCACAAGTTAGCACAAATATTTTGTTTGTAATTCAGGAATTACAGCGCAGTTTGAACTGCACTGAGTCTATTGGATATGGACTGATTATGAAACATTTTGGTATTGCTCTATTCACATCAACCCAAGTTCCCATTCCCTCATATCAATTCTACTCTTCCTGGAAGTTAATCTATTTCACTTACCAAAATGTTGCATGATACATAGTTCTTCATTAGTGTGAGTGAGCAAAAACCAGTATTTCAGAATTTAAAAGAATCATTGTTGTATCATGAAAGTATTTATTAGGTTAACTGTGGCAGGCTAAGAGACTGGGAGATGTGATGGGAAGAAAGGAAATTGTGCTGAAGTAAAGAGAAAGAGTGACAAAAGAAAGGTGATATTTAGCCCTTATTAAAAAAAAAAAAAAAAATCCAGTAAATTAATATCCTATGAATCTACCTCACCTGCAAAAATATTATCTTTCTGGTTTGGTTTCATTGGAAGCAAACATTTACAATTCAGCATAAACTCTGACCAATGTTGCTAGAGCATTTGGAGCATTTACAGTAGCTGGAACTTTCAGAGAGATTCTGATCTACTTGCGTATAAATTATCTGTCATGATGCCAAACATAGTCTTTTGATAGTCTCTTTTCTATCATCACAGAATCTGAAAGTGAATCTTAACTCGGTGAAGACTTCCAGACTTTATTTTTTAATTCTTAAAACCAGAAATAAATAAACAACCAAACCCAACTCTCTAGTGCAGGAGCCATAGATGTGTTAAGACAAGACAAAATATACAATAAACTTTATACGTGAGTAAATCAGGTGTCTACTGTCACACTGAAATTCAGCTTTTAGAAAAAAGTAAAATTCTGGTTTTAATCATTCCAGCAGGCTCTGGTAGGTTTTTTTGGAAATTCCTAACTAATAAATAAGAGATATTTGTTCATCTATTACTAGTTCATCTTCTGAAGCATTTATAATAGTTAATAATCTTTTCTTGAGGTACAATTACCGAAAGTGGACACTAAATAAATAATTCTTTCCACAGTGCATAGAAAAGTAAAATTCCCTTCCAATTTATATTTGAAATTTCCCAGTTCATCAGTGAAATAATAGAAGCACATGCTGAAAATCCATGTTACATACATTATCTCACATGGCTGCTTCATCCCTCTGGAAGTCATTGCTTTCCAAAGTAGTGGTAGCCCTCATATGCTACAAATATGATCTTTTTCCTGTTTCTGGATGCATGACCTTGTACTTATTTGAATTCAAGCATGAATCATAAGGCCAGCTACTCATGTAGTGTGATGGTTTTGCTGATGTGACCTGTCATGACTTCCTCCACCTATTTTTGTGACATTTGTGAGCAACAGCCTTATGTTCTGTTCATAAAGATACAAAAAAATCCCCAAAAGACTGGGAGCATATCTTCAGGAATCATGCAAGAAATATACGTATTATACATATTTTCTTCCTAATTGTGTCTATTTATCAATGACTTTCTGCACCAGAGAGGAATTTTTTCTAGAGTTATTCTTTGTCTTTGTCCTGCTACAAAATCCAAATACCCTTCATTCTTTGCTAATATGAAGTATTTCATTTAGGCAAACCAGAAAAACAAGAAAGTTAATACTCTTCTGTCCTACATCTTCTTCTATATCTTCTTTCTTAGAGAATAAGAAGAAAAGGGACTAAACTACAAACATCCAAGCTTTAGTAGTGCTTCATGTGTATTGCTTTCCTCTAACCTGTTTTTTTACCTAGCATGGAGTGTCAAAAGAGAGTAAGAAGGATTAGGAAGTACTTGGCTTACTCCTACTAGTAGGTAAACTTTTATTTTATATAAGGATTATTAAAATCAGAAAAGGAATAGAAATGTTGTATCATCTTTGATTAAACTAAATGACATACCAGCAGGAAAAAAAAAAAAAAAAAAAAGAAAAATAATTATTTGCCTTAGGCAGGAAATTCAGCTCTGTGGACTGAATGTCATTTTTCTATTAAACACTCTACTCTGTATGTTAAGATTTTACTTTGTATTTTACAGCAAAACCTCCTGAATAAATTTGTTCCATTCCTGATTTCAATATATATTTTGCTTAAACTGCATTATAGATGAGATTGGATTGATCAGAACAGTCAATCACAGATAATCTTAATGATAAAAATTAAGTTTCTGCAATTACATGATGCCTCGATAAATTGGAGTATCATGAGTTCAGTTGAGTTTACAGTTTTATCTATATACATCTTCAAGTACATCAATTAACAAAAGGCTAAAAACATTTTTATATATTTCTGTATTTATAAATATTCAAAATAGAACCACTTACAAAATCAAATTTACCAACTGGTCTTAATTATAAATAGAAGAAGCTATGCTTCACAGGAGCAGTTCATTTGCAATCCTTGAAAAAGCAGTTCAGAATTATTATCAGAATGAAAAGTTAAGAGCTGTTTTGTTTCAAGGTGTAATAAAATATATTTATCAGGATCACAGCATCATGGATCTAAGTACTGTAGAAGCACACGAAAACTCTGTAATAGACCCAAAAAAACTGAGCACAGAGAACTGCACATACATGTTTGTTTCAGTTGCTGACACAGTGGAAGCTCAGGGACAAATATTTTGTTCAAATTTCTATAATTTTATATAAATGCACACAGTAATTGTTTCTTTAATTGACATCATCAGTAAATTAAAAAAAAAAAAAAAAGCCAATAGATCTAAATCATAATAATGTACATGACAGGGAACAGTCAATATCATTTGCAAGTGTTTGCATTTAACATGCTGGTGTTTAAATTACATTTAACTTTAACCTAGAGTTTATGATGCTTTTTTTAAAATTAATAAAACATGTTTTGGAGATTATTGCAATCCCTTTATAGCTTTGTTTACACTGCAGTGCAGATCTACATTAAGTATAATTCTATATCAATGGTTTTGGGCTGAGAGGAAAATTACAGATTTGCAAAAAGGGCTGGACTAATTTGAACCTACATTATGTTTTCTCTTACAACTTTCTAAAACTTTTAGAATGATTATACTGTTAAACTATTAGACAATTAAAACAAATAGAATTACTAGATTTCTTTTAAACTCCATTTTAGGTAAAAATTTGCCTTTATTTCCCTCTTTATGAAAAGATACCAGCATATTTTTACTTTCTTATTAAATTGCTACATTTTGACACTGGAAGTAAATTGTGTGTGCTAATGACACAATTACTAATCCAATGGAGTACTAGACATAGATTCTCATCTATTTCATAAGTTTGTGAACAAAACAGTTAAATGTCACACCTCATGATTTTTCACAAGGCTCCTGACTTCAGAAAGTCTGGCTCCATGGCATAACTGTACTGTTAAATTTACGTATGATGGCATAGATCTGTACAGTAGTCAAAATACCACAAATATAATTATTTCTATAGAAGTCCCACTGGAGAAATGATAGATGAAACAAAACTGTAAACTTTTAATAAAACACCTTTTTAAAATGTCATTGTCATCTCAGGTCCATGAAGCAGTTCAAATTTATTTCTAATGCCTAGCTATTTGTGATTACCCAGATTTAATCCTTGACACATTTAGTAATGCAAGGCAGACACTGTAATAATCAGTCAGCCTTAGGCATACCAGGACAGTTGCCCATTTTGATGTTCCTTTGATCCTCCTAGGTAAAAAAGTACATGAGTGTGTTTTGCAAGAAAAACTGACTTTCCTGGAAAACTAAAAGTATATTCTATAGACTATTTACAGTTCCAGCCCGTAATACTCTCTCTAATAGAGTGATCCATGCAAAAGGACCAGCAGACAGGAAAAACAAATGCGACCACAATGCTGATAATTGTAGAGGAAACAACCAGATTTTACTTCTCTGGCTTTGAGACTAAGTGGACCAGCATAAATTAATTACATTAAAGACAACTAATTTCTTTTACCTCTCACAAGAAGATGGTGGCATCCAAACTGTGTGGTGGAAATGGCTCCTGACCCATGCTAAGCTCTTACACTATACTCGTGCTACCTTACCCAAACCAAAGCTACAACAGGAATCCAACAGAGAAATTAACAATTTAGTCAGTCATGTGCCAGTGCTCAGCTTTGCTCCCTCACCCTTTTGACTCTACCACTCTAAGTGTAGCCGATAAGCCACAAGGCAATTTGTCTCAGCTTTGCACATACATCTGTAGCTCAAAGAAAACAGTAAAGCCTCTTGCCTTCATGGACCAACAGAGAAGCTTTCAGATGCCTGGACTAAACAAAAAGGTACTAGGTCAAGCTATAGTATTTTGAAATACTACAAAGTTATCATCTCAGGATGTCCAAAAATAATAAAAACAATTGTAATAAGAATTTGATTTAGTGCTGTGTGTTGTATTCTAACCTATTCGTTCATCCTTTGTCCCTACTTTAGAGATAGTTACACCTTCTGTACTTTGTGTTCTCCTTCCAGAAGTGCTTCCCAGTGGTCAGTTCTTGATCGTTTTGAAATGAAATATTTCAATTTTTTTATGTCCAGCTAGAATGGCACCCACATGTCAGCAGCTTGTCACCTTGTCTCTGGGTTACAGGTAGCTAATTTTACTACAGGCAGCTGTTTTCAGGAGCAAAGATAAATGAACTTCATGAAAGATATAAAAAAATGACATGTTTTATTTAGCAGCTGTAATAAAGTTTTACTGTCAAAAAATTATTAAAAGCAATAACCCATCCAAAAGCCTCCAGACACACTTAGTCTCAGTTAAGTCTATATTTCAATCCAAGCTAAACTGGATACAATTGCTTTGCAGGTTTCAAGAATAATTCCCATACACAGCAGGCTCTTTCTAGATGCATATGGCTTTCTCACTCCTTTCACTGAATACAACCCTGGATTTTCATTTCAAACCCTGCAGGGGTTACGTCTCTTCCATGGGCATGATTAATCAGGATAAATACAGACATCTATGTCTGAACTAGTTGTCTAGACTTTTGATAATGTCAATGGAAAGAAAAAAACACTCTTTACTTGTGATTCATCTCACACCAAAATAAATGTCTAAAATAAGCCAGATGAATCATGTTCCAAGTCTATTTCTCTATATTACCTATAAAAGGACACAAGTCAACTAATTCAGAAGAAGCTGTCTGCTCTAATGAATCTCACTCCAAGCATTTTCTGAGTTGGTGCTCTGTCAGTCAATCCAGTTCTTCACATTGGAGGGGATATGGGAGCAAGAAACGAATACCAAGAGTGCATCTGCCTAAGGGGCATCTGTTAGCTATGTCTGATGCTGGCTACTCAACCGTGCTATCCCAGAAGATGCCATATGAGGCACTTTCTGAGAAGCAGTAGTACAATTATTACAGAAAACTATAGTACCATCAAAGGAAGATCAAAGAGCATTCTACTAAGTCTTCAGAGATTTTTTTGTTCTCTATTCTGCATTGGGCTGTGACACCATTCAGAAGCTGTTGGGAATTCTAAGATTTCCTGGTCATATTTGTGAGGAGGAGGTAAAAATTAAGCATCTGTAACATCTGAAAATGAGAGATGATGCAAGCTAGGATTACAAGGCTGTCAGAGCCAAAATCGCAGGCCATATCCAAAAGCAAAAGTGACCCTTGATGCTTTCCTAACATTTTTTACTAGTTTTCACACATGCGATAATTACAATGCCATAATGAAAACCCAACCATAATGGTCAAAGAAAGCCTGCTGTTAAATTTTTATTTTTGGAATACGTGAATAGACTTTCATTGCTGCATTTATTTTATTTTATTTTTCTGCAGTGGAAAAATTGGAGAGTACTAGGTAATTAGCTCTTATTTGCCTCAAAATGTACCATTGTACTTTAATATCAACTTGTCAGATAAGCAATCACTACTCACAAAATAGGGACTGTAATGATTTCTTAGGTATTGTTTTGGCCTTTTTTTGAGCCTAGTTTTCAGCAGTGCAGAGCAGTTACAGTTCTTAGAGAAGCCAGGCCGCTGTATGACTGTTTGCTACAAAAAGTCAGATCATGCTACCAAAAGGGTACTGAAGCAGCAAGATGACATACAGAGGAAAAGAACTGGTTCTGTACTAAAATTCTTGATGATTTTCCAGAAAGATTTGAATGCCTAAGAGAAACATTTCTAATGCATTTGACAATAGGTGAGGCTAATACAACTAGTGTAATAGTTTCAGAAGTATTTGACAAGTAAAATCAGCTCTTTAAAATTTGTACATTTGTACTTGAACTAGATGATTTTTTAAAGTCCCTTCCAATCCCAAACATACTGTGATACTGTGTGTTATACTTTATTTTCTCTTATAAACAAACACGACTGTTTTAGTTACCTTTTCTGTGACAGCACATAGAAGGGGATAGACTGGACAGTTAAAGTTTATCATGCCTTGAAAAAAATACTTTGGGCAATACTAGTCTGCATTATACATATTTTTTATATATATATATACATGTTTAAAATTATGATATATATCATTAGTACCTGGTGACAAGAATTATGAAAAGTACTTTCCATCAAAGTCAACAGCTGTTTTCTCTTTGACTTCAATCAGGCAAATTTTTCACATGTGAAGGCAGAGCACTGGAGTCAGTCAGGCCACTCATCCTAAGTTAATTATGTTCTTAAGTACTTTGCTTTTTCAGAGTTGCTATGATAAGTGCAGTGAAGGCTGGGTCCTTGGTTCACAAGAATAGCCCATTGATTTTTTGTCTTTTTCATAATAATAGTCATAATAGTATGCACATAGCAGAAAAAGGACGTAATCTGAGGCAGAAATTTCCTGTGTGACCTTAACGATGTTCTTCATTCTCCCTTATATCGTATCCGTTTTAATTAGCAAGGTAATGCAGCTAACATCATTTGCTTAACTGAACAAATACACTCTGTGAGACAGGCTAGGAAGCTGAATCTCAGGAAAATAAATAAAATCTTCTGTACTCAGGACCTGACTTTATCAGAGGTTCTAAAATATGTTCTAGGATGTTCACCTACCCTATATCTGAATCACCTGAATGATCCTGGGAGGATGGCTTCTTTCAATATCTATGACAACCACACAGCCGCTTACTTTGTGACAAGTTTTTCTTGTTTCCTGAGAGAAATATAGATATTTCCTCCTCCTTGTAGCCTTGTGAGGATTTAAAAATCCAAAGAAGTTCAGATGCTTTCTTTAGTTAGTTAGTCTAGAGCTTGTCCAAACAAATAACATTTAACAACTTTTGGTTCATACCTTAACATTATTTCTTTTCCCTAGGTATAGTATCAATAGGTACAAGCAGTTTTTTTTTTTCTATCAACTTATTCCTGATTCTAGTTCTGACGTCAAAATTATCAGTTTTCCCCAGTATGTCTTTCTATTCTTCTCTCAAAAATCTCTGTGGTCCTTTAACCAACTGAAAATCTATTTCCTTCAAATAGTGATTCAATTTGCCAAGTCTGCTTCTAATATACCTCCGAGAATGTTCTCATTATGGGTCTTTTAATCCTGCTGATAGCCATCTGCCATCATTAGAATTATTAATTCAAATACGTCTTTAAATTTTAAAGAGGGCCCGAAATAAAACCTCTACTTACTCAAGACGTCAAGTTTTCAGTGATGGGTTTCAAGCATCACAGTTCCTTAAATTCATACTGAAATAAATTCAAAAACATATAGATCTATTAGAAGTAAAGAAGTTTCTCCTCATATTCAGATAGAATTCTCTCTTTTTCAGTCTGTGTTCATTTAGCCTTATCCTGTTGTTGGACACCTCTGAAAAGACTCTGGTCCATCCTCTTGACATCTACCCTTCATATATTTAAAAGCATGGATAAGATCCTCTCTCAGCCTTCTCTTCTCCAGGCTGTACAGAACCAGTTCTCTCAGTATTTCCTCATAAGACAGGTGTCCCAGACTCCTAATCATCTTTGTAGGTCTCTGCTGCACCCTCTTCAGTAGTTCCTTGTCTTTCTTAAACTGGGGAGGCCCAGAACTGGATGCAGTACTCTAGATGTGACCTCACCAGGACAGAGTAGAGGGGGAGAATAATCTTCCTCGACATGCTGGTCACACTTTTCCTAATGCACCCCAGGATATCATCGGCCTTCTTGGCCACAAGGGCACATTACTGTCTCATGGTTAAATGTTTGTCCTGCAGGGCTCCCAGGTCCTTCTCTGCAGAGCTACTCTCCAGCAAGTCATCCCCCTACTGTACTGGTTCATTGCATCATTCCTCCTTAGGTGAAGAATCTCACACTTGTCTGTCTCACACTTGAATATTCTAACAATATTCTTATATTCCTCCCAGATGGTCTGTCCATTTTTCTACATTCTGAAAACTTCCTTCTTCCATTTGAATTTTGTCAGAAGCTCCTTGATCATCCATGCAGGCTTTCTGCTCCTTTTGTTTGATTTCTTGCTCATAGGGATGCACCAATCTTGAGCTTAGAGGAAGAGATGCTTGAATATTGAACACTTCTCCTAGACCCTTCCAAATTCTAGAGCCCTAACCCATGGGATGGGTCCCATGTAGGACCTTGAAGAGGTCAAAGCGAGTTTTCTTGAAGTCCAGGGTTATAATCTGACTCATTGCCTCACTCCTGCCATGCTGGACCCTGAACTGCACCATCTCATGGTCACTGCAGCCAAGGCTGCCCCCAGGCTTCACATCACCAACTAGTCCTTCTTTGTTTGTTAGTAACAGCAACATACCTCTCCTCATTGCCTTCTCCACCACCTGTGTCAAAATGTTGTCATCAGTGCTCTCCAGAAACCTTCTGGGCTATGTCTGCCTAGCTGTGCTGTCTTTCCAGCAGATATCGTTGGATGAATATTTAATGGTAACTAGGATGTGTCATTACTTATCTACTATAAAGTACAACATAAGGTGTGGTAGCAGCACATTCAGACAGCAAAAAAACCGAAAAGCTAACAAGTATTTGGCTAAATAAATTAGCCAACATGTAAACAATTGAGTTTGAAACTTAACAGGAAATATTGTGGTAATCGATACATTGCTTCATGCTATTTGGAGATTTAGGTATTTCATTGGAGGAGAGCACCCATTAGAGTAGATTAGGACATCTGCTAGAAAAAATACAAGATTTTAGTGATGACCATTAAGAGGTATTAAGATGACCAACAAGCAAAGCAACCATAAACTTTACAGTTGCTCATGGGACTTTTTTCAACATGAGACTAATGAAAGCCATGTTCTGTTCTACCTCTCTTCTCTTTCTAGAGACAAGAACTAGCTGACACTTGCAACAAAAGTGTATTCCACTCACTTATTAACTTAAAAATAGTTCCCCAGAACATTTTCTAGTGAGAAGGCTAACAGCAAACAGCTCTAGCTCCTCAGATTTCTAAAATTACTCCATACTACAGGCACCCAAAGGGTTCATTGGTGCACATAACATTCTTTTTAATGTGTCAACCCTAGTGAACTAAAACTACTTCACATTCTTCTGAATTAATTTTAAACACTAAAAAGAACACAAGATTTAAAGACAAGTTATAAAACAGAAGATTACAAAAAATGTGATTCTGTATTAACTATAATTGCATTTTTTCTTCTTCAGGTGTTTACTTATTTTGGATATGTTTTAGGAAGTAAGCCTAGATCTTCTTTCTCAGTAACAACTACTGAAGTTGAACTTTTGTGTCCCCCGTGCTTCAGTATCAAATCTGTACAGGTCAGTTCTTCCTAGATTCACTTCTTAAACCTGAGTCACACACTGCCATTCAGTGAAAAAGTAATTAACGTTCCCTGGGGGCTTCTCTGGTGTTGTTTTGTTTAGTTTTCCTTATAGCATCATCTTTTTAAATGTAATAAACTTATTGTAGGATGTAGTACTTTTGAGACTGTTACAACATCTTTTACGTAATTTATTGTTAGATGTAACTGAACGTTCACCTGTCTTACTTAATTCAATTCACTGCTTCCTCTTGACAGAAACCATCCATGGCATCCATAATGCTGTTGATAGAGTCAGTACTCAGCGTTTTTCCTGCCTCCACCTTTTGTCAGTTTTAAGGTTCTATTCTTGCAGTCATGAACCACAGCTAATAACCTCAGCTCTAGTCTTAAGTAATATTTACATCATTACTATTAGATTACCTGTATAGTGTGGCTTGTAATTATTAGATACAATGAATGTCAAAAGCATAATCTGATTTTGTATGATAATGAACTTAAGCTTCATTTCCACTGTAAGAAGAGAAAAAATAAATTAATTGTAAATATTTTTTTTTTCCCACTGTGGGGGTGCATTTGCTTTATATTAATATTCTACTTTTAGTCATTACTTTTCCTTTTTTAATCTACTAAGGAGTTAAGTGGAAACAATCTTTTTAAACCTGATTTTAAGAGGTCACACTGTTATTGGTGGCTTGCTTTTTCCTTGGAAAGTACTAAATCACCTATCAACCTTCTTGTCTGAAATATCTAATAAGTGCTAGAAAAGGAATGCTACTCCATGAAATTAGAGAGCTGTTTGCCTGACCACTTTTTCCTGTTTGAGAAAAGTTACCCTACAAAATATCTTGGCATATTTCAAACAAGATATTTATCTTTTGAAAATAACTATTGATTTTTAGTTTGTAACTTGAAACTAATTAAACAGGTCTGAGTTTCTGAGTCAGACCCTCTTAAGTTAATGGGAAAAAGGATGTTTCATTGACTAAGCTGCTAAGTGTGGCTTTGGAAAATGTATTATTTTATTTGTTCTAGTAAACATTGCTTTCATGACCTTGGAAAATCAGGACTAGCATTGTAGAGCAATGTAGTCACTTAAGGATGCAGTTAGGATCTAGGAACCGTAATTTGTTTATTCTCTGCAACACTGAAGAGCAATTAAGTCACTGTTTAACTGTTCATTGGAATTCATTTTCATGCTGTAACTCACCGACAGAGGTATCCGTACTAGTAAAGTAGACAGCACCTGGTCAAAAGCTTTGGTATTCAACTAAAATTGGCATAGTGATCCCTGACTCAGCTTTGGCCTTGACCAATTCTTTGTCTTCCAGACTATTCAAGATAGTAAGGAATCATTCTCCTGAGGTAATTTTGATGCAAAAAAAAAACTGTTTAGAGGCAAGAAGAATAAGCCAGTTTTCCTTAAAGGCAGACAACATGCCCTAACACCCTCTTGCCCTGATGCTAATTTAGTAGCATTTAAATGTGGCCCTTTCCTCTTGAAGCTGTACCCAAGTTGGCAAATGTTTCCAAGAAAGAAAATTTTGCAAAAATAACACACTAATGAGACTTGCTTCCTTCTAGACCAGAATGACCTCTCATCTGGTCATCTTGGCATGTAAGTGAGCTATAATTTGTCTATTACATCCACGTATAACCCAGGTATAAGCAATTTCAAAGTGAAGGTAACTTAACTTCTCCAGATGGCATGAATGTGGCACTGTACTGTCGAGACCTATGGTTTCACTGAGATAGATGTATTTGACACACATTAAATGATTCAAGACTTCTGAATACGTGCCTTCTTGATTAAAAAAAAAAAAAGGTTAAAAAATATTCTGTTTTTATTTAATTCGGTGTTTACTTGAACCAAAAATAGATAAAAGCTGACACCACACTTCATGGTTCAACCTATAGTGATTTACAGTGTTTTGTATTTACTTGTATAAATCAGAAAATTAATTTATTTGACAATTTTGACAACTTTGGCAATTTTTACCTGTTTAAGAAGCATCTTAGTTAGCTCAGATGGTGAAACTTCAGTTCAAGAAGGAACTAGGTGATCTCCAGAGGTCCCTTCCAACTCTAACAATTCTGTGAAAAACATTTCCATGAACAACTTTGTCTCTTCAGAGAACACAACCAGCAAGATTTGCTTTCCTTACATGTAAGTCAAAGGTCCAAGTCCAGCTTTTTCAAAGAGCAAAATACAGTCAACTTGAAAAATAAGAAAATATTGCTTTCATGGAAAAATCACTGTCCACAAAGCATGATTTAAGGTGATAATTTAAACAAATACTGCAAGAAAGATGATCTTCTTATTTAAATGTAGTTTATCTTGATTAGGAGCAAAATTAACTTAGCTGAAGTAAATATGTATTTCAAAGTCCAATATAATTTCAAAAACAGATAACTGAAGTAGAAAAACTCTAAAACAGATCTCAGTCATAGAACTGGTTGAAGTAAGTCCTTAATGAAAAAAGTACCCACAAATTTTCTTGTCTTGTTTTCATTTAAGACGTTCCTGACTCTTGTTTTACTGGTCTTCAATGTATTTCAAGTGAGTGACAGCCTAGAGATACTGTGATTAAGAAGCTATAAAACTTTATGAGCCAGTGAAATTTCAGCTACTGAAAAGCACAGGTTTTGGAGAATGTTTCAAAGGAACACAGCAATACAATTTTAAGAAGTAGATTTAGAAAATTTAATGTATTAATCTCACTGCAGAGGAAGGGAGGGAGGAAAAGAGGAAGGGTGGGGAAAATGAAAGAAGGAAGGAAGGAAGGAAGGAAGGAAGGAAGGAAGGAAGGAAGGTAGGCAGGCTTGGGCTGGTCATTAGGCAATATTTCTTTACAGAGAGAATGGTCAAACACTGGAACAGGCTTCCTAGGGAGGTGAGTGATGTTCCAAGCCTGTGAGTGTGAGAGGCATTTAGACAATGTCCTTAATAACATACTTTAGCTTGAATTGGTCAGACAGTTGGATTAGATGATTGTTTTATGTCCCTTCCAACTGAAATATTCTATTCTATTCTATTCTATTCTATTCTATTCTATTCTATTCTATTCTATTCTATTCTATTCTATTCTATTCATATTAATTACAAGTCCTGATAGTTATGTTACTTTTAATAAAAGAGGGTGAAATAGTCATTGAAATGCTTGAAGTGGGATGAAAAATTTACAAACTATAAACTAGAAATTGTACTTTTAGCTTTCCAAAAATAAAAGTAATAAAAGAAAACTACATAAGATATTACAGAGAAAATAAAGAATCAAGAAGAAACTATAAACATAAATAATTATTTTAACTGCTCGTCATGTCCTCAGAAAGACTAAAAAAAACCCCATTTAATTTCCATAAAGGAAATAGTTTCAGTTTACTTAAATGATGGTAAGAACATTAATATAGAAAACAGATTTAATAGTCATAAAATGAGATATGACTTCAAGGATTTTCTTGCTTTTTTTTTTTTTTTTCTTTTTTCCTTTGGGATGGCATGTGCCACAAACAGAATACTCAACAAACTATATGAAGAGTTTTGTCAGTATTAGAAAAAAGTCTTAGGTTAAAAATGTCTTGGGAGTCATAACAAATGAACAGAGTTGGAAAATGTCCAAGACACAAGCTCAGCAACTTTAAAATCTGTCAGTAACAGACTGTAGTCCAACATTCTGGGTAGTAACATTTATGTGACAAGAGTAAGACTTAATAAGAACATCTTATTTACTAATAATTTTAGCAGTAATTTAAATATACATAAAGTCATACATTATATGAGCATAAAATACATGTTGAACCATTTGTCTGTTTTCACTGAAGTTTTGCAAAATATTTCAAAACTGATGACATGTAGGTTTACTGTGATGACAATACTGTCAGTGAATCTTTTTCATCTAAAAAAATTAGCTTACCTAAAGTGATAATTTGGAATGTACAACAGAATATTTTTTTCTCTGGCTTCAGGAGCTTGATGTGTAGTTTAATACAAACATGCAGTTCCTGGACATAAAATTCCACTAGACAAAACACCACAAAAGGAGAATAAAGGTACATGTTGAACTGGTGCAAATCATTCTGAAGCTTTTAGCAGTGCATGATGTTCTTTATGATTTTGACAAAGTCAAATAGTACATGTAGGGCTTAGGTTTCAGGAAATATTTTGGGTTAATCAAAACTTATCAGAATAAAAACTCTTAAGTGGTTATCAGTGGGTGGGACAATTCAGTTGGCTCAGAGCTGGTTTGCACAATTTCTGTGTCAATCAGCATCAGGAAGAAGATCACGTATTCTAGCTGGTGAGATATTTTGAACTATTGAAATTGAACTTGGCTATATAGTGACCACAGAATCATGAAGTTCAAAGTGCACAGATAATGTTGTTTTTACAGATTATCTTGCTCTTTGTGTCTTCCTACTAGTACTAGCCAGATATAAGATTTTTACTGTCATAACTGTCATTTTGATATTATTTAGAACATCAAAAATAGCAATTTCACATTGCCCTAAGTAGCTTTAACTTGAAATGTTATTACGTTTTCTTCATGAAACTTCAGTCAGTAGTGTATATTCTCTCACACAGAGCAAGTCACTTTATAATGTCATATTTTTTAAAAAAAACCAAGGATGTATTGACAAAAATTGGGATTTTGTTTTTTCAAGGCAAAACATTAAACAATTTTTTTGAAAGCATACTTTTAAAAGAATAAAAGATTTAATTTAGAATGATCTGGTGGAATATTAGAACATAACCATAACATCTATGCTATTGCAGCAAACATAATTGCCCTTTGAGACAGTATCCTTTTGCTACCAATGTGACTAACTAGTTTACCTCTTCCCAAAATCTAGAATCGCCATAAAAAATCTAAAACTTCAATACCAGTATCATTTCTACAACATAAAACCTAAGCTGAAAATCTTTTTGTGCCACCACCATGTACTCACAAAACAGCTGCCTACCCCTGAAGACTATACCAGTAGACAATTTATCTGGGCATAAAATGAGGAAGAGCTTGTTTATTTGGTCTTACAGACAGCTGGTAGGGCCAGGCAGGTGTGCACACAGCTGTTCTCTCACACCACAACAAAGGAGCTATATCCAGACTGTCTCCCTGCTGACCCCCAGGCTGCTCCTGGTTGTTGCCTGAGAGGGTGGTGCCTGGGATGCCATTAAAGGCCATGGACAAGCCACACTCCAGTACTCCGATCCATGCCCTAGAGCTACAGACACAGCTACAGAGCCACAGTAAAGCAAATGCAAGTGAAGAGACTAATACAATTAATAACAGCAGACAGAAGACAGGTATTCCTTCCAATCCAGTCCCTGAGATAAGACAGTCCATTCACTAATGAAGTACATGTAGTGCACATAAAAATCTGCAATGGCATTGTAATTATTTGAGTTGTGGCACCCTGCCTTTGATACCAAAATAGAAAACTTACGTTCCAAAGAAAGGTGTGTAGGCCTGAACTTGCCTTCTGTTTACTTAGCTCAGGATCTTCATTTAGCAGGCTAAGCAGGTGCCAGCCATCAGGCTCACAAAGGCACATTGGGGCCAGTCAGACACATTCCTGTATCCTTGGTCTTTGACAACTATGTATTGTTAAAGTCAATTGTTAAACTGGTGCTATTGTGCCTATAGATTCCTTGAAGAACAATTCGCTTTTAGGCAAAGAAAAAAAATTTGCTTTCTACCATTAGTGTCTTTAGATAAAATTAATTCTTGGGAAGTCAGCTGTGTCAAAGATTCCTAACTGCTTACATTCTACTTAATCACTTCTGTCAAGACATGATGAGTAAAAAATAAATTGCACTTAATATATAATCAGATTCTAAGTTGAGTGTTTTTTTTCCTATAATGTGAAACTGCTTTTTAATATTCTCAAATTTGCTATTCTTTTCAGATCCATCCCACAGGGAAATAAGTTGAAGAAAACAAATAATCAATTCTCTCATGTCCCTCTACACATAGAAAGGTTGTTCATTACAAAAGATTATGCACTATTAATTTGATGATTCTGTGGTTCTACAAGATAGAGAATGGAAGAGAGGAGGAAAATATTTTCAAGGAAAGTACTTTTGTCCTTTTGTGTAAATATATTTTGTTGTGATAATTATCTTTTAAGAACTACAGTCTTTGATGTGGGAGTGAATTTTCCTAGTCTCAGAAATATTTCACAGTAATTTTAACAAGACCTTTGTATCTTAAAAGTAATAGATTTCTCAGTACATTTCAGAATAATTTTTGAGTTAAAATTACATAGCCAGAAGGGAATTTTTTAATTTTCTATTTCTATGACATTTATTTTGACCTTTCACATTTATACTAAATCTCTCTTTCTTGCTGCTCTGTCATGAAGAACCCTTCTTGTGAACACTAGAAATCGTTCTACTCATTACAAGTTCAAATTAGGGACATTTTTTGAAAGCATCTAGCTGGAGGATAATGTTAGTTCAATTATTATATTGGAATATATTTTGATTGCAAGATGCAATATATCCAGTCTCATACCAATTTCTGCTGGCAACTTTCTCGTTCCCTGTAAACCTTGAAAAGGGCTTCAAAATTTAAAAGTCAATAACAACAAGAAAGCTTTTGTGAGATGAAATGTTTCTCAAAGTGTCTCAATGGCTGTTTTATTCTTCTACACAACATGCAGTAATTTTCACTCCATCTTATACTTCCTCTGAAATCTGTATTTATTCTGTATAGAATTCATATGCCATGATAATACACTCTGGAATAACATTTTGTTTTGTACTCTGCTCTGCTTTATTATCTTTTGTAAGGAAAAAAATTGCATATGTTGTTTTCAAAACTTCATTACAAGGAAACTGTCTTGAAATGCTATTTTTGCACCACAAGAGAAAAACATGAGCCTTAAAAGATGGATATATTTTGTAAAATAGCAGAGTGCATGTTTTCTAAATCTTGTTCCACTTCATTGGACTTCTGTCATTTATTTTTCAATCTCACTTGTACTTCTTTAGAGTCACTATTAAAGAGATTCATGATAATACATATTCTGTGGGATTTTCTGCTACTTGTTACAGTGTTTGGTATAAGGTTTTTGGATGAAGTTTGTTTTATATGTGACTAGATAATTTACTTAGGTAATTGTAATGAAAATACTGCATATACTTTCTGCATTTGGGTACTCTGAAGTAACACTTTACAGTTATCCCCTTTTAACACATTTAGAACATAATATCCCTTACTGAAATAATAACTGAATAACTTAGAAAATCTTCAATACAAAAAAAAAATCTCTATGTGTTAGCTGACATTTAAAATTGAAAGAACTTCACTGGATATGACCAAATACTAATAATGGGAACTGCTAGTGGAGATTCCTACCCCATGTAGCTGGAAGTTTTCCATCTGCATTTGACAGCTCAGTAGGTCAGGCACTGGTCTGAGATTTGTAATTATTTTATTTGTCACAATCTTTCAGTGTGACCTTAGGGAGGCTATTTTTCTCTCTGTGTGCCTTAGTTTCCACTCTGTCTTGTCTATTACACTTGTCAGTTTGGAGGATTGGAATTGTCTCTTACACCACATTTATACAATACCTTAGAGACTATGACATACACCCACAATGCTGGTAATAATAACAGATAATAACATCAAGAAGTTCTGCCATGCCATGCCCAATGCCAGCACAACTATTTATAATGGCATATGATGGACCAGACTAGAAACTAAGTTAGTGGTTTTGGAGCTTTTTTCCTGACACAGAACCACACAATTTCTTTGGGACCTGGACAGTGGGATTGAGTGTACCTTTAGCAAGGTCGTAGATGTCACCAAGCTGAGTGTTGTGGTTGGTACTCTAGAGGGAAGGGATGTCAGACAGAAGGAGCTTAACAAGCTAGGCAGGTGTGTCTGTGGGAACCTCACGATGTTCAACAGGGCCAAGTGCAAGGTCCTGCACCTGGGTTGGGGCAATCCCAAACATGGTCACAGGCTGGGCAACGAGTGGATTGAGGGCAGCCCTGCAAAGTACTTGGCGGTACTGGTGGGTAAAAAAACTCATATGATCTGGCAATGCATGCTAGCAGCCCAGAAAGCTAATTGTATCCTGGGCTGAGTCAAAAGAAGAGTGACCAGCAGGTCAAGGAAGCTGGTTTTCCCCCTCTACTCTGCTCTCATAGGACCCCACTTGTAGTACTGTGTTCAGCTCTGAGGACCCCAATACAAGAGGGACATGGAGCTGGAACAGCTCCCCCATGAAGACAGGCTGAGGGAAGCCTCTGTTCAGCCTGGAGAAGGCTCAAGGGACACCTTATACCATCCTTCCAGTACCCAAGGGGGCCCTACAGGAAGGCTGGAGAGGGACTGTGTACAAGGATATACAATGATAGGACAAGGGGTAATAACTTTAAACTGAAAGAGGGTACACTAAGTTTAGATATAAGGAAGTAATCTTTCACCATGAGGGAGGTGAGGCAGGAGAACAAGTTGCCCTGAGAAACTTTGAATGCCCCATCCAAGTGTTCAAGGTCAGGCTGGATGGGGCTTTGAGCAACCTGGTCTAGTGGAAGGTACTCCTACTCATGACAGGGGGTTTGGAACTAAATAAACTTCAAGGTCCATTCCAATTCAAACTGTTCTATGATTCTTTTATGAAAATCCTGAAATGGGAAAAAAAGAAAGGATAGTCCAGCACCAGGAAGGAGTAGCCTGAAAGGAAAGAGATGGAGTTTACTCAAGAAACATTCACAAATTACAAGTCCTGAAGCAGCAAGTAGAATAAAGAGAGTGAAAAAAATAAACAAAAAAATACTTTCATAAGTGAGAGAAAATGAACATCAAATCCAAAATGGGGGGGGAATCCCAAGAATGTCTCCCCATGCCTTAGCAGGCACGTTAACTTCTCCATCAGAGAAAATGTGAGATAACAGTTGAACTGACTATTTTCTGAAAGTGGGGGAAAGTCAGGAAATTCTTCCCATCCATCTCATTTGAAATCAGTAGGAAGAAGAAATGTAATTAAAGAACCATCATCAGCCAGGAATGAGAGTGATTCAAGTGAGTTTTTATGTAAGAGACTGGAATTCATCGTGGCACACATATTTTGCATGCTCTATAGTAATGTTCAAAACAATATCATCCTATAAGTACACAGTATTAATCTGACAGTCCACATATGATTCACATCCCCTCCACCAATTTTTTTTGTTACCTTCTTCTTAAGGTAAATTCTCCCCATCCTGTTTGTGTTATCTAAACTATATGATACTGCTTCTCAATGGATGACATTTAATTGGCTACACATATAGGAACATATAGATATGTATGTATTTATACATAAACAAGGACTTTTTAAATTCAGTTACCTAAAATGAAACTGGTAGATACTTTAACAACACTAGTAATTTAAAAACAGTAGAAATACTGATACATTTCAATCCCCCAGAAACAAACACACAGAAACAAAGTGAATCATATCTCAGCTTGGACCTTGAATAGTAGTTTGCTCATGCACACCTGTGTGCTCTGGACGTGCTATGGGAACTCAACCTCCAGGATGCATGAGACGTGTAGTGCTCAATATTTCACATTTTTAAGGATAGCACCAACTTAATCTGGCATGTCTGCTAGTTGCTATTTGTATGGACATCAAAGCAATGAGTCTCGTTTCTTTTTGACTCCTTCAATCTCCATGAAAAAACATGCCAGAGACCCTCAATTGACCTAAACTGAATTTTAATTTCAATCCATCACCAGAAAATCAACTCAGGTCATTATACCAGTGTGGTGGCATGATTTTTAAATCTGCTTTTAATGTATCTGATTATTTAATTTATTTGAGTAAAACAACAGACTTGAATACACATCCAAATCCCACTCGATACAGGCATTTCCTTCTTATCATAATAATAGATATAATTCACTATATATTACATAACGTTGTCATGAAGGCACACCAAAAGTCAATTCTTGGTGGACAATAAGTTCCAAAACAAACTTTATTCTAGCTGAAAAAGTGTAGCAAATAAACCAACTAGGAACAGGGTTTATACAATTATTTAACACTCCAACAACATAAAATACAGGTTCGGATATCAGTTGAGGAGATTATTGAGGTACGACAACATGAGAATAATGGGGATCCACACGTGCACTCATACAATCACAAGAAACAAAAATCAGTGAACTCTCACTCCAGGGTACCTACAAGAAATAATCACTCACCTGGGTTAGGTGAGGGTTCACACTTGCTTGGGTTAGGCAAGGACTCATTCAAGGATATATCCAGTAAATAACCATTCACCTGAATGAGGAGGTGAGGTTCTCTCAGTCCAGAAAGTCTCCTTAGGTGGCATCCTAGTCTAAGTAGAGGACTCCAGTTCACAGACCTGCTGCTCTGAGAAGACCACTCAGAGCAGTTCTTCAGTGGGGACCCTGGTTTATAGCCTCGTCATATCTGGCTGTGGGTATTACAACATAGTCTACAAGCTTCTCAGTTACTCTGGACACCTCCTTTGTTGAGGGCCCGGTCAATCGACTGAGGGTCCCACCCTTCCTCTCCCCCCCAGCTGGGTGGAGGTGAAGATACCTTGCCTGAGGATAGGGGAGGATGTGACTGTCAACACCTTGGCCCACCTTAGATGTGTAAATTGGATCATCAGCTGCCCTGTTGAAGGCTCTGGATCTCAGGTGATGTGCAACTGCCACAAACATAGTTAACATAAAGTGTAAATGTCAGCTCTACTACTGCAAATAGTATCTTGCTCTCCTAAAAGGAATGCATATGCATTTATTCTGTTTTATTAATTATGTTTAGCAAGTGCCAGGACTTGACAAGGCACTTCATATTAATAATTTTCTTTTGCACTATGTGTGATGTTCTGAATGTCAAATTAATTACATTGGGTATTATGGCTTGTCATGTGTTGTAATTGTGTCATTAATTGTTACTTAATGCATGTTTATGTACATACTTTGTGTACATAAGAGTTTTGTATTTTCTATATTGAAAGTATTTCTAATATTATTTTTTTTATAAAAGAAAATGAGATTTTTGGAAGCGATTTGTTGTTAGTTCGCTTACAATTTTTGTGGTAAGAGGCAAATTAAAATCCATTACAATGCCATCTAAACAAATCTTTCTTAAGGCAACATGTCTATTTTGAAGCTAACACTGAAATGGCTTCATATACCATTGAAATATATTTTCCCTCTGACTTACGTGGAGTAGCTACTTAACAGTCCACAGAAGAAATGTGCAGCATTTTAGAGTAAGAAGTAATTAATAATTGTGTCAGCTGAATTTCAAGGAATATTTAAGGTGAGTGTAGAGAAGAAGATTAATATTTGTCAACAGATTTTAGCTAACAGAACCTTAATTCCAAAGATGAGACATTATTTCATAATTGTAAAAGATCAGAATCATCACCTTAAGGTTCTTATATATTATCCAGTCCTAATTTATTTTATTTTACCTTCATCTTCTCAGTCACCCCTAAAAGTATGTTCACTGTATATGTGTATTCACAAAAGCGGACAACATTTTGAAAGCATATTCCAAACAAACCAGAAAGAAATTTACTGTTTTTCTTCACTTAAGGATATATTTTTGTTTGTGGAATTAACCACAACAGCCTTGGCATCTGTTGTTTTCATGTATTTATTTTATTTTCAATTATTACTTTATACTTATTGCCTGCTTTTTATCAGAATTTAATACTGAAAAAACCTCTCTTGGCTTTTTAGTCTAGCCATTAAAAGCCAGATTCAGGCAAAAACCTCAAGACAGAGCAGTTACCTGAGGAGAGAGAAAGTTGAAAGTGAAGGTGAAATTATAACTTCATTTAAGTTAATGGCAAAGTTCTCATTGACTTCAATGGGCATGGAATTTCATGCAGAGTGTGGAATTAAAGATTTATTTTCCTGAAAATGAAAGTATAGCCCCCCTTCCAATGTCATTTCACTGTGTAAAGACAGTAACTCTACGGATTAAAGACAAACTGCTCTTATCCTTCAAATACCTAATGAAAACACATTTCAGTGACAGAAAAGCAATTTCCGCAAATCAATGCTGTATAATATTATAAGCTCTGCATTTAGTAATATGTGAGTTAAACTGCAGAGAATAATGGTTATATTAAAGTATAGACTAATAAAAGTTGGTGCCTTTGCCTCTAACTTCTGACAATGAGGGTTATAAGTCTTTTTAAACATGCGAAGTTTCAGTTTTATGATCTCCATGTAAGCTAGCTGATAAAAGACATGCATCACAGTTTTCTTTCCCTGCATTACGCATAACCTCCAAGGCTCCCTACGTCTCAGTATGGGGAACTGAACAATACTTTCTTCAGACTTTCCAATGACTTAGCAAAGTTAACCAACTTTCCTTGGATGCTGCCAAAATTCATTGATATCTGAGACTTTAGACCGCAGAGGGTGACACAAAACCAGAATTATTTATGTTGGACAGATAAGAGAGAGAGGATTTTAGTAATAACTTTGTGAGAATTGACAGTTATGTTTGCACATTGCATTTTCTGTTCCTCAGTGCTCAAAAATTCTGCACATATAGAATAGCTTGGGTTGGAAGGGACCTTCAAAGCTCATCTAATCTAACTCCCTTGCACTGAGCAGGGACATCTTCAACTAGATCAGGTTGCTCAGAGCCCCATCCAGCCTGGCCTTGAAAGTCTCCTCATTGTAAAAAATTTCTTCCTCATGTCTAGAATATGATGCTTATGGTATGAGTTTCAATTATAAGCAGTGAATGCTGAAGCTGTGTAAGAAGTGATCCTTGTGACAGTGCCATTATAATTTTACGGTGTTGTATGGAAATCTGGAAGAATCTTTACACACAATTTTGTGGAAAGATGGTCCACTTCAATGAACAGGAAAAAAGGAAAAAAAAAAGGAAAAGGTAAAAAAGAAAAAAAAAAAAAGTTGTTAAAACTAGAAGATAGCTCTGTTCTATGCAACTTAGTCAAGACAGAAAGCATCACCAAGCTCCAGGACAAATTGTCATTGTGATGGGTTTTTGGGTTTTTTTTTTGTACATAGGGCTAGAAGAGGAAGCACCTGAGTAGGAGTTCCTGTTAACTGCAGCAACAATATAAGTGAAATGCTAAAAGGGACTGATATGTCTTTGTCTATTTTTGTGTTTCTTCATGGTGAGATATCCTAATTTTAATTTTCATGAATCTAGTACCTTTTTTTCTCTTCAATTTGGTTAGTCATTCACTAACCTTGCGACTACCAGCTACGGACCCTCAAAGGTGTGTGTGTATTGCACTGCTCTGCTGGAGGAACAGCCATTTACGTGTGTTGAGAGCTCCAGCATTCCAATACTTGTCTTTAATGATCCTGTTTAACCTCTCTGACTTAGCAGATCACAGTCAGCTGTTTCTAAATTTCTTGGGTGACAAAAGTGTCTCACTCCAGTCACACTGCTTCTTAAAAGTGTTAAAGTTACAAATGCACCTGGAAGTTCAAATGACCTATCCACTCTATTTCATCTGTTTTTCGAGAGATTTGCCTAGTTCAGTTTTAAGCCAATCAGACAGACAGAAGAGTTTTCTTCATTTTCATCTGGTGAATGAATATGCCACTGCTCAGACTGACTTCATTGACTAGGGATCTCAAAACTCATTTCTCCCCAGTCTTTCTCAAGTTTCAAGTGGTTTTCCTAGCTGCACTATCTTGTCCTCTCCCAATTTGGCATTTCTAGCTTTCAAACAACTACAAACTATTAGCCTACACAAAATAAATACAAAGAAATATTTAAGAGCTAAAGTGCTAAGCTTTATTTTTTCCCTGACAATATTTTCCCATTTAGTGTGTTGCCTGACATAATGTTGTATTTACATACCCTTTTAACTGCTGCCTGGAATTACCTTAGGTAGATCAGATTAGGCAGCTGATTGCTCAGAACCTTGTGGCTGAACAAAAGTATATTCTGTTTTCATAGGATTAATATGAAACATGCATCTTCACACACTGAAGGGTAAGGGCATATTTCAAACACGTGAGACTAAAGACAGTCTTGTAAGTCTGTTTATTATTGTAACTGTCAAAAGAGGCCAAAGCCAGGACCACAGGGATTTTGCTTCCTAGCCAGTTTTCTGCTCTTTTCCTGTGTGCATATTGGGTCTGTAGCAAGCACATCTGACCACACTGCCCAGAACAGGCAGAGAGAAGTTCCCCCCTAAAACTCCCAGAAATACTCACCTAAACATGATTGTTGAGGGCTTGATCCTGCCCTTCCTTTGATCTTTGATCAGGATTTAAGGTTATGTGCAAACACACACATTCTCTTGATTCACAAGCATGTGTACATTCAGAGATTCCTTGAAAACATCCTTGAAACTCCATTGAAATCTCCTTAAAGCTCAGCTTTAACTCTGCCTAGTATCTATGCCCGACCCTCAGGCCTTTTACTCAGCCACCCTCTTAGAATCCAGGTCTTTCCAGGCCTGGGTTTCTTCTCACACCATCTAGTTCAGCTTGAAGGTTTCCAATGCATGCACAGAATAGAGAGAGTAGTTACACAGAAAATAGTTAGAAATAAGATTTAGCGAAACAGGCCAGACTACGCTAATGAGAAACAGGGCTTAGTCAGACAAGAATTTTGACCAATTGCTGGTTTAGAATCATAGAATCATAAAATCATAGAATCATAGGAAAAAAAAAAATATTTAAAATATTTTATTTGGAATTCAGTATGAATTTAGAGAAATATCACTGAAAAAAAAAAACACAACAAAAACAAAAACTAAAACAAAACAAAAACAAAAACAAAAAACAGCTGTGAACCACTCAGATGAATAGATGGGAAATAAGCAGTTTTTCCCACTCAATGGGTAGAGAAACACATGCTTTTGAATACTACACATAGGAAAAACTTAGGCATTCTGTAATAGAGAGTTTTCTGACTATCTGGGTATATCCCTTAGCCTATTTTCAAAAATAAAGGTGATTGCTTTAGACTTAATTTTCATTAAATTTCAGTTGGTAGAACAGGGTTAATTGGAATTTTTTAATCCTGTAATATATTACAGGGATAAACTAATTTTTAATAATAATAATAAAGAAGAACGTTGCCAAAACACCAAAAGAAAAAAACATAGAAAGCTCTCATTGAAGAATGCACACTCTGAAAGCTGAATATTGCTATACATTTCAACAACAGTTCTCCCCAATGTCACACATAAAATCTATAGAAATCATTGCTCTTTTATAAATCTTAGGCCACAAAACTAAAGAAAATGAAACATATATCTATTCTTTTGTTTTAAAAAATTAAAACAAAGAATCATTTCTTAGACTTGACAGACTCCTTTTGTAGATAAAATGAACAAGAGCTTAGAATAAAATGATCATTTGCCATCTCACAACAGATAATAAGTTTCCAATCTGAAGTAATATTTACAACAGGATATATGCAGCTCGAAATAATATTTTTTCAGCTGAAGATTAGCAATAGTACTGCAGTCTATAATAAAGTCAAAAGTGAGTTTTTTATGTAACATTTGTACATGCATCATTCAAAAGAGAATGCAGCTTAGTATTGATTGGATAACAATTTGGGCAGTTTAAATGTCTAAGTTTCTAGTAAAAACTGTCTATCTATTTGACTCATTTTTCTGCCCATATTAGCTAGCCAAAGAACATTTTAAGGCACAAGAAGGAAATATGGAACTTGAAAAACAGTAAGCAAATAATTTTATTTGGAGGTAACTATAGATATAAGGACAGTTATAAATATAGCTAGCATAGAGAAGACATAGTAGCAAATTATTTCAATATATTTTAAATGATCACAGAATATATGTATCAATATGGTGTTTATTTCTTCTGTTCTTCCCTTAATTGCTACTTGCTTCAATGTAACCCTATTCACTGGACAAAAAATCAAGCAGAGACCAAGTTCTTGTTTTCCTGTCTACAATTTGTAGAATAAGCCTCAAAAAAGTGGGAATCAATAGTCTGAAAAGGAAACAAGAGGCAGGCAGGCAGGGAAGAACTTTATACAAGATGATATTACAGGTACCATTACCAAGGGATGGAACATAGCTGAGTTAATTAGATACTAAACTGGGGCTCTGGGAAATCTGGTCCTATTTCCCATCCTGCCGCAAGTCTGCTTGGTGACTTTGAACAAGTTACTTCCCTCTGAGCTGGTTTCTCCATATACAGACTGCAGATGCTCTCTTGTATATCATGTGTTGAGATTCACAGATGGAAGAAGTATTACTATTATTCTAATAATCTCTTTTCACAAGGCCCTTATTTCAGCCACATGCCAGTTTGTGTCAATTGACTCACTGATGGGTTATGGCTATTTAACGCTGACACTAGGGCATAGAAACATCCAAATAGCCACATGAAATAAATACTTATTGACAAGATTATAAATAATTTCTGAAAAATATTGAGGAATACTTGGTGTGCAATCTACCCTGGAAATGTCTCATTCTAAAAGAGCCACCTTAACACAACATCTATAACACACAGAAATGAGTGAGAAAAAAATGGTTATTACTGAATGTTTGTTTCACCCTCAGAAATCATAGACAGATGAGACAACATGACCCCTACCAGATCCTGAAAAACTGTAGAATTCCCCAGCCCCCTCAGAGTTAATTTCCTATACAGCACAATTGCAGAATTCCCTTCTGCAGAGAAAGAAACAAAGAATGTCTAGAATTTTTTTTGTCCACTGCCCAAATTCTCCTTCCACACATTATATTCCAATGAAGAAATAGTTCACATACATACAAAGTTTCAAGAGTTTTGATACAGTTCATGCATGGAGCTTTCCCAGTCACATACAACGTAGACTCATTGCCTAGAAGTGACCTCAAGAGGTTATATGATTATCCCTCTAGTTCATGGCAGGATCAGTATATAACAGATGTTTGCTGAACCTGCTATTTAAGACCTCCCGTGATGGAGATTTCAAAAGCTCCTATGCACTTCAATACTCATTTACTGTAATAAAAATCTTTTCATGCAGAACTTCCATTGCAGAAGGATGAGATGTTTAGTCAAATGGGAATACGAGGTTAATACATGGAGAATAACTTAAGGTAAGACAGAATTTAATTCATCAATTAATTTTGCAAGTTTCTTAGGTAAACTTGCCCAAAATTGTAATGTATTAACTAAACATATGCACAACCAGTACCTGGGGAAGAGACTATTTCTACTTACTCATTTACAACAGACCATGCTTAATCTAAGAGAAATAAGTAAAAATTTTAACAAAAAAAAAAACCCCTGCTTTATTATCCCCACAGGACAGAAGTCCATTTTACATTACATAAGCTGAAAAATATATTAAAATATTTTTATTGTAAACATCATGCATCTCAGTACATCATAATTTCATAATGTCCAAGTCAGTCCAACTCCTAAGACTTTTTAGAGTATGATAAAGTATTTGCTCTAACAAGAATCAACAGGCTTGCATTTGACATGAAAATTTGTGGAGTGGAAATATGAGAAGATTTACATAAAATAGGCAAATAATACAGAAGACAATGAGATGAGAAAAAGGAACATCTTTCATTTTTAACCTTGCAGATTAAGGATAAGATATCAGGCATATTAATCTTTCAAAGTAGTTCCTCACTGGTCTCTAGGAGTGATTTATGTTATCAAATCTCAATGCCATGCTCTATGATTTAATGTATTTCATTTAGCACAAGAAGGACTTTCTCTATCTGCTTACAAGGAAGTTAAAGGAGCTAGAGATGAGATATGATGGGATTCACAGCAGCTCCCTTCTGCCATAGCAATGAAACCTTCCCAGTAGTGTCACTGTGTGAGAGGGAACAGCAGACACCTGAGCCCTGAGATCATTGTGTAAGGAAACATGAAGAGCCCAGTGATTCAGGACATACACCTGAAAAGTCAAGTCTATAATTTTAATAGTGTTTCACAGGGTTTGTAATGCCAAAGAAACTATGGAGCAGAAAGCAGAACCCTAAGCTCACCACAACCTAGAAAGCCACCATATCAGTCTTCCTTTCTTTTGTTTTCCTTTTAACCTCCATAATCTTGTTAACCCTGTGAATTTTCTATTGCAGCCCCAACAGACTGCATGTGGGACACCCTCAGCCTGCCTAGCTTTTCAGCTGCAACATGTTCCCAAAAGATTTGCTTGAATTCCTTCAGATCAAGCAAATTGTATGACCCATATCTCATCTTCTCAGTATGTGTTGCCTTGCCTCATGCAGACAAAACAGCAAGATCTAACAGCTCAGATATCCCTATAAGTGGTGCATTTTGCTAGTTGATAGACACTTGTGCATCAGACTTCCAAGGAGTTTTTCTAGATGTTCCATTTTCAGTCTGAATCACCATCCTGAAGCTAAAACATGGTGTTGCGAAGCCTGGGAGGCCCAGGAGTCTTTTGCAAATGTAGTTCAAATGTACCTAACTAGACCCTGGTGGTAAAAAGTATGCTAAAAAGATAGTGGCTTGATGTGCTCTGTAATGTGACCAGGTTCCTGTCCTGGTTAAATTATGCCTCTGGAACAAATATCCCCCATTCCCGATGCTGGTCTTGGTCTCCCAGTTGCACCAACTGGACTTGACCTGTTTCTTCCCTGTGCAAGTGCCGAGCTTTCTTTTCAAAGTGAACTGGGCTATATGAGAGAGCCAGTGCACAACCTCCACATCACCATCTAATCATCAGAAACAAGTCTTAATCTGCCACACAGTACCCACCATAGTTAGTCTTCTTCTTCTATCATCCTTCAGTCAGCTATAATTGTGTATTGATTCTTCAAGTCACTGATATTTCTTCCAATCTGGTATTGTTATACTGGTGGAACAGGGTGGAAGGTGCTGTGCATAGATAGTGTCAGATACTAAACAGTTTACTTAGGACAGAAAATCATGTGTCTACACATTGCAATTATTTATGCAAAAGAAATTAAATTATTTCTCTTGCATTTGTATAATCCTTTTTTCTTGTTCAACTCTCTCTTCAGTCTTTTTTTATTATTATTATTCCTTCCATGATCATTCAGTTAACCCCCAAGGGGGTGGTTGCTCATAAATATTTAGAAATCTATTTGTTTGCTAGAAATGAATTTCTTTCCAGTTACAACAATGACAAAAGGGAAACTGTCACAACCTAAAACTCCTACACTTTGTAATACTATTCTGCCACAGTCACTATTGTACCTTTGCTTCCTGTATCATATTGCATCCTTCAAAACCTGAGCCTTAGGTGATTCCATGTGGTATAAACTACTGTATATGTTAGCAATTTTAAAATGTATGTTTTAGATTATTTGGTAGAAGTAATGTCTAAAAAGACTTCAGAGGAAAAAAAAAAGTATATTCTGCTAAAACCTACATCTTAAAAAAACAAAACAAAACAAAACAAAGCAAAAAACACATACACACAAAACAAAAATGACAAACAAACAAACAAACAAAAACCAAAACCAAAGAGCAGACAAAACAAAAGCACAGCTAGGATTTCTGTAACATTTCTCATTATGTATAGTTCCCTGAAATTAAAGTGATTATTCTGTTACAGTTAGCAATTAAAACGAACATACAAATGTTTGGAAGCTAGTGGAAGCTCTTAAGGTACAACAGTTGATGATTTCTGCAATATTCTGCCCTTCTCCAGCTGCAAGTTTAACTTTGAGAAATACAGTAATCCAATGTCTAGCATTTTACAAAACAATAAAAACAGCAGTATTCTCCTATTCTTATCAATTTATAAACTGTATTCATAGTAGGAGGAAAACCTGCTGAATTTTCCACTAAAGCAGCCAAGTAATTCTAGATTCAATTTTTTTTTTTTTTTTCCATTCAGTGTGGTGTCTAAGTTTCATACTGGATACCAGACAAGAATGAGCTACAAAACTGTATTTAAGAAGAGTGTTCTTTGAATAACTCCAATTGCTGTTTTTGAAACAGATATAATTTTATTTTCTTACTTATTGAGATTTACATTTCAAATATACTTCATTCAGTATTATTTTATCTGCTTAGTGAGACAGGGGTTGCTTTACTTATTTTGTCCACTTACAATGGGATACAGTTCACAGTAGCCACTTACTAAAATTAGGAGACATGAATCTCATTTTGTGTGAGACTTTGAGAAGTTATACCTGGCACTGGAGGAAAGAACAGACAAACACCCTATATTAATTCCCTCTTTATTTTACACAAGGACCTGGACACCAAGGGGCAAGAAGGACAGGGAACTTCTGGAGAGAGTCCAGCTCAGAGCCACAAAGATGATTAAGGAAGTGGAGCATCTCCCTTATGAGGAAAGGCTGAGAGAGCTGAGTCTCTTTAGCTTGGAGGAGACCGAAGGATGACCTTATGAATGTTGACAAAGGGTGAGTGTCATGAGCATGGAGCTAGGCTTTTCTCAGTGACAATCAATGATAGGACAAGGGGCAATGGGTACAAACTGGAACACAGGAAGTTCTCATTTAAATATAAGAAGAAACTTCTTCACAGTGAGTGTGACAGACAATGGAACAGGCTGCACAGGGACCTTGTGGAGTCTCCTACTTGGGAGACATTCAAAACCCGCCTGGACACATTCTTGTGTAACTTCATCTGGGTGTTCCTGCTCCGGCAGGGGGATTGGACTAGATGATCTTTTGAGGTCCCTTCCAATCCCTAACATTCGGTGACTCTGTGATTCTGTGATACTGTGAATAGCTATGACCTTTCACTTATGTCACATACTGATGACATTGTATGTGATAGCAGTCCTTAATACTAGGGAACAGCTGTATTTTGCTAACTGTGTGAATCTGAATTTCATTCTGGCTCTTCCAAGCCCTCCTGCTGTGGCTGTTTTCTTCATATACATTCGCACTGCCACATACATTAAAAAGAGTAAATCTATGTTCAGCCCATGAAGTGGACAAGTTGCAGCTTCCTGCACTGTTTAGCCAAAGGAACAAAACAATCACTTACACCTGCAAGGACTCTCTATTTGGCCCCTAAAAGATGCCTTTCACACAGATGCCAAGATCCACCACAGACGTATCACTTTTGGTATACGAGAGACAGGATATTTTTCTCAGAATTCACTGTCTGTCTTATCTGAGGAATAATGGGTGGAGATTTCACTTCATAAGAGATACAGGTGACCAGAAGTCCTCAAAGTGAAATCTTTCTGGGTGTATAGTAAAAAGGAGTGCCAAATCTAGTTACTGAATATCAGTATTCCTACTGTGAGAAAAGATAAGCAGAAGTTTATTTTAAATTGAGCTTTCTTCTCCCTTTTTCTTTCCATACTGTACTAATAATCCCATGAATGAACACTAAACAGTGGGTTTTTCTGCATCCTTCTGCCATTAAATGTCAACCACCACTCCAAACACTACATCCTCAGTCTGAGCAAACCAAAAGTTTCTCCCTTCATCACAGCAGACTGAACTCCACCTGATGAAGAGGCTGAAGGAAAGCTTTCTATAAAACTGCCCCTTCAGAATAAATATTAGAATCCTTTTTATGAAATATCTGTTTGACTTTTGTTTGGGAGATTATATGGTGAATGGCAGTGAGTCGTTATGAAGCGTAAATGAATTGAGGTGGTACTACTGTAAAGATTCTGTTTTCTGCTGCTGGCGACACTATTAAGAGTAAACACATCATCTCTGGGAGACATACGAAATTACTTAAATGACTCAAAGGGACAGAAATATATAAGGTCTTTATCTAAATCGTCCTTTTTATTATTCCACCTCTCTGATTCATTTTACTAGTGCTTCTATATAATCTGCAATAATTGCCAGTCCGTGAATTGTCAGTTAAACAAATAATTTCAAATAAATAATATGAGTTTTCAAATTGGCATTTTGCATCCCAGTGGAGCTCTCTAATTAGTAATATATCTTATATTTGGGGAACTTTGTCAGCATGATGTACAGTCAGTAAACAAAAATACACTTAATAATAATTGGTGAGAATAATATGTGCATTGCAGAACTATTTCACAGTATTGCACATCTCAAAAAATTAAGAATCAACTGGTAACTATGACCGAATACATTACAAGAATAACAACAAAATACATTATAATAATAACAACAACAATAATACATTAGTAGGGAAAAGAAAAAAAAAAAAAAAAAAAAAAAGGACTAGGAAGAGACTAGTCTTCTTGTTTCCAGTTCAAAGGTAGGACTGACATTTGGAAACTATTGATTCCCGATGTCCTGCTCAACCTACCTATGCTACCCATTTATGAACACATCTAATCTTCCATTTGTTATTATCCTGGCTTAGTATTTTTCCAGTTATAGACCTTCATAAAAACCTTCATAACTCTAAACAACTGTGTAATGTATTAAATAGTTGCATCTGACTGTGATTATTTATTTTGATTAAACTAATTTGCATTGGAAAATGCCAGTTTTCCATGGAAAGCATCCATGGAAAGCTTGAGGGACTCCTGAAATCATAGTCTATCAAAAATAACTTCAAACAGGAAATTGTAACCTCTTATCCATGCTTGTCGTAGAACGCTTAAATTACAAAGAGAAGAGATTCACATTATAAGTTCAGAAAATCATCTAATGGTGACAAGAGTGAAGCTCTGACACAACCTACCTGAAAACACTGTGTGGCTTTTGTATTTGCAGATCTTTAAAAGAAACTGGAAATACATTTGTCAAGAATGCTACTATCTTGGAATAAGTGATAGACTGGATGATTCATCAGAAGCCCCATCATCTCCCTTATGGATATTTTCTTGTATAAGAGAAAGGGAAAGAACAGATTATCCAACTTAAGGTACAGTGAAAATGAAGACCCTCCTCATACTCTAAGGGACAAATAAAGTGTTTTGGAAAAAGTAATCCTAGAGTTCACATGGCCACTCAAACATCAGCCCCAAGTGAGCACCTGAACACAGGAAAAATACACCTCAGATGCATGCACCAGTTTTGAGACCAGATGTTTACTGTAGTATGGAGGTACATGTACCATCACCAAAGTAGTACATCACATAGCATAGAGCTTGGAACTACCAGTGTCGATGATGTCATTTACCATTATATCCATTGCTTCATAGTGCTATCCAATGAAAACGTTCTTTGTGGTTTTGACTTTTCTAGACTGTCTTGTGTATAATTTAAAATGTATGTACATCCATAAAACCAAAGCAAAGCAGAAACTTTAAGATATTTTAGTTCATTTCCTTATTATTTTCATGAAATGCAGAAAAAACAATGGACACCTAGTTCTCAAAATGTTCCCTACATTGATCACTGATTTTCTGGGCATAAAACAACCAAACAATAAAGAATAATACTAATAAGTCAATAAAAATCGGACTATTAAGTTCATCAAGACCTTCATAATTCTATTAGAAAATAAAATTACATTTATTGCTGTGCAAAAGAAGCTTAATGTTTTCCATCATTTATTTACTGACATAAAAAAAAAATACAAGGAGTAAAGAAAGAGACAATGAGCTCTTTCAGAATAATACTGTTAAAAATATTTTTAGTACAGAAAACCCAATCAAGTTAAAAGGGAAACATGGACTAATAAAAAAAAAAAGAAGAATCAGCATGAAATTTGATTATAGTGGGATGGTTGAATAGATTAATCATCACGAAGTGAAATTAAAACATAATAAAGTGTTATAAGCAGCAACTTTCTGCTGGAAAATGTATTAAATTTCATCTGCTTTATCCATGCATAAACAGATTTAGGTAACCTGACCTCCTACATTTCTTTTATGGCTAGTATAAATCTTTGAAGTGTTCCAGCAATTAGGGTCATGAAGAAGGAGAAAAATAATACAAGTGTGGGAGGACAGGTTCTTTCAAGAACGCATTCTCACAGCCCTGAACACAAAAATATGGTTGTCAGCTGAGCATGGCCTTGTATTTTTAACTTCAGAATGAAACAAAAAAAACAGAAACAGGTATTTCACTTTTTATGAACTCCTACAATTATCAGCAAACTCAAAACCATGGTAACAGGCTTCAACAACTTTTATTTTTTTTTGGTTGAGAAAGCTTCCTAAGAATCTCCCTTGTCTTTTCACAAGATTTTTTTTTTTTTCTTTAATTTATTTTTAGCATACCTATAAGACAGTAGCTATTTTGTTTGGTTTTGTTTAGTTTGGTTTGTTTTCCACAGAAAGGCAGATCTTCACTCATTGGATATGTGTTTAAAGCTTTGTTGAAATGAATTTAGACCTCCTGTATAAATAGAAACTTGCTTTGCAGACATATTCTTCGTCAGATCCATCAGCCAGAGAAAACTATCATATCTACTTTAACTCTGCTGGAGTCATGCTGTTATGCACTCAGGATTGTTTCTCTGCTACTGTAGAGGTACTGTGCAAGAATTTTCTCTGAAATAAATTATAAAGATACTGTGACTTTAAAAATACTGAATCAATTTGAAATTTAGAAAAATGTGGCTTCATTATGATTAAAGAATGACACCTTTTGTAATGAAAAATACAAGTAGTAATCTGAGCAGAATATGGCAACCATGGTACACCAGAAAGTGATAAACCCTTTATTATGAGTCTGTTCTAATCTTCAAGATTCTTTCCACTAAGAAACAAAAACAAAACAAAACAAAATAAAACAAAAAGTAACATTTCATGATAGAAAGGAATGAATTTTTTATTACTGAAAACTGTCAGTCAGGGCACAAGTGGAGGTGTACAGCTGTGAGGCACTGGAATGCATGTTAACTAATAGCTGCTGCACTTTAGAATCTGTAGGAGATTAAATAATAAAACCTGTGGTTTTGTTTTATTTTTCAAAATTTCTATATAGTTATCCAGCAATAACCTCAGCTTCTCTTTTTCCCTTTACAACCTCACCTTTATCCATGTTCCTTTTGATCTCTTAAACTCCCTCATAATTCCTAGCTACTCTTTCCTCTCTGTATTAATCTGCCTCTTCTGTCCTTTGGCTCTCAGCTTGAAGCTGACAGACAAACAGACAATCTAACCTTTAAGAAAACACCACTAAAAACAGTGCACAATAAATCACTGGTTTGTGTGACAACATTTGATAGGAAGCTGGAGAAAGTTCTACACATTGTACTTTGAAAGATATTTCTGTATTGGTAAAGGAAAAGTCTATGCCACCTACTATGTCTTTACTGTCCTTAACCTCACAGATTCCTTCATAATTTAAAATCCTTAAAAAGAGGTATAGGTAGCTGAGTAATTCAAAAAGTCTGTAATGCATAGTAAGCTGCATGCAAGTCAGAGTAGGAATTATTTATTTAAAATTAGGTAGTAAACCTGGAAAAAAGACTTGCCGCTTCTGGAAGAACAATGTTCTCAAGTACTATAAGGAGAAATTTCACATTCATATGAGTGTCAACTGTTGTAGAGTACATTTTGAACTGGGACAGGGAACAGGACAGGAAAATAGAGATATGCTCTGCCATCCACTTACCCTACCCATTGCAATGTTTTCTAAATGAGGACCTCATAAAGCTGTCCTTTAGAATATTAATTGTTTCTATTATAGACAAATTTCTTGAAGATGCTACTACTCATCCATTTACCTTCTGGAAGCTTCTTGTCATGGCATGTTGTATGCGGTTTGCATGGCAAGGTTTTGATAGTAAAGGGGCTACAAGGGGTGGCAATAGAGTCAATGCCAGTCAGCTCCAAGGCGGACCTGCCGCCGGCCAAGGCAGAGCCGGTCAGCAACTGTGGCCAGGTCACCTGGGATAACATAGTTAAGAAAGGGGGAAAAAAACCTGCACAACTGCAGCAGGAGAGAGAAGTGAGAATATGTGTGAGAAACAACTCTGCAGACACCCAGGTCAGTGTAGAATGATGTGCTCAAGGCACCTGAGCAAAGATTCCCCTACAGTCTGTGGTACAGGTCATGGTGAGGTTGGCTCTGCCCTGCAGCCCATGGACGTCCACGATGGAGCAAAGTTCTACCTGCAGCCCAGAGAGGACCACATATCAGAGCAGGTGGATGCCTGAGGGAAGCTGTGACACCATGGGAAGCCCACACTGGAGCAGGCTCCTTGCAGGACTTGTGATCCATGGAGAGGAGAGCCCAGGTTTTCTGGCAGGACTTGTGACCCCATGGGGGACCTACACTGGAGTGGTCTGTTCCTGGAGGACTGCAGCCTGTGGAAGGGACACATACTGGAGCAGTTTGTGAAGAACTGCAGCCTGTGGGAAGGACCCTTGTTGGAGAGGTTCATGGAGGACTGTCTCCTGTGAGAGGGACCCTGTGTTGGAGCAGGGGAAGAGTGTGAGGAGTCCTCCCCCGAGGAGGAAGGAACAGCAGAAACAATGAGTGATTAACTGACCACAACCCCCATTCCCTGTACCTCTGTGGAGGAGGAGGTAGAAAAATCAGGAGTGAAATTGAACCCAGGAAGAACGGAGGGATGAGGGGAAGTTTTTTTTTTTTTAAGATTTGGGTTTATTTCTCATTATCCTACTCTGATTTGGTTGGTAATAAATTAAATTAATTTTCCCTAAGTCAAGTTTATTTTGCCTGTAATGGTAATTGCTGAGGGATCTCTCACCTGTCCTTATCTCAAACCATGAGCCTTTTGTTATATATTTACTCTCCTGTGTCCAGCTGAGGAAGGGAGTGACAGAGAGGCTTTGGTGGGCCCCTGGCATCCAGCCAAGGTGAACTCACCACACCTGTGCAGTGGTTTTTGGCCTCTGCATATTTTTTCTCTTTGGGACAGAGTGGAAACTGGTCATCAAATTCTCTAGTGGAATATTCTGAGAATACCCTGAAGGAGCATGTTTCATTTATGAACCACTTTGTTTTAAAACCCTTTTCAAGGAAACAATGTAGCTAGAGCATTCTAATTTGCATTTATCTATTTTCTACTGACAATACTGAGCCTCATACAGAAGCTGCCAAACAGTCTTTGAAGGAGGAAGGGCCCAAGGCCCAATTCACAGCACTATAATGTATGAATAATCCTTCACTTACATCGTAATATTTCCATATGGTAAGGGATATTTTGTCACTACCTGTTATAGTATAATAGTAACACTCCAGGGTAATGCTGTACACATTTTATGTTTGAAACATCTGTTGAATTTTGATTTGCAACATATTTCTGAGTTTTCAGACACATGTTGAGACTAGTTATCTTAATAGACTGCAAATAGTAATCTCAATATTTGTAAACAGATAATCTCAAAAGCCACTATCAGGTAATTTTTGCCTTATACAGTGTTATTTGCCAATATCTACCTTTGGAAATAAATGTTGATTATGAAAATGTGTTTACCTTATGAATTAAAGTTTTTGTATTGTAAATATTTGGCAGTGGGCACTTCTTAATATACAAATTGCAAAAATTTAAGAAAACATAGCTGCACTGGTTCCTTAAAGGATATTTTGCTGTTCATTCAATGTGTGGGCTCTGACTTGAACAGTGATCTTTTCTTTACCAGTTTGCTTACTTACTTGCCCTTTTTTTTTTCTTTTTTTTTCTTTTTTTTTTTTTCTTTTCCGTAGCTCCCTGAGGACTTCAAGAAAGGTGCTGTGATTGCTGAAGCATTACATCCTTCTCTAGGTATTACATGGCTGGAGGGTGTCACAGTCCTTGAGATGAATACTGCAGGAGTTCTGCTGGCAGACTCCCACAGTACATTGGCTATTGTGAATAGTTTTGTTCTGCCCCAGTGTCTATCGTGTGCATCATTTGTCCTAAGTTTAGTGTCAGTAGTTTATGAATTCACTCATTTTAGCTGAAAGGGACGGGTCTAATGCTTTCTGTAGCACCTGAAATTTCAGGTTCTGCATTTTCCTTGCTCTGCTACATCTTATGTACATCCTCTAATGGGTAATATGTTCTTAGTTAAATTATAATTTGGCTTTTTTAGTTGCAGTGTGCTTCTTGAATTGAACTGAGAAAGCTGTTTCAGGCTAGAGCAATCATCCATACACCATTCCCTATTTGGCCTTTGCTTACCTTTTTGTTTTTATTCTGCTAACTTGTCCTTATACTTCATGCTAATGCACACTCTACAACCTTTTTATTTTTCTTCACTAGTTACATTTATGCAAAATATTATCCTTCAAATAATTACTTATGTCCCCAATGTGATGAATTGCTTTCTTTCTCTTTTCTTGTCTGCCTGCTCTGACATAAGGGTTTTTAAGCTATAATTAACCCAGAGACAGGGCATTTTCCATTACAGTTTTCTCCATACCTTCACAGGTTTGCCTTTGCATTCTGTCATTACTGCTTTACATTTTTAAATTTTATTCTGCACCAATTTTGATGTCTTGCCCCCTTCATCTTCATGTTTTCTTTGTGCATTTCTATGAATTATCTTTGTATCTATTCCCCTTGTGCTTTACATGCAGATTTTTTTTCTCTGCTCTATTCTGTGTCAGTAGCTTTTAGAGAAGCTGCTGTGAAAGCTGAACATTCTTACTCAAGATCTCACTATTAATTTATGCTGAACTGTTTGCTCTTTTTAACACTAGTCAGTCATTTCTGTTGTTTGTCCATATATATGAGTATTTTTTTCTTTTCCTTGGGTTCTTGCTTATGCTTTTTCAAAAAGTTTTCTGTTGCACAAACATCTTATTGTGGAGTGAAAACACTCTCACAGTTCTTCTGGGCAGAACCAGCTTTCTGTCCACATAGGCTGCTGACATAAGAGGCACCTTTGACTGTCAAAACTAACATTAGTGGTAGAGTTAACTGTGATTTCTCCAGATTAGGTAGACAAGACATGCAAAGGTACAATAAATATGTTGGAAAACCCATGGTTCATATTAATTTACTGACCTCAAAAATTTTTCTGTGTCTACAGAAATTTAATGAGTGAGGAAGGCAGGAGAGAGCACATGCAAGGATGTCCACAGGACAGAGAAAGACACAGGCAAAACCAGAGACCTAGAAAGCAATCATTCAGAAAGTACTCCATGCGATTCCTTCAATACATAGGAGTAAAGATGCCAAAGTGTGTGTAAATGGCATTCTAGCATAAAAGGTATAAGAGGCAGATGAGAGAACTCACATCATCACCTGGCAGCTGGATTCCTCATATTTCTGAGAAGAAAGCCCCTATCAGTGTCATGATACAACATTTGTGCTGCCTCAAGTCAACACATTGGTTACCAATGACAGGTACCAAAACTGAAAAGGCAACAGTGAGGAACAAATCAGAAATTGAACAAGGTTAACATATGCTTCAATTTCTGATACAAAAGTGGCTTTTTCTGCAGATCTGGATCTGACTTGGAAGCAGAAGAAACAATAAGGATCCTTATTTTTTTTCTTCTAAATAAGTGAAAAATGCAGTAATATTTGGACTAGTTTTGTCTGTCCCTGCTTGTATTTCTTACCTTTGGACTGAACATAGCAATGTTTGCAGTTAGTACACTGCCAGTGTTTTCTTTAGAAAGATATATCACTTTGTCGAGAGCTTAGCCAACTGTTAGCCGGTCAGCTATAAAAATAATAGAAAAAGAAAGAGATGTATGAACTTCCTTCTCAAAGTTTATTTTTTCCTATCAGGATTAAGTGAGAGAGGGAGCCAAAGGGATTGGGACCATTCTAGAAATATTCCTTTGCTTTGTTTTTCTATTATTTTCGTTTGTAGCCAACATACTGTCTTTATGACTTTAGTATCACTCTATCATCCTTAAAGGCAAGCAAATAACAACTGAAGCTGCCAAGTGGAGGTTTAGCTGTTAAAAGGAGAAGTATCTGTATTCTATGTATAGAGACAATGCCTCTTGTTTTAAAACACGCAGAACCCTCTAGATCAGGGGTGTCAAACTCATTTTCACCAGGGTCTACATCCGCCTTGCAGTTACCTTCAAAGGGCCGAATGTAATTTTAAGACAGTATAAATGTAACTACTCCTACATTTATACAGACTTAAAATTACATTCAGCCCTTCGAAGGCAACCATGAGGTCGATGTGGCCCTTGGTGAAAATGAGTTTGACACCTTGTTCTAGATCATTGCCTGCAGAGATGCCAGATGCAACTCCAGGTGGCCGTGAACTTGAAAGCTCATTCTCATTAATACCTTTGCTAATAGCACAGTGATATTAAGCAGTGTAGATCACATTAAATGCCTTGCTGAATTGTACTATTTGTTCCAGCCCCAGGGACATAATTCTATTCAGTGAAAAGACCTGAGCCAGTGCTAACTTCATTCAGGTTGTATTGCCATTTTCATACATTTAGGGAACACGTTTACTCTATGACGTAAGTTTGAGGACTAAGGCATGCCTTTATCCAGATGGCTAACTTGTTCAGGGCCCTCAGTGGTATTCAGACATCACTGATTAATACTAAAAATTGCAGAACAGAGATATAGACAGACAGAAGATGCTAGTGAATACTCTACAGCTTTACTTTTACAGAAGGTCACGCTTGTATATAATATTTCTATATGATTTTTCAAGCTGGGGGCCAAGCAAGAGAGGACAAAACCACCCAGTGTGAGCAATTCAACTCCTCTAAGAGTCATCACTCCTCAAACTCTCCTCACCTGTGAGCCTAATGCAGCTCGTCCAAGGAAGTCAGAATAGATTTCTAGATTTGGAATCTGACATTTGGAGTGTCAGAAAATAAATGATTGTGAAACAAGGATGAAAACCTAACTTCTTAGTCCTGTCTTTCAGCCTGCTTTAGGGGAAATATCCAAATTACAGTCCCCACAATAGAAATTACTATAAATGGATTTGTGCCGCATTTTACTAAGTCCTACTGTGTTTAAGCAGTTTGTACTTTCACTACTCGGATTGTTAATGCATGTGAAGATTCACACACACTATTTATACAAAAAGCTAGTTAATAATAATGAATACAAGAGTACCTTCTAGAATGAAAGGACAAGCTGACTTCAATTTCTTCTTTGTCTTGTGTGGGTTCTAATCTTGTTGAAACAATTTTGTACCTGTAATTTAGGTTACTCTAAGATGTCTGAGAATTCATAAGGCAAGATGACTAAGTCAGTTAAACTGCAGGCAAAAATAATTGTGGGCAGCTGTAGCAACAATAGCCCTGAAAGAAAAAAAAAACCACCAACAATAAAGTTTTATTTGCAGTTTTAAAACTCTTAGTGTTCTGCTTGCAGTTGCTAGAATATTTTGGCAGCCTTAAATGGAATAGGTTTTCTTTGAAGAAAAAAAAAACAACAACAAACAAAACACAAAAAAACCCACAACAAACCTCTCTTTTTTAATAAGTGAGTTAAACCACACAAAAACGGGGCCTAATTCCTCAATATAGAAGACAACCAAATCCTGAAGTGGTTTTGTGGCTACTGGGGTTCTGTCACTGGTGTCCTTTCAGAAGGTTTTTGAAGTGTCATTGGAAATTGAAAGGAAGATTCCTTTTAAGTTATCTGAAGCTCAAAAGAACCAGAGTACTGAATATTCACTACCATGTTAGCTCCTGTAGAGCTAATGGAAATCAGTTACTGGTGGTCAATGAACAGTATACCACAGAGACCAATACTGATTCAGGTGCTCTTCGGTATCATCATCAGCCATTTGGATAATAAGACACAGGAAAAATTCTAGAAAGGGTATACTAAATGAGGGGGAAGTGGTTGTCGACACATGGTTGAATTTACTCTGAGAACAACATGGATAAACACGGGATTGGGCCAATAGAATTTGGTGCAGTCAAAATCAATCAATTCATGAGATTCAATAAGGAGGTGTCACCACTTCTGCACATGAGGTGGCATAACCCTACACATCAGTGCAGGCTGAGGGGAGCATCCTGCTGACACCACTGTGGACACAACATTGAACACAGAGCAACAAACAATGCATACTCATTCCATAAGGCAAATCTCCTACTGAATTGCATTAGAAAAAGAGTAGTAAGCAGACTGAAAGAAGTTATTGTCCAGGTATGAAGAAGCTGGGGGAGGTCCAGTGGAGAGCACTGAGAATCTAGGCCAAGAGGGGAGAGATTGAAGCAACTGGGCTAGCATCATCTGGTGGCAAGGACTAAGGATCCTCCTAACAGCAACCTACAGCTGCCTGAAAGGAGTAAGAAGGCTGATGAAGTGTCAGATGCAACACCAAAGAGCACCAGCCACACACTGAAGTAAAAATGTCTTCATCAGGAATGTGGGGTGGCACTTTGACTTAGAAGAAGCAAGATCTCTATCTTTGCAGGTTTCCAAGACTTTCCTAAGCAAACCCATGGCTGATCTGATAGCTCTGGATCAAGAGGAAGGCTAGACCAGATGACTTACAGAGGTTCTTTTCAACCAACGTGACTATACAACAACAGAATATTTACTGCTGTGTAAGAAGAGATACCTTAAAAGAGCTCTGAAAAACTCCTTTAATTATTGATGTTGAACTATGTGCATTAAAATTGGGAAATATCATTTAAACACAAAAGTCAGGATTAATCACAATTCATACATACAGTAAAAGCTGTAACTTTTGATACTTGTCCAAGAAACACTTGTCTACTAGATCATAATTATGCAGTTTCAATAAAGCATTTTTGACAATGTTCTTCTGAAAACTCTTCAGTAAAGCTTCAAGAATGTATTTTTGTAATGGTGCTTTGTGGGTTGGTTTCTGCTTGAGGCTTGATTGTGTGATAAATGACAGCTTGACAGAGATGCATAGCTGCCAGTGATTTTGAAAGGTCCATTTAGTTCTCATTATATACTGTGCACATCACTTTGGTTTTATTGGGCTTTTCAGGGAAGGGCTACACCATCATTCTTTAATTCTAAATAGAAATGGAAAGCTGTAAATCTCTATACAGAATGACAGCTTACAAAACATGTTCACTTCTCCAATTCACTTGGCAAGCATGCATTTCAACGTTGAAAAAGTAAGAGAAGCAGCAGGTCAAATCCCTCGTACTTTCATTATTTTTCATCCTGGAGAGGTAGGCTGAGAGAGGATTTAAATCCTAAACAAGAAGTACTTTAGCATACTTTTGCAGCCTTGTTGCCATAAGTTCGTATGAGAAGCCTCAACAAGAAAAAGCTTATTTAGGCTCATATAATTTCATGCTGAAAAAAATAAAGCCCAGTTGTTTCAGTACTGGTACATTATATGAAATGTAAATGCAGTGATAAAAAAATTCCATTGCTCCTCTGACCTAAGCCCATTGATTGTAATTCGGGGCCCTGAAAGGTTATTTCAATTAGAATGAGAAAATTGCAAACATCGGTCAAACATACAGTTTCATTTAACAATTTACTTTAAAAAAATAAACAAAGTGCTATTTCCCCAAACACAGCATGAACATAGGCAAGAAGCTCTATAGTTCTGAATAATCCACATCTACTCTTCTTACTACCACCTATCTGCAAAGCCCTGTCTCTTTGCCTCCTTGTTTCTCATTTCAGGATTTCTGTGTCCAGTGCATGCATATCCACCATTTCCAGTTGACAAGCTAATCCATCGCTAGCAATCTGAGACATAGTTCCTCAGGGGGAGCTCCTTCTTCCCCACTCCCACCACCTCATATGGCATAAACAGGGTTCATTATTTCTTTTTTTTTTTTTTTTTTTTTTTCTAAACCTGCAAGGAACTGATGGTAGCTGTGATAGTCTTTGCAGTCAAGGTATAGCAGCTGGTAGTCAAACCATTTTAGGAAAAACAAAAACAAAACCACAAAACAAACAAACAAACAAACAAACCCCCAAAACACTTTAAATAAAATTATTGCTATTGCAAATTTTTACTACAGGCTGGTGAGGTCTTTTCATGATGTAATATATTGTTACAAGGCAAGGTTTAGTGAGACATGAACATAAAAAAAGAAGATACATCTTTTAACAAATTTAGAATTTAAAAAAAAAAGTGAGTCTTCAATGGGACCTTCAATAAGACTCTCTATAACTACCTGAAGGGAAGTTAAAGTCAGGTGGGGATTGGTCTCTTCTCCCAGGCAGTTAGCAATAGGACAAGGGGGCATGGGCTTAAACTCTGCCAGGGGAAATTTAGGCTGGATATTAGAAAGAAATTCTTTACGGAGAGAGTGATCAGGCATTGGAACGGCTGCCCAGGAAGGTGGTAGACTCACCGTTCCTGGAGGTTTTTAAACTGAGATTGGACATGACACTTAGTGCCATGATCTAGTAAATGGACTGAAGTTGGACCAAGGGTTGGACTTGATGATCTCTGCCAGTCAATTCTGTGATTCTGTGATCCTGTGAAAGATGAACCTGAAATAACTGTTATAAGAGCACCCTGCCAGGGTTTTACTCCATTCCTTTTCACATTGTCGTTTCATTTCCTCTTCACATGCTATACCAATGCTTAGACCCTTTCCTTTAGTCCCATGTAATTTCCTCTGATCAGTCAGAATACCTGTCATCATTTACCGCTATGGCTACTATTGCTTTTTCATTATTACAGCTTGATCATTTTTCTGATAAAACCTTATTTTGATATCCTGATGTAAGATTATTTTTATTGTAAATAACCATTAACTTTGTACTTTTTCTTGGAAGATGATAATAATTCTGCTGAGAAAAAATCTAAACTGGAAAGTCCAAAGTTAGAAACTCAGTTTTATAAAACTGGTAAAACAACCTCAGAAGTACTTATGTATTTTTATATGTGAACTATTGTCAGTAAACTGAATGGAATACAGCAACAGAGCTTTGCTAATACATCTGAGGACATAATTGAAATTAATTATAAACTTTTGATTTATTTTGCTCAGAACCCTTAACCTATTTTGTCAGCAGTGGAGAGTAGGGGAAGTTGACATTTTAACACGTTGTTATTAACTAAGAGCCAGCTCCTAACTTCAGGACTTATTTAGAATGGTCATTGAGCTTGCTGGAGAGGAGCATGAGAGGAAAGGTAAAACTGTATACCTTTGATCCCATCCTGAGGAAACCATTAAAGAAACGGTCCTTCCTTCACTCTCTGACCAGGACCCAGAAGAGCCACAGAAGACTTCTGAAGAACAAAGGGACTACTGAAACCTATAGTGGACCCCTGTCACCTACCTCTTAAAGAATGACGGGAAAGCATTACTTCACTCATTAACCTGGTCATCTTATTTGAATTCCTCAAAATCAAGTTATGTACACGGCATGGAACAGTTTATGTCAACTGGAAATCAGTACATTTATTTTGGCAATCTCTATAAATTTTATCTTACACAAAACCTGCTGAAGCATGTTGAGAGAAATTCAAGAATGTCAATCCATGGAGAGCTGTGTAAAGCTCTCTCTGTAACATATAACTTCTATGCAATTGAATTAAAAAAATCACTGTAATTTCTTTGGATTTTGCTTTAAAGAACCACTAGGGAAAGAAAATAAAACAGGATTGTCACTCATCTCAAGAGGTTATTCAAGAGAAATTTCAGTCACAAAGAGATGGGTAAAATGTCTTCATAAATTGATCTTGAGAGAACTAAATCAGGCCCTGTAGTGAAACAAATAATAAAACATGATCTAATTTCTTCCTTTCCTTGCTCTCTTTTCTGAATGTAGTTACATTGTTTTATCTATATCTCCTGGCTGATTTTCATTCTTAAGGAAATCAGAGTATATTTTAGATGGTTAATTTGTCCATCATGCTCAAATTTGACTGATATTTTTCAATGTATTGTAAAATTATTGGGTGGAATGAACTTTTAAACCCCATTCCTAATTTTCTGCAATTCTTATAAAAAAAGAGAGCTGAGCAATAGAAATCCATTCTTCTTCTCCACTTTAGTTTCATACATTGAAGCAGAAGACAACAAGGTCATACATAACATCAAGGGAAAATGAGGCAACACAGGTTCTTCTTACAGAACACCATCTTCCTATGTTACAACTGCAAGAAAACAAACCATTAGTATTTCAAGAAACCAGACAAATAGATGTGGAAACATCAACATGGAAACCAGAAGCATATCTTCTACTAAGTTACTTTGGCACAAAAATTTCAAGGGTTTTGTTTCACAAGATCTTTTTGACAAGTTCTTCCGATGGGTCCCTCCAGAAGTCCAAGATTGCTGCTCAATATACTTTTTGAACTTAGAAAAAATAACCAGAATAGCCACATTTATAGCCAAGGGATCACTCCTAGAGAACTGATAGTTAATGTTTGACATGACATCGTGGACTATAGGACTCAGAGTGTCTGATTTGCACTTCCATTGAAGAAATGCAAATATTTTGTTAGGATTTTTTCGCAGAATTTTACCCACAACTACCACTGACAGGTGACATCATATTAGTGATATTAGTGTGGTCCTAGAATAGCACCCAAGAGAGAAGAGAGTATCTGCTTACCATTTTCTTTTATCGTTGACCTTGTACAGAGGCAATAGTAAGGCTTGCTTTCAAAATGCTTGTTTCTGCTTTCCCAAGATTATTAGTCTTTCCCAGTACAGGATTTATAGTCCTTAAAAATAGCTGCCAATAAACCAAATCCCTCAACACCCTCTTCTAGGATTAAAGCCTTCACTTGGACTGAAAAAAAATCAAAACCAAACAAAACACAAAACCCACCACCCATCAAAAACCAACCCTCCATCCTTTAATTTCACCAAGCATTTGACTCTTTTTCCTCCTAAAAGGTGTATAGCAAGGCAAATTTGAAATGAAACAAACCTGCAGAATTCACAGAGTAACTGCTGTATCTCAGTGAGGCAGCTTGGCAACCCAGACTGAAAGAAAAAGAAAAAAAAAATAGCTATTGAATTCCATACAACAAAGAAAGACTAGTAGGGCTTTTGTTTTCTCTGTCCTGATGGATTAACTCTCTCTTTTCCAGAAAATAAAAAATCAACCTGGATCTGGAGAGTTTCTCCACATTGGAGTTTTTGGGATTTCTGAGGTCCATTCAACTGCATCTTCCTCAAACTTAAATGATTGATCTTGAACTAATCCTATAAAAATGGAGTATTTTAAATCCTTGGGTTTTGTCTACATATATATGTGTATTGTCTTACAGTATGCCAGTCTAGTGTTAACACCACGGTTCAGCTTTGCCTGTTTATACTGCATGATCAAGTATTATTGTCTTCCTCTAGCACAAAAAGCGGTTCTAAATTCAACCATAGGCCAATGTAAATATAGACCTCAACTTTCAAAATCAAGGAGTGTTTTTCCATTACATCTGAGACTGATTATATTGTGATAAAATTGATTGTGACAGTCTGGTTTAGTAACCCTGGGATGCTTGTTTATATCTTGTTTATGTGAAATATTTCACAAATCCCACTACTGATTTATTTACAATTACATTATAACTGTATTGCTTCTCACGTATTTTCTTCCCCAATTATTTAAGAGTCTGATAACAGAGACAACTTAGTATTACTTAGTATCAAAAGACTCCTTTCTGAGAGAATAACATGAAAATATTCAGGATTTTATTTGTTTTCATAACACTTTCCATTCATAAATCCAAAAATAGAAATTGGTATACAGACATCAATTTAAAAGCAAGTTCAGTCCTTTTCAGAATATACTCTAACAGGAAAAATGGCAATTTCCCAGCATACATACATCTTTAAAAATAATATTTTGAAATTACTGTTTATGATTTTCACTTTGCTAAAAAATAAATAATTTTCTAGTCTGAGAATAAACTAAAAGTACAAATAAGATGATAAAATGAGTGTAAGAATAAATACAAATATTTAAACCTGCATCCAATGTTACACATATGCAAACTTCAGAAAGTCCATTCGACTGTGATAGGGATAAGGGTAGTGGTCACAAAATGACTGCCTGGACAAAAAAAAATGTTTGTTGACAGTCACCTTTGTGTTTCCTTGTCCCACAGTGCATTTGACGTCATATATATTTTAAGGGAGCAGGGGGTCACAATAAGAGTCATGATAGCTGACAAGCTAAATATTAATAAGATAAGGATAGAAACTAAATTCAGTCCCAAAGTCTTTTTCAAGTGCCAAAAGCTTTTGCCCACTCTCCACAATGAACAAAGAATTTTTCATGTTGTGAAACAAAGCAAAGCAAAGCAAACCAAAACCAAACAAAAAACAAAGCAAAGCAAACCAAAGCAAACAACAACAACAACACAAAACTAACAAACAAACACATAAACAAACAAACCAGGCCCAGAACCACTTCACTTGAAAGTAGTCACCATAACAAGCCTTTTAAATCAGCAGCAGACTGCCTCGAGTTTCTCTGCTATGGAACAGAAAGAGTCACGTCCAAACTGCAGTGCTGCCTACTTAACCTCTGAATCACCCTTGGCAGAAGCTTCTTTTTTCCCTGTACCTACTGTGTGAGCAAATTACAGGGGCTGTGCTCCCACCTTGGACATCTCATGCTGCTGTCTCAAGACAAAGAGTTTGAGTGCTTTTACTCAGCCTCTTTCCACTCTAATATATATACGTGAATCATACATATAATTTGGAGGAACTAAAACACAAAAACAAAGCACAGAACCATAGCGGTCCTGCACTACAATCCACAACACTCTAATTATCATATTACTCTTAGTACACAGCTTTATTGCAGCAAATCTTCTGGCGTAGGAAGAGTAATGCTATTTAGAACTCCTATATTATTATGCAATTCAGCAATGTGTCACTTCTGTCAAAAAACAGCAAGGGCTGTTAGAGCATGTTTGTGTTAATTCAGGTTCTGTAACAATTCAAATCCCTTTTGGGGCCAGATATTTATGCAGTAATTAAGGCCTTGCATATTATTGAGTGGAGCACAACACTGAATGCTGAAGTTGAAGCTCAAAGTTCAAAAGACTGAGTTAAACCTTGTTCTGGTGTTATTCATTGTTTTCTACAGCAACGTTCCTGTTAACAGCAAGACCAAATGTTCCTATGTGTTTTGCATAATTTCCCACTGAAACCATTCAAAATTAGTTTTTCCAAACATACCAGTTACAGTAAGTGCCTCCTACTGGTGCTGTAACATAAAACTCTCCAAGGCTCCTCTCCCTGTATCCCAAGCAAATGTTCATTCTTAGCAACACATACTAGAAGCTGTTATGTGCCACGGTTGGGCTACTGAAAGTGGGAAGCTGTGATACATTGAAGGAAGATTCACTCTCAGTTTTAATTTATCTACCCAGAGTTTGAGGTCACTTTACTTTCTGGGAAAGTTTCCCGGAAGAGAGCTTAGTAGTCCTGAAATATGTTTGTGACTTTGTCTGTTACCCAGACTATACCTAAACCTCCTGCCACTGATTCCACTGGGAAACTGTGCGGTACAACAAAGAGCATCTGCTAACCCTGAGCAGCAGACCAGAGATACAGAGTTCTGTCATTATTTATTTAAAACAAAACAAGAAAATGTCATTGATGTAAACTTCGTTTCAGTAAAATGCTTAAGAAAGTGACAGCTTTGGATGACCTTGGTCTAATCAAAACATGCACAGAAAATTCAGCATTGCATAAGCTTTCATAAGTGATTAACAAAAAGAAGATGTGAATACAAAGAAGGATGAAGAATCGTCAAGCAAGTACAAGGCAGTATTTGAAAGAATAATGGTGTGAAACCATCAGTACAGACTTAGCCTGAACATTAGTGAAGTTTCTAACTGGGCAAACCTTGAGCTTGTTTAGTCCAGTATAAAAATCTAAAGGGATCTTGTAGTTCTCCACTATTAATTACGAACAATAAAACTCCACTTTCCTTTTCAATGTTGATGGATAAAGCATACTTTAAAGAGTTACTAGCTAAATGATCGCGTGTATTCATTTCTAAGCATTCATTCATGCCTGTGACTCCTTGACATAGTGCACTGGCACACATGCACACTTTGCTCTTTTTTACTCATTGCCTCATAGGAACTCTGCCCCTTTCCCAATTTGAAAGCAATCCACGATGTGTCAGTGAGATGTGTATTGTTTCTGAAGAGTGCTATATTAACATGCTCATCTTCAGGAATACTAACCAGCTGAAGTGTGCTCTGCAAATTAAAGCACAGCATGCAGATTACTTCCACCCTGGCAGAGGCTATGGGGTACATCTGGGGAGACTATTATACTGACTAAATGCTTGTCTAGACTAGGATAAAAGGTGCATTTTAAAAACATGTACCTGACAAATTGAAGTTACGTCAACAATAACCAGTAAAAATGTTAATAGCTAAGGCAATAGCTAAGGACTCTCAGATTTATATTACTCTTTTTGTAATGAGAACACTTTCTTTTTGTGGGAAATTTAATTAAATCGCTATTTGGGGAATTAAGGGACAGCTTTTCTTTGTTTCTATACTTTGCTTATGATTATGACTGTTCAACATTTTAAATGATGCAGAACAAATGTTAATGGTAAATTTCTGGAGTGTGATAATTGATTTCTTTATTAATAAAGGAAATTTAATGCTCCATGGAAAGCCTGTTCTAACCTACCATTAAGATTTTGCTTTGAGAGTCATCTACAAACTGCAGTTCTTCACCTTGAAGGGTGCTTATTCCTCTTACTAAGCATAACTGCCTTTGCACAACTGCTAATCATATGTGGGATGTGATATTTTGGAATCACTAAGTGCTTAACACTGTCATTAGCTTCCTGTGGGATTGTGCTCAGCACTTCTAAGAGCCAGTTCTGTGGAAAATGAATCTGTTCTGCCATTAAACATGTGGATGATTAAAGTGCAAGGAGACCCACAGCAGGCTTATGATGAAGAAAAACAGGGGGCAGGTCTGTCTTAATTTGAGTCTGTACACAGTAAGTCATTGTGGCAGGTATCCCGCAGGACATGAGCATGGAGCACAGCAGAGGCCCCCAGAGCATGTGCACAGGGTGACACTGGAGACCCAATGATACTGACACGAATAACCAATGGTCAGTTTACTGGTCACTAGATCAGTACGACCTGGAGAGATTCATAAGCTCTATCCTGCCCTGGCAGAATGTATATACATCAATATCCCATGTATATAAAACATGATACATTTGGTGAAAATGCAGAAGAGGTGACAAAAACCTATAAAAAAACATAGTCACAACCTCCAGAAGAAGAACAAAGAGGGGTTTTGCTCAGCCACTCTATGCTCCCTAGCATTGCAGAACACATGACCTAATCATTCTGTGGGTTATCCATGGCACCTTCACCATCACTGGACAAAAGCAGTGATTTCTGAGGTAGCGTTCATCACATTTTGCTTCTGCAGACTCAGCAACTGCATGTACAGCATTCTCTTTTACTTTATCTTGTAGTAAATGCATTAGAATTTTAAAGAGCTCTGTGTATGCTTGTGTGTCCAAAGGACAAGTTGATCATTACTAAAGAATATAAACAGTTGTCACACTTTGGGAAGTACTAGAACAGAAAATGTGGTGATAGAAATACTAGAAAGAAAACATCTGTGCTTCCTTAACAAAATAAAAAATTAAAAAAAAAAAAAAAAAAAAAGACAGCATTGTAAATTCAGATACTTTCAGCTGCCAGCAAAGCAGCTTTTCTTTTTTAAAGGTGTACTTCCAAGATTACATTTGTGCAAGCCAAGCTTTTATTCTGATAGACATTACCACTGCCTCAGCTGTGCACACACTCAAAGGGTGTTTGTTTAAATCACCTCCAGCTAACAAGAGGTGATATGAGAGTAACTGGGAAGTGTGTGAAAATTGCCTGAGGGCAATTATGAATGCTATTTAAGCAATAGTTTTTCTAAAATACACCAAAGGACCTTAATAAGGATGTCACAGAGCTACTCCGGAGGCATATGTAGGATGCCAAAATGTTTTTAATATGTGTTACAATATTAAATATCTATTCCCTGCTATGTTACTACTTGTGTGAGAATTATTAAAACTCATTTTAGAGTTACTAATGACTCTTGTCAAACAGGCACAAAAATATTAAGAAACAAAACTCCAGTTCCTGCAATTCAACATTCTGAATAAATGGACCCTCAAGTGCCATCTAGCGTAGATCTGACTCTACAGTTCTAGCATGAGTTCACTCCTTTCATGTTATTTAATTCCTTAAAGTTTCAATCAAAGGAGAAGTTGTCTTGCTGCTTTCAGTTTCTGCAGACCTTTTAGTATATAGTTAGAATTTCAGAAAATTTATTTAACCTTGAATTCTGGTATCATTAAGATAGAAAATTCAGCAAGATGTTATTTTTGTCTAAATTTTCTAATGAGAAAAAGGCAAATTTCCTTTAAACTCACATATTTTATTGTTCAAGGAGAGGAATTTGTAACACGGCAAGGCATATTAATTTGATCTGATTAAAAAACAAGGATTAATTACAAAACTCAGAAGTCTCATTTCCTATGACTCTCTGTCCTATGGATTCTGATGCCCAATATTCTGGTAAGTGGAAGCAGCAACCTCTGCTTGTCAGTGGCATTCATTTGGGTTTCTTTTCTCTAGCCACAGAGGAACTTGCTCTCTTTAACATCACTTCATACTCTGTTACATGTAATTATTCCACAAGCTAAAAAAATACTGAAAGTCTAATAGAAAGTACATTTGAAAAAAAAGCATTATAAGAAAACCAAGTCAATCAAATAACACCTTTGAAGAAGAGAAGGCCACAAATATAAAATGATAATTTAAAAAGGAAAAAAAAAAAAAAGAGTTCCAATTGTGTCTTGTCAGAACCGTGGAGTGGAATTACATACAACTCAAACAGCTTCAAATGTTATCAACATCAGTTATCATTTTAAAGAAATATTAGTGGTGGTTTGCTAAACTCCTTTGAAGGAAAATATTATTTGATATTTGTCTTTTTTTTCTGATAGCATCTGATATTCATAGTCTTATATCAATTGAGAGTAGCTTTGAAATCACACTAACATTTATATATACATAGGTTTTACATGTGGTATTCTTTTTATTTTATTTTACAAATGAGTGCAAAACAGATTGTAAAGAGGTCCATATATAACATTAAAGATAACCTATATTACACAAATATAGAGAAAAATCTGATCAATAATTTTACTGTTTGTTATTTATTTTCAGCATGTGCAGACATGGAGTTATGCCACTAAAAAAAAAAAAAAACCAACCAAAAAAACAAACAAACAAACAAACAAACAAAAAAATTATATAAAATTCACTAGGAACAGAAAATATTCCTCAGTAAATTGTTCTTTATTCTGAAGCAGACAAGGAATGAAAATAAAATGTCAGTCAAGGAAAATATTACCTACACAATCTGCATATCAAGTTTCAAGGCATTTTTGTCTTCATTTTATCTTGCCATATTTGTGCATTCCTGCCCTTATAAGAAAGCTCTTGTTGGCCTTCACCAGACACATAAGGAAAGGAGAAAGCTGAAAAAGCAAAAGGAAATTCCAGGATCTAACATTTCATCCCTGAGAAACTTATTCCTGAAGACCTTTACATTTACACAGTTCTTTGGCTGATTTCTGCTACTTCATATTACACAGCCCAAAACACATTCAGAAGTTAAAATTATAACTTAACAGTTGAAGTGTTCCCTGAAACAAAGTAGAAGGCAGTACAGAGAAGAAATGTCAGTTCAAATGAGCTGTGAAAACCACAAAAACTGTTCTGCTTCAACTCCTTGATTCATCAGGCAGCACATAGAGATGCCAAACTCCAGCTGACTTCAGTGGGAGTCCTGTACTGGGAAATGCAGAAGAACCTAACTATTTTTTGTCTTGATTAGATTTTTTCCCTTCTTATTCTCTAAAGATATGTTAAAAATGAGAATTTCTTCTAGATTTCCTCACTGGACAGTCATTCCTTATCAATAATAGAACAGAAAGCTCTAAATCAATCAGCCCTGTGGCCAAAAGCAGATTCTAACTTAAAATCACCAGGATATGTTGCTGCAGTTTCAAAAAAGAAATTACAATAATGAGAATAATTATGATAATACCTCATCTCTTAATGATGTCATAAACTTAGGACTGGATTCTGAAACAACTACAAATTCATGTCACATATGAAGTGGACTAAAGCCTTGTATGGATACCAATGCATTCAGCATGGGCAGACAAGAATCCACCCATAGTCCTGAATGTTACCCAAATTAAAAACCATAATATTTATTACAAATGTCAGAATAGAAAAAAAAAAAAAAAAATAGCATGACATATGCTCTGTGGTAAGTTTTGACAAACAGGGATTTTCTGCAGCAACCAGATATACTGCATGCAACCGGGTTTGCTTATAACTCTTCAGCTCCCTAAAGCTGTCCTCATTACTTGCACTGTAAAGACAGGCGGCAAAATAAAAATAGCAATTAAAAAAACCAAAACAAAACAACAAACAAAAAAACGCAAACTAAACCAAACAACAACAACAAAACACAAAACAGCAGTGGGTGAAGTACTACTTTGTATTATCTAAACAAATGAACACACCAAACAAGTTAAGGTCATGCAACTCACAGTTTTAATTTTGCTCTTTCAAAGCATAGTGCTTTCTGGTAAACCGAAAATAAAGCATGGTTTGTTAGAAGTCTTCCTTGTAATTTTTCCCATGCCTTCTTTACAGAAGTTTTCATGTCTGATTTAGAGAACTAATAATTTGAAATCATCTGCTCATTAACACTGCCCCTTTACATGGCCCTGAAGTGTCACATAAAATACACATAGCCCATTCCCCATGGAAGGAGCAGGAGTGGCTGTTTCACAGAATCACAGAATGTCAGGGATTGTAAGGGACCTCAAAAGATCACACAGTTCAATCCTTCTGCCAGAGCAGGAACACCCAGATGAGGCTACACAGGAACGTGTCCAGAAGGGCTTTGAATATCTCCAGAGAAGAAGACTCCACAAGCTCCCTGGGCAGCCTGTTCCAGCATCTGTCACCCTCACTGTGAAGAAGTTTCTTCTCATATTTAAGTGGAACCTCTTGTGTTCCAGTTTGTACCCATTACCCTTTGTCCTATCTTTGGTTATCACCAAGAAGAGCCTGGCTCCATCCTCGTGACACTCACCCTTTATATATTTGTCAACATGAATAAGGTCACACCTCAGTCTCCTCCAAACTAAAGAGACCCAGCTCTTCAGCCTTTCCTCATAAGGGAGATGTTCCACTCCCTGTTTGAAGTAGCTTGCTGCTCATTTCCTACGTACAACAGGAAACTTCATTATCACCTTATATAGGTGAAATCATACATTTCTGCACTGATCTATTTTGGTAACTGAAGGTGTCAAAATGCTATTTGGTTATTGGGATACAAGGGGTATGGTCATAATTAACACTAACAACTTTATTATCATCACTACAGTGTATATAGCTTTTTTGTATAATATTTATACATATATATGCATATATGCACCTCTCCAGCTGGAAATTAATGACATTTACTGAGCTATATAAAAAGGAACAGTACAATATGGTATTTTATTATCTGCAGAATGACTTCCTCTCTGAAAGTAGGCCCAAGAGCCCCACTAGATTTCCCATTTTTGTGAAATTTGTTATTATGAAGACTTACTAATTGGTCATATCTTCTTGAATCAGTCATACGCACCATCTCTTATTACAGCAATAGTATATATTTTTTACACTTAGGGCTCATTACAATGTGCTGCTTTTTCTCACACGATCCCTCTTAATTATTATGCCTTATATGCACCCTGTAATTTGCTAATATTAATATTCCACTCCAGAACTCCAAACTAATAGAGTGAAATTATTGTTATTAGGACACTTTGCCAACCAGAACAAGCAGATGTCCCTATGAAGTGTAGAGTTTATTTAAAAAGAAAATCAGTAATGGCTAAAGAGGAAACTAAAACAAAACAAAACAAACAAATAAACACTACACTATGTTGAATGAAAATAACTGCACTCCAAGCCAAATTCATTGCAGGCACAACTTCATTGACTTAAGTGGAATTATATCTAGTAACATCAGGCATCAATTTCAACCATTGTCTTTATTTCTTAAATTAATCTTTATTTCAAAGGATCAGAATTAAGAGAAGAACACAAAACTTCCCATTTATTTAACATCTAGTTAAATTCTAGTTGCCACTATTGAAACTCCTTTACATGGATTCTGTGTGTGTGTGTGTGTGTGTCTAAATCATCTCAGCTCAGCACTCATTATGCTCACAAGTGCCAGATTAAACTGGTCCTGAAAAACAGGACATCTTAAAAATGCAATATGGGTATCTAAGAGCATTCATATCATTATGTTTTTAAGATACCATTGCATTTGTATCTTCTTGAAACTTCCTAGACCATACTGTGCCTTTTTCGTCTTACAAATAAATCTGCTCTCAAAACTCTAGATGTTCAAAAATTAATAAATGTTCCTAAATGTATGAAGATGAGTAAAGGTTTCTTTCCTTAGATTGCCATGGTACCAGAGAACTAGTGTGAAGTCTAATGCTGCATTTAATCAGATTTGATATCTGTCTGTTGCCAAATGAATAACTGTAGCGCTGCTTACCCTGTGCTAGGTGGTACATCTCCCCTCAAGGTAACCCAGCTCAAAAAGCCACACCCAGATCAAACCAATCCTACAAAAAGAGAGAATAGTTTTCTGTTGGTGGTAGCTAGCCATAAGATTAATATCTCTCTAATATCAGACTATGTTCAGTGTGTTGTATGGTGTTTCCATCTGCAGCTGCACGGTCCCATCTTTTCAGGTAGCCACCCAGGAAAGCATGGCTTGACAATGCAAAAACAAGAGACATTTTCAGTAGCATGATGTTTTCCAACCAACTCTTCCTCTGAAGATCCAGTTAAAAGCTATTTTCAGTTTTCAAAAACTAGAGATTTTGATTCAAAAAAGGGAATTAAAATTTAGAAAGTGGAGAAGTGATAGATTTATTCTCAAAATACATCAGTCTTTGTAAGATGAAAGGTGTCATAAAGTAAAAGCACATTTGCAGACATTTTTTAAGAAGTTATATAGCTAAATCAAGAAGTTCTAAACCACTATTTTGGTGGCTCAAGTTCAAATTAAATCTATTATATTAAATAGTTCATTAGATATTATACTTTGGATATATCCTGAGCAAAACATTTATTGGACAGGTACATCAAAAATAGATACTCTAGTTGTATTTTTTGTATTTATTGGTTGATGAGAGCCATTCTGTTTTCCTTTCTTATGTATTCTATGATTAATATAGTTTTATTCATTTTGCATAGTAATTGTAGTTCAACATTCTCCGAGGAATATCTGTCACAAAATACCACATGTTTTTTACAGAGCTGAACATTTGTGTGAGTGAAGAGAAACCACAGTGGTTTGCCTTTGAAGGCAGCCTAATGTGGAGCTGGGGTAGGGAAGGGAAGAGGCATGGGGTTTTTTTGTTAATGTTTGCATCATATAGTAAGTTGTGCTATATTCTGTTTCACATTGTCCTAGCCTTAAAATAGCAATTTCAAATGACAGATTTCCTGTTTTCTGCATCTTTTTTTCCTTCATTATTAAATTTGCCTTTCATTGCTATTAATTTAAATGAATATTTAACCTACGAGGTCAGACTTTGTGCCACACCCAAAAGATTTCCTGCTAGACTTCAGCAGGAGATGTACATTCACCTACATATAGTGAAATATTTTATTTGCATTAAATTAAATATCCTAATGGAAGAAGATGGAATCTCTTAAGGATTCTGTGAAGTACTGCAAAAGTTTTTTACATTTTAGATCAGCATATGCACAGGCTCCCATACACGTCCATGTGTAGGTGTCTGCAATATAGATTTAAAGGCCTGTATCTAAGCAAACCAGGCTGCGGAAGTAACTTATCAGTGTTACAGATACTCATATTTTGTTACTTTTCTTCTTATCATTAACAGTATTTAATTTGTATGTTTCTTATTTTGTATGTTAGAGTAGTACTGGAACTTATTTTCCCCCTCTTTAACCTTTTCCCCAGATCAGCATCAGGGTTCACAGTGGGATTCATTTAACTGAATTTGTGCCTTGTTACAATTAATCCAATTGATTGATGCTGAGGAGTGTTGCCACATTTGGGCTTCTTTATGCCTAAAACAAGGGAAGCGATTCTCACCACCCTTTGCTAGTACAACACACTTCCAGATTAAGTTAAAATACAGATATTTCAATAGTATGACTGAATCTGAGTTGTGATCACAAACCCCTAATACAAATGATCTATAAAACCCAGACCTACAAAAGGAATGTAAAACCTAATGTCTCTTTAAATTCCTATCCCCAGCAAAGTCACCTCCAGCCCAGAGTACCTTTGTAGACCTGTACTTCTACAGATTATAAAACATAAATAACTTCCAGTAATATAGGCATGGAAAGTTTCAGCTATTAGATTTAAGTATAATTTTGAGTAATGGGAGAAGCATAGATCACTAAAGTTTAGTGACACAACTAACATATTTAAAGCTTGTTTTTTATTATTCAGAGCAGTCCAAGAAGATACAAAGCAGCATGTTCATCTGCTGCTCAAATTGAGGTGAAGTCACATAGCACGACATTTTCACAACACAACAGTGCACTGTTGTGAGGAAAGGGAGTTAGCTGTTTGTCCTATGTATTGTCATGAATTTGAAATTCTACTAGCTTTTAATATGATTAGAAGCTGCAAAATTCAAACCCAGCTTTTCTCACAGTAATTACTATCACATCCAGCCAACGCATTAGATTTTTAATAGAGGAAAATTAGTAATATAGCTGTATCTATTATCCACGGACATGTCAATAAAGTTACAGGTTTCCAGCAGGATCAGAGTACCTATGAGAATGCAGTAAGTATAGAACAAAGTCACGATGAGTGATGGTAAATGTAATGAATTTAAAAACTTGCTTTAAGTTGAAGTATTGTCTATGCATATATACAGGTGTGCACTCTTTATCTCTAGTGGCTTTTTCACAGAGCACATTCCCTATCTAGAGAAACTACAGAAACTGTAGCAAAGAATATCATAGCATCTTTTATTTTTCAAGGTGGGTGGTGAGAATTTGGCCCTGTCTCCCCTGAAATGTAAGACAAATACACAGTACTTGCATCTTTTGCAAATAGTAAGAACTTTTACAAGACATGAGTATCAATATCACATGAAGAGATCCATCTCATCTGAAGGTAAATCACATCTTTGCTATATACTGTAATGCAGACAACAGGCAAGGAATGTTAATGAGAAAATATGAATGTAACCAATGGCTCAAGGGAAGGCAGCAGCTCTGAAATAGATGTGAAATAGTGTGCACATGTTAATGCCTGTCCATACTGCTGGAAGAACACTGTATTGCTTACATAAAACACATAATTTTCAGTCAAAAAACCTACCAAGGATATATGCAATGTGAAGTAAACGCAGTAGTAGCACGATGCCAAATTTTACTCATAAAATCAAAAACAACTGGCTCTGTGAGTCCTGTAACTGACACCCAGCAGTATAAAGATACAAAGCTTCTTTTCCAGTTAGAGAATCCACATTCCCTGTATTTTAATTTAAAACTTAGGCATTACCAAATATGACCTAGAAGCAAAGAAATAGAGCCTGGATACTTCTGCAAACGTTTGCTTTAGCTGCAATCAAAATCACAAAACCCTAAGTGATCTGCCTACATTTTCCTCACAAACATTGTGGTTTGCCCCTTGTACTTAACAATTCTGAAGAAATGCTACTTTCCTCTTCTCATGGATGTGTGCCAGGAGAAGGGCTTTGGAGAGGTAGGTAGAGGCAAGAGACTGGAACAGAACTGCTCTGACAGCAGATGTACTCTACCTAGTCATCCTTATCTGCTCCTACACAAAGGAATGAGGTTAGCATTTTTATCAAGCCCAATGGCCTGGCATTGAGAAATGGCACAGGGACATAGAAAGTACCAGCTGAAGTGGTTTTCCAGAAGTGCCCATTAGAGAACACACTGACATTTTATGGAGATTATTAGAAATGCATGAATTGTGAACAGTAAATGTCAATGGAGTCATTAAGGAAGAGATCCTACACTGTCTTAGGAGAGGTAAGCAAGGAAGTCTTTGCTGATATTGTCCCTTGATCTCAAGACTGGTGGTCCTCTAAACAGGCATACCAGCTACAGATTATGCATTTAATTACCTGGTGAGGGGGAAAAAATTGACTTTCAAAAATTCTCATCCAACTTTATGAGGAGTTCTTCTAATACGTAGAAACATATAGTTTGCAAATTCTAGTTCATCTACCAAGGTCACAGACTGTGAATTTTAAGCAGATTATATATCAACACAAAATCATTCTAGGAAAACGACATCTTCATTCAGTCTGGGAATTGCTCCCAAAGTAATTGCTGACTTTAGATTCTGTATGAAAAATGATATGCAGATTTTTAGGAGAAAACACATCTATTTTAACTTTCCTGAGGAACTGTTAGAAGTACCTTCATGATTAAATTGAACTCATATTCATGGGATTTTTTTACTATGAACAGACTAAAAAAATGTTGCTAAGTAAATAGTAAGGTATAAAAACCAGCTTTTTACCAAATTAAAAAAAAAAAAAAATACTATAGTTGTATCTCTACACAAAACAAGAGTATTTAAAATGTTATTACAGAACCAAATACAAAGGGTCACCAAGGGTAAATTGTACCTAGCCTTAACTCTGCCATTTAAGCAGTTGTTCAAGTTATTATCTAACAGATTTTAAATTTTACTTATGACCTGATGCTATTCTCAAAAGTCACATCATTAGGAATCAAGAGATTAATAATAAACTAATGATATGTGGATTTGTAACTCACTTGTGAAGCTGTATTGCTCAGAGTCTTTAGCTATGTTATTGTCAGCCAACAAAGCACTGTAAGTTCAAGTTGAACTTCAGCTTGAACTTGATGTTGAAGTTATTTACACACATCTGCTAATGATTTTTTATTGGCTGTAACTTTCCTCCCAGAGAAAATGATTGAGAACACGATTTTACCTGGGAAACATTCTTCACCAAGGCAAGGAAGAACCAATAAACTTGTGAGCGAAACTTGATTTAGTGGCAGAATTTGATATTGCCTGAGAGGTGGTATGAGTTCAGTTAAAATCCACATTGAAGGAACCATGGCACAGAAGGTACTAAAACCTCACAAACATAAAATTTTAACTTAGATGAGCATGCATGTTGTAAATTTGCAGAAGAAGAAAGGCAGGAAGCAGCAGTGGGAGAACACTCATGTCAGATAAATGCTGAGCCTACACTGTGTCACATATGAAAAAAAGAGTTACATAGAAGGTACGGAACTATATAATGAAGGTATATTGAAGAAAGCAGATGTTCAACAGTGAGCAGAGGATTAACTTCAAATCTAGCAGACAAAACCAAAAACCCATCTAACTTAAAAAACAACAACAACAACAACAACAAAAAACAAAAACCAAAAACAACACAGTACTGCCATCAGAGCATAAAATGGACAAAAGCCCATACAAAGGTTTCAATCAAATTCTAATGTCAACATCAGTTTAGTGCCCACAGAAGCCTAGGTGCATGCACAACACGCTGTTTCAATCCTCGCTTCTTAGCAAAGCACCAAACTAATTTTGCCATTGCATGCTATGTACCTCTCTTTTTGTAATGTATGTAGGAAGTTACTAAGCAAGGCTGATTCCAAAAGCAAAGATGACTCATGAGTAGTATTTGCATTAAATATGAAAAAGTTATGGCCTGCGCAAATAAAAAGGGAACAATTCCATAACATTATGTGTTGTGATCCTAAAGGTGCACGTGGAGGAATAAAGAGGAGCACAGTCAGTTTATTAGATGAGTTATACTCAGATGGTCCTTCATCAGTTGCATTACAAGTTTAGACTATACACCACCATCAGACTGAAGTTTGGTGTGTTTTGTAGGTTAGCATAACTGTAAACAGAGGAATTTACAAGCATATGAACTTCAAATTAAAGAATTTACAAAACCTGAGCAAGCTGTATTTTTCTAGATCATTGTTCTTCTCTTCCAAACACACAGCCTAGGGAAATGATATGCAAAATTCTATAATTAATGAACGAATATCAAACAGTAACAGCAGTTACAGAAATCAAGATCAATAATGCCAGAAAATTCCAAAGTCACACTTTCTCCCACAGTTTTGGCTTAGCAACATTATCCATCTGTGGAGTTCCTATTTTAGTTTCTGTGTTAACTATTCGCTTTCTTAATGTCTTATTGTTGAATAATAACTTCTAACAAATACAGTGTAGCCAGCTTTTAGTGCACTTGAAATGCTAGGAGAAGTTCAGCTTCTAGAAATTCTCATTGTAGACTCTTCATTAGTCATAATCTTTTGAAGTTTGAGTTCATTTAACCAGAATCCATGCATAAAGTCTGAAAGGAAGGGGGGTTGTATTATGAGAAAGATATACCTGTATTGCTTTCACCTCTATATGCAAACTACAACACTATACAGCCTTTCCATGAAAGATGAAAGTCTACAGGGAAGTTCAGACTGAAATAATCCTTTTGAAAGGAGAAGGAGGGAAGGAAGGAAGGAAGGAAGGAAGGAAGGAAGGAAGGAAGGAAGGAAGGAAGGAAGGAAGGAAGGAAGGGAATAGTTGCAAAGAGCTGGTGACTTTTGCACCCACTGTGCATTGAGGTAGAGCTAGATAATCTGATCTTATTTCTCTTTCTCCCATAGCCAACATTTTCTCTATACAAAAATCCAAAAAGTTAAAAGAAATAAAAGGACAAAAACAGTAGATCAAGGGAATAACAGGTGGAACAGAGTGCCAAGTTCAGAAGACTGAGTGGGCCACTAAATACTCCAACATAGAAATATCAGGGTATAACTTCCACCATATTTTTTTGCAGTTCCCTACGGTCATACATACAAAGTCCCTCTTTAGTGCAAAGAACTACGTATTCACCTTCATGTCATCTCCCTCTTTGGACTAGTCACCCTCCCAAAAATTGAGAGAGAAATACTCCAGAAATAGATTAATGTCACACAACCACCTCATCTACAAAGGCAATTTAAATTACTTCAGGTGCAGCCAAGCAGAGCTCACACATCCCCAGGCCATCAGGTGGTCAATCAGCACACATTTCACTTCAGTAGACAGAGGCTCTCTCCACTTGGCCAGCCCACCATACACATCGTGCCAGCCCTGAGGGAGGCTGCTTCAGCTCCCAGTCATGAGTTGCACCTACTGGCTGATTTGGCCAGGAGTGAAAGAAAACATTGACTGTTTGCAAAGGCAACCAAACCAGCTGCGAACAGCTCTGCTGTAATAATCCTCTTTATAAGCAGAAAAATAGCCTCTGACAGTAATAAGACAACCAGTAACATTTGAAAACCTCTATAAATAATGCATACAAATAATATCCTATAAATGTAAATTACATTGCTTCTTGGGGTGAAACTGGAGTTGGTTTTACTCATTACTCATCAATTGCTAACTCCAATGTTTATGAGCGATTTTGAATGTGAATATGTAAAATATACAGCATTTATTATATTATGCATTGAATGACATTTACAGACATCTGCTTCTAGTTTTTGATTCAAGAAGATGGGTTATGTCAATGTGAGTTTACTTTAATACCTGCAAGATTAAAATTCAATGTCATTGGGTGTTTTTGCCATTTTATTATCCTGTATTTCTGCCAGCCCAGAAGTCTGACTTCTGTAACAAATTCTGAGTGGAGGAGGAGTGTACAAAAATGCCATACTGGGTTTTAGAGAAAATAGAGAAGGGGCTAAATACCAAGGCCAAACTCACAGGCAAGGGACAAATACTATGTACAAATGCATGAATTAGGTCTCTCCAGAGTTTCCATTATGCATCTATTTTTGTCATGAATGCTGCCAGTGATCTAATAATCATTTTCAAGAAAGCTCTGAGATGGCTTCAGCCCTTGTGTCTGATCACTTCTAGGCAGTAATGATAGAAAATTGCTTCCCTTCTTTTAAGTGTCATTGCCTGTAATCTCTCCCTCACCATATTGTCTATGCTTAGCTGCTGCTGAAGAACTGAAATCAAGATTTCTAGTTCTGATACTGAACAGTTTATCTGAGTATTGTATTTGCATCGAGCTTTAGAACCAATACTTTACAGTTTTTTATCAGCACCTCTCACTTATTGAGGTTTAGATAAAAAAAGGATAATAAGCCATGACTGTATTGAGCTATTTAGTAGAAGGATGGAAAATAGTATGTGCTTCATTAATATCTGCCAATTTCTGGAGAAAAAATTATAAAAAATGTGAAATAAATTATTTTTATTTTAATGAATTTTAATTTACTAAAATGGCTTTATTTATTAAACCTCTACTGAATTGTATGATCTGTTATACAAGTGCAAATACGTTGATTGGATCACATCCTCTTAATGAATTTTCACTCTTAAAATGCATCATTCAGCTGCCGCAAAAATGTGCACAATTACATGTGCAATGCAAGCCATGTACTATTGAATTGATTTGTTACAATAAAAGCCCTCGAGCCTGAAGCCTAAGGAAAATCCAACATCAAAAACCATCATAGAATTAAAAAGACAGCTGGTATCAGTTATTATATCTGACTTGTCATGAATACATCTGTGAGAGACAGAGCTTGGTTTGAGAACTCATCTGTACTTCCTGTTGTGTATAAATATTATTGATGTTGGCTCATAGAACAAATGCTAATTAAAACATCTGAATCAAGGAAAAAAAAAAAGATAAGTGGAATCTATTCTCCTTAATCTGCATGGATAATTTTGTGACTAAATCTTTGGCACTTCATGAGAGAGTTCTTTAAAATAAATGCTTAAAGACACAGTAAATGAAGAGAGGTAACTTTGAAACTCATTAGAAGAATATGTCTGCCCACTTCAGGGCTGGCACTTTTCATCTACTTTTAGCTATTCAGTACTGAAGAGACCTGCATATGTCAATGAGTTAGGGTTCATCTGCAGTCAATGGAGAGAGATGGTCAGCTTACCTCCCATAGATTGAATACCACCTATTTTGTTTATGATTGTTTCCTGAAAAACATTGTTTCTTTCCAAAGTCTATAACACAGCCCAGATTACTAGCTTAGACTTGACCCTTAACCCTAAATGACTATAAACACTAGAGATGACTTATATCTTAGCTGCCAAAACTTGGTGAGATAGGACCTCTTCTGGCAATCACCTATCTCTCTCTGTTTATTATGCAAGGAATGAGATGTATTGTATTAGGGCAACAGTGTCATTTGTCATCTAAAAGAGTTTTTCACGTAAGGAAACTAAACCTCAAGCAATATTTTTTATGCCTGCCAAACCTTATTAAATGCATGCTGCTTGTGTTGTATTTCTCACTCTCTGGTGAGTATAACTCCATTCCAATTTCATTTAGAATTCCAGCAAGACTCTTCCCCTTTGAAGCTGTTGAAATTCAAACAAATTCACTGGTAGTTTTATTTTAGTGTTTTCTCTTCAAACTTGTTTTCTGGACTTTTAGATTACAAGAAATAGTTTTAAAATGTATCTGAGCACATCAGCAACAGACTATCTGATTTATCAACTTTTAAATATATTATTAAAACTGTATCTTCCAGGACTGCATTCCTCACAAAAGCTCCTTGACAGAATGTGTGCACTGATTTCCACCACAGATTATAACTTATCATATAAGCAACATACTCTCTCCTTTGGAGGGCTTTATTAAGGCAGGCAATTTACCTCTCTCTGTCCCTTCCACTTTCTTCTTTCCAGCATTCAGTATTCTTTTTTCCATTTACACAGTGAAGGATGCACACTGTACACGGTAAGAGTGCAATTCATCTGATTAAATGCAGACATCTACACTTTAACTAATCACTTCAAGTTCTTCTTCTGGTCAAGAAAAAGAAAATAGATACTGTTACTGCACAATTGTTCTCAAAATAACTGTTTCTCTCCATTCACCATAGTTAAGAATTTAGGGTGAGTAGCTCAGACAACTACTCTGTAGATTGGTGTATGTGCTGAAGAGGATCTCACACACAAAGTGTCTTGAGAGGAAAGAAAATATTTCCCTGTCTCTCAGTCCCATGCAGAATTCAGAAGAATATTAGTCCCTGTGGTTTGGCTTAACCCCAGATGGCAGCTCTGCTCCACACAGACATCTTTATGATACAAAACTCTTCTAGTCACTGACTACCAGAAATGCTAATAAGGGTGATTTCTTTTTTCTTAGTACATAATAAGCAAATGGGTTGCTACTTTAAAAAAAAAATCAGTAAACATACTAATGTGTAACTTTCAATAAAAATAGACAGCAAATTAATATTCGCTTCCATTCTTTGCCAGTTTTATTATTTTTGTTTGTTCATTTGTTTGTTTTTCTGGCATTTCTCTTTCTTAGAGAGGATAAAGAGGAAGAATTGTACACAAAGAACATAGAGAAAAAAAAAAAAACAAAAAAGAGAAATAAGAACATAAAGTACTGGTCTTTTTCCGTGAAGAATTGCCATGAAGAATTTCCATGAAGAATTTGTCTGGTTCAGTTTTAATTTCAGTTTTTCTTGCCTCCCCTTTGCTTCACTTAAAGTCAGCTCCCTGAATGTTTGCTTAATGATTGATGTACCTAATAAATGAAAAAGCATGAGGGTGAAGTAAGACAAATTAGCTACACTAAAAAGCTTGAATCCTCATGTGAATGTTGTTCTAGTTTCTGTTTTGAATCTCACTTTGTGGCTAATATCCTTCTACTGAGTACACTGAATTCTGAATTAAATGAAGTTTGTTCAGCTACATGACTTAACTGTGAATAAATCCAGAAAATTATGAATTATTTTTGTCAATGTTTACACATTTTCTGTTCCAAGGAAAATCTCAACCATGTCTATATAATAATTTATGCAATAATCCATATGTCCATTATTCAGATAATTTAAAATTTTTATTTTATTTATCATGAGAAGTTAGAGTTTGGTGTATTATTTTATCTCTGAAATAATATTTTGGAAAACAGAGTAAGATTTTGTTTTTAATGTATTGAATCATATTTATCATTACAAGGAGGTATGACACACATTAGTTTCAGGCACCAAGTGCTGAGTACTGCTTACTTTGATTTTCTACAGCTGGATGTGAAAGAAACCTATAGGTCAAGGGGTAATGGCTTTAAACTCAAAGCGAGTAGATTTAGCTTACATAAAAGGAAGAAATTCTTCATCATGAGGGAGGTGAGACACTTGAACACTTGCCCAGAGAAGCTGTGGCTTCCTCATCTCTGGAAGTGTCCAAGGCCAGGCTGTATGGGGATTTCAGGAACCTGCTCTAGTGGAAGGTGTCCCTGACCATGTCAGGGGGCTTGAAACTAGGTGGTCTAGGAAACCTGAAGTCTGAAACTAGGAGGGAGTGTCAACCTGCTGGAAGGCAGGAGGGCTCTGCAGAGGGATCTGGATAGACTGGAAAAGTGGGCTGATTCCAATGGGATGAAGTTCAATAAGGCCAAGTGCCGGGTGCTGCACTTCGGTCACAACAACCCCCTGCAGCGCTACAGGCTGGGCGCAGAGTGGCTGGAGAGCAGTCAGGCAGAAAGGGACCTGGGGGTACTAATTGACAGGAAACTCAACATGAGCCATCAGTGTGCCCAGGTGGCCAAGAAGGCCAATGGTATCCTGTCCTGTATCAAAAATAGCGTGGTCAGCAGGACAAGGGATGTGATCCTTCCCCTGTACTCTGCATTGGTGAGGCCACACCTGGAGTATTGTGTTCAGTTGTGGGCCCCTCAGTTCAGGAAAGACATTGAAGTGCTGGAGCTGGTCCAGAGAAGAGCAACAAGACTGGTGAAGGGACTTGAGCACAAGACCTATGGGGAGAGGCTGAGGGAGCTGGGGTTGTTTAGTCTAGAGAAGAGGAGGCTCAGAGGTGACCTCATCACTCTCTATAACTATCTGAAGGGAAGTTCTAGCCAGGTGGGGATTGGTCTCTTCTCCCAGGCAGTCAGCAATAGGACAAGGGGGCATGGGCTTAAACTCTGCCAGGGGAAATTTAAGCTGGATATTAGGAAGAAATTCTTTACAGAGAGAGTGGTCAGGCATTGGAACGGCCTGCCCAGGGAGGTGGTGGACTCACCGTCCCTGGAGGTTTTTAAAGTGAGGTTGGACATGGCACTTAGTGCCATGATCTAGTAAGCAGACTAGAGTTGGACCAAGGGTTGGACTCGATGATCTCTGAGGTCTTTTCCAACCCAGTCGATTCTGTGATTCTGTGATTTATGGTCCCTTCCAAGCCAAACCACTCAGTTATTCCATGACTTGATAATTCATCTAATATCTGTCATCTGGTTATTATTCTGTCAGTGCCTAAATGTGCTGCTTGTGGATCCTCAAATACAGTCCACTTCCTACTTGGAAGGATGCAAGTATAGAGCTTTCTTTGCTTTACCTGCAAATGCATTACACAATCACAGAGATACTATCATTGATGCATACTTCATGTTAGTCTAAAAATCCCAAGTAGTCCACATCATTCCAGCTTCAACGTCAGATCATTTAAGACTTTACCATGGTTATTAGTCCTCCTTCGCCATATCATACTCTTACTCTCTTAAAATTTGTGGTCTAGTGTATTCATCCTCTGAAGACTATAGAGGAGTTCAGAACTAAAGGTGAAAAAACCCCAAGCATCATGCGTACAAAGATACATTCATACTTTTATTTTTTAAAGCCTTTTACTTAAATTCAGTGGCTGTTTTTTTTGAGACTACATACTGAGTCATTAGCATTGAGATAAGTATCTGTATCATACTTCAGCGTGCATTAAATAAGATTTGTTATGAATGAAGAAGGTAGCAGATTTTACATGTAGAGCACTAGTAGCAGTTGACTTTATTAAATTACTTCAGCAGTGAGAAACCTATGGCATTCCAAGTTACTTTTACCTAAAAAGCAAAACAAAACTACACCAACCTATTTTTCAACAGTGAAAACTTACATTTCCACATGCCATTCTTACTTTTCTAAGACTTATATATAGTGATTCTCCAATTTGGACTATCAGGTACTGATAAGGATACTGGCCGGAACATTGTGGCAAAACCAGTTCATCCAGTCACAGATGATACATTCAGTATAGGGTGAACTGCGATTTACATATCAACAACAAGCTAACAAGCCACAGACTAGGCCTGCTGGCCGATACAAGAGATGGGGAACCTGCCAGAGGGTGCGTAGCTCCACCTTCTGATACACCCAGCATATCACAAAGGGAAAAGCTGAGACCCTTCAACATGGCCTGAGACTTGTCAATCTTTTGCAATCACCTCTTCTCCCCAGACTTTTCTCTCTTTCACAATAACATTTCCACAAAAGATCAAAAGTTATGCAAGCGGGCAACACAGAGGGGACAAGCACTGGCGGTGCCCACCCACCATCCTGATGATCACTCTGCTCACCAGTCTCACCACATGAACTGAACAAGACATCAGAGAACGCTGCACATCGCTGGATCCGAGACTGCAAACTCCATCACACATAAAGTGGAGTCATAAGAATGGTGAAATCTTTCTCTCTCTTTTCTTTCTTTCCCATACTTCTGCTTTTTTTGCTTTCCCTTTTATAAGTAACATAGTAACATAAGATTTACAGCCCTGCATATGCCACAGACTTTTAATGCTTACCAATTGAACCTACAATAACGTAAATCCTTCTGCCACCAAATCATATACCATTTGGCCCAACCTGCAAAATAAATGCCTTTTGTTTGTGGACCTTAAGTACTGTGTGTACTGTTTTCCAGCCAAAGGGGACCCATGAACCTGAATCACTTCTCCCCCCCAACTCATACCTGAGGGTGGGACATGACACGGATTCATTGTCTTCTCAAACCATTTGTGGAAGAATATGATTCCACAAATTATCTGCCTGCAAAACTAAAGCCCATGTAAAACATAAAGCAATACAAAGCCAAAGGTGTTAAATTATGTGTACAAGTGTTTGTGACAGCAGGGTTTTTAAATATATATATATATATATATAATAATGAAATTCGATATCCAGATTTGAACTGTATAATTATCACTCATACAGGCATAGACATAAAGGTAGGCCTGAAACCACATCAACCATTTTGTGCACTGAGAAATAATCAACATATCTGGCAAAGATGTGGAAAGGCAGGCCAGCATTCATGTAAATACTCTATGTTTCCCCACAGAAGTATTAATATTGGCAAAGTGCTACCTAGCTTTCCACAAGTCGTCAGTTCCTTTTTGTTGTTGTGAAGCACTGTAGCCTTCCTGCTGAGTTCAGGAAAGGTGATGATGCAGAAATCAGGTAAAACCATAGCTCCAAATCAAATATATTCCCTTGCAAATGTGGGCAAACAGGAGGAAAATAAATTGCCAAAGGGAGTCTAGATATCAAAAGGGTCAGATGCATGCTTGCTGTGCCCATTCTGCAAGCTGATGTAGCTCACTGCAGATCCAGCTGCTAAATTTGTTAGCAAAAGGTTGCACTTGAGTCACTGAGTCTTGCTGAGATGAGGTGTCTGTTCTAGATGTGGAAGTGTGATGCTTCCTGGCCAGGAGTGGCTTGGCTGCTGTAGACGGAGAGGTATTCCTTGCCTGCCACCTCACTACATGGAGACTTCTTGGGAAAAGGGCATGGAGTCCAGGTCTCAACAGCTTCTCCACATGATTTTGGACCCCTTCTAAACACCTCACTCTATGTCTTTCAGGGACAGAAGCCAGGAAGACCTGGTAGTCATTTCATTCCTGCCTGGGGAATGATCCCAAAACTCTTGGGACATCCATCATTTGATTTTTCCTCGCTTCATCAGACAGGGAAGTAACAACACTGCCTTTCTTGTTCACAGTGTCATTTGGTCTGTGTCTTAGTGACATGAGGGACAAGATAAGGGGAATAACTAATTAATTACTTGCATAATGTAGCAGTGTTTGGCTATACCGACCTCATGCAAACATGTTTCACAATATTAGATCTCTTTAAATTAAGCCGGGTTTGGTTGTACTCTTGCCAGAAAAAAAGAAGGGGCAAGGTGTATTACTTGACCTAAGCAGGTGAAGAGTAGGGACTCCTTCACATCTCCAGCTGCTCTACTTTCCATATTTAATGAAGGATAAAGAAGTTATGATGCACCATTTTCTGGCCGTTCAAGGGTTTTCTGGGAAAAAGGTTTTTTTTAACTTTCCCTGTGAGATCATGTCTAAAAGTAAGTGCTGTGTGATAGTACTGAAAACTGCCATTAGGAGGGAAATAAATGAGCTTGAAGAAAGATTTCAAAGAAAACCAAATGAAATAATTTACTTATGTTATCTTCACAGATATATAATCATTACTGTGTTGGATCTTCATATGAAATTCTAACTACTTCTGTCACATATCTAGGAACCCACTACTCTGTCACTACTCAGTGAGGTCCTAAGAGCTGGTTACTGGATGTTAGAGTAGACATACAAAACTAGATTGTCAGTGATAAAGTAGACCATAATTATACCAGTGCTTATATTTATACGTAGTATAACATGTATATACACCCTATTGATTGCTTTACTTTTACTTATCCATGCATGTCAGTGATGTGGACTGACAGATCTGCTGTCAGCTCTTCATCTGAGGCACAGCTATTGCACTTTGCCATCTCAGTGAACAGCGCATCTCTTTTTCTGACCATTATAACTTGTGGATTAATTCTTAACCGATTTGCAGAAACCAAATTCTTCCCTCTTAAGTAAAAAGAGGCAACAGCTTGTCTTGCCATGAAGACATTTTCATTAGAGCAAGACTGATTACAAAACTTCTCTGCTAGAAACTAAACACCATTATTATCTCCTAGTGCAAATATCACAAACCTTTAAATCTTTTATCCTGTACTGCATATGGGTAACAAGATCTATAGTGTTGGAGGGGGTATTTTAAACTGTATGTATACTAATGTTTCAGTGTGTATGTTTTCTCCCTCTGATGACAGGATGAAATAAAAAAGAACTTGAAAGGTCTTTTTTTAATTGTCAGCTCACATATTAATGTTAAAAAAGTGATATAAGAATCTGTTGACAATATTACAGAATCTAAAAGGAGAAAATTATTTAATTCTACTCAACACTCTAAAGGTTCTGATTTTTTTTCCATAAATTTGTTTATTTTGATGTTTCTGCAATTTGTTTCTTTATTCTAGCTTTCCATATTATTGTAATGCTCTGTACAGAGTAGTAAATAGAGCAATATATTAATCAGAATTCAAGCTCTTTTGATAATCAAGAAGTTTATTAATATAAGAAGTCTATTGAACTACTGAAGATAAATTAACTTTAGAGATAATGCAAATATTTGAACAAAAGTTTTGAATTTGCAATTAGTAAGCAATACTTCAGCCTTAGTGAGGGGAATTTTTCTATTAGCTTCCAATACTGACCTGACTTTAACCATACTACTTCACTGGCATATATATTATGATAGGTAGCACGCATAAATAATGAATGACATAGTCACAGGCTCATTTTTGTATTCCTACTCACCGTTTTTAGCTCAAAGATGGCAAGAAAACAACTATGAAGTTCTATGTCAACCCATAATTGCACTACAATAAACCTTCTTTTAGGTTGTTTAGTGTTATAAACTTGGAACAAGAGAATGAATGTTGTTTATGTGTGGCAAAATATATTTCTGTAATTTCTGTAATTTATTTTTCCTTGAATTGTGATTTAAAGCACACCATTCAGCCAAATATGAAGAACATAAGGAATGGCACAATTTGGGTTTATATAAAACAGATAGTACTCAGTACCTCTATGCTGTAAATTTAAATAGAATTTCCTCTGGAAATCTTTAATCTACATTGATTTCTATGAGAGGTGAGCCTAAATGATTAATTTTAGATGTGGATTTATACAATTTCCCTTAATTTTAATATTGACATCTGTGGGTGAATATGGGATGATTTTTCCTGATAATTCTGAACTTACCTCTTTTACAGCCTCTTTATTTATTCCTTTGTTATTGTACAACCCCAGTTACAAAATGTTGCTATTGTTTTAACATTTTATGGAGTCTACATTGTGCCTTTGGGAGTATTTTGGAGAACTATTTCCCCTTGATCTAGACAACAACGTTTTCAGAATATTGAAGTAGACCTCCATATAAACAATGTGAATTAGATGAACTTCAGGTACATAAATTCAGCCCTGACATCCTGAAAAACACTTCCCCTTTGTCACTTAACCCAAAATATTTGCTAATAATTTCCTTAGACACCTGATTAGTGTCTATTTTAAAGTATCTTAATCCTGAAAACACATGGCTTACATGGCAATGTTTGGGTGTGGGAGGTGTGCCGCATTAGTGACTTCTGTGAGAAAACATGAGAAGCTGCCTCCATGTCAGACAGAGCCAGATCCACACATGTCCAAAATGGACCTGATGCTGGCCAAAGCTAAGCTCATCAGGAAGGTGATAATACATTTAAGAAAGTTTAAAAAAGGCTGCACAGCAACTGTGAGAGAGAAGAGAGAGAAAATCTGAGAAACCACGCTGCAGACACCCAAGTCAGTGAAGAAGGAGGAGGAGGAGGTGCCTGTGGTACAGAACACAGTGATGTGAGCTGTCTCCCTGCACCCCATGGAGGTCCATGGTGGGGCATAGATCCACCTGTAGCCCCCGGAAGACCCCACACTGCAGAAGGTGGATATGCCTTGAAGGAAGCTGCAGGACCTGGAGACACCATGATGGAGCAGGCTCCTGGCAGGATCTGTGGCCCTGTGGAGAAAGGATCCCATGCTGGAGTAGGTTTATTGGCAGGACTTGTGACCCATGGGAGACCTACACTGGCACAGTTTGCTCCTGAAGGACTATACCCTGTGGAAAGGACCAGTGCTGAAGTAGTTCTTGAAGAACTGAAGCCCATGGGAAGGACCTGTTTTGGAGCAGCTCATGAAGGACTACCCATGTGAGGGACTCCATGCTGGAGCAGGGAAAGAGTGTGAGGAGGAGGGAGCAGCACAGACAACGTGTGATGAACTGACCACAACCCCCATTCCCCATCTCCTGTGTAGAAGAGTTAGGAGTGAAGTTGAGCCTGGGAAGAAGGAAGGGTTGTGAGAGGAAGGTAAATTTAGCTTTGTTTAGTTTCTCACTATCCTACAGTTTTAAAATTAATTAACAATAAATAAAATTAGTTTCCCCAAGTTCATGTCTGGTTTTGCCTGTGACAGTAATTTGTAAGTGATCTACCTGTCCTTATCTCAAGCCACATACTTTTCCATAGTAGTTTCTCCCCATCTTCCTAATGAAAGGTGAACGATAGAGTAGCTTGGTGGGCACCTGGTGGATAGTCAATGTCAACACACCACACACGGGAACACAATACCTTTCTTATTCCCAAACATCTCACATGGCCAAGAATTCATTGCCATGTCTCACATCTGCTGAGTATGAGAAAGGTCAAATTTGGGGAACCTAAGATAAGTGGAAAGTTATCTCCCCATTGGTAGACACAACTGTTTTTCAGAACAAATTACACCCAGCTTAGAAACTTCGCTTATTTTTTGTGAAGGTAAAATAAGCTAATCCTCACACAATTATTCTCCCACTATTTTTTATAAAATTAGCTTGGAGCCTGGACATTAGTAGTACGGTATATAAAATGATACCAAAACCCTTTGTGAAAACTGAAAAAAGTGTGCAATGTAGTGCTGAATCAGTATGGCAGGCAAAACTTTAAACTGTACTCAGAATATATGGGAAAAACAGGCCAGTTTTCTCACTGACCACTCAGAGAAAAGAATGAAGGAACATCCAAGTACGGTGATGTTCAAGGAGGAAATTCGGGCAAAGGCTTATATTGTAAAGTTATATTTTTACACTGAGTAATCTTGGCAGCTTTCTGGGGTGTATTGTGGATGTATCAGTCTTTTACAGACTAATAGTATGGAGTGTAAATAACATTGGATCTGCAGAAACTGTGGTAACAGTTTGCTTAAACCTACATTTATACTCATACTCTAAATGTATCTATAATTACTATGCCAATTACTAATAGTCCTGTAGAGTTGGTCAAAAATGTAAAGATAGTCATTAGCCACAAATAAATTCAAGAGTAAGTGGGACGGGGGGAAGGAGAGGGAGGGGAAACTTAACAAATCCTGTCTTCCTTTTATTACTTTCTTTAGTACAGAAAAATCCAACCTAATAAAAAATAAATAAATAATTTAAAAAGGGTTGTGGATCTGATGTTACAAGGTACTGACTGTGAGAGATGCTTCTCACTCTGCACTTTCAGGCCACTCTGATGAAAAAAACAGATAGTGTTTGTTTCAGAGTAAATGAATGTATCATAATTGCCTGAGACTTTAATTTGATCTTAGATTAAGTGCTCAATAGAAACTCTAAATCTTCCAAAAGGCACTTAAAAGTGACAAGTGTTATTAAGGTTTGGTGGGAAACAATTCTGTAAGTGATGTTTCTTCCTAGTATCTTAGTCCATCAGGTTGATAGAGATTATGCATTTTACTTGAGGCTCATCAGCTTTGCTCACATACAGATTTCTTCTATCTCAAACTTAATATTGGATACAAATGAAACACTAGATAGAAAAAATAGTTATATAGACTATATTCTAATTTCTAACTTGCAATTTGAGACATAAAATAAATTGTCATAAAGAATCAACTGTTCCTATTCCAAATGCAGAATATTTTAAACTATTTTTTAAAAATGTGGGTAGATTAATATAACTGTTGTTTGACCTCCTATTATATTTTAAAATATGAGCAAGTGTTGAATTATGGTTAGAAAAATCTCCTCTGCGATATTAAAAAAAAAAAAATAATAATATATGTATAAATATGTGTATATATATATATGTGTGTGTGTGTGTGTGTGTATATATATATATATAGGATATAGATTAAGCTAGATAACTAAGCAATGGCATCTAGGAAAACTAATATAATCTTGAATCTTTCTTTTTTATTTGTCTTTTAATTCATGTGAGATACAAATCTCAAAATCATCATGAAAGTAAAATGTATGATGAATCTGAAAATATTTTGCCTAATAAGGTCTCTCTTTTTAATGTATACACAAGAAACACTTGCATGAAGATGTACTACAAATATGGAAACAAAGTCAGATATATCTTTATGAATTATTCAAACCAAAAATGCTTCTGAGCTGCCAATATCCACAAACTCAATATAATTGGAATGAAGTTTTGATTGACCTCTTGGACTGAGATTAAGGGAAACAAAATACTTTGTAACTCAATTATGCAGGACTGAAAATCTTGTAGGCTGTCTGCATTTAGTTAATTGGAACAAGTTAGATGAATATTCTGTTTCCTATACATCCAGCGCTTGATCTTGACTCTTCATAGCATGTGAGAGTATCTGACTGTTAGATCTGACTTAGTTACTCTTCACTCTGCAAACATACCTGTGGCCATACAGACAAACAGATATGAATTTATATTTACCTCTGTACTGGTATGGAGAAGAATATGAATGTGAGTAAAACCATATTGAGGTCCAAGCAGAATAAAATAGATTTAAACTAGAAGACCAGACAGTATCTCCTTTACAGGTGAAACTGGACATAAAAAGGCATTGATTTAATCATGGCATAGAATCATAGAATCTTAGAATAGTTTGGTTTGGAAGGGAACTTTAAAGGTCATCTACTCCAACCCCTATCATGGGGCATCATGTAACACCATGACATCATGGGACAAAAGTAAAGGTGGATTCTGAACAGGAACAAGTTTTTTAAATAATTTTAAAATAAATATTTAACCCCAAAATGTCTCAAGAAAAACATAAGTTCTATATTAATTCTTTTTTAAGGTTATGAATACAACCCTCAGGAAAATGTGAAATATACAAAGACTATTCCAATAAAAATTTAAGTCATATCAGAGAGGATATGGTGATTTCTATGTGATGTCACAAGCACCTTTTTAGTTACCCCTCTGTTACTAGCACATCTTCTGATAGGAAAGTGTCAAAAGAAAGGTAACTTTACAAGTCATTGGATGCCTAATACTCCTATTAAAACTGGAGATACGTTTTCATGGAGTATGATTTTGTTTGGTTTTTAATAGGGGAGTAGTAAAGAGATTTTTACTCTGTTTGTTAAAAGGCAATATTCAATCTTAGAACTAACTTACGATGTATCCCAGTTGCAAAACGATTAGTGCTATGACATGAAGAACAATCGTACTTGTATTGCTCAATATCATACAAATTAACTTGCTATTGGCATCAGGAGGAGAGAGCAAGGCAAAAAGCAAGATCACTGTGCTTCATCTGAGGAGACCAGACTTTGGCCTCTTCGGACACCTGCTTGAAAGAGTTTTGTGGGAGAAGACCCTAGGGGGCCTAGGGGACCTGACAAAGCTGGTTGATATTCAAAGGTCACCTCATCCCAGCTTGAAAACAGTCCATGCCAATGAGCAAGAAATGAAGCAAAAATGCCAGAAGGTCTGCATGGATGAACAAGGAACTCTGTCAACAGTCAGACACAAAAAGGGAGCATAGAGAGGATGGAAGCAGGGACAGATAACCCTGACGGAATACAGAGACACCATCTGAGCATGCATGGTTAGGAAAGCCAAGGCCCTCATCTGCAGTTGAATCTGGCAAGGGATATCAAAAGCAACACAAGAGGCTTCTGCAAGTACACAGGTGACTAAAGAAAGACTAGAGCAAGTGTGAGCCATTTGCTTAATGGGGCAGCGGACCTTGTTCAACAGGACATGGACCTGAGATACTGAATACTTTATTTGTCTCATTCTTTACTAGCAACACTAGCTTTCAGGAATACAATGCTCCACAGGCCAGGGAGAAAGGCTGGAACAAGAAAGACTTACCCTTGGGGAAAGAGAATCAGGCCAGGAAATATTTAAGTAAACTGCATATCTGCAAGTCTGTGGGCCCTGGTGGGGTGTATCCATAAGTGCTGAGGGAGCTGGATGATGTCACTGTGAGGCCACTTGATTATCTTTGAATGATCACAGTGACTGGGAGAGGTGCATGAGGAGTGGAGGAATGTGAATATCACCCCTATACTCAAAAAGGACCAGAAGGAGGACCCAGAGAACTACAGACCGGTCAGCTTCCCTTGATACCTGGATTGGTATTGGAACACCTAATCCTGAAAACCATTTCCAGGCACTTGAACAACAAGAGAGTCATCATGAGTAGTCAGCATAGATTCACCAAGAAGTCATGCTTTATCAAGTTGATGAACTTCTACAAAAAGGGACCTGGGGGTCCTGATGGACAACAAGGTGAACATAAGCCAGCAATTATGGTCTCCAGAGGTCCCTTGCAACTTCAACTATTCTGTGATTCTGTGATCTGACCTACCTGTTTCCTTTCATGCTTCATAAATGCTGAGCTTTTATTAAACATATCAGTTTGTGAAAATCTGTTTATTGCACTTAATGAGGAGATTCCAGACATTCGTTATTGAATGTGATAAGTACAAGTAGGAATTATTTGGAAAAAATGTATTCTCCACTGGAGTTCATCTACGGAGTTACACATACATAGCTTCTATTATCTGCCTCAAAGGATTCAACCTCTTCAAATAATAGCATTGTATCCCATCTGGTCTGTATGAATACAGGGTCATTGACTTCGAATGAATGCTCCTAGTTTACAACCACAAAAGATTTTCCTGTCAAGTTAAAAGCATTCATCTTGCTAATGTGTGCTGTAGGTATACTACTGAAAGAACAAGAGTTCATGGAGGTACACTACAGAGATGCAGTAGAGAGGTAAGATTGTTTTGTAAGCTCTAGGTTAATACTATAATGTCAGTAATTATTGTTCCAGAAATGGTGCAATTATTCCAGGAAGTATCAATTCTCCATCTTGAGGCTACAGTTCCATAAGAGTCATCCAAATGTCTTACACCCACAGTGGTTCAAAGAGAAGGCGGTAGAAACATCTCTTAACACTAAAATGTCATCGGTGGATATTTTCTGAATAGATTCAGTATTGCTTGCCTTAGCAAAATTTAACAGCTGGTTAGAACATTTTGGACTGTAAGATTCGATACACTTGACAGAAAGAACTTTTTTAGTTAACTTTGAATTTTCTGCCTCTCTGATATTTATGCATTGTGCAGCATGGGTGAATGAAAACTCTCAAATGGTGTGAAATGAGAAAGTAGACTTCAGGAGAGAAAAATGTCTAATTGTGAATAAGCACAGTCACCCAGAATGGACTAAACTGTTCATGCAGCAGATAGGACCCTGAAGAAAAGGCAGAATTTCTACATTGTTCAAAATCTAACATTACTGAACAGTGCAGCAGCCAGCTGATTATGGGCAAGTATCAGAGATTTTTTGTCTTTTAAAACAGTTTTTTAGGCATATGCAGGGATGCATATTCCAAAAAATGCAGACCATAAATTCCCTGTTCCACAAGCTTCTGAACCCATACAGTGCCTAAGTTTGCATAACATCTAAATTTTGGTCCTAAGCTTCTCCTAAGATCCTTTTAGGTATGTAGATTTCTCTTACAACCGAAAAAGCTTCCTGATCAAGTCGCTTTATGAAGCACCCAGAGTACTGTTCTTAGAGTTGTATTGGGAGCTATGTCTAATAGACAAGGACCTCAGTGAATTCAGAATAAATAGACCCACCACACTCACTTAAGGTCAGCAGCTTCCCTTGGTACAATAGCTCAGTATTCCAGACTTGGTGTTAATTTTCTCCTCAGAACAAAGACTACAATTTAGTACCAAAGTTAAACAATTAATCTAACAGTGCTCTTTACTTAGACTCAAATAATAGTTTGGGTTAAAACGAATCTTCAAGGGTTTTCTAGTCCAATCTCCCTGCAATGAACAGGGACATCTTCACCCAGATCAGGTTGCTCAGAGCCCTGTCAAGCCTGGCCTTGAATGTCTCCAGGAATGGGGCATCTACCACCTCTCTGGGCAACCTGTGCCGGTGTTCTACCATCTCCATTGTAAAAAGTTTCTTCCTCATGTCTAGCCTGAATCTCCTCCTTAAAATCATTATCCCTTGTCCTATCACAACAGGCCCTGATAAAGAGTCTGTCCCCATCTTTTTAGAGGGGGTCTTACTAAGAGTCTTATAAGGATCTTACTAAGATAAACATGGAAACTGTTATTTGTTCCTGTTACAGAAACTGAACTGAATTGGCAAATAACATGTTGTTCTGTATGACTTTTGATAAGATATAGGTCTCTGCTAAAAATGTTTTCAAAGATGGCTCTAATTGTTAACATTTTTCTGGCTAGAAAGCTTCACAAGAGTCCTGGAAGCCTGGGGTCCTTTACAGAATCACAGAATGTTAGGGATTGGAAGGGACCTCAAAAGATCATCTAGTCCAATCCCCCCGTCGGAGCAGGAACACCTAGATGAGGTTACACAGGACGGCTTCCAGACCGGTTTTGAATGTCTCCAGAGAAGGAGACTCTACAAACTCCCCGGGCAGCCTGTTCCAGTGTTCTGTTACCCTCACTGAGAAGTTTCTTCTCATATTTAAGTGGAACCTCCCATGTTCCAGTTTGTATCCATTGCCCCTTGTCTTATTGATTCGTCACCAAGAAGAGCCTGGCTCCATCCTTCTGACACTCATCCTTTATATATTTATAAACATGAATGAGGTCACCCCTCAGTCTCCTCCAAACTAAAGAGACCCAGCTCCCTCAGCCTTTCCTCATAAGGGAGATGCTTCACTCCCTTAATCATCTTTGTTGCCCTGTGCTGGATTCTCTCCAGCAGTTCCCTGTCCTTCTTGAACTGAGGGGCCCAGAACTGGACACAATATTCCAGATGTGGTCTCACCAGGGCAGAGCAGAGAGGGAGGGAAACCTCTCTCAACCTACTAACCAGCCCCCTTCTCATAGACCCCAGGATGCCATCGGCCTTCTTGGCCACAAGGGCATAGTGCTGGCTCATGGTTATCCTGCTGTCTACGAGGACGCCCAGGTCTCTTTCCCCTACACTGCTCTCCAACAGGTCATTCCCCAGCTTATACTTCATACCACCTATCTCCTCTACTGCTCATATACCCCACAGCTACAGATCATGGAAGCATGTGGAGGTGCTACACATAAGAAGAAACAGAATGTACATAATTTAATTGCTTCATTTCTGCCTACCATTAAATCAAGTTACAAAGATACTAATAACCACCAGTGCTAGATAGCGCTCTGCTGTCATCTGCTTTACTCTGCAAATAATGTCCATGTAGCTGCTTCAGACCACGATTGATAAAGAAATGTCTTTCCACAACACTGTTAAGGAACCATTTGAACAACTGCCAATGGCAAATTTAAGGCCTGTCATTCCTACACACAGGCTTCAGACTGAAAATAAAGTTTTCTTTTGATTAAGGTTTTAGGACCAGTTTAGGATCAGATTTTTAAAGATCTTGCTTTGAAAACACTGAGGATTTAATTAAACACTTTTAAAAAAAAACTCTTCTAGAGGTTTTCCATTCTAATCTGAAATAAGAAATTCAATGTTAAGTTCCTTTAAGTATCTTCTTACATTTTGGATATTTTTCTCCCTGGTATCTAGTTTTTGTTATATATCTAAGAAATTTATTTGTCTGCTGAAGATTATACTGTCTTTTTGTAATAATCCCTAAATCCTTTATTCTGGTCCATTTTTGATTGTGTATTACCTTTTCCAGGAACATTATTTTTTTTCAGGTGTTTGAATCTTTACTTTGTTGCCTTGCTTTCTCTGCACTAAATCAAATAAACCAGTTATTTGCTCATGTTGTCAGTCTATTTCCATCTTTCTGATTTTGGTTGTCCTTCTTTGCGGTGACCTTATCTGCGCTTCAAACATTTTGCTCACCTTTAAATGTATTTATTTTACAGCTTAGTCTTTTCTTGAGGCACAAACAATTTCATTTAAATCCTTGAACTTAATTTGATTTTATCCACAATAAAGACTTTTTCTTTTATGCTTTCAGAACACATCTTGTTTATTTAAGATAGATCAGTGCATACTGCATTCTTAATGGTTTATTAGATTAGTCTTTTGGATGGTAGAGAAAAAAAAAGAAGTCAAATATAGTCTCTTGACAGCTTCCTCTGTTTTCAAAAATACTACAGTGTTTTACCAATTATAGGTATTTTTTTTTCCTACTATTTTCCTCTTCTATTCCATTCGTACCCTAGGGATGATACTTGTTCATTATTATAGTCTTCATGAAGACTACTTAGTTATTTCGATTGCTTAGTGTTACTTCAAAAGTCCTTGATGAGGAGAAAGAGTGAATGTCAAGCATATTCATATGCCATGAGACCTGAGGATGACAAAAGCATCTATCAGTATATCTTATATTTATTAAAAAGAGCATTAAACTCTTAAGAAAAAAAACAAACACCCAAACATATTCTCTCAAGGTGGTCCAAGAAAATTCAAGCGAAAATATAAAGTTATAAGAAGATGAGGAAGATCCATACGTTTTCTCTTCTCAGTACTTTTGATACTGAGTCATTTAAAAGTATATAAAATTAACAGACTTTGACAATTTTTGCTTTGATAAGTTTACAGCCTGGTTTTCTTTTTATTTTTTATTATGTATGTAATAATCTTACAGTATTCTTTTAAAAGTGCCTATTGGACAATGTTTCTCATGTGAGAATAACCATGCAAGAGCACTTTGATAAACAGGAAAAATAAGTACTTTGCAAATAGTTTCTGCCATCCTTGCTATGACAGTAAGGTAGAAGGTATTTCCAGCAAGATATTAGTATTGTAAAGCAGATTACATTCATTTTCTCCTGTTTGCTGCTAGAGAACAGAACATTCTGACAGTTCTTCCCACATGCATTTCTCAAAACATGTAGCTTGTTATTAGTTCAGTTAAATGATAATATTTGCAAGGAAAAAATATGGCATAATACTGTGCTTTATAATCTAGTGTAACACCTGTAAAACTATTAATATTACTCTATTGTCCCTTGAAACTCTTAATTCCACCAGGCAGTAATAAAGGCGATTTGCACTATCCTGCATCCTGTGTGATTTTCCTCCTGATCTGCTCCTCCCGGTGTTATAGAGGCACCCTGAAATTCATTTTTAGGTGTACAACAAGGTCCAAAACAGACTTTATTCTAGACAGAAAAGTGTAGCAAATGAACTGACTAGACACAGGGTTTATACAACTATTTAGCACTCCGGTAACATAAAATACAGGTTTGGATATCAGTTGGGTAGATTATTGGGGGACAACAACATAAGAATAATGGGGATCCACAACGTGCACTCATACACTCGCAAGAAATAAAAACCAGAGGTCTCTCACTCCAGGAAACTGAAAAGAAATGATCACTCACCTGTGTTATGGAAGGGCTCATTCAAGGATAGATCCAGTAGAGAAAAATAACCACTCACCACAGGAGGAGGTGAGGTGCTCTCAGTTCCAGAAAGTGTCCTTAGATGGCGCACCAATCTAAGGAGAGGGCTCCAGTTCACAGACCCAAAACTCTGAGATCACTCAAAGGTGACTTAAGCAGGGACCCTGTTTTATAGCCTGGTCAGATCTGGCTGTGGGCATTACAAAATGGTCCAGAAGCTTCTCAGCTACTCTGGGCACCTCATTTGTTAAGGACCCTGTCAAATCAGCTGAGGGTCCCATCCCTCCTGCCCCCCCCCCCCCAGCTGGGTGGACGGAAAGTCATCCTGCCCCGGGGTAGAGGAGAATGTGACTGTCAGAACCTTGGCCCACCCTGGATGTGTATGTGTGGACAGGCACAATGGGGCACAAAAGATGCTAAGGAGCCATCAGCTGCCCTGTTGAGGGCTCTGTATCTCAGGGGGATGTGCAACTGCCACATCTACTGAATGCTGTGATAGTCATAACTTATTCATCTTCACAGGACCAGATGGCACTGGATCAGTCTATCTCTATTTAGCTTCAGTGGGGTGATTCCCTTTTATGTCAGTAGATTTCTTCTGCCATATTAATTTCTTGGAGCTAGGTAACTTCATCCTTGAAGCCTATGTTTGGTTAAATGTTAAACAACATTTACTAAAGTGAAAAACAAACTGAATCCACAAGTGGATTTTTAATTTATTCCATTAATCTCAGCCAAATTATTTTAGTAACCTCTGTCATTAGTTCTGTTTTGGTCAATAAACCTGTACCAGTTTTGACTGAGATAGAGTTAATTTTCTTCACAGTAGCTCATATGGTGTTATGTTTAGGCTTTGTGATCAACACTGTGTTGATGACACAGGGATGTTTTAGCAATTGCTGAGCAGTGCTCACACAGCATCAAGGTCTTTTCTGTTTCTCACACCCCCTTCCACCAGCGAGTAGGCTGGGGATGCACAAGAAGTTGGGAAGGGGACACAGAGGGGACAGCTGACTCCAATGGACCAAAGTGATATCCCACACCATATGACATTATGCTCAGCAATAAGAGCTGGCAAAAGGAGGAAGAGGAGACATTTGAAGTGATGATGTTTGTCTTCATGGGTAACGATTATGCATGATGGAGTCCTGCTTTCCTGAAGATGGTTGAACACCTGCCTGCCTATGGAAAGTACTGAATGAATTCCTTGTTTTGCTTTGCTTGCCTATAGCTTTTGCTTTACCTACTAAATTGTCTTTATCTCAACTCATGAGTTTTCTCACTTTTATGCTTCCAATTCACTCTCCCATCCCACTCCAGGGCAATGAGCAAGTGGCTGTGTGGGACTGAGCTGCCAGCCAGGGTTAACCTACAACAAACCCTTACCTTAGGAGCAAAACCTGGTGTCTCAACACAACGTTCATGCTGCTGCTAGCTGTATTATTCACAGTAATGGGATAGCTCTTAGCAAAGGGAACTATGTGAAACTGAGCTGTCACCTTCCCCTTCTGTGGTGTTATCATTACTGCTGGAAACTCCTGGGGCTCAGATCATCAGTTTTATAGTCAGACAGAGAGATTGTGATCCTGACAAGCAGGTTTATTTAAACTTCTTAAAGAAGGTACTGCATTACCCTTATGATTTGTACTAGCACAGAATACATCCTTGTTCAAATTCATGTATGGTTTCCAATGCATGAATGGACTTAGTAGTCAACTCGCAAGTGCAAATTGGCATTACTAGTTTAAAATTCTTTTCAGTCAATAAGTCAAACCAGTAGGGTTACATTATTTTTTATTACAAAGTTTGCATTTGACTATTTGTGTAAAAACAAGATTGAATAGTGATTGAAGTATACTTTCTCAGATAAGCAGTGACCTACTTTTGTGTTCTCTGTGTACAACTTCAAGCATGTGATTCACCAGACAGTTCCACTTACAGCGAAACATCATAGCAGATCCATGGTAGAGGCAGTAATGGGAGAAGGGAAAGAACTGGAGAGGTTGCAGGGTTGGTTTTTAGGGTTATGCCTTTTTTAACTTAAGGGAAAAGATTTTTATTGTCCAGAGGTAGAGGAAAAAAAGTGGAGAAAAAAGATCAAGCTAAAATTGGAGCTCTTTCTATAACATCTACAATGCATCAGAAACAGAAAGCAGGCTCTTCTGCACCTGTGTTTCTTCCAGTGGAAGGGCAAATTAATTTAATTTATCCTTATGGATATTTCAAATACCAGAATGCAGCAGCATTTATTCAAAGTGATATAAGACTTTGACTGAGTTAGCTAAGTAATCATTTTGTCCCTGAAATAAACAACACACTAAGCCAGATGCATCTAGATATTGAAAATTACAGAAAATAAATTGTTCACACAATGATTGTTCATACTGTTTTGCCCCTGAGAGGACATACAGAAAGATTTTACTTCTCCATGTCTGCATTATGCAGGCTCTGGAGGATGTACTGCATCATTTTCGGTTTTGTTTTTGATTTTGTTTTTTAGTTGGCTGAAAAAAGTTGGCATATGCAATTGGGAATGTAGTGGAAAGGTGGTCAAGGGAGAACATGCATACTCAAACAAGACCTAAAATCAGAGGTAACAGCACCAGCTCAGTAGTAGGTGAGGAACAGATATTCAGTACTCTGAATTCATTACTTTCTGTTTAACTACTTATTGAATTTTGCAGATATTGATGTTCTTTTGTAAGAGTGACTGAGAGTCCTCAGATACTCAGATATTTGGTAGCTTCCTACAAAAGCCCATCCCAGGAAAGGCATGGCTGAACTAACCTGTGCTGAGTTCTGCTTTCCCACAGCAAGAATGCAACTACAATACTAAAGTTTTTCTTTTGAGCCTAGCTTGGCTACATCCAACCAGTGCTTGTGCATAGCTTAGAGAATAAATCTAAGGTGAGCCTTCTTGTGTTTAATAGGGAGTATAACAGTTTTAAATAGCTTTTCAAGGCCTTTGGACAGTATCAGTAGAGCTTTGTGACTGCTAAATAGTGGCTCTCACCTAAAGAACTCTGCTAAGGATACCTGTGAAAACAAAGAATGGATTGACATACCTCTAGAGGGAGACAGAAATTTAAATACCTTTGCATGTCTGACTCTGTGCTTCTGGATAAATAATCACCTGGTTTGTGATCCTCCATGGTTTTTTTCCCCCACTTATCATTTTATGTAAATATCAAATTTTCTATCCCATTCTTTCTAAGCCTTCATTTGCTCCTGCCTGCCTTTGTGGACTTCAACTCACTTCTGAGAACAAGTCAGTGTTCAGATACATGTGTTTTTCCATGTCTTTCCCCTTTTTACAACTGTCCTTATCATTCCTCACCTGCCTCCCTTTAACTTTCCATCAGCACACTGTCTAGCCAGGCCATTGTTCCACAACATCCAGAAAACATCTTTGCACTTAATATGCCTGTATGACAGCAGAGAACATTTCCTCTCTTTTTTGCCAATTAGAAGCAGCACAATAATCAATTGTACAGGATTCCTTTAAATTCTACAATCTTTAGAGTCTTTAGGAGGTAGTAGGAGTTTTATATTTGCTAATAGCACAAAGTCACCTAGTGTTTCTTTACACAATATGTAAAATTGGGCTGAGTTAGACAACGGAGTTTTTTGGGGAGGTGAGGAGCACAGCTTTCCTTGCTTAGATGCAGATCCACATCTTCAGAAATTCCTTTACAGAGAATTGATGAAATTATTAGCATTTTTAGGTAAAACCTACATATTTATACACATTTGTAGCAGTGAAAGTCAAGAACACTGTTGAAGAAGCTGCTATTAGAAAGAAAAGAAAACCACTCATTTTCAATGAAAAACTACTCCAGTGTAATTTTCTTAGAAGTCTAATTTACATATGAGTTTTTGCAATTATTTACAGAGATTTTAAACACCATATTTCTGTCTCCCTGTCAATGATTTATCTACAGCTAAATAATATATAATTCATTGAATTATCATCAAAGCCATTAGCTGGACATTTGATCACTAAAACCTAAGACCTTACATTTATTTATATAGTAATTAAGGGACCAGAATAATAGAGCACTTTGTACTTCACCTCTTAGATTACCATAAATCTTATTACAATTACTTTAAATCTCTCTAATACAGTGATTGTTCATGGGTTGGTAAATTTTAACCACAGATGCACAGCACTTCTTTGATTTAATGAGGGAATAAAGAACAATATGTTAAACAATTTATTTTTGTATATGTCAGATGGCTGGGACATTGTTCGTGAGAGAAGCAAAGAATCAGATAGGCCAGCAGTTTTGTGATAATATATGTAATTCAGGCTTTTTCCCCTTAAAAAATCCTTTAGTGGATGCTAAGTTTTGTCACCTAAAATAGTTTCCATGATTATCAATGTCAGCCAGGCAGTTAAAAGTTTCATCTGCCCAAATGATGAGGTCTAGCAATGGAATCATCATAGTGCTGAGAGGCTTCCTTTATAATAGTTCCATATCCATAGTCTGTATCTACCCACCCTGAACATCACATCAAGCATACCTGTAATAGAGACATATTCTTAAATATATTCTTCAATAGGTCTTCTGACTTTTAGCTGGCAAGTCATTAATTCTTTTTTTTTATCACATTCCCTTTGATACTGACAGTCTCCACATACTTTTTCTTTCTTACCCTCTTGCTTCTTAACATTATGTTACTCCCACTAATAATTTTGTTTAATTTCCAAAGTGTTGTCTCTATTAGCCAAGTAAACATCAGCAGATACTGTCTTTCTTGTGTACTATTTGCATTTTTTCTCTTCTAAAGACACTTCTTTAAACACTCTCTGTGAAATATGCAGAGGAAAAGCAATAGTGAAAATGAACAATTAGAAAAATTAGTGTAGATAATGATATGCATGATTGATTTCCCTGTTCTTGGGACTGGCGAGCACCATACTACTAGGAATCACAGAAATGTGAGAAAGATACAATACAGAATGTCAAAGAATAATATTAATTTGAAAATATTTGGAATTAATAAATATGTTATCAAAATCATTCAAAAGACCATTTTTAAACTCCTATACAAAACACTTGGTCACCTTGATTAATTTATGTATTTCTTCCAGCTATTTTTATATTTGTTGTTTGGATTTCAATTCAGATGCATCTTTCTTCTTGCCTAAGAAAATTAGATTTGCTTAGGGTGAATGTTCAACTCTTTGTTTTGTATTCAGTTTCTCAGCAAGTGAAAGCCTTCAGCTGCATTACGTTTTGCTGTTGAAAGATAAGGCTGCTGGATGATGTTGCTTTCTTATATGATTTTCGGCCCATCCACATTCAGGTATTACAAGAGATATACAGGAATCAAAAAAACCTTGGAAGTCCTGGGAAAAAGAAGGGATGAAAACATACTATGAAAGGCTAAAGAAATTACTTCTTGGGAAAAAGATGAATCAATTGAAGAGAAGTAAAACCAGAAAGTTATAGTATCTTTCGGGGATTAGCAATGAGTTACGTTTTTCTCATCTCATTCTTGAAAGTTGGTATACCATCCTGTTTTTGTTGTTTTTGTGGGGATTCCTTAATAGAACTATCAAAGTGATGTAACTGATAATATAGTGGTAACTCCAGGATGATTATAAAAACACCGATGTTAGTTACTGAGACTGCCCAGTATGACCCAAAGGTTTCACAAGAGACCTGAGAAAAACTACCCGTATGTCAGAGCTCTTGTGTCTTTGGCCTGTTGTGCTCTCAGAGTGCTATGACTGCAGAGTGTTCCAAAACTCAGCTGTAACATCTAATGCAAGTAAAAAAAAAGGGGTTGAAGTACTTTAAAGAGGGAGGTTTCTGTCATTTGTTTAGCAAAACCCCTAGAACTGTGGTAAAGTTTTTATCTTTAGTATTTCCGAACTTGTTTAAAAAGAAAATATCTATGATTCCTGATAGTGACAATGGAATGATATTCTGAATGTGTCCTAGAGTCATCATCACTTTAGGGAATTTTGTCACTAAAATAGATGCCTGTTCTGCAGAACTGCAATACCTTAATCTTTATTTCTTTAAGTAGAAGCTGACTTACAGACAGTGTATGAACCCTCAATCAATGAGGTGAACGATTTCTTTCTGTAATATTTAAGTGAATGAGCTTTTGTATATGACTTCAATTTACTGAAATAAATGGAATCTGTTTCAGACATCATGGAAGAGAAGGTAAAGGACTGAATGAACTCGTTAAGTATTGTCTAGTCTGTGACAGGGCATGATGGACAAGCTCCGAACAGGTACTGGAACAGAAATTTGCAATGAAGCCTAATTATATTAAACTGTTCTTTCAGCCTTCCAGCCTCTTTAAATTCAAATTATTCGGCTTAGACTACATCCAGTGAGTACAGCTTGTAATATTTACTTCTAATGCCAGTGGATTAGACAAACTCCTTGATAAGCTCTAAAGCATTTTCAGGAGGGGATAATCACATTCTCTGGTGCCAGATATTAGGTGATAATACAATTTGAGGAAATTGTTTAGTACGTATAAGAGCAAGAGCAGAGTTAGTGTAGTGCCTTTCACAAGATGCATAGTCAAATATGAATCTAGAGACTAGACTAGCTGTTATATTTTATTTTATGGCAATGACATGGCTCATGTCTAATATTTTAATTTCAAAGACAGATAACAGTCTTTCAGCAATTTAACCAAACTCTATTAACCTCCAAGAAAGGGGGTTTTTGCACACTTGCACAGTCATCTAAATACAACTCATCTATGTTCCAGTTCAGAAGAGAGTAAATATTTAAGAGCTTTCCTAAATAAAGATCCTAAAAGATGCCCATTCATATCATCAGAAAACCAGATCAGATCCCAAAGATCTAAAACTGACACAGCACTGTATAGGTGCTATGAGGACAGTTAACTATCCCAGCCAAACCCAGTTCAGACTCAAAAGCATTAAAAATAATCTTTTCCCATCATATTAGCTTCCTAACTTACAGGTCTGTTTTATTTTTATTCTCACTTCCAAATTGTGTCTCTAATGATGTAATATGGAAAATAATGTAGGTATAGTCCATAGAAAAGACTTAACTATGCATTGCATTATATTTCTTTTTTGCAGTTATTCCTAGACAACTCCAAAATTTTGTAAATTTGTTAAATAATAGAAAAGACTTTTAATCACATTTTATTTACCTATTCACTAATGGATCTCACTAGTCAGACTGAAGTGCTGAATAGCACCTAAACATATGACCAGTGTCACTGATTCTCCAGAGGTACTGTTTGATTAAGGACTGTAATATTTATCCCATACATAGCATAGTTTCCCAAACAACAAAATATGATCCCACATTGCTTTAATACAAACAGGAGTTGAATCAAACAAAACATTCCCTAGGTAACGTTGGTGCTGGTCCTTGTGTGTAAAAATTTAATCTCAGATCCAGATGGAGAAAATCTAGGTCATCATCCTGCCCTACGTGTGTTGATCATAATGATGCAACATAAGGAAATCAAGTGTTCTGGAACATCACATCACTTTGAAGATATGAATAATGCTTTGCTCCATCAAAGGCTCTATTCTCCTGATTCAAGTAGTGTATAGAACGAGTATCAATTTATATTATCCACACAGAAAGATTACTGCCTCAACAGAAAACCTATAGGAAATTGGATGGCTTCTTCATAAACTCAAGGATTATTATATAGAAATTAAAGATATAGGTGTACAAAGTAGCAATTAGACAAATTTAATCAATGCAATGGATGAACCATAGCTTAATTAAACACTCACTGTCTCATTAAAAAAAAAAAAAAATGAAAGACCTTTAGATACAGTGATTTTTTCACATCAGAGTAATTCCACACCCAATTTAGCCATTGATGCATGTCTAAAATATTATTTCCCTGATGACTTGGAAGAAATTTAGACTGCTCTCTTCTATTTTCCTCACACAGCAAACCTGGCTAAAATGTTCTTCAACACTGCAGGGAAGAACAAAAGCTATATCCCATATATGCCAATATAGCATGAGCTGAGAGGACAAATAAACAATTCACCTAGAACCCAACTAACATCATCATGTTCTTCCATCTCTATGTTTTTTCACATCAGTACAAAAAAATAAACCTCTGACTTTACAGTCATATTGTAATAATTAATCCTTTAAGACAATAATCGCATCTCACCTGCCAGATCCCCACTCAGTCAATCTCTTGATCCCTTTCCTCACAGGACAGGGGGGTAAAATAATATGGACAAGCTCATGGTTGTAATAAAGCCAGTTTAATAAGAAAAGCAAAAGTTTCATGTGGAAGCAAAGCAAAAAGAGGAATTCATTCACTACTTCCCATTGGTAGGTGATGTCCAGCCTCTTCCTGGGAAGCAGGGCCTCAGTATGCACAGTGGTTACTTGGGAAGCCAAACACCATCACCACCAGTGTCCACCCATCCTCATCCTTCACTGGAGCTTTTATTGCTGAGCACATTGTATAGTATAGAACATCCCTTTGGTCAGTTGGGGTCACCTGTAGGGGAGCAGGTTGGAGAGACAGCCTTGATGCTATGCACATACTACTCAACAACAGCCAAAATATTGGTGTGTTATCAACACTTTTCCAGCCACAAATGCAAAGCACAACACTATATGGTCTGCTATGAGGACAATTAAAACTCTATCCCAAACAAACCCAGTACAGAAGCAAAGAGGCAACACAAGAGTGAAAGGCATGTCACTGCTGGGGAGGCTAACAGAAATAACTATTAAATAAGCATTACAATTTTCAATTATTCTACTTTTTCTAAGTAAACTTGATGGAAAATAAGCTTTGAAAACTTCCTCTAGAACAACTGTAATAGATTTTTTTTTCTTTAGTCCTAAACAGGAAAATAAACAAGTTTTCTCTCAATGCTTAACAAAAAAATGTTAGTGCTCCAATCAAATTGTGTCCACAATCCCAGCTGGATATGTGACTAAACTGGCAGGTCAAATACCGAAGTATCAGAGTCTCTGTCTCTATCACCAGGTTTTGTCATACTCAGTGGCAATTTAGATCTGGAAATCCTCAAAGAGTAGGCTGTGACAACTGCAGAACATTAAACTCTTCTCTAAATTGCCTGTGTCACAACAGCTTTAATTTGGTGAACTGGGAAGAATGAAAAAATTAATTGTTTGAAATTATTTTGGAGAAGACAGAGGTTATACTTCTCATCACAACAAGGCCAGAAGGAGGTCCTGACTGATATAATTCTTTCAGAGACTTACCTGCTTTAGTTCCTTGTTGGCTTAACCTGTGAAGTTTTATTTTTATTTTAGAAATATGTATATCTTTAATAAGTATCTACAATTTAAGCAATGCACATGTGTACACATATAACATCACATTTTATATATATATATTTTTGAATACTATTAAGAACCAGTCTTTAAAACAGTGGAATCAACAACCTGACAAATATCCAATTCAACACATCTGTCTGATCAGAACAGGTACTTCAAAAATAGACCCAATTAAGAAGGGAAGAATTTTATATTCAGCAATATCACCTTAGAAAATTAAGTGATCACTAAGTCACTTCCTCTATAATCCTGCTATCTTATCAGAGAACAGCCAGTCACTGTTCAGTTGGCTGAATTTCTCGCCTATATGTGTTAGACTTGATTTATAAGAACTAGTCCTAGAACATAAGACAACATGGGAGGTCAATGAAAGCTGTTGTCAATGAATCTGCAAACTTTAAATATTTGGGCTCACATTCACCCATGAGTGCAAAAGAGAAAGATTTTCTTCATTCAGACAATTCTGTGCTATGATTATTTATAAAGACAGTTACAATTTGACACAAAAATTCCTTCATTGAGTTAATGGATTTTCAGAACTTCATGGTCATCCTCTCCATGTCACAGTGTAGAAAGGAACAATAAGAAGTCTTTGTGGAAAAAAAATCAAAATCAAAGGTTCTGGGTTCAGTTCCACCCTGGGGCTTGCACACATCCATACGTTAGGAACAGGAAAAGCTAACTACAAAAACATGCGAAAAAAAGCTCACCTCCTCTGTAGACTCCTTCCCTCATCACACAGCCTCCAAGACATACCAGTGAAAGTCTTGAGCATCAGCTTTGCCAAATCTCAGCCTACTGGCCTATGAAGTGTAGGCACAACAGACATAGGTAAATTTTTGTATTGTTCCAGATAAAACATAGCCCATAATCCTAGGGTTTTGGAAAGTAAAATGAAAAGACTAAACATGTGCCTATACTGATAACAGTGTCTGTAGAGAGCTTCCTGCTAAGGGTGAACAACAGCTGCAAAAGTCACCACTGAAGACATCTGTTACAGAGGCACCCCAAAGTCAAGTTTTAGATGGACAATAAGTTCCTAAGTAAACATTATTCTAGCTGGAAAAGTGTAGCAAATAAACCTACTAGACATAGGGTTTATATAATTATTTAGCACTCCGGCAACATAAAATACAGGTTCAGATATCAGTTGAAGAAATTATTGGGGAACAACAACATAAGGATAATGGGGATCCACACGTGCACTCATACAATCACAAGAAACAAAAACCAGCGACCTCTCACTCCAGGTTATCCGCAAGAAATAATCACTCACCTGGGTTAGGCAAGGGCCCGCATTTGCCTGGGTTAGTGGTTATATCACAGGAAGTCTCCCTAGATGGCGTCCCAGTCTAAGGAGAGGGCTCTAGTTCATAGACCCACTGGTCCGAGAAGAACAATTCAAAGGTGACTTAAGCAGGGACCCTGTTTTATAGCCTGGTCAGATCTGGCTGTGGGCATTACAACATAGTCCAGAAGATTCTCAGCTACTCTGGGCACCTCATTTGTTAAGGACCCCGTCAATTGACTGAGAGTCCCACCCCTCTTGCTCCCCCCAGCTGGTGGAGGTGAAGTCACCCTGCCCTGGGGTAGGGGAGGATGTGACTATCAGCACCTTGGCCCACCCTGGATGCGTATGTGTGGACAGGCACAATGGGGCACAAAAGGTGCTAAGGAGCCATCAACTGCCCTGTGGAAGGCTCTGTATCTCAGGGGGATGTACAACTGCCACAACATCCAGTAGCACGTGTACCATTAAAAAGCCTGGTGAAGAGCAGCTGTCCACCCTCGCTTGAGACAATGTTCTACAGAGATGAGGAGTTCCCCTAGGTGCTCCACTTAGCACCCAGGCCTGCATCCATCCCTTGGATCATTATGTAGAGATCTTCGGGAAGCAGAGCCTGTAGCAGAACTGCTGCTGAAAGGTAGAAGCAAAACAGCAACAGAAGAGAAATTGAATAAGTAAAGTAGATAAAAACAACTCCTGCCATGTATCATGAGTGAAACAATTAGCTGAACCATGTTTCAAAATTCTGCAAGTGGGTCAAATAAACCCTACCTTAAATGTGTACATGGTCTACATATATAAAGCCTTATCCAAGAGAAGTATTTTCCTGAGCTTGTCCTCTTTTCCCTGCTGCCACAGGGACCTAATCCTAAATTCCCTTTGCTGCACTGCAATCTGATAAGCCACTTGAGTCCCGGACAGTGTTTATTCCTGCCTGAAGGAAGGACACGCAGAGTAGAGCAGCATCTCCTCAGCACATGGACTGCAGTCTCTGTGCTCACCTGGCACATCAGGATATCTGAACTGATCCCTCTGACTGTAGGCAATAAATCATATTAGAAAAAAAGCAAGACTGAATAATGGTCTGGTATTCTTTTAAAAGCACCTCACAGATCAAGACAAAGTTTCAGATCTGCATCAAAAGCACCAGTTCATTCTTTGCAGTGCTTCACAGTATTTCTGAGAAGTAATAGCAAGAACTTGCATCTAGGGCTTGAGCAGAAAGCCAGGAATAAGGCAGCTGTTGAATATTCTGGTGTGTATTTATAAGAACTGTTCTTAAAAAATCAAACTCAAATACCTTATTCCAAGTCTAGCTGTTGATGCATCATTATATAGTTGCAGAAATGGTCATAAATTTAGAGTGGAGTACAGAAGTATACAAACAAAGCAAGAACAGGTGTGGATTTTTGAAGGCAGGGAGGGGCCTGGCTTGTACAATACAAAAATGAGTTTTTATTATCCGCCTACATCATAATTTATTTTTGAATATCAACTCAAAGGAAACGTTTTTCTGGGCAGCCAGGATACTGAACTGTCCTTTAAAATAAGGACACATGTGATCATATGCTAAGTGATCTAGCAAAAACCTTGTAGAAAATCACTCTAGCAAAGCTTGTACAAACACCAAAACTATGAGTAAAATCTCCTTCATCCAGCAGCTCTAGCCAGAGCACTGTATACAAAGAACCTTGCTTTGTTCTACCTGGAAATATCATTATGTAACACTTGCATTGGAAGATGTTGTAGGAGAAAAATAAAACCTTTTTAGAGGCAACTGGGAAAAATAATGTTTATTTGCAATGGACATTAAAAAAAGGTATGTACAGCTTCCCACATGGGGTTTAACTACAAGGGCATGGTCATTATCTTATTGTGTAGTTAAGAACCTGAGGAATAAATACATTCCTCTGTGGAAGGACAAAGGTGCACAGTTTTTCATTGTAAAGAATCTTACTGTGTCTCTTTAAGCAGGATTTGTGGAGTAAAATAAAAAAAAAAAAAAAAAATACCCCCCACTGGGGGAGAGAAGCAGAGAAAGTTGACTTACTGTAAAAGGCTCATTTAATGGCTTTTGCATTGTAAAGAAGATGGCAATTCCCAGGGAGAAGGAGCAGCCTTTGGCTTGTCAGACTTAATGAAGTGCACTCAGTACACAGCTTCAATGAAGATAGATATCAATAATAGGGTAGGTAAAACTGATGAGTTTGGGACCTATTTGCATAAACTGGTACTTACACTTCTGAAATGCTCACATTACAAATACTGAAACCACACAGATTTCACTCTAACGGATTTACCACATTAAAGAAGTGCTATTTATCTACATAAATAAAATTTCAGTGCTGGGTACTAAATGATGCTGCAGGGATTTCCCAATTTATCAACTCACCTGCTTGTAACAACACAAGCAGAAACTTTATGAACGCAGCAATATTTATCACTGGTTTTAACTGCACATTTGTTATTTTAATCTTGCTTCCTCTAGATAGAAATGAACTGGATATACATGACTTTGGATGACAAACCACATGGAAAAAAAGTTAAATTACAGGGCAGACGGGTATTCGTTTTTATAAGGTTTTACAGGGGGGTGTTTTACACTCTCAAAAGCACTATATTCCTATCTTTTAGTGCATGGCAAGAAAGTACCAATTTGAATCACAAACGGATCTTTTTTTCCCTATGCATACTCTTCAAAGATTCATCTGCGGCATCATTAAGCTGCTTTGCCTAGGTGCACACAGTGACATCCACTGGTGCAGAGCATTTTTGCTACCAGAATCAGAGAAATAATGTGTGTCATGATTGATTTAAGCTTTGAAAGCAATTTGATTCAGTTCTAACTTATCTAATGCAGGACAGTATTTAATTCTGCTTAACTTTAAGCATGCAAATATTCTCATGGGCAAATGAATTTAAGTGATTTGCTCTTTGGAGCCAGGGCACCTTGCAAGACTCAGTCTTGAATAGATGAAGTTCCCAGCTGGAACGATTCCCATCTCTTCTATATATTTTGTCCCTTCACTTGCCAAGAGACCATAGTGCACAATTTATTACTACCTGTAGCTTCAACATCCGTTTCATTTTTCTTTCTTTCTCCTCTCCACCTTCTCCAAGAAGCCAAAAGTTCATGCAGCTGAGGAAGAAGTTGAGTCATAAGATGAAAAGTATTGTGTTCTACAATCCTGTGTCACTTTCTGCCACCATGACAAAGTCCAGCAATCTGAAGAGTGGTAATCACTTTCCCCAGGACTCAATGTGCCTGGACTTTATGGACCCAAGAAGATGAACAACAATAAAGCCCTTCTGGACTGCACTTATTCTCAGATGTACTGGAGTCATTGCACGCACCCAGCACAGCATCTGCGCAGAATTTTTAAGAACACAGGCAGAAGTATGGGAGCTCTGCATATAACAAATAATTCTCTCTCTAGCACTCGAAGTTATGGTGAGGCTCAAAGCTTTGTTGTCTGAGGAAGTAAAATCCTAGATGAGTGGGATTGGGAAACATATGTCATATCTCTAAATTGAATAGAAAGCAACGAGCTGAACAGGAATTTTCTTTTGTGCTACCGTAAGATGAGGACCAGATTCTTGATGGAGGTATTTACAGTTGAATTACTATATATGTTTCTTCAAAAATTTAATAAATGAAGATGTGGTTTTGTTTTCAATTAGTGATCTCAAAGTAATTTTTCTTTAAGGATTACAATGCTATATACTGCAGAATCTTTTGAATGCTTATATATATTTTTAACAGAACACATGAAAAATGAAAAATCTGGAGATATTTAGAGTAAAAAAATGTATTTTTTCTAATTATCATTCATATTTATTATTTTCTGAAATTATTTTTGAATTATCAACAGCTATGATGCTAATATATCTGAAGTATCACCATACTCTAGATTCCATTTCAGTTTTCCAAGTCCAAATGGTTATGATAATTTTAAGTTGACTTTGAATATAAGACTAGTTTTTTAATTAGTCTGCTCCAAAACACCAGACCTGTCAAAAATTGCCAGAATACCTCTAGCTGACTTCTCTGTAAAGTCAGTGTGTTACTACTACAGAGAGTCTCCTTTTCCTTTATCATGTTATGCAACATTAGCAAACCTGTCAGCTGAATTCCAATTCTGTAATCTCTGGTTCTCGTGACAGCTTGCAAAGTAAAAAGAGCAGAGCCTTGCTCTTCAGACAATAAATTTTACCTTTTCAGTGCATACAGTTTATAAAAATCCTTTTATTGACTTTTAAAATGGGCAAATTTGATACAGAATAGACAATTAACAGGTATTGAAAATGGATTTTTTTTTTAACTGACTGTGGGGTTTTTTTGAATTCTCTTTACATTTGCATGATTAAATACTTCCAAATAAACCTACAAATGGTGACTTTTTTAAACCTTCCCAACTACAAAAACATCTCAAACAACAGTAAATATAGATCCTGTCAAATTCGAACAGCTGCAACTAAAACAAGCAATCTTAATGAAAAAAAATAAAAAATAAAAAATGTTTGTGTTGGGGTTTAATTCCTAAAATAAGGTGAAGTCTGCATCACTTTCATCTCATGACTAATTTCCTCCAAAACCCAAGATTTCTTCTGATTATTTAGCTAAATATCACAATGATTTCCATTCCCCACCTCATTGTGGTGGTGGTGTTTTGTTTTGGTTTTGGGTTTGCTTGCTTGTTTGGTTTCCATTTAAAAATGAATACTGTCATAATGCAGTGAGTTTGTATAATAACTAACTGACATATTTCACTGGATATGTTAGTTTTGCTCTTGAAATATTTTTGTCCATTAATCTACAAAGCTTCTATTTATAACTCTTTTAACAACACAAACAGTGACAGAAAACAGCATTTTGATACACAAAAGACTCAGTTCCCTGGTACAGCTCAATGTATATTCTTTGTGCAGCTGCAGTTCCTCAATGGGAGCAGAAAAGAAGCTGCACACCCTCTAGCAGATTTCCAATGCTATGAAAGAATCATAGTGGATGAAAAGCTCTTGTCCCATTTTCCCCTGAAACCCAAATGAAGGTGCAATCAAGTAGTGATTCTAGGACAAAGCTAAAGGACCAGGAAAGGTCACACCTGAAAATAAGGGAAACAGAAATACTTTCAACCCCCCTTCCCACTATTCAGCACATTCAACCACTCAGCAATGGCTAATTTAGTGCCCAACCAAGTATTGTTAAAACCTGGAAAAAGGCTTATTTTATCAGAAGACCTTGCTAAGAACTGAAACAAACCTCTACCCCAATTCATCTCCTTCTTTTCCACAACCATAATTTGATTCCTTTTCTCACATTACTCTTCCCTCTCATTTTTAAATACTGACCTTACTGTAATGCCCTTACAAGTTCCATAATATTTGCAGTGGTTATATTGTGAGCAGGTATTTATAATCTCACATTAGAAAGAATTATGTAGTATTTCTCTGTTCTGCTTAAAATTTCTATGTAATGTTGCATCCTGGAGAGGATTCTTTTGTTCAGCTTTCCCTGCAATAAATTCACATTGAATTAGAGGCACACACAAGAAGAAGGAAAAAAAAAAAAATAAAAAAAGGTGACTTTAAATAACTTTTGCCTTGGTTTTCCTGAATTTAGTATCTATGTAGATCGATTAGTGTTTCCAAAAACCTCTAGGAAAAAAAGCAATTTTAAAGTTGGGCTTTATAATTTCACATGTCTATAACATATTGCCATCTATTGGCAAAAGCAAGAAAAACTTTTCTGAGCTGAATGTTAGCACTGGAACTAGAAATCCTTCAGACATTTACACATAACCAATTTGATGTATGTACAGAGCTGCTGTACAATAAAAGTCTTATGTATTACTTGTGCAAGATCTATATAATAAGAAGTCCAGCTCTTCATAAGTGAGAAAGATATTCAATATAATGCATAGAAGTGTTGACCTTAAAACGAGTTCCTCCTCAGCTGAAAGAGCAAATATATACCATGTTCATGCCTCATTCTCATATCTGTTGAACATTGAAAGAGTGTATTGTAGACAGCATGCATGTTCCCATGCCACAGACCTAAAGCATTAATTAATAACTGCTAACTCACAACACAAAACCCCAAAACAGATAACCTTAGTTGTCCCATAAGATTGTCCCTGTTGTTTCAAACTTGTAATTAATATCTTCCCTAGTTGCTATTTGCCTCTTCCTCCACACAGAAGTACAATGGATCAAATGCCTCTTTGCTAGTGGAGGGCCAGCTGGTGAAAGCCCAGAGGAAAACGCATTGATCCAGCGTGAAGAGTCCCCATGTCAGTGAACTGTCATGGTGTCCAGTTCTTTTGCCAGGACATAAATACATTAGGGATGAATTTTCAGTCATCTAGACAGCTAAATATGCAGATAACATGTAGTAGGTATTTTTGAGAATAACTATACAGCTCAGTAACTTAAAGACAATGAAAACAAAATAAAATCCTGTTCTTTGAGGTATTTCAGAGACACAAAAGTGATTACTTCCACTGGGTCAAAAGCTTCTGTATTGTTTTTCTGACAGTTTCCCCCTTGAAAGTTAGCTTAATTATTTTACTTACATGCCCAGTAATTTCAAGAGGCCTGTTGTGATTTAACTGCATGTAAAATGTCACACAAACTAATAATATACTGAAATATTAACTGAATGTTACAAAAATCAATAAGAGCCGAAGGTATAGGAAGAGAGGAACAAATTAAAATGAAACAATGGATATACCATGTGGATCTGGAGGATGATGGATAGGCTGAGGGTTAAGATTAAAAAATGAAAGTTCTAGAATATATTGAAAATAGAAGAAAACCAGCAGGCAGATAATTATTGAACCTAAACCTGCAAAGACATGCAGCAGGGGAACAAATTACACTGCTTAATACTTCATTCACTGGATCTTTTTCCCTTGGGCCAGGCCAGCTTCTGATCTGATCTCCATACCTGGATGGGGATGTTAGAAGATCTAAGATATTTCTCACTCCCACTTAGTTGCCCGCCAGTGCCACAGAGAGGACAGCAGGGGAAGGATGTTTTCCTTCCTCCATGTGGAACAGTGAAAGGTCACAGCTGGACTTTCTTCCACTTCTAACCTTGACAGACAGCTGTGCCAGGGATGTGCACGGAGCTTTCTGAAGGACACCTCCTCTCAGACGAGAGAATCTCAGATGCAGATTGACTCCAGTGCAATCCAGCTGCATTCTTAATGCCTCTTGAAACACTTGTGTGTGCTCAGCAAAGCCGCATTTCAGTTGTTCTTATTCCAGAAAAACAAAACAAAATGGTTTTCTGACCAGTATCTTAAAACAGAAGAAGTTTAATATTAAAAACCCAATCCCTGTTATGAACCCATTAGTTATTTTCTTACGTATATAATGCTGATATAACTGTGTCTGCTCTCCAGGATGATCAGCCCTGGGACGAGTGAAGTGGAACAGGAAACTTGTTTTCCTGCTCTGGAGAATTTGCTGAGGTCACAAAACATCCCCTGCTCCAGGCTGGATCAAACCCAAGACTTCAGATTTATTCTAATATGATAAAGAGAGAAAAGTATTTCTGAAACTCATCTGGGATGTTCTGACTCTTTCTGAATTGGAGCACAATTAACAAAGCAAGCTCTCCCACCTCCCACCTCCCTAGTCCATGATCTGCCCACCAAGAAACCTCCCTGTATGCATGTCTCTTAGTGAAACTCTCCCCAGGAAAGTTTCACTGCAGCTAGCATAGTCCCGCAGGAAGCTCTGTTCCATAAAAACATTCACTGCTGTCAGCTGGGAATAAAGCTATAGGCTGTGAAGCTAAAGATAGTGTCATATTCTTCGTTCTGTTCCCCTGCTCAAACTGTGACCTCCCATTAAGTCACTTAATGGAGATGTCATAAAAGCACATGAATAATGCAGGAGGATAATTCTCTTTATATTTTCTTTCAATCAAGTACATTTGAAAATGTGTTTCCTTTCTTACATTGCTGCTGTTTTCCTCTCTGCCCAGCAGTGTATCACCATCTCTGCATGTACTTTAAAGAGAGTTATGAGTATGACAAATAATGTTAATGAGCTATTATCAGAAGCTGTTCACCTCCCTGAGACTTTTTCAGCCTCTGCCAGTCTGCCAAAACTACTCTTAATATATGTACAATCTGAATGCATTGAGAAAGAAGTACATAACTCACTCAAGACTTTTTTTCTTGAGGGCAACAATTCCCCTTAATCCGTCACTGTAGCCAACAAGGCTAATGCAGTATTCTACTGCAAACCGTTACGAGCATACCTTTCATTTTTATAATGCCTTTCATCCAAGAGAGATGGACCCCAAGGTGCTTTAGAGATTGCATTGTATGGTGTGATAATAACAGTATATAGATCACCGCACTCATGCTGAAATATAGACCCCTCTGGGTTGGAAAGCAGGACACATCTACCATTGCCAGGAACACTGATACATTAAGATAGAAATACTTCATCCTCTTGTATCCACGGATGAATGCAGATAGGCCAGGCTGTATTTTCTTGTGCTATAATTTAGCTAGAAAACTAGAACCAACAGGGTCAGAAATATGGCCTGAATTTTAATCAGTTCCAAGAACCTGTTGTTTCTTTACATTAGTGCTGAAAGAGAGTTAAAACTATTCAAATCCAAGACTGGCTCAGCAGTAATCCTGACCTCGACAGAGTTCAGGACAACCTGGGGATCCTCTGCACCCTGCCGGGTCAGTCTCCTACTCTTAGAAATATCAATGTGTTCCTGCCCTGACCATACCTGGAGCTACTGGAAGAGCATCATGACACAGCAACCAGCTCTTCTCTCTGAAGAGAGACAGATAATTTCAATTCCTCTTGTGCTGCTAGAGACCACTGTGATCCCATTATTTCGTGTGCTCACCTGCACTCTTTATTTGTATTGCTAAGCTATTATTCTACATTTCGGATGTATAAACCGTGGGTAGGTGTCATCTTTATGTACACAGTGCACACTGATTTGATCGGAGTTCCTACCTCTTACACATTATGTGAAGTATATAAACTGAAAGCACGATAGAAGTAGAGGGGGGGGAAATAGATTCAGCATATGTATTTTTTCTTTAATTTTTTGATGTTATTGACTTTTAAAAATAAACACTGCAGGTTAAAAAAAGCCATTTTATAGAATTGTCCTACCGCTGATGCATGACAATTTAATGCTGGAGGTAGGATTCTGTTCTATAATACAATTTAGCGTTAATTTACAAGTAAAAAGAATTCTGTTGCTGAACAAAGATGTAAGCTCAGTCAACAGTTAATAAACATGCATATCCAAAAGTGTCTTTGTGCTGCTTCCGGAAGTGCCCACCTTTACTACATCAGACATGCAGAAAAATCAGACACGCTCCTGACTGTACTTTTGTCCCAACTGGGAAACAGTAACTTCTATAAGCCTCACAGGAATGGAGAAACCAATACTTTGGTTTAATGCAGAGGTCAATTTCTAACACTGGCCAGATCCAGACTTTTCTTAGAAGATTATGAATGAACTCTGCAGTAAGCAGCAAGAGGCTAATTTTAGTCTGTGAGTTTTGAAGGGAGAAACTTTGTAAAATGTCACTAGAAAGACTGTTCTGATATGTGCAGCATGTTTTAATGGGTTCAGGACTTTCTGATTTACCTGATCCACCACTCCCCATAACTGATGGAGTTCAGTGGGCCAGTTCAGATACCCCAGGAATATCCTTAAACTAGAATAATTGTGGGAAAGATCCAAACCCACAAGCCTTTATAATTCCTACACCTACTGAACTAACTGGGTAAAAGAGTTGGGGTCTTAGCTGACCTAAGGAGCTAGTTAATGTTTTCATTTGTAGTTGTAGTGACAAATTTATAACATTTTTTCAGAATTCTTCATATGTTTCTTTATTCTGATATAAGAGTAACAGTATGCTAATGTTACATTGTGACATCAGCATGCAACATAATGTAAAGATCTCACAATCCTTATGGATTTTTTACCAGTTGTTAATACTGCTTTAACTCTGAGTGAAGACAATTTTTCATCATTTCTGAATATAAAACACTGAGTTCTGCTTTGCTCTTTATCTTCCTCTCACCAAACACTGCATCAATACATTATTCTGAGGTATATGGTAAAAGTATTCATGGAAGTCATAGACTTTGTATGCAGATAAACACTTCTATAATAACAGCTCTCTTTTAATTATTTTTTTTTAGTATATTCTAACATTTTCAATTAAGTTTAGGAAAGAGAAAGGTTGATATATGAAGCACAGAACAGATTTATTAGCATCTAGTTACAAAATCTGTAAGAAAATTATTCTTCAAAAATTAATTCAGCTGTGTAATTTGAAATAAGATAGTTTGCAATCAGCATTGAACAGTACAAATAGCAGTTCCTTCATCATGAAAATAAATAGAGCAAGCCCAAGGAGGACTTGAAAAAAAAACCCAAGGACTTAAAAAAACTCTATTTACAGAGACAAAGATCTCTCCAAGACTTGAAACATTGGTGAATAGTTGAAGATCAACAATTCACACAGGTCTGGAGGTGGGAATCTGTTTAATGACCTTCTAGATAGAACAATGCAAATATAGGTGAATCTAATATCTTGATGAAGTATTAAACCACAAACTGAAGGACAAAGCCTGGGCCTTTCAGGTTGCAGTTCTGCAGTTGCCTTGAACCAACAGATTCTTCTGATTATTATTACTAGTTATACTACTGGGAATGGCATCTGTACTTGTTAAGTAATAAGTGCCCTGAATTATTCTATCCAGGCAGAAGCAAGTAACAGCCTATGCTTTTAAAGGCCTCTTGGGCCTTGACCTTGCAAACATTTGCATTTTTGTTTAACTTTAAGCACCCCAGTAATCCTACTGAGCTCAATGACTGAACATATGAGAAGGATGGGCAGCTGGAGGCATCCCCCTCATCCAACAAGCTCTTCATCAGAGCAGCTTCTGTAATGAGAAAGGATCCCTGCACCAGGGAATGGCAGCAGGCAGGAAGGAAAGAAAGTGAAGAATGAAATGCATTCAGAGAAATTCCTTCTGGGACAATATTGAAGAATTCATGCACCTAATTTTACAATCCCCCTCTCTTGTTTTCTCTAATTTATTATAAAACTCATAAGCTTCAGCTTTCTCTAAGGGGGTTCATATACCTGTGGTGAGGAGGACAGTGCAGTAAACATGTTTACAGTGTGGTATCTGAAGGAAATCTTGATTTTTTTTCTGTTCTATTCTCTTTGATTTCTATCCCCATTCTTTTGTATCTCAGTTTTTAGACAACAGGACAGTCCTGTAAAAATTCATACAGCACAAACAAAATAAAATATAGTACTGAGTGTGGACTTACCTTTTTTATTAATTTACAAAACATAACAGCAAATCAATTAGACAGCTTGGAAAACTTTGTCCAAATGTCTTTTAGATAGAAAGTCTCCACAAAATAGGCATCACCACATGTGTGAGCCTGTAGAAGAGGTCACAAGGGCAGTGCACAAAAAATTTCCACTGGTGTGCTACATGCCTGAGGGTTGGAAGCGACATTGTATTTTTCAAATTTGGCTTTACATGGGAGCTACGACTGCAGACAGCAGTTGGAGACTCTTCCAGAGTTGACCAGTATCTTGTTCCTACAGAGGCATTAGCAATGTCCTGGTTCCTACTGGCAACCAGGAGACTCAACTTTGCATGAGACAAATACCTGATCATCTGCATGTCCCTTCTCTGAAAGGTGACATCTCCAGACCAAGACCAAGTTGCCATTAGAACCATTAACTTTAAGCTTTTCTTTCCCTAACTCCATGGCAAATCACTCTTGAGGGTAGCCAGCCCTGCCATAAAAGGTAAAACATATATCTTGAAATACTCCCTGTTAGTCACTCTATGTATGTTTATTTAAGGAAATGCATTCATATCTAACATTTAAGATATTGTAATGTCAGTGTATAAATACCTCAAAGGCGGTACGCTGTGTAGTAGCTACTTTATGTAAGAGCTGAAAGCCCATGTAGAGAAATTACAATGTAAAATATGAATCCTGGACTAGAAGATGTAATGGGATTACTACAGTGTGGCAAAACAGCCTTTTCACTCAGCAAAATTATAACAGTGCTGCACAGAAAGAAACACAGACTTCCAGAGAAGAAGTTTTTAAAACTCTGTGTAGGGCAAATTTTGCCATGCAGACCACAAAACACCAAACATCATAACCAGCAGTATTCAAAATGGTCTATGGCCATTTAGACACTGACAACTGTCAAGGTCAAAAGTGGAACAAGAGTGACGTTCAAAAGAAGTCCTTGTGCCTTTTCTCAGCAAATACATACTGAGAACAGAGGGGGTGGAGAGGAAAGGGAAGAAAGTTATTTTAGCCATCTCTGGTACAGTAAATCTTGGGACTTGAATAACAAACAACAAATACATTTATTCAGCATGGGACTCATCTAACTTTGGAACTGGTTAATTTATCTCTCTTATATTGAAATGGATAATTCTCAGGAAGTGTTTCTGAAGGGAATCTAACCCCGCTAGTCCCAAGTTAGATAACTGACTTATAGATACCTATGCTGCGACAGAAGTGTTTCCTACCTTTTATCTCTACTGTCTGCTATAATTACTTTAAATGTACCATCGGCTCCTCAGAGCCAATAAAAGTTGTTGCATTAGCCTTGCACCCTAGAAGTCACAGTTCTATACATGTATAAAAATGCAGAACATGGGAGAGTCTCAAATTCTTCAGAGAATAGACCGCTCAGATAAAGCATTTGCTTATTTGTGGTGAAAGAATCCCACCTTCTTTGGCTGGATACTTCACAGCCTTTTATAATATCTCTACACTAAATTAAATAGGATCAAACACATATAGCAATTCAAGACTGAAAACAACAACAACAAAAATATGTTACCTTTGTGTTGTGCCGTATTATATCTCTGAAATATCAGTTAAAAAATAAAAGAAAAAATATATAATTTCTGTAAATGATTTATTATCAATTTAAATTCCCTCACAGATTTCTAACATCTGTTAAGGATTGTTGCCAGGAGCATTAGGCAGAGCCTTAGGGTACAGACTGGGAATGTGGGCAAGAGTGGCCCACTCCAAGGCAGAGAACCTGAAAAGTACAGGGCTTGTGCTTGTAGCTCTGTCCAGGGTTACAGCAAAACCCAGAATTGAAGCACTCATGCAGAAATTAATTCAGCTAAGCCACTGCACTGCTTCTTGTATTCTAGTATTTAGTATTGTATTCTAGCATTTAGAATCTATATCCAATGGAGAAAAATTACTCAGTAGACAGATTAATAAATAAAACATGCATTAATAATCAGTAAAAATAACATTTCAGAAGAATCCACTTAAAACTTTATTATAGATTGACAGTTCTACATCCTTTGGAAAGCATTCAATACAGTCATGTATGCAAGTGAATTAACTGGAGTGTCAGCTTCCTTCCCACTTATATAATCCTTTATAATATACAAAAATCCTTTCTGGTGTGTACATCCAGTCACTTTGCTCAACTCTATAAGAACAAGAAGGTCACACAACACAAGCCTTAGAGGCAGCCAGAAACAACCCACATGAGTGGGAAATGCACACAAACCTTCTTTATCATCAGGCTGGGGAACCTCAGTCCTACCCCAGAGCAGCGAAACCTGCAGATTAGTCATGCTGCTTTAATGCAAATAATTGCAATCCTTGCTTACATTTTCTATGGCAATGCCCATCTTTTGTGAGATAATGCCTTTAAACACTACCCAGCAGAAGGTTCACTGAGCCTTAGCTGACTCCCTCAATCCCAGCAGTGTTAATCCGTGATTAACTCCTAGATCTGTTCTCAGGTCTGTTCTTTAAACCTCAGAAAATGTAATTCCTCTTGACTACTCCTGAATAACTTGTTCTCCTGCTCCTCTTCCTTCACAGTTTTAGGTGTTGCTCTGTTCTCATTCCTTGCTAGCCTATGGATATATACCAGCAAATTAGTACCCAACACAAAAGAAACCTCATCCCTGTGCTGCTGTGAGCCAGATAATGACCCAATCGTTTTTAGAGACATAATTTATAATCTACTAGAAATAGTATATGAAATGAGGGTAGACTAGTGTTTTACATTAGTGAGGGAAAAGGACAGACTATGAAGTTTTAGAAAAAAAAGAAATATTTTTATGGTCTATTTGAAGTGTTCCTACTACAATGAGTTTTTAATCCACTTCCAGAGCTTCTGCACCACCATAGGAACAACTAGTAACAGTAACTGCCAAGAAAATCCAGTGGCAAAGACCTGTTTCTGTAATGCACAGATCTGAGAATATTAATATGTACACATACCTAGTATGTAGACTTATAATACGCATCACAGAGCTGGAGGAAACAAAGGAAAAGAAGATGAGGTTGGATAGAAAGAAGATCTACTTGATAATCCTGATTTTTAGCGAGGTCGACAGGTCTGAAAAAATTCACAAATGTTTTAATGACATTGTAATGTGAAAAGGGGGTCTTACTGTGAGTTTCCACTTTCAAAATAATAAGTTATTTTATGAAAAAGTCCATTTTGTTTTAAACAAACTCTCATAAGTGTAAGATATGAGACATATTTTGGAAAAAAAAAAATCTACATTTAACAATGCCACATTTGGTAGAGAAAAAAAACAAACAAACTGGAAATATTGAACCACTTTTCACATGAAGTAGGCATGTAGAAACTGCATAATCTAACACTGTTAGGGACAGGCTGAGCAAACACAGATAAATTTCAATATTTGTTCTAGAATTCTCTGATGTAGCATGAAAAAATCTGCAATGTTCATTGGCTCTCTCGTTATACATAAATGTCAGCTACTTTTTCCTTTAAATTTATCCCAATGTAAAGTTATTTATGCATAAAGATCACATTTGAATAGAAGAGAGGTCTTTTCACATAGACAGAAAAAAGAAAATAGTGCCTTAGTTTTTATGACATTAAGCAGCATGGAAAAATAGAGCATTACAAAAAGCAGGGAGACATAAAGATCAGGGAAACAATAGAAATAGAAAGTGAAGTATGGGAAAAGAGAACAAATAAGTCCCAAGAGGAACAGAGTTCACACAAATCAATATGGAACCTTCCAGCCCAGGTCTCATTACACACACTGTTTGACTGAGGAACTGAGTTAAGGTTTTCAAAGGTGACTAGGGATACAAAAAAGAATTGCTCTGTGGTGTCAGAAGCCTTCACTTTCAAATTTTCTGATTAACATAATCTTCAGCAATCTTAGATTTTGCTGCAGTGCCCAGAATAAAGCAACTGGGAGTAACAAAACAAATTCAGATGCAGTTTTCATTTTAAGTACTGCTATCTTATTGAAACAAAATGGAAAAAGAGAGAAATACTAAACCTCTCTTCTGTCAAAATATTTCTTCCTCATATTATTGTATCTATAATCTATTTGCATAAAATACAATAAAGCTGCATCCAATTTAACAAGGAGAAAGCAAGGGTAGGAAAAAAAGTATTAAAAATGTGTCATACATTGGAAAAATGGTTGAAAATAAAAAAACAGAACTAAAGGTCAAGATTAATATGGGAGAAAATTAAAATCATGTGTGAGTTCAATGAAAAAAACTTATCAAAATATAAGCGGGATCATATGTTGAATAAGAGTACCAAACAATCCTATTTGTCTTAAAAATAGATCTCCACTTCCATCACTTGTTAGTCTTGGCACAGCTGCAGAATTTTGTTCCCATTGCATATTTAGACCTGACAACATGTAGATTACTTTTTCTTCCTGGAAAATTCAAGCTAATTATTGACGTAATTACTCTCTTTACCTGAGCATGGGTTGCTCTGGGAATCAAGAGTTGGCAGAACAGCCTGCACATCATTCCAATAACCTCTGTCATTTCTTTTCCTAATCCGGAAGGCCACCAAAAGTCAAATGTGTTCTTGAAGTGTAGACAAATGTTAAGTCCTTGGAATCATGGTTAAAATCCTTTATCAGGGCTAATTCCTCCAGGACTCAATAGCACTTTAACCAAAAAAGTTCCTCCAGAAGTTACTGTGCTGTGGATGTCTTTGCATGTTGCCTTTCGTATTTGATTTGTGTGCCAAGGTTTTGGTAGTAAAAGGGCTACAGGGGTGGCTGCTGTGAGAAGTTGCCAGAAACTTCCCCCATGTCCAACAGAGGCAATTCCAGTTGGCTCCAAGATAGACTTGCTGCTGGTGAAGGCTGAGCCCATCAGCGACAGTGGTAGCACCTCTGGAATAACATAGTTAAGAAGGGGGAAAAAAATACCTGCACAACTGCAGCCAAAGAGTGAGAATATGTGAGAGAAACAACTCTGCAGACACTCAAGTCAGTGAATAAGGAGGAGGAAGAGGTGCTTCAGGAGCTGAAGGAGACTTTTCCCTGCAGCCCCCTAACAAGTCTATTCCTTCCATAATCATACCACCGTTAGTGTCTCAATTATTTAGGACATTAATAAGGAGAATACATAAACCTGGAAAACTGCTAGAACTTCAGTGTTGGTTTTGGTTTTTTTATTGACCTGATACACAGATTCATGTCCTTCTGTCCTCCCAGGATGCACCCCAACTTCACTGAAATTGTGCTAGGTTATCTTAGTTTAAATTCAAATGAAGTTCTTTCCATTTTGTAGTGGTGATTACCTCTGGCAACAGCATATGGTGCTGCAACTACTGTTAGCTTTTAATATGAATGGAGTCTAAAAATATTGCTTATAAGAGCCTTATGCTTCTTGAAAGTCTCAGTCAAAGTCTTCTGGATTAGCTCTGGCAAGTACCACTGTATCACAGTCTGTCCATTGGTAGTAAAAGGTAGAAGGATTGTTTTGGTGGAACATTTTTTCTGACAAAAAAATCATCATATCACCTTTCAAAAATTATGAAAATTGTTGCAACATTCCCAGCTCAGATAATTTCTGAGTGGCAGATTAAGGCAATGGAGAGCTCTGTTCAATAAGGAAGGAAGATCTCGCTGAGCAATAGTCGTTCTCTCTGACTGTTGTCTCATTATGTTTGTCATGGATCCTCTGAGCACATTCCCATATCTTCACCTCTTTTCATCATTTTTTAGGACTGTAAAGTCAACATCACTACTTTCCACACAGCACATTCAGAAAACAAAGGGGAAACAAAGTGGATTATCTACCTTTGGTAATCTAAACTAGGAGTTCTAGTTGAAACAGAAGTTACATGTAACAGCAACCATAATTTCAAAATACTGTAAAGCAATTGGAGTTGAATGGATATGACCTGAAGATAATAACCAAGCAATGTTATAGCCTTAAAATTTTGCAGAGTTATGTCCTCTTACAATGTGCATTTGTTCATTTATGTATTGTAATGTGTTTCTAAATTTTGTGGTATTTACCGCCTTATTAATGGGATAAGGTTTAAGAACATACATAGAATCTGCCAAGATATTTCTAACAAGTATTCTAACAAGTATTCCTAGCCTCTTTCCAGTTAAGTTCACTCCAAGAAACACAGAAGAGTAAGGCCAGCACCACTCTGCCTAAGAAGCAATTTCTTCTCCATTTCTTCTCCTTCTAATAGTTGTTGTTTTTCTTCTTTTTTTTTTCTTTTTTTTTTTTTTTAATTGGCTCTTGTTTACCTCATCCCATTTCTTCATTTAGTCTCAGGAACCCAGATGGAAGGAGCAAACATCAGCTAATTAACTCATCTGACGTAAATCAAAGGACTGCTGAAAATTAGAACCTCTGCCCTTCCTCCTCATTGTTTCCTGGGTCTGCCATTGGTCTCTGCCATCGACTCAGCATGGGCACAGCTGAGCGCTTCAGGGGACACTGCAGTGTCCCTCCCTTCCCATTTGGTTTATAGAGATAGTTTCAGTTGTCTCTGTCTTCATTTGTACTTTTTAATCAAATTATCAGTTAACTACTTCAGTTTCCACTTTCCTATGGAGAAATAGGTGTAGGCTAAACTAGAGATTTATCCTTACCGGCAATTTCGCAACCCCAGTGGCTGCACTGAAGCTAAAGACTTGTTAAGATGGAAAAAATAGCTTGACGTAAACCCCGACAGAGCCCCCTTACTTAAACCGGGGCGATGCACGAATTCGCTGCCTCCTCCGCGAAACTGTCCGGGCTGTATCGGGCGGCGGGACCTGTGCGACCCCCGCACACCACGAGGTGGCAGGAGAAACCCGCGCTGGGACCGCGGCGCCGGGCGGGGAGCGGAGCGGCCTCAGCTCCCGCCCGCGGCTGCAGGAAGCAGCTTTATTGTCGGTAGGAGGAGAAAGAGGTATCTAGGCACTTAAGCACCTACCTGCCCTTCAGCTCAAGGGTGCACAGGATCCCCCTTCTTTCTGAAACGCTATCAGGTTAGCAGGTATCCGTATTTTTGTCGGGTTTATGAAGATATTTAATACGAGATTTTCAGAGGGGCATGTGTGAGCTGAACAACAGAGCTACAGGACTAGTAGAACAAAGCCTAGTTTTTAACTAACACTGAAGTAATTTAGACATCTCATCACAAAAAAAATAACAAACTGCAGGTTAGAAGGTATTGGTTTCCAGAAAAACAATCCTACTTTCTTCAATACCTTCCAGAGGGTCCTTCTCTACTGGGCTGAATCTACTTAAAATATCAAATAATACTATACATCCATGTGCTTTCTGCCAACAGAGCAGACACAGCTGTTTTCTCAGGGTTTTAAAGTACCCATATGCTTTGTTACAATGTGATAACCTTAGTGGTAAATATTCTTCAATCCCACAATACTGCTGCAATGTAAGACTAGGATGGTGAAATAACCTTGGGATGGGGAACAGATAAATTGTCTAAATCTGTCTGTGGTCAGCTCCCAACCTTCTCCCTTGGGAAGAACTCAGTGGCAGTCCCCTCTAAATGACAGAATTCCTTAATTTACAGAATTGCCCAAAAGAGGATTTCCTGATGCAAATTTTCACTGCAGAAGATCATAATTCCGAGACTGTTGATTTCTTTTATCTGATCTATTGTGGTCTGTCATCAATGCACACCCAGTGACCTGCTCTTAGTGCAAGAAACAAGAAACATCTTTTTTTTTTTTTTTTTTTATAGATCATAGATAGAATGTATTCCTTGCTAAATTATTTCTGGAAAAGACTCAGGTTTAGGTGTTGTACAAACAAAGGACAGGCACAATAATTTAGCATTATTTAATATCTCCAAGTGATTTCACAACTTGAACTTCCACAATTATCTTTTAAGAAATACCTTATTTTGGTGACACATTACCCAGAAGAGGACTTAGTTGCATTTAAGTGAAAGAAGATTCCAGTACAAGTACAGGAGAAGATCAGGAAACAGGCATCTAGGTCATCTGGCTTTCCTGCATCAGAGAGGATGATTAGAGGCCAAAATCCTCAATAAATCATTTAGTGCAGAAGGCCATGCACATCAGGCTTAGCTACCTAGCTGCTTCATCCAAGCAGAGTATGATTGGCACACAGGATCCAGGGTGCAGATTGATTGAACAATCAGTTGCAAATCTGATTCATGTGCAGTCAACAGTAGCAAAAGGGTTTTCAGGCATTCTGCAAATTGTTTAGCTGGACTGTCATTTTACCATTATGGACCAGAAATGACAGATTGCAAGCGCCTAATTTAAAGGGTGACATCCCTTCCTGGAGTACAAGGAAGCTGTTCACAAAAAGGGAAATACATGACTAATTATTTCCCTCCGCTGCATTTTGCTGAATGTAAAGGATAATTTGCCCAGCCTCATTTTCTGAGGGGTTAATTGTGACCTGAATGATGTCATCTGAGTAAATGGTGCAACAGGCAGACAAAATGTGGGGAAAGCTACAGATTTTCAACATGCAGTCTTTGCAAACTGAGGCTATAAAAGCTGTTAGTTACTGAATAATGATGCAAGTAGTAAATGTATGCTCAGTTTTGCTTTAATACTTCAGTTTCCAGTTGCTTTTTGGTTTCTGTCTTTAAATTTAGACTTTTCAAAAATTGATATTTGTCCCACACTAAGAGCTTTATTCTCCCTTCAGGAGGAGCATAGGGAAAACTAAGTTGTTGGCCCTGCTTTTAAAAAATAAGCAAGTCCTATTTTATCAATATGCTTCAACAGCCTAAACTTTCCAGTTGACAGAGAAAAGTAAATGGGCAACAGCATATCTTTTGCTGTCCTTTGGGAAAAGTGATCAAAACATGGTAAGACCATGATTCCTTGAAAGCTTCAGTTTGTGGACAGATAAAGAAACACAGATACATTCATTTAGAAGCAAGTGGCAATGTTTTTTTGTTTTTTTCTCTGCAAAGGACACACTTCACTTTGGTGGCCAAATGGGCTGCTTGCTCTTCTTTCTACTGTGCCACTCATCAAGGGAACTGAGACTATAGACACAGTTATTTGCCAGTAAATCACTGCTTAATTAGAAATGAAGAGCTGTGAAGAGTATAGGTGACATTACATCTGAGCAGGAAGATTGCAGGAGGGAACAGGGATGGATGGTAAGGGGGGTAAGTAAGGATGGTAAGCGTGACTGGGTTGGAGTGGAGCAGAGGAGCAGGAAACTGGATAAATAGAACCAAAATTGTCTACAAAACACTACAGGATACATTTTTCACTGGATTTTGGTCCTCTGAACATTCTTATCCTGCTGTTATAGAACAGTTGGCACACTGAAAGCATAAAGAAAGATTTTCTCCTCTAGAGGGAAGAAGTACCTACTAATGCCAACAGTTATTCTGTTCGCTGGAGTAGTTTATTTACTGAACTCTATTTACCCAAGTGACACAATTCCAGTCTGTCAGAATAACTTCAGCTAAGCAGTTCTCTAACAGAAAATACAATACTGTTAAAATCAAAATGCTTCAAAATTCAATCACTTCAGTCTGCATTTCGTTCTCAAGGGAAAAGAGCTCACCAGTGTCAAAGCATCCAATTATTCAATTTAAAGCCAAATTCTAACTCCAATATATAGCTTTTTTCTTTAATTACAAGTAGGAACATTTCAGTCTTGCAGAATTGAAATGTTGTGTACATCTGCAACAAATCTAATAGACATCTACTTCAGGAATAACATTTTGGATTTTGTTTGAAACTGAAATGAAAATAAGCTTCAACTTTGTGGTGAAGAAAAATTCCTTTTCTCTCACTGGTCTGTGATGTATATTGTTTGATGCATGTGGTGGCTTTTTTTGGTTTGTTCTTTCTCTCTCTCTCTTTTTTTTTTTTTTTTTTTTTTTTTTTCCCAGAGGACTATTGTTTACTTCAATATACAGAGCATGTTAGAAAATAAATCATGGTGTTTTCTTCCTGCTTTATATTTGTGACTTTTTCAGTAGACTGTTATATGGAAGTGGTGACAAAGTTAGAAAATAGAAACCAGGCAAAATTACAGCTCAGTCCCCCTCTCAAGGCAGAGAGGTAACCATGATTCAGCTTTCTCCACTCTCCCTTCTATACTAGCAGCTGTGCTACATCTCCCAAGATTGCTTTTAGTGGACATAGTTACAATATTCCTAGCAGTTCACAGAAAAAGAATGATTCTGTGCTTATCTTTGAGGTACATTCTTGTTCGCAGGCCATGATACAGGCTGTGCCAAAATATCTCTGTCACCCTTTGCCCACTGTTCCCCTGAAACCTCAGTGAAAGCCTTTTAGGTAGAAATGTCACATGATGTGATCTAGAGAATGTCCCTGAACTGCACAGCATGTGTTGGTTCACATGGTGATAACTTTCCTGATTCTACCTGCTAAAACATATTAAAGGCAGTTAAAAATACAATGACCATTATTCAGGATATTACTTTTCAATCCAAACAATGCCAGCAGCTTCCACAGAGATAGTTTCTTCAGTCTCATGACAGACTGACAACGAGAAAAGCAATGGTCCAAGAAACTGCTAATAAGAAGAAGATGAGTGAACTTCTTTATCAAGATGTAGAAAAAACTCAAGAGCTCTAATTTGAGAAATGCATGCTTTCCCTTACCAGGAACAGTCAGGGAGGCAAAAGACAGCAACTTCCTTCCTGCTGGATGAATTCATCAATTCATCTGCTGTTGAACTCTGTTTTCCAGCAATGACTTCTTTCCCTTAGGAGCACAAGTGTAAGTGTAAGCAACAATTCCCTTCTCTCTGAAAGGTAGCTAGGGGCAGGCATTTCCAATGAATTTCTCTGTCAAAGCCTGTGCTCTTACGTGCTCTTTCTCTTCTTAGCACCTTGAAACTCATGTTTGCTGTGATCTGTAATACGAAAGCTTACAAAACAGATAGATCATAGGAAAAGCATAAACTTTCCAGACATTTGAACTTGATAGAAGTTTGTTTGCCAGCAGCAATGTCTTCCTCTTCAATTATATTTATGAAAGTGTTTGTGTGAAGACAGCAAAGTAAATGCATTCCTCCTGTTACTTCATGTATTTTCTCTGCAAATACACTTTACCTTCCCTAAGGATACTGGAAGGGGCCTTCCTTTTGCTTCCTTCTGGTGTAAGCTGAAACTCATTTCACTGAAGAAGTATGAAGTGATGCCAAAATAAGAGAAAAGAAATCACAGGCAATTCTGTGCTGTGGTAGAGGAACTTGTAGAAGCTTTATAAGCAGCAGGAAAAATGGCAATGCTAGTACTTTTCTCAGCTAAGTGGATTACCAAATGTTTTGAATTTAAAGCTTAAGTGAATCAATCATTTTGGCTAGTACTCTAGATTGAGACTAGGGGAGCTAAGAACAAAATAAGTCCATTGTTTTTAAGGCAGCTGTTAAATATATGAAGCATGCAAGAGGCTACTTAGTAAAAAAAAAATGCAAACAAATAAACAACAAAAAAAATCCTCACATCCATACATACAACTCACCACTGCTAGCAAAAATACAATTGGAAAAGGTCAAGATCAGTCGTGAGGCAAAAATTATCATACCACTTTTGTTATCTACAAAGCTGCATCAACTTGACTGCTTTGCGATGCAAGTACTTTAGATTGTTTGATAAAGTTTCCTTGAAAAAACAACAAAAGAACAAGAGTTTAGACAAAGACTTTCAACAACAGTAAAGGGAGGTAGGCACCTAAATTTCATCATCTGTGCATATGGTGTTCCTAGCTTCCATTTATGTTATCAGGAATCACCATCTCACTTTTATATTCTTTTCACAATAAATTGTTCCTTAGTTATTCAATTCCCCTTCAATAAGTCTGATATGGACCTGATTAGAGTGAGGAAACAATCAGATCCCTGTTCTGGACTGAGTGGTTTTTCAGTTGTTTTTGTGAAATGTTTTTCCTTGCATGAAAAATGCTATCCTTTCACTTAGAGAAAGATGGGCGAACTGTGCTGTGGTTAACAAACAAACTGCACAGTTGTGTGAGAAAGTGTACACGTCTCATCTGGGAGCCATTATGCATTGATTAAATTCCAAGTAATTTCAACCTAAGACTTATTATTTTTTCTTGTTTGTTTGAGTTGGCTACTAAGATTGATCACCTTGGAGAAATTAATCACAACAATGGCAAATCCTGAGACAGACCATTTAATTAGAGTTGTTGCTGCCATTAAGAGTTAGTTTTACCTTACAAGAGAGGACAGTGAACTATTTAATATAGCCAAACACTAGCAGATTGGAAAATACAAGACATCTGTAGAGTAAATCAAGCTACTGATCTATGCAGAAAGCATCCATCAGCAAGTGTCCTATTATTATACCTGTAGGACGGTAGCACGTTAATGACCTGGTTGAATGTGATTGATGAAGACTCTCTCTTCCTATCCCTGCTTCCCACTGCTCATTCATCACCTTCTAGTGTACAGCCCCATATCACTCATTCTTCATCTTTCATTTCCCTCCACTCCAAGTTTCACTTATCTCCACACTCCTCATCACTGACTCTTCTTCTCCCAGTGCTCAGACTTGGGAAAAGAACTTTCTCTTTGCCTTTTTTGGCAATTCTCCTCTTTTCTTTGAATGTCACTGACTCTGCATGGCTTCAACAAAACTCCTCGATTTCTATGCTTTGAGCTCAAACCCAGCTCCACTAACTGGAGGACAGCTGTGTAGGCACAAGTTCCTTATAAAGGCAAGTTGTAGGTGACCCTGACGACCTCCGGGGGGCACTGTAAGGACAGCTAAATGAGGGTCTGTCTTTCTCTGATGAATGTCTAAGGAACTAACAGGCAACGCTGAGCACCTCCACACTGCCAGAACGCAGGCCCCCACACAGGTAACTCACAGAGTGCAGATGGCCCTTTATGAAGAGAAAGGTGTGTGTGGTGGGGATTTCTGCCTCTTCTTGTTAGTCAATATCTTGTGTAATTGCTTTAGTGTTCATAATTTGACCAAGAAACAGAAGATTTGGGCTATTTGATGTCCTACACCCAACCTAAGAAGGATTTCAGTAGAGTGCCCTAACCCCAGTTCTAGCTGTGGCTACCCTTGCTGTTGAAGGGGAGATATACAATCATGAGTCCTGAGACAGGGAAAAAAGTCTGCTGCAGGTAGTTCAGATCTCACTCCTAACAATGTATGTGTACATTGAGTATTAACCATAACCGGTTCCATTTGTATACAGTCCCAGGAATATAAATCCAAACATGAGAATTGAATTTGTGCCCTCATTGAATGTGTGCCCTGGCTGCTAGAATCTGGACTCAGCCTAGGCTGGCATAAGACTGGGTTTCCAGACCTGTAAGTCTTGTGTTGCTGTCTGCACAGTGGACAATATGTCACAGGCAAATAGAGCAGAATACCCGCTATCGGTGACTATAGCACTCTGGAGGTGCAAGATCATCCTTTCCAGAATGCGGGGGAGCAGGGGAATCCCTTTCCTTTCCTGAGTAAGAGTTTACCCTCTAGGCTATAATGCAAAAAGATAAAGCTTCCTCCTCATCCTTCCTCAGAGCAAGGTAGTCCGACCTATGGTGTGGGTACCTAGTTCAAGTTACCCAGTCCAACCAATGTTGCATGCACAATATAAGGCAAGGCTAGCAAATAGGTGATCTGGCTGCTGGCTGAGAATTAGGTAGAAGCAAGGTGTCAAAATCTCAATACAAGTAAGGTTTAAGAAAGCTTGTTCTGTCCCTGTGTACACTATTTTACAGTCAGGACTCAGAAAATGAAACTCTGACTGTTACTCTTATTGCACTGATGATCTTTTTTTCTTCTATCTCTGTCCAATAAAAGATATTACTTCCTCACTACAGATTTGCTCAGCCTATATTGTCATATCTTCCTGTCTACTACAACACAATTTCTATATGGTAAAATGAAAAAATTGGATAGTAGTGTATCATACAAAGATTTGCCATACCAAATCAAAGTTTGGGTTAATAAACTTCTCTCAAGATACTTCTTAGTGCTTGATATTCAGTTGTAGATCAGTAGCAGTATAACCAAGCTCAAGATAAGTTAATTAACCCTCCTTTAGATCTAACTTTAGCAAAGATGTCCATGCCGTATTGGTTTACTCATAATAACAAGAACTAGAATAATCAGATGCTTTCTGATGGAGCAAGAAAACCATTTAAAGTAACCCAACAAATTATGCCTGAGTGTAACTCTGTTTAACTTTTGTACCCACTAAAAATACTGCCTGAATTTAAGACATCCAAAGATCTACATCTGAAAGAAACACCACTGAGACAATCAACAAGTTAATGTAATCCTATAATATCTGATCTGGAAGCATTTGATCAGAAGGTAATTTTCCATGTGATAGTGTCAGTGTCTGGTACATCATGACATAACTCCTCCCTTAACCGCACATTAGAAAAAACATTACATCAGTACATTTAAATCATCCTGGGTTGGTGTTTTTTTGTGTTTGGTTGGTTGGTTTGTTTTGTATGTGTGTGGGTTTTTGTTTCATTTGGGTTTGCTTTTCTTCTGATCGTTTGGTGGTGATGCTTTGTTTTTTGTTTTATATTGTGTTAATCCATGTTTCCTGACTGCGTTAAAAAAAAGGGAAACCTTATAGAGAGCTGGATGTCATATCTCAGTCTGTAAAATTATAGATTTTCAATCCATATTTGATTTCTTCCAAAGCTTCAAGAAGAATCTAACCTCAATGGGCACAACCCAACACATATTTACATATGTAAGAAAACATTTATAAAGGAAAAACATGTTGACGGATGATCTGATGTTGCAACAAGCAAACGCTATGATGTCTCGTATAAAAATCTGGTAGAGTTCTCGCTCTCTCTCTCTTTTTTTTTTTTTTTTTTTTTTTTTTTACTGGGTATATAACCATGCAGGTACAGAAGTCTTCATGCTGCATTAATCCATTTCAGATGGAATGGACATTTTTAGTTCTGCCAATGTTTTTTTTATTTTAGAACAATTAGTAGGCATTACTGTTAGTATTCATACTGCAAAACTGTATACAGCTTCAGCCACTACTGAGTGCCTTGTTGTGCTGAGGTACTCCAGAAACACAACAGAAAAGTGCTCTCTCCTCAAAGCAGTTTCCAACACCTGTGAATCATCTGCAGGCTACAAATCTCTGAAATCTGTTTTACTGCTAGATGTTACTGTTACTTCTATTATCCTACTGGTCTGCTTCATTTGCAATGAAACGGGTGGTGTGGAAATTATATCATTTTCTCTGTGTAAGTAACCTGTAGGTTCTTGCCTATTTATAAGATGACGTGGTTTCATAAATAGCTTTGTAAGATTTTGCAACATATATTTTACATCTTTCAAACATCTTCCAGCATTTTACATTTTTCAAAACAGCTCTTAGTCTAGGATCATTAGCACCCCAAAGCTGACAGGAAAATCACTGGATTTTGCTAAAATGACTAATAAACAAGTCCACCTACCTTTAAACTGAATGGAAAGGCTGATTTTGTCTTCTGTGGATGTTAAATATGACTCAAAAAACTCTCTGCAAATTCATGCAGCTGAAGTAAGAAGATAACAAAAAGAATATATAGTATTTAGATTCTTTTTATTTAACTGACAATTTGTTAAGCCCACATTAGAGGGCAATATCAGCTATAACTTGTGCTTAACTATATATTTTTACTATAATAGTACAAGCTCATCAATCTCTTTAGTGTATTGAATCTTGTAACAAATATTTAGCTCTTACATAGCTTGCTGCAGTTTGGAACTGCATCCATTTACATGTTGCTCATTATGTATTTGAAAACCTCATAAGAGTTGCAGATATTCCAAATATAGCAATTAACCATCAGAATAACTCTGTGGGATACACAACTATTATGTGGATGTGTTAAAATGATTCAATTATTTTTTCTTTTTTAACCAAGTAGAGGTAGCAGGCTTATTTTTGTGGCTCATTGTTTTCACAAAAAAAAAAAAAAAAAATTAAAAAAAAGGCCACAGAACAGTTAATGTTGTTACTGCTATGATTCCAATTGAAAACTGAGATGCAGTACTAGACTCGAAAAAAAAAAAAATAAATAAAAAAAGAAGGAATGAGAAAGAAGAGAGGCAAACCATCCCAAACTGAGTCTCATTATATCTTCCACCTAACCCTGAAGATACTTGAAGTCCACATACACCTAAGGAAGGTAAACTTTTTTTCTACATGTGTGCAGAGCCTCCCAAAGCACTGATGTCATTGCAGTGTCTCACCTTGATCTAGTTGAATCAGGCTGCATGCAAAACACATTAGCCAATAATTCATTTGAAATGATGTTGGTATTGGCAACAACTACTGTCCCCCTTTAACAGAGTAGTTCATCAACGGCTTGAGTAGTCATGTAGATTATGTTTCAGGACTTTCCCCTGCATGAAAGAAGCAAAAAAATCACACGTCCCAGGGAATGGCACTGAGAAATAAGTCCAAGATATGGCTCCTGTGTGGGGATGTCTTCCTAAGGCATGCAGAGCCAAGGAGTTTTGGACTTTGTGATTCTTCCCCTCTCTATTTTAAGTCTTCCTCAGCTTGCTGGTATTTGGGCATTCATTTTAGGAGCCTAGCTTTCCAAATTTATTGTGCAAGGGCATAGTGCAGAAAACTGAACTTCAAACAAGGGCCAGCAGCATGGATGTCAAATGTTGCAGTTCCAAACACTTGAAAATCTGAGTCTTCATCTATCCCAAGTTACACAACAGGGGAAAACAATTAGAGCTGCGAAGTATCTATATGCCTGGGAATGTTATCTACTTAAAACCTCATTTTACCTGTACTGTGCCACAACATCTGTTGTTACTACTAAAACCAATCAGCAGAACTCCCTCAAGCCAATAATAGATATTAGTGACAAATGCATCATGCAAATCACTAGCTATTAGTAATACAGAGAGAAGCAAAAGTGTTAACAAATGCTGACATTCTCTTATCCATATTACTTAATCTATGTTTCACATTTTTTTGTATAGATGACTTATGGTAACCTTAGCATTCACATAAGTGAAAAAGTGAAGTCACTACGTAACATGTTATGCTAGTGGCATGTTATTGCTAGTGCACCCAAGAAAATCTTTTGCTTAGTTGCTACAGGTCTGGGAGTGCTAAAAGACATTCAATCTTACGCTGAAGATAACAAAACCATTTATAATATTCTGAGCAGTGTACAGTTCTATCCCTTTTGAATCATTTCTAGAGGTATAAGTGTCTTGAGATTCAACAAACCAGTACAGAAGGCATATAGCGAGGCTTTCCTCCTTGTATATTTCTAGAGCTATGAAAGAATTAATCTAATGGCGAAAATTCATGAAGATTACAAAAATCTCTGCTATCACAAGATTAGCAGATTTGACACTGATATTTTACTCCTCCATATATCCCAGGTGTAATAGCAGCTGTGGTAGTTTACCTATAGATTTGAAAGGAAAAATGCTAACACGTAACTTATGTTTTCCTACCTTTCTTCTCATAACCATAAACAACGTGCCAGTTATGACACCATTTCTAACACAAAGAAACTAAACTTTCTGTTTGAAATGAAGACTGCATATCATGAAGAAAAGAGAAATCAATCTAAGTAGCATAACTGATTAAATAAAGGACATTACTTTTCCCTATAAATATTGTTCCTTATATCTCCTCCGGTGTCAAAGTAAGAACTGAATAAGCTAGTTAGTCATCACATCAACTATAGATGGTAAAGGGTGTCTCAATCAGGCACAGATTCTTCCTTCTTCTCACCAGGCAGACGCATGACACAGTGCTGTTAACTGACATCGAAACCAGCCAAAGCTATTGAAACCTTCTCCACACCCAGAGATTGCAGACCTGTGTATTTACAAAAGGAATAAATCAAAATGTGGGATACAAAACTGAAAAGAAATATGGTTTATTTAGAGAGAGACAGTTTGTGTGGGAACCTAGCCCTGAGTATATTGAGCCCACAAGTATTTAGATGTGTAGCAGAGGAATAGAGTACACACAGGTGCACACACCAGCATATGGGTACATGCAGATAGGCAAGGTGGAAAAAGGCCACAGGGACTTAGACATCCACTTTTTTCCACAGATTACAGAGGAACATGGGGAAGGAGCCCTCTATCCTACACAAAACAACAGTGACCGAGTCTGGTGCATAAGCACAAGCAGAAGGTTTTCAGTTGCTCTGCTATTGGCTCCTAAATCAGGTTGTTATTGAAAATTAACTTAAGCTGACATAAACAAAGACCATTGCCAAAAGAAGTATCTTGCCCTTTTCCCTGTATCTTTCCCCAAATCTTCATGCTGAATGCTTGTTTCTGACACAAAAGGGAAGGCATAGCATACAGCAATGTAATACGACAATAACAGAGTAAGTTTAATTTCCACCTGGTTCATTTTCTTGACAAGCAGAGCCATAGCCCCATAGCTAATTGCTACTGTAGACACAAGGAAGACAGCAGGACACATGGGCAGAGACTGGGAAGAGAATAGCACCTAATGCTTTCATCAGTTTAAAATGATCCTCAAATCACCAATAATTCTCTTTCAAAAGAGAAACAATAGCAGAAAGTGAGTGCCATGCCCCAGCTCTTTTATTCAGTCTGCTTTTGCTCAGCATGCCCTTGAGAAAATGGCATGCCTAGAGGACCTTTGCCAGGAGCATGAAAAAATATCAAGTACATTTATTCCATTAGCATTTTATATAGTGATTAGTGTCTAATTACAAATCATCATACTAATGGTGCATTTAGCAAGTATATCCCAACAGCACTATATCTCCAGCCTCATTATTAGTTGAGTAAGTCATCACCTTCAAGAACTGAGTCTGGAAATTCAAGTTAAACTGTGGCTTTCTGTTTCTGCAGTTGAAAGTCAGATTGCATATGCAAAACTGACTCAGACTTGACAGTACTAGAATGCATTCACAGGACTTGTAGTCTCCCCTTTGCCCCTGAAAAAGTCTGTACCACGTTCACAGTGTTGTTTGACTCATATGCCCCTGGGGTGACACTTCCATCATTAATTCTTTTGATGAGCCAGTATGGCAGACATTTAGATCTCAGGAACCCAAAGCACAAGCTTACACTAATTCAGCTGAAAAAAACTGATAAGGCCCCAGGTCAGTACAGAGATTTGAGGGGGATTTTTCATTATTGTGTTACCTCAAAACAAACCAAAAGGGATATTGGATAGACCTTCCCCACCCACTGCTTTCTTGCAGGTGAGCTCTTCCATCAGGCTTGACCTGAGATCAGCACTTCAACAGCTTTCTATGTTGTAACAAACTCCATACAGTCTCTTTAAAAGGCCTAGAAAGCCTCTTTCTGTCATTTCAGAAGCCTAGCTGCATGCAGATGTGCTTCATAATCTTCTCCAAAGGCTCCCAGACTCTGATGTGCTCCATCTCCCTGCTCACTGCATTTTCACATATCCCAGTATTTCTTTCCTGCATCCTTCTTGTGTGCAATGGCTTTCAAGAAGCTTATCTTCCCTCAAAAGGCTCCATCTGTACTAGACAAAACAAACAACGGTCTTCTTCTCAGAGGCCCACACCTTTAAAAAGGAACAAAATAGACAAACTGTTGATAAAATGGCTATAGTCCATCACACCCTGCAAACTGAAACTGTTTGTGCTAACCTTGCAAATGCATACAGTGTTGTCACAGTATCAGAAACAAAACGATGGCCCCAGCTGGGATGAAAAAAGCTTTGACGAGAACTTCAAAATTAATCAGAAATCTGTTTAGTTTTTTCAATAATACACAGACAAGCATTCTTTTTATCATGACAAATATTTACCAATAGGAAACTTTCATAGGAAACTATCACTTTTTAAATGAAAAAGTAGAGAGATGGTCATTAGTATATCACTGCTTGCAATCCAAACACTGTGATCTGCAAGACTAAATACAAGATAAGTACATTAAACACCAGATAAAAATGAAATTTCTTTTTCCCTAGAATGTTTCCAGTTAACTTGGTAGGTCCTCATACAGTAATGTACTGACCTGTTATAAAATCTGATGGCAAAAGGCAACAGCGGCAACGTTAGGCTGAGAACTGGACTGACATAAACAGCATGCATTAGGCTGAGAACTGGACTGACATAAACAGCATGATCCACACACCTGTGAGAGGGGAAAGGCTATAGTGCTATACTATATGTCTAGTAGCAGTAGGACCTCTATAAATTCAGCTGTATCAGTATCTAAGGCCAATCTCAAATGTCATTTTTCTTTGGCATCTCATGCCACAGACATTTCTTATACTTGTGTAGACATCTTATTCCTTGTGCTTTGCCATAGGCTTCCCCTTCTGGTTACTGCAAGATACTGAGCTAACTCAGCATGGATAATCTTCTGTACCTTATAGGTGAACACATATTAAAAATTTTTGCATGACTGAGGCTTTAAATGATAGCCATTCAGTCATTAATTCTCAAGTACTGTTTAGAATTGTTTGTGTAGGCAATACAAGAAGATACTTTTGAAACGGCCTTTATTTAGTTTATGAAAAATAAACTTTATGCCAGTATATAGATCCTTACATTTTCTACATAGGACAGCCTTAAAAAACAAAAACAAACAAAAAACCCTTAATTTAATCAAAATGTAATTTTTTGTAGTGAAATATTTAGTCAGTCCTACATTTTCAATCTGTTCTGTAGGAACTGGGTTTCTTTATATATTACTATACCAATAAAAATGACTGATTTCTACCATTTCATTTAAATTTTATCATCCATTTTCTTACGAAAAGTTAATGTCTGAGTTAATGGAAGACAGAAACTCCTGAATCTAGAATCACTGGTCACTCCAAAGTAGAGATCGGTCCTATTAAATGCTGTGAACAATGACTCACAAAATATTCATATGACATTTGTTCTTACTTTGAGGAACATCAAGCAGTAAAATTGTTATCTATTCTTTAAACCACTCTTTTCTAGTCTAGAATATTAATACCATTAGGTATGAATCTCTTTAGCAATATATTAGCCTCTTGATAACACAGTGCTCTGTACACATTGTTGTGCATTTTTCCCAAAAAAAGTCCAAAGGTTACACTGGTATACTGGCTCTAAATTAGAAGAATTGAGGAAGGGCCATAAGATAATATATAAATTATCATAAGAACAGGTTGCTTTTATGTTCTCTCCAATTTAATTATAATCACTGTCATAAAAATGGATTAGATACTGTTGTTTTCTCTTCCCATTACCATCCTTGTCATAAGAATGAGAAAACCAAACTTCAGTGCTTGTCAGCTTTAGTTGGACATTGTGTAGTTCTTTAACCTTTCTACATCTATGTCATTTTATTGGCTGGCTTTTCCACTTCTTTCGTGTTTAAACCAAAGTAGTTTGCAGTAATGAACTGGAATGGATAACCAATCCCATAACAGCATATTGAAAAGGCCAAAACAGTTCATCATTGTATAATCAATACAATAAATTAGACAACACAAATCTTATTCTCATTAAAAAGGCTAACAAAACATGCTTACGTGAATTATAGTGATAAGATGACTTATACGGAGAAAATAGGCCCATCTTCTTACAGTTTCAGTATACTGAAGTTTTGTATTTAGGTGTTGCAGACATATCACTGAAATTCACAGTTAAAGGTGCTAAAATACTTTAGATATATACGCACATTCCATATAATGTTTTTAACACCTCTGTCTTCCATATTCCATTTCAATGCTAATATATGAATTTACAAGTTTATGTTGTCTTTTAGGAGAATGAAGTAAGGTATATTCACAAAAAATAAAATTCAGTAAATATCGGCATTATTTTCAGTCTTGAATGCCCAAATTTTCTGTTTTTATGCCCTGATGCAATAAAGCCATTGAACGCACACAGAGGAAAAGACCCAGAACTCACCATGAGCAGGTTGCCTGCAGAGTCTTGGGCAGCGAGGGTTTCCACTGCCAGGACAGTGCATTCCAGGCACGGCCAGGTCCTACCTGTCCCCAGGAACCTGCAGGACAGGGTGCCAAGGAACAGGCAAGGCAACATCTCCTGAGAGACTCCCTCCAGTCTAGTAAATGGGCAACCCCACTTGAAGTTAAAAGGATTTCAGGAATACAAACAAACACTCATGAAATATAAAATGTGAGCCTAGCTTGGCAATGAGTGTTAATCTTCATGATGAAGTGTATCGTAATATTATTACACTGCAAAATCCTCTTTTCCCCTGTCCAATGAATGATGAGATACCCACTGGTTCCTGGTACTTAGTTATTCTTTGCTTAGATTTTTTGTAGCCTAGCTAATCCAAAATCTGCGAGATAGACAAATTTATTAATTATATCCTCGATATGACCTTGCCCTTAATTGTGGGTACTTCATAGATATGTTTATCCACTTAAAGTATCAATTTAAGATTAGGTGTCAGTGTTATTCCCATTTTGTAGATAGAGAACTCAGGAGACAAAGATTGAGACATAATTATTTATTTTCTTTTTTAATAACCTGTGAGGGCCAGAAGCATCTTCAGTAGAGATGAAATCTTTGAAGATATTAACTGCCAATTACTTGAGGCTAAATCTAAGTGTATGAAGAGTCTGGATTTTTTTTTTTTAATCCTCATTAATAATTTTACTGAAGTGGCTGTAGATTTTACATTCATAATCACATGTTGTATCCTACTGCATCACAGACCAGTGCTTCTCACTATACAGCAGAGTAGTAAGGATGGAAAACATCTATATTATTCATGGGAGTAGCTGATACTAACTTGAATAGTTAATAATTTCTACTGTACACATCCAACTTACATGAGGAATATGCCTACAGAAGGAAGAAGAAAATGCCAATGGCTTTCGAACTGCTATTTATTTTGGTCAAGATAATACCCTAATTTCGGATTCCATGTGTAGGGATTAACATGATAAATATGCAGGCTTGCACAGTGAGGGTTAAGATGCAGTCCACAGTAAATGTTTTATCAGACGCAAAATGATGGTCCTGCATACTGCAAATGACAGCTTTACTGGAAGCAGGAAGGGAGCCCAGGTAGCAAAGAGTTTCAACTTGGCAGTAAAAGATAATATATATTCTATTTTAACAAAGATTCAATGAGTTTGTTTACATATAAATGTCACCTGAGTTAAATAGATTTCTAAACGGGAAGTTTGTTTTTCTAGGCTGCTATGTGAAGAGCTGAGATAAACAAGCTCCTTGGATAGCATTTAGAAACAATATTTGTGTTGGACTCCTGTTGCCAAGAGCTGGGAATTAATATTGAAAAATAAGTAGCTTATATTTCTCTGGGTCATGTTCCTCTGTGGATATTTGCATTATGAAATATACAATGAAAAGAGCATTAGTCATCAGCCGTCAGAGTCTGATCCAGCACCCACTAAAGTCAGGGCAAAGACTTCCGCTCACTTCAGTGGAAATTGGATCAGGCCCATGATATTCTTGTCCAAACTCTGTATATTTTGTGCCAAATATGTTGATATTGGAACAGAGCTTCTGACAACAAAAGCCATTGTCACAGACATGACCCCACTGCATTGCCTGCTCCCCACTGCAAGCTCCTGGAAGGAGTGGAGACACGTAGGACTGGAGGAGAAGGGCTGTTTGCAGAGCAAAGGGAAGGAGCAGGCAGGAGAGAGAGGAGAGAGAGGAGCCACAGGGGCACGATTACTAAGGAAGACGTGGTCTGGGTTGTATACTAGAAGTGGGGAAGCTGGAGCAGGCTCTGAGGGAAGCTGGACAGGAGCTGCTGGCAGCCAGTGCTGGAGGGTCAGAGGGAGAGTTTCCATGGGGAAGCCTGAAGTGGCTGGAAAAAAGCAGGCAAGAAGCTAGAGACAGGCATTAAAAGAGGCAGAGTAAAGAAAATGAACTTCAGAGGAAGCAAGAAACATTAGATGCTGTGGGAACAATCATATCTGGAAACACAGAAAGGAATCTGCTTGGTGAAGGCTGGGCTGCAGCAGCTCAGGATTGCAGTGTTGAGAACCACATGTTCAGTGAGACATAAAAACAGCGATGGGCCACAAGAACAACATGGGAGGAAGGTGCTAATGAGAGGGATGGACCACATAGACTCATATACAAGTTCACTTATCTTCAAACACGGCTTAGCCTGGCTTCAGTGAGACTCATCAGGTGCCTCTAGACAAGGCTTTTAGCAAACTGAGAGCTAAATCACTATTAGACAACAAGGAAAAATACATGAAGCTGTTAATGCAAAACTGCTTAAAAATAAACACATAAAATCAAAAGAGACAACTCTGCTAGATTATACACTTTAGTGCTTCTTTTCTCTCAAAACTTACAGAACAAAATATCTGCATTTCATTCCTTTATTTGAATTAAACTAAAACAGATAAAACTTGGAGTCATCACACAAAGTTAATAGAATATAAAGATATAACCTGAGGGTGGCTTTAATGGTGTACATTCTATATTGTTTTCCTGGATCTTTGAATAAATATTTCTCAGTACAATAAATTTTAAATCAGTTTATAACCAAGAGGCTGATGAAATTACAGAACTGCTCAATTGTATCGTACTTCCTACACAACAAAAAACATGGCTGAATGGATTTCTGATAAATTTCAGATGCTTGTGTTCAACTGGCATGTGTATCATTTGCAATACTGTATATTTAGTAGAGAATTTGAGTTCACAACTACTCTGTCCTATGACTGAAAAATATTCAATTAATATATTTGAAATGCAAAACTATCTGAGCCAGATTATTACTTATTTTAATTATTCACATCAGTGAATTGTAGCAACACCTAAGAATCTCAAATGAGAGCAGAATTCTGTCCTGATAGAAGCTACTCTTACACATAACAAAATAGTTTTGACTGACTGGGGAAAGAAATTGTTGAAAATAAGGTGAAAAGCAAAAATAGTATCCTCATTTTCAGCTAGGAAGAAACACACAAAAAGTCTGTGGCAAAGCAGAGGTTTAAAACCAGTCTGGTGACTTGTCCAGAAGTTTAAACAACCTTTCCTCTCAAATTATTTGCCAAAGGCAATAGCACTATACCTGTGAATAAGAGTTTTAAAAGATATGGGTTCAAACTGGAACACAAAAGGTTCCGCTTAAATTTGAGAAGAAACTTCTTCTCAGTGAGGGTGACAGACACTGGAACAGGCTGCCCAGGGGGGCTGTGGAGTCTCCTACTCTGTAGACATTGAAAACCCACCTGGACGCCTTCCTGTGTAACCTCATCTAGGTGTTCCTGCTCTGGCAGGGGGATGGGACTAGGTGATCTTTAGAGGTCCCTTCCAATCCCTGACATTCTGTGATTCTGTGATATATAAATGGTGCAAATGGATGAGCCTTTGAAAAAAGGAGACAACAGCTTTGCATGAGCTGAGTGGCTGACATACTTGGTTAATTTCTTCTGTCACTACTGAAATTTGACCAGAGACCTTCAGAAATGAAAACAATACCATTTGTTTTCTAAAAAAAAAAAATGCAATAGTAGTCAGTAACTCACATTGTCTTTTTTTCAAGCCTACATTAGGAATCATATTTTTTTTGGCCAGCAATAAGATATGCCACCTTCTGGCACTCTGTCCCTTGTCATATTAGGTCTTTATATCTTTAATTTAAACTGGAGGTGGGAGGAGCATGACAAAAGGATGAGATGTAAAATCCATGACACACACACCAGAAGTGGAATATGTTACTGTAATAGACAGCAGAACTGTCATTTTAAGTTACCCTGAAAAAAACTTTTGACCTACTGATCATCCCTGTGGGAATATACAGGACCTGGGTGAGCACATAGAAATGCTTCATTGGCACCTCCCAGGCTGCAGCAACCTTCTTGCTGCTCCGGGACACCCTTGCGCCTGAGTTGCCATCCCTTGTTTAATGGATATTTTTCCTTTTGAAGCCAGGTAAAGTTTGACAATCACAGCATTTCAGAGCAATGTGTCAAACAATTTATATAAATGTAGCGTGAACAAGAACCTTTTCCAGATTGTTTTATTCCTGCCACCTGGTAACCTCGTATAGTTTCTTCTACTTTTCATATTAGAAGAATCATGCATAACTTTTCTCAGTGCACTTTACAGACAACTATCGTATCCCTCTTCAGTCATCCATTTTTCGTCTATACAGTTATAATCTGCTTAGGACTTGTATGAGAGTTGGCCAATATTCTCCATCCTTTTCGTAATTTGTTTTTTCGACTATAACCTGTCAGTGGAGGGGGGAAGAAAACAAGGGAATGGGAGAGAAGAAAATAGGAGAGACAAACTCTCTAGTTTGTTCCTAACATTCTGGGGTTTGTTCCAAATATTTTTGGTTTTGTTTCTAACACTTTGTCTCATGCAGTTTGTTTCTGAGTGCTGCTGACAATGGATCTGAGGTTTACATTTCTGACTAGAAACACTCCAAGATCCCTGTTCTTGATAGTAACAGCTACCTCAGAGCCTATCACCAATTGTGCATAGTAGAGGCATTTTTTTTTTTTAGAATGTATGTTACACTTATTGACATTCCCATTATTCTTCAGTGTTTCTATTTTATCTGCTGCTTTGACTCATTATCATCACATAATTCTGCAACATTTTACAGTCAGATTTTGTGTTTACCACACTGTCATTTTTACTGCTCCAGCAGCAAAATCCTTCCACTGCAGCAGTGCTAGGAACACATGTTGCTGGTACCTCAGCCTTAATGGCCACATGGAAGGGAACTGAAATCAAACCTTAGGTCTGCCCTAGCCCAGCACTGATGCAGATGAGCAAAAAATGACAGTTACCGGGACTGAACCCCATGTTGTGGAGTTTGGGAAAAAAAAAAAACAAAAAGCAAAAAACAAAAACAAACAAACAAACAAACAAAACCAACAAAAAACACCAAAAACAAAAACAAAACAAAACCAAAACCAAAACAAACAAACAAACAAAAAAAAAAAAACAAAAACAAAAAAAAGGTCATATTCCCAGAGACAAAGACTGAAAAAGTCCAAATCTAAAAATTATAAATCTTAGAAATGTTTCTTTCCTAGTGAATGAGGTGTTAAAGAAAACCAAGCCTTATCAGGTTTCAAGCATGCAGATAAGTAATTGCAGGCTTGGGCTTCCTTCTCTTCAAGGCAGACAGTACGATCAACTTTGAACAACACAGGTAATGAGGCCTCAGATAGCAAAGACATAGCAGACTTTATCTGACATGCCCCTTAATAGCATTGTTTTAATTGCCAGAAATCTCTAAAGCCTCATGCTGTGCTGCAGATGAAAAGTGACGTCTGAAGACATTTATATTGCTGCTAAGGAGCTAGCTCCTTCCATTGCATTGCTGGGATTTTTGTGGTCCATCGGGAGCCTCTTAAAGCCTAGAATGATAAAACAAAAGTGGAGCAATGCTCTTAGCATAAAATGTAATGTTCAGTGTAGGAACAGGTTGAGACCAGCTGCTTTTGCAAATGAAGATAAAACTCTTTTTGCTGTAGCACATGGGTGGTTCAGAGCAGGGTAGGAAGTTAAGATGTTGTGGTGGCAAGGGTTATCTGTGGCAGAACAAAAGTATTTAAAACTGAATTAGATACGATAAGTGATACGAAAGAAGAGAGAACTGGTCCTATAATGAAAGAAGGCATCCAGTATGCACTCATTAGTCACAAAATAAGAAAGAAAGGGAATATAAAAAAAAAAAATTACTTATTCATCAACAGCTGCTCGGAGCCAGAGATTAACTCTTAACTCTTACATCACTGCTTTCTATCAAAACACATGAAATTAGAAGCCTCACAATAAACCAAAATAATACAGTAGACCAAGCAAGGAGCTCCAGCTAGAGGAAAATCTTTTGACAGTGTTTCACCATGAGACCCTTTTCTTATTCATTGTACACTTGTCAAATTCAGCAGTTCAAGCACAACTTCTTAGGCCAGATACCTGTTTCTGAATTCTAGGAGGAAGACGTGGCTAAAATAGTTCAGCTGTTGTCAAAAATGACACTGGGGAAAACATATGTCAGAAAACACATAGGTCTGTGAGCTGAGAAAAAGTCACTGTGGCAATAGCAGCTTCTGGCTGTACGACTCTAACCTTGCTCCTGTGGAAGCTGGAAATATAGAGAAAACGAAGCAGAACATTGAAAGTAGAGAATAACCTGTATTTAATTAAGCACTGAGAAGGTCTGGGCCTGACAGCAACTTCTACCTGTCAGGTTTCTGTATGGCAATGAGAAGACAGACTCACATGGTGCAGTCAGTGGCATGGACGGATGCTCAAGACAGTCCTTTTGCTGATATTTCTCCACAAAAGAGTGCAGTGCTGTGTTGCAGGATGCTAGCCTGAACTCTAGAAAAGACAGGTCTGTATTAGCATGGAGCTTCACAGAAACCAACTTTCCTTCTTGCCTATTCTCAGGGCAAGGAGAAAGGCTAATTAGGTAAAGCAAATGCGCAGATCAGAGCAGATCTGAGTAGCTAGATGTCTACTATATTTGTTCTCATAACCTAGAGGGGTAGGTAAGCTCAATAAACCAGAGACATTTGACATGGAAAAATGCACCTCAATTTTAACAAATTGTGAGTAATCCCAGCTTCAGCTGATTGTGGCTGGAGTTGCACCATGGATAGATTACCTGCTGCCTTCCTTGTACTCCTTAGGCAACAACTCAGGTGGACTAGACAACCCTCTAGAATTGACCCTGTTCCATGGGAAGGAGTATAGCAATTTATTGTCAGTTACACAGCTGCTTCTGTATTGCCGATGAGCTCCATGCTCATCTGTGAACTGGTGACACTGAAATCTTTTGGCATTACGCTTATAACACAGTGACTGTGTTTTTTGTATTGATCTGCACATCTTCTAAGAACCCTAACTTCTTGCAGACTCCACAATATTTATCACAAAATTGACAACTGTTAATATTATATCATGAGATTATTTCCTGAAATATAAACACTAAGAACTCAAACTTTGACGGTGCTCCAGGCTGTGCTTTTTGTTTGACCCCCAGTGGTCTGTCACACGGATTTTACATCATTATTGCAACACTAACATCTTCAGTATTTTTCTCTTACTAAACTAATTTCTTCTCAGTTTGGGTGAATCAGTGGAAAAAAAAATCACTTACTGGTAGCATTGAGAAGTGGTTATCCTGTATACTTTTCAGAATCCCAGGAAATGCTTCATCTGCTGACAAGAGGAGCCATTTTGTTGCACATTTTAACCTCATAATTATCAGTGAACATTCGACACTGTCTTTCAAAACAATGGGCCAGACTTAGAACAAAACACAAAGTTCTGCCAAACAGCCAGTCTCTAATCCTGTTTTCCCCTGCTAAGTATACATTACAGTCCTATTGCTGCAAGCTGCAGCTATAAGTTCACTTCCAGTAGGTCTCCAAGGACACTCTGTATTCCTGGTTTATGTGCTCTCCGTCATCACTGACTGTTGTGTCTTTCCTCTCTCAGCCCATCAGCATAAGGGGAAAAGAGACAGACACAGAGACGTGTATCTATCAGTTCCCCAAAGTCTGGCTGCCTGGTGCCCCTCTGATCCACCCAGGCTCCAATGGCTTCTTCAATGACAAAGGGAAATTTGCTAGGCAACTTCTAAACTGTTTTGAGGAATAATATCCAACTTATCACAACTATTCCTTCAGTTCCTGGCAAAAGGTCTGCTTGTAGACCTGTTCCTGCTAATTGTGTATACCCAGTGTTTGGAAGACCATGAAGGCTTGTGTTTTATCCTAGAATGTCCCTATTATACAAGCTTGAGATGTACTGAATTACAGAATGAAAAATTAAAATTCAGCTTTCAAGTTATTTTTTTGGTCAAGAGATGGGATTTTTTTAAAAAAAACAGACATAGCTGAAAGATTTACATAAATATCTTGAAAGGTTGTTGAATAAAAGTTGCTTGTTTAGTTGGGTTTTTTTCATAAAATTTCACTTTAGACCTTTGTACAAAGGTAACATGGGGTATTTTTGGTGTTGATATTACAACTTTTGGCTCAACCAGTGGAGAAAACAGAGGCTTAAAATTTCTACAGTGAGAGAAGAGCTGCCTAACACTTCACGACATGCCCAGTGCACAAAGAAACATTGCTGCATTAGAAATCAAAGGGCTTTCAGAAACTGCATTTCCTGTATATTGGGGAGACTAAACCTGCTTGGAGCAAGAGGGAAATGGACTTTGTGACATCACTGTAGCATTTCTAGGAAAGATGAGTCATGGAACTTGACCAAATATAGAATTGCTGCAGGGAAACTATCCTTTAATTGGCATGACTCTTTTTTTTTCTTTTTTTCTTTTTTCTTTTTTTTTTTTTTCTTGTTTTTTTAATTCTGCAGGAAAACAGGCTCAGGTTTCTCTTTTAGAAAATCTGGGAAAAAAACTTTCTTTCTTAAATGAATACAGGAAATTTCTTGAAATTTTCTAATTGTGAATACTGAATATAGCATACAAAATATAGTTTTTAAACCTCAGATTTACACAACACTTATAGTCATGCATGTTTTTAAACACACACCTGCCCCGCTGGAAATGTACTTCCTCAAATGAGTGTGACTGTTTATGTACTTCAGTTCTATGGTGGTGCAAAGAACACATTAACAGTGCTACTAACTCTTGGTTTGATTTTTGGGGTGTTTTTAATACTTGAGATGAGATGATCTAACAGAACTGAGCTGGCAAAAATAGTTTAACAAAGTCTTAATTCTTTCATGTATCAATATTCAGTATTAAAGTTCCACACTCTCGAGAAATACACAAGGAACACAGAAATCTATCGAAGTTCTGCGCCAGGAAAAAAATGACATTACTATCTGCAGTAAATGTAATCACCAAAAGTATTCCCACAAAAGAACCTACAGTATTACCTCAATTATATCCTCATTTAAGAAATGTTTACAACTGTGCAACACCTTATTCTTGATTTATACTAATATAAATCAGGGAAATATTGGGACAAGCTATTTCAAAAGCCTGTAGGAATAGCTGAGGAGTCCATTTACATTAACTTGGTAGGTGCATTTAAAATCAACATTTAATAGTATGTGTCTCATCAAAAGGAACTGGTTTATAACAGAGGTTGGTTTTGAAGTCTAGATTGCCACTAGGTCACAAAGAAAGACTAAGATGTTAAAGAACAAGCTATAGATACGCTGGCTAAGCCAGCATAGACTTATTTCAAAAGAAGGGTTTGGCCCAGTTATTTATTTTAACTCATCTACTTTTTTTTCCTGAAAGTATCTTCCACTTACATTTTGGGAATTGTATTCGGAATTTTTTTCCCACCAAGTTTTGTTTTATTAATGATAATTTAAAATGTAACTATGATATTATCAGCTACTGAAAATTGCTGTAGCTCCTTACACTTACATGGATTGTAATTAATTCACATGTAGGTTAGATATCACAGGCATTGAAGTTGTAAAACCTTACAAAAGTGTTAACTATTTTATTTTATTACTGTTATTAATCCTACAGGAGCTCTTTCCATTAAAATCAGCTGCTCTAAGAATATTGACAACATTAACTCTTCTGACCAGCATGTTCTTTCATTTCCATTGGAACTAAAACACCCTTAAAGCAAAGTTATTATCAGCTGTAAAAATAACTTATGCTTTTATAGGAAGGAAGCAGTTAAATACACATATTTCACAAACACCTGACAAATTTACATGGTACAGCTTTCACACTTTAAGAAAACTGAAGAAAAACATTGTTGAAAAATATATTTTTGTTGAAGTACTACGGCATTGCAGAGGTCTGCCGAACTTTTAGAATAAGATTTTTTTGGTTTGGCTTGTCATTGGTAAAAGAGGCAAGAGAGAAAATTTCTGTTTCAAAGATTATTTTTTCCACAAGATGAAACTTCAAAAACACATTCAGTTCTGAAAGTAGGGTTACTTAGCTAGTCTTAATCTTCAAAGGCATAGTATGAGGCAGTATTTGCACACACAACTCTTTTTAAGATGTTCATTTTCAGAAGAAGGGGCTTTTAATATGGTCTGCTTCTTTCCTTACAAACACTAAGTAATTTCAGATATTTGCAATACTGAGTTTGTAGCCAAGGTGCTATATCCAAGTTAGAGGGTGTTTAATATCCTGCAAGCATTGTCATCTTATCAGCTGAAGGCAGAAGAAAGCTTCAGTCTACAGGCTGAAGTCTTGAAATTCTTCTGATTTGTGAACTGTTATATTTAGCCCAATATTGTCCATTTCAAACTAAGATGATTGCTGAAAACTGATGATTCCCAGCCTCTTTATCACCAGAGTCAGTCAGAAGAAGGAAAGAACTACACAATGAAAATCTAGGAAATATGATTATGTGAACAGTGCAGGACATTTCACTGGGTATGGTATTGAGCTATTCCATCTGATTATAAAAACGGTTTGGATCATTCCTACTGTTTGCCTAATGGCTAAAAGAAAAGCAGAATTCTTCTCGATCCTCTATAACATAGTGTAAATCACATTCTCATTGGAGGATGTGCAGTGCTTATTCTGTAAGTTCCCATTAACGGAGAGTTCTATCTATGCTATATCATTAATAATTCTTGCTTGAATCTCCTAAGCACACAAAAAGGTAAAAAACCAGAGCCTTCTATTGATTTCAGCAAGAGACACCATAATTCTCTGAAGACAGGACTCGGTTGTTTGTCTTTGAAAAGCTGAAGCTTTGGAAAGTGTTTAACAATTCCAGTCCTCCTATTGTTCAACCAGCTTTATTGCTGTTAGCAAAAGACCCTTGCTGTGGCCTGATAACGTCTCGCACAGGTGCTTGAATAGAGGGTGTATCAGAGCTCAGAGCACCAAGTGACATCCTACTGAGGTATTATTTCTAGACTGTCAATGAAGCTGAAAGCTCCTGAGGAATTCAGAAGTGGGCCACTACCGAAGGCTGATCAAAAGGATTTGGAAATCAAGCAATTGCCTCTAATTGGATCCTTACAGCACTTATGGAGAGAAGCCTTTCAGAACCCCACTTTTAGAAAGCGGCATGCAGAAAATTTCAATTGCTGTATAGCTAGAGTACCAGTAATTAAAATTGGACTACCATCCATTGTATACTTTAGAGATGGCTGATTCCCTGAATGCTCAGAAAGGCCCTTTTCATTCTTATCAAATAATACCTGAGCTTGGGACATCCTGCCCTCTCTATTTTCAGACTCAATCCCACTATTCTGATCTTTATGTTAGCAAACCCTCCTTGTGTGCTCTGGAATAGTGTGAAGTGAATAGTGTTCATGATCAGTATAGTTCTTCTAAAGGCTGTGAGGAAAAAAAAAGGGATCCCTTGAATTTAAAACTCTCTCAGCAGTGGGCTGAAACTGGATCGCTGTGCATTTGCAATTGTACTTGTGGATGGTACCTGCACTATTGAAGGTGTCTGCCCTGCCATGGAGAAGATTGACGTGACAGTCAGAGGCATGTATCAATTAGCTGAAATCAGAGTGCTTATTCTCATGCAAATTACAGGCTGTGAACACAGAAACAAAATCAGACTAACATCTGTCATATAACACCTACAAAAGATTTCTGCTTTCATGTCTCAAGGCTGTCTTGAGTTAGCCATAAATTGTATTTTGACAGGATTTAATAAAATACAAATTATGGAAGTAGTGAGTCATGCTTGGTATTTCCATCTGACAAATTCAAATGGGTGTACATTTTAACTGAGATGTAAATAGATTAAATTACAAATCTAATCCTCTGAACTTTTGTAGCTTTACCGATTTGGAAAGAATATGATCTTGCACTCAGAATTCATTCCTAAAGTAATGTTGAGCATGACTGTGTAAAAACATGTCTGTTGTGAGGCAGGATTAGAGGGATTGATGCATCATTATATCATATGCTACATGTGTACATATGAGTACATAAGCATTTTTTGTCTCTTTCATTCACCAGTGAAGGTCTATGGAAGGAGCCAAAATGTTCTTTAACTGGTTTGCAGTGTGCCACTAGGCTCAGATTCATCCTGCTGAACCACAAGTGCACATCCAAGGTGTTTAAATTAGGAGAAGACCTGCTGTAAGTTTCCTCTGGGGGCGATGGGACAGGCAGCCCCAGCCCACAACTCAACCTGACCTGACTTGTCCTTGGGAGGCTGCTCCCCTGGAGATGGCTGTATCTCCCTGATGCACCCAGTTTTAGAGGGGAGCCTCAAAGCAACTGCACTCCTCTGTTTGGCATCTAATTTAAATACTTTATTCTCAGCTAAGTGCTGTGATACTCCTTTCCTTTCTATCTTGTAGAATTTATTTTTATGTCAAAAACATGATCGAGTTTCTGCAGCAAAATATTAGGGAAATAAAGTTTGAAACCTTAATGAGAAAGAAATAAAAAAAATATATGGAAAAAAAAAAAAGTTCATATGTCCAAACATTTTGGTCGAACACTTGCATGAAAAAGCACAAAATGGAAACTATTTGTGAAATATCATTTAGTCTTAAGTGAATCTGGAAAGGACCTTACCTCTGTATTCTCTTTCTCTCTCTCTTTTCTTGTGTCTTTTTTTTTTTTTTTTAATTGTCTGGGGTTTACTACTACATGGACTTTAAGGGGGGAAAATATTTACATTAAGGCTCGTTCAACTAAATGGCCTGTGTTGTTTACTTTTGTCAGAAATCACCTTCAAATCATGAACCACCTCCTGAAAACTGTAGAAATGCCCAAACACCTTAATAGATGAATGTACTTGCACAGTTGTACTCATGAATTATGTTAAATTACTCAAATTCATTGCTCTATCCTTATCTATGAAGATTAACCTAATTGCCTCTATATGGTTTTTTTTCAGACAAACTTCTTTAGATGTGCATAAAGCTGAAAAGAATAAATACAATGATTTTACATTGAAGTCCTAGAGTGAGTGACATTTGCGATTTACCACATATTTCCAGAAATAAGAGGCATGTCTGGGCTACCATTTACACGTCTCATATTCAGCCTGACAATTCTCAATGGAAACTGGCCTTCATTACACAAATTCCTCATAAGAGTGGTTTTGCCTGTTTTTATCACCCCAGTTCATTTATTCTGAGGAGCTTATTAGCAGAATGAACATGTAACACAGTTTTTAACCCATGGAATGAAAACTGCAGAAAACTAAGCTGTTTTAAATCCAGAGTTCTCAGTAATAAGAAAACAAGGCAAAAAAATATAAAGCAAATTCAAACTCACATTGTTTGTTTCCAAACTAACAAATATTTTCAGAGTGATTCATTCTCATTTAATCTTTAAAAAAAATCACTTCAGATAATTTGTTAAACAATGAGTAAAAATTTATGTTTTCTTATTTTTTGTGGACAAATTCTGTGTAGGCCCGAATCAGTGAAGTATCGCAGAAGAAATGTACATCTTTTCTTAAGGCATGAGAATATATGTCTGTAAAGATTTTACTTATATTTTGTAACTTGCTGTCATTATATTTATTTAATTTTGCGATGAAGAGAGAAATAATAAAATATATATAAGAAAAAGCTGTTGCAGAGCATAATTTTGCTGCTTTGGCATAAATGAGTAATAGCTACATAACTGTCATCACACAATCACTTTTAAGCCTTGTTTCATGGTATACAGCTGTGGTTTTGGTCAATGAAATTAATTAGAGGATGGAATCAAAGCCATGCATCTTTCTTCTCTTGTGTGATTTTTACTCCCTGTCTTTATATGGGTATCATGCCTTTCTAATTATATTAGATGAAAATAAATTGCATCTTTCCAACCAACATTTCCATATTCCTGTCAAATAATATATGTATGGTCAAAAAAAACCACATTAATAAGCAAAAGGCATTAGTGTCACTTGTAGCTAAGAGGAAAGAAGTCCTTGAGAAACTGCTGCTCTTCATGGTCACAACTATGAACACTATTGCCATTATAGGAAAAGGAGAGATATATTCAGACAATTCATTACCATTTAGAATCAGTTTTCAAGAGTTTCCAACAATTAGCAGGATCTTCATTTTGGGGTGTTGAGTTCTAAACAGCTTAATTTAGATCCACACAAAGATGAAAATGTTGATCGTCCTAATATTTACATTTAAAAAATCAATACTTTTTTTTTTCTTCAAGTGCTTTTTATGATAATGTGGTGTTATTGAATTTTACAAAATTATTCTTAATTGGTTCTTACAAGTTGTAAGAATGAAAGTTGTACAGCTGACACGATCTCTGAAACAATCTTCTGTACGTTTTGTGAATATGACCAAGAGAGTAAAAAATATTATTCTAGGAAATGACTGAGAAAGGATAATTAATGAACCTCTGGACACATCTTCTGAAAGATACTTTGCCACAAAAGCAACAAGGGCCATGGAAAAGGTTGAAGGATAAAAGGTAGCTCTCAGTAACTTTTGTCCCTTGGTCACACTAGTTTTGATTTCAACAGCTTTTACAGATGTCCACAATCCCAACTATAAAATTTTGTCTCAGCCAGATCACATTGAGGAAAGAAAATGAATGTAAGCCTAATATATTTTTTCTGCATTTTACAAAATAGTGCTAGACTTACAAATATTTTGCCAATTATGTTTTGTCTGTCCTAACCAGGAGAAAAAAAAGGGATCTGTGAGAAAGACACACATTTCCAAAGGAAAATTATTTTAGTCATTAAATAATTAATTGTATACTCAGCCCAACTGGAAGCCTTAGACTATGTGTTCCCAGGAATATCAGAGAATTCAATTTCTTGAAGGGCTTCTTTCCTTCTTTGTAATAGTCTTACATCTAGGCACAGAAAAAACTGTCAAAGTCTTTCCATCAGTATCAAAAACTTCACCATCATTAACTCAGAAGCTGGTACTCACAATCTTATTGAAATCTCTTTAAGGCATCAGCCACATGATATCGCATTTCTCCTAGAGACCTGCTTTCCACATGTAAACAACATGAGCTTAGGGAGGCAGAAACCCCTGAACTCAGCTGTGTTCCATCACAACAAGGTTTATCTTGTTCCCTCAGAGGGAATGATGCATCTCATCCTAAAATGAATCAGAATTTTGCCTCTAAGTGTCTCTTTTTCTCCAATTTATAAGAAGAGAACCTCAATAAATAGCTGAAATGCAGACATTGGTTTAGCAAGCAATTAAATTTACATGAAATGAAATTTCACCCTAAGGGTCCTTAATTAAAGTGTAATTATATTCCTGAGTTACATGGACAGGATCTCATTGACTGTCTTTAAACTACTGTTGCTGCTATTATTTATTTGCAGTGAGCTAGAACAAGCAAATCTGGATCAAAGTTGACATTTCATTATACTTAATCTCATACAACCACTGTCTCAAAGCATGAGACTTTCAGTTTAAGACTGAATATGAATGAGTAGAACACACAGAAGGGGTGAAGTGAAAAACTACAATAGCAACATCATGTGGTTATATACATTAACCATGAATTCCTGTACCTAAGTACATTTATTTTCTCATTTATTTTCTTCATGCTGAATCATCATAAATCATAAATCCATAAGTTGAGACATATGATCTCCATTGAGTTTTATCTGGACTACATGCCCTTATGACATGATTAGTTCAAGCAGCCTTTGGAAGAAGAAGAAATAAGCTGTACGCAAGAAAAGAGGTGAGAGTGTTAATGGCAAACAAGCCACTTTTTGCAAAGAACCAATACATACATTTAACATAATTGTTTCAAAATCCTTCTTTTACAATTTTTTTCTTTTATTTTTTCCTGGTTTGTTTTTGCCACTTCTGTCCTCAAATAATGAGAAAAATATATTTGGAATTCTACCCTTTTTTGTCATGATATATCATAATAAAATCGTATCTGTTATTACAGCTAGACTACTAGTAGTTCCCGAAGTATGCTGCTTAAGGTCAGCTAGTTTTGCTGTGAACTCAAACTTTCTTGACTTGTTCTTGTGGGAGATTTGGGTTGAAATGGAGACCAGATGGATATGAAGAGAGAAAGATGAGGAGGCCTAGAGCTGGTGAAATAGTCCTTTCTGTCTGTTCTTACAATACTTATTTCAATTTTTAAAAAGATGAATGGAAACAATAAAAAATGAACAAGAAAACAGACTTGCAAATAGGAATGGATGAGAGCAAAACATATTGCAGATTGATCAAAAAGCAGGAGACCCCCAAGCAGCCTTCTGGGTATGCTGTGAAAAAAAAAAAAACAACCCTACTATCAGGAAATATGTGATAACATATGGAGAGGGGAATGATAAAACCTTTCAAATATGAAATCTGCAAGGAGGAAGGTATCAAAATCTACTGAAAGAAACTGGTGAGAGGCAGACATAGACCATGTTTGGAAAACACCTGATGTACCTTATAAGCTTCCAAGCTCTTTTAAGTAACGAACTTGTGTGTTTTTCCTTTTGTCCTTTTATTTTTTTATTCCAAAGGATGATTAGTTTCCAGGCATTAACAAAGCATGCACAAGTTTTATGTGCATGCAAAGACACTACTAACTGTTACAGATGAAGAAGTCTGCCATCAATTATATTTCAAGCAATTACTTTGATATCATCTTTCTTTTGTTTACTGTAGGTTACCATGAACAGTGACATCCCTCAAGGAAAAAGATTTGAGGAGGGGAGAGGACATAGGAAGAAAAGTGTCTGATAACAGTCTTTGGCTTGAAACTTTTTCTAAGAAAAAAAAAAATCATGAACAAAGTTTTCAGTGCAACAAAAAAAATCTTGTTTGCTTTCCAGAAAGGTTTGTTATAGCAATGACAGGAAACAATAGAAAGAAAAGAGAATAAGATCCAAGGAATTTTAAGAATTAAAAAATAAAAAAAAAATGAAAAAGAGAAATCTAAAGATTTTGAGGTAGTTTTGTCTAGTATGTATGTGTGTTTTTTTCCTTGCTAGATATGTTTTCTTTGGATAGCTGAAAAAGTATTAATTGGTTCCATGTTCAGCAGTGCTTTGGCTTTAGCTTCATTTCTTGAATGCAAGGGAAAAGGAATGAAGTTCACAGTCGCACTCTTCCTGGGTTGTTTTTTGATTGTTGTTTCTTTGGTTTTGTTTTGGTAACAGTCTGAAGAATGAAAACATGATTCATTTCATAACAAGGAAATGATGCTGCAGCTATGTGTAGAGCAGGAGTTCTTGAACTGCATTTATTTGCATCCCACCATGAGCCGTCAAGGAGGAACGCACCTGCGTCAGGAGAGCTGGGGTGTCTGTGCACTGCTGGGGGAGCAGAGGGGCTGGGAGATGAGCCAGGCTGGGGCTGGGCTGGGGGTTGCAGCACCGGCTCTGACCACAGGTTTCTGGGTAAATTAGCCCCTGGAGAGAACTGCAATGTGTGGTGGTGAAAAGACAAGTGAGTAAAGCTGCAGGATCCAGACTGGCATCTCTTAAATATGAGAGGACCTTGCTAGGCTGTGTGATAGCAGCAGTGTGTTCTCCCAGCTACCCAGTATGCTCCACCAGGCCTCCCCTGTGAACATGGCAGTGACTGTCTGCACTGTGTTAGACCAGGAGGAAGCTTCCAGCTTTCTGGAATAGAATCAGATGGTATACAGCCTTAATACAACCTCTACAGACCAGCACAGACACAGGAGTTGCTGCCCTTATCAGGACAGAGAACAGTCAGCCACCATTCTTGTAGTTCTAAGACACTGCTTGTGATATATCTCGAAGATAACCTCCTCTGGTCCAGCAAGGTCTGCAAGTTTTAAAATTGGTCTTTAAAATTATAAAACATGGGCTGATTCTACAGCTGTTAATCACGTGAATAATTTTTATGAATTTACCCACCCAGTCATCTAAAGTACAATGATATTAACCACATTGGATCAATCTAAATCAAACTAGCCTAGTGATAAACCAGCTTTCATTGGGTGATTTTTGTATGACAATGACATTTCCATGAGAGCTAAGACCTAAGGATGTGATCAGGGTCTCAGGGCTTCCTCCTGTCTATTAGTGAAAGACACTGAAAAGCCAGAATCAGACCCCTAATGTCCAGCCCACCCATTATGGCAACATAAAAAAGCCCTCAAAAAACAAAAACACTCAAAACCAAACCAAATAAACAAACAAACAAAACTAGAAAACATAATTCCAACATAATGTAAATGTATGAATGTGTGAATGGAAACTGATACTAGAGTCCTACAGAAAGAGCTTGAAAGCTAAAACCAGCCATGTCACTGAAACAGGATTTATAGGATTTTGATATACTTTAAAAATTACAGTTATTAATCAGAATATAGTCCTTATATAGCACTATCCAAATCCTTTTACATGGCTTTTTTTGGTTTCTCTAGTCACAGGAAATGTGGACTTTCTTGCCTTAATTATGAAATCACAAATTAGGAAAACAATATTCTTTGTGCTTTGCAGGTCTCTCCTGAGAGGAGTGCAGACTGCTGCAGTATGTTTAAGTATGATGCTTACACAAGGCTGTAGCTCCCACATGACTCACTAGCTCAGTTTTCATTGCCCCTGGCTCTCTCTTATTATTTACCTTGCTTCTGAAGTTCCTTGTAAGGAGATTAGAAGCCTTTTCCAAAAAATACAGCGAGTTTGGGGCTCATTCTAAATGCAGTTATTCACCCCGCAGAGGAAGGATGAATAAGTTGATGACTGAGTCACAAAACTGGCTTTAATGTCTGCATCCTGACTCTGGCCAGGCTGGTACAGGGCCACAACAGACACATTGGCCATTGCACATCTGGAGCAGAATGAAGGCAGAACAGGAAGGCAACGGAGCAGATGGGGAAAGATGTATGGTGAGCAAGAAAGCATTCGAGGCATTTGAACCTGTCTGTAAAGGGATTATAAAATGGATCTGTAGCTTTGAACAGAATCCCAAAACGACTGAAGAACTGGAGACACGACTACAGTAGGAATGAAAATCTGCCTTTCAGCCACTGATGTGACGTGAAGGGACATCTGCCAGCTCAGGAGGGAGTCCAAAGCCCAGGAAGATAATCAAAGCAGTAATAAAATCTCATTCAGGAACTCATTTTAAGTTAACCCTTTCCACTGTGGCTACATTTTTGAGCAAATGGCATCTTTTTCACATTTTGATATACAGATACTCCCCCACCAGCCCCTTTTTGTAGCATACTAAGCAAAGTAGGCAGGTGTCATCTTTTGAGTTAATAATAGACCAAAAGCATCATCTAGCAACTGGTGGTGCCTAATAGATGCCTGCAGATGCCTAATTAACATTCACAGAGCACTTGAATCCCTAAGATGAAGTCAGTATACAGTAAAAGCATAAATTATTATTATTATGGGTAGTAACTGCTTCAGAAAAAAACAATTTTGACTATTCTACATTCTCTGTGTAAATAGTAACAAACCCATCTTAAAAGGTGCTCAGGAGTGTCAGGAGTTTAGATTTCTTAAAAAAAAAAAAATCCATATAAATCTGACAGAAAGCTGGATAAATAAAAATCATTAATATGTTTGAAATTTTAAAGCAGACTATTCAATCATGCTACAGAGCTGCTGAGAGCATTCTGCGTCCTTTCCTTGTCCCTGACCCTTAAACTGCTTTGCATCTGGGTATTTAAATACTTAGCACAGCTGTGTCTTGCAGACTTCGCCTTCTCCATCTGGTTGTTTGTTTTCCTGGTTTTATTTTTCAGGCTGCTATTTTGTATAAGCAAAATTATCCTTTTATGTCTCCTCTGCCTCTGTTGTTTCTTCTAGATATTGTAAACTACAGCATCTGTGGTGCTTCTCTCATTATAGATTAATATTCTACTAGGTAGTGTGGGATAAAAATATGAAGCCTCAATAGAACATGAGGCTTATGCCCTAGTCTGACGTATAAATCCACAAAGCTTTCCACTGAAATTTTCTACAGAGTATCCCCTTGGTGTATAAATTACTTCTGTTGATATTTTACAAGTATATATCACAGCTCAACAGAAAAATGGAAGACAAGCCACTGCCATTTGACAGAACAGAGATACTCTTTACATCAGAAAGAGTGACATCTTTTTTGTCAGATAATCTGAATACTCTGACAGTAAATCTTCCTAAAAACTGGGTGCATGACCTAAGAAAAGTAGTAATTCAGATTTGATTTTTAAAGCAATTCTCTGTCTTTGGGTCAGAATGTTTGCAGAATGAAAGGAAGTGTTCTGACCTTTTTATCTCTGGAGGGTGGGAAGTAATTTCAGATTCAGAGATTTATGTCTTATATCCTAGAAACAAACTGGGCCAAGTTTTCAAGTTCTGTCTCCTGGTTATTTCTGGATGACTGAGCTTTACTTATTCTGAACCATTTTGTAAAGGAAGTTAAAAATCAATACTGCTGTTCAGCTATAGACTTAAATGTGAGCTCAGTTCTGAGCACAAACAGATGTTCTTTGCTTAATTAAGATGGTCTGAAAAAAAATACAAAATTGTTTTGATGTGTTTAATTCTAAGAATCTGTTAATGAATTACTAATGGAATACACAGATGCATCTGTTAGGTCAGGATCATGACTTTATATCAGATATCAGAAGTAGATATAATACAATAAAAGATAGGGGTCGCATACTGAAGAGCCATGGTGCTTATAATAACCCACAGCTTTCATATTCATTAATGCATCCCTAATCCTCTGTTCCCTGTGAGTGTTATCCTCTACAGAGCCCTATCTACCTGAAACAAATTGCAAGATCAGAATCTTACCTGCTCAAAGAAATCTCTCAGATTACCTTAAAATTCTATTTGTCAGGTTTTGTAATAGCTGTTAATATCCTCTTGAACTGTTGTGAAATGTCAAGGGCAAGGCAGCAAAACATGCCCCATCAAACAGAAGATTCGGAAAGAAGAATCACCAAAATCTAAATCTGGATGACCTTGGGGAGAGGGAGGGGAAAGAAGGTAATGACAGATTTTCTTACTAATTTCTGATCATGAGCTTTGCTCTTTGACAAGTTTTGCATTTAATATGCAGGTGGTGCATAGTACTTCCAGCTCTGCTTGCCCCCAGGGAAGTCTTGGAAATGTTGGGAGTTGCTGCCTGAGCCTCATGGGGAAATCTAATCATATGCAGGTAAATTCCTGATAGTTCTATAAATAATGAGCACACATCACCTTGAAAAAGAAACTTTAAAGAAAACAAGCAAGCAAGCAACAAACAAACAAACAAACAAACAAAACCAGCATCAAGCTTAGGGTGAGTGTCTACACTCTGGAGTACTGAATTCACATCTTCTTTACTCTTGAGTTCTCCTAGATTCACAAACATTAGACAAAAGACCTAATTTTCATCTCACGTTTGTCACAAATTCCTAACATCTCCCCAAGTTACCCCTAAACTGGCCTCCATAATTTGTGTTTGATGGAAAAAGATTATTTTATTATATGCCATAATTCATCAGTTGTTCCTGTAGCCTATTGTGCACAAATTTTAATTAGGTCATAGTTGTATTAAAAGCTGTCGCTGATTTGTAATTTTACAGTTGTGCTTAGGAATCCCAGTTGCACACCATTTTGCTTTCAGCATTCAGAAGTGCAACTGGAATTTATTCCCTGCCTCCCACAGATTACAGTCTAAAATAATTCACTTGGGAACAGTAAACTCCTCTTGCTTTCTTATAATACTCCAAAGGTTAAAGCTTTGGTTAGATAAGTACTAACGGTTTATTATTGCTAATGCTAATTAAAGAAAAATGAAAGACTCAACAAAATATTTTAGAGAAAGCCTACCAAAATGAAGAGTTAAGCTCTCATTCTTACTGATTTAGGTTTTAAGCTCTACTTCAACATTGAAAGGAGAGGAAAAGTAATAAACTCACTGACTGTCCTGAGGGCTGAGGCAACTGAAAGAATTCATATTCCCATTTCAGCAAAAACCAATAGCAACCCTGAATGTGACTCTTGCTATATTTACCTGTTTGTCCGTTATTCTGAAGTGCACTGATTTATGTACCTGTAAGAATGGGACTTTAGGAGCCCTGTGTGTTTTATTACCTGAGGCCATAGCTCTGTGTTGGCTTTAGGGCTCCTGATACTGGCTCAAAAAGACAAAACCATATGATGTAAAAGGCTGATTCTATGCTATCTCATTCAGCCCACTCAAAGTTGTTCAGAAATAGCTGAAGGGTTAACTTTGTACCAACAGACTTTGTACCAGAGTAGGTATTGTTCATCTCTACGATTCCATCATAATACCAGAGCTGATATAATTTGTTCTCTTGTCTCTGGAAAAAAAAAATAAATAAATAATGCCAAAATAAAGTACAGCCATCTGATCACAGCCAAGCTGGATCACATTTGTTTCATACAGGAGTGATTTTGCTATTGATCATAAACAAATATAGTATTAGTGACAGAGAACTGCAGTGTAACTTTGCACACCTGGAGGAAGGCTTTGTGAATAGTCTTCTATACTACCTCTTGACAGAGCACTTTGTGTCCCAATCACTCTTGATATGAACTACTCTAAGGTGTGGAGAAACCCTCCCTACCCCAACTAAAGTACCCTCTCCTTCAAAACCGACTACAGCTGTTTGTGTCCTTCACCCAAACTACCAAGGCATACACTGAACCTCAAACTGACAAAAGGAAATAGTTTCATACCTGACATGGGGGTAGTTTTTCATTTCCCCCACCCAAATACCACATGGGAAATGTGTTATTTGGGTAAAGCTAAAACACACCCCAAGTAACTCGATGGTTACTCTAGCAGCCAAAACATCCCACGGTGTGTTTACTCCATGTCTTCCTGATGAACATGTCCTGGGTGAGGCTCTGCAACTGGCTTTATTTTCCACATTCTGCAGTTATCTGTGTGTCATTTTCAAAGAATTATATGAAAATGCTTTCCAGTTTTCACAGACTTCTTTGGAAGGAGCTGCTTTTACCTACAACAAAAGAACAGTTTAGTTTCTTAGCAGCACTGAGGATAAGCCAAAATGCACTAATTTCTCCTCACTTGTAAAACATTTAACATATCACTACCCACACCCTGTAATTTCAAGATTCCTTGGATTTATATTTTAAAAACATAATTGAAACTTCTTGGCAAAGACCCTATGACTTCCAGTGAAAATGGTTATTGAAGAAAAATTCTCTGTCTTCATCTGAAAGAAATCCTGCCTAAATTAAAAGCGGTTGATATTAGCTCTTTTTCCCCTTTAATAATATCTACCATTAAGATGACAGCTAAAATATAAGGTGTTCTTGCATTTCAAGGGACTATGAGAGAAAAAATGGTTGGTGGGGTTATTTTAGTGGTGCCAAGCTGAACTCATAATATATTTTGTCAAAACAACTGTTTGCTCATCTACATATGGAAATATATTTTTAATTTAGAACTCATTCAAGATCTCATGCCTGAACTCATCATATCATCATAACTCAGTGCTTAATCTAGCACAGGAAAGAAAGTGCAAATGTTTGTGTTGTGTGTGCTATACTGCAACTGTAGTTTTCTTAAGATTTGAAAATCATTTAAATTAGATATATTAATCTATATTATCTTATCGCTCTTTGCAAAAGCTATGAAAAGGTCTGGAGAGAAACAGGTCTCCAAATCATGCCAGTGTGGAGGGGACCCAGTCTCCTATCGACTGCAGACACTCACATAGTGTCAGTGAAGAACAGTAACCTAAAACTGAATTTTATCAAAATGGATCTGATAACAGCAAGACAGGACATTGAGGAACTATCAAACACCATAACTTGATCTCAAAGGTATGTCTCTACTTTCTGGATTATTAACATTGCATCTGACCAAATTGCTCCTAGAAACTCCCTGTACCTGTACTGAACCATCTATTTTTCCCCTAGTTTCTTCCAGACAGAAGACTACACCCCAGCCCAACATCCTTGGCCTTCAGTGTCATGGACTTGGGGCAGCAACAATCCTCTTTTGTCTTCGGAGCAGAGTCATGGGATTCTACAGGTACTGCCTGGCTGAGCATTTAGCTACTGTCCAGAGCAGCAAGAATGCATTCCCCTGTCCTCCTCTGCTGGTGAATATCCCCTTGTAATAGCACCTGACCCATAGTAGTCCCATTTCATACTACAGAGAAAATAAATTGTTTTGATTTTTCTTGCGAGCCCGTATTTTGTTTTCTATGTGTTTCATTATCTCACAGGGAAAAAAAAAAAAGTTTAATGGTGACTGTAGTTTATTCCCTGTTCAGCGCTGGTTCCCGCAGGCCAGAGACTGATGGCAAGTCTTCAGTACTAAATCAAAATGAAAAGCCAGCTCTGAATTTCAATTATTCAATGTGGTGTTGAAAAAATGGGCTTTCCCTGCTAAGATCTGCATCAACAATTTTACAATTACATTGATGCAATGGTAGTCATCAAAGTAAAATGTGAAACTCATGAAGGGGACAAAATTTACCCAGCAGTTTACCCAAAGTTGTGAAATTATGTTGCAAAAGAGATGAGAATGATCATTAATCTTGGTGTGCTCATATTAGTTGTCTTTTATTAACAATCACTTACAGTAGCTAAGTGAGAGATGGTCTTATGTGAGATAAGAAAAATGTTAAACTTGTGCTTATGAAAAGCCAAATGGAGTATTGTGATTGTCACTGTGAATATTTTTTACCTTTTCTCATGTGTGTAGTCTTGTCTCTAGTTGAACTCTAAGACCCTTAGGGTAGGGAAACAGTTAATTCATCATAGAAAGATCAGTCTTTGTTCTAGATCTTGTGTAATGCTCAGCAAAAGAAGCCTTAATCCCTTTAACACCAATAAAAACAAAGGTCTCATAGCAGTATAGCATTGGAAGGGTCTTCAAAGATTCAGTAGTCTAACTGCTTGTTTTGAGGAGGAATTAAATGTGCCTCAGTTGTCCATGACAAATCTGTCTAGCCCATTCCTAAGATAGACTTCTCTTTTTTGCAGAGAAATGAGATTCTTCAGTTACTTTCTGAAGCCTGTCTCACTGCTTAGCTCTTCTTATATTTAGAAAGTGTTTCCAATATACATGTAGAGGAAGAAACAAGGGGAAATTTTAGCTATAACAAACTGCTGGTTTGTTTTTTTGGTCAGGTGACCATGATGCACATACTGATAAGACAAAGGAAGGCCTAAGTTTCAGCACTAACTTTAGAGTAAAAGCACACTAAATCCGAATCATCAGAACACTTCTGTTGTCAGTATCTAGTCTAATATGTGGTTATCAAATATTGAGTTGCTTAGAAAATGCTTTTAAGTAACTCAGAAGTAAAAATTCATTAAACCTATGTTTGTCAGGAACACAGTAAAAAGTTATGAGTATTGTCTCTTCTAGGTTTCCCCAAAGTTGGCATGCATAAAGTGCTCCCTCAATTCCTGGGATCTATGTGATTTTCATGGTAAAGACCACCTTTTATTTTCTAATATGTATAGTGTGTCCTAATCCATCATTTCCTGGTTTCTAATGTCTATCCCTAGACTTGTAACGTGAAAGATTATCACAGTGTAGAAGTTACATTATGTTTTTGTTTTGTTTTATTTCCTCTTTTTGGTATGCATGTATTTTGGAAAACATTATGTGAAATAACCTATTGTGGAACAGTGTTTTGGTTTTTTTTCCTTGGAGTTCATTGAACAAAAACATATATGTCTTATGGCTACAGGTTGAGTGATATTCTCTGTAAATTCAGGTTAGCAATACATGTGCGATGACATACAGGAAAACTACATCTACTCTGCAGTCGGGACACAGGTTTGGTGCATGCATAGACATAAAGGGGCTAGCTCTGATCTGATCACCTGCTTTGTTCCTGTAGTGATGGCAGAAAACCCACAAGAACATTGGGTTTGCTGTGAGCAAAGCATGCTTGTGCATAAACCTAAATACGCGCTTAGCAGCTCTATCCTAGGATATACAGTTTTAGATTAAAACTAGCTTGGTATGTGCTACATGTGTTACAAACACACTTCAATCTGAAGCCTCCATATATCCTAAACTGAAGCTGCAATGCATACTTCACACTCAGAAATGATCTTCCAGCTCTGGCATCTGTGAGGCAGACGCGCAACACTTTTCTCACAGCTGTTGCAAAAACAGTTTCAGACCAACCTACCTGTTGTGCTTCTTCTCATTGACCCATTTCCAGGTCTTGTGGCTGGCAGCAGTCATATTGCGTATTTGGTTTAATAGCTTTGCACCTCTGATTTAATCCGTCCCTTGTGTGTGCACACATTCCTCCAGGCTGTCTTGGCAAAGTCTGTGAGGTGCACACAAGTGAACAGGGAGGAAGATGACAACTGTGGCACTGAAATGAAAGTGCACCAATCCAAATGCGATAGTGATACAAACCATGAAAAAGTGGGGTAAACCTGGGCACAGAAGCTAAAAGAGCAGGAATCCTGGACTGCCAGCATATTTTGAGAGCACGTGGGCAGATTTTGTCAAAAACAACCCCTCAGCCCCTTCACCACTATGACAACACAAGTACACACCCTATTGCACTGAAAGTCTAGAACTGACTATGTGCTAATTGCAAGTAAAACATTCAGATCTCTAGTGCACTTTGCTGTGTGCATTTGCTTAACCACTTTCTTCCCTCAAAAGCTACTATTTTATGATACTATGGAAGCACTTTAGAAAAAAAAAAAAACACAACAGGGTGCTCTGCCGTGATACACAATGTGAGCTTTATATGAAATAAAGCTTTTTGTCTATTTTTTCACAATGTTATCAAAAAAAGTCATTCAGTCCAGCTGTGTCAGACTTCACTTCTTCACTTTAATGCATGATGCTGCTGAATGGGAGACGACTTGCCACACAAACCTGCAGCCCTTCCAGCAGGTGATACCTGCCACGTAGTGCCCCGTGACAGTACAGACTAAAAAAGAGGAGGGCATGAATGGGATGAAGCAGGAGACTCTCAATGTGTTACCATTTAGCAGGAGAAAATGTGCTGGTTTTGTCTGATAACGTTTGCCTCAGAGCACTGCACGCCATTGTCCTACAAGTTGCCTTGCTGCTCTTTCTGTGGCTGTAAAAGGAAATGGGAATGCATGGAGAAGGTGTTTATCTCACCACAGTTAAGTGCATTTCACCTGACACAAGTCCTCAGATCTTCTTGTAAAAGTAATTATAAACAAGAAATATATGATAATATACAGTAACATGTACTTGTTTTCCTGCTCATTATAGTGCACTTGTAGTCTGGGAATCCTGGGCATTATTTTCATACAAATATCTTGTTGCTTTGTAACAAATGACTATTGCTAATACTAATAAAATTATTTAAGAGTTTACAGTTTGTTTTGTAAAGAAATAGTACCTAATGGAAAAGAAATGTCTTTATGGTAATCTTTTGCTAACCTTACTTGTAGATTTTGTTATCTGAAATACACTTTTCATCCCAGTTTAAATAAGTACCTTTTTTTCCATTTATTGTACCGTGAAGTCTAGTAACTGCAGATATGCTAAATGAGAGTTATTACTGGTATTGCACAGATATCCACTACAGCCCAGCTAACATTAGCATGTTGTATCCTGTTTGATGAGAAGTCAGCACAGTGGTATTTGCTAATGTTATTACTTCTGCGTTCAAAAGAAAGTGAAATGGGTCAAGATTCAGGAACTGTAACCATAGTAATGGGTAGCAGGATCCCAGCATTTAAAGGAGAACTGTTAAATTTTGAAGGAGATTAGAAATGGAAAAGTAAGATACAGAAGGAAAGGACTGTTTTCTGTCAATAATGCCAGAGGGTCAAAACCTGCTCCTGGTGAAATTATCTAAGCTTCTGTCAATTTATCAGAAAGAAGAGCAGAGCTTAGTCTAGCAATTAATCAACTTTCCTTGTGGATGAAAATTGCTGAGGAGAATGCTTCTGTGCTTGGTGATCCAAGGATTCTCAGCCAGGATGTGAAGCTTCGCTTCCGGGTTCTGGCCTTGCCATATGTCAGAACAGAAGGATACATGCTGAATTTTAAACAGTTAAAGACAACTTTTGCCAAATGCAATAAAGCTTTTTGCAGATTGAAACTTTGAGAATTTCAGCATGTCTTTTTTGTCTTTTACCAATAAGCAAACATTGCACAACTCGTGAAGAAAAGCCATGTTCCAGATTTTCCAAGAATTTTAAGAATTATACAGTTAAACTGCATTTTAGTCCCACCATATCAGTTTCCAGGTAACAAAAGTGCATGATCTCACACCACAATACATGGGATTCAAATTCTATCCTCACATCTATGCAGTACTCATGACTTTGATCGTGTTATACAAATATAGTTTAGAGCAGAATTTGATCTAACATGTTAAGATTTCAGTTGCTTCTCCTTTGACAGTTAGTAAAAACCAAATTTTAGACAGCCAGACAGTTAGTCTCAATTTTTTTTCTGGTCTCTACAATTATTTTTACCTCTTATATTATTTATTTATTTATTAATTGAGTTGATTTCATTTTTATAATCTCCTTTAAAAACTAACAGATACTATTTATTTAACTTGAACAATGCCGCCTCTCTTCTCCAATCTTATTTTCAGCATGCTTTCTTAGCTTTCCTTTCAGCTCCTTATGCTTCATCACTTACTAAGAGTGCAATTTTTATCAGTTAATTTTCTGCATCAGAAAGTTAGAGTCAGTCAAAATTAGCCATCTAAACTCTATCAGTGGAGAGAGACAGTGAGAGCAATTGACCTGTCTGTCCTCACTGACTACAACAAGAGTCTAGACAAAGAGTTTAAAATAGGCAGCTAATTTTAAAATAGGTGGCTCTGGATGAGCTATTTAATAAATAATGAAAATAAATGGTTGCTAGCCTCCCTGGATGCTGCATATGTTAACTAAGGAACAAAAGTGCTTTTAGAATTCTGAAATATTTGGATAATATTGTCTGGTTGTTTATTCTGTCTCTTATACATGTGTCCCATTTTAAAGTTAATTCACTTTTTTTTGAAATTAAGTATGACTATGTGGTGGTTACTCTTCACTTGCTTCCATGCCTGTAGGCAAAACTCTGCAACTAGGAAACTTGGTGATAAAAGTCAGGCTTCTGCCAGAAATATTAGGCTTCTAATCTTCCAAGGAAAAAAAGTGGTGTCAGAGTTCTGGTGGTCTGCTCATCTCTGCCTTACCTTAATGTCTTAAAACTCTCTTTTGCTGCTTTTATTCTCAAGTAGTTCCCTGGCTGGCCTCTAGGTACATGATTATTTTTCTCAGGGAGGCATTAAAATTACTTTTACCCTCTGTGCCCATGCTTGTAGCTCCATGATCTTTCATGAGTCCTCTCCGTATGACTTTGTGGCTGCCTAATCCATCCCTTCTGGTCCTGAGGTGCTTCAGAGTCTCATCACTTTTCTGCAATGTTCTATGTCTCACCTGCAGTGTCCAAAAATCAACAATGTCAACATCTATAGAGCTCCCTCTATATCCATTACACCCTCTTCTCAATCCAGTTTCTCCCCTAGTGCTGCAGGAGAAGGATGTGGTCTTCCATAAGCATAAGGAGCCAAAGGGGAACTGTTCAGAAGAGAAGGATATTTTACTTCTGCAGAGGAAGACAAGGCTTACTGGCCTTAAATCTTCTCACAGCTCAAGTGAGAGTGCTGATGTTTTATGATATGACAAAACAACGTGAACCCAAATCAACCAGATGTGATATGTGGCTGCAGCTTGGTAAGTTACTTTGTATACTAAATGTGTTTGCTCACACAGGAGGATAAAACCACACATTCATATGTTTTTTCAAAGCTTCTTCTACTACTAAAATTTACCTTGCTCTGCAACCCCTTATAGTCAACCAGCAATCAGCTTAGTACCAGAGATAAAACCAAAATAAGAAAGCAGACAATCACACCCCATATGGAGTTGTATGTACCCACATGGCAAACCTTGCAGAAGCGTCTAGTCAAAGGTTTGTTTTTCAGAAGGACATAGAGCAATAGCTATAAAGTATTATTTTGGATTTCCTTGGAGCTCCCCTTTGTAAATCATGACTGATTGAAATAAACTGTCAGCTGCAATTTCTTAACTTTATATGATTTATTCCCAATGTCTGAATGTAAAAATCTGCCAGAAAAAAAATTCTTTATAAAACATAATTGATTTTTATCACCATTAGTGTTCTAGAAATGGAATATTTTTAGTACTTAACCCTCCTGAATGTTTGTGATGAGCAGCCAGGAAAATGACTGCCACATGCCATAGAGTAATGAGGACAGTAAATCAATTACTAATAAACTGTTAGCCTGTTTGAGGCTCAGAACACTTTCTAAAGGGGAAAATAATTCCCTGTAATCATTACCATACTTGCATTAAAAAAAAAAAAAAATAGTCACAATATGAAACTGCGTTTACTGAATCTACAAAGAGGACTGCATTTAAAAGAGCTGTAACAATTTGTACAACATTTAGTACCACAAGAGACTCCTGTCATAGGATGAATATTTCTCTTTAATGTAAATGCACTGAAGAATACAAGACTGCTTGAAAATAACATCACCAATTTAAGAGGAAATGAAAAAGACTATATCTACCTAAAACTAAGAAGTTCAAATTTGAATCATGCAAACTGAGATTTGAGCAGAAATCCATGACTTGATCGCCTCTTGAAGAATAAAACAAATTGAGATGTGTTCATTAAAAGTGTTAATACACTTTAGAGAGCGTATAAGTGTATACTGAGAGCATCAAGAGACTGAAAGTGGAAATGGAATGATATCCCCGATGTAAGCAGCACTGTCAGCGCTGGAGTATATAGTGCACTAATATGGGTTTCTGATGATAAGAGCCTCAGCCAACCTCCTGCAATACAACATGTAGTAACACGGAATACAATCTTAAAACTGCCCCCACATCAGTTAAAAAGTTATCAGTTATCTTTAATCAGATAAAAAATGTCATGAGAACATGCTATGTTTAGTGAACATCTACTGTCCTAAAATACCACCTTAAATACTTGGGTGGTGTGTTTGTTTGTTTGTTTGATTTTTCTTTTCCAGAAAGAGACTGGATCTTGCAAGTGACACATTTGTCGGGAATGTCAGCTTGAATCTTTCCTGTGACCCCAACACAGAGATATTCAGATTTACTAATGCACTCCTGGGAATAACTATGAAAATAACTGTTACCCTCTTGAGAAGAATAAGGAGAAAGAGCATGCCCTACACTTATTTTGAAACTACAGATCTGCAATTGTCTGTACTGGCAGTTTCAACTTAAAATTGGAAAAGGTGTCACTGGTTGTAGCAGATTTCAAGAATATCTGTCCTGCTTGTATCTGGCTCAGAATTAGCCTGACATGAGCTGTACAGTATGTCAGTAGTAGCACAAGGTCAAGGAAAACAGGAGGGGGGAATTTTGCTAGAATTTAGGATTCCATTCTAATGAGTTTGGAGTATTTGTAGGCTGAGATACTCTCTGCAAAGGAAGCCATATAGATGCAGAACATAGCCATCAATTTAGATTTATTTTTGTATTTCCTGCTGGCTGGTTATTACAGTTCTTATTTCATTTTTTCCCATGTTTTCAGAGAAGAGAGAACTTACGAGAATGAATGAAAAGCCTTTTATTCTGGATTCACAGAGTATTGTACTGTATATTATAGAGCCGAATGTTTATTAGATGTTTGTGGTGAGGGGCTTTTTTCAATTATTATTTTGTTAATATTTACATACAAGGTCACTAACAGAAGGCTCTCTTCTCAATGGTAGCAAAATATAGTAACAGTTCAACAGTTCCACTCTAAAGGCTTAGTTTTGTCTGTATTCTTGATTAACTATTTTCGCTGCAGTTTGTGTGACCCAGTGGATGTATGGTTTTGAGAATTTCAACATGATTTCAGTAAAAAAATCTGTGAGTGCCCTGCCAAAAATAGCGGTGATTCTACATAAAATTGCATTTGACATACATAAAAAAAATTTTGTGCACTTTTTCCTTGATAAATTCTAGTTCCTTATTTTTTTGGAGCATAGGCTTGAAATAGGATGGAAAAAACATGTTTTTGTAAGATATATCTCCTTTCTGTTTCCATCAGAAACAAGCCATGCCACTCCCTAAGTCATAAGTCAGTCTTTGAGAAAAGTCAAGACACTCTCCAAAAAGCAGGGCAGCTGCCTTTCCTGTGCCTTCAGCACTCTTCCCTGATGGAGACAAGTGCTGGGGGAGAGGAGATGGCTCCATGGAGAGGGGTAAGCACATTAGGGACAGAGATGGACGGGAGACAAGCATGTTAGGAAAGAGGACCAGTGGAGGAGGCTAAAGCTGGAGTTTTACACGAAACCACAACAGAAAACCTATTGATCACAATTAGGCATCTTCAGAGGCTAAATGTGCAGGTCAAAATCCTATTTTTAATTTTAAAAGCCTTGCCAAGCATCTATGAAGAAGCTGCTGCAGTCCCATAGTGATGAAGCACCAGGAGGTACGTGCAACTGTAACTCACAGTACCCCGTCTCTCCTCGTGTCACACAACCAGGGCATGACCAGTGCTTCCTGTCACCTCCCAAATAATCCCAAACTTGAGACACTGATGCCAATATAAGAAGTTTTCCTGTAATAATTTCTCAGTTATGGAGTTGCTACACAGAAGAGGAGAGCACAGTTCCTTTCCCACCATAATCCTATTTTATTGAGGCAGAAGAAAAGCTAACCATGGTGGTAATGGTGATGTTTTTGTTGGTTGGTTGATGCGGTTTCAGCTTCCTAGGAATGGATCTGAGAGCATAACATTCACTTTACACAGGCCAATGCACTTTCTACATTTACAATAAGTTCTTAGGGGGCTGTAGATAAAATACCAGAAGCATCTCCCTCTGTGGCTTGCATATACTGAAACTGAAATGGATGCTGATTCGTGCTAACATTCCTATTTACTTTCCAAGGCTATAATCACTAATACTTCCATAGATGTATAATCTCTGAGGATACTAAAAGCTTCCACTTTCGCTAACAATAAATTTTAAGAATTCATTTAAATTAGGAACCTCCTCTGGCCTTGTCATTTTCATACATAATGATGTTGTAAAACAAATATTACAGAAAAAATAATTTGGTATTCTCATTTGATTTTTCCTTCCAAACCAGACATCAATAGCTGTTGATGGACTGTAACTTTCCATTTGTAGTAAAAGAACAAGCAAGTGATATAAATTGTTTTTTACTGGCAAATTTAGGTTTCATCCCAGCAGGACACAAAATTGTAAATTGAATCCCTGTGCTCAGCAACTGAAGCTTAATACCTTGGAAATTATTTTGGGTTTTGTTTTGTTGGGTTTTTCTTTTTCTCAGAAGAAACAGATGATCATCTGGAAAGTATTCCAGCCTTTGATCCAATACACATCAATTTTAGACTTACCTTAAGAGCTTTAAGAGTGGAATTCCTTACTTCCAGCCTTCCCCCTGTTATCAGGACAACATAGAGGGTTCTGTTTAACAGCAGTCAAATGATTTGCAGATGACAGTCAAAAAGGAATTTGTAAAGTTTCTGTTCCAAGGAAAGCCATGATCCACTTAGCTTAAAGAAATCTCCAAACTGCCATTTTCAATATTTTCAAGAATGCCTAAAAACATAAAGCTCTTCACTGAAGTTTTTGTTGTTCAGTTTTGAGGGGTTTTTTTGTTTTGGTTGGTTTGCATTTTATTGGGTTTTTTTGGTTTTTTTTTTCCCCTCCTTTTCTTCCATGATAGGTTAGAAATTTTCCTATCCCTTGAATCTATTGTCAATATGTGTTTGTATTTCACATACAGTGCCATAGCTTTTTGTGATTTAAGGATATTTTCATTCACTTGTTGTTTGGAGAAAATAGTTTTCTTCCCTTTAAACTACTTTCAAAAAACATAGCCAGGTGTGAATACCAAGCTCTTGGCCTCTGTAATACTGTTCCTTGTATATGTACTTTTCTGGCCTGCTCTTGCAAACCTTGCTTGCTTTGGATAATCTTAATTTACATCAGTATTTAAACTGAAGTGAATGGAACTTCTTACATAAGACACTAGTTGACATGAGCAGCGGATGGAACAGCCAGGCTCCTTGTAGGTGTTGCAGGATATGTTTTTTCCCTTGCAGCAATAGCATGCTTCAAAAGAAAGGGCAAGAAAAAAAATCTCCTTTGAGCACCAGCCCTTTTAAAGCCATGCACTGAAATCTCAAGTCCTAAATCAGTACACACACCCTTCATGTAGAGCACCGACCACTTTTTTCCATCCTGAAACTTTGCATTCATCAGTCTTTAGTGACAATCATATTTCTGCATACAGACTTATTCTGAATTTTATCTGGCAGCATTCATTTGCAAAATAAACTGGTTTGAGTTATTAGTTAGTGTCGAAAGGCTACAGGTACCTGACCTTATACCCAGAAAATCTTAACCAGTATATTGAGGGAGTATTGGTCTGTGCAGCCTGCAAATTTCAGCATGCAGTACAAATACAGTGTCCTGACTTGTCAGTTTATAGGTATTGTGTATGTAGAAATTCATATGAAAAACGGACTGGACAAAGAATCTGTTCAGTATTATTTGTCCTTTAGAAGTACTAAAGACAAAGAAGTGTGAAGCTGTAAGGAAGTTTCTTAAACTACCAGCCATAGTAGAGACTGAAAATTGTTATTGCTCCAAAACTGTAAAAAGCCCAAAGAGTGATGCTTCTACAAACTTCTCGTATCTCCAAAAACAACAACAACAACAACAACAACAACAAAAGGCATTATTTTTTTCTTTTCATGTCTTTTATGTTGACTTGAGGAATCAAGGAGGCATCACTGACTCTGATGGCCAAGAACTCCATCACCCCCCATAAAATAAAACTACCACATAACTAAGAAAGGAAGCATGATTTTAAAAGTTGACAATCCTTCACATCTCGTTCCTGCCCTTCAGCACTGGTATCATTTGTTACTCATATTTCAAAACAAAAAAGGTCGCTCTGTTCTTCCCTATGCATAAATACATGGATTTTATACATAGACTAGCTTCACAAATGAGGTTTTCACTGTGTGCTAGAAACCTTGAGAGATGGTCTAGGGGAAAAAAAAAATAAATCGCTGACTGATAAGTAGGGATAGCGTTTCAGGAGATGCATGTTTCCAACTTGAGTGGACAACAAGGTGCAATAGGAAGTGTGGCACCCAGCCGAATAGATATGAGACAGCTTCCAGCAGAGAATACATGGTACATGAAGTAAACCTGCTTGGCTTCACAAGCCTTCAGGGCAAAAGAACTTCAGGCTCGGATCGTACAGCTTTTCATTGACACAACAACTCAGAGGTCCTTGTATGCATGCTGAGGTCTGCCAGGTCCCCTTAGAGAGTCATCCAGTCCTTTCTGTGCTATATAAGTGAGAAGCTGAACAACAAAGACTCCATCCCATTCTTTTATTTATGTGACTGTGAGAATCAGTCTGTGAGCATTAGAAAATGTTTAGAACCAGAAAAAAAATATAGACAAGGTCCTTTGATTGCCACAGTAGTTTGCAAATCATGACAGACTAACACAAGAAGGCCCACAACCTTACGAAATGCAAGTGTTCCAGGACAGCTAAATAGAAGACTTTCCTTGCACAATTTGAGAAAAGTTCAGCTCTGAAGTATGACAGGAAAACTCTTGCTCAATACCCTTGTTTTCATTTTAAGTCAAACTGAATAAACAGATCCAATAGAGTCTGGCTTCAGGACAGACTTCCTGCATACATACCCAGGTGATAGATGTAGCTCTATAATGAAACCTGACCAGCTACTTCAGAATACAACAATTATTATTCTGATATCTAGAGAAAAAAACCTCCCAAAGCTATGCCTTATGAAGATGTATTTCACTCTCTTCTTACAGGTGAGAGGTGTTCTGTACAACACTAACTTGAGTATTGTCTCCAAAGGTGGAGCAATACAGAGTCATTACGCTGTGAAACAAAATGGAACAGATAATATCACAGTTTTACTCAATGCTGTACATTCTTGAAAAATTATGCTATCTCTAAGCAACAAAGAGATCTTTATTTTTCTAGTAAAAGAAGCGTTTTCTTAACATTTTGTCCTACATCTTACTCAAGGAAAATGTTATATACTCTACTTCTAGGTCATAGTTATTTTGTACAGGGTAGTCCTCAGGTTTCAATACAAAATTTTCTCAGTGCTCTCTAATGTCAATTATCCTTTAAATTTCCAACTGAAATGCCAATGCAGATAATTCAGGATACCATGGCAATTACTGGAGTTAGGCAAAGATATTGACTAGTAGGCATAACACTGTAAGCAGAGGACATTTTACTTGTGCTTCTCTTCCTACATCACAAAAGAATTTTCAAAGTGGGAAACACTATTCTCAGAGGTTTGTTTGGTTGGTTGGTTTAGTTTGGTTTGGTTTGGTTTGGTTTGGTTTGGTTTGTTTTTTTTTAGCATAATCTACATAAACTTTGATTAAATGTGCCAGTATTTTAATAATTTTCAGTTAAATATTCTGAATTTGATGTGTAGCAGCTAAAACTTCTCTATATTTGAATGCGAATCTTTCTGATCGAAACACTTTGCACCAAACACTGTTTTGTCAGAATTTCTAAATGTAGAACTACTGTCAGACCAACAATTCATGTTTTAATTGCAATAATGTAAGGTAACTTTTTTAATTTCAGAACTTGTCAACAGGCACTTGGAAATCAGAGGCAGACAGAAACGCCGATATAGTACAAGGTAGCCTGATAGAAGATTTCTGTGAATTTAGTAGTTGCATCTCAGTCCTTCATGTTCTCAATCTGCTGTCTTTTGGATTGAGTTACATATGTTACCAATCTATGTTATGTTATGTTATGCCCATAATACAGTGTGTTTGTAAGCCAGTCAGAAAAAAACATTTGTGCAGAATATCTGGTAGTATATGCAGAACCTAGTAAAAATAGATAAAATCTGAATTATCACCTTAAAAAAAACCTTTTATTTCAGACTTTTTTTATTTTTGAATTGATATTACTGTTAAAAAGGGTGGAGCAAGGAGTGGTGGAAGGGGATTTCTACTGAAAAACAAGCAAACAAACACCAAAAAGACCCAAACATGCTTGTATTAGTTTAGGACTGAATCTTTCAAGTTGCCAAGCTTTCTGGTCCCAATTCAGTAAATTACTTAAGCATGTTCTTAAGTTTTAAGCACATCATCAATTCCAAAGAAACGGTCTGACTCACACATGCCTAGTACACGTCTGGACTAAAGCCAGGGATCTCAGCATTTACCAGTATTAAGACCTTTGTTTCCTAACTGAACTAATAGTAAGAAGTAGATTGCACAGAGAATAAAGCTGGGAGTCACTTGCTGGATCCTCTGTAACCCACATGCCTCACAACGTGACACAACCGTCCCTACCATGGTACAAAGTTGGTCACAATGTTCCTGCCTTTCTCCTTGTCAAGGGTGAATCATACCTAGTGTTGCTGAAATTCCCAGTTATCCAAACAAGAAATAATAGAAGCATTTGAGCAGAAAGGAGTTTTGAGTCATGTAGGTCGTTTTCTTGTGTGGGAAACTACCCACTTTGCATCTATGTGATTAGGAAAGTCAGCTTCATTTGCCTCTGGCTGTCTGAGGCAAGCAACAAAAAGCACATTCATTCTCCTATTCCTTCCTCCTCTCAGCAACACAGAAAGAGGGAAAACATTATTAACACCTATGTCATAGTCAGGTTAAGAGAATACATTCCCTATCAGTTAGGCATCACTTCTACCAATTGAAATTTTTCCCAGCATTTTACATTGTCCACCCTGAACTCACATCAAGCTACACCAAGTTTCATATGAATACATGCTGACCAGTGCACAAGGAATTATACTGAGATACAAGTGGTCTTGTTATGGTCGTGTTCAGCAATACACCGAAAACTAACTGAAAGTGGTACCTGCCCAAAACTGACTAGATCTGACTAGAAGAGGCAACTGCTGGATTGAGATGCAGAATGAAGTGCAATAAGACAGTACAGTTCTCCATGTGTGGCCTTGTGGTCTCTGGCAAACTCTGGCAGAAATCTTTAAACAAGACTTTTCATGGAAGACCTGAAAAGAACAAATCATCTTTGGAGAGCTTTATAAAGCAAGTGTGAGGAGCAACGTGGGCAGCAGTCCAAAAGGTTTTCTCTAAAAAATTAAGAAACAGACAAAGAGAACTGGGTACCACAAACTGGGAAAAGATAGATACAGACAGTAGCTTCTTAGAGAAGCATGAAAATGATGTGACTGGGAAAAAAAGGCCAGATTGAGACTTTAGCTGAGACAAATTTGGAATGCAACATCAGATCTGGAACCTATCAAGAAACATGGAGGGAGAATGAGGACAGCAATCCCTCAGACATGTTGAAAGCCCAGGGAGGACACAATTTCAAAAAAAAGCAGGCTGTGAACATGGCTGTGTTGAAGGTGGCTGATGAGCCAAAACCCCGGTCAGAGGCATGTTGGCTGCGCAGGAGGGGAGCAAAGGGAGAGGAGTCGTGTGGGAGAGCAGAGCTCTGCAACCCAGCGTGAGCAGCGCCTGTCGTGACGCCAGGGATGGCAGGGAAAGGCTCCTTTGCTGAGTGGGAGGGACAGGCTGCACATGGGAAACATTAGCATGTAAAAATTATATATTCCCATGAGCAGATGGATGTGCTGGATATTAGGAGCTAGAATTCAAACTTTTCCCAGTCCTGCTCAGCTCTGACACCATGCTGACAACTGCACTTTCCAACTTGAAACAGGTATTGCAGGGGAAGTCTGCCCAGCATCCAGGAGATTTTATTAAAATCAATGTGACAAACAGTGACATCTTTTCAAAACAGAGCTTAACAACAGGTTTGTATGAGTTTTGCTAGCAGCCTTTGGACTGCATTTGCAATCCAAGTATACAGCACAATGTCTGTTGAAAGTGCTAAGCTGAAAATGGTGACATCAGCAGTGACAAAGGATGAAAATTGCTTCTATACTGCTCTCAGCAGCCTTAATAGAAAAATGATTAATCATAAGTGCAACAAAAAGCTGTCATAATGCCTTAGCTGTTTTACCATTAAATTATATTGTCTATGTCACTTATTAGTTCTGGACTGACTTTTCTATTTTTAATATAAACAAAGGCTACGTAATTATAAGTAACATCTACACATATGCTCCTGAAGTGTGGATATAACCTTTCAACACACTGAAATATATTTGTTATTATATGTACTTAGCTCCTTTCTTATAATAAGAACTAATTTTGCAGAGAAAGATAAAAAACGAAATAATCTGTGGTACCTCTGGTCGTGTCGTTATTGGCATTTTAGATAAGAGAAAATTAGATGAAGGTAATCCATTTATATTGTTATGTACATGGAGAATCTACCTGTGTTAGTAGACAAATAGGTCTATAGGTTACTATGTCATCAATGACAGAGGCAGACAGTTTCAGGAAAACTAGCAGAGTGTTGAAGGGCAGGAACACTATAACCTTCCATTTCTAAGCAAATACCTTTGCAGAGCAGGAATGAATGCTCAGAATTTTTTTGGTGGTTAAACCAGGAAAAATGGTCTGCAGATTAAATGGTAATGAAAATAGAAATGTTTTCATAAATAATATAAAATTTATATCTAGAAAAGTCAGCATTGAAAAAATAAGCACTGAAGAAAAAACTTTTGGGTTGCACACATGTATGGACAGATACTCACTGAATATCCATAAAAAGTAGTTAAGGAAATGCCTCTAAAGGTCTGGCCTATTCAGCACCAACTTCAGCGAGGGTTCTTTTAACACAACAGCTGAAATAGTGTGTTTTAAAGTTTTTACATTTCAAAATCTAGAATATTTATGTCTCTAAACAGAAACCTCTTTCTTTCTTTTTCCTTTCCTTCCTTCCTTCCTTCCTTCCTTCCTTCCTTCCTTCCTTCCTTCCTTCCTCTCTTTCTCTCTTTCTCTCTTTCTCTCTTTCTCTCTCTCTCTCTCTCTCTCTCTCTTTAGTAGTGTGCAAATACAGATTCAGAAGTAATTCCTGAAAAATGTGTTTTCTCCAAAAAGCTTTTAAATTTTTCATTGCTTGAGTTTAACAATTTTTGCTCTGTATGTTTTTCCTAGCATAGAAGAGTCTATCACCTTCCGCTTTGCAGTTAAATTTTACATTCTTGAGGATTATCTAGACTAAAAACTATGATTTCTCCAGTGTTACCTCCAAGAAAAATTCATGTTTTCTAGATCTCTGATCATTCCTGCTGATTTCTTCTGGAATCTCTCCAGCTGTGCATATGTTTCTTGAACCCATATTCACGCTCTTAATTCTCAACACTTTTACTAGCTTATTCTGAAGTAGTGTCTTACTTTTGAAAAAACTCTTTAGTAGACAAAAAACTATGAATAAAAATGTAATGTTAACGTAAGAAGTACTCTGTCCCTACCTTGGAGCTTTTAGAAGAAAAGTTATCCAGTACATATTTCATATGTGTAATTTACATTGCATATTTAATATGTGAAATAACTATGGAAAAAAACCCCATACATTTAACATCACAATTATACACATTTACATAGTTACCATCAACATGACAGTCACTTCCAATTTTTAGTACATCCCGAAGCCCCATGTGAGAGAGGAAAGCACTGTTATGCCTTGCTACCAGCAGGGACACATCAACAATTACATACAAATCAACACACTCATCAACAATTATAGATACACATCAACATATAATTATATGTATTTCTTTTATCTGTTTATATAAATAATATATTTGTACATATTTATATTCCTTATTCTCACACTGCAATGTGGAAATACCTGAATTATCTCTGAAAGAGCTAACCAGAGTACCAGAAGCAAAACACCTACATTAAATCTGAACTCCGCCCACCCAGGCAATTTGCTCAGCAAAAAAGAAAGGTTTATCAGCTTGTGTTAATACAGTTATTCTGATTCTGATGTGCAACCAACTTAGGATACTCCAGACAGCCTGGGCTACTGCTCTGACAAAATGCCAGAGAGCTGTAGGACCAGATCTGTGGTAAATGAGCATGTCTCCCACTTTCCACAGTTCATGCCCAGATCACTCACAGTCCTTCCTCTTCACTTACATGAGGGTTTTTTTCAGGAGGTTTGACAACTCGAGGGTTAAAGCAGAAACACAGGCAGAAGACATGTCACCTCAAGTTGAAGTTCTTTCCACACTCCAAGTACAGTTCTTTCATCAGCAGAGAAGTGACCCACCCTCTCTTCTGGATAGGAAATAGCATGACTCAAAGACAACTAGCTGAGACTCGTGGCACAGAAACATGCACCAAACACTATGTAGGCCTAACAATTATCTGTGGCAGGAATAAAAAACATTCCTTTTGATGGGAGATTAATCTAACAACATTTAATGTAGGAAGACAACCCAGGTAACTGTGTCCTGGCACATCCACATACCTTCATCTTTCTACCATAGCGCATTGGGTGCCAACATGAGATGACTGAGTTCCCAAGATAGTCAACAGAACAAGTGGAGACCCTGCAAGGAGTGACCAGGAGCACTAATGTGCAGTGACTGCCTGACCCATGTCAGCTGCCTCTCCAGCTGGCATCAAGTCTCTTCCTTGCTCTCCAAATTATTTGTGTTATACAGTTATGTCATAAAACAATCAGAAATGAAGTACACCTCTAATCTTGTCACACACTGCCTTTTGGATTTAGATTATGAAAAGAAGAAAAAGCATTTGATATGCACAAAAAGTCTGTGGGAAGTGCAGTCTAGGGATTTTGACTCCCAGGAAAATTTGAAAATACTGGTTGTGCAATTAAAGCATCTTTTAGGATGTTAATTCATTTTGGAAAAGAAACTTTCATCTTATGTCTGGACAATATTCAGAGTTTCTTCTTTCATTATTTTTGAGTGAACTAGAGTTTTGCCTGAGTGCAAATTGACTAGGAAACTGAGGGTGCACAAAGGCCAAAGCCCAAGACCTGTATGTTATGTGAAAGTCAAGACTACATGAAGTAGTTTATTGCAAGATAATCTATATCCACTTCAAATTCTGTATAACTTTTTAATTTTTCTATGAACTGTCTCCTGAGTATTGGGTTAGGTGGCAGAGGTGAAAAGTCTCAAGCACTAAATTTATTGTATTTCCTCACTTACAAAATTCTGTGTATATGCAATAGATATACACAGAACTCCTGCAGTAAAGGTCTGTATAATCCCAGTGAGTAAGTCACACACTTTATTTACACATTTGCATTCCCATTTTCCCTTGCCAAGGCCTTCAGTGACAGCATAGCTAAAAGAGCTGCCCTGAATTGATGTGTATGAAACTAAAACTATAAATTTATTTCTTTTCCCTGCAGCTGCCAGCATACTGTGGGTGAAGTCTGTGCATATAATATGATCATTCTTCTGTATGGTGCTAGAAAAACACCTCAGGATTTGAAGAATAAGCCTGTGGCATTTTGAGTTGACTTGGGCCCACAAATCAGGAGCCTTATAAATGCATTTTTTATAATATTGTAAGGTTAAGTCTATGTACATGCATGCAAGTCTAGATCTCATAATCATGCGCTTCCCTAGTAGCCAAATGGCAAGTCAAGGTTTCTTGTTTACATTGAAGACATGGCTTTTGCAAAGATTCCTCACAAGTATTTTTTTTTTTTTTCAGCTAGGTAGATGGAGACAAAGGTGGAAGAGAAATAGCAGCAGCTACAGCATCTTTCTGCCCAAACAATAGTAATGACTACCCATCCAGACAATTTCTGTGCTGGCAGCCAGCACAAATGCATGAGCTCTGCTCTTAGAAACTTCAGGTGAAACTAGGAAGGCCAAGAAACGAGAGAGTCAGAAAAAGGAAGAGGGAGATACCTAAGGCAAGAAGGAAGAAAGAAAGTCTAAGGCCACAAGAGGTAGTGGAAGGAAGAATAAATGAAATTTGAGGACTCTGATTTCTCTAATCTTTATGCATTTCTCTTTTCTTGGCTTATAGTCAAGTAGACTGTTGATGCATGCACCAGAACTTTGGTTAGGTTTTTCCATTAATGTTCACAATAAAAAAATTTCTACAGAATGCTATATGGAACACATTTTAAAGCTGTTGCCCCCGGCAGTATAAACTGTATTTTCATGACTTTTGATATGTGGAAGTTTGGTCACCCTGTTGGTTTGCACGCTGTCCGTTGCCTGAAGGGAGCCAACTGACTCATCAGAAATGGAAATCTGGGGACAAAGACATAGGAATGACTCAGATGTGAATTCTGCCCCATTGTATTAAAACAGGTATTTAAAGCCATGTACAGCTGCTGAAAACTCAAGGCTGTTTTGGACATTACCTAAACACACATAGGAAATTTACCTCTTAACTGTCATTTGTTGTTACTAATTTATGCACTATAGGTATTTTTCATTGTTATTCTTTATTGTTAACATGTTCTTATACTTGGGAGGCAAATATTACATTATTTTATATTTTTTCCATTTTTTTTTAATTCATAAAAGAACTAGATTATTTTTATTTGTTTTATACGCACAATTCGGAAAGCTTCTAAATAAATGAATTAGTCTATCAGCCCCCACATGTACATCAGGTGTTTAAACAACTTAGCTCCCATCCTGTAAATTCACATACACAAAGACGGCCAAGAATAGGATTTATCTCACCTAATCTAAGAGATTGGAATCTGAACTACACAGTTGTCTAGGCTACACTTCTGTTGTCAATTGAGAGAGGTAGAGGTCTGAGAGAGGAGGTATGAATCACCCCTCCGGAGGCAAATCTCTCTCTCAATTGACTGTAAAGGGAACCTAGGAAAGTTGGCTAGACTAGACATCTAACGTTAAAATGATCAAAACTAAGGGAGCTACATCACATCTGAAGTGCATGAAGAATATGCTGAAACCAGTGCAACTATTCCTCTGAAGAAAGTTATACAAATGGTAAAACATATGTACAATAAGTGTTTTACACTATCAAGTTTTTAAAAGGAAAGGTTACTTGCTGTATGTTTAGGGAAATACAGCTTTGATCCCTGACTGATATTCTTTTGTTAAAATTAACAGATACAAGTCAGAAAGCTCAAATGTAGAAAGAAAAATAGTTAGAGGTACATTACGAAGTATTTTGAAAGATAACTTTTGCTACCCTCTCTGATCTTTCATTTGTTATTTGAGCTGGTCAGTCTGCAGACTTCACAAAAATCACCAGAAAATAAAAAAAATAAAAATTAAAAAAAAAAAAAGCTATTAAAAACTGCAGTATAGAGTTGTTTAGGAATACAGAAATATAAGGAGATGTTGTTATTCTCATATATATGAGCAAAAATGAATAATGATACATCTGCACCCTTGAAACTTCAGGCAGGAATATCTGTGATGCTGCCTGACTGCCAGGATACTATTCATATAGTTTATTATTGATAGTAACCTGTATTGAGGACACAAGTTTGACAAACTTTATCAACAGAAGATAAGGACTTGTTAGTCTCATATGCTCCAAGACCATTTTGTGGCCTGTGGCTAACATGGATCCAGGAATGAACATTCAAAGGTTTATTTTTGTCTGTGCTACCAAATTACAGAATATTTTCTTCTTTTGTGGAAAAAAAAAGCTAGCTTTAATTTTCCAGGGACGGAAGGAAGCAAATCCCACCCACCTTGCGGCATCTAATTTCAAGGGACTTCTCTTCATGTAACATGTGTTTGTGGGGAGCAGAGGCTTTGTGTGCGCCTAGCTACAAGTAACTTGCCAAAATCCACTCGGCGACTGCTGCCACCCCACTGACACAGCTGAGGGGGTGACTGCCATGCAGAGGTACTGAGTCAAACTGGAGTCTGTCCCCATGCACAGCCTAAAAACTTGGAAACCTCAGTGCCAGATGAAAAGCGGTTAGGAAATCCACCCCCATAATCCAGGGACAGGGTGCACAGCTGGAGCGCAGCCGCAGCCAGAGCCTCCGCATAACAGCTGTGGGACGTGCTGGGATCAGCAAATTGCTACGACACAGCACACAGCAAAATACTGTGATATGCTCCTTTTTCACAGCAGGTAAAGGATGAGTAGGCAGACACCCACCATTCAGCCAATGGATGTCCGCATGCCACTCAGCTGTCAGCTTTGTACCGACTGCCTGAAATCAGGTGGATTTCACTCGACGCTCCGGGGAGACAGACTCTACCACTTTATGACTCATGCTCTATCGGGGGGAGTGGGAACCGCAATCATTTATGACTCACTATATTGTATAAGGCTTTGGAAAATCATTTGCCTGAATACTGTACAAATACATATTGGAAGTATATTAAATATGTTGAAGTAATTGGAACACAATTAAAATGTTCTGAAGCAAAGAAAAAGAGAAAGGTTACTCATTACCAGTCTCTTCTCTTTCACAGAGATAACCTATTAGCAGAAGTTTGCAGTATGTTCCTTTCGAAGTAGTCAAGGTTTTAAAATTCTGCCTAGAAATAGAACCGTGTGAATAATTTGGGGTGGGGGTTATATTCAAAGAAAAATTAGCAAAGATTTTGGCTTCCTGAGAGTGTTGGTTTTTTGGTTTTTTTTTTCCTTTTTTGAGCAATTATTCCTAGCATAAGAAAAATGCAAGTTCTTCTGAAATAGTAGGAACAAATGTATTTTGAAACTTTCCTTATAAAAGCAAAGTTGAGCAAAGGCCTACTGCTCAAACCAGTGTTCTCTGAATAAAATAGACTGCAAACAGTATGTTACACAAGAAGGAAAGAATCCATAGCCTGCAGGTTGGGGTGCTGGTCTATGTAGTTCTTTGACAGAATTTAAATGGGGATCTTGGAAAAAATCTCTTTGGCCTAAGTCTGCAAAAGATCTGAGGTGCACAGATCTTACAGGAGAATTTATAACCTGGGGTTAGATGCCTGGATCCTTGGATGGGGCAAGTGATGGCAATATCAAGGAGAGATCTGTGCTTGAACATCCTCATTTCCTCTAAATCAAATCCATGAGCAGCAATACTATTTAAGCTGTTGATAGCTGGAAAGGAAAAAAATCCTGTAAAGAAATGGTGATTTTTGACACAATTAGTACATCCCATGGTCAGACAAACTTTATCAGAGCATGATGGGTGGTGGGAGGATAAGACCAGGAAACAATGCTCTTCCACACTGTGTTTCAGTCTGGAGTCACAAACAGGTCAATCCACAGAGAAAAACTACTTATTATCAACAAAAACTAAAGCTAAACTAAAATAAATGCAGGCAATAGTTAGCTGATTGCTAGGCAATGGCTATCACAGTAAAAACAAGCGAAAAACTGCTCAGGCCAAGACAAGTCTGGGCACGTTTTTAATCCCTGCACTGTCAGGTCAACAGAAACCTTTTACTTGTAGTTGCAAAAATTCATACGTACTGGGCTACGAAACAAGGGACTGCGAAGCAGAGTGGAAGGAAAGCATGATCCTTTCCCCATCGTCAAAAACAGGTCTGTGTAGAATGGTGGTGTAGCTTGAGCACTCTGTATCTTGAGTCTGGGCACCAAAAAGTATCCTTTTAAGATACTGATTGTGAAGATAGAGAAATGACTCTGTTCAGGCAGATTGCAGCCAGGGCACCTGGGACCAACTGTTTCCCAAACTACAGCCTGAAGATCAGTGCCTGATATGAAAACCAACATCCTTTCTCATCTCAGCCATGGTGACCAAAGCCTCCAGCCTCTCCACAGTGTCAGACTTGTGTGAATTGCCTTTTTCCCTGCTTTTGAAAGCTTTCTGGCCTGCCTGTCCAGCCAGAAATGAAGAATTTGTGGGGCAAGAAGGAGAAAGCAAGAAGCAGCAAAGCAGTAGTCCAGGAGTCTGAGTACTCACCTGGGAGGGCAAAATCTGAGTTTGCTCTTAAATCTAGGTAAAACAATAAAGCAAGCACAGGCTGACTTCCAAATATCTGACATCAGCTCAGAGCCTTGCAAAGAGATTGGGATCCTGCTCTCTTGCTCATTGGCTTCTCCTACAAAACATGTCACCTTCCCGCACATTGCAGCTGGCACCCCTTCAATAGTTTCTGTCCCCCTTGTCACTTAATTACCAAAGACTTCCCCTCTGTTTCTTTCATGTAGCACCCAACCCACACAGCAGACAATGTCTCTCAGTGCAGCCGCTTTGGCGCATTTCTGCTATAACACCCTGTGAGCTCCATGGGACCTTAGTGACCTCCAAATGTCACCCAACCCTGCATAACTCCATTCACTTAAAGTAGTCTAGTCTAGTGCTGACTTATTCCTAATCCCAGACAGTGAGAGGTGGTCCCTTAGTCAAGTAGGTGGCAAATAGGGCAGAGCTTAACAGATATGAGTCTCACATAAAAATTATTATACAGCTACTCCATATTTTCCATGAATTGTCCATTTGTCTGTGCTCTGTTGTTTTTGTTGTTTTTTTTTTTTTTAAACTCTTAGGCAGGAGCCCAATTGATACCACAGCAAAGCCAATGACAAGACTTTAAAATTTTGAATATTTTGGGGATCTTATTCTGTTAATGTGAAAAATAAACCTCATGTAAACCAGAAGTTTTTAAAAAACTCCTGGTACCACAGGCACAGCCATGTACTTACAGCTCAGTAAAGTGCCCAGAGCAATATTGAGACAGATCAAAATGAAGTATTTTACAGGAGACAGAAAGCCTTTCTGAATAGCTCAGACATAAAATGTTATTTGCATACTACCTGAGCAGGGGAAATAAAGGAGAATTAATGGTCTTAATCTTATAGGAAACAATCTTGAAACAGCTAATATAAGCAGCTAAAGCCACTACATTAAATTAATTACTGGATTAAATTTTAAAAATCAATCTCAGAATGCTGCATTTGAATAGATAGAAGCTGGTAAAGACAATGCCCCTGTCCCCAGTGTTTCTCAGTGGTTTTAAAGATTTCAACAGACAAATAAGCTAGATGTTAATGGCAAAATCACTGTGATTACTACAGAACAGGTCTACAGCAGACCGAAGATCAGTAGAATAATAAAAAAATTACATTAAATAAAATAATAAGGAAAGGAAAAAGGTGATCGTGAACTCTGGATTTCAGGCAAAATGGCAATATTGATTGTGGCCCAGAGGCCAGAGTAATAAAATGTTATGAGAAAAAGGTGCTAGTTTTCCTTGATTTGGGGCAAACAGTCCAATCCCAATGGAGCCTTTTTATTTTTCCTAAGAGAAAAAAAATATGTGTTGAAAGAGGACAAGTTAGTTCAAACCAAACCAAAACAAAACAACACCACAAAAAAAACCACTTTGCACTCAGCAAAGTTGCATGTAAATTATTTTTTGATAAGTAAAAGCATGTAAAGGCTTTGCAGGGGCAAAGAGGAGTGAAAAGTTCCAGTGATAGATTTTTCAGAACAAGACTACTACAAATATAATTTGTGGGGTGGGCAAGGAACATCCAATTTTAGAGCTTCAGGGGAAGGCAGAGATTAACCACATCTAATACCTCTTGATTCTGTTGGCAGAATAATTTTACAGAACATTATGTGGGTATTTGAGCCGACCCATATGTATGCAGAATGACTAAAGAACAGAGACTTATCTGTCCAGATTCTTGAGCAACATGTGAAAAATGTAGATTTTTTTTCTTCAAACTCAAATCTATTCTCTTCTACAGTGTAGATGGTGCACAAAATAGATTTCAAAGAAAAAGATTAAAAATGTAGCTAGTTGTTTTTCAAACAGATGAACAAAGACTTCTCTGTTCTACTATCAGTGTTCATATCTGTTCTGGTACAGGATGTGTCATTGCTCTCTGTACCAAAATGGTACTGCATATTGTAACATTCATTGAGAAAAATAATTAAAAGGAAAGTTCAGGATGTGGTTAAACCCTAACAGTGTCACTCTGGGATCTACATTCAGAAATCATGTCCGTTGTTATGGAATGAACCCAAGAGACCAAATTAATATTCTGTTATATCTCTCGGTACTTCTGGAGACTTCAGCAAATTCTTACTGTTTTTATGGAAGTATTGGCTTACTATCCAAATTCACAAAGCACCTGAAGATGTCCTGGACTTACTAAAACTTGTTTGTACTCAACAGTTTTGAAAATCAGGTCACTACATCTCTATACATAAAGAGATTCGGTAGGCTGGCCTGATTTTTGTAAGTGCAAGGCAGCCACGATTTTACCTGAAGTTAGTGAAAATTATAAGTGCCCAGTAACTGGAAATCCAGCTGCTTTTTGTTCAGTTTTTTTTAGCTGTATAGGAAAGATTTTGGCTACCTGAAGCTGATAATCTGAAACTGAGGCTTGGTCTCCTAATGACATAATGGAACTGAAATTTGCATCATTATTTTAAAAGAGGGAAGCAGTAATTGGGTCACTGACATTGAGGTAGAAAAGCCAGTTCAGCCTCGGTTTGCTGAATTCATCTGAGGTCTCTAACATTAAGAAAATATAAACTTGTCTTTTCAGGATTTTTCCTGAGGTTTCATTCATTAAGTAATTTAAAAAGACTACATACCCTCCCCTGAGTATTTCAGAAAGCAGTGAGATATGGTGTCATGTTTAAATATTTGCCAGAATAGAAAATTTGGGGGTGGGGTGACAATATAGGGTGAAAATTTCACTTGGGAAACATTCTCATTTCCATTGGAGTCGGTGACAGAATTCCTGCTGACTTTTAAAGGCAGCAAAAACAAGTTAGCACAAAAAAAAAGCATGAACACAAGCATCCCAAGCCTGCTGAAACTTCATTACATAATTTTAAAAATATGAAGGATAAATCTAGGCATCTAAATGACATATACATGTGTTATGCACCATTAATAAGTGATGAGAAATAAATAAATGAAACTGAACATGCCCAGTGCACCGCTGCTCTTCACAGGATGTGAGTCGGAGAACCTAAAAATAGAAAAGATGATTTTGTGTGCAAGTGTCATGAAAGAGCAGTGGTTCAGCGGGGGAAGATGTAAACAGAGTACCAACACAGTCCCAGTGGGAGTGTACAAATGTGAGAGAGAGCACAGCTTCTCTCACTGTGCATCACATGGAGAGACCCAGGTAAGTCACAAACAGCAGGGATCTAAAATGTAGCAGTAGATGCCCTCCCAGTTGGCTCATATCTGATTTTTTTCTTCAGTGTTGACTTGTCTCTTGTCCCTGAGAAATATTTGCTGGCTACTGGCTATTTAAATGTCCTGCATATGTCAGGTTTGTTTCCCAGTTTTTGTGCCTTGCATGTCTACTGAATAATTCATGCTGTGCAAACCAAGTTAAGCAAGCAAGCTTCTTTTGTACTTCGTTCAGGAAGCAGTGATGTTAGCGGTCACTGGTTAGGGAAGGAAAGACAGTCTCTGAAAGAGTTTGAGCCAAACACTTTGAAGGTTTTAAAGATCAAGACCAGATCCTTAACTTAATTACATAATAATAAAGGACAGTTGTTAACTTCCTCCATTTGAAGAATGATATGTTCATTCTGTTTCTAATTGGCAGCTGCTGTAGGAACCCATGACTTGCTGCAATGATGTCAGTATGACAGCTCTAAACAAGAGCCAGCAAAACATCAAGAAATGTATAAGCACACAGCACAACTGTTTCCTCTTAGCTGATGATTTGCCTACAAAAATAGATCTCGCCTGTTCCAAAGCTCTGACACAATAATGAAACACAAGTGGTATCAAGCACCTAGATCACTTCTAGAGCAGCCACAGGAACCTCCCAACAACCCCCTGTAACTGGCTGGTAGGTGCCAAAAGCAGACATGGGGATGAGCTGTGGTTGTTCACTATGTGCCATCTGTGTAGGTTCTGTTATTAGCAGACACAAATGCCAGAAAAAGTAAATTGGATTATCCTGAACAGCATTATCCATTGTGGTTATGCCCTTAATTTCTTTTGTACTTCCACATCTCTGGGTATGGAAGTCCCCACACACAAAACCAGTGAAGAACCCTTGCTTGAGTAATCCCAAGTGCTGGGAGCAGCTGTAGCAGGGTGTGCAATTCAGACTCTTCTCTTTACCATAGAAACCAAAATAGTTAAAAATCAAACAGAGAAGGGTAAAAACTATTGCTTAGTAACAACACTTCAAATACATTTTCTTACAGGTCTTATGTGTAGTTGAATTCTTCCTTTGAAGAAACATCTCCTCAAGTTAGATCACGTGCTCTCTAGTGGTCTTCTTGTTGACTTAATTTTCAAGGTGTCATGTGGAATAAACATGGATCTGGGACCAGTATTTCATCTGAGAAGTCAAAATTGGGAAAAAGTATCTGAGTGTCTATTGCAAAGGCCAGCATGAAAAACAAAACAGAAGCCTGAGCAGAGGCAAGGGCTACTGGAATGAGGTAAACCTCAGCTCCAAAGAAGTGTATAGTGAAGAAGGGTAACACCTGTGTTTTTAGAAAGAAAAGATTAAAAAGTACACAATGGTCAGGTGATATGGAGTGTGTTCTGGTTAAATGCTGAAAAAACAGAATGCCCTCTTCTCAACAATCAAAAAGTAAGTACAAAAGCTAGACAGAAAAAGTGGCTAGAACTCTCAGCAGATAAGGAAAAGATGGTGTTGTGAAAACTTGGACCCTACTTGTTCCAGGCTACACTATCAAAGGTAAGAAGGTTCTCAGTGGTGGTTGTGGTTATCCCTTACATCTCCAGTTGTGGCAGCCTGAAAATCATGAAAGGCACAGAAGATGTCAAAACAATCTCATATACAAGGGCTGGAGGAAAGAACCCAGAATCCAATGAATGAGCTCTTGAAGAAAAACTCACTGTTTGCAATGAAGAGCAACATTTCAATTAGAGGAAATTTAATAGCAGAAGTCTTAAGGTATAAACCAAAACCAGACTGCACATCTACCACAGTGTATACTGAGAAATCCAAGGCCTATACTCTGCAAATTATAATCTTGCACCAGAAGATGTTGTAGACTTAAATACCAAAACACATGACTAAGAGCATATTCAACATTGAAGCTTGACAGCCACATTTGCAATATCCTACAGCTGGGTAAAGCTTATTGATTAACCTGGTTTTAAACAGACCTGATTATGAGGCTCAGCAGATAATTCCACGAATGAATTGTACTATGTCACATGGATTACTGATACTGACTTACCCCTTTTCAGTGATTTCTGCACCACACTTCATTTCACAGTGTTGATGTGTCTTCAGAACACATAAAACAACAGAGATCTGTTTTGAGTTGAGGCAGCTATGCAGATCTATACCAGCTGAAGATCTGGACTATAGTATCACCACATTCCTTTCCTGCATGCAACCTAATACTGCTGGGCTGCAACAGCTGTTGGAGCTTCCATATGGCAGCTAAGGGCAACCAGCTTTCTTCAAATGAAACAAAATGTTATCACACGTAACGGACAGTGAATTGTGCTTCCACATTGTCTTCTCTGGAAAAGCAGGTAATATTCGTAAAACCTGGGCCGTATCAGGAAGATTAATTTTAAACCTATAGTGATTTTCTGATAATTGGCACATTGTCCTATCAAACAAAGGGCCAGCATCAACAAAAGTGAACCCACTGCTTGCTTCTATAATTAGAAAAAAAACCACTGATAAGATATGTATTTATGGAAGCGTAAACAGAAGACCTCATGCTCTCCTATGCTACATAAATATTGCAACTGATCCTCCTTTCCACCCAAAGTTAGTGGGTGGAACTACACAATAGTTCATGTATATGAGGGAACCCAGCCCAAAAGTTCACTTTCAATTCAGCATATTCCTAAAGTCTGGAATAGGTAAAATATATGAACCTCTCATAACTAATGCTGCAATTCCTGTGTTTTACAAGCTGTTTTTTAAGTGCCTTTCAGTCTGCCCAGCTGAGATGCTCAAGCTTTTCAGCAGCAGGACACCTTAAGTCATGAACAGGATTGCTCAGGCTAGAAAGCAAGGAAGTCTCTATTAAATAACGTAAGAAAATTTAAATAATTGCAACCTTGATATTTCTTCATGAATTCATTAATTTCTTCATTGAAACCCTCTGTTCCATGGGGAAGGGGTTGGGTGAAAAAGGTGTCTATTCATAGCTTGCAATGACCTGACTACTGCATTTCTACATAGGCCTGATCCAAAGCCCATAAAGTCAATGGAAATCTTAAGGTGGAAAATGTATTCTAACAATAAGTGACACCAAATCATCTGCAGCAGGGAAGAAGCTTGCCCACCTGAATGGGCACAGGAATCAGAACATGGACTGGTCAGCTGAGACTAGCACTTTCATCACTGTGCCAGAGTGAAATCTTGCAGACAGTTTAGGACAGTATTAGAAGATTCAGTGAAAGACAATGACAGATAAATGACATCAGTGAGGGATGCAGTAGGCAGACTAGGAAGGAAGGAAGGAAAAGCAGTAAATTAAAAGCAACAGTTGGAGAAGGAGCCTATAATCTAATACTGATCTGCGTTGTAAGTGATGCTAAGTTGTAAAAAGTGGGAAGCTGAAGGTCAACAAGGTCAGACAGTCACCCTTTTGGAAAAGCTTCACCAATGGCCAAGATTTTGTTTTCAGTCCTCAAAAAAACCTATGACCAGCTCTCTTCATTGAGTATCTCAGCATAAACAGAGGTGGTTTGACAGATCATGTTTAAGAAGGTAATTCTGGTAAAGAGAAAGAGTGGCAGTAAAGGCAGCAGCTAAACTGAAAATCTCAGGTTGGATCTACTGGCAGAACATGATGTGCAGTTACTATTCACTCATTATTGAGATGACCTGCAAAGTTTTTCATTGAAACAAAGAAATCTGAAAGAAGCCCTGGAGGCACCAAGCTGGAGGCATCAACAGGGTTGATGACAGGACTTAACAAGTAGCCTTGCTTTAAAATCTCTATTAAATTGTAAGGTAAGCAACAAAATAATCTAGAGAAGCAGTAGCTCTGCAATCACAAGATAGCTTGCAATCAACATAAGAAGTTTTCCTTGAATTTGTTACAGCATTCTCACAGAACTACTGTTGCAACAGATGTCAACAAGAGATGCTGTTACATATTGTCTTTCCAAATCGCAGGAATAATCCTAGCGTGTGGAGTAAGATTTAGTTTGGAAAACAAGCTGAGAATTTAGTTTGGGTTACGTAAACTCTGGGAAAGAAGCAACAAGAACGTTTTTAGCTTGGTTTTAATCTCTAATAAGAATTCTCAAGAATTGTAGTGGGAGAATCACTCTGAAAACTGGGCATTTCTGATGGATTGTTATTTCTAAAATAGACATACATATATCTCCTGTACTCTGTTTGACAACTTGCATCAGAATGAGATTGATGGAGCATTTTTAAAATTGTAAAGATATAGAACAGAATTTCAGAGACTTTCTCTGGCACCTTTACAGCATTCCTATTTGCTGTCTTTTCCTATATCTTTCCACATGTTTGAAGTGCCATTCTCAGCCTTATCTAGGCAAGATATTGCTCTCTGACCTGGTTTAAGATGGAACATATGTTAGCATACGAACTAGTGAAAGAGTTTCAATTTTGTAATACTGCTCCATTGTGTAAAGCTCTGAATACTTGCATACTGAAGTTCTTGAGGACCACAAAAAAACGCAAAATTTTCTTTCTACATCTGGAAAAGGCAGGTGTCTTTGAAGCTGGATTGGTTGAGTGTAACTGAGGTGTGGAAAAACCTTGGAGAGTGTCAGTAACTAACTTAGTAAATGCAAGTTGAAGTAACTGCACACTAAAAGTAAAACAGCTGCAGTGTCAAATACCTTCTCTGACTGTGTTCCAGCTTATTCTTTCCTGAGATTCTTCTAATGTCTGGATCTGCTTCACTGTATATAAATAGTTAACCCATTAGTTATCCTTTCCTGACCCAATAAATTGTTCAACTGACTGTTTTCTTGTTTCTCTTGACCCAGCAGAAAACTTTTCTGAGGCTACACACTGCTTATTCAAAGATGGAAGATGCATACATCAAGTCTTGCAAAAAAGGTTTAGGCTTCACGAAGTTGACATGGACACCAAAAAACAAAATAGATTAATGTGGAATGCAAAAAGGAAAACTTAAGCTGCAGCTGAATATGAAAGGGTGTGACCCTTTGCTGTGAGTTTTCTTTAGGTAGATGAATAAAGGCTTTAAAGCATCTACTGGGTATTTGTTCCAAAAGATCAGATTTCCTGAGGGTGAGTTTACAACTTATGCTATTTTAGTACACAAGGGTCAATTCCACTTGACCATTTCTCTTTTTTAATTCTGAATATGAACGGTTGGGAAGCAAAGGACTTTATGTACAAGAGGTGGCACACTACACAGGCAGGGAGTTAGTGAAGCAACGGCTAATCAAATCTTTAAATGCAAAGTAGACAGAGATTGAAACAAGAGCATTGCTAAGTCTGCTATAACCTTTGCAGCATGTTAAGGAACAAAGTCCATTTTATGATTATGCTTTATTCTCATTAGAATTTTCTTCAAATTTCTTCAAGAGCTGGAAGGTAAGAATGTAGCAAAGTGTAGCAGACTAAATATCCCAACAAATCTTTACTCTGTTCTTGTGTACACCATTTGTAATGCTGCTCTCATCACCACAGTGTCTCAGTGCCTTCCAGTAATGCAGGAAGCAACGTGACTAACATCTGTCAAATGTTTGTGCTCTCTGCTTCTCTCCTCAGGGGAAGATGTGTGTTCAGCAGTGTGTTTTCTTTTGGAATTTATTTTTAATAAAATCTAAATGCATGTGCTATTTGTTTGTTAGAGAAGTCAAAGAAATATGCCTTGCACTCAGGACAGTAGGTACACAAGATGCCATAGCCCTGGGCTGCCTCTGGGAGAAGAAGAATTGCAGATTTCTGCTCAGGAGTGTGTAAAAGCAGTGGGCAGGTCATGAAGAGGAGGAGGAGAGATGGGGAGTGCTTAAAGGAAGCCATGCCCTCACACAAGCTGGGAGTGCAGGAAAGAGATGATGAGGCTTTGTTTTTCTATCTTGGACTGCTTGCATTCAAACCTTATGTTGCAAATACAAAAAAAAAAAAAAAAAAAAAAAAAAAAAAAAAAAAAAGTTTCAGTCTAATTCCCACATATTGTCATCAGAGCCCTTGCTCACTTTGCTGCTTCTGCTCCTGAACATCCCAGAGTAGGACCAAGAGCACTATGACAGTGAAGGATGGGGAAGACTTGTGAGAGTATGTTTGCACATTTACTGCTTACACTTTTTTAATGTCCAACTCAGGACAACATCAACAAATTCTGATGTCTCTTGCAGATATATTTTAAAGAGAAAGAGAGAAGGAAAAGAAAAAAAATGTTGGACACTTGCAGCTAGTGAGAACACACATGAAAAGTTCTGTATGTTGGGAGCTAAACAATTTCTAGTCAGAAGGTAAACTTAAGAGGGCTTTGAGCATACAGTGGAGAAGCAGGATTGATGTGCTTTTTTTCTTTTCTGTCAATAAGAGTGACTCTAAGAATCTCCTATGAAAAGCTAGGAGAAGTGAGCCCCATCCCCTTTCCAACGTTAGCAAGTGAATTTTGCCTTTGACTGGAGTAGATGTGATAATGTTAAATAAATAATTGTCAAGGTTTTATTCAGTAGGATTTTCTATTATTCTGAAACAATCACTCTGTGTGCCTATTTCTCATTTAAGAACAGCCTTAAGAATAAACTCTACTTCCCTTCACATAAATAGTATCTCTAGTAAATTGTCCTTCCTCTGTTGTAAAAAGAATTTAACTACAGCCCTGCAGCTAAACCAACGCAATTCTTGCAGAATATGTTTAAAATAAACACTACAGATAAAACATTGAATTGTCTTCAGGTTATATTTTATTATCCCTTATATCACAATTGTCACTTTTCTTCATTTCATTGTTAACTTTTTAACAGCTAAAACCTGGTGTGCTCAGCATGATTTAGAAAGTGAGATATCCCTCGAGTCGGAGAGAAGCAACATTATCAAACAAAGCTTTAAAAATACCATTGCTCTGGTTGTAGAGACACGTGTATTTGCATTGATGCCAACAAGTGCTGTCTGTACAAGAGGATTGTTTTATTTTGATCTGTCCCAAGACATAAAATTAGTCTCAGTGCTTTAGTCCTCCAGACTCCCACACATTTCATTGGAAAATATACCTGAACAAAGACTGCAAGTTCTGTCCTTGGGGAGGTAGAAAATAGATGTTTTTGTCTTAGATTTATACCAGCAGTATGTGGAGACAGAAAATATGCAATAACTCAAAGAGATTTTACTTATCAGAGCTCTAGACAACCATTTGTCAGTACTTAACTGTATTGCTGGATGACTCATTCCCATTTCTAATACCTAGGAATACAGGGCATGTGTGGGAACACAATGTCTGCATTGATTTTAATCTGGTCTCTTTTTGTACTGTCTACAAATAGCTCAAAATGAACCCAATCAGATAAGCAGAGCAGAAAATGATTGCAAAAACACATACAACAAGCTACTCACAGGGGCCTCAGTAAGACCAAGGAACACACAGAACAAAACACCAAGGTAGAAGAGAACAACTCATGAAAGGGTACAGTTCCTCTATGCCATGGCTGAATAGCTCAGCTAGGCAAAGTGAATCCTTGTAAAAGGAAGAGAAATATTTTCTTTTTAAGTGAAGGATCAGCAGTTACCCAACTCAAAGCCTAATATCAGCAGTACATCCTTTTGTAATCACTTCAGTTTTGAACTCCTTTAATGTAAATCCAAGCTCTGTGTCAGAGTAGGAATGGGTGATTCATCACTTACACTAGGCAGGATGGAGAAGGTGGGCTTTGCTGCTATTGTGTTATCAGTGTTTAAAACACTGTATGTGCTCCAGCCCTCACTGAACTCCCTTTCACAGATGCCTTCTGCAATGCTTGGCTCCAGAAGGCTGCTGGAAGAGTGGGTGTGGTAGACTTTTTGGAAAAAAAAATCTTGTTATGGGAGAATTTTTAAGTTTTTGTAGTTATATATGATCCAAAATGAAACAAAAATTTGAATTTTTTTATTGTTTTGCAAGGTGTTGCTCTGAAAATAACTTGGATAAGGTTATTTTTTTTTCCAATAACAACAGGCTGTTGTTTGTTTTCATTTATGACATTTGCTTTTTTCTTCACTCTTTTGTGAATCTCAAAATTTCAAAACAAAACCACAATTTAATAAACAACCACGCCAATCTTTCTGGTTTGAAATTTTCCAAATAGGCTCTGTCAACAATTTCAAAAGCTTTTCATATTGAAAATTCATCATAGAGATATGTTTCTGGAGTATTACTATGGCCTTGACAAGTCAAGAGTTTCCAACAATAATGCCTTGCTGGTCTACCTCCTCAACACATATTTCTTCTGCCATCCTGAAGGTAATCCTTTGGGAGGCAGGGTGGAAGGGGAGAAACAAAGAATACAGAATACAGGCTCACCCTTAATCCAGAAGTAATGAGAAGAGGAAGAATCAGTCATAAGGAAGCTTAGACAAAACAGAAATGAAAACCTACATGATATTAAAATATTCACGATCAGACTAGCCTCTTTGACTATGCTTATACAGCGTGAATTGCTTTTCCAACATCAGAACAAACTATAAATCCCTTGAGGGTGCTGCAATTACACTGATTTTACATCAGAATAGGTCAGAGAACTGACAAAATTTCTATTAAAAAAAGTGTTGGAATTTCATTTTGCTTTCTCCCTCTGAACATTCATCTGCCCTTAGCTCTTTCTGATAGGCTTCCCTTCCTAGCGAACCATTTATCTGAGTGCAATTATGTGGAAAAATGGAGAGGCACACCAAAGTTCCTGAGACAGTGCCAACTGCAGGCGGCATACATCCACATAGCTCAGAGGAGTCCTTAGCTACAACAAACAGGCAGCGCTGCTGCATCTCTGTCTCCTGGTCCTGGAATAGTTCTGCTGACATCCAAGGGCCTTCACCACCATGTCCCAGGGCAGAGGCACAAGCATGCAGCTCGACATCCTGGGACAAATGTGCTGTAATTCATATGTAGTTCGCACCAGGAGGGAGCAAGTGCAGTTTGCAGAGAACAGTCATGCAATTGATGTTTGCAGAGGCCTCCTCTGTACATTTCCTGAGAACACCATAGAAGAAAGATATTAATTTCCTCCAGTTTACGAGACAACGTAGGTAATATGTTCAGACGTAGGAAGAGAAGTGTTGTAGTGTTGTATCACAAACACCCCCCAAAAAACCCTGTAGAGACAACAAGAAATATGAGGTCTCCAAAAGCAAGTAGGAAAGCAATTATGTATTTGACACTGTGGCAAGCTACAGTGAAATTTACCTGTATTTTCCATCCAGGCTGCAACCAGGATCTTAAGAAGTTGTTCTGAAAAGAGTGGAGGGTTTCACAGCTCTAAGTTCTCATGTCCTGTGACAATGACTACCACCCTGTCTACTTCTGAACTTTCTGAACTGAACAGAAATTTTCTTATATTCATCCTACACTTTTGCAGACATCTTGATCCTTGGCTTCCAGTAGCTTCAGGAAAAGGTTTTGAGAGATAATGAACCACCCCCTGCCCCATCCCAAACATTTACACACACACACACACACACATACACACACAAAGACAGCAGCATGGAGCCTCATAATCTTATTCCTTGAAGTAATCTGTTCTACAAGGGTAATGTATTTCCTTGATGGCAGAAAATTGTTGTGGTTGTAGAACCTCTATGAGGAAGTGGTTCCATAGCTGTACTTCAAATCCATTGCAGTTATCCCAATGTTTTGTGTAACACAAGGGAAGCTCAAAGATTCCTCAGTGCATCTTGGTTTTACTAGCAATCTTGCATCTTTCTCTGACAATCCTAGATCTGCTGAAGCCACAATAATGGAGATATTCCTTAGTCTTCTCTGTACAGGGTTGTCGCTGAATGGAAACACTAATATCGCCTCGAACCACATTATATTGCCCTCACAAATTTATCCAGTTTGTACAGGTAACAAGTTTTCACTTCCCCACTGCAAAACCCAGGGCAGTGAAGACACTGAATGCCATCTGAGACTTGTCTTCTGCACAGAGGGGTCCATTTGTATCTGTGGAAGTCCTATTGTATCCATTTCTTGGGGACAGGAAGGCCCGAGGATCAGGAGGATGTCAGAGGAAGAAATTCAATAAGCATCCACTTAAAACCCAATAATTCAAGAGATTATCACCTTAGAAATCAACTAAATGGGGAATATTGCTTGCCAAATAAAGGCAAGCTGGGTTATTTATTATTTTAATGAGGTTTTTTATTAGAGTAAAACCAAAGTTTTTTGTATTCAAGTAATAAAGATAAGAAACAAGAAAACTTCTGAGATTAAATAATCACCTTCTCCAAGCACTAAATTGTTACTTCTACTAAGTGTTTTCTTTCACTGTTAAGTGGAAAGTTTAGTTTTAATTAAACGATTAAATGTTAAAACCCACATTTTTGTAATAGGCTGTTAGAAGCCTTAGATTTGGGATTTCTTTTTGCCTGTGGTTGTCATCTGGAATAAGCATCCTAATATTAACAAAGATATAAATGCCCCTGATTTCAATCTGTACAATTTAAAATCAGTTTAGATAGCTGCAAATGTATGGCTTATATTCCCCATCTCTGCACACACACTCAAGTTTATTGAAAAGAAAAAGTTTCCTCTGATTTACATCTATTTTCTTTTTATTTCTCTTGAGCTAAGAGTTGATTCTCCACCCACACACACATCAGCAGCTAACTCTCAATTAATTGTAAGAGATTTCAATAAAAAAAACTTGCTAGAGAGGGATGTAAGTTACTGAAAATGAAGCATCTGGACTTCTCTAAAGTATAAGGGTTTTTCCACCACTTTGGAAGGTAATTTAAGGAAAAAATGTATGATGCTTGACTGGCTGATAAACTCTGATGATTCACCTTGTATGTTGAAACATACCCTCTCCCACCACTTGAACCAAACACTAGCTTGTTTTGTTTCTTAAACAGTGTGTGAAGTGGCAGGATTTATAAATCTATAACAGTTGTCAAAACTAGATTAAGACCACTCTAGTGATGACATAATATGACTTTTCTGTTCTCCAAGCAGCAGGAGACCTTCCTTATAAGTGCTGAAATATCAGAAACTGAAAAGTCTAGAGAAAGGTGGCGGGATGGAAGATCTGTCTATACGCAATTATTTTAAATCACGGAGAAACCAAACAAGGAGAACAACCTTCCACCTTCCATAAAGCCCCACAACAAGATGTCTGTGCGGGGCATGATGCTGGTGTCCCACTTGGCTTGCTCAGAACTCACTCCAGCAGAATGTTCTCTATCTCTGAGTGCACAGTGAACCCATCTCCCTGGGACTTTCCTCAGCTGAACAGTGAAGGAAAGAGACTTAAAGTAATTCTAAAAGGAAGTGGTAGTTAAACAAAACAGCCTGGAGGGACAGATGTCATAAGCTGCACTAATATTCAAAAGAAGGCTTTAAGAGGATGATCCTGAAGCATCCACACTGTGATCAGCCTTGATACAGAAGAAAAGTATGACCTCAAGCCTCTGTGTCACACCTAAGCAAGTGAGGTGAAGCACATCTTCTTTAGCTTTTAAGCTTCTAAAAGTTTCGTGTCTACATTAAACCGCATATAGGAAAGAAAGAGACATAGTGAAGGACCCTTTATCTCATGCAAAGCCAGGGTCCCATGCGGGCTGCATGGCTTGCTGCTCTGCACTGGCCACAGCCTGGCTCCCCTCCCAGAACCTCACACACCATCACATACCTACATGGGGTAAATGTGTGCAATTCTAATACACACCCTTTAGCTGCCATATCTTTGTATCAGAAATAAACAATAGTTTTATTCCATGCATTCATTTTTAAACCATGTCACTTTTAACATACAAATGCTAAATGGAGAGATCAAAACGATTTGTAAGGGCTGTGTTCAGTTGAGACAGCATCTGTGGTGCCGCAGCAAACCAAAGGGAAACAAGCAGATAGTGCAGAGAAAAGCCTCAGAAAACCTGCAGTGCAGCAGGATGAGTAAACTAGCTAACGAAACATTTGATATCTTTGTACAGCAAGCCACGTGAAATGAGGCATGAAAGAGTAATCTGGACATGCACTTAGTGAAAGGAACAGACTGAAAAAGAAAGAACCAGTCATACAGTTTCATGCTATGATATTGAAAAAGAAACAATAAATGATGCAGTTCGAGGTTAAAGACAGTATTAAGTATATTCGGAAACTGTGAAAAAAAAAAAAAAAATAATGAGGGTTCACTTGCCAATTCCTCATTTTGTGGAGCTTAAAGACAGGAGAGACCTTTGTATCATCTATTTTGACTTTCTGAATAATACAGGCTATTACATTTCCCTTCTCTTTTAATGCTTAGGTTACCTTTTCTGGTACAGTTAAACCAATGCAATGCTTAGCTATATGAGAACAGGTACCCCTGATTACCTGTGTCATTGAACTACACTGTTAGGCTGAAGGTCAGAAGGATTATTTCTGTTCTCAGGGGAATAAACAGTTCCCCACAGGCAGAGGACAGAGAAGATAATTCAGTTCATAACTGAGGGCATGCCCAGAAGATACTAATCCACATCACTGACAGAAAAACAAAACTAAGAACCATTAAAACAGCTGTTCTTCCCAGGTGCAAAATCTATATTTTTCCCCAAAGCTGGTCTTTGGCTAGACTTTAAGTGCATGAAGAAAGGTCACCAGTACATTGACCTCCAGAATATTTCTACCCTGACCTCTTCTTGCTCTTGCACTATTTTCATTCTCAGCAAATGCCCCTCCTCATCAGTGTTGCAGGGGAAGACATTAGACAAGCAATGCAAAACCCTGAGATAAAAATGCTTAATTGTTAAGGAAACAGAAGGGGGGAAAAAAAAAAAAAAAATATATATATATATATATATATTCTTCTCCATTCTTACAGGCAGTCATAAAAGCCCTGAAGCATAAGATTTTATTATAACCATATCTTCATTTAGAGCTCCAAGTGCTGTGGGCATACCTAAGGCAATGCTTAACCTCATGTCCCCTGAACAAGAGTCATTGATTTCCACAGGGTTGCTTGAGAGTAGCAGCAGAGAAGACTCAGTTGTGAACGATCACTTTGGAAGGAAGAGCTGCATCTCCTGTAGTTATAAAGGGAGAAAACAGTAAAAAGACAAAGTGAAGGTTTCAAAGCAAAAGGACAAAAGAACAGGGGAATTTAGGATATCTAAATATATATAAAAAAAAAAAGGCTATCCAGTCTACTATCTAGCATAACAGATGACAGGATTTTGCCTAGAGTTGAATTCAAATATAGAAATGTATGTAAATCTCTTTTTAACAATGTCAAATGGAGAATCCAACACTACCTTGGATCAGTTTTTCCTCTATTTATTCAGCCTCACCTGACATCTGGATTGAACACCAGTATCTGTTGTGTTGTGCCCCTGACACACACAATGCTAAGTCCAAAGAGAAGATCATTTTCCTTCTACTTATTACTTTCGTCTGTACATCCCAAGACAACAACAGTCTTTCATGATAAGCCTTAAACACAGAGCTCAGAGAGGTGGTTATCCATGAAGGAATCATTCTCTCTTATTGATTAAAAAAAATAAAAAAGAAAAAGAAAAAAGAAAAAATAATATTAAGTACATCGATATCTATCTGTAGATACAGTCTACTGATACAATCTTCAGGCTGTACTCCCAGTTGCACTGCTCTGGCTGTGAGACTGCAAACATCTAAGTAGGTAACTCATACCACTGTGTACCTTTAGATCTTCCTCATGATTTACCACAACTTGTTATGTCTTCTGCAGACTTGTTATTAATGATTTAAATAAGAATATAGAAGCTTCTCACAATGGATTTATTTCCTGATATGTTTTTTAAAAATGTCTTGTCATTGATTTCAAGTACATCAGTGTTTCCATTTGTCTTTTAAATGGCTTATTAGTAAAGCAACTGATTTTCTGGATTTTAAGGAGTCATCACTTTTCGGACTCTTGGGAGGAAGTCTGTAAATAATTCCCCCCATTATTTTTTAGTACTGCCTACATGAAGATGGTGTTTTCATTACACCAACAATCATTTCAATTTTGGGGAAACTGGCAATTATTAAAGATTCAGATACATTAATTACAGTATGTGCTACATTCTGCTCACATAAATTAATGTGGGAGAAAAGGGTGACTTATACATCAGAAAAAACACCATGTCTTTAGTTCAGAGATGACTCTTTTTCATCAGAATTCGGTCAAATATTTATTATGTCATACAAAGTGATGGACATCTTACATTTAGGAAATAATATGTGTTACTATAAAGTTTTCTCCTGCTTACATTGAATCTGCAACAAATACATCCTAGGTTGAAGTTGTTGTGTGAAGTTATTCTGTCTACATGTTTGTAGCTGACACATGATGGCAAAGGCCACTTTCATTTTGATTTATAATTTGTACCATTCCATTGCACCAGTATCTGCATTGTTCTGTCCTGGCACAGGTTCACTGCCTGTACCTGGAACGCTTCAGGTTTATACAAGGGTAAGCAGAGGGGAATCAGATTTACGGGGCTGCTGAGAAAACAAAGTGATACAGCACTTGGCATCAAGTGAAAAAAAAAATGGAGAAAGAACTGACCTGAAATGCTGCAGCAGATATAAGGGAAGAGCAAAAGTCTGCTGCAGTGACAAACATCCACAAAGAAAAGGAATAACGATTAAGTGGTGGTTTCCCAGTAAAAATAAGCTAAGGGCATAAACTGCTTAACATAATCCCATGGCATAAAATGGAAACAAAGACCAACTGACAGAGAACAGAAAAAGGGAAAGAGAAAACAAGGGTTTCTTTCTCTGCTGTTGTGTCTGTGGTTTATCAAATACTACACACCTTGCAGAGCAACTTAAATGGATGAAGAGCTCTGTATTATTATCTGACCACATAATCACATTAAAGTTTGACTTATTCACTTCAGCCAGAACAAGTAGGTTGCAAAGGGTCAAGGAATTATGTAAACTAGAGTGTGCATTTCTCCATGAACCCTGAAAGACTCAGACAGGCTTAGACTATAATAAATGCTTTTTATCTTCTTAAAAACTACTCAACAAAAGTAAAACTCCAAAACAGACATAACCAAACCTCTGTTGTTGACCTGTACTGTCTTAAACAAATCAGTGGATGATGTATGTCACCACAGAACATGTTAGCTATTTTCAGCAGCTTTTCATGTGTGTTATTTTAACTATATGTAACGGCAGCTGTGGGATAAAGAATTTGAGATGTCAATACTGAACAGAAAATGGTCTCTTGTGGCTTTTGAGTATGTCATGCAATGACTGCTCTGGACTGTAATTCTTCCCAATAAACATCCAATTCCGGTGTGTGCAAAGGCAGAAAGCGGATGCAGCCGTGCTGAAAAGGGAAGATGTGCACTTTCCTGCAACCTGGCAGCGAAGGGGAAGGAGGCAGGAGGAGAACAACTGTGAAACAAGACATGCAGTAGACCCCCTAGTTCTCTCCATCAGATCTACCTGGGCTGTAAACTATATTCTGTTCATTTAGTTTCCGTACTTCTATGCTATTTTTGGAACTGAACAGACATTTTAGTCAAGGTGCTGCTTTATCTAAGCATGATGCTATCACCTCTTTTCATCCCTACTTATGTGGCAACCAATTGTGTTATTCACTGCTGCTATGTGCTCACAAGCAATCCTGGCCAAGACTGCCATGATCACCATTTTTATATATTCCATGCAGCTTAGAAGACCCTAAACCATCAGAGTAGTGTGAGAAATTTCTGTTGTTCCCATGTGCTGTGACTGGAACTAGAAATGCAGTAGTGAAAAGTGAAACACAATTACAGTTGAAATTTGTGATCCTTCCCCTGTATTGCTAAACCACCAGACTCCCTTACTGAAATTGAAAGTTTTATTAGAGGTGTGTTTAACTATTGTCTCTTGTTTTGGTGTTAGCTGCAAGAGTTATATATTAAGAGCTTGCCCAGCCCAGTGAGATAGAATTTTTTTTTGGTTGATTTAATTTGCTTACAATTCACCATTAAGATATATCCACTGTTTAAGAATAGGATATTATCAAAGGGTCTGGAAATTCTCTTTGTGCAGGGCAAAGTGCTGAATCTTCATGCATACTAGAGATACCAAGTAGCACTTCCATAGGAGTAGGGAAAGGACTGAAGTTAGAGATGACTCACACTAAAGGGCTCTCGCAGTCTCTCTCCCCCTCCCTTCTCTCCTCCCCTCTTTCCAATTTGGCAGACAAGAAGGTAGGCAAGCTGTAAGCTTTTAGTTCTGCCTGATAGTCTAATAAAATACCTAGTGCAGATGCAGAGAGCCAGTATAAAAGCATGGTGTCTGATTAGATGTGATACCAGGAGCCAAGAAAAAGATTGTGGTGCCTGCTGAGTTGAAACGGAAGTCAAGTTGAAAGGAGGTGTTCCTCGCTCAGACAGATAGCACAGGCACTGGGGGAAGAGTATGAAGTGAAAGACGAAAAAATGTAGGGAATGCTACAGAAAAAAAGGAGTAGCTGGCAATTCAAAAAAAATCAATCACATATTCTAATCTTATAACAAGGAGTATCAGTATCACTAAAATACACTTAAGCATGTGTAGAAGTAGTATGCTTCACTGAAGGCCAAGGAGGAATTAAAAGTACTCACAGCCATCCACATATGTTTTAAAATATATGTACATATGCTGAAATCCCTTCCTGAACAGGGTTATTGCATTACCAAGTCCAAGTGTCCCATTCAGCTGCAGTAGACTAGACTAGACTAGACTAGACCAGAATAGAATAGCTCAGCTGGAAAGGACCATCTAGTCTGACTGCAATGCACATCAGTTTATTTATAAATTATAAACTATATCAAAGGTACTAATAAGTCTAGAATTTACTGCAGCTTGCTGTAGTATCTTCCTTCCTGTTTGACCCACAGAAATAGCTGAGAAAGGAAGGTAGGACTGAAATTGTCACCAGAGTCAGCAGAGAGAGAGAGTTCTTTAAAGAGAAAAGAGGTATACACAGCTCAGGAGAAGTTCTTAATCAAAAGAGAACTAACAAGCCTATTCTCACTGAACCGATTTGTCTTCATTCCCTAATGTTATTACTCACACCGGCTGCTCCATATAAATACTATTAACACTTGTGGGAGACAGTAGTGGGTGATGGGCAGGGAGGCACAGGAGTGCCCTTAAAGCAGAAAGTGACTGATCATTTCACGATCCTCCATGACCTCTCTGTCCCTGTAAAGTGGGAGGGTGAGAGCAAGCAGTAAAAGAACAAGCCAATTTTTCCTCTTTTTAATATTAGGGATCCCACACTCCTGGCTTCTTTTAACTCCCACTAGACATTTCAAACATACTGTGATGTTAAATACCAGGCTTTAAGAATTTTTAATCTAATGTTCATTAAAAATAAATATTAGAAAAATAATTTTAAAGTGTTTGCAATCACGCAGATGAATCTTGATCACATCACTGTTCAGATTCCTAGTCCCTGTGTAATTACTTGCTTAGCAAGTAAATCATTAATGATTAGAATTTTTGGGATTGTTTTGAAGAGACCCAGCTGCTGTCTTTATGTCAAAGAACATCCATAAGGCACCAGTGATTAAACAACATGGTATTTTTGCATGTCAGACATCATGTGCTTGGATATTAATCAAGCTTAGTGCTTTTCAGATGTGCATCTTGAAGCATCTCACTGAAAAGCAGTTACAGCACACTGTTTACAGATTGGGAAGCTGAAGCACAGGCTGAGTGACTTGCCTCAACTCATGCAGCAGATCTGAAGTCACAGCCCTGGTTCCAGCAAGGCAGAATTTCACTTGGTTTCTTGCCTTTTCATCCATCTTTTATATTCCAGTTGAAATGCTGACACAAAGAAAAAAATCTGGATCATTTGATGAATAAAGAAATAATTTAATGAAGAAAGAAAGAAAGAAAGAAAAAAACCCTGAAAACCAAAATCCTAAGAACTGGTCAAGTATATTGCCAAGATTAGAAAATCTTAATTTAAATTACCAAATTAATTAATTAATTAATTAATTTTAAAAAAAGAAAATAAAACCTAACCTTGTGCAATCTTACTTTTTGTTCTAAAAGGAAATACAGCAAAGAGTTTTCCAGAATAAACAGACCTTCATATATCCTAAAGCAGCCACTGAAAAATAGCTGTCCTGTCTAAGAATTGTCACACTGAATCATAGCTCTATCCTCATTACTGAAATATATATATGTAGAAAGAGAAAGGGAAGAATGAGAATTACTCTCCTTAATTGTGATAGCAGCAAGGGCTGCATGCAAGACATGGATTTTGCATAAAATATAGTGGGTTTGTAAGTGACTCTCAGAAGTAATTTTTCAATGTTTATATATAAATATATACATACGAAGCATTTATTGAAGCATATATTTAATGTTTTGTAAGCCCAGTGGAACAACAGCTGTGAATCATTACCAAAATGTGAAATTAAAACCTCCTTTTGTGTCAGCTGTGTAGAGGGCAGGGAGTTATTTATAAGATACCCTAAATATATAGTTGAGTTTCCTACTGAACTCAAAAAAGGTACACCAGCTACTCATAAAGCTGAGTCAGTGACTGTAAAAAGATGAGTTTGCGGAGCAGTGCTGAGCTGGACCAGAGAGATCACTGTGACATTTAGTGGTTACAATACCACTGGAACAGCAACCAACTCCTCCAGAGGAAGTGGTAATGTGCTTACTCAAATTTTCTGCCCTCCCTCAGGTTCCTGATTTCACAATCTGAAAGTCTTCAGCAGTCTTAAATCCGGAGACAATAATGCTCCTCCACTTCCTTACACAGGAAGCTTTAAATTACAAGGATGGATTATTTTAATTGCTGCTCTTTGGGTTTTCTGCTTGAGCTATTGGTAAACATCTATGGCAAAACATATGGATGTTGAAGTACTAGCTGTGTCAGACCATCGTCTTTGAAGCTACTGCCTTGTAAACTTCGCACTCAGTGTATTTGGTAAAGACTATTAGAAGTGCAAATATTCATAAAGAACTTGTAGGCAGTAGCTTTATGTTCTGACATTAGCAAACTGCCCACTAAATTAACCAGCATGTGTCATCAGCAAGCAAGCCTCAAAGGTAGAGTGCAAGCTCTGAATTGCTGCAAGAGAAAGTCAGGGTCTCTATAGTGCTAAAAGCCTGTTTAAACAATTCTTATTTCTACCTCCTTCTGTTAGTAAAATCTTGATGTGAGTGCTTCTATAGAGTAATAAATAGAGAAAAATTCAAGTTCAAATTCTAGATCCAGCCATGTTTGGACTATGACTTTTTGGGCTCCTTAAATGAGAATTTGGGTCAACACTGCTGTTACCAAGAAATATTTATATCATAGTAGAATTTAAAGGCACCATTCCTCATTGTGGGGATGACAAATCATATCCCCCAGTGCAGGAGAAGAGGTGCATAATAGTGAATAAAGTGTCCTGGGATCATTTCTGAGTTTCACAGTGCCCATCGTTAACAACAGCCTTTTTCCAGGTTACTGGCTGTCACACACAGCACAGAAGGGGACATGGCACTCACTCCATCCCCATCTTCACCAGTGACTAGCCTGGCTGCCTGCTTGCACTCTTCAAATATCAAAATACTTGCTGCTATTACATCAGATGCCATACAGCTTCATTTCCTTTTTTGATCTTAAGCTCCCGCAGCCTCCACTGGCAAGCCTGAGTAGAGAGAAAGGACAAGAGGGAAAAAAGGGTGAGAGCTCCAGTTGCTCCAGGAGAGGTCAGGATCAGTAAAAGCCTTCCTATTTCTTTCAGCAGACTATGCAGCTAACTCTCCTCCCCTTTGCGCACCCCACCTCCTCAGGCCCTCAGCATCCAGCTCCCTTTCAGACCAGGGCTCCCTATGCCTTCTTGTCTTTGGGGATGAGTCGTCTGCCCAAATGCTGAGTGCGTGTTCCCAAGTGACAGCTTGCAACAGCAAACAGCATTGAGCTTTCACATAAAACATTTTACCCCTTTAGAACTAGGAAGAGGGCAGGTTTTGCTGTCTCTATTCTATAGATAGAAAAATGTAGGTTAAAAAAAGCCATCTTGACTTGCCAAAGGTCATCCAGCAAAAAGGAACAGAGAATTTCTTGGGGACTTAGTAACCACAGCTGACGTGTCTTACGACCCTGATTCACTTTCAAACAGATTGCCTTTGCAGCAAGAAGCCAGAGCATGCAGCATATAGCCAAAGGTCTGAGTAAACAGTTCTTTGTTCAATATTGTGATTTTACTTTAGTTAATTTTCTAACAGTGCAGTTCTATGCACAGGGATGCTGATCTGGGGCTGTGTAAATCGCAATGCTGTTCCACCTAACTTAACGTACAAACTGCTATACGAAGGCAAGAGGATTGCAGAGTGCCTGTGCACAAGTCCCAGTTGACAACTGAGTGCAAATACAGCAGATGGTGACAAGGCAGTAGCAGCAAAGAGATAAACCATCAAACTTATAGCTAAGCCTAAAGGCAGCTCTACCAAGCCTTTACTATTGATGGTGCTGAGTTCCCCAAGTTCTAATATGAAGCACAATGAAAAAGAAAATGCTGGCTCTTCTGTACACTGCAGGGTCCTCTGTGCTCCTCAGAGTTTGTTCTAGGTTCTGTGAGGCAGTAGCTGTCTCCTCTGAACCAGCCAGCAGCAGTTATGCCAACATCATGACATGCTGGGACGCCAGGCTTGCAGGGAGGAAGGGTTTTGCTCTGCTTCCTCCTCCTCAGCTTGTCCTCAGACCAGGAGCTGGGCAGACCCAGTGCTTTATAAGGGAGGTGGACATACCCAGAACAAGTGTAAAATGAGGCTGTTATCCCCATTGTCCAGAACAGCTGGCAAATGTCTACCCAGTTTGTGATTTACTGCAGCTATGAAATGCCAGATGAAAAATAAGGTTGTTGAAAATAGACTTGTTTTAATAAAATAAACCAAGATAAACAAAATAAGGGAATGTGTATAAATTCAGCTGTCTTCATTCATTTTCCATCTAACCATTTAATCACAAAACCAAACAGTTGATTTGTATGGCTTCCTTATAAAGGGAGGCAGTCATAGACAGATTGCCTTAAACTTCATAACCAAATATTCTGAAAAAGGCAGGAAGTAAACTCTTAATCTAATTGTGCTATAGCCTGATGTCAATAAATATGTATCCAATATGATAGCTAAATTACTAGGATTTATCTGTCTTATTCAAAAAGATTAGATTAGTTTGTGTTTTCAGTGAGCAACTTTGCCTTTAATTTTCATTGCCTTGTTCGATCCCTTTGGTAATTTTTTGTAGGATTAAAAAACTTTGCTTCACTTAACTAGTTCTGGTTACAGTGCTGTTTCAAAGGAGCAGATTTCCTTCTCATTCTGGTCCTGTTGCCTTCTCAGTGGTAACAAAGCCTGCTCACGGGAACTCCTGGGTAAAATGCCAATATGGCCAACCCCAACATCCCTTCCCCAAAGAGCACACGTACAGGATTATAATAACTTTTTCTATTCCTTTCTTCTTGACAAGACCTGACAGTGAGCTTGAGTTTGAACAGCACACGACCTCAGATGTACCCATACTGCCTGTAAGGGCTGAGTTTGATCTCAGACCAAAAGTTTTCCCAATCTGTGCCTGAAGGATCAGTTACCTCACAGCAGCACTGAACAAGGGTCAAAGGCAACATACAGGCTGTGGAGACACAAAGGAGATAACAAAACAGCATAGGCATCCCACTGAGATTATAATATGCTTCTTTCAAGCTATTAACACAGGATTCAGATCATGAGTCAGCCCATTTTTCCCTGATCTCCTTCACCTAAAATGATGAGTCTAGCTTAAAAGATCTAAATACGTACGTATGTACACATGTGTATATATATACAATTCTTTAAATAATACAGTTCGTATCTTCTTTATCTACTACCCTTTAGAATAATCAAGACTTTCCTTGTGTATTCATGACTAAAATAGGTCTATTCATCTTTGGAAAAAACAAATGAGCAGTTTTGCATAACTGAATCCAGGAAGTGGAGCAAGCTTCTAATTTGAGCAAAATGCAGATGCTACAATAAAATCGGTGATACATACAGATTTACCTGCTTTGCTGGACTGGTGCTTAGCCTGCTATACATGCAAGCAATAAATGTCATGCCTATGAAAAATAAGGAAAACCTGGGGGAAAATTGTACAGAGTAAATATATTAAAGGATTTTTTTTTGCACCACAAGCTGGTATTAAAACAAATTCCAAGGCAGAAATCTCATCCATGGAGAAGTCAGTGAGGAGTCTATCATTGCCTGTCCAACCAGGACTTCACTTTGCTGTTACATGGAGTCAAGTTGTTATATTTTATTATCATTTTTCTTATCTTTGTCAGTTAAAAAAGTCAACTTTTGCACTGCTAGTTCTTTCATCCAAGGTCAGAATAAAACATTTTCAGTAAAGGGAAGTAAAAGTATGAGTAACATTTTAATTCATTATAGAAAAGCAATAAATAGCATATTAAAACATATTTAAAATTAAAACTAAAAGTTCATAAATGTTTAGCATTCTGAAGGTCCCCCATTAGAAGGAGCCAAAAAAGAACTGTTATCCTTCTTGCTTAATCTTTTCAGTTATATCTGTTCATTTTCATAGCTCAAATCCCTTTGTAACACATTTTCTCCTCTAGTGACCCAAGTATTTTAGAGCTTTTAGTAGTTATTAGTTTTTAAAAACACTGCAGCAATTTTAATCCTCCAGACGTGTAATACTTCACATAAAAGGCTAGAAATGCCCTACAGAAAGCAAAGAAGTCGCTTTCATATAAAAGCAGCCCTGGCTAGATTAAATCTCTGGCAAAGAAGTTGAGTACATAACTATTCAAGTCAACATTAATTTAGGCTATATACTAAGCCCTTTTATCACTTGCTGTATTATAAGAGAGAATAATCTACTATACTGTGATTATTACAGTCTTGTTCTCTGGGAAGTAGTTTAAGCCCTCTTTCTTCCTTCCACCCCTCCCTACACACTGTTTTAAACCCAGTGATAGAGTCATTCCCTCAATGTTAGGCTTCTTGTATAAAACTAAATAAACAAATTTGAAATGTAATTTTAAAATAATTCTTGTACATATGGTACAAAGTGAATTTATGAGTGCAGATGTATGGAATATTTTAATATACTCATCTTGATAGCTACCAGGAGCTCCTTTTTGACTTTTTACTTAAGGTACAATGAAGAGCCTTCATGTTCCACGTAACTCTTTATAACTGTATTTCTCTATTTTATACAGTCCTGAAGTTTCAAACACAGAAATCTGGAGGAAAAATATATTTTATTTCCACATATCACAATCTAGACACTTGTGTTGACTGGTGGTTTTAATCCACCTTTGGAAAGGCCGTATCTTTATCTAACATCCAGACCTACTGATCTTCCTGGAACCACTCAGCCTCTGAAGAAATGCACAGAAGTGCTTGTCTGAACTTCCAGGCTTAGAAAAATTCACATTTGATGCATTGCCCCAGTATTCATAGTAATGAAGATAAGGATGCACATGTGCATAAGCATTCAGAGCAGCAAGCCCTGTAAGACCAAAAGTGAAAGAAGTTCCTTTGACTTTACTGGAGAAAATAGGTATTCACACTATTTTGTGGACAAAAAAGAAGCAAAAAAAAAGCTCACGACCTCCTTCGTCTTTTGTCAATACGTAAACCTGCCACAATACATACTGACAGCTGGGGCAGTGTTTATATGGCAGCACTGATCGTCATTGTTAAGATTTTGCTGGACTAACTAATGCCTTCATTCACTACATTTACTTCAGTTTAAAGTTATAGATGAGCCCCAAGTTTCTGCCTTTACATTGCCATGACCTTCCAAGCACAATGATTCTTCAGTGATCCAAACACACACAGATGGAGGTGTTGCCTCAGGAAATGCCAGGATGGCTCAACAGTTTTTCTCTGTGAAGTTAACTAACAAAAGATCCAAACATACACCTTCTAAAGAGTCCAATACATATATATTGAGCTCAAACCATACCACTTGCATTCCCAAAGCTTGTGTGTCACTTGTTCTGAATCAGATGGCAACCCTCTTAACTTTTGTTGCCAGCTGGAGAAAATGAGGTGTTTCTTGCAGATAGATTGCTCTCCTTTACTTAAGGGCATATAACGTACTTCCATTACAATACTGTCAGCTTCTCTGTGTGACGCGGATTTTCTGGAACAACCTTTGAAGGAACAAAAACTTGCTCTTCCTGATGAAGGAGCTAAACGGCCCTCAAAGGCTCTAACCTTTTCCTATGATGGCTGTGTCCAAGCCAAAAATCATGTTAACAGCCAGCATGGGATATGTAGGACTCAATCCCACAGCACAAATCAGGGACTGTGAGGAGCTGCAGACGACCACGCTCTGGTGGTCTCTCTTCCACTGCAACTTCCTGGCCTGGGTCACTTCTACTTACGTCAGACACTTGATCAAGGCAAAGAGGTATCTTGGTTCAGCTTTCCTCTGAAGCCAGCAGAAAGAAATAGAGAGCTGTCCAAGGCAAATCAAGGCTTTGCAGCTCCTAAGCCTCTTGCTCTCTTTCATAAGGGTATAGTATTCAGGTTTATCAAAGCATTACAGGGAATAAAAATGTCTACAAGTGCTACTGGATGTGGTGATTACCCTCCCCATCACAGCATGTGAATACCCCTGCTTTTGTATCAAGAGGCATCCACCTCGAAAAGCTTTTGATTTGCACTTCCTTTCTGACGTACTATAAATCAAAATCTTTTCAGGGAGTACTGTCTTGGAAGGCATATTTATGTGGCTGATTTTGCCTGTTTAATTGTAATGTTTTGCCCACATCCCTCCTGAATCACATCTTCTCTATTACAAAATGTCTCCACTTTTTGCAAAATGACAAAAGCCAGATTACAAGTCAATGATGAGAGAGCAATGTGTATTTTGCTCTCATCTTAGTGTATTCCATAATGTGAAGGTGGATCAGGTGATGTGTCTATTTTAAGGAAAAGAGAGTTCAGTGCTGGCTCTCACCCTGCTCCATTACAGATTCCCCATTAGGAAACAGGGCTTAGAGGAACAGAAGAGACATAGGAGAATTAATCACACTGCTCCTTCCTGATGAGAATACAAAACTCAGCTATTAGCTGACTTCAGGTAGAAAGCCCTGGGATTTTCTGCAGAAAAGGCTGTGAGGGAAGAGAATAGCTCAGGGATAGGGAGCCTCAAGTCAAAGAAAGAAAATTATACTATTTGAAAACCTTAGCAGGAGCAAGGCAAGAGCCCCTGCAGCAAAGACTGAGCCTGTTACTGTTATCTCAAGCAACATTTTAATAAGCTCAAATCTCAGGAAAGGGAATTCTGTAAGAAATAGTTTGAGGTTCATTTCAGTTCTGGGAGAACTCTAAGTAAAATTTAACAGGGGATCTCCATGGGAACCTTCTTTCCAAAACCAGATGCTTTCCACAGAGCAGTATGGCCCTCCACATGCTCCTGTCACAGGGACCTCTTTCAGGGAACCTCTTTCCTGGTAAGCAGGAAGGTGCTGGCTCAGATAAGGTAAGAGGAAGATGCATCTGGCATAGTGAGTAATATGACAGAAGAATGACAGAGCTGAGTCATTTGGTGAGGAAAGTCTACAGGTGTCTTTTCATGAGAAGATTTTGAGCCACAGTTTCACCTTCTGTAGCTGTACAGAGGCTGAAGTGGTTGCAACACATAACAGATCAGGGAGACCAGATGGGCCAGTACAGAGGATTGGAGTCCAGCAGAGAGGTCTTGCCCACTAAAGGCTTGCTGGGTGGGAGGGGAACATAAGCAGAGAGATTACTGTGGGAATGAAAGACTTGAAAAGAGTTGACAGGTCTCCTGGTGGGGACCAGAGGACAGTGTCCTTATGGGACTTTCAGAGCTCTTGCATAGCTAAATATTGTGTTACAGGCCACTGGAAGAAACTTAATTCAGCCAAATTGCCCAGTTCCAAGTGATTCCTGAATGCATACCTGAGTGCCCATTTTCTGCAAGGCTCTTCTGATAGCTGAATCAAAACCTGGAGAGTTTAGTTACACTGAGTGATTCAGATCACATCAATCCATCACAACTTACCTATGTCAAAACTCATAGGTCAGATTCCTATCTGTTCCAGATGAGGCTGTTGTGTTGGAAAACTTTCTAAACTTCAGCCTCCTTAACTACCTTCTGGTCTCTATGAACATATGTCTTCAGGTTTGTAAATTAGCAGGTGTACCTAAACAGAAAATTCAAAACAGCCTTTCTGCATATTCTTAAAACTAGGTTTGGGGCTTGTTTTGTCCTGCAAAAGAAGCAATTATCAGTAGTCCTTATGACTTCAAATTGCCCCCTCCTTGATTCTGTTTGTTGCTCCTTCAAAGAGGACTTTAGCCAATGTTATTCATTTATGAAAGCAAATTCACCTCCTACATGAGGATATAAGTGCATAGCTGTGTCCCAAGAGAAACCACAGACAGATGGAAAGTAAGATATTCTAGGAAATCCAAAAGATGATGAGCATTTCATGATTTAAATTAGATATAAAGTCTACATGTACATATTTCACTTGGAAACAACAGCCCTATCTCAAAGGGACTGACTTCTTTGCTCTCATTCTGACACCATGAAAAACAATCAGAATCATATGGAGACAAGAAAACACAAGGACACGACCTGCGGTCCCGCAGTTCCAAACAGCCATGACTCAACTTCCTGTGCTTGAAGGAGAGTCAGAACAAAAGCATCTTGGAGTTGTTTTTCTGAAGTTAGGGAGAAATGACTACAAGTTCATTGCAAATCTCTGAGGTGAATGAGATGTATATGGCTCCAGGTCTGACCTGATTAGGTGAATTCTTAGGAACCCGAGTGCTCCAAGTGCCAAGTGAAGAGGCAGCAAATGCTCTGAGCGCAGGTTGCCAGGAAGCTCTGAACACATGATTATGTGTATATTCACCTCATCCCCTTACAACATAAACCATTATGCTGGAATAGAGGTTTTTGATGGCACACAAAGGAAAAAGAGAACTTGTGATCTGACACCAGATTAAAAGAAATGTTTAGCAAATATGATGCAAAAATTATTTGGGAAACTTGCCACATAACATATTCAGCACAACTTTTCTCTCCTCTCCAACTCCTTTAGCAGCTTTCTTTTTTTTTTCTTTCTTTTTTTTTTTTTTTTTTTTTCCCTGCTTTACATTTCTAATTTAAAACAGGAAGGTGTTGCTTGTCAGAGGATTTCTTGGTGCATTCTAAAAAGTAGGATTACAAATTCTAGGCAGGGAAATGCTGCTTTGAGTAACTGGCTCATTGAAAAGAGATCAATGAGAAAGAAAATATTTACCCCCACGCATACATTCCTCTTACCCAGAAGATAAAAATGTCATAGCTAGAAACTTCCTACAGTCCAGAAAATCATCTTATGTACTGCATGGGAAACTAACCTGAGGTTACCCACCTCAATTTCTGAGCTAAATCAGTTCTTGAGGTTGAAGGGAGTGAACTTGGAGAGCTAGAGAAAAATGGGCACTTTGCAGATTTCAGGAAACATTTTATTCATCATCCAACTGAGTCAATTGCTGTGATCTACTAGACATCATGAATGACACTAGGTCATTCATGAGCTGGCTCAAAATCTCTCAGAGACTGCCCTTCTGTTAACTTCAGCTGTCTTTTGGGCCAATAGATGCTGTGCATTGAGGTACAGTAAGGCCCCTACCCAGCCAAGTAAGCACATATCTAACTTGCACATGATAACAGTCCCATTGAACTCCCAGAATTACCCCCCATGCCTAAACACTTGCTTATGTGCTTTGCTTGGCTCATTGACCAGAATTTCAATAATGTTGCTCCAGAAATTAATTTGGGTCAACCTCTAATGAATTGCTTCAGATATTTGAAGATGTCTAGGACAGAATTTAGCACCAGGATCACTGCAACAGTAGACATAGAACAACAAACAGTGATTATTTCTCTTAAAAATTTTCTGGTGAAGAAGACTAGAAAAAAGCTAGTCTCTACCCAAAGCATTAAACTTAATCATTATGATCATGTCTGACATAAGGTGAATTTCAAAGCAAGATTTAAAAGTGGTAATCTATTGCTTGCTAACTGCCTCACATAAATTCTTACCTAGAAGTGTTTCATCTGTTTTAGGGAAAATATTGCAATGGAATAAGTTTTTTCTTTCAGGTTTGTTTTGTTTTGTGATTTGTTTTGTTGTTGTTGCTGTTTGGTTTGTTTGTTTTTTGTTTGTTTTGTTTTTAATAACTCCCATGGAAATACTTCTTTAGGATGACAATTATTATTTCATGAATAGGATTGTAAATATGTAATGAAACATAAATATTTTGTATTTAGATGAATAAAAAATTTAGTTCCATAAAAGATTTATCCCCACTAAAAATAATGTGGCCTCAAATAGGAATCAGTGGCAGTAAGATATGAGGCAAATGTTCCCCCTGTAAGAAAAATAGAGAAGCTAAGCTAATACTCCCAAATGTGTTTTATGGGGATTTGCACAAACGTAAAAAAGAATTTGTGTTAAATGCGCCTACACCTGAGACAACAGAGAGGAGTCCCTAAAACACCTTATTAAAGCCCTAGCTTAAGGGCAATTAAGCTCAGATGATCTGACAGTGTCCTACAAAGATATCCATTAGAGAGAATAAGATATCCAATATATAAATAATTATATATTATATATTTATATATATATATAAATAATTATTTTATAAATTTATTTTATTTATTTATTTTATAAATATATATTTATAATATATAAATAATTATTTTATGTAAATACAGGTACAGAAAACTGCATTTACACTCTGTATGTAGTCATGTCCTCATTTTAGACTAGGTAAAACCTACATTTCTTATATGATCTTCCACCTTCCACCCAAACCATACTCTGATTCTATGATTCCTAGAGAACAAAGAGATTTTGGGAAATCTAAAATAATTCTCTATATGCAGTTTAGCCCATCCTGGAGGGACTCCATTCCAAGCCAATCTTTTCCAGTTCTAGTCTGCTTTACTGCTGTTGAACTCATGCCTTCTCAGGTAACTACATATAAGCAACTACAATTAACTAACACAGCTCGGATTTTCAGTTCAAGTACTTGAAGCAAATTCTGTGCAATACCTCCTACAGCATAAAAATAAGTTCTCAGGAGAATATCAGGCAAATCAAAGTCATAAATACATGTGTGGAAACTATGACCAACCTGTAGACTCTCCATGAACATACAGACCAGTTTTGGCAGGTCCATCTTTCATTATGAATTATTTGCCTTTCTCTTAACATTTCTAATTTAATTGTTTTTTAATTTCATTGCTGTGTGGCAGAGGTGTGAAACCACAAAGGTAAAATGAAAGCGGCCTGAGAAATTTCTCTGTATGGGTCAAAGTCAAGGAAAATGCCTTAAGGAGTAGTGAGCTGCATGTTTTAACTGTCAATGTATTTTATCTTTGCTAAAATGAAGCAGAGTGCTTCATTCACACACATATGGCCAGTTTATGTGCAGTGGCAGCAGCTATATGGCAAAAAGCCTAGACAGGCAGGCCAGGGACTGTAAAAAGTATCAGGGCTTCAGCCACTGCTGGAGCACAGCACATTCTTGCAGTCCACACTGGGCAGTCCTCAGTTAACTAGTAACAGCTGATGGATATTACAGAGCTGCTTCATATCCTTAAGGAGTGATGAACACCAGCGGAGATCTGCAGCTATAACACCTCACCCTCTGGAAGCTGGATACAGCTGGGATTTTAGCCCTGTGCTAACTTCAAGGTTGCTGAAGACTAACTGGTTAATTTACAAGTAAAGTATGTTCTGCATGAACCATCATGGCAGATGCTGAGTGAATTGCTTTGGTCAAGCTCCTCAAAAGCACACTGGCTGAAAATGCTTGGTAGTCTTTCAGTACCCACTGGTAACATGAGGGTAATGATCCAAGCAGCTGTTATTGCCCAGCAGACCACGAGAATCAGAATGCTCATAGAACTATAGAATGTCGAGTTGGAAGAGACCCACAAAAATCAGCAAGGCCAACTCTTGGGGAAAATAAATAAATAAATATATATATATATATATATATATATGTATGTATATTTATCTCCTTACAGCTCTGTAAGACTCCTGTTCCCCAGAGACTTTGTTTGAAAAGGGCTGAAGTTCCCTGTCTCGGAAACAATTTATTGAAATGACAAGTATGTTTAAATGAAAATAATCTGACTATAGTCTGTCCTTCATGTTTTGCTTGTCACTGTTTTGATCTGTTGTAGGCAAAACCATAGTATTTGGTAAGAACAGGACATTCTTTCAGCTTTAACATAACTAATAGGGATATTTTCAAAATAAAATTTGGTAATTCTTAGTACATTTTTGTGACAACTAAAAATGGAGGGAACATTAGAGTAGAACTTGTGGAAATCCTGTGTTAGACCTTAATCAAATCCTCACATGAACTAATTTCTATACTCTCACATTGGATTTTTGCATGTTATTCAGACTACAAGACAGTGTAATGTGATAAGCACACTAAAAAACTTTCTACAGACTTTTTCTTCAATATATTTACAGATAGAAGTGTTACTGTCCTCTGGAAGATCACAAAAATCATTACCTATTTACTACTAGGACTCATATACTTCCAAAAGTAAAATGAAGACTTTTGCATTGAAGGCTTCATTCACCTGCCCAAAATTCTGTGAAGTACAATCACAAGCAAGGAAAATGGCTATTACACTGTAATTAATAAAAAGAATCTAAAGAAATTACAGGGGTTTTAAAGATTTTTTTTTTATAAAAATATTACTGAAAATAGAGCTTAGTTACTTCATCTTAATGATACATCTAAGAAAGCAGAGATAAAATAATTATTTCTTGTTGACATCCTACATATTTGGAACCTAAAACAGAGTACTAATATTCCTGTCACATAAGTTACATCAGTTCCGAATTACACTCCCTTAATATTCACAGACTTTACTTGGACATATCTACTTACATAAATCCAAGAATTTTCTGATATCTGCAGATCATCAATACCATATGCAAACTTATCACACTGAGCACAACATCTGTCTAGCATATGCTTTTGGGTCTGTAACAAAACAACTTAGAAGCACAAGCTGCAAAACTATTTTAACTATTCTTTTGCATCCAGAGTCAAATTTGTACCAGAAAATTTGAGAGATGCTGTCTGGTTTTATTGGTTTTATGAGTGGCTGGTGTCTCTCTGTGAGTGTGCGGTTCTCACCATTACATCATTAGTGAGTTGCCACTCCTTGTGATAATTCCTGGATGCAAGGTGCTCTGGCCTAGAACTTTATGACAGAATTAAGAGATTTTTTTTAATGCTTGGTAGGGTTGAGAATGAGTAGCCAGGAAAGCAATGAACTTCGCTGTCATCCCTTTAATAAGTGCTAGGCAAAATACATGAAATATGAAAATCCCTCTAAAGGCAGCAAAAAGAGAAAGGCATCTGATTGTTTGGTGAGGATTTAAGCACTAGCTGTACTTTGCTAGAACTGCATGTGCCCAGCCTTATGCTTGTTTTGCTAATGGAATTTCATGCTTTTATTAATGGAACAAGGACTGTGAACTCCAACTTTTTCTATTATTTTATTCAAACTTACATGTCCCTGAAGAGGTACAGGATGAGGAGGGGGGAAAAAAAGAAAAAAAAGTATGGGTAAAAGGTACAATCAGCAATTCTAGATATTTTTCCTATTAGGGCAAATCAACAAAATGTCTAGTTGGAGCCTGAAAGAGTGAGAGCAATCCCTCTGCATTGTGGTTTAAAATAAATGAGGATTCAAGCCAGTGAGTCACTGGCCACTTGCAACTGCATTTGCTATTAATCAGGAGTTAGTACCACAAAGGTTCAGGCCACTGCTCAAGGAAGCATACCGGTTTGGTTTCGATAAAACAGGTGTTCTGAAGAACAACTTTAAATATTCTGTATTAATGATCAAAATTATAGACATTCAAATATCTGTGTAAAACTGCACTTTGTTGTAAATTAGGAGATACAAAATGAATACAAAATCATCTGTGGATACAGGAAGGAGCTGGAAAGGGAAGTTCAGGAAACAACCCCTTTAGAAATGAGTGCAATTTTTTTTTCTTTTTTTTTTTTTGAATCTTGCTCAAGCAGTACTTTTTACGTCTGGAAGTAAGGAACAGATAATATAAACTAAGTCTTCTTTTCTAGAATATTACTGCAGTATTCCACACTAAGAATCAGATCTGTGGAAGTCCATGTTAAGATGTGACTGCAATTGTGGTGATTCCTTAAGAGAAGAAGAAGGTTGTAGCTCGGATCTGTAAGGGATAAAACACACTCCAGTCTAGCATTCATTCAGTCATCATTGACAGAAAGCAGTTATTCCAAAGACATTATGAGACTGAAACTACTATCCGACTGTGCTTTGTTAGTGGGGACATTTTAGTGTTGAGACACAAAGTTTTCTGGCTTTCTGCTACATAATGTAGTTCAAGGCTGTATTGCTACTGAAAGCTGATATTAGGCTCCTCAAATAGTTTTACAAGTGTATTTCTGCACTGCATTACAATACCTCTTCTGTGCTTCAAACAGTCTTTTTATAAGATGGGACTGTTCTGCAACTTGGACAAGTAACTACAGTCAGACTTGGTTCAATCACAGTTTAATCGAGATTTGGCTTTATTAAGTCAGAACTAAAGATGTTTTGATACATCTTTGGTTTTATTTTGTTTGTTTGTTTGTTCAGTTTGAATTGCTCCATCATACACAGAAACCCAAAGATGGAAACAGAACTACTCAGAAATAACCTGTAAATATCTTTCCAGTGTTTTGGGTTTGTTTTGTTTTGTTTGTTTGTTTGTTTTGAGAGTTTTTGTTTTGTTGTTGTTGTTTGTTTTTAAGGAAAAAAAAAAAAAAATTGCTACCTCAGCCAAGCAGAAATCCCACCCAAGAGAACTAGCAAATTCCCTGAATTTCAGTGAGCAGGTCAGGGCATCATGTGTGCCCATGTCTATTACCTCAGCTACACACTCTCATTCTTTTCATAAATACCTTTTATACCTCTGTATTAGGTTCTCTGGGTCAAAACTACCTTTGGAAGCAAGCAGAGCAGATCCCAAGGAAGCTGAGCCCATTTAGCTATGAGTATCAAGTAACCAGGTCAGTTGGTATCATCTGACTCTTCTGACCTCCCATTGCAAATGCAATCATAAGGCTCTTCTGCCAAGCAAGGAAGTTGCAGAAAGTTATTATTCCCCATTTGCAAAACCACTTCTAACCTTTAGTATTTCCATCACATGGCTTATTAGTATTCCAGTGTAGGTTTTATTTTACTTTTGGGATTGCACCACCCAATTCCTGATTACTTTGTTTTTCCTAATGTGTTAAGTACTAAGCTATGTATTTAAGTAGTAAGGAAAATATTAGCTGTTTTCCTCTGTGATAAGAAAGGACAGAAGAGCCCCCAATATAACACTGTAAACTCCAGAGCACTACCTAGGCTTGCATCATATTGCTGAAAAATGAATGTGCAATATTGGAGAGCTTTCCTCCATGTGGTCTTGGCATACACATTATAGTAGCCTCTTAGTTTATGTAAACAAATTATAACAGTTGTCTTGAAAAACTTCCATTTCTAACTTAAATTTATTATAGTATCTAAAATTACCATACTTGGTATACTGTTAAATTCAGCCAACAGACCAGACTGTTAAAATAAAGTTTACAGAGGCTGATACTGATAAAGTTATTTAACAAGGGATGTACAATTTTAAAAATGAGACTTGTCTCCCAGCTGGTGACCATCTGGCATCCATGACTGCATGTTTCAGTATTAGTCTAAGTCATTATTTTGTCAGTCTTACACACACACACAGACCACCCAGCACCTTACAGGCCCTACTGCTCAAGGCTATAACAGCACCTTTGTTTCTCCCTCAGGAGTGTCATTTGTGCACTGCAGACTACCTAAGGGCTGTTTCCTGTCCGTGTGTTCTTTGGCCTTCTGCAAAAACACAATCCCTTCAGGGACAAGAGTGAGGTTTAATATTGTTGCGACAAACTTTATGAAATATATAGAGAGTTATAATTAACTACATCAATATATGTTTCCAGTCCCTTTTGGAATCTAATTATATCTTGCCCTTGACTCTCTGTAGCTGTGACTTCCATAAGCTAATTACAGGTTGGATGAAAAACTATTTTCTCCTATCTTTGTCTCAGTTGTTGCTTTGCACATTTTTATCATGGCCATCTCCTGCCAGTGCTCTGTTTCCAGGTTTCTCAAGCACTGTCAATTTGCTTTGAATAGCTCCTCAAAATACTTTTTTCAGAAGGCAATAATCTTTACTGCATATAAATCGCAGATGAGGACATTTCTGATTTACAGAAGAGTAGTGCAGTGGTCTCCATGTGGCTTGTGTAAAAAAAAAAAATGAGCTGACTAACTACTTTTGTGTTTCTGATCTTGACTTCAAATTGAGCTGAAAAGTCTTGGCTGAGCTATTTGTGAAGTGGTCCAGTTTATTCTCTTGAGTCATCTTGATTGACATGTTTTTATGTTACAGAAATTTTATTTGTCAATAATAAACACAAAATCTTGCATAAGTATCAGAGATCTACATCTTTAATTCAGACACAAGCCATTCACTGGTAGGGCACCTGCTGGCATCTAAACAGAAGGTATTTTCTCAGGTAGATCTAATAGTTTCTAAAAGTCAAGGCCAAAATGCCTATCCTGTATTGTGTGCATGTTTGTGGAGATACAGCTCTTTATCCCTCCAAGCATGAACTCTCTCCATTCTGGTGTAATTTATTTTCTTACAGAAGTTGGCAGATGAAACATTTATTTTAAAATGTATTTCCATATCCATATATGTTAAGGGTATGATTACTCTCCATATTCAGGCATCTTTTTCTATACTGAGTTATAAGAGGACATGGTGTCACTCACATCTTTAAATATTTGATATATTTTGAGAACTCACTCATTTCTCCATAGTCCCCAACACCAAAAAATACAGGAGAGTTCAATGCACAGAAAACAAACAGAAGCTAAAAGCAGACAGAGAGGCTTAGTTCTTGCCTACAAAATAAAGTAAAAAGTTCACCTAGAAACATATTTTAAAATGCATTAGCAACATTAGAGCTATATATTAGAAACAGATATGTATAGAGAGCCTATTGTATGCCTCATTTATACCTTCTCAACTACCATACATGATACTAATGACATTAGAATTTCTAGCATTAGTGGCTGAGGCTACAGATTTCAAAACCATGTTGAAGAAAGTTATTTTTGACTGAGACCTCTGTTCAGGCTCAGGCCCATCAGTGCTGACCAATATACTAGTCAATTTCCCTTGAAAACACATTAAAGTCAATGAGCAACTGTCAAGGCCCAGCTAGTTCTGAATGTCTCTAATCTGAGTGATGGGGTCTGCTCTGAAGGATTTGTGCAAGGATCCCTTATGATTACCATCCAAATCTCAAATAGAAGGGAAACGACCAAACAATGACATCCATCTCACATGAGGTAGGGAAATGAGTTGCAGCAAAATAAAACACTGCTCAGTGGGAGGAAGAATAAAAGGATTCAGACCTGGCCACAAATGCCTCAGGCAAGCATTGTGCAAATAACAAAACTTGTAAGTAATAAACACGTCTTTGTAGTTCTGAAGCAAGTTGGTTATCTAATGGTGAGCTGGTGACTTATTTATCCATTAACATTTGTGGTCATCTTCTTCCTTTCTTTGGTGGAAGATCAGTCCAACTCCGCCACGTCCCCTTTTCCCCGTCTCAAGTAAGTAATCACATTAAGCTATCTAAAGTAGAAAATAAGGTTGAAGAGCCTATGGTCTCAGAAATACTATGTTGTATGCAGTAGAGGTCAATCACATATAGATATCACTTTACAGATTTTCCTTCGCCTTCCAGCAAAACTACCAGCTGCAGAAGCTCAATACTTGCCTGATTCCAGACTAACACGAGGTTCCCCTCCACCCCAAACTATCTGTACACCTGACCCCCAAAAAGCAACAATAAAGAATTCTCAAGAACATGCATCTGTCTGTGCAACAGCATAGCTCACTTTTTTAGAGATGAAAGAGCCTGGGGCCAGTCAGTTCCACACACTTATGAGGGTCGGCTGTTGTTTACTGAAAGAAGTATTAGAAATGAGATTGCAAAAGAGAAATGGACTCCTACCATAGGCCCTGTAGCAGCAGACTCTGAGGGATGCACTCATAATAAACAGTAGACTCATTTGAGCTCTTCCCTAATTTTCATGAGTCAGAAAAATTCCATTTGAAAAAGATGTGATAGCAAGTGCTCCCAGCACTGGATAAACAAACTGATTGCTCCAAATGTAGAAGGGAGTGCCCTTCATTCGGGGAAGGGCATAAATGCATACTGGGTCCCAGCTGAGAGGGAAGGGCTTCACCTGGAGCCTGACCACTTCAGCCAAGAAACTCTGTGCCAGCCCAGTCAATGTTTCACTTGCATTTGTCCCCATTTCTCAGAAACATTTATGTTATTAATTTCTGCAGGCTTACTAGGTGGCAGTTATGAACCTTATTCCTCTATACTGTGTACTTTTTTTTTTTATACAGTCATTCTATATGCTCTCCATCATCCAGCTTTCTTACTCCTCTGAAGTAGATAATGGGATAATTTGGGGCATCTTCAGCCCCTTTTTGCCCCAAAGTCCACAGTCGTGTGAAGTGTCATAGGAAAGGAGAGAGATGTTCGTGTGTTTGTGTAGGAAACCGAGAAAGAGTGCTTCATACTGGCCACTGCCTCTTATCATACAGTTCCATAACCCTCCAAAAGGTCGGAGACCTGTGTCAATACACTGAAGTATGTCTGATGACTCCCTGGTATTCTCTGCAAGAGGTGGGGAAGACAGACACAATTATGGGACTTTCTCACAGCCCTTTTTAAATCCAAGGAAGGATGTAGCCTTTCCGGTTGGGGGAATTTCCAAGAACAGGAATCAAAATCTCATTTCTGGTATGTATAATCTCTTGAGTCAGTAGTATCTTAACCGTGCAGATAGAAAATTGGCTTTGTTTCTTTTCTGGCTGCATTTAAGCTCTCCAGTTTCCCTTTGTTAGCATATTCAGTGGGCATCTTGCACAGCTCCCAGGCATTTCTAACCAGGTTAATACACTTTGAGACTGACTTGAAAACAAGGCCTGAGCAGTCCTTTGAGTCTCTTTTAATGGGCCAACTTAGCCTGTAGTAGACCAAGTTACTCACTATGCACAAATACTTAGGTTGAGTTTGTTTATTAAGTATATCTGCTCTTATTTTGTACCATGATTTTGCTAGAAATGCATGAATATTAGATGGTAGATACCACAAATAGGAATCTCTAGGGAGTGCCATATTCCAGAAGCAAAATGAGGTCGCATAAAATAACACACTCTCAATTCTTCCCACCAGAAGTGGAGAATTAGTAGTCTCAGCATACCAAACAAAAAGGTGGTGGCCTGCAAGACTCAGAAATTCAGACTAATACATCTCTAAGATGAATTTTACTTTAACATTATAATCAAAAAATAATCTTCCTTTTACATGTCAGCTTTTGGTCGAATATCTAATATAAGCAAAATACTAGTTCTTATCTTCTCAGGTGTTATAATTGCAGAGCTGAGCTCATTCACAGCTGCTGATATATTTTCCAACCTTTTATTCCAGGGCTGAGAGGCAAAACAGATTTAATATAGCTACAAATAGCTATAGGCTTTGTCCTGTTTTCATGCATTTATGATTTCATCTTGAAGTCAATGCTGTTATAACATTGTTTACTGAATGTTTAATTTGCTGAGCACACAGAATTCCAGCTGAAGATAACGTGAATTGCAGGTGCTCAAACTACTGAAAAGTAAACTGCCCCTTTTGTATTTAAATGTATGTTAATAGAGATCCATCACCTTGCTGTGCTTCCACAATGATTAAAACATCAAAGAAATCATTAAATATATTCATAAGTAAATAATTATTTAGGAAAAAAAAAAACAAACAAAAGATACACATTAAATTTTACTTCTAGTCCTTCATACCAGCTCTTCCCGAAGGGCTTGATTAAAACTTCCCAATGTCAGTTAAAACCTTTCTTTTGCATTTCATGGACTTTGAATAGGCTCTAAATATCTGAGAAGAGACATAAGCCTGTACGATCTGAACACGTCAGTCTGTGCCACCAGGTTCCAGCGCAGAGAAAACACTGTAGGACAGGATGTGGATTCCCAGCCCAGTGTCAGAGCAGTAAGCCCAGAGACCCTGGCATGTAGGAAAGCATTTGATGCACAGCAAATCAGGACAGGGCTGCAAAAACACTTCTGTAGGCAGAGGCTTGTTCACTCTGCCAGCTCTGCAGGGTAGAGCTCATGAGCTAAGCACAAGGCCGTGTTAACAGGATGTCAGGGGAGATTATGTATCATTTCTGCCATTCATTTCCTTTCCTGGACTTCAGCCTAACTGTTCAGTTCTTTTCAGGACATTTCAGAAAGCATTACATAAAGTGAAAACCTCGGGCTTGCATCTGAAATCCAAAATTAAGCCACTATTCATATCTCCTGGTCACCTTCAGAGACAGATAAAGAAGGAACAACGCCACTGGCCAATACACTCACCAACTTTTTGGGGGTCATCTGGCCTTAGCTGTGCGACTGAGAAGCTGATCAGACATTAGGACCACAAGCAAGGGAGGACAGAGAAAGGAAAAAAAAAGTCTCCTCTACCCATCACTGTTTAGGATAGCAATGCTTTGGAGTAAATTTGTAGTTTATGCAGTAGATTTACTTTTACAACCTTGTTTGTGGCAATATACCCTTCGGCCATCCTCCTTACTTCCTTCTCCACACCACACATCATGGAATGAGCCACAAGATATGAGGGTAAGGAGGTGGCTGCTTTGAGGCATAAGTTGGTTAAGATTTGTAGTTGTGGGAATGGGATCAGCTATTGTACTTTAGTATTTTTTAAAAGCAGTTATTTCTGCATCTATGAAGGAAACTGAACATTACTATAAATTGTGACCTCTCACAAACTTTTAACATTTTCATTTCTTGGCCTTTCCCAGAACGAAACCTAGCTGGGGTGTTCTGTACATCCTAGGACCAAGTGTTCACTTTCTACTGATTCAAAATTGCAGACTTCTGAGGAGAAATTATGTTTATTGGAGGGGCAAGAATTTATTGTGAGTCACCGTGTTTTTCTGCTGTCTGCAACTGAACTGGAGTGAAATTGAAATCATACTTCAGTCCCTATTTAAATGCCTTTTCTTGGCAGGAAGAATAAACGTTTGGCCTCTGAACTCTGATTGGCAGTGTGCTGCTTGGTCAGTAGCTGACTCTCAGCCTTATTGGGTCCTCCCTGTTGTCAACAGGACGAATCTTGTCCAACAAAAGCAACATCCTGTCAGTTACTCCTTCTTCCAGGAACCTGCCTTTTCCTCCCCCGCAACTGCTTTCTTTCTCCAGGTTCAGGCAAGAAAACAGTGATGCATGAAAAGGATAGCGCTACACAAGTCATAGCCATCATATCTTAAATTCATGTTTTCTATGGGCCACATAATTTTCTTCCCCATTCATAAGGTCATTACGAGTGAACAAAATGCAGCCTCTTTCTTTGGCTTGAAAGGAGAATTACATGAAGGGGAAAGAGATACTTTCATGTGAGGAAGTTATAAGGAAAGGAGATATTTTTAGGCCTCTCTCCAAATATCTCAAGAATATGGTCTTTGGGGGTGCAGCTACAGGAATCTCAGTACGGAAAACCACGTTATTTGTGACAGGGAGGGCAGACAGCCAGCTAGTACAAAGACAATGCTCGGCTTCTTGCCAGCATCCTGCCACTGCGACAAGATCCCACACTTTAAGGCTCTTCTGGAGGGCATATGATAATTTATTTCTAACCAACTGTGTAGAAGTGGACCATGCTGGGAGGAATGAGAAAAGGAGAAAGGAATGAGGAGGGTTTCAGAAGAGGTTTCAGTTTCTCATTGCAGGCTGGACACTAGACAGTCTCTTCTTCGATACTCTCTCCTATGGGACTCCATATTCCCCCTTCTTTAGCCCAGCCGACTGGGAGAGAGAAGGCAGAGAGACCTAGTCCATCAAAAAGGAGGGGGAAACAGAGTCACCCACTGGGATGCAACTAGCAGAGTGCAGACCTTCCATTACCCCAGGGAGACTCAGGACTTCGCATTGTGTCGGAGTGGGAGAAAAACAGGTGTTGCCATCCGAGAAACCTGGCTATCTCTCCTCATAATGGAAATATATGAGAAAGAGATTGCTTTTCTTCACAAGGGGAAAGGAAAAGACTGAAAAGCTGACCTAGAAACAGGGGATAACACACACAATGGGGAACACGCAAGAGAACCAATGACAGCCTTAGGCATGACTTCAATATAGCCTAATAATTTACAGGAATGGATTAGATGAGAACATTCCATAAAGAGTGCACAGTGTTTTCAATTAATACTTAAGTATATACCATGATTATAAAATACCTTAGGGCTATCCATTTTTCAATGACATGTCTATATTAATCCTATATTTTTTTTTACCAAGTGATGGCTGCTACTGACTGCTAAGAATGTTCTGCTTCAGTAAACTTTGATTTCACTTGCAGTTGTGCATTTATTAGGCAAGATTATCATCATCCAAGTTTCCAGGGTTGGGAATTTGTTTGAAAAATATGGTCTATTTGCATTTAATTATCACATATTTACTGAGGAAAAATATAAACATGCCTGATTTAGGCAAGGAATAGAGCCAGTAAAGTACTGCAGACTTGGGATTGTGCTTTTTAATATAATCAAACTACTGTTATAAATAATTCACAATTTCCACTGTGGAAAAAGAAAACAAAACTGAATATGTTGTGTTTGGGTTGTTTTTTTTTTTTTTTTTTTATGATAGGTTGTTTTGTTTTTTGTTTTTTTTAAATGTAAAAAAAAAAAAATGCAATTATATTTTACCAAATACTAAAAATTACCAAGATAAATTTTTGTAGTGCATGAGATATTATTAAAAAACACCTTGAAAGAGGATGTAAAAGGGAAAAAATCCCCTCTGTGAGAAGCAGCTACCAGTTCCAGCTGCTAGAATAAGAAAAAAGAATAATTGTATTCTTTTAAGACACCAAAGCTAAACAACAAGATGACAAGATGAGGAAATATCAAGTTAACTTTTGGGAAACAAATCCCATGTTCAAAGTTCACATAGTTCCAGTCACTGCACAGACCTCTTAGAGTGTCCCTAATTGACTCATAAAAGGGTTCTGACTTTACATTCAGAATGGCAGAATTATTGTACTGATATTAGACAAGAGAAACACATCTCATGGCATTTCAAAATTCCTGCATGAATGATTTTCTTGTCCATCTGATGTGGTGTCCTCTGTACAGATTTTATTGGGCTGAAACAGGAAGAACAATCATCTTCTTTTCAACAAAGGACTTTCATCCTTCCACGATGAGATGGAGAGACTGTCATTGACAATTACCAAGCTACTAGTCAACACCTAGCAAATAAACCCCTCTCTATATAGAGCATGCTGTACTCAGATTGCACTAGGCTAGAAAAGATAGACTGGGGTATTGATGAGCTGATGGATGGGTGCTGGCTCCTGAGTCAAGGAGCAGGTAGTCTGGAGGCAAGTACATAGGACTGAAGTGAGGGGTAAAGCTTAAGGTTTGTGAAACATTTCATGGGGCTACATGAGGTAATAAGGACAAGATGAGCAGCTCTTTGGGCTCCAGTGGTAGTCTAGACACCTAGTTCATGTGTAAACACCTACACTGTCAGAGACCTAAGAAAGTGTCTTAGGATATTTGAGATGCACAAGATGTGCAGGTGCGACAGACATTACACAGACCTTACATAAGACCTGCATTTTCTCAGCCAGCAGCTGAAGTCTAGGCAGACTAGTCCAAGGTGTCCCAAACACTGCCAGACACCTCTATGTTAAGGTAATTGAATCCCATCTTGGGTGAAGAACATAGGTGTTTCTCAATGGCTCCAGAAAACAAGCCTGTAGCAAAGAGGCACTTGTATTATTGAAGAGACAGGAAATGTGATATATCAAAGAACATGGGGAAACATCCCACATAATGACAGCTACAGAAGAGGCAGATGATCCTTCATGACATTAAATTCAGGAGTCAGCACATGAGACTTCCACAGATACCAGTCATTTTGTGGTGATAATGACCCTGCTGTGAACTTATTGCATTAAAAAATAAATAATTATTGCCTAAAAGTTCAACTTTAAGCAATTTTGAAGTGATTTCGCCCCTTTTTAGTCTGATTTATTTGGAGAATCCTAGAATGTTTGCTTGAAAAGTATTGTAAATATATTTGTTAATACTGGTTTTATTTAGTATTATTGGACAAATTAATACTAATGCCTGTTCCTGCAACTGCAAAAAAAAACCAACAAAAATAAGATACTATTGTCTTTTATTACATTGCTCTTTAATTATCGGGTTTTGTTGTTGCTGTTTTGAGTTTGTTTCCTGGTTTGTTCATTGTTAGTTTAGTTTGGTTGGTTCGTTGTTTTTTATGTTCCTCATCTTTAGATGGTATGAACATTATCAACTTTGTCATGTTTGTCTTCCATAGTTTTGGGCTTGGGGTTTGATGTGTAAAGTAAGATAACAATTTCTCTACACTAGTATATTCTTCCAAAGAGATCAACATTCAGTGAGATCCTAATAGTATGAGACAGATCCACTTTTATTTTTTTACTAAACATTTCAAGAGTCTTTTTCTTTGTCTTAACCACACCATTCCTTGCTTTTGAAATTACTTGCATAACATTTTTCTGCTTTCTGAATTTGGTTTCTTTTATCTGCATTTTTGAAAAAGAAAAATGGTATAGGAGTGTATACGTTGCCAGATCCAAGCGAGTTTATACCATCAGCTACAAATATATGACAACTGAAACTTCATTCTTAGGCTTAAAAGATATTATTGCATAATCTTTTTTTAATTCAATTCACTACTACTGTCAATAGGTCTACTTAGGTGTGTAAAACTCAATCATATCAAGACGTACTTGTGGTTATGTCCCATGAAGAAAACAAAAAAGCTTCAAGCGATTATCCAGGAGATTGTTGGTGACTTGACATTTATACAACTCATTCTCCTCATGAACAATAACATTGATTGTGCTGAGAGTTCAGGAACTAAGTACAACAGGAACCAGCAAAATATGGCTAAAATTAAAGCAAAGCAGAAAGGAAGGCCATAATGTAGAGCCATGGTTGTTATTTAATTTCCCTTCAGAAACGAGGAGGGAAAAACAGGACCACTCTTTCCTCAGTTCTCTTCTAAAAAAAAAAAAAAAACAAAAAAAAAAAAAACAAAAAAAACAAAACCACAAAAACTACACAGATGCAGAGCACAGAAACTCCAGACCCAAGATCCTGGTTTGCAGAGATTCAGCTTCTGCCAAATGAGCATAACTAAGAGCATGGGATGACTGTAAAAGAAAGCAAGACTGAAGCTGAATATGAAGTATCTCATCCCAGAGTTCGCTGGTACTGAAGAGAATGACATATTGTGGACTGAATTTCACACCCATCTGTATGCATAACACAGCATTCAGGGTGAATGAGATATGGCAGTCATATAGAAAGACAAAAAGGAAAATAAAATATATCACTGTCATCTTTTTTTTCTTCACTTTTCCTGAAAAAAAAACACCTACAAGATTCATTCCAATCATTTTGCTCAATAAGCAACCAAATTCTGAAAGAGCAGGTAGTCATTACTTCTGATGAACAGTGTAGTTTTAAAGTTTTTTAAAATCTTCAGCTTTGCATTTATAAATTTGAAAGAAAAGTAATTCATGGACCTTTAGAACACCTAAAATGAAAATCTGGTCCCAGTCAGGTCGATGACTAGGCTTGTACTCTCTTCAGCAGGTCCAAGATTTCCACCACGGAACTATTCAAAAAACAATGTGGAACCCAGGTGGCAGATTTAGCCTTAGTTTTTCTCAATATTGGCAAATATTAGGCTCATTCACTTATGATACTTTACCAAAAGAGTCTTTAGTTCTCAGAAAATGTGCAACTGATTAGAATTAACTAGGAGTAAGAAGCAGAAAATTCAACTGTGGTTTATGTTAAGTTGATTTTTGTGATTGCGATAGCACTATATGTAAAACATAACATTGTAAGTCAATGGAGAATACTCCTAAAAGTTGAGGATCTGGCCTGATTTTAATCTGGAATAGCTGGGATATCCTGATGCTAGTTTAAGAAGGAGTTTTGTGCCAAAGATAGTTTCTCCTTTAAAGTGTATGTTGTCTTACAGTATCTTGTCTACAGTATCTGAAAGAGAAATACGACAGTGAAAATTAAGATACCAAGGGCTAATGTGAGCAAACCTGTCCCTTCACCTGAAAAGTATCTTGGATATGTATGGCTTAATATTTAATCATTTTTCTGATGGTGATCAGTAATTAGCAAAATCCTATTCAGACGACCACATAAGGAAAATAGTACTTAACTATATTGGACAGGAAAGATTAAAATAATCTTTCTTGTGAGCTTTCTAGCTCATGCTCAGGTAGAAAAATATCATAAGAATTCCCTGTCATACAGCATTTCACAGTCCTGCTTTCAGATGGTCTTTGAAACAAAAATAGAACAACTGTAAAAAAAATAAGCTAAAAAAAAAGACACAAAAATTCCCTGATGTGTTTTGATCTTAGTAGATTGATGCTGAGTGGTTGGAGTTAGTTCTTCTTTTATGAGACTGGTTCACATGTTGCTACCAAAGGTGCTTTAATACAGTGTATTTACAAACTCTCACTATATAGAACAGAAAGCCCAGCAAAATTGTTAGAATGAGCTTATTCTTACTGCATGCACACCAGTTCTACTTCAGCAAAGAAAAGCCTTATTGTTTAACGGATTGAGACATACTAAAGCAAAATCAAGTGACTTGCCATCTGCTGGACAAACTGTTGACTGGGACATTATAATTTATGCTGATTTGAAAAAGCCAAATCTTACAAAAATCTAAATTAAATTGTGCTACAGCGCATTCAAGTTTGGTGGTATGTAGTAAGAGTTGGGGATACTGGTTGTGGTATAACATAAAGCCTTAACTGTCTTGAGGCTATCAAGAAAATGAAAAATCCCCCTCTGTTTTTGGTTTCTGTGCGACACTCCAAACATTTGGAGAGTAGAAGTAGGGGATATATCCCTTTCAGTCTGTGCAACAGTGGCTTTTCTATAACAATAATTTGCTTCTTCAGTTCGTTGCACTCCTCAATTCACGATCCAGGAGCCACAGCACTATTCCCAGGACAGCAGAAAGTACAAAGGGGTTAAATGTGAAGTAGAAATGAGAGGGAAGGGAAGGGAAGGGAAGGGAAGGGAAGGGAAGGGAAGGGAAGGGAAGGGAAGGGAAGGGAAGGGAAGGGAAGGGAAGGGAAGGGAAGGGAAGGGAAGGGAAGGGAAGGGAAAAATGAATAGATTCAGATCAGGAAGATGCTGGATGACTATGGACACTGAAGTTCTTATCAGTTTGCTGCATTACTTCCATCAATTTTTTAATCCTTTTTCCTGTTGGCATTAATACCATCAGTCACTCGAGTCATTCTGCCCCAGAAGCTCCTCAGTATGAAAGGAAAATACATGCAATGAGGCATTTGCAACCTGCTCCTTTCTTGCTGGTGACTCTGGTTAGCCCTGTTTATATGAAAAGAACTACAAGGAGCAGATTGGTAAAACAGCCCTGTGTCGTGCAGTATGGAAACAACTTGCTCTTCACCTAGCTGAACAGAAAAGACCACAAAACGGACTCTATTTTCCTTTCTACATACATAAATTCATATGAGCACATAAATAATCTAAAACTCTACACATATATAAATATATGCATTTGTATATATAGTGTATACAATATGCTATTAATTATATATAATATTTATGTAGATCAAACATATTTTAATAATTGTATCTTATTTCTAAATATAAATAACCATATAAAATACAATGTGAAATTAAATATTAAATAACTATGTGGTTAATTGTTCAGTGCCGTGACCCAAATGATAGTAGAACTCAACATCAAGCACAGTTATTTCCAAACATAGGTGTGGAATGCATGAAGCACCTATCCCCAACATGCAGTGGGCCAGAAATAAGATCACTAGTTCTGGGGAGGTAAACACCATTACTCCTGAAGTTCATGGTGTGAAATGACCATTTAAGTCTTTTTCAAATTTCCCTGATAACGTGCATCATTTTTATTATCTTTTCTTTCTGATATATGGGGGTTCTTCCAGAGGAATACTGAGTTGCAAAGCAATAATGTATATTATTAAAACCGCCAAACCACAATTTTTTTAAAGAACTGTTCTTAAAGGATATAATTTCTGAGAGTTATAGAAATTACAGGGAAGTTTGCTCTCCTGTTCTGTCCTTCTGTATCTCACCTGGAATGACCAGTGAAAGCTGGTCTTGGACAGAGATACCCCAAAAAATGGTGATGGCACGGAACAAATATTTTTTTCACAGGAAAAGTACCCGGCCAACACTGCAGTCCTTTCAGCATTCGTATAAGGCCTCAGCAGTGGAATGAAATAAGATTACAACACAGTAATTAGAAAGTTGTGCTTACAACACTTGTGGATTTTGCAGTTCAGTTCAGCTTCAGCACTAAAAATAACAAACAAGTAAGGCCTTCAGATCACACAGAGGTTGTTTAAAAACTGTGAACTTCTAAAAAAATAACAGACTTGAAGATACTTTATGCATTTCTGTCATTTTCACTTTATTGTACAATCATGAGAGACGTAAATACAAAGCTTAAACTAGAGACAGAGTTAAAAATAACTCCAGAAGATTAGGTCTTATGAAAAACACTGAAACTACAAAACTTCTGTTAAAAGATAGGAGTAGAGAGCACCACAATACAAGCTGGAAAGATGCCACACGTGAATCTATGAAATGTTTGTATGTGTGGAATACTGCCTGAGAACTGTGCATTGCTATGGAAGGTGGGAAAAGTGACACAGCAGCAACAAAAGAAAAAAAAAGAGGAAAGTGGAATGTATCCATCTGTGAGAGGGGAAAAGAGAGTGCCTGCATTCCTTTTTGTCTAGTTTCGCTTTTTAATTTGAAAATATATATATAACCTCTATTTTTCCTACCTTAATTCAGAACCACTCCTTTGTGAAGGCTGTTCAAGTAGAAATATGAAGTGGAAGAAACCCCAGAAGGAAGAAGGCTTTGTTATAATTAATCTATCATAATTAATAGACCTTTAAATGTGTATTGCATTAAGTTCCAGTAAGTGCCAATTTCAGGCAACCTTCAACAATATCCCTTTAACACAGCATTTCCTATTTCAAGAAACACCATACTAGTTTATAAGTGAGAAGGCCACATACCTTTTTATTACAAAGATACTGAGTATGCCCTTGCAACACTTTTTGTCGTATAGAGCTGACTAGATCTTGCGTGGCTGTGTGTGGCAAAACTGAGCTGTGCCATAGCATCACCTCTCAGAGCTCCCATAAACCACACACCCCTGCACACCCTGACCACTCCTGCAGCCACAGTGCAGCTGTGGAGACCCCTGTGGCAGCTCCCGACTGATGCCCATCTGGGTCTGCCAGTGCTGGCTCCAGGTGATAAGGTGCTTTGAGAGCCCAGGTGGGAGCACTGCAGGCTGCAGGACATCCTGGGAAAATTCTTGCTCTGGAGCATTTGAAGTTGGGTCCAAACACTGGAGATGAATTGACATGGGCAGCTCCTTAGAGTGGCAGCACCAGCACCTTGCAACCAGAGCTTCATGACAAAATCATTGTTCCTGGCAGTATTTCCACTACCAGTCAGGTCTGAGCATAAATAAATGTATTCATAAAATGAACAACAGCAGTAAACACAGCAGAACTCCACCAAACAGAGTGGATCAGGAAGGATTGCTGTTGACACCATCACACTTTGTTTGGTTTTATAAATCAGTAAAACATGTTTATCAAACATGTAAATTTAAATTTTTTTTCTCATAAATCTGAAGAAGATGATTACTTGCTCTTAAGTATAATAATGTAATATGTAATATAATACAGTGTTGGATATAACTAAAAATACTCTTGTTTAAAAAACCTTCAGAAAATATATTGGATAGTTTCTCTTGGATTGATATTCCAAGGTACACTGGGAGCTTCTAAACTGACAAAAAATACCTCAGTTTATGAGATTTTTATGTGACCTTTTTTCAGAGCAAGACCATAAAAAAATATTCCGTTATTTTCATTTACCCTTAATAGATTATCTTCTGAGTACAGTTGCTGAAGTAGATTATTATATTTTGCTTTCCTTTCAAAAGCTGGGTTAAAACCTGCTTAGGTTCTATGAGAAATGGGTTTTTGCAATATTAGGTCAGTTGCAGCTAAAGTTCATATATAAAATTTGTTCCCTTCATACAAAAAAAACCAAAGAATTCAATTATAGCAGAGCAGATGCCTTGTCTGAAGAACAGGAGGCTGCCAATCTCATAAGATAAGACATATTGTACTTGATCATAAAACTATTCAACCATTCTAATATATTAGTTTTAGTTCAACAGTCAGGATCCCTAATGCTAGACCTATCCAGACTTTATTATGCTGCTATATACAAGCATAGAACAAAAAAAAAAACGTGTCCTTGTCCCAAAGAACTTGTAGTCTAAGTACACATTTTAGTAGGATTAACATATGAATAGTAATACTGTACCTTGTTATCTAGAAATGCATATTTGTATGTACAAAAATACCTGTTTGTACACATTCTTTTATTTCCTATGCCTAACATTCTTGTTCCAGGCCTATGGAAGCCAAAGGGACTACATTGATTTTCTTAGACTTTGTGCCAGGCTAGAAGTAGGATACAGCTCTCCTGATTTCTGATGACTACAAGGTTGCCATCTACATTTGAGCAGAGCTCCCAGGCAGTGGGTGTAAGGTGCAACTCATCTGATCAAATAGCAGTGTTTATTTTGGGATGAGATTAATTGCTCTCTAGGCTCTGGAGGCTTTGATAATTGAGTGTCCATGATCTGTACAGGAACTGAGACATTCTTCCATTAGTTCAGGGGGCTGAAACACACCCAGAGGTATTTAAGGAATCTAAGGACTGAACTGTTTGGTTTGTCTGATATTGTTATATACATGTACCAGGTAAAACAAATTTTCAGTTGCAAAACCTGCATATATGCATGGGTAAGGATTTTCTGAAAAGGCAAAGGGAAGAGTCCCATCAGCCTCCCTGTCAAGCAGCAGTCACAGCAGCTTGCAGACTTCCAGCCTACAAAAGTGCCAAACCATTCCCCAGCTCTTCTAGCTGAAGAAATAATCTGTGATGTTCTGAAGTAATGGGGGAATACGTCACTATTTTCTATTTCAGCTTCTTATCCAGCTTGGTGCAGAGATGTGTGAGAAACAGAATGGTACTATCCCCACCCCCTCTCTCGTTTAGGATTATTCATTCATGTGTGTGCACGCACACCGTTATGCACACATGCAAGCACACAAACTCACCCATCCCCATTTTTATATAAGATCTTGCTTGCTGAGGATAGACACAGTAAAAGTTCCAAGCCTTTATTTATTCAGATTACAATTTTGCAACAGTTACATGTGTAATTCGTCATGTGTGATGGGGTTGCAACATCAGGCACAAACCAGCCAATGTGTAGAGAGCTGTCTTGAAGCAATTTGTGTATCGCAATACCGTTGGCTAAAGATGAACAGATTGCCAGGATTTTGTTGCTGTTTTTGTGGGAGGAAAGAGTGGAATCTATCATTGCTCAGACACCATATCTGTATCAAGGCCGAGTCTTACAGATGTAGTCTTTGATATTCCTCTGATAACTCTTAGTTATGCCAGAGATGGGCATACACCAAACACTTGAGCTGCACTGGCAGCAAATAGATTTTTTTGTATGTCATTTTAAATCTATCATTAGACTTCTTTTCATTGTTTACAAACGTGCAGTTCCACGATGACACTGAAATTAAAAAAAAAAGACCCATCCCAAACCCTACACACTCTTGTGATAGTTATAGGATGGTTCAAGTTGCAAAACCAGCTCTGTTCATCAGCAGGGATCTGCACTTTTCATTTGTTGTGTCTTCACATTTACATCCCAGGAAGCAGACACCTTTCAAGCTACCACTATGACACTTTTTTCATCTTTGCTTTGCAGACCAAAAAATTAGTGTTAGATCCTCAGCAAAACTAAAACACTGAATAAATATTATGTAAGGCCAGTACATAAATAGGTTATAAAAGGGCAGAATAACATCGTAAAGGGAAAGTATTTGTAACTCATTTATAAGTGAGTTTTCTTAAGGTGCAGTGTACATTTGAACTAAATGGAAACTTTAAGAAATATTCTACATAAGGCAGAGTCCAAAAATGCAGAAGGTTATGCAAGGCTAACTGTAAAAATAAGCAGATGAATCCTCTAAAATAATATTGCAACATTTTTTGGCTTCCATTTATTGGTTGCCATAGGATTTTTACTCAGTGAGCAACTGCTAAACACAAGGCTGTCTCATACCATAGCTTGGCTTTTAAGAGAAGAAAAACATTAACATTGTTTAATGAACACACTTGTCTGGAGAAATATTAATATTAGCAAATGCTAGGAACTCATTTTCCTACTGCCTAAAACCAGAGAGATTTGCAAGTGCTGTGTTTATTGTGCTGCGCTCGATTTGAATCTTCCTCTCTGACAGCGTGCAGATCTCTCTCAAACAAAAAGCGACTTGTTTTTGCAGGAAGTTGTGGGGAGAGAAAGTCTAAGAGCAAATAGGTTAAAGTGCCATGTACACAAGAGTAAGCATGGCGAGGTACCTTTAATGAGCTATCTGAGTTACACCAGCTGCTTCTGCAGCCAGAGAGCACATCCTCTGGTGGACACTGAAGGAAAGAAATGGGAAATGCTTTTCTAAAGCATTTAGTTTGTCTACTTAGTGAATGTCGGTTTTCCATTTCACTAGGTGCACATCCTACAGGGAGGTGTAACAAGAGGAAAAAAAATAGTGACATGCTATAAAAAGTAAATAAATGCATTTTCGCTTCATCTTTTATTCAGTCTCTCAGTATATCTTGATATATCAACATTCATTATTACTGGTTTTTATTATGATGATTTACTCTGTCTCTGCAGTTGGGTTTATTTCTGGGTTTTGTCAGGTGAATGTTTGATGTAAAAGGCTCAAAGCAGCCCATGAGTGCCCATGGCTGAGCGCTTACTCATGTATTACGTTAGGCCTAGGCCTCCTTGGCCTGAAACCCTTCTGAGCCAACATCTGCAAGCTTGTTTCACAGTGGCCATTTCTGAAAAGGGAAGGAGAGCATTTTCCCACATAAATTACACATTTATTTACATTTTTAAGGGTACCCAAGTGTTGACATCTAGGAAACTCAAGCTAATGAGAGAATAGTGCTGTGAACCTTAGATCTTCAAAAGCTAAGGTCTTCTAGACCACTCTACATGGGTGCCCATATAGACGTGCGTCCTCACTGCCATTTGAGGTGCTTGAGGGCACCCCACCACATCTCAAGCTGCCTCTTCAGAAGAGGTCCTTCTTCCATAACTCCTGTGTCACAACTGCAGGCCTTGCATAGTTGTCTTGGATACCTGGTGTATATCAAAAGGAATGAGACATTTCTATGTATGCAAATGAATTAAGGCTCTGGAAAGCAGGGAGGATTAATCTCATCTAATATTGGACATCTATGTCTGAGCTAGTCACACTGAGCTCCTTTTATACTCAGTGGAGAGAAATATAATTGTCAACATTTAGCCGGATAAATCCTGCCACTAAATTCCAGTTGTGTAAGTTGTAACTCACATCTTCAACAGCATTAGATGGTCTGAATCTTGGCCTTGTCCTCCTTGTACATGAAAAGCTGGCAGTGGGTTTCTCTGCCCCTCTTCAAGGAACTTGATTTAAGAGATGAGAGGCAGAACAAAGCTTGGACTTGTCTAGACTGACTCCAGAAGTGTAGTCAGTCTCTCCTGCTGTGCTCTGACAGGGAAAACGTTTGTTATGAAAACAATCTTGAAACAAGCTTTAAAGTTACCATAAATATCACAGTCTTCTGTCTAGTTCTACAGCAAAAACACAATGACTCCACTCCAGACAAAGAAGCCTACAGCCTGTCTACTAACCTCCTGAAAGAAGGTCTTTCTTATATCTCCAGCGGTTATATCTGCTATCAATTCACTCAGAGTGAAACTCAGAGTAAATTGATGATATCGAGAATTTGTGAAGAAATATTAGAATATGTGGTTTATTTGGATACTTTTTTCCACTTCACTGACCAATTGTCATCCAACAGCTACAATATTAGAAACATGACTTAGGGATGGCAGCAGCAACATTCAGAGCCTTTTAATCCCACCTACCATTAGAAAGAAGATAAGAAGCCTTCTACTCTTTAGAAAAGTCTGGTACTTCTGAAAGAGATAGCTTTTGCATATAAAACATGCATTTCTCGCTTATTTTACAGTGTACTTACCATGGTGGCCTCCGAATGCACTTTGAGTGATCCAGCAGCACAAACCTCAAGGTAGCAAGTGTCACTTACAATTGCAGTTGTCCTAAACAAAAGCAAAGTGTATTGGAAGAGTATAAAAAAGTCACAACATAAAACTGTTTAAACACAATGACTGAGGGATTTTGGTCTTTGTTCTGCAATTTAGGAAAACAGACAACCAGAAGTGTATGATTGCTTGCATGAAATACCCTATATCTGCTATGTTTGTTATATTTGTGACTTATTTATAGGCAAGACTATCTGAAACCTAAAAACATAACTTCTCTAGGTATTGCTGACTACCGAAAATAGCAACAATGTTGTTGAAGGAGAACTGTAGAAGAAGGAGCAGAACAATATGCTAGTAAAATCATGGGGGTATGTTAGCAATAGATCTCAAGCCATTTTGCAAAATCAGTTGTACAATCCCACGTTACTTGGTGGGAAAAATAAGGCACAGGCTTCCCTTTGCTCAACTAGCAAATAAGTAGAACTCAAAATCCCACTTGACCCTTGGCAGATCAACATGCAGAGCCATTCCGGAACAGGCCAGCATCATTTCTCCTACACAAGGGGCAAAGGTCATAATCTCCCTTATATTTACCTATGCCGGCAGACTACTCTGTGAAAGTGAAAATAAAGAGAGGAAGGGCACAATCACCCTGCATCTTCTGTACTCTGAGGACATAAATGCAACCTTGATATTGTCGTGGCTTCTTATACATGGCTAAATTTATCCTGGAAAAATTTCATCCTGCAATAAAATGTGGGTTATACTCATGGCCGGATCAATCAGTAGTGATAAAATCAGATGTTTTTGATGACTCCAGTTTTATCAGCTGCAGTCAATAGCAAAATGTCAGTGAATTTCTCTGAATCATGCATTCCATGCTGCCTGATGTTCCTTTTTTAAATTGAAGACAGCACATTGCTAAGTTTCTGACAAATCTCACTGCTGTCCTGAGGTTACATGAGATCACTGGTTATTCATGTTAGCAGCTCCTCAGAAAGAGGAAAGACTCGATATTCTACACAGTAGAAAATGGATTTGTCGACATTTCTCATCATGTTGAAAAGAAAAAAAAAAAAAAAGATGTTTTTTCTTTCTCTGCCATAAAGTCTCTGTTGCAATCATGCTATTGCTCTTCCAAGATCTGTTCCTTTGACTGAATTACAGAGTTTGTAAAAAGTCACAACTGGTAAAATATGCATATACTTACTCATCTTGAGCATGTTGATTTGATTGGCCATGATTTGAGCTACCAAGGAAAGTAGGCATGTTATGTAACTTTTGAAGTAAGGTTTATTCTAATAAAAAGTTTCTATGTAGTAGAATCTTTTTACCCTAATGCAGCTGCAACCCTGTCAGAAACTCAGTATCCAGAAGAGCTGCAATTTTTACCCCCAGAAACACTCCATCTTACAGCTACCCTAAAGGCTGTTCACATGGACCAGGTACATTTCTTGCTAATGTGAAAACTAACACTCTTAATTAGCAATTACAGACACTTAGAAATTACAGTTATGGTGATTATACATAGGAGGGAATAGAATACAACAAAATATGAAGTAATAAAATTTCCGTTTGTGACCAGTAAGCATGAACTCCCCTCTACTGGCCGGCCAACATTGAACTTTTAAAATTAAACTGCATGAAATGGAACTTCTTTTCAACCCACGATATTCTAATTCTGAATAAAATGCATGCTTAAATTTTATCCTTATTTCCAGTGACTGAATTAGACCAAATTTTAACCATAAATTGTTATGAGAGAAACGGTGAACTAACTAACTTGGAAGAAAAATAAAGAAGACTGAAACTAAGAGTGATTGCATCAGATAAGAGGTCACTAGTTTGTACCAGTGGTGCTTATGGAGCAATGAGACTCCTCTTGTGGAAGCACATGCAAATATCCAAGCCAGGTACTCAGAGCAAACACTGAAATTGTCCTTTTAAGGATAAGCATAGAACATAAGTGTATACTTAATGACATATTTGTATTGCACAACATGAGGGGGTTGTTGAATCCAGTCTCAGTACAAGCAGGAATCAGAAACCTGTCCAGCTCTGCCTCATACCTTGAAGAACTTGGCTTGACCCATAAAGCACGCTCTTGCCAGGTGTGCTCTTAGTGCAGGTATTTACAGTTACAGCTGGAAATGTCTGTTTTGAGGGTACACCTGGTCACAACTACAGAGAGGAAGAGGGTATCTGTTTTCTGTTGCTGCCCTCCACATCCCCAGCACACTCCTGCAGAGAGGGAAAGCAGACACAGTATAACTCAGACTCCTGCAGCAGCTCCCGGCGCTACCTGCACACTGCAGGCAGCAGGCAGGAGCATCCTGCAGGGACATCAGGCAAGGGCAGCAGGCAAGCACAGCAGCAGCTTTCCTGCTGACCGATTACACACACTTAGATGAGCGCACAGAAGATCAGTATTTGCACTGCTGTGTCACAACGTACTTTCTCACTTTGCCACTTTGATTGGCTTTGTGGAGGAACAAAAGTTCAGATCTGGACGACTCTGCAAGGAGGGGCTGCCCAAGGCCCACCTCAAACACTATGTGTTTAACACATTCTGAGATTAACATGGCAAAAGGTCAAGCCCATGGTAGCTCTACAGATTTTAACAGGGGCCTTATCAAGTACAAAGTGTTTTAGTCTTTCCAGGACTGACTCTTGTGTCAGAGGGCGAGTGGGAAGCACAGACAAACACAGTTTCCTTCTTTGTGCGCTGGCTCTGCAGTACACGTTTTGCTAACCTAATCAGATGAAGATAAACACCTTGCAATATACTGTATAACTGACGTCAGCTTTTTGTGTGCTTGGAATGATGTCAGCACCAGCTTTGCAACTACAGTTTAATCTCTTGAGCAGAAATAAATGCAGCAGCTAACCTATTACTTTCCACAAGCTGCCACACCAAGATTATTTTATTTCTCCCCTGCAGGCTATGGAAGTTGTGTGAAGGAGGCAGGAGAACCAGAACAATGTGATCCACTCCTGTGCTGAGCCATTTTTCTTGAGGAGTCAAAACAGATTTAAATTGAATAATAACTAGAATAAATGACACCTCTCGGCACAGAAGTCAGTCTCATTTAGGCCCTTAAGAAATAATTCCACTGATTTACATCAACATAAATAATATCAAATTAATTTATCAGGATTTACACTACCATCTCTGTAAATACATTTTTTCTCACATTTACATACGCTCACCAATATACTTAAAACTATCCAAGTCAAATATGGCCTAGAGTTTCAAACTTATATAGAGGGCTCCAGGGAGGTATCTCAAGAAAAGCAAAATTTCAAGCAAATAACCTGTACTGACTTAACTCAGAAATCAGAAAAGCAGAAATGGAAGCATGGAAACTGGTGCTGAGAACATAAGAATCAAGAACATTCTGAAAAGCAAAAGACAGTGTCAGAACTGGTCTAAGCTTTTTTTTCTTTTTTTTTTTTGAAAGAAATTTTCCTCAGTAGTTTATCTTGTTCCAGTGGAATCACACCACATTATGGGTCACTTACACCTAGCTTTACTTACACTTTGATTTCAATTTGTCTCATCGTGTTACCAATTTTCAACATTTGCTTCTACTGAAAGAATAGGAAAGTTACAAGCTAGTTAAGTTGTTAGCTATACTGTCACTTATTAAATTAGCAAGTTTTTCACTGAAACCTTAGACAAAACTTCAAGAATAAAGAACTGATCATTACTAATTCTTTTGGTATCCATTATGATATTAGTCACAGAGCTCACTCATACATTTCCAAATTTCAACATAATCATTTCAGGATGAGAAGCATTATTTTTTTCCCCTTCTCAATAATTTTTCCTTGGCATCACGTTTCATACCCTTCCTCTCTGACTGCCAGGAAAGTGTGGTTTGGGGTTTTTGGGGCTGTGTTGGGCTTGTGTGGTTTTTTTTCTTTCTCCTAGAAACACAGGTTTACCAAGGTTATTTCATCTAAGAGAATACATTTTTAATTGAGTTGTTTATCCCTGTAACAAACACACACCTCAATAAGGCTAAGGGATCAATTTATATGACATCATGGTGCCAAAGGAATAATTGTCACTTGTTTGTGCACTCCTGAAGAAAACCCTGTAGCTTGAAATCACACACAGTGCTACATTGACAAAATAAATGCTGCAGTATATAGCAAAATAATTTTATTTGTTTTTAATCAGGTGGGGTAGAGCAGACAGAGTGGCTGGGAGGTTGTCCTGAAGTCTGCCATGGTTTCATGTTCTGTGAAATGTTTTTGTTTGTAGACATGGCTTTTCCTTCTGCACATTTCTGAGATCATCCCTTTCCCCAGGACCAGGAGGCAGCTGAGCCCATTCATCAGTCTCTGCTCAGCAAAATCCTGCATCCCACTGCAGTTGCTACCCAAATCAAGAGTCAAGCAGTGCTGAGAAAGCTGCGGAGGCATTTCTGCAGCATACAGTCCTATACTCATACTCTGCTAACAGTGCCCATAAAGCAGAGCCAGGAATCAGCTGTTTGAATCACAAATCCTTCTCACAGGTTTCACTATAGGGAGAAGAAAGCTCCAAAAACAAGGAACTCCTTCAGCATTTTATAAAGCTGATTTCAGCTGCCAAAGGATTCCTCCACAGTAACACCAAGAAAGCTTTTGCCTCAAATAAAAAATTCACTGCAAATGAGCAATCATTAGTCAGCTGCATTTTTCATACAATTACTGGCAGTGAAAAAGCAAGCGTGCAGGTTGCTGTAAAATAAGGTCTAGCTACTTCCACCCAAACAGAACAGAAGCCATTCACATAAGTTTTAGTGGGGGAGAGGGAAACCCTCAGCACTCCCTCATCCCCTTCTCTCTGTGAGTGATTACAATCTGTTTTTTTTTCTATAAAGCACATTTACTGTGGGAGTTTAATTTGAAAGAGTTTCAAGTAATTTAAACTCTGGCTGCAGGCATACAGAACATTTAAAAACTGATCTTCAAGTGTTTCTACATGCTAATAACATTTCTGGTTGATGCTATAATCAACAATTTTAATTTTCAACCTACCAACTGATATATTCAACACATGCCAGGAATTACCTAGGATGAAATAATGTTTTACAGTTAGCCAGCCTGACAGCAATCCCTGTACTAGCAGTTTAGGTGCAATACTCTTATTTTGAAGTGGAGGGGTCTGGGACAGGGGAGTGTTTCTTTAAGGATGATCACTGGCTACCTACAGCTTTTGGAAACCACAGACCTGCTGAAAACAGGTTGCAGCCTGGTTCAAATTGATGGCCCCTACAAACGGTCTTTTCTTAAAGGACCAGGATTCATCTGTCCAGCCTCATGTTCACAAAGCACCTTTTTACTCCATGTGGCACCTATGTGATCTCACTACATGAAGGTATTTTATTATCCAAGATGAACGACAGAAACAGAATCCAGCCTTAAATAAAAGACAGTAAACTAAGAGGTACTATTTCAGACCCATCTTTTTTGGAATTGAGGGGCAAATGCAAGATGCCCATTTCTCTAAGACTTTGGTAAGCACATGTGCCAGCTTGCTCCATTTTGGTATCTCTCTTCATCAGCACAAGAACCTCTCAGCACCAAAAGACAGTTCTTACTGCTTCTCAGTACCCTACTTGAAAAAGGCAAATGGACTTATTAAGTGGTAGGGACAAGCCAAAAGAAAATAAACAAAGCCAGTTTCATTCATAGCCAATGGTAAAATTTTTGATGAAAAGGCTTACAGTGTTACCTTGTAAATATAAGTGCTAAGCTTTCTCAGCTCACAGGTCTGGCAAGAGCTTATTAGCAGCACAAAAAATCCCAGCTAAATGATCCTAACAGAGCAAACTCTTGCAGCACTTCAGACACAGTAAGAACACCGTTCACCACTGAAGTTTAGTTAAATATGCACAATTTTATTTATTGAAGAGATTAGGACAAAAACATTAAACCAAATACATGACAAAGCACCAGAGGCAGTAAAACCCCACCATGCACATCACCAATCTTTCCTCCTATAAGGTACTCATAAAATAAAAAAAAAAAAGGTCCTTCTTGACACAGCACCATCTTCAGAGTGTAAAAACATTACTCCTTTATATTCTTAGTTACCAAAATAGAACCAAGGCAGGTCAGCTGCAGCTAGCTTTGTCTCTTGATAAAGAACTGTGAAACATCCTCTTGAGAGTGGGACCATAACTTTCCTGCAAGGCAGGCAAATAGCATCCATACGTCAAATGCCAAGTAGCTGTACGCACATGCCACATACTATAATTAAGCACAAATTCAAGTAACATTTACATACTACAGAGTCCACATGTACCTACCCAAAAAACATGACCACTTCACAAAACATATACAGGCAGTAATATCAGAACAACTGAGGTACTGGAAACACAAATATTTATGCCAAGAGATTTCAATATCATACAGCAATATAAAAGCAGTAATAAAAACATTTGCCAGTCTAAATCAAATAAAGCTATCTAGAAAAAAAAAAAGCTAAATAAAAAGTTATTTAGGGACAGAAATACCTGAACAGAAAAGAAGTGTGTTAACTACAGCATGTAACATGTCATCCCAAGTCAACCCGTAATTGAAGTACTGGCTTAATACATCACTACTGTGACATTTTCTTCAATAAATAGAATAAGTCTTGACAATACAAAAGGTGCATATTACTGTGTATGTTTCAAGAGGAATATCTGTAATATAAATGTTCAGCTTATTAATACCCTCTTATTTCTTATTCTGGACATAAACAAAAATCAAACCCAAACAATTCTTTTCCCAAGTCGAGGGGAATTCAAAATTAAAACAAAACAAACACCACAATACTCTTCTTCAGTAATAAAGAGCCCTCTATTTACACATGGGCCAGTCAGTTAAAGAAGAGATCGGTTCTCAGATAAAGACACGACTAAGGGCTTTCTGCCCTCTCTAGTCATATACGTGCAGCATGGCAGATATGGAAGCCAGTATCTCATATCTTTAAAAAAAATTACATAGTTTTATTTTTTTCCCCATTATAGCAGTAATGCATCTGGAAGTTCGAGTTATAATAGCTTCCTGCAACAAACCATTTGACACAAAACAGAACAGCTTGTTAAATGACAGTTACTTCCCCTTAAGGGAACAAAGCATTAAAATGTCATTTCCTGACAAGAATATTAAGTAGTTTATTTAGAAGAAATGAGTTGAAAATAGCTATCAAGAGACATGAACTGAAATTTTGTTTGTTTTTAGCACCCACTTTTCATGTCAGTCTTTGTGCACCTAATTTTTTATTAAATTAATCCCATTGATTACTAGACATCTGATTAAAAAAATTTTAGCCAATTGTACTTTCCCTGAATAATGGCTGAAGTTAAATATCTAACAGTGCGATGCCAAGATGTGAGCCGAGGCAAAGAAGTTTCTATTTGTTGTGAGTTACCCCTATTTTAAATGGAACAGAAACAGGAGTGATACAGCTGCACCAGAATTGGCATGTGCAGCCTCCTTGGCTCCAAAAAGGTGAGAAGCTACAATTGCTCCATGCTGCCTTTTCTCCTCCAAATCAATCTAACCTGATAGCAAGCTCCCCCCGCCCCCCCAGTCTGTCCCCATGCTACATTTGTTATATTAGCTCCTTGTGGAGGTTCCTTCTCAATCTGAGGACCTCTGAGTGTCTTTTGCTACCAAGCTAGGCTGATGCAGGACGTGACTTAACACGGTCAGGAAGGGCTCCTTCATGTGTCCATCTCCAGGTCGTGTACCTTCTGAACACCGGTCTTTGTGCTCAGTTAAAGAATGGGTCCAAGTCTTCTTCCATGTTGACATCAGGCACCAGCTGATCTGATACTTCCTTAGCACCATATCCTGAATTCGATACATTAAAATCTGTAGAAAACCAGGGATGGTCCAGAATTTCCTGTGAAGTCAGCCTTTCTGATGGCTCCCGACGCAGTATGCTACGTATGAGGCATTTTGCCTTGGGGGATAGAGTTTCTGGAATGTTAAACTGCCCACGACGGATCTTGCTGAAGAGAGAACTAGGCTCAATGTCATGGAAAGGATAGCGTCCAACTAGCATGGTATAAAGCATGACACCTAGACTCCATACGTCCGCTGCTTTGCCAGAGTAGCTGCCATTTGTGTTCAAGATCTCTGGACTCACATAGGCTGGGCATCCGTGCTTATCAGAGAGAGAGTCATCATTTCCTCTTAAAATATAAGCATCTTCTAGGCTTTCCAATTTCACTCTAGTCCTGCAGGGAAAACAAAATAAAACAAAACAAACAAACAAACGAACAAAAACATCAAGGTAAGCAAACATCAAAATACAAATTCCAAGCTATTACAATTACATGGTTATAATAGTAATACTCTACAAAATTCAACAACTGCAGAAGTGCATCAGTGTAAAAACGCACTCACAGCACTTGTCACAGATATTTGTGCTGTCTCTTCTACACTGGTTAAAGATATTAGAGACAAATGGAATATTGCCCTGCACACAGCTATAAAATCTCAAATACAGTTATGTCCAGTGAACTCATTAGTAAGGTCTTAAAAAAGATAAAACGAATTGTCATATTCATGTGTTCAGTAAACTTTACATAGACATGATTTCCAAAAGAAGACATAATACTAAATTTTTTTTTCTGTGTTGGCTGTACTCTGATATACCTGTGTAGGACCCATGCCCAAATACAAGTCTAGCCCTACTAGACAACCTTATTTTGACACATTCACACTGGTGAGCAGTTACTTGCAACTGTAATTCCACAATGTTCAACAGGAATAAAATTGTCACTTCGACCTAAGATCATGCCTCTGATCAACTAACATTTTTCTTTATCCCAGCATGAAGAAAGAGCAATTTTAAGAGACTTCAGTCTTCCTGAACAGATCTTTGGGCAAAGGGAAATCAGGTGAGCTGAATGCTGAGATTAACAGCAAGCTGATACACCCAGATGAACCAGAGCATCTCCTCATGTTGTTGTAAGGAACAGAGAGGCCACCAAAGGGCTTATGGAAAAACGACAGGGATGCCTTATCTAGATTGCAAACTCATCCTGCCTGCAAAGCACTGTGAACTTGTCATTGTGCTGCAGTAATTATCTTTGCAAGAGAATTTTTTTCTCTTATGGATGTCACATAGGAGCAGAAAAAATTAGGCCCAACTTGCTTGTCATAGAACTACATGAACATAACCCTTCTTTCCTTTTTATTCTCACTGCTAGCATCTATAAACTATGCATTTTTTTTTTGCCAGCAATGGTTGGCTTTGAGAGTAGAATCACTACAATGCAACAGTGCATCTGAATGGAAAAGTAACCTAGCAATGGTGCAGGATTTCGTTCAACAACTCAGGATCACAACTCAACTTTGGGTATTACTGTCCTTGTCCCTCAGCCTCACTGGTCTGTATGATCACTCTCAGCCCTGTGCCATGGCCATGTTCCCATACCACAGACATTCACAGGCAGGGACTGAACTTCAACCCAGAGAGCAGAGCTCACATTTCTCAACTGAAGCCCATCATTTAACAGGCATTAAAGCAGACAAGGAGAGCCCTGTTTCTTGAATGTTTACTGAAGACAACATTTCTAGGACTTAAGTTGCAAAAGAGAGTTGAGCCAGCTTTGGCTTAGACTTGGTTCCAGGGCAGCTCAGTGCTATCTTCTTTGAACCAACAGAAGAGCATTTTACTCATGGAGTACTCCAAAGGTAACTGTGCTGTAAACTCTTATAATGGCATTCGGACCATTTCAACAGCTAGAGACATTCACTAGCAAAGAGCCCCTTTGGCAATGTGCCTCAAATCAGGAAGTCATAAATACAGAATTCAGAATACCTGGCTCCCAAGCACAGGGTGTCAAGGCAGCTCCTTTTCTCCTCAAATAGACTAGTGTTTTCTCTTCCATTGGGGATGGAGTTCGCACAACACACCTGCTTCCTGATTCATTACCTATTGCCAGCTTAATGGCACTTCTCCTGGCAATGGACAGCCCCCTCATTAGCACTCAAACAATACTTTACAGCAGGACTACCTTGCACAGGAAGCTGGTTAAAAGGAGAAACTAAACTACAATTATCAAGACCACAGTAATTCCCCTCCATAACTGCCACAGAGGGTCCAAAACAGAAGACTGACCAGGGAAGAGTTCTTTCATGATGCTCAGCTTCAACATCTTCCCGCACCTGCATAGCACAGGATGAGCAGCAAGGACAAACGCCAAGAGAAAAAACAAACAAACAAACAAACAAAAACCAACACCCCAAGGAAGGCAGAGAACAGAGAGGAGGAAATTAAAGGGAAGGCAGGGACATGAGTTGTGATTCCATTTTGCATTGACCACCTCAGGTTTTCCATAGAAAAGTATGTGTAGTAATAAAACAGTGAGGCCAGCTACTCAAACGTGCATTAAGTCACTAAGCTGCCAGACAGGAAAGCATCAACTCACTCCTGCTAACAGAAGCAGAACACACACACAGGGAGCAGGGCAGACCATGCTGTTTATAAACAACTTACAGGAGGGAATTCACCTCCACACATGCTCTCCCTGCCACCCCAGTGTCAATAGCACAGGGAAACATTGTTTACTTTCCCATCCTATTTTACATTTCTGTGAGTTGCCAAAGAATTTAGAGAAACAGTTCATTGACAGGCTTTTATACTACAGAAAATTATTGGAATTCCCTAAACTTTGATTTTCTACAACAGATGCAGTACAAAACCAAAAAAAGAGCAGAATGCAAAGTGTGTAAAAAAAATTAATCTTTTCCCCAACAGGAGAAAACCTTTCTTGATAATAAACCAGAAGTAGCATACAAAAGCCTTGCCCCTGTTTTGCTTTCTTGCAAAGTGCTGCAACCTGCAGCCCTCCACGCATGCTACAGCAGGTTTTGTTTAAGTAAGCAAATGGAACAACAGCTGGCCCTTATCTGCCTGCTCCTCCATAAGCTGTGACCAAATGAAGCGAACACTCAAACCAGGTTTTTCATCCTGCTGAGCTGACAGGCTTTGAGGAAACAAAAGGTCCCAAATTAAACAAAAACACAGCCTTCAGTCTTCCTTCTCCTTCCTTGTCAGCCCCAAAACCTTCAGAGACACCCTCATGTATAAAGTACAAGCGAGGAAATGGCTCCTTTGCAACAAGACGGTGCTCCAGCAGAGATACGGGCACTGGACACACCACTCTGCGCAGGTACTTGTTTCCCTGGCAAACTGCAGGAGCTGCATCTCTCTCACAAACACTGCCGGACGCACAGCCCCAGCATGAATTTCTCCCCCTCCTAGCTGCAACCAGAAGCAACTCGGATGTTCTCGTTTTCATTCATAAGGCTTACAGCAAGGAGGGAGCAGGATAAGGGAATGGCTCACTGGCACAGTGGTTTGCCCGCTCAGCACAGCCGGGGCACAAAAGCGCTGAGGAGGTTTTGTTGCCAAGGGCCCTGGCACAGCTCTGCCAGCGCCCCTCACTGCCAGCCAGCACCAGGGCTGGCAAACCCCCCCATCTGCTGGCACCAGTGACCCAAGGCTTATGTACCTCAGCCTCACACGCAGAGCGAAATCTGTAATCAGACTACAACTAGGTAATACACAGGTGTAAATGACAAATCTCACAGTCATTTCACATTTTTTTCAGGCAATCAAAAAGGAGCAGCCTGGCTTAGGAGCTGCTATTTCTATTTTCCAGCGCACAGCATCCCATCTCTGTGAGAAAGAGCTTCCAGCTATGGCTGGCCTTCCCTTCCTCCACATTTCAAGCATTGTCTGAATGAGCTCTGTTTTCGGCAAACAAGGGAGCTGGGTTTTGTTTTGTTTTGTTTTCTTCTGGGGCGCATGGGGGTTAGGAGGGGAAGAGGGGAATTTAAATATACAGAAGTGCAGAGACACCCTGGATGAGAAGCAATCTCCCTCTCAACGCACTGTCTCTCAGAGGGAGCACTGAAATCAAATATCCAGGAAAAAGAATAAAAGCCAAAACCAACAAACAGACCCTCAAAATTGCAAGTAGTATCTGAGAACACAGAACCTCCACAGCAAAGGGTGGGGAGTGCGTCCAATTGCAGAACAACTGGACAAACCTAAATTCAACACTTGGCAGGCGAGGGACAGACTGAAATCCAAACACTGAGATGTGAAATCACAATCAGCTTTGAAGCGCTTCCCATCACAGAGCAGAAAAAGGACAAATAATTTTCTTTTTTTTTTTTTAAAGTCACATTTCTAAAAAAACCTCTCATTCTCTAAATAATGAGCTCATATCAGTCAACTGAAGGACCTCCACAAGAAAAAAAAAGTTTTCTAAAAGCATCAGCATTTGAGTTCGGCCATTCAAATGGTTGCAACGAAATTAATCCCTAAAGTTCAAATGTAAGCTACTGCCAAAGCCAGATGAGAATCACTTTGTACACATACTGTAGGGCAACAAAGACTTTTGTCAAGGCTTACGTAATTACAGTACATAATTTCAAGTTTTAATGCAGATCCTGAATAAGCACTTGGAAAAAAGAGCATTATGCATCTATCAGATCATTGATAAAACACTGCATTAGTCTAATGCATTAAAAAAAAATACAACCCTGAATCATGGCTATTTAAAAAGGGGAAGCTATTCTGCCTATGAATGCTTTCCCATTACTAGTGAATGAAACCACAGAAGTGCAATCAGAGGGCAGCAGCAGCACTCAGACGGGAAATGCGTCTTTGTCCCCATAGAAACCGTCAGGGAAACCCATGAAAAACAATACCACTCTGAATTTCTTATCAATATGCCATTCATTACTTGACTGCATTCAGACTTTGCTCTTCAGTAATGTAACAAAACCTAATCAATTAAATGTCTTCCAGAAGATTCTTCAATGCAACCTCCTGAGTTAGCACCCATCTCTGGCAGCTGGCTTTGTTGTACATCCTACACTTTTTTCAGCGTGATTCGCATTATTCTTCCCTGAAGAGCTCAGGGGCTAGTGGCAAATCACTATCTTGCCTTTTGACAACGAAGCCAGGGCTGTAAGAACCCAGCATTCACGCTTGCTCTCCAAAAGCAAACATAATTTCCATACCAAAATGAGGGGAATTATTCAGAGGGCTCTAAGCTCATAAAGCAGGAGAAAAAAAAATCTGGAACATTTAAAGCAGAAATACTGACTGAATGTCCAAGGGTTTCAGAGGAAAATATGTCCACTGCAGTGAATAAACAGTTAGTAGTAAAAGAGCCCATGCCTGAATCAATGAAAGCAGTTGCTCCTAGTCTGTCCCTGAAGCCATTTATGTGTGAAATAACACCTGAACCACAGCCAGCAAAAGTTATCATTTTGGGAACACTACCTGCAGACCAGTCCCACAATTCTAGTACAGCATTATCCCCCAGACAACAGCCAGATCAGCTGCTTTGGGAGAAAATGGAAGGAGCCATCCTACTATGGACACTCCAGGTACACCATCCACTTGCTATTCAGGCTGGCTCAGAATTAGATGATCTGGATTTACAGATTATATATAGCAGCCTCATGCCTCCAGAGACCAGAAAACAACTGTCATCACCATCTGAGTTGCCATTTTATTAATGTGACAGCAGGTAAATATAAAATGGCAAATTCTAAAGGGAAGAGGTGCCTCACAATATTCCCCCCACTACATATGAGAAAAATGAAGGCACCCAAGCAATACAATCGCATATTTCAGCATTACTCTGACTGCGGCCAGGAAAGCCTTTCTCTAGGTAGAGACACTCAAGCCATCAACTGGCCAGTAGATCAGGAATTGCTCCTATGTGGCCAATAATTTACAGGTCATTTAATCAAGGTCGGTTGCTAGTACCCCATCATAAAGAAGAGATGAGTATGAATGCAATCATGCCACAAGAGGGAAAGAGTCATAAGAAGGGGAAAAAAAAATAAAAGGGAAGCTTGACACTGGAAACAGTTATCTTTTGCTAATTGATTTTTTTAACTAAGGAAATCTCTCCTAAATAATGCAGAAGTAGGCTACTGTCACAGAGACACTGAGATGGGGAAAGCAGTTAATGAAACTTTATGCAGATGATTTGCAGCTTTGTGCAAAGACTCATTCTGAACTCAGAACCACCCCATCTCCTCCGGGGGCATTGAGGCTCACAGGATCAGAGGGGAAATGTTATGCTATCAATTTAAATCCTGCTCCTTTCACCATAAGATCCCTTCTAGTGCATAACAGCGCACAGCCTGGGAGTTCACCACACAACATCCTACACAACTTGAGGGGGGAAAAAAAATGAACAAACAACAAAAAAACCTGTACAAAGGCTGTCAGACAAACAGTCTCTTGCATAATGAAACAGGCTCAAGGATATGTTTCAAAAGACAACTGGGACTTGCAAGCAGTACAGGTTTACAGGATGAACCTTTTTCCTATGGGAAGATTCCCTCACTGGTACTTCCGCAGAATGAGGAAGCCTCTAAAAATTACATTATCTCCCACCCTTCCTCCAAAAGGATGCTTACCAGCACACTCAACCCTGCCCCGCAACCCCTTGCTGACATGCAAGACGCAGCAACTTAGGGTTTTTAAACTGTTTGAAACTAGCTTTTTTTTTTTTCTACAGACATCTACTGTAAAAAAAATGCTCCAAGACCACCCCCTTGCATATTTCCAGGAAGGGCTGGGTCCCCAAGTGCCCCACAACACTCCAATAGGATTGCTGGGAACAGCTTGTCCTGTATGCCATATACTTAGTTTCTTCCTTGCCCTCATTGCCTAAGGAGACAACACATTCCCCAAAACGTACGTAGCTATGTGTGTGCTGGGGTGACAGCTTTGAAATTCCATGCAGATCCTTCCACAGACGGGCTCATTTTCAAAACTGCAAGAAGCCCATTTTTTCCAATAAGCATCTGTCTCACAGCAGCTCCTTCACTTTTATCTTTTTGGATCACACTGAAGGTCAGAGTTTTAAAAGGCTCTGCTGTCAACTCTATGCTATGTTCACCATCTCTTCTAGGTCTTTTCATACAGTGCATGGTGAAGCTCCACAGGGAAAGGAGATCAAAATCTTATTTTGTTAACATAACTGCATGTTGTGAAAAAAGCCCTACACTTGCTGAGTGTGCAGTGGGTACACAGCACCTCCAATATAAAGCAGGGCCATTATTTCACAAACCCACTGGAAACCTTCTGCTTAGATGTCTGTAAACCTGTCTCCAAGCAATATACATCTACCAAAAAACAGGTGCTTAAGACTGAATATACCCCAGGTTGGTTCCTGTTTACAATATCCACCTTTCCTCTCTCTCTCAAGTCTGAAGTATAACCTCATGCTGTGATAATAAGGACAATTAGAAGAAAAAGCTACATAAGAATTTCACCATGACAGTTCACTACAGCGACCACTAGCTGAGCTGCCTACCCCCCCTTCCTCACCCCTAATGCAGATGCCTTCAGTCTCTGCTCAAAAGTCAACATGGAGTATTTTGCACTGAGTCCATGGATGGAAGTTTTTAAGTCTTCAAAACAACCAGGTGTTGATCTCTTAATGCAAGATGTCTTAAGAGACATCTATTTCCAGGGGCTGCATAGCACTTATCATTGGACAGATCAGTCCCATGATGGGCATCTTGCAACAGGCACCCAAACATGCCAACCACATCTGGCACAACAGCCAACATACACGCTGTTCAGCCAGAGGCAGCTACCAAAAAGTCACACAGCATGGCCAGGGATGGTGAACAGGACATGGCGACAGCATTGACTAAAGGAAGGTCCCCAAGCAGGGCCCCAGTCCTGCTACAAGCATTGCACAAGGCTGCACCTTCACACCACCCTTCAGCAGAGCTAGTGCTTGAGGCTACAAAGTGCAAAGACTGCAGGAAGAGTGAAGAAGAAAAGATACATGTCCAACTATGAGCCAGATATCTAGGAGAGCACAGTCTGAAGGCAAAACCTGCTACAAACTCCAAAACTGGGTGCTACAGCAAAGGCTCTCACCACTCATGGTCTCACTGAAGGGCCTTGGAGTTGACTCAAGGTCCATTAGAGCTCTGATCCTCAACCCAGGGCTAGCCAGCAGCCAACTTTTCCCTGGTTTTTGCTTTCATTCATGACCTTAGGCAAAGCCCTTGACCTTTGTAACTATCCACACCCTTGGGAGGAGATTTAAGCACTTGACAGGGCTGGCATGATGTTCAACATCTGCAGATAGCCTCCTGCACCCCCCTGGGAAGAGTACTGCATACCAGACAAATCCAAAACTTGTTTCTCTCAGGAACACTGGGAGAAAACAGAGCCTTTGTAATCAAATCGCATGAAGGCAAAAGGGAGCATGAACCCTTCTGCAGAGAACAGTTGTGCAACTGCTTCATTCTCTATCCAGTCTGACAGCAGAGATTTGCTGTCTGTGAAGAAATTCTCTTTCCTCCCCATATTCTAGGAAGATGCAATATAACAGTAATTTCTGGGTTGAAATTTGACCTATGATTCTCTCCACCACTGAAGAAATTATGCTCTTTGATCCTGTGACCACATTCAGGGTAATGCAAAGTGCTTAAATGACAAAACAAGCAGAGATTGGTTTTATTTCTAAATCTTCTGTTATTTAAAGAGAACTCCCATTTTGTTTAATTTTCTTCCACATTAGGACTCTCTTTCTAGGACTTAGGAAAAGCATTAACTTATCTGTTCTCTACTGAATTGTAAATAAAACAGCAAGTTCTAGCACCACAGGGAAAAAGCAACTGACTGCATTACAATTTGACAAACGCTGGGGAGGAAAATTACCACTAAGTATAAGAAAATGAAAAGTCTCCTTGGAAAAAGTATACGCTATCTACATTCTGTATTTTTTGTGGGATCAGGTTTATATCACTAGGATTCAAACTACCTAACTAGGTCACCTTAAAGCCTCATCCACTCAAAGCTGAGAAATTCTAGAGTAAAAACAGAATTTTAAAAATGTAAAGAGCACCAAATAAATATGTTATGCTAACACAGGCTTTCTAAGTTACTGTACTGTACTGTCTGCATTCCCCTGGTGCAGAGCAAAAAGTATCAAATTCTGTTTATTTTTACTGAATCCCACCTGCCTACCATTTCTCATATTTACACAAAGAATACAGGAAAATTACAATATGTAAATACCAAAATTATTTTAATTTTCCATTCAACAAGTATGATGAATACAAAAGGTCTTTAAGCTTCAAATACTATGACAGCTAATATTTTAATATAATTAAAGGCTTAAAAACGCACTAAAGAAATTATTAATTCTCTGACAGCAGAAATGGTCTTATATTAAGAAAACTATTGGAACAACCAACAGAGAAACAGTTGTTTTAATTCTGAGATACTTGAGGTGACTCCTTCTCAAAACATCTGCTACATATCGGACTGATGAAGTGCTTCATTAGCTATATACTGTGTGTAGTGCTATTTTTAACACAACCCAAAAAGCCCTGGCCATTCTGCAACATCCTCATGGGACACCAGCTAGGAGAAGGGCACAATCACTCGGCCCAAGGGCCTACCATGATGACAGGCTGTACGAGGAAAACTGTAAATACCATGACATGAACACAGAAAAAAATCATCAAAAGCAAGGGCCCTGCAACATGAACACAGACCTGGTTTAATAAGCAGGAAAAGAAAAAATGACCAACATGATGGAAGCAGAAAACATTCAAAACTGCATGTTTTATCTTAGCTCATCTTCACTGTTTTGGATTCAAGCTTTATTTAAAAGTTTAAGGACTCATTTTTAAAAAATATTTAAGAATCTTCTAGGTACTTTAGAAAGTCTGATGGGACGCAGCATGACAAGTCAGTGTTGTTTCCCATATTTTCAGTGTTCTGAAAGTCACTGGCCTCATTTAATGGATGTACTGCTGCTTGCTAACCCAGTCTTACAAAACATTTCCAGCCATGCTGTAATGTCTTAAAAGTTCTGCTTCATCAAGTTCAGCTGCAGGTTTAAGGAGCTCAACTCTGAAATTTCAATACTAAAAGACTACAGATACACACATGCATCCCAAAAAACACAATCCCTCAACCTTCTTGTAAACAAAATGGAGAAAAGAAAAAAAATAAACAAACAATCCAACCTAAGGTGCTTGGCAACAGCACCCACGATTTTCATGGGATGCAATTTACCTCATCTTCAAATTTTCTGCAGTTCAGGATTAAAAGAAGCTATAGATAAAGTATCTTGAAACAAATTGGTTTTGTTGGTTTCTGTGCTGTGGAATTTTACATTTCATTTTAAGTGCTGATTTATTTACACATATGCATAGTAAGACATAACACATCAGTACAGTCTACCTTCAATTTAGCACATCAATAGAACATCGCTAGAAAAATTAGGATCCCCACAAAACACTCAGCACTACCAGCCTCCAACTTTACTTTTTTTCACCTTCTTACTTCCCAGTTCATTACAAACATCCCATGCCTGCAATCTGCAGCATCCAAGTAACATGTATTCTTAGCAATGACATCAAGAGGAGCAAAGAGCACTCATGACTGCTGCTAGATCAGGAGCCTGAAATTTTGCAAATTCCAGCTGTAATTTAGATAATGGGAATGTGGAGGAAATAGTTTCAACGCTGCCTGCAAAACTCCAGGAGCTCTGATTTCATATTGAACTACCAGGATATCATTAGGATCAATGGAAGGAGTATGTACTAAGAAAAGCTTTAATTGATTTTCTTTTTTAAACGGATGGAACTGCTTCCATACATCCTTCACATTCTCTCTGGCTCCTCCAGTCTGGCAGCTCTCAGCTGAGAGCAGACAACTATCTTACTAAAAAAATAAAAGAAGTGAGTTTTCCATTCCTGTACTGCCAGCACACTGGATTTCCCATCTTTTCTTCTACCAAAATAAAAGCTGTGAGAACCTTCAAGAAGAGAAAGTTTAAAAGCAGTAGGTACTAAAGGTGAACTGCACAAAAACAGACTTGAAGAAATAGTTAGGGAAAGACCTATTGAGAAAGAGCTCCACTGAAGAACAGGCGACATGCAGAAGCAAAGTTCACACGCACTTCTCAAAATACCATTTTCATCTCTTTTCTTCCTCCTTGGTTCATTACCAGTACCACAGAGCACTCATCTCCCAGGCACTGCTGCAGACAGGACATTCTGAAAGGCAGCCTACTCAGCAAGTGGGTGACAGCACCCATAGACTCAGGGAAACACCAGATTAGAGGGGGTGCAAAGAGCACACAAACACCTCCCTGAGCCCACAAGGACCACGAAGATTCTTCAGCTTCAATACAGCACCAGATTGGAAGTGATGACTGAAAACAGTCTGATGATTGGAGTATGTGAAAAAAGACAGTCGCTGTTTGGTTCTATTTCTATCTCACACTATTTCATCTCTGTTTATTTAGTAGAGGAAGGATTACAATACCTCTCTACTTACAAATCAACATTACATCCAGAAGAAAATGGCATTATGATTATCTTAAAAATAACCAGCAAGTTGTATTTGACCTTTCAAGTGAATTATTGTATAATTAGAAGACACTGTTCAAAAGTGAGTAACTGTGTGATTTTGCAGATTACGTTTACATTAGAAACATTCATAAAAGCAAACACTGGTATTATAGTATGCACCACTCTTCTTGGGTGGCTAAAGGATTTGGCCGTGTGCCTGGTCTCGCATTCAGTTCTTAGTAAGCAGCAGGGTAGGAGTTCAAAAGTGCTCAGCACGGGCCCATGTCCGTGCCTGCCACGCTGCTCGGGGCTCACGCTGCCTTCGCTTCCAGCAGAAAGTGAGAGTGAGCCCTGGGGCTTCTCCAAGTCCTTCATACAAAACCACACAAGTTTATTTACATCCCCAGGAAAAAAAAAAAAAAAAAAATCTATTTTAACGTTATGACGTTATCAGCTACAACAGAAAACAATCCCTCCCTCAACTATTTTGTACAAGTTTCCTTCTTGTCTACATCAAGGGTGCTATAATGGTGTTTAATTATTAAACTCAGAGTAGAAGTTGTGAAAGTGCAGTTTACATCTATCTGCTTTGCATTTCTCTCTGAATGGACACTAAGCTAGTTTCATTTCACATTTTTTTTATTTGCAAGGAGGAATGTGTAATCATATATTTTGGGGGCGCGGTAGAAAAATAAGGAATAGCTATGTGCTTTTCCGAGAACTGCCTGAACTGAATTAAAAAGTGAAAATATGTCTTATTTTTCAGTTTGTAGAGAGATTAAAAGGCAAAGTTCATTTTGAAAAACTGAGCTTGTAACAAAATTTAAGTACAGAATATTTAAACAGGATAGATGCTTATAATTTTTATTTTAAGGCCAGGAACTTCTCTTTCCTGACTAAATTGTGTATTGCTTTTTTCTAATTCTCAGATCGCAGACTTACTGAGCCTGTAGAAAACTTACGTGCCCCAGCTGTTGCTTATAAATTCCTCAAACAGCCCCAAATGGAATTGATAGGCACTGGTTATTTTTAACAAAGCTCTCCAGAACATCCATTTCAATCTGCAACAGTTTGAATAAGCTTTCAGACAATCTATAGGATTTAACTAAAAGGGAAAAAAAACTTCCCCATCCACTACCAAGACATGAAAAAGCAACAAAGGCAGGCTCTGCCCCCATTTACTTGTCATTTTTTTTTTTCCTAATGGTCATCTTCCAATGTAATCCCTCTGTGAAAGCCTTTAACAGTGTTCATTACTCTAGTGCTTTGTGTGGAAGTTGCAAGTGAATATATGATGTAACATGATGAAAACTGGAAACCACAAGGACAGAGAGACAAAGTTTCCAGAGGTGCAACAGTATAGCTATGGTTCAGCTTCAGAAACAGTACCTCAACAGCATAGCTAGAGCAACCAGCATTATTTTTTTCCATGTCTTCCCATGCTCCTTCCCCCAATAGTTGAGCACTGAGAGGAGAGCATGCAGGGTGGAGATACAAAACGGAAAAAGTAGTTCCCCAAGAACCACAACAGCTCTGATACTAAAGACAGGCACCCACACAGTAAGCAGTTATACTGTCATTAGTGACCACATAATACTCTCAGAAGCAGCCTCCAGACACTTCCCAGCACAGGAAGGAAGAAGCTATCCTCAAAGAAGCCCTTCATATCACTGGTGGCCTTTCTCCCCAGCTTGTATCATCATTAACCACTGCACTGTTCTTTCTCTTCATGCCTCCTTGATGGAATAAGACGTTTCAGTTCCCAACCCTCTTCAACATACTGTATGTTTCACTCCTTCCCTCTTTTAACACTAGCAGTATTTATGATGGCACAACTCTACAGACATCTATGCTGAGCCTTCCTCCAGGAGATGTCCCCTCCTTAGGGACAAGGGTGCTCCTCTGGTTGGAGTTGCAGAGACCAGGCAAAGATGCAAACAGCACTTTATACTTAACTTTACTCCAAAGCCTAAACCAGAAGACTAAATGGCAGATTCATCCCATGATGAGGTTGCAGAGGAAAATAAAGAAAGTCAAACACCTTGTGTACCACAAGTGAACATTATGGTGTCAATGAAGGGCATAGCATCCTGTAACTCTGAATACCTGACCTCAGGCACTGCAACCTGTAAAGTAAGAGAGACTCTTACCTTTCCTCATCCTTGAAAATAAACTTTCGCAGCTTGAGATCTCGCAGTACCAGTCCTCCATCATGGCAGTGTGCAACAGCAGAAGCTATTTGATAGAAGAGTTTGGCTGCCTCCTCTTCTTTAAGCTTCTTGCAGGTACGAACAAATGAATGCATGTCCCCATAGCTCCTTTCAAAGAACACATACGCTTTTGTCTCCCCAAGAATTATTTCAGTAATTTGGTTGATATTTTTATGTGCAGGCAGACAAAAACATGGTGCTAATAACTCCTGGTAGCAGCCAATGTCAAACACCTGCAGGAACAATGACAGTAAAGCCAGGGTTAGAGACATGAAGGACAGTGAAGTTATTGTACATCTAATTCTGTTAGCACAACCATTTCTAAGTACAATTTATGCTCCTGCTGAAGCTGCACCAATGTAAACAGGATGTCACAAGCTCATGGCACTGACGACAAAACAGGCTATACAACTCCACACAAAACACACACGTAACCTTGACAGGCAAAGCTCATCTTCAAAACTTGGGGCAAGAATAGTTTCACTAGCTAATATCTGATCAAATTTAGAATGTAATCTGAATTAAGCTGTAAATACCAGTAACTTATAAAGGCAGTACACAAAAGGAAATATGCTTATCTTCTATTTTCCATCCAAATAAACTCATAGAGAATACAGCCAGTAGCTGTACTGAGAGAAGCTGTTGTATTAAACCCACCTGATACACGTGCCTCTCTCTCTCTTGTTTTTATTAACCCATTAGATCTTAAAGGATTTTCAGATTTAAAACCTCATCTATTGCTATTCATATTTACTTCCTGCCTTTCTTTCATCTCTGACAAACAGCAAAGTCACTTTCACTTTCAAAGTCTCAGTTTTACAATGGCTGTTTATAAGATCAGAAAATAGCCCTGCCTGTTGGAGTGCAGACAAACATCCTTCAAAAGGCAAAGACAAAACCACCCTGAACTCTCTGCATTTCAATCAAGTACTCCATTAAAAGCAAAGTGTCCCTTTACTATAAGTATATTATCACTGATCTTATGAATGAGCTGAAAGAATTAAAAAGGCTGCTGGGAAACCCAAATATAAAAAGTTACTATAATCTAGTGATGACGAATGAATCAGTATTTGAGTCAACTGAGAAATAACCACATTACAATAAGAAGAAAGACTTCATTGAGAATAACAGAAGTCAGTGTGCTAAAAGAGAATATGAGCAAAATATTGATAGGAGTGGTTTTTATTTTTAATTGTACCTGCTCCAGAGATACTACAAAACAAGGAACTAGCATTTCCACCAGCATAAAATTCTATTAATATGTAACTTTCTCTTGGGTGTTTTGTTACTTTGGTAAAAATAATTTAAGGTAGTCATGTGTCATTCTAACCCAACATAAAAATTAAGAACTGGTATAGGTCTCTAACCAACTGGTTTAAACTGCAATTGTTTTTCTTCTTTTTCTGTTGTAGTATTCGTATTCCAATAGCCAGCATTTGTACTCTCTCCAAGAAGCAAACCTCCCTGCTTTCTTTGAAGCTTTAAAAAGCTTTCAAAACTGAGTTTGAGAGATACGGTTCAATCAGAATTTACCTCAGGCTTCAAAACCTGAGTCATATTTAATGCTTCAGCCCACAATCCTAACAAACTCTTTCCACAGAACATGACTCAAACCACAAGAAACTGGGGCACCCTCTCCCCACAAACCTTTTTCTCCTCACCCCATACCTGTGGTGCTGTACTCCAGCACATGCAAAAACAACCTTAAAGGCAGACTGCCAAAGAGATCCAACACATTTTACAGGGGGTAGATTAGCACTGAGGCATTCTGGTGACATGGTGCGCCAGGGAAACAGAATCAGGGTGGGGAGGGGGTGTTGCTCAAATCCCTGGTCTGTAATTCATTCCAGAGAACTGATTGACATTTGGATCTCAAAACTTGTAACTACTACATTGTTAAGTGAATGGCTCTTCTACAAAGCTACTGCTGTAAAATAAATTTTAAGCAGGAACATTCATGTAGCTCAAACCCTCATAAAAAAAAAAAAAGAAAAAAGAAAAAAAAAAAAAAAAAAGCCTCTTCACAGTTCTCTCCTAGTCAGCAAATCCTGATATAAATTAGTTACATTTCGTGGTTCTCAGACTACGTTAAATAAGTAGGTCTGGATATGTACCAGTCCTATGTTTGAAAGCCAGGGAGGGAGATGAGAAGTGCTATCATGCTGCTGCAGTCCAGAATACCTTTTTATAAAGGACTTCTTTGTACCCCAGCTTTTAAGATCCCTGGCTTTAATTCAGCAAATGTCCAATAAGCTGCAGTTTGATTTAGTTCTTGCTGGGAAGTGGAAGTGAGAAGTTACCATTGTTTGGATGCCACAAAGCCTTGAAGCAAATAACAGCATCTGTACAGTCAGTGGGTGCAGCCAAATGAATCTTGAGAATCATCAGTATGTGTCTGTTATCCAAACCAATGTTTCTGAAAGCAATATCTAAGAGCATCTTCAATAAGATACCAGATAGCAGGTCTCCTAGCCGGAAGGCTACTTGAAAAATAGTAGTCAGGATACTGCAGGCATTTTAAAACACACATTAAATTAAGATGAGTTCAGGACTGACAGCTGCATATTCAAAAAATAGCAATTCAGGCTAAGATCATATTTTTGGAGCACAGCTAGAAGTAATGCCTCACACATATGGAAAAAACTGATACTACTCAAATGTCAGGATGAGCTCAAAAACATACAGCTGAAAGGGAAGGAAAAAAAAATAAAGTCCACTCTTTGTGAGCTGCAGTTATGCTGTTCATACTGTTATCAAAACAGTGCCTTAATCCTGCAAACCAAACAGGAAACAAAGAAGAGCATAGCCCCTGCTTCACTACTTGCTGTGCAAGTTCACCTATAATTTCATGCAGAGCAGCAGTTTTGTGGGATCTGTTTATTTCATGAAAAGATGCCAATGTCCTAGAGTGCAGCACTGTATGACTGCACTGAGCAGGGCTTTCATTCTAGAAATTCTCATGTTCTGTTTCAGTTTAGTAACAAAGCACTCAGTTCAGCATGCAACATTAGTCCTTTGCAAAGTCACGGGCCCTTTTTTCCCCTAAATAACCACACAAAGTCCTAGGTTGCCTAAGCATCAGGTTTTATAACTCAATCAGTAAGCATATTTAAATTGGCCTCTGAACTTCAATCTTTACATATAGCAAACAGGAGCAATTATTTTCTCTTCCCTGCTACAGCCTAGTCCATAACTTCTTATGAATCAAGTATGAGAAAGTATGAAACAGCAATACTATCATTAATCCCTGGACTACAAATAAGTGATAATATGTCTACTTTTCCATTTTGCAGTTAGTTTGACACTAGAAATATGCCCAAGATAGCCAAATGGCACGATTCTGTATTTTGGAAACAATACAAACACTGCAGGATGTGTTGCAAGGTTGCAATTTGCTACGTAGTTATAAAAACTGCTACTAGATACTGCCTCGGTTTGCTGGACATAAGTCTGGCTCACTACAGACAATGAGAATCGCAGTTTAGGAACAAAGGAAAAATATTCCCTCAGCCCAAAAAGAGAAAAACATCCCTCCACAGACATGTACGCATGTGGGTTTCTTTTTCCCACAGTTCACCTTTCAATTGTAGAAGCAAATTGGGAGGAAGCAACAAAAAGCAGGCAGGCTACAAAGAGTGGGATAGCTATTTTGTCTGCTCTTCTAAAAACCGTAGGTGTGCAGGTTTTATTCTTGTTCAGTTGTGCAATGGGGGAGGATGCTGTTTGCAAACAACCTACACCGTGAGGGAGCTCAGGCTGATTAATTCAATGTGGCTTTATTTTAAATCACTTTTAAGACAAAGCTGATGGCAATCTCTCCTGGTTTCTCCATCTTCTTCTGTACCCCAACTCACAGAACAAGGGACAGGAAAAATCGAGGAAGCCGGCAGGTCCCAACACCTTAAAATTAGCTGGGGATTCCCTACTCCATTTTGAAAAGCGAGAGTGGGGAAAATGAGGCTTTCTCCTGATCTGAACTCACGTTAAGACCTACTTAAAGCACGTCTCTTTCCAGAACAGTATCCCCCGGGTAAGAGGCAGAACTGGCTCCGAGCCATGGCTTTAACGTGGCCATTGTCTAGAGAGAGGGAAAAGTTACAGGATGCGCCTTTAATCCTGTCTGCCTGCCTTTTGTTTCTCAACTGTTTAATAATTGAGCTACAGGACCGTGCTTGGCCCTCCTGCAAGACACAGGAAACCAACCCGCGACAGCAGGTTGACCCAGGGGAGAACAAGGAGGAGAGGTATTACCTTGCAAACCAGCTCTTCGCCACTGTGCAGATGTACGGCTCGAAAAACGTGGTCTCCCTCGAGAGGCTCCAACAATAAGTATTTCCCGATGCAAGAAACGCAATGCGACAAGTTCGGGGTCTCCGGCGGGCTCGGCGAGCCTAGATTCGGGCTAAAACTCTGGCTTGGCTCGATGGACCGTATGGACGAGAGCTCCTCAAAATCCTGGGTTTTATTCCGCGGTCTCCCATATCGTGCTATCGTGATAGGGGTTGACCTTTGTATGTTCATGAGTATGGAGAAGACCAGCCGAGACGCTGCACCGGAGCCCTGGCGTGGAGCGCGGTCCCTCGCCCGTCCAGCTGCGGCTGCCTTTGTGTGGCGGGGGGGGCGGGAGCGCGGCGGCGGCGGGCGACCAGCCTCAGCGCCGCGTCCTGAGCACAGGGAGAGAGCGCTCAGCCCGCGGCCCTTTGTTCCCGCCGGCGACCGGGCGCGGAGCGGTGCGGAACGGCGCGGCAGGGCAGCGGCGCCCGGGGTGAGGGAGCAGCGGCGGCGCGGAGCGGCGCGGCCGGGCCTCGGCGGCCGCCGCTCCCACGGGGCGCGCAGCGCGGGCGAAAACAAAAGGTTAGGAAACGCGCTGCGCGCAGCGGGGACGGTCGTTTCTCTCCTACGGCGAGGCAGAGCCGCGCTGCCGCGGCCGGGCTGTAGATGGCGTGTGAGCCTCGCCGCTGGCGCCCGGGGCGCTCCGAAAATGCCCCGCGAAATAGCGAGGGAGCATTTAACTTGGAGCGGGCAGAGGCCGGGCCGACAAAAGAGCGCTCCGCGCGGCGGGAGGCTCGGCGGGGCCGCCCCAGCGGATGGGGCCGCGCACCGGCGGCAGCCGCGCAGGCAGGGGGAACAGCGGCGGAACGCGGGGCAGCGCGCAGCGCTTCGCGCCGGCGAAAAGAAACGTGCTGCTGCTATCGCGGCAGCCTCGGTAGAAGAACAAAAAGTGCAACCACGGGCGAGGGAAGAGGAACGCTTTCACGTTTCCATCGCACAGCAGGATTTTTGTCTGGAGACTCGTTTTCTTCGCAGCTTTTTAATGTAGTTCACGCACAAAGAAAAGAAAAACCAGCACAGCGAGAAGGGGGCTGACTTCTCACTGCAGGGACTGTAGCGGCAAAAAGTGAAAGGCTGGGGACAGGGAATAAATGGGAATCGTTTAAAAAAAAATCAAGGACCAGATTTTGTTTCAGTCTTTCTCTTTTTTTCTTTTTCCTTTTCCGGGGGTAGGACAAGGGGAAGGAAAGGGATGGCCGCGCCGCTCCCGTTCAGCAAGGCACCGTTTCTCCCCGGCGTATTAGTAGCTACTTACGTGGCGGGGACGCTGGCTGCCTCCGTGCCTCGCTGCCGGCCGCCGCACGCCCGCACGGTGCCCAGCGCGCAGGCTGACTGCCCCGCCGCCGCCGCCCGCCCCGGCCCGGCCCGGCCCGGCCGCCCACCGCGCCGCGCCCCGCCCCGGCCGCCCGCCCCGCCCCGGGCACCCGCCGCCTCCCCCCGCCGCCGGCCGCGCTCGGGGTAAACAAGGTGAGACGTCCTTCCGCAGCCCCGCCGAAATGTGCCGGGGGGGCTCTGGGGGCAGCCCGCCGAATCCGGGCCCTTTGCACCGGTGTGCACTAGTGTGCACCAGTGTGATGCTGACCGCGGCTCTCCCCGCTGCCTGAGCTCCGGCAGGTCCAGCCCTCGGAAGATTGCCCTTGCGGTTGGGGCTGAGAAGTTAACTCATTAATTTTAATATAATAACAAATTATGAAATAATAGAAATAATAACAAGAATGGAATAAATTCCCCTAACAGAAGAGTCCGCCCCGCTCCCCGCCCGGGCGCGGATGTCGGGTGCGTTATCACATGTGCTGGCTCCGGAGCTCAAGGCGGCTGAGCTTTTTTTCTCAATGAAGAAATCCTTTTTATTTTTTTTTTTTTTTAATTATTTTTTTTTTTTTTTTTCCCGGGCAGCGTGGGTATCCGCGTACTTACGGGAGCAAAAGTGGTTCCTTCCCGGTGCAGTCGGGTGGGAGGAGTTCCCCCGACTCCAGGCTTGTCTTAATCCATCCCAAAATTAAAACGAGGCGGGGGGGTTGTAGGGGAGAGGAAGCAGAAGGAAAACGTAAACCCTTTCGCTCTGCACAGAGAAAGCCATGAATGAGGTCGGTCTGTCCCCGCCCAGCACCACTGCGGTCTGCTAGAATTTTTTCACCCTCTCCCCTTTTATTGTTTAAATAACAGGAGTTTGGATATATATTAAAGTTTGTTGAGCGGCTTCCTGAACTCATAACGAGCCTGGCGTTTACTCCCTCCATTTCAACAGTGTTGGTTGTGAATCCCTTTAAAACAACGACAAAGAAAAAAACCCACCCATCATAAACCAGCAGTAAGGAGACAGGGTGAGCAGGGCTCAGTCTCGCAGGTGCAGCCTTTGCAAAGCGATGCCAAGGGGCTCCCTGTGTCTTGGCTCCCCTTTTCCCACATCAGCACAGAGAGGGGGCAGAAATGAGAGAAGAGTTGTTTTGGGGTAAGGACCTGTGGGTTTGGATCGTGCTTTTTTTCAAAGGCTGGGGAGAAATGAGCACGCTAATAATTAAATGACCCTAATGGAGAGAGCTGTCTCGAAGGTGCCCACTTTGGGGTAGAGAGAAACACTTCCGAAAAGGGCTTCAATGAGGGCTTCATTTGGGCTGGTCTTGGCAGAGGAGTCTTCAGAAATGGCTGTAGTGAGGGGTAGCCCTTCCTCCACAGCATTGCACTCTCCTCATATCTCATCCTCCACGCAAGGAGCTTTATATGCCCTGCCCTGCAGTTATAAAAGAAATACCACCGAGAAAGGATTGTTATGATAGTAAGTTTGGCATGGAGAAACTGAGCCTCTGGCAACAGAGTCTGCTGGGATTTGACCCAGTGAATGTCCATTGGGTAATAGGGAAGGACACAAACTCAGTGATCTGCAACAACCTGTAGGATGACCTGCAGATCTCGTCTTTGTTATCTGCTGTAAAACGAAAAGTGTTTTCCTCCCGTTCCTCAGTCATTCCCGTCACCTCTGAGTACTCTGTCACTTTTCAATACCATTTTTAGAAATGGGATGATCAGTGCCAGATACTGAATCATTGCAAATAAGGACAAGCCATCAAGTTATGCAATACATTCTCCAGTCTCACATCCTGTGATCCAAATCAAACATTCTTTTCTTAGTAGATGGCTTTTTACACAATTTCTTCTTTCCTCTCCCCCTGCATACTCCTGACTATGACACAGCATGAGAGATCTAAGCTCTTGCATCAACCTTTGTTCTCTAGACCCATGTTTTCTGTTTAACTTTCTTAGTTACCCAGCATCAGCTGGAGCCACAGTCCCTAGCAACTCTGGAAAGGCTACCCAGAGCCTCCAGGCCCAACAGGAGAAAGGAGTAAAAGGGGAAAGGGATGAAAAGTCTAGTTCGTTCTAAGCCTCTAGTTGGAAACTCCTGATTTTTAATAGAAACTGAAGAAGTGATTCAGGGTGGAAAGGGATACACTTGTCATAAAGATAAATATTCAGGTTTGGAATTAAGAGGTTAAAAATTTCAGTTTCTGGATTTCATTCTACCTTTAAAGGCTTTGAGAGATACATATACTGTGGCTGGGAATGACACAGTTATCTATCCATAGGGTAAATTTATCTCTGCCAGTATATTTTAGTAATTTTACTTTTCTTTTCTATGGCATCCTTCCTCAAACCTACCTCTTTGTAAACATTGCTTCTGTTCTCAGACATGTCAGTGAATCTGTTGCCATTTTAGTTCAATGTTAAAGGAATAAGCTCTGAATTAACAAATCTTCATGTGCTTCATAGAGACATTAGGTGCACATAATCTTACGCCTGTTTTTACAGATGTGTGTCAGTCAGCTGAAACTGCAGAGCAGGGTCAGCATGTAACATATGAGATGTTAAAATTAATCAGGTTCTGAAAGTCCAATCAAAGCCTGAAGACAAAGACAGCAGTAAAGTTTTGTCTAACTGCTGACTGTTGTGCATAGCTGTGGTGCTTGCGTAGGAGGCATTAACCAAATGAGAAGAGATGCTTGACATGAAACATGTTGGCCAGAATGCCTGGGCTAAAGAGATGCTGTTGGCTGGTCCAAGCATAAATGTCATGTTCACATTACTTGGAGACTCTTGTTTGAAATAAACTGTGTTGGTAGTGGAAAGTATAGTTTCATTATATTTTCTCATTCAATTGAATGACAGAAATTTCCTGAATATGAAATATAAAACAGTTACTGAATCAATGGTACCAAAGAGGTAGCTGGCAGAATGGCAAATGACAAAACTATCATGCTCTCCTCTCTGGAGATACTGATACATGTCAGAATGAAGGTTGCCTTCTGTCCCCCAAGTGAGCTGAGGAGGATTCCTTTTAGGAGTATTTACTGACCGACTTTTTGTCTCTGGACTACAGTGTATTCACCTGCCTTGTCTGGAAACTGTCACCTAGAGGGAAAATCCCATTAGAAGTTTCTTTATCTTTTAAGTGGGCTCTGCAATTATCCACTTCTTTGATGACCGTGTCCATTACCATAGTGCTGAGCTCCCTCTCTGGAATGGCTCTTCCTGTGGGAAATGCAGCTGAGGGGGAGATTTCCCTGGAGTCTTATTTCCCCTTTTTCCTATTCTTCAGTGCCACACGAGTGTCTGTGGAGGAGGCCTTCCATTTTCATCCTTTGGAAAGTATGCACCAAGCTCTCCTCATTTCTGTATCCAAGGTTTCTCTGCAGGTAAACAGGAACAATAGACGTAGAAATTGGAGTTTCCTGTGACAGGGACTAAGAAAAAGGTATTAAGTGAAAAGACATCTGGTTGTGTTATAAACCTAAGCTTGTGCAAAGAAAAGTATCTTTTCTGCAACTCTGACTTTCACTATGTTTTATCTGTTAGCATCTGTTTCTGCGTATATGAACTCCGTGTGGACAGGAGCCAACCCTTCCCCCCAGGTCAATAGCAGTCTTTCTTCCATTGATGTCAATGAGCTTAGATCAGAACACAAGTCTTGTGAGTGATCAAAGAAGCTCTACATAAAAAAGACTTCCTTTTCCAGGTCATTCTGCTCCTTGTCCCTTTACAGAAAATATATTATCAGCATACAAACACAAGCCAGAACAAAAAGGATAATAATTTTTGAAGTGGTAAAATAAAGACCTTCATTTTATTTTCTCTGATTTATAAAGTGCAAGGCTGAGCCTATTGGGAACATTAAACAACTATTAAATGTTGAGAACTGTCATATTGAGAAGACAATCTCGTTCCAGCAAAATTAATCCAAGTAGCTAGCTCAAAATATGCTTGCAAGTACCGTGCCACCAGTTGTCAAGGCTGAATTCCCATGCCAACTTGGATATGTTTTTCTATTTTTTTGGTGATCATTTGCACTGAAACTTTAGTATGTTAGTAAGGAAGGCTAAGGAAAATGACAAATCATGGGACAGTAAAGGGACAAATCTTTTCCCCATACATCAAAAAAGGTGATTCAAAGACATGAACACAAGCATGTGTTCTTTAAAACATGGTGTAATTTTGAATTTTGGTATGTGAGTCCTTTTTTTTTTTTTTTTTTTTTAAATGAGGTGCTGTCAAGAGGTAACTTGACAAGAAATGTACCAATTTGCATGAACTGCATGTGTGGGGCTTACATGCATGTGCAGTAAGGATACAACAAAGTACGTAAGGATAAATGCCTATGTGTCGTATCTGTAGTCAGAATCAAGCCTTAGGCTTCATTCTTCACTCAAACAATATAAAAAGGTATTACTGAATAACTCAGTGCAAGATTTACAACTGACTACAGTGCAATAAAAAAGAGCACTCCACAAAGTATGTACAGAAGCCAGTTAAATGAGGTACAGAGAAGAAGGTCCAACATTTCTGCAAGCTGCCTTCTTGTCATATTGTACAGAAACTATAAAGAAAAAAAGTGTTAGCTGAAGTTCTGTGAAGTTTGTTTACATGTGTTTACTCATCTGGGACCTAAGAAATGTCTTAGTTTTCTGCAGGACAAATCTCTGCATATGGGAGGGTGTTCCGCCTAGGAAGAAAAGCTCAAGAATCAGTGATCTTTCCCTCTGGTTCCAAATCTCAGAAATGTATTAGATTTTTCAAAGTGATTGTATTACATATGCAGGTTTTAGCTGTGGCTATGACCACACTATGTTCCCAGCCTGGCCATTCTTGGTAGTTTAGAAATCTCCATCTGTATGTCTCAGCATAAGCAAAAGCAAATTGCCCTTCTAAATAATAACACTGCCCTTCAAATCAGATCGTCAAGACTGGGCTGTTGGGTACTCCAGGCAGACCTTACATTTCTTTGTTACCACTAACTCTCATTATTTGCAGATGGCACCATTCCCAGAAGCTAAAAACTGGTTGTATTATGTATATCTATCTATATCATTTTTATCCTTCACTACTTGAAATCAATCTTAGTGTGATGGAATTATCTCCTGAACAGCCCCTTTTTTGGCTTTATGAAGTTAACTGAGGAAAGCTCTCCCTCACTAGTCAGGTATAAGTAATGTGTGTTTCGTATTTCCCACATTTTAGGCTATATTAGTATTGTTAAGAGAAGAAAAAGGGTGGGTTTATTTCTCTTGTAATAGGCCAGGTGAGTAGAGCACACCAGTGGATGTAAGATCAGGAAAAGAAGTGCTGTGTTTGCACATACCAGGGAAACCTTTATATACAAGAGAAGCTGTGAAATATTATGACTAGTTATTCCTGATATTTTGGGATTGAACAGACTCAGACTTCTAGTTGCCATTAAGGTCTTTTTCATTTTAGGGAGGTATAACATCCTTTTTTTCATTTTAGGAATAAGTTGCCTTGGGAACTAATTTTTCCAGACAAGTACATAACCTGAACCAGATCCCTCTTAGGCAGGTTTTGCTGCCTCAGTTTCACCCATCAACATGGTGCTGGTGGAGGCGTATGTGAGATGGAAACATGAAAACTGGGTAATGTGTTAAGAGTTGTTCTCCAAAATTTCACTGCAGTCCTGTTTTGCTAAAAAATGAGCAGGTTCCCAAAGCAGAGCTAGAAAAAAACACCACTCCGTCATTCACAAAGCACCTCTTGATGTACACAAGAAACTCCCATTAGCTAAATTCAGATCCCATCCTTCACTCAGAAACATCTTCATTTTATTTACTTAGAAATGTATGTTGATATAGTTTACAGAGCTGCATTCATAAATGGTCATCTTATGACCATTTCTGACTCTTCAGCATGGGTCATTAGCTTACCTGGAATTGATTCCTGTTAACAAGAGCAGGACTTGAGAAGGTACTATACAGAAAAGCATCCAGGTCTATCACAGTGAATGGTAAATTGTAGTAGTAGTTGCCTAGCTTTAATATAATTGAAATTATGCACCTTCAACATTCTGTTGGATTTCCTTGGATATTTTTCTACCAGAGCAAAAACTCCCTATTAGACAGTGTCTGTTACAGATGAAAGAACTTACAAACCATGACCAAGTTATTACTTAGCATTCACTTTGATATACTAAATCTAAATAGACTTACCCTGTGGAGTCACTCCATTTTACAAACTTCTTTTTCATTCATATTCTTGTGGTTCTTCTCTGAACTACCTCTAATTTGCCAACATCTTTCTTGAGTTGCTGACATCAGGACTGACATAGTTGCAGTAGCTTTTACCAATGCCAAATGCAGATGTAATACAACAATTTTACTCCCTTTGATGCTATCCTCTGCATACAGAAGAATATTGCATTGACCCTTTTGGCAACACAATTTCAGAGGGCTCTGGGGCTTAGCTGATTGTCTGCCAGGACCCCCAGTTCATTTTTCAGTCTCAACTTCCCAAAGGAAAACCTGTCATATGGGATTAAGGCCTGAGATGCTTGTTCTTAAATAGATCCTTTACGTTGCATTGCAAGTAAAACACCTGTTACTTCTTTCGCACTTACTCCTCAAGCAATGCCAAAAAGTTATTGCCCACTTGTGCACACTTCCAGATTTTGGTTTGTTGAAAAGTATTATTAGCAAAGACACTAGTCCTTCCCACATTGCCGAGAGCGTTATTAATAAGCACAAAGCTGATAAGCAGTCCCTGCAGAACCCACTCTCTGATAGGTCCACGTTACATTAGGCTGTTGGATCTAGTGCTGGCGAGTTTTAAAACAAGTTGGTTGGCCAGGTGAGTTCATCATACTAGGTCTGATTTCTGTCAGAATCTTTTGTAATGCTGTAAGGCAAATGCATCCAAATACAAAGTATACCATATTATGACAATTGCTTTTATCCACCAAATTTGTAACCTTATAAAAATAGCACATTAATTTGATAAGATCTTTCTTCCATTAATCTGTGTTGATTGTCATTAATTAAATAGCACTGGTTTAATACTTCATTAATTGACTTTCCTATCAGCAGCTCCATCACTCTGCCTGGAATACACGTCAAACTGCCAGGCCTATAATTACCTGGTTGCCCTACTTTGTCTGCAGATGTATTGGCAAAATACAAACTTTCTTCCAGTCCTTCCTCAGAAGGATGGTGGTTTTAACCAGTGTGACTGTCTCTCCTAATTCTGGCTTTTTTGAAGATCTAATTAAATTTTTCTGAGTTGCTGTACATTATTATTCACATTTTTGTTAGTTTAAATTTTCTTCTCCAAGCTGACTAATACATGTCTTCCCTTTTTTTCAGCTTTGTAGAACAGGATCTTTTAAGGCAATGAGTATAAATTTTGCTGGTTACGACTTTATCCTGCTTACATGTAAAATGCATTTTAAGAGCATATAAACCATAAAACTAAGACATTATCACTTCCACCTAAGCAAACTCTAAATTTTGTGATTAATATTTGCCTGTCAGGATGAGGTCTAAAGCAGAATCTTCCCATACCAGATACAGCTCTTTTTGAGCCAGGAAGTTGTTTTGTGTATTTTTACTTTAAAATCCAAGAATGCTTTAGTACTTGCATCATGAGACATCCCTTTGCTCTCCCTTCAGATTGCACTTGCAAAGACTGAAAGCGCCATATATAGTGAAAGGCTTTTAAAAGGCTAATCAGGAAGGTCACCCTACATCCAGAGGTAGGTCTGGTTAGACGAGCCTGTTTTGGGTCATTTGGAGCAAAGCCTTGCTTCATGCTATACTGTCAGCGTTACCACGCTGTGGCACTGAAGACTGAAGTCCGTTGAGAGCACTAAAACCAAAGAGTTTTCCTTGAGTGCTGGCCTGGGTTTCATCAGAATGTATTAGCCAGGGAGAGTTATTGTCTATTGTGATTCTGACTCAGCACTGTGCTGCTACTGCCCAGGTGTGTCTTAGCTTTCAAATGATAAACATCAGATCTGCCATAATCTAGAGAAGAAAAAAAACTCAGATCATTTCATTGTCCTTCTGCATCTGTGCTCTGGCTGCAGGTAGCAGAGGTCTCTTTCAGGTCCCATGGAGCATGAAGAGTAGCAGCTCTGCAGGCACCAGCCTGTGCTGCTTTGTTTGCAAAGTGCTTCCTGTTTGGATTTCCATGAGCATTTTTTTACCCTCCATTTGCTTAAGTGATGACATCAACCAGACAAAAAGGTATATGCTCTTACTTAGAATGATCTTTTCTCATCTTCAAGCACAGGAATTTTGTAGGTATACTAAAAACATAACAATGACCATACAAAGTCAGACCAGTGGTCCATCTAGGACAGCATCTGCTCTGTGACACAGGCCAACTGTAAATGTCCGTGGGTGGACAAGAACAGTGCAAGCATATAATGACACACCCTCATAGCAGTCTCAAGCCCCTCTCCCTGTGATTTGCAGCACATTTGCTCTCTGAACCAGCAGTAGTGCCTTTCTATTTGATATCCATCAGGGGATTTTTCTTCAGCAAATTCTTCTGATTCGCTTTTGAGACCTCATGTGCTCTTAGCAACCGCAGCATCCTGTGGCCAGGCATTCCATAACTTAATTGTATATATGAAAAAGTAACTCTTTGTTTGAACTTGTGTCATTCAAGCCTCCTAATTTCATTTGATACCCCCTCTTTACTGCATTAGAGGAGACAGCAAATAGTAATTCTGTACTTACTTTCTCCCTAGCATTCATGATTTTATAGACCCTGTATTATATCACATCTCTTTTCCCATCTGAAGAATCTTGGTCTCTTTCATAATTCTTTTCATAAAAGATCTCATTTCACTGTTCCTTTGCTGCTTCTGCTATACCCTTTAGGATGGAAAACCAGAATCCCACTCAATATTCAGGATACGGCAGCAGTATGGATTTATAGTGACACACTGTTGGCTTCTGGTTTGTTCTGTTTTTCTTTTTAATAGCTGTTGATACTGACTTGCTTTTCTGACCACTGCTAATTGCTATGCTGAATGTAGCAGTCTGTGACTGTGGCTGACTCTGAGATTTCTGTGTCCCCTCAATGATTAAGACAAGATCAGAGCCCATTGCTGGGTCATGCAGTTAAGGTTATTTTCCACCCTTGTGAACTGCTTTGCATTTATCAACATTGGATTTCCTCTGCCATTTTATTAACCAGTCATTCTGTAGCATAAAGCCCCTCTGCAGCTTCTCAGAGTCAGCTTTTATTTTCATTACCCCACATGAGCAAACATTGCAGACAGATTACTTGCTCCCATTTCCTGATCACTTTGAATATAGCCTACAGGACAATATATGGACTAGGTACTGGGAGCAGCTGGCACCACAGAGTAATGCCAGAACCAGCCTCCAAGGCAACATATGGATGCAGTCTGTGAAAAGGGGCCAGACTGCAAAGAGACAGCTCAACTTTCCTACAAGCTTTGGCTCCTTTTCTTCTTCTTGAAGTATGTAACTGAGGCAGTTGAAATCAGAGTCACCTTGACTTCTATCAGTGGCCAGCAGTAGCCCTCCTTAAGGACAAGTTAAATCCTAGATGAGCTAAAAGGAAGTTTTCTGTCTCTTTCCATCAGCCATAGGAGGAAATTCTCCATTCTTAAGCATCTGATTTAAGTATCTCCAGTGAGATGAAATATATCCAGATTTTGGCTTATAGGCTTTTTTTTTTTTTTTTTTTCTGAATTGTAGACTGTGCAATTTTACAAGCACAGGGAAAGCAGAGTTATATGGTATCACCTAGGCTGGAACACTGGCTATTTGAAGCATGTTATAGCTGATCTATAATTCACATGCTTATTTTGACAGGCTGGCTCTTGTTAGTTTTCAATGGGTGTGGGAGGAAATAGCAGTGCATAAAACTTGCACATTACTAATACCATTGCCATATAAAACAAATATTTGAATAGGAAGTTTCAGAAATGATTCAGTGCTCTAGCTACAGAATATCCTACAGGAATTTTTTATAGTAACAGAATTAATGAAAAGCAAATCCTATTTCTCCACCATGGGCGTAGGGTGGTCCCAGTGCAACAGAGCCAATGTGATACTCCATCTAAGGGACAGAAAAAACAGACTCTACAGATTGGTGGCCCCCTGGATGACTAAAGTTTGCTTTGAAAGGACTTCTTGAGCTGAGAGGTTGCTATATGCTTTTTAAATGACTGCACCAGGTTGTGTGTGGGTACAGCAGAAAGGGGCTAAAAGCCCTGAGCTGCAATACAGAAGCAATTGAAAAGCCACTCTGTTGTTGCTGCTCTACCAACTGCAAAGGGAAACTCTCTTCCCACCCCTACAGACTATTCTAACCACATCCTTTGAAGGCACTGAAGTTATTTCACTCACTTAGCCCACAGTTTTCTCAACATTAAGTCATAACTTGAAAGCGACAGGGTGAGGAGATAACTATTACGTCAGTAACAACATTTCATTCAGACACTATCATAACCGGAGGATTTCTAGGTGCTGAAAATGTGATATGGCCACCACACAAAGAAGCCAAAATATCGCTGTAAAAATAACCACCTTTGCACCATGGCTTTTTAGTTTGCTGGGAACAGTTTATAGGAAGTTTGGTCTTGGATCTCTTTCACATCTGAAGTATGGCTGTTCCGTGCAGTGCTCTAGGAATGTAGTTAGGATCAGTCTGCAAAGAGTTTGGAGCAGATATTTGTGTCTTATGTCATGTACCTACTTTATCACAAAATATCTTTGAGATTTCTCAGTTTGTGTCTCAGATCTCTATAGAAAATCAGGTAAAAACCACTTCATTATCCACTGGTGAACTGTGGTTATTTCAGATAGAAGAGTAAAAGGGGACACATGAATTTGTGAAGCTGAGACAAATTTGTCTTGTCCCTGGCACCATTTTGGCAACCCCTGCTATGTACAGTGACACAACATTGTCTGTCATCTTCAAGAGCTTGGCCAAGGAAAATTTCTTCATTTTCAATTTTCAGTAACTTTGAAAATATTGATGGGCGTATAATTGGTTTTTGACACTGGAAAATCCACCTCAGGCCAGAGAATTCTCTTTATCTTTTTGAAATGGGAAAACCTGTGTTTCATAATGGTGCTTTGTTCCTAGAATAATTTTTAGCTTGAAATGTAGTATAGTACTATTTTTTACTTGCATCTATTTTAATGATCACATATATATGATACTGCAACAGGTGGGGTTATTTATACACATGGAAAAAGACGTTAGATTTGTAAGTTGTTCAAGATCTTAAAATAACTTGTGTACTACAGGAATCCTTTCTGTTAACCTTACAAAAGGGTGGAGGTGTGGGGAGGAAATGAACATAAAGTCATTTTATTTCTGTCTCACAAGGCATGAATGCATAACTGTTGTCATCTAATCTTTCAATGTGGGTCCCCAGTCTGCTACTCACATGGATTCCACATTACTTATTTCCCTGGCTTCCCTCGCTAAGTTGGGCAAAGGAATATTGAACAGAGAAATTTTATGTTTTCAAAGTGTAATGGCTCTGAAAAGTGTGTATTTTTTCCAGTTTTTAGGTATGCAGATATTAATGGAAACGATCCTAAAACTAAAGTAAAGAGCTGTCCCTTAAACTTAAAAGCTTGTAACATCCTGCAGCGGTGATGCAACAGTTTGCAAGACTGACTGAGTAGCCAAGTGTAATTCTGATCCCTTTACTTTGCCAGACTGTGACACTGGCAGATTTCCAGAATAAGCCAATTTCAGAACTGTGGAGCCTCCAAATATGATCTTCTGTCAGTCACAAAGGTTTCAGCTCCAGGAAAGGAAAGATTGATCTGGCAGATTATAATCACTACAGTACGAGACAGTGAAAGAAGTGATCTTTCCTATAGTGGGATGCCAGCTGCTCTGGGACTAGTCATCACCTTGAACTGTACTGGGAAGCAGCAGGGACTTAGCTCAAGTATCACTATGTGTCATCCTGCTCTTGTGATGCAAACCCCTGTTTTTTCAATAGGTGCTACAGCGGCAACTCCCAGCCTGTGCTGAAACAATCAAATGCTTCACAGTTTCCAGAGACATCCCCATCTTGGGCTCTCACTTCCCTAGGAAAAAAAGAATATTAAAGCTGAAGCTCACAACTGATTTTCAGGCTCTCACTTCAGAAAGGAGCAGTTGTCCCTGGACCAGTTCCTGCAGAATGCTCTGCCCTCCCCATCCCATCATGGGGTAACAGCTGTGTGCCTTCATGGCTCAGCCTGGGCAGCTTGTTGCAGTAATCGAGGTTTCAGCTCCCAAAGTCTTGGTCAGGGTGCAAGTTTATAACTAAGAGCTGCAGCTCCTGTGGGGTTTCAGTCTTGCATAGGACTCAGTTCCAGCACACACAGAGAGGGGGGTTCAGACAAAGGCAGGTCGTAAATTATCAAAGGAAGTTCCCCAACACCACGATGGCTGCATGAAATCAAATAACCTTGATAAATGGACTGACTATAATAAACAAGTAGACCTGAATGTATTTGCTCCAAAACAACTAAATGACTGTTATTTAGGTAGAATGATCTTCATAACCTTTTTCTAGCCTGAATAATCAACACCTCAAATTCTCTTTCCTTTCTAATCCTAGAAAATCACATAAAGAAATATACTGTGTCTGTGAGAAACCTGCATCTCTTGGGTGGTCCTGATAGTGGGATACATGGTTAGACACAAAATTTATATTGGGTGAATTTTATGGTTTCTGCCAACACCTTAAGAAGATTGCCATTTCTGTTAAGGGCTCAAAACATTAAGGAAAAACTGAAAAGAAAGTTCTTTCAAGAGAATAAAGCTGATACTGGGGGCAACTGGAATGGGCTATATTCGCTTTCAGAGATTAAACAGGAAAACCTGCAAAGAAGATTTACCTGTTGAAACTGTGTCATTAAAGATCATTTTTTTTGCCATCAAAATAAAATGAATTTAGAAAAAGAAGCTGTATGTGTGTTTGCTTAGGAGTAGGAACAAAAAGCTATTCCTCCACCTAGCGCTCAGCTGCTGCTTTATATAATGAATAACTATTTGCTTTTAACATTTTTGGTGTCTTATCTAAATGAAAAAAATAAAAACAAAAAGGATGATGTTAATTCAGAGAAACAGATGTCCATTTTGATACCTGTTATTATCTATTATAACTTAATATTATGGGCAAATCTGTAACAGTCTGGCATTCAGTAGTTCCTTATTACAATTATGAGCAAAGTTAGTTAACTGTCTGTTGTTAAGGTTGACTAACTGTGTTAGTCAACAGGAATGTTGGGTTTTGTTATTTATAACGTTATGAGACTTCGACCAACTGAACTGAAAACACCCCTGCCAGACATCTGCCTCAACCTCTTTTATGTGCTTCTTTTTGGAAAATTTCAGCTAAAATGGTGTTTTGAAAACAAGCAAACAAAAACCAGTCTGTGTTTAGACTCATGTGTGCCATTAGTAGGGTCTTTCAGCTCTGCACTTAACCAGCAAGAGCTAGAGGAAAAAAGAGGGGGTCATACCACCAGACAAATGTTTTTGGTGGGCCCATGGAACAAACCTAGCAGGCCAAATCTTTAGCCTCCTACCACTGAAATATTCTCCTTTTGCATATGCTTAGCAGAGATGAGACCTAAATTCACAGAAGAGTCCCCTCCAATGACCATGTTCCGCCAAGAGCTACTGAGGTAGGATTTTCTGTGTATTAGTGGAGATACTATAGAAGTGCCCAACAAGAACCAGTCCAGCTCCTTCTTCCTTCTGGGCTCTTCAGTCATTCTACATTATTAGATGGATATAAAATGACAGAAGAGGTGCATATTTCTTTTGCTTTAATGAAGTGCCCAAGTTACTGAGCCATTTGTCTTCCTCTGCATCTTTCTCAGTGTCTCTTGCATCTGGGGTTTCCCAGTGACTTGGCTTCAAGAGAAGTTCAAGGATGAGCCTGTGTTGTGTATGACCTGGGCACAGCATTGTCCTAAACTATGGAAAATTTGGATCCACATGTGTTCAGACCAAATGCAGGTCTCCTCCTTCCTGGGTATGCATCCAGAGCAGTAGATTGCTACAGAAACCATAACAAATAGCACAATTTCTATGGCTGTTTATGAGCTTACCTGAAGTAAGGCCTGAAAGATGTGGGGCTTGCTGTGTTACACACACATGCCTAATACACCCCCAGCTCCAGTGACTATGTGCCAAAGGGTGAAGATGAGTAAGGGTTCCTTTTGACTCGCTCTGGACGGCCTCCTTCAACATGTTGGGTTTTGTGGGTCAGCTTTAGGAGATGCAAAATTCCTCCTATTGCCTCTGTTTACCTGAATCACTTGATCAGAGAAAAGGATCAAATTTAGACATTATCAGGTGTCCCTGCATCAGTTGCCAGATAGTAGTATCACAGAATCTCCCAGAAGTCTTATGAGAAGTTCTGTAACGATTACCTATGGAGAGAGAACCACAAAGAGGTCAAAATGAGTTTGGTCTATATTTTATAAAAAGTACAGATTTCAGTGATTTGTTAATAAAACTGGAGTTCTTACTTCGAACAAAAGGGTTAAAGAACTTAGTCTGTACAGCTATCACTCTGTACCAAATGGAACTGCTGAGGGAGGAAAAAGCTAAAAACTAGTAGAATGGAAATTAAAAATACTAACATTTATATAAGATAGGACAGTATTCTTAAAATTTTTATCTCTTGGAAATTTTTAGTGAGTAGCACAGTTGTCAGCTGGAGTGATTAACCTGGTTCACTGTAAATAACGTTCAACTTCTTGCTTTTAAAGAAGAGGTCACTGTTTCAGTGACAGAGAAAAATAAACCATATTGTGTAATAAATGTTAAAAATACTGTATTTGACAGCAGATAGGAGGAAAATAGTACATACAGCAGTTAGATTCAGAACATACCCTTCAAATTATAATTACCTCTCTCTCAAATTAAAGAGTCAGATATCAAAATACATGCTGGAAAAAGTTTGGGTAAAAGATCAAATCTAGGGCAGATTGATCAATAATATCAAGGAACTTGCAGTGAAAATTCCAGTGTTTTAACAACTTGCAGGATACATGGGGAATAAGGTAAATATTCTAAGAGGGTGTTTTTTTAGGAGGGAATAAAAGAGATTTCAAAAGTTAAATCTCTCAGCTTTCTTATTACATTGTGTTTACATAATCATATCCAGATGCTTTAGGCAATAGTTGCTTCCTGTGCTTACAGTTTGCTGTTGTCTCATCATTCCTTTATTAATCTTTGTGAGGATTAGCAAAACAAACAAGATAACTGTGAAGCTCAAAACAGTTTCATGCTGCTTCCTATGAGAAATTGTCTTCCAAGGAGCAGTGTTATATTTTTACATATCCTGGAATTCCTCATAAAATGTATTGGGAATTTTTTGCTATAGGTATACTTTCCGTGTTAGATGTAGCAAGGTTCCAGAACACCTCACTCCTCAGTGTCACCACAGGTAGCATTCTGCATGCCCACAGCTCATTGCAGGAACAAGGCATTGTTTTTCTTAAGTCTTCCATCCAGCTTTTTTATGTAAGACCATGCACACCTTTAGTGGCCTGTAAACAACAGCACCTTTCACATTGTTGTCAAGCTAAAAATAGACTATGCACTTACTATAACATGACATTTACCAAGCAGCTATTTCCTCTGCATGTCAGCAGAATAAAATATACATACATAAAATACCTTCTATACACTGAAAATAGCACTCTATAATCATCCCAGCACCCAGTACGGAGTTATTGTGCAATGACAGCACATCTTGTTGAGTGATAGTGCAGGGCTGTTGCCCTTTGCCTAGCAACATACCAAAGCATGGGATCAGAGTCTACACCCTGTCTTATTGCTCAATTAGGATCTGGCAAGCGTCCCTTGATGTTACCCTGGCCCATATCCACATATTTTACTCACATATGTAATTTCACATTGATGTTGTTAAGGGTAGACCTGGTTACATGTCTGCAGGGTCTGGAGCTGTTTGTGTTTCAGGTTGTCTTGCAGCATTCAGACCTATCGATGGAGAGAGGCTTTTCTGACTAGCATGGCACAGGTATGATTTAACAGAAAGTCATACTCCTGAAAGTCTTAACCATTGAAGAAGCCAAATAAATTGAGTTGAATCTTGTCACAGAAGAATTGCAAAGTAGGGAAGAAGTTAAAATAACCTCTCCAATCCCCATGGCAAAGTGTCCCACATATTATATATATGAAATTATATTTAAAATGGAAAATGTATTCACAAGCATAATAATTGAAACTTTAGAAAAACCTGGTTGGTTGGTTGGTTGGTTGATTGACTGTTTTTTCATTTGTTTGGTTTGTTTTGTTTTTTTTTTGTTGTTTTTTACTTTAGGTGTATTTTAAGTGTAGGTAAGCAAAAGGCAGTGGTTTTAAAGCACTGTAATCTGAAGGACTGAGTTGGTCACTCAGAGTCCTGCGAAGAAGGGATCACTGTCTTTCTTCTTGTCCTGGGAGCCACCATCTTGTTTTGTTTGAGTTGAAGGAGCCACCATCTTGAACTCAAGCTTGGTGTTAGACACACAGCTACTGGGAACTTATTCTGCTTAAAGAGCAATTCAACTGCAAAGTATGCCTTGTTTTCATGAAATAGTAGCTGCACAGAGTGAGGAATGGTAAAATACCTAAAAACATTGTAAGGCTTAAGAATAAGTTTGTTTTCTCTGAATTTTGTCAATAAATTTGTAAAGCCATGTGGAAAGAATGACATTGGGACTGATGGGCAAGTAAGTGCATCATGATTATGATGACCCCTATTCCTTAGCAAACTAGATTAAAAAGTAAAAATTTATGAAATGATAAATAATGTTTTTTCAGCAGCTTTATAGCTTTAATAAAGAGCAGAATTATGCCATCTTATATAATGTAATACCTTAAAACTGCTCCCAAAAGAAACTTAGATTTTTTAAAAAACTGAAAAGATGCTGATTGAGAGCGTATTCCTACAGTCCAGTACAAACAAACTGTATTCACACCAGTACATCATCCGCTCTTACATGTTTGAACAAAGGTTTCTTTTGCAAGCAAGCACACGGTGTTTCCTCTACAAAAGTAAACGTATTAAACACACTGGAGGTTTTGAGCACTTCTGTGTTTGTGTTTGACCATCACTCTCATGGATGTGTCTTTACTTCAGCTTGTGGAAGATGGAACCTGTTTACTCTTGTGGATCTGGCTTTTTTTTTCTGCCTCTGTCTTATCAAAGACGTTGCAAGAAGTTGGTAATGTACAGAGAAGGAAACTGTAACTACATCCAAAAAGCTGGGACCATAAAAACAACCTTCCTCTCTTGCAATTAAATTGTTGATCACATAAGACCAGAAAAAAGTTTTAGAGGCTTACATATACCCTCACTAGAGCTGTACATGACAGTCAAAAAGCCTTTCTTTATCTCATTAGAGTACAACAGTGAGTGACAAGGCCAAACCTTCCAAAGCAAGGTTTTCAAATACAGATTACCCAAGTCGTACATGACACCTCAGATAAACTTGATCCTCAGAAGCTCTAAGCACCTCTGACTTGCATCAAAACATTGAAACTGCCAGATATGAAGATTGTAAGGCTTTACAGCATAGGATTTTCTGGCAAATCAAACAACAATTTCAGAATCAGCAACAGTTGCTGTCACCACCGTTACCACTGCTGCCACCAATGCACTGCTAGACATGACTCTTACACAGGAGTAAATACAATATCTCTGTCTGAAAATATACAGAAAAAGAAGAGAGAACAGAGAGACCAGGGTCTTAGGAGACATAAGACACCTTGCAAATAACTCTATCGCTTTTTTCTGTGTGCTAGGGAATGCACGGCTGGTCTGTAGCCCTAGAAACCAGGCACACACCTTCTAAAAGCACTTGTTTGCTTCAGTAGCAGAGTTCACCTGGCCTCATGCTGAGTGCAGGAGTGGCAGTTCAGGGTGCATAAATATGAACTGTGATAATCTTCCAGAAAGAAATTATGATGTGATCCCTGTTTTACAGACTTGTATATAATAGTACCAAAAAGGAATGTATACCCGATAAGTAAAATTTTCACTGATATTGCAGGCTTTAACAAGCCATGTGAGGGCTATCATTTGCCCCTTCAAGGAGTCATTTGCTCTGTGTGCTGGAGCAAAAGCTAGAACCTCTTTGTGCATCTTATTAATTCAAGGAATCTCATTCTAGCAAGTAATTCTCCATGTTCATACAAGTTGTTCTTATGGTAGCCCTACTTTTGGTACCATCCTTTGGACAGGTTCAGATTTATCTGGAAGATAACTATGTGCAGTTGGCTCTTTGTTGGCATTACCTGTTTCTGCATCAAGTGTTGTGATGATTTCACAACCCCCATCTTCCCTCTCTAAGTCTGCATCAGTGTGTTCTTAGAAATATTGAATATTCACAATGCCAGTAATTTGTTAAGAAAATATTTGGCCACCCATATGATTTATAAGGGCTGCACCTAAATTCTGTAGCCAGCTGAACAGAGGTTACTGCATTGTAAGTCATGCCCATGTGTTACTATTCACTTTTGTGCAAATCCCCCTATGCATTGGCAGTATCATGGCTTTAAATAGCATCTTTGTCACATATGAAAGAGAGCAAACTCTTTCAACCTACATACTTACCTCAATCTTAACAGTATATAGTGCTATAAAGGAAAAATTTACTCAATATCAGATATTCAAGACTTCCAGGATTGTTGCATGCTGTTAAAGTGAAGAAGTGGATAAACGGGTAAGTGCTGGTGTTTCTCCATTTCTTTGTAAGCACAAACTCTTTTTAAAAGCATGTTGCAGTTGTTTGTGCTCTGAAGAAAGCAATATTTTTAGCTTTACCACTTACAGTACTGGGATGTATTGCAAACTTTTTGATTAAGCATCATAGGCTACAAGAAAAGCTTAGAGCTGTAATGCCTCTAGCACATTTTTAGGCAGTTACCATGCCAACCATAAAAATGATGAACAGAATGAATACAAAAAGTTTTTGGAAAATAAAATAGTGCAAAGTTAATGCCGTGTCCAAAGTTTTGGAACACTGTATTCTGTTGTTGCAAGATTTATCATGATCCATATATAAACCTACTGATTTTATCAGTTCATCAGCTGTCACTAACTTAGTCTGCAGACCTGCAGAATTTTTACTCAAAGACTAAAGCATCTGTTTTAGACTTTGCAGAATTTGGAATTGCTGTAGAACCATGTGCAAACCTTCAGGCAAAGAATCACTCCAGACTTTGTGGTTAAAAAGGTACGTTAGGTGCATGTTAAGTAGTGAAAGAGAATCATGGGGTTCTATAGAAATTTCTAGATATGATCTCCATAATGCTAGAGAAAAATTCACTGTCCACAGAGTAACACAAATGGAAAACAAAATAACAACTGTTCCAAAACCAATGCTTACATTGGTAAAACAGAGGTGAGATTAACATAAGACACATCTAACCAGGTTAGGTCTGTCAGTGTGCCCACATACTATGGGCTTTATGCTGTGGTGACATGAAGTAACAGTGATACACTTAGGATGAGAATGTAGTAATCTTTATAGTCCCAAAGCAAATGCATCAGCTCTTGAAAAAATGCATTTTTTTCTCATATGGCACATTCCATAATATTCAGATGTCATAGTTATGCATTTCTATATATTTACATATTTGGGCTACCACACTTTCCAAAGGTGCATTGTATTCAGATATTTTGGGTGAGGAAAATGAAGAAAAAAAGCCTCCTTGAAGAATAATATTTGCTAGTGTCAACTCTGCAAACTCAGTCCCTGGAAAACAGTGAAATTTGAACAGCTAATTTGAAAGAAGGAAGTTATTTGTGGAATTCTCAGTGAAAGAACAGTCAACTCCAAGTCTGCAGAGAACAGTCAGTTAGGAACACAAATCTATATTAAAAAAGACATTCTTCTTATGAATCCCTCTAACAAAAGTACTTAAAAAAGAAAAGATACAAAGTCCACAATTCTTTAAAAACTGTGTTTTAAAATTAATTGGAATTTACACATGTAATAACTGTATATTGTAAAGCATTTCAGTCTGAGTGAAAGATAAAAGTGGAAATGCTGTATTTTTAATACATTTTCATATTATATTTTTCAACCATTCTGTGGTATTCATGCTTGAAGACCAATCTTTATGAAACCTCAAAGGAACTCGTATGATACATCTAGAAATCTTTGAATATTGACTAAAATTATATTTATAGATTTTTTTTCAACATCCTATTCCAAAGATGTAATTTCCTAATAAATTTGTGGGCTAAGCTTCCCCTGCAATGGTAGGAAATGAGAACTTCAGCTGTTCTGCTTGTTTACTTCAAAACAAGAGTTTCAGCTTGTATTCAATTGAAAGGTTCCTTTAATATTAGTTTATCTTTTCAACTTTGATATGGGATATTTCATATTAGATACTGGTTAATGGGATTACTTAGATTTCCTTCTGTGGGAACAAGTCCAGACCACTGGCGAGGTGTGGTGTTGGGTGGGTGGTTTTGGAGCAAATTTACCCAGTTGTTAAATGTGTAAAGTGGCAAAAAATCCAGCTGTCTTTGTTTATTCACAGCTTGAAGTGAGATAGGAGGAAGAGGAGACAGTGCTGGTAAGTGGAGCACACTGGATTTTGCAATACATGTAGGAAGAAAGCCAATATAAAGAGGAATAGAAGATGTGAGTAGCAGCCAGAGCACAGGCTACTTAACACAACTTAGATGAATGTTCATCTGTGTCTTACACCAGGTCATGCAAAGGAAGAACAAGAGTGGCATTTCCAGCTTTACCCTGGTGCAAGACTAACTGTGGTTTAACAGTCCACACAGCATATGAGACAATAATTAATTAACAGCCCTCTCTAGCACACGCAACCTGGTGCTTCTGAGTGGGCTCTTGGAGTCCTCTGTGCATTCATTTACCAAAGCCTCTGCACCTGAAATTCAAATTAATCAGTTTACCATTTGATGAGTTAATCCTCCTACTCCCACCTCCTCTCTCCCACAAAGCCTTAGAAATTTGGGTTATGGAAAATTGCCCAATTGAATCAATTTAGGCCTGAATTACCTAAGTGATTGTATTCTAGGATTGTCTTAGTGTATGAGACACTGCCCTCTTCTCACACCATGTTGCTACTACTGTGAGTCTGCAGCTCCATTGGTCTAAACTAAATTTTACTCACTGACATAGCCTGGTAGAAATGAGAGGAGATTCTGGCCCTGCTTTTAAATATTTGAACAGGGTAAAAGCCAAGAAGGGTTGGAAATTACTTAGCCTGTTATTAGAAGATATAATTAGACGTACTTGGGTATAATTAGACTTGGATTAAATGAAGAGGAAAAACAAAACAGCATGAAAAAACAGCCTTGCTAACACTGAGATCTCTTATCCATGGGAATAAGGTGAAAACGTGTGAAAACCATGGGGGAAATGAAGTAGGTGACAGGATAGGTCTTCTATCACTAATATCATAGTGCCAGCTTATATGCTTTGTTCATTGAGTGAGGAAGAAGGAATGTCCCCAGAAACCCACAGGCACAGTTTGTAGTTTGTGATCAGGGGTGCCATCATACTCAAGGCGTCCCCATCTGGCTGTGGCCTGTTGAACGGAATGCGTCATCTCTCTCCAGACCCTTGTGGGTTTTCTTGCGTAAGGCACAGTATTATATTAGGTAGGATCTACAATGAGCCTTTTTTATTCCTCCAGCAAAGGTGAGGTTGTTTCTTCGGAGGCTCCGTTAGGAGAATGGCATAGGAAAGAATGATACTGCCGCATCAGGCAATGACCCAGCAGAGAAAGTCCTGAGGCTTTTCTGGGGATACACTGAGAATTAAAGCTTTTTAGCTCCACACAGCGAACCATTCACAACTTAGGCCACAACTTTGCAGTTCTAGTAGCTGAGGCTTACAAAGGTCCACCACAGACTTTTCCTCTGAAGGTTAACAAAAATAAAAACAAAACTACTGAAAGAAGATTATTGAGGTTGAAAAATCAAGCACTCAAAATGTAGGGAATTCAACTAACTTAAATTCTACTGTGTGCAGTCCTAATTCTACTCTTTTGTGTGTTTTGATACAGTCTTTAATTGCATAATCACATACTATTTGGTGAATAATTCCAGACCCAGGGCCGATTTGGGATTGTGTGAACTAAATAAGGCATGAGACCACACACAGTGAATAAAGTGGATAAAAAGGAATATTGAACAGCTGCCTTGTTTACTGAGTACCACCCACTAAATGAGGCAGTGATTCTGCAGAATTTAAAAAAAAAAAAAGTAGTACATGATCAATATAATTAAATACTAAAACATAATGCTTAAGAACAAGGAAGAACAGAGAGACTATATGGGCAAATCAAGCCCTCTTCCCTAAATCTGATATTTAGTTCAATCACACTTTGTTTTGCTATTTTTCACAGGTACCAAGAACGCTTTCTCTCACTCTCCCCTCCCAGTGACTGTACTCCTGATTCAGTTAAACTTAATCCAACTTAACCTCATTATAACAGCTGAAATTGCTTTCTTAGCCTGTTTTTCTTTCATACAGTGTTATAGCAAGGGTGAAGTTCCATGACTGCATGACTAATGGTATATCTATGCCATATATAGAACAAGTGCATTTGATCTGGCATTCAGATAATGAATGTCACTCAGCACAAGTAGTTTTTGTGTTAAAATGTTGGCATGTCATTGATTGTCGAATTTCTTTTTCCATCCTCTGAAATACATAATTCTTTTCATGCATCATCTCTATAGCTATCATGATGCATCACTTAAAAGTATCATAAGAAAGTTTCTTAATTCCGTTTGTCCAGGAGTGTTTTGGGATAATTTGGAAACGGCAAATTTCCTACCAAAGGTGTGAGTTTTCTGAAAGCCTTCCATTAAATATTTATTTTAAAAAGCAAAGAAACATAAATAAACAAAAAATAGGTCTTGAATAATCAAGAGATAATCCTACATGTTCATAATTTTCAAAATAACTTTGACACCTGTCTAATGACATTTTTTTTTTTTTTTAATAATCCCAAATCAGAGTTTGCAGCATTAAAATCACTGGATATATTTGCTTAGGTTCAAAAAGGAGCATATAAGTCTCTCTAAAAAGTACATGAGAGGAAGTACAACCCAATGTGAAAGGTAGAGGCCAGAAAGCCAACACAGTTTTCCTGTTTGTACCATGCCAATTTGCTGCCAGCCTTTGGAAATCATATCATCTGCTTATTCATAGCTTCTCCATTGTTAAAACAGAGATAAGATAGTGTACTTCCTAAGTTTTATAATGCATATTGAACTATGATGGAAGTAATTTCAGAATTGCAATGTATTCTTCTTAAAATTTCTCCATAGTTGAAAAGCTATCCATCTCAATTGTTATTTGATTCAGGTCTTACTAAGACTTCAGAATCCATTGATCCTGATTTCCTAAAAAGTATTCCTCTTTGAGATATAAAAGTGAAGCTTTTAATCACCTGGAATTTTGAGTATCTTAAATAAATCTTCACTTCTAATTTAAGCACAAGTATTTCTCTTAACCGAGGGTCAGTCATGCACCTTGCAGGATGAGATCAATGTAATATGCAGTTTGAGGCTAATGCTGAGATACATTCCTTCTCAGAAGAGTTACTAACCTCCACTTTAGAGATACATACACATTATGGCAAGAAAAAAAAATCTCTGGGTGCCTCTTACGTTTCTCACAGAGGTGTTGTGAGGCTTAATGTGGTATTCTTTGAGCTACTTGGATGAAAGATGCTCAATAAACTAAAGGTATTTTTATGTCTCATTAAACATGAAAAAAAAAAAAGGATAAAGTGAGACTAAGAAACAAATGAAAAGAAAAAAGACCCAAACTTTTTCTAAAGGGGATATGAGTCAGTAGTGTCAGCCAGGCCCATTTCTTGGGGTAACTGAAGGTCTCTTCATGTTCTGCAACTTTTCTACACAGCAAGGAGGTATTCAAGTAGATACTGTACCTACCATAAGAGCACACATGATGTTTGAAATCCCCTGTCTTTGTTCACTACCCTCACAAACAATATATCTTTGAACTGTTGCTGAATGGATAATCTATACTTCATAATTCAGACTGTCAGTATTTCCTTTACATAATTATAACAGCAGGAAATATATAAGGCCTTTGTGGAACTTGAAAACTCTATTGCCTTAGGCCATATTTAATATGTAATAAATTATTCAACAACAAGACACTCTTCTTTCTATTTACAGTAAGTTAGAGCTAAGTGTGTGAGGTATACATAACTAACATGAAACAGTATTTACTATAGCTGCCAAGGCTGAAGCCATTTGTCTCAGATTCAGTGAGCCAAATCCCCATCAGGTGAAAACTGGCATAATCTCACTGGATTTACCTTGAAAGAAAGGGAAATGGGAAGGGTGACCTCTCTGATCTCCAGCTGATAATCAGAAAAGTCAAGGGATAAGTGTTGTGGTATCTCATCTTTACGTAGGTTATAGGATATTCCTTGCATTTGTTTTTCTGCCCAGCTGCATATAGTGCTCTTGAATGGCAGTGAGTCAACAACATTGTTGGAAAAATCATACTAGCGTATCTAACTAGATCTACCAATCTACTTTAACACATGCCTTGGCTTTGTCCACTGATGGCAACCAGAATGGGTGACACACCATGTCTAGCCTCGACTCCTGACAAAAAGGGATTTTTGTCACACGAGCTTGTTCATTGACATCTAGATTTCAGACACCCATTTGATCCAGATATATTTTCAAATGCTTAGACTGGACCCAAAGCAGCTTAGAGAGAGAGACAAAGATTATCCTTTTCTACTAATGAACAAACCATCCACCCAAACTACCTTAATATTATTGTGGATGCAGATAGCAAGGTACATGTGCTACAAAATAGTAATGTAGCAGGAGAAAGTTGGCTTTATTGAGTAGTGAGAGTTCAGGGTAAAATCATAGAAGCCAGAATTAGAATAATGTGTTGGAAAATGTTAAGAAGGGCAAAGTTTTTTTGTGACATATCAAAGGAAAAAGAGGACATCTTGTTATTTGTTGTCTTAAATATACCAAATATTTGCTGATTACTTTGTTCCCTGGGTCTCAGAAAAGAAGAAAATCAAGCTCCTTATATTCCTTAGATTTACAGTTCCCGTTAATTCTCTGCTGAGACACAGCATTCTCTCTGTGTAGGCAGTCTTTGAATTTCTGTAGAAACAAAAAGGATCTATTTCACCTCTGATTGCTGCCAGGAGTAGGGTAAACCTTTCTTAGCAGCAATTACATTTCCTGTATGGTTTCAGCATATTATTGTACCTGGCTGTCCTCATTACTGGGCATGGGAAGGACTCAGTCTTGCCAGGAGAGTGCCTGCAGGCTTTCCGCCCAAACCCTCATGTTTTATGAGGTAATTTGATGTTCCTGACAGTTAAAAAGATTTGACTTATAAGCAAAACTGTTGGCTCATGAAAAGGGGAGGGGGCAAATTTAATGTATGAAGTGGTTAATTCCTAGAAATTTCAATGGATCATGAAGTAGCTTCATCAGTGCCTGACCATGACAAAGGTTGAAGATACCATAGGCGAAAAAAAAAAATCACCTTCTCATGTTCAGTGCAGTCAGCTTCTCCAAGTGTATGGTCAATAGTGCAGGTTACTGAGCAAATGGAGACAGCCTGGTTTGTAGTCCTTGCTCCAAGAACAATTTGTTTCATATTTTTGGAAAAATAAGTTCATGTCTTCACACTGAAAAGTAATTTTACTCAATTATCTTTAATGAATACAGGCCCACAGAGTATCAAACTGATGAGGAGAGAGATGTCTGCTATGCACCCACATACAGTTGGGTGGCGAGTGTCCTTTCCTAGTGAGCAATAGTGTGGCTTTTAATCCCTTCTTGGAGCAAAAGAACTCTGCTTGTTTAGTTGAATACTAAGGTTCTGAGGTAAAGTGAAGGCTCTGCCTTTGCTAGAAGGAAAGAACAGTCCCTTAGAAGAGAGAAAAGAGTTGTATTTCTTTGTAGTCTGAACCATGAGCCAGGTATTGAGTTGCTTGGCACTGCAAGAAAGAGATGCAGCTGAACATGGACAGAAACAGAACTGGCCACCGCTGAACTGGTCACTGGCTTGTACCTGAGGAAGTACAGTTCTTCGGTTTTCTGCTTAAGTTAAACTTCTGGATCTTTCTCTCTGATGCAGCTGAAAATAGCTTTCCAAAATTAGCCTCATCAGCCCTTTTCTCAGACAGACCATCTGATTTCTTTGAATTTATGTGGCACAAAGTGGAGAGTTTTGGGCCATGTTCTCTCCTTAAAACTTAACTTGTAAAACTGCAAATGAAACACTTTCTCTTTTTCCATGGAATGCTGATGGCATGCAACTTGACTGTCAGCAGAAAGGAACCATTCAGTCTACACTTAGCAATGAATCTGTAACTCAAATTCTTGAAAAACTTATATTATTTAAGAAGGATTTGCTAGTCTAATATGTGTAGGACCAGATCCACTAAAATAATAATAATAAAAAGCATATAGTTTGCTTTTATTTGCTCTTAGGGAATCAACTCAGCAAGTTTTCATAGAGAGAAAAGCCTCTGCCTACCAAGTTAATGGTAGAAATTGATAATCCTTTGCAGCTGCTGTGTTATTTACAACACAAGTTTGGATTAAAAGATGGATTTTAAAGAATTCCTAATTCTTTACTCCACTGCCAAATATGTTCAGCTTTTAACAATGTTGAAACAGGCATTTCTACAGTGGCTGTTCCTCTAGGGTGATAAATCACAGTTTATATTCCACAGACAGAAGGTCTCCATGATCATTCTGCCTGTGTTCGTAAGCCAGGATTCAAAAGAATCACACAAAAGGAAAGTCTAAAGTCATATGTAGTATTCACTGCAATTCCCTTCCACTTTCTAATTAAAGAACAGGCATTCTTTCATTGAATGTCTTTTATTAAACATTTATTTTTCAGTACTATATGCTTTCTACTCACATGCTTGACATGACTGATAGCTGTAGCCACCTATATGATCCATGTTTCTTGTGATTTATTACATACTGAATCCTTTATTGCACTTCTAAATTGCTCAGACTCTGTTTCTTTCTGACTTCAACAATGCTTTGCAAGAAGTTCAAGTGCTGGACAGTGTGATTGCTAAGCTGAGATTTTACACCCAGCTCTCTGAGCTGTTGAAGTGGCACTTTCTAATTCAAATAGAAATACATCAAAGAGCCGAGTGTACTACTATTTTTCTTCTCTACAGCTAATCCCTGTGTCTCAGCAGTACCTTTCTATTACACTGATTACAAAACAGTTTTAAGTCAAACAAGGTTAAAAAACATAGTATTGTGACTCTCAGCATAATTCCTGACAAATCTGTGATGCACCAGATGCTCCTTCCCTTGGGATGAAATGATACATGGCTCTCTTTGTATCATCACTGCACAGACATGTTTACTCCACCTAACTTACTCACACAGGGTAGAAGAAAAGGCTTTTTAAGGGAGGAGTGCTTACAACTGCATTTAGGAATAGAAAGAGTAGTGGGAAGATTTCTTGCTTCTTCACCTTTTGGTGCCCTTGTTCACATTTATTTTAATTCAGTAGTACTTTGGAGGAAGGAAGTCAGTGTGTATGCTGAGCCTTCAGCTGTTAAATTGTGGGAGCTAATGCTCTTTCTGTAAGACAGTTAGAAGATTCTTCCCTGTACATAAAAAGATGTGAAGACCAGTCAACTGTCATAATCTAAAAACACAATACAAATTTTGGCATTTTCACTGTAATGTTCTTAAAGAAGCCAGGAAGAAGGCAAATACAATCTGAAAACTAAAGCAAAATCCTTTTCAAGTCACCTTTTCAATTCCAAGTGCAAGAAATTATAGTTATTTATATACCTCATTCAATTAAAGTCTGTGAAGTCCCTTAACCATAAGTAAGCTAATGCAGATCAGGGGTGCCAGGCTGATTTCTTTACCACATAAGCACCTCCTGGAGGGATGAGGATTGGCAGGGATACCATGTAGCATTCTGCAACTCATGGTCTAGCTAATATTTCAGGAAACATGATGTATGTGAGCTACAGGTCCAGTCCTGCACCTATCAATGTTAGTAGCAACAACTCTAATGATTTCATGAGGAGCAGGATCAAGCCTGCTTTCAGAATTAAATACTCTCAGTATTTCAAAGGTGTGCAGAAGAATGGCCAGGAAAACTGTGAATCAAGAGGTAAATCTATATCAATGGGTACAGAAATCCAGTTTGGGTTCCTGTCCCTGTTTGTATGCGCAGGTTGTCATTTTCCTCTGTGTCTGTAGGCACACGGCCCCAGACAGACCCATTATGTATAATACAAGCAGTGGTTTGCTCTTCTGCCTGCAGCCAGTGTGAAGTTACCTTTTTCATGCTCCAGCCCTGCCTGTCAAGCCTAAGGACAGTGTTGGTGCAGCAGCTCTGCAGAATGGTTACCAACAACAGCAAAAAGAACAAATCCCCACTGTAGATATGTCCTGAGGCTTTTTGTGTGGCCTGCCAGGATGATCTTTAATATTTATTGCTGACTGCAAACCAAGTAGGCACCAGAAACCAAGCAGAGGTCTGTTCACCTAATCTACCTGTTACAGCTCCACAGCCTGAGGCTTTTTTAATAAAGCCTGGACCTGAACATCACTAACTAAGTAGACTCATCATACAGATGAGCTCTCTTACCCCCCATTAGTTAGGAACAAAATACGCTGCGGCAATATTTTTTTTTCTGTGCAGACTCCTCCACAACCTGAGGCTTTATTCAGTCAACACTGACCACAGAAAAAATTGAATAATGGGAATAATGTTTACAAAGACTTTAAGCTCTATCATGGTTTCCTCAGTAAAATCATCTTGAAGACAAAGTATCCAGAAAATAGAAGCCTCTATTAGGCTATTGTTGAAACCTAAGTACTATCAATGCAGGTCAAAGTACCAATGTTGAATTCTCTTCCTCCTTGGGTAACTCTTCATCTTTTTATTTTTTTTACTATGTATGGTTATTCTACATGTTTTACGTTACAGCTGATAGAATCCCTTTGTTTAAAAGGAATGTTTATTTTATACTTGTGAGGAAAAAAATCACTAAAACGTTATATTTCTCTTTGTGCTGATTGCCCTTTATTCATTTAATTTCAGGTCCTAATCTCTATCTAGAAACCATTTCCCAGGCCTTCACTGAAAAGTGGCTGAAAATGCAAGATCCCCTGAATCAGCAGCAGTACAAGCGTTCTTCAGTTAATTCAGCCAACATAATTCTTTCAGCAAAGGTCATGAAACATGTGGTTCTGGAACATTAGACCAAGTCCAAACCTAAATATATTAATGTGTACAAATACTCGTGAATGAAAAAAAAACTCTTCACACATTAATGACATCTTCCCAAGACTGAGCAGCAATTGGATCATTTGGAATCAGCAAAATAAAAACAATAGAGAGAGAAAAAAAAAAAGACTTAATTATGCTCTGCAGAATGCAAAGTTAAAATTTAATATAAATTAGTGTTATGTTGCACAGAGTAATATGGTGATAGCAAACTAGGAAGGGAGAGAAACTGAAAGAAAGCAATGCTTTTACACTACTGTTCTGTATTCCTGGTATAGCCTTCCTTAATGTAAGTATTCACATTAAATATAATACAACATGGTGCCAAATGCTTCAGAGTTGATATGAACCATGAGTAGGCTCTATGTAAATGTATCATTGCAAGGGTATGTGAGAATAAACCACTCCGTCTACATAGAGAGGTGTAAATAGATGCATATACTCCACATGGGACTTGATTCTCTTGATTCTCTTCTATAATTATTATATACTCCCAGACCTAATTTCAAATGGATTTGTCCATTCCTTCTGAATTTTTAGTAAAGATACTGAAAATGCCTGTGTAGACTGTCTAAGGCAATTCTTCAGAATGCTAACACATGCTTTGAAGCTTCCTTGTACAAAATGGTCGGAGGAGTATAGCACAGAGTTTAAATAAACCTTCGTATTCACTGATGTCGCATAATGGTAGGAAAGGATGGATTGCACTATAGGTTAAGCAAGTGTATTTCAACTGGAAAAAAACCCCAACAATTATAAAACACTTTCCTTCACATTATTGAAAATGTGTGTCTGGCTGCCTTTTAATTACAGTCTGCTAAGACACTGCTGAATCATACAGCTTGGTATGTTCTAGAGAGCTTATTGTCATCATCTCCCTCCATTGACTCCATCTCTCACTGATAAGAAAGAACAAAAACAAGAGCTATGATCCGGGGCTGATTCATTAAAAAAATCACAGACAGACAATGCATTATAGTTTTTCAAATCATTAGCTTAAGCAAATATATTACACACCAGAATAAATAACAAATCAGGCCTACTATCAGATGATTTAGCTCAGCTTTCAGTCAAGCTTTTGGAAATCATAGTCAACAAAAATGCTGTCCCCAATGTGGTAGAGCCGTGATTCTGTCCACTCATGTGATATGTTAAAATAGGATTTAATTCACTATGAATTTATCTTTAATATAGGCAAAATTGAGTGGTTTTGGAATATGACCTTCTGTGGACAAAGTGATAAACAAACTTTTCTGTTTATTAAAGATAGGAGGTGTGATGTTAAACTGGATTAATAGCAATGATTTGGAGAGTGTAACGTGACAGTGTTGCGTCTGTGCTGAGATATGAATGTTGCTTTACTCATGGAAAAATGTTTCTGGTATTTTTACCAAAAAAAAGTATGTAGCAAGGATGGTGATTGAGTTTATCTTTAGAGTTTGGTCTGCCTAAAATCTGTTCTCTTTCTGTCTTTTAAGTCTTATCTTTCTGTGCTCATGTTTGCTCATGGCCATCTCTAAAATTTCAGTGGCAAATGAATTGTTACTAATTTGTCTAGAACTGTAAAACTCATAGAAAGAAATGTAGTTTCTCTAATCTGCTTTATTTCTTAATACTGCAAAACTTTCAAACACATATGCAAATTCAAGTGAACTCTAAGAAGTCTGAAAGACATGTGCCAAAATTAGGGTGAACTTAGACTAAATTTGCAGATGACTAGAAGTGAACAGGAGAAGTTAAATAGCAACATGCTACTTAAAACAATGGGTATCTCCTTTTCATAAGCCAATGTATATTTTCCTGTGCGAAACTGCAAATCATACAGAATTGATCATTTTGAAGAACTGGGAAATTACCCGTTATCCTGATACTTTTCCTTTCAGGTGAAGATTCTTAAATTCATATAGAGCGTTATTGTTTGCATTTTTAGTTCTTGAAACTGCATCATTTGTCTAAAGGGCATGAGAGTTTCTTGTGATACTTGGGAGCTTCTTCACTGACTTTTTACTGTTCTGCTTCTTTAAAAATATACAGTCAGCTTTGTTATTTTTTGTACTTGGATGTCCTGTAACACATACAGTAAAAGCGGGCTCCACAATGTATGGGAGGTATATGCTTGTACTACCTTGTTACTATTACTTTATCTTGGAAGACATCCAGTACTTCATTCAGATACATTTTTGAGGGCTGAAAGAGCATGACCATGCCTGTTGATTCTAATGAATTTCCTAGCAACCATTGTTCCTTGTTTTTTCCCTTGTATTTTTGTTACATACCTTGTTTCCACAGTTTCCAATAATCTGAAAAACATTCCTGTCTTGGGAACTAATGGCATCTCAAAGCATTAACTCTCAGCAGTGGCATGGACACTTCTGTTCCATCTTGTACAATATCAGTGAGCTGCAAGTCACAGGACAATTACAGATAGGAAGTGGGGAGGAACTAGTCAGCCACATCACATGGGCTCACCAGCTCAAAGCACATTAGTTTGTTATGTTGCCCCTTCACATGATATAATCCTGATTTTGACATTATGTTATACTGACCTTTAAGTTTACTGAATAAAGAGAACAGTTATGTAACCGGGATCAGCTAAACCAAACAGAACAAAAATATGAAGAGATGGAATCCAGACCTAGGAAAATACTATTACAGAAATATAAACTGCTGCTCACAAATTTTGTTGGCTGGAGACTTTTGTTACAGTGTTAAAAATGTTTTCCTGTAAAAGAGAGCCTCCAAGTATGGTCTAGTTCCTTTTAGTCTTCTGTCATAACAAGATAACTTCTTACTGTTCTGTCAGAAAGAGATGCTAAATGGTCCGTGAGTCCATGTGGGGATAAGAACAGATGGGCAGAGGCATGTGTTAGTGCTTTATTTCCTTTTTTAAAGATACCTTAAATACCAGCAGGTGCAATATGCTTTTAAGTAGAGTAGGCCCTGATTAGCTGAAAATAGCTAATGCGATTTAAAAACATCGTCCTCCTGAGAGCAGGTATTTCTGGAAATACTCCCCGAGTAGAGTGGGAAGGAGGGCTAGGCACAGTTGAGTAGCCAAAGAGAGGGCTCTGAAACCAGCTAAGATTACTCTGGGTTGGGTCCTGGATTTCCTATAGGTTGAGTATGTCCCTAAAAAGATCAATATACAACAAGTTCAAGAGGAAGAGGACTGAGGACAGGAAAGAGCTATGGAGGTGATTGCAAGATCTAGCTGAGTACAGGGGAACCCTTTAGGAGAAGTCGAGAAGGAGAGCAGTGTGGGATCAGAGCAAAGATAGTACATCTCACCCAAGAGAAGCTCATCCTGTCACGGTCCTTCTCTCCTGACCAAGCTTGTTTTAGTCTTCCAAAGGCTCTGTATCTCCAACTCTGAACTCTCTAAGACTTCTCCTTTCTTCCTATTCTTTTATAGTTTTCAACTACTTACTGCTTTTTTCCATGCTGTGTGGTGTTTGTAGGTAGAAGACCTTAAGGTAAGAGTGACTTTAGTCTTAAGTAGGCTGAATGACCCCCTAGTAGTTAGGCTACAGTGGGAGAGCAAGTGCTGCCAAGGCAGCTCAGGGCTGTCTTGACAGGCCATGGAGGTAGGTGCACACATACTGCACAGTCTGCTCTAGGAGTTCACCCCAGAAAGCTGCAACCCAGCTAGCTGTAGAGCTTAGCTTAGCTGGCCCTAGTAGCAATCAGCCTTTGGGTTCATAGCTTTGCTGTAGAAGCTGCAGAGCTGTAGGCACCCAGGATGACTCTGCACTGTGGCTGGACCTCAGAGAGGCCCTTTGAGAGAGAAAAAAAGGCTGAGGTCTGATTTCAGTGGGTCCAGCATTTCACTTTGAAGGATTTTTGCTGCCATATGCAAATAAGTGGAGTTCACTTTTATTGTATCAGAATACACAAGTACTTGAAGCATAGTCTCTGCTAGACAGCCTTACACCATGACAGATGAGCTTCTCTGGGAAGCTCCATGAGCAGTTGAGACTGTGAAGAACTCTTAGACTTTAGTTTTCCCATCTGAGCCATTGTGAAGATCAGGCCCTGGGAAGGAGGGAAATCTGAAATGAACACACAGTGAATGTTTTGCTCAGAGAAGGGTAGCAATACACTTGTTTACACCCTCTCTCCCCAGCTTCCTTTTGAATGGTAAGCAGAATGCCTCAGAGACCATCTCTTGGAATTCTTCATTAATAATTTTGCTCTCTGGCAAGAGGGCAGTCATTTAAAAGCCTTTTTTTTTTTTTTTTTTTATTTACAGTATTCAAATCTATCACTGGAATATACATAAGAACTCCGGAAGCAAGGAGACCTGAAATATGCTTGAAAACCAGACAGAAACAGTATTAAGTGGAATAGTTTTCTTTTGTATTATAGAAACAAAATTCTGCCATCCAGCAGCAATGTAATTAGTGTATGTTTCAGATGTTGTGTGCACCCTCCAAAGTCTTGCCCCTACCAGCAATGCTCTTCTCCTTAAGTCCTCATTTCTAGTGTAGTTTGTGTTATTTAAATATGACAGTACTTTTAGAACAGACTGACACAGCACTCTAATGTTGTACCTACCTTATTTCAGCTGCATATCACTTCTACATGGTATTTTGAGCCATTTTCTTTGTTCTCTATTTGCTGTTCTATCGACTGCCTTGACTTGCAGATATGCTTCACTACCCATTGATTGTATCTAATGTTTTCCCTGGTCTTTTCCAATGTTGTTATTTTTCCACTTCATACTCTTCTCTTCCATTTACTTGATTCTTGTCTTCAGACCTTACGTCCTTCCTGATATCATCAGATTGCATTCTACTGAAGGATAGGAGCTGTCAGGGCCTTATAGATGATCTCAGTACTTAAAAAAAAGAGATAATAATAGTTCTTGCACCTATGCATCAGTCATGGATCAACAAAGTCATTCATAAAGAGCTAGTAATTTTCGTTTGTTTGTTGGTTTGTTTTTACTTTAAAATCACAATGGAAGATTTAAATCTCTTGCTTCCCTCATTTAACAAAAAAAAAAAAATAAATTGATTACTGTGTCTTATGAGAACCTAATGTGGAAGAGATTTCTGGCAATAGACAACTAGGAAAAAAATTGACAAGTTCATATTTACGAAAGTATAATGAAGTTTTGTTCATGAGGGGAAGTAGTCAATGGAATAACTTAAATTAGGGACTTGAAGGCATTTATTTTCCCTTCTAAAAAAATATGATACAGCTGGGAATTCAGACCTGTCGTGCTGAGGATGTATTGCTGACAGAAGTCAAACATGATCATCTATGTGTTCCACACTATCTCTGAACAGTTGTCTTGAACTAAAGATCATGATGTGGTCATGGCACATGTAGATAGAAGCTACAACTCAATAGAAATTAATTTGCAGAAATGGATCTTGCAAGCAGAAGTATAAGAGAAATCTGAGTGTGAGATATCTGACTGTTCACATCTGAATGTGAAGTCTTTAGTTTAAAAAGTTTGGATGTGAGAGAAGTCACTTCCCAGGATTTCTCTGTACTCTGCAGTGTTCTTTCTACTTCAGTAACTGTTTTTCCCTAATGACATCCTGAGTGAATCTACCTGTTGCTGTCTTCTAAGGACTGTGGCAGATAGTACTTCTGCCTTTGTTCTACCTTCCTATTCCAATTTTTCCTATTCATGTGATTCAACTCTGTAGCGATGCCTTTGAAATAGGCTTCTCCATGTCTTTAAGATCTTCTGTTTTTTCCTTTCATTCAAGCTCTTTAGCCAACATACTATCCATCACTTCTCTCACCTTAACAAGGTGAAATATGTGGGCCCAAAAGCTAATTTCTTCCCCCTTTCCTTCAAAAGTTTTCTGAATGAGAACCTCAGCTGGTGAAAATCATTGTAGTTTGAAAGCTGTAATTGCAGAGTTGTAATTAATGTTAGCACTAATGATCTAATGATTCTCTCACTCCGTCCTCTGTTTTCCACCTGTTTGCATCCATACCTGAAAACACTGCCATCGTTTTCATTGCCCAGCACTGAACTTCCATTTCTCTTTCTGGAAGAGTAATGCAGTAGCAACAGTCTATAGCAATGTTAAAGAGAGGAAGGTGAATCTCTCAAAAAAAAAAAAAAAGAAAAAAAAAAAGGTAAACATGCAAATTAACTCAAAGAAGATTGATACAAAAGAAGACTAAGTCACCTATGCATGAAAGAAATGTAGAGAAGTCAGATGAATGGGCAGCAGCAAATATTGCAAGGTGTTGTAATCTTGCATTCTAAAAACCTCCCTCTCTTAAAAAAGTCTACTCAAAGCTGTTATTTATGTCTTACGTAGGTAAGCATATTTATGACACTGGGGATAATATCAGTTTCCATGTTCCTGTGGAGAACTCAAAGCTTTAGTTCTAGTTCCATATAGCATTGCTAGTGTGTGTAGTCCATTGCCAAATACCTACACAACTATCTTAAAAGCTCAGAACTTCCTAGCAACAAGTCTGTTCTTTTCTTCACCAAGAGTAGCTGAATGCCTTACACAGCAGCAGATTGCCAATAAGATTAAATATTTTTGTGATGTGCAGAGCAGACCAGCTTTTTTTCATTTTTCATGAAGATTCATTTTTATACTTTAGATGGTATCCTATAATCACAGCTCATTCATAATATGCGGCTCTGGCCATGCAAGCATTTTTTTTCCAAAAACTTTTCCAAATCACAATGGTGATGAAATGGAGCTCCTTGTGAAGAATGACCACCCACCCACTTTGCAGAATGATAACAATTTGGTGTGCTTGGCTTTGTTTTGCAATTTGACTCAACTGCTTTGCTTTCTAAGTGCTTAAAAAGCATAAAAAATAAGAGGATATTACAAGTATCTAATGTTGTACATTACATTTGTATGCATACCAGAGTATAAATATGTGGGACATGTGCCTGGACTGTTAATCAATTTCTTTATTAAGCTTTTGAAACAGTATGAATATATGAATAATACATTATTTCATAGCATACTGTTCACTTTATTTAAAAACTTGGTGCTCCATGATTAAACACCCATGTTTTTTATCCTCTATATGTAGATATTTCGGAGTGGTTTTCACAAGAGATTTATTGGAGTATCTGAAACAATTCTAATAAGCAGCAACCCATTGAATCTGCCACTTCAAGAATAGAGCTGGTAGCAAAGCATCTGCACAACTGCAGAATCTATCTCCAGCAATAATTTCAGATTAAGTGTTTTGTAGTTGCTTACAAAGCACCCTCTGCTGTTTGAGCTGCTACATGCTTTGTAAATGAAGCTGCATTTTGGAAAGATCATAAACCTATTTGGGAGGCCCAGTAATAGCCACAAAAATATCCAGAGACAATCTTATGAATCTTGTACCTATAATACATGTTGTATGACTTGTATTTAGAAGTGTCACGGTGTTAAGACGTTGTGAAATCAGTAGCTTGTTTGCTTATCCAAGTAAGAGCAAAGCTGAAACACAAATTCAGTACATGGGACAAAAGCTTCCATGTTTGGTTGCTAGATTGGAAGAATAGCAATGAATTCTCCCCCATTGCAAACACATATCCTCTCTTGAAACTTGTATTCCATGTGATAGGACTACAAAAAATGGTCATCAACTGCTTAACACAATCATTATTTCATGGTTATGGCTTGTGGATTTAAGCTTTGGGTGGATCTTGCTTGGTATTGGAAGTCTGTAGATGGACTAAAAGAGAGGTTTTTCTGTACCTTGTAAAGAAATGTAAATGCTGGTATGTACAGCTGTTTTTTCAAAGCCCCTATGAAGTACTGTGCAGTGCATCTTTCTCCATTTGTGTATCTGTTCCTGTGACTGTCAGAAGTCAGTGGGACCCTGCAGTAATGCACAGATTCCAAATGAGAACAATAAACAAGATATTTCACACATTGAAGGTCTTGGTTTTCTTAGTCAATTTACACTGACCGAGAATGTATTACAAAGTCAAACTGGGGGTTCTCCTGAAAATTGGAAGGATAAGTCTGAAGAAACAGGGATGGGGAGATCTGCTATGGCTAGATAACCTGTAGTGAAGGAATTGTATCTGTCCCTGAAGTTGATGACTATCTGGTATGTACTGAATGTCACTGAAATGAAAGGAACAAAACATTTGCTTTAAAAAATAATTTACTCTCCATGTTGACTTCAAGGGCACTTGTTGATATGCCTTGGTGTGATTGAGCATGTCTAATTAATAGAGCTGCTTGGGAATTTTGCTAAGAAAAATCACTTCAAAAGAAAAAGCCATTTCTGCAGAAATTGTAATTTTCCGTGAGAGAAATGAAATAATCAAAACAAAATACATTGTTGAAAGCTATTGAAAATCAAAGCACTTCAGTTTCTTGAACTGAACACAAATATAATTTCAGTTTATCTCAGATACTGGGAGACACTACAGCAAATACTTTTCTAAGGTTTAACTGTTTAAATTGCATTTGTGCTTTTTGGTCACCAAACTTCTACTGAACCAGGTGATCTTACTGCTGAACATCTGACTCAGAAGGAGTACCTCATTATGGTGCTTTATGGTAGTCACCTGAAACCACAAACGATTCTTGACATTTTGGATCAACATATATGAAAGACTGAGTTGTTAGAAATATTCAGTACTGATCTAGCTCTGCTCCCATGGACATCACTGGGAACAAGTCAATTTGACTTCAATCAGAACAAAGTCAGGCTGATGTTGAGTTGTTCTGAGATCTCCACCCTATGTCTTACCCATTGCATTAATTAATTATTGCTCAAGTTGCAGCTTAATTTAATAATGACTTCCAAAACATGATGATTGTTGCTATATTTCCTTATTTACCATCTCCTTGTCAGTTTACCAGCAACGTGGAAATATAATGATGTCTCAGTAGCATAATTTTCCATATTTTTCCCCTAGAATCTACTTTTCTGTAACATAATGTCAGCTCTGTGTATGAGAAACCTTGTAATAACCTTTTGTATATCTCATTTAGTCTACAGGTGTCTCTCTGCAGGTCACTTTCTGTGTATTTTAAGCAACCTGAATAATCACATAATTTGGATGTTAACAATACTGTGTTCCTAATTCAAGAAGTATTCTATACATAGAATAAATCAGCAAGGGGGAGGAAAATAAAGAAAAAATCCAAAAGGACAATATTTATAGAGACTCTTTTACCAATGCACATCTGTTTGCTTAAAAAAAACCAACCCACACAGACAACCAGTTACCAGCGATACCTGTATTTGTTTTTAGCGGTGGGTAACCTTATTTTTTACTTAGTACTGTTTACAGTAGATGTCTCTCTCTTTCAAGAGGTAAAATGGACAGCTCATCCTCCTTTGCACACCAACATAGAGAAGTCAGGTTTTTAAAAACTGACACTGTTTATGGGACACGTGCTGGAACATGGTCATCTATATTATGGTTAACTCAGGCCTTTGCACAGTTTTGGCTCAGGCCAACTTGCAGTCAGCCAAACAACTCCCTTGCATGACTCAAGAGGCAGCATAGACCAAAAGCTGCCAAAGGGAAGTATGGGTGTCATCAACCAGTTCTGGCAGCTTAGAGAGCTTAGGATCTGGCTGGAGACTGAATATGGCAGCTGGACTTGGAGCATGAGCTGCAACTGCTCAGTTACCTGGTGCAGATGTAAAGTAAGATATGCAAATTGTTGTAAGGATGGGAAGTATAAGGTAGTCTGCATGGGAGACAATGTTACATAGCCTTGTGAAAGGCTCTGAGATGTGATAAATAATTGTGGTGAAAAAGGCATACATAATCATTTCAACAAAACAGAACGATGTATGTGACAATCATGGCATTGCTTAGGTTGGGACGGACAGACCCTGGAGGGAGCCTCAGGCTCACCTCCTGCTTATACCAACTCCAGTACAGCAGAGCGCTGAGGGCTTTGTATCATCAAGGTGTGAGTATCTCCAGGGATGGAGTTCCCACAGTCTCTATGGGCAACCTGCTCCAATATTTGATTACTTTCATCCTAATTTTCCCCTCTATTAGGTTGAAGTTTCCTGTGTTCCAGGTAGTGACTGCTGTTTCTCCTCCATGCCAACCTGTACCTCTGACTCTTTTCTACATGCTCCTAATACATAGTTTCAGACAGCAAAAGGATCCCCCTCAGACATTTCTTCTTAAGGCTGAGCAAACCCAGCTCCCTCAGCCATTTCTTGCAATCTATGTGTTCCAGGTGGTGGTCTGTCACTAGACTTAGTACAGTATGTCGATACATTTCTTTTGCTGAGGAGCTGCAAACAGGACAAAATGTCCAGATGTGGTCTCACAAGTGCTAGATAGAGGGCCGGGATCACTGTTCTGGAGCTGCTGGATACACTTTCATCTACACTGATGTAGCCAAGGATGTACATGGCTGCCTTTGCTGCAAGGGCATCCTGCTGATGCCTGCTCAGATTGCTGGTAACCAGGACCCACAGGTCTTTTTCTGCAAAGTTGCTTTCTAGCTTTCCATGACTTTATCAGGGACAGAAATAGAGCTGACATAAAACAACAGAAAGGCCTGGGACATAAGAATCACACCTTACATTGGTAACGCTAAAATCCGCATTCCCTAAGGTCTGGATTTAGTTTTCTCCAATCATCTCAGTATCAGTGACCACATTGTGTTTCACTGGGATACCCAGTATACAGAAATACCATGCCTGTGAGCCTGCAAATTACAAGACACAAAATCTCTCTGATATATGACCAACCATTTTACCATTCTTTCCCTTCACTCAAGCAGTGCTTGAATGAATGAGGTGAATCATCCCTGTGCTACAACATATGGAGCAATTCTCAGAGTAAGCGTTCATTGATGTGGTCCATCATTCATAAAGCTTCCCAGTAGAGAAGACGCTTGGTCAGTGAAATCAAAATTGATGATCTGTGTTCTGCAGCAGAGTTTAGATTGATCTCAGTCTCAGCATAATCAAATTACCATTGCGCTGGTTTTAAAATGGATAGAATAAAGCCTAGTATAATAAGGCTTTTCTTGTACACTTCAGGCTATTGATCATGCTAGAGCAAAGAGAGGAGAAGATTGGTGTAAAATGGTAGTAAATCAGAATAGCAGCATTTTACGTGAGTCTTGTTCTGACATAAGTAATAGCACAGGATTCTCTGCTACTGAGGCTGAACTCCGCACATTTTATTTATTAAGGTCGAAACAGAAACAACTGACAGAGGAACAGATGTCCCAGTTTCTCACAAAACTAAAGATTTAAATTCTTGCAAAAATGTTTTAATTGAAAGATGGTGGTTATGTGTGGGGGGAAAGCCTAATCTTGAAATGGAATTAATATAGGTGTACTGTGGCCTAAACAACATATTTTTTTCCCTTCTTCACAAAAAACAAACCCAAACTTCCATCACAAGATGTTTTACCTATACATCTTGAAGATGCTTTGTTTACTTCCTGTCTCCCTGGGAATAACTGGGACACCTAACTAAAAATAATGCTGAGAAGAATTTTTATTTCAGGGATGATAGTATGTCGGCTTTTTGAATTTTACAATGCAGTCTTATGAAAGGACTAATTAAATTCCTCAGGCCTGTGGATGTTTGGACTGTGGGAAAGCTTGGTGAGCCTAGCTAGAAAATAATAAATGCTAATAACAACCCACAACCCTAACCACAACCCACAGAAGGCAGCTTCTCTGCCATAAGGCCAAATTTTGAGGACCTTATCTAGATCATAGTTGGAGTAAGTCCCATTTTCCTTACTAAAATTTACCAGTTTAAGGACACCAGGATTTCTACCCTTGATTCAAAGGAGATATTGTCAATAAAGTTTCTCGCTAGGCTCTGTGACCCTCAGCTGGTAAAATGAATCTTATATTCACATAAATATACCCTAAACATGCAGGAATATTTTAATCTGAGTCTATAAGCGATCCCAAGATAAAGGGCTGGCTGGTGCATCAGTTCCATGGGAAGAAAATCTTTTTGCTCTTGAACAGGCACCAGAAATAACCTCAGGCTGGATCAGCAGGTGGTGGAGTAGTAACTCAGTCACTAAACAAAGGCAGATATGCCTAAAATTGCTGACTGTTGATGCTGCCCAGAGAAAAGAGGCTTTAGATCTGCAGAGATACTTGTAAGGATCTTTAAAAGAGGCAAGGTGCTGGAATGACTAAAATGGCTTTCTGCAGTTCTTGGACACCTCGGAGAAGAGAAGATGGAGGGCACGTCCCCAGGCAGGGTCAGCAACAGCTGGCACAGCTGCTCAGAGATGAAGGGGCAGCATGGTGCTCCTGTCCAGCTGTCATACTCTCACTTTTAATTAGCAGTGTAAAAAGGAGGCCATTCTGAAGTATTTCTACTTTCATTTCCATTATTGGATATTTAACAGCTGAGGGAGGGAGAAGGCGAAATTCTGGTCTTAAGCATGCGATGGTATAAAAAGCTGCCAAAAAACATCATGGTTACACTCAGTTTGATTGAACAATCCAAAATATTTGCAGTTCAGCATTGCCAATTAAAAATACTTGCCAATTATCAACTGCTTGTAGTGGGAAAAATGTTCATTAGCTTACAAATCAAATTGTGTGTTATATCCAAATAAATCTGTATTAATAGCTTAGAAGGAAGTGATTATCTTCCCTACCTTTGGGATAGTTTGCTTAAAATACTATTAATGACAATAAGAAATCATGATGATCTACAAATAACAGATATGCAGTAACTAGAAACCATGGTGTGTTCTCCTAGTTTCTTACAATTGCCAAAACCTCCAGGGTGAGTGCTTACTAATAAACAATAAAGGGATACATTTATAGACAAGGTGGAATGATTTAATTTCGTTAGTTCAGACTCAGGGGGGTTTGTTACAGTGATAAAGTCTTCAACAAGAGGATGTTGTATTCCTGTTGTTCCATGTTTACACAAACACTAAGAGTGAAATTTTGTTCATCGTTCTGTTTTTTTTAAATGAATCTTTAAATCTAGAGATTCCTGTTGAAATTGAAACAGGAAGGAATACAGCAAAACTATCAAACAGAACAACAAGCCATTATCACCGCAAATAGATCATTTTAGTTGCCATGGGTAACCAGTGCCGGTAAGGTATTCAGGCACTGCAGCCTCCAGCACTGATACCCTGCTTTGAAAGTGCTGACTGTGCGTCACATTGCAAACTTCAATAATTATTATGTGTAGGAGGGTGGTGGCACCAACAGGATATATACTTGTAATGACTCATTCTTTAAATAGCTTAATTTATCATCCTCAAACAAAGAGGGAGGGATTTATCTAACATGAGGCAGTTTGATAAGCCTGAATTATTAATAAAATGAAATAACAGCAAGGCAGGAAAATCTGGACAAATACACACACACACATATAAAAGCTTAATGACAGTAAGACTGAAGGAAAGTGCTTTGGCAAAAGTATAAAGCATAAAACAAGAAACATACAGAAGTAGCATCACAAGTCTGCAGAAACGCTCAATTTATTCATGCTAATGTGCAAATGTAAATAGCCAGCAGGTAAAGTGTCTGTAAATGCAACTCAAGGACATCCAGGCTTTCACAGACCACTGACACTGGATGTGCTCAGCATAGTAGTTTCAATTAGGCAGCGCTTTATTTCTTTCATAGAAAGAAACACAAGATCACAAAAACTAAGAAGGATCATAGTTTGAAGAGAAAGCACCCTAAGGAAACTTTTATCTTCTGTCAGGAAATATAGATAACTTGGTATGTAGCACTCTTTCTTCTAAGGCAAAATTGAATAACACACACTGTTCTCCCCACCACATGAGCAGACCTAGTAGCATAAAGGTGGATGTGTGCATGATGTGACATTGACATGGTCAATCATTCATCAAGGTGATTGCACAGTTCTTGTTCATTTGGTTTCAAAGCAGACTTCTAACAAGAATCATAGAGATTCAGGCTGAAAGGTTCCTTCCAGCTGGGGACCCAAAGACAAGGATAGAAAGAAGGTACCCAACAGCCCCCCATTCTCTGCTCACTTTCTGGGGACAAGAATCAGAGGCACAAAGAGAAGAGAACAGCAGAGACCTTGTTCCAGGTTCCCAGCTGAAATGGTAAAGGACCAAAGTGCATGTCTATGTCTGTACAGGTATCTGTATCTCAGAAAACAAAACATCTAGTTCAATTTGCCACATTGAGACAGGATAATAAAGGAGGACAAGAAGACACAAATGACTTTTGAGAGCTGTCTGTCTCCAGTGATAGAATATAGACCCACTTGGTTAGCAGGGCCTCTTTCTCCACTTCCAAGAAGCATATTTTTTTCCCCTCAGTAAGTTCCTTCATCTTCTCTGCTGAACATACCTCCTCAACCCTCCCCCTAAAGCCATGCAAAGTAAGAGATCGCTATCCTCTTGCCAGCCCCCTTTATGGCTGAAGTCCTTCCTGCTGTGTTGCACATTAAGCTTCTCTTCAGATTCAGCCCTTCTGCCACCACCTTTGCCTTGTGGGTCATTTTTTCAAAGCTTTTCTTTGCTGCTGTTCTTTCAGAGACCTCTACGTTGCACTTTCTTGCATTTATGAAAGTCCAATGCTGGATGTGCTACTTCAGCTGCTGCATCACTGGCTGCATCAAATATAACAGCTCTCTCATATCTGTCATTCAGCATTTCTGTTAACACATTAAAGTAGGAGATTCACCTTTTCTTACCGTGACATTGTTTTGACTTATGTTTAGTTTGTGAGCTGTTAAAAGTCTCAGATTGTTCTGCCACACTGCTAACAGTATAAAGTTATAAGTACAAATTATTTGTACTTGCCTTAACTGAATTTCAAATTGCTGTATGTTGAGGTCATTTCAATTTTTTGTCTTTTGAATACTTATGTCCTTTCACCCGATGCTTTGTTGTTGTTGTTGTTGTTGTTGTTTTTTACAAGGGTTGTCATACTTAAATTTTACATATGAATTATTTTTTTTTCCCCAAAATCTAGTTGGCAACATTGACTAGAACTGGCATAAAATAGATTACCCAGTGATCTTTCCCCACCCTCCATCCCAAGTAATTTTCTGGTCAATTATAAATGAACCTGATAGAGGTTAAATGTAGAATGTAATTATTTAGCTTGCGTATGGGGGAGACACAGAAGACAACGTCAAAAGCCTTCTTAAATTGAGATATATCACATCTGTGGTTTCCATCATACCAGTTAGGTCAGTTAGCACACTAAAAAAAAAATAATCTTGTATGATCTACTCTTGCTAAATCTACATTGCCTGCTTTAATCACTTTGCTGCCTTTTACGTCACTTGCCAATAGTTCCAACAATAGTCTTCTGTCTGAAGGAAAGAAGCCAGAGAGTCATTGTCAATGGGGTGGAGTCTAGTTGGAGGCCTGTATCTAGTGGAGTGCCTCAAGGGTCAGTACTGGGGCCAGTATTATTCAATATACTCATCAATGATTTGGACGAGGGAATAGAGTGTACTATCAGCAAGTTTGCTGATGACACCAAGCTGGGAGGAGTGGCTGATATGCCAGAAGACTATGATGCCATCCAGTGAGACCTGGACAGGCTGGAGAATTGGGCAGGGAAAAATTTAATGAAATATAACAAGGGCAAGTGTAGAGTCTTGTATCTGGGCAGGAACAACCCCAGGTTCCAGTATAAGTTGAGGAATTACCTATTAGAAAGCAGCACAGGGGAAAGGGAGCTGGGGGTCCTGGTGGACAGCAGGATGACCATGAGCCAGCACTGTGCCCTTGTGGCCAAGAAGGCCAATGGCATCCTGGGGTGTATTAGAAGGGTAGTAGTTAGTAGGTCGAGAGAGGTTCTCCTTCCCCTCTACTCTGCCCTGGTGAGACCACACCTGGAATAGTGTCCAGTTCGGGGCCCCTCAGTTCAAGAAGGACAGGGAACTGCTGAGAGTCCAGTGCAGGGCAACAAAGATGATTAAGGGAGTGGAGCACCTCCCTTATGAGGAAAGGCTGAGGGAGCTGGGTCTCTTTAGTTTGGAAAAGTGGAGACTGAGCAGTGTCCTTATTAATGTTTACAAATATATAAAAGGTGAGTGTCAAGAGGATGAAGCCAGGCTCTTCTCAGTGACAACCAATGGTAGAACAAGGGGTAATGGGTTCAAACTGGAACACAGGAAGTTTCCCTTAAATTTGAGAAAAAACAACTTCACGGTAAGGGTAACAGAACACTGGAACAGGCTGCCCAGGGAGGTTGTGGAGTCTCCTACTCTGGAGACACTCAAAACCCGCCTGGACATCTTCCTGTGTAGCCTCATCTAAGTGTTCCTGCCCCAGCAGGGATATTGGACTAGATGATCTTTTGAGGTCCCTTCCAATCCCTAACATTCTGTGATTCTGTGAATTTGTTCTAACATTCTCAAGGGCTTTAAATTACATCAGTCTATAATTCCTGAGGCTGACCATGGTCACTTTTTTGAAGGTGGGTATATTACTTGCCTTTCTTTAGTCTTATGGGACTTTCCCTAACTTATCCTCTCCTTGAAAGATACTGGTCAACATCTCAGAGACAGCTCCAAGGCCTTGCTGAAGTGTTCTGCAGTGACTCATTAGGGCCTCCCGAGTTTAATACAACTATCTTATCTAAGATCTCCTAATTTAGGTTTTCTCTAGCATATGCTATCAATCTCAAGGAAGCAATGTGCTCTGGCAACACAATCATTTGTTTGCATTGGTCTCAGTTTTATCTATGTTCAGCATTACCATGAATGGAACTTCTTGTAGTCAACAATTTTACCACAAGCCATGGAGTGGAAAGCAGTGATTTCACCTTTTCTTTCTGAACTCTTGATTGCACTCCTCTTTTCTGAGCTGGCAGAAATTTTATTACTTATGTCATTAAGATTTAACCTGATTTTTAATTTCTAGTTTTCTTGGGGTTTTGTTTGCTTGTGGGTTTTGTTTATTTGTTTAGTTTGGGGGTTTTTTTTGTTGCTTTTGTTTGTTTCTTTGTTTTGTTTGTTTGCTTGTTTGTGGTTTTTTGTTTGTTTTGGTTTGTTTGTTCATTTGGTTGATTTTGGTTGTTTGTTTTTTGACAAATATAACGAGTGGAGTGCAGTAACTTTTTCTGCATCACCCAGTATTATCATTTTCCATGTAAGACTAGATAGTTACTTCTTTTTAGTTTTCTTCTTATTTCTGGTACAGTTTTACTCTTATTCTTGAAAGAATTTTGTGCTTTCTTTCTTTCTTCTTTCTGTTTTTTAACTTGACATGCTTTCCACATTTTATACTTGTCTTTCATTGGATTTTTTCCTATTTTTTAGATGCTTTTAAAATTCTTCAAATCACCAAAGAGTAACTAAGGCAGCAATACAAACCTGACTCCTATTCGTATATTTTGGGGCAGTTAACCTATGTACAGGAATCGCTTCATCTCACAGGGTGCATTAATTTTCACATTACCTTATTAAGAAGCCTTATCTACATGTCCTGATTTTTTTTTAATATATTATTAATTTTCTTTTTTTCCAACACTTAATTTTCGTGAGAATAATGATTTTATTTCTCCATGCTAATTTTCAGCAATGCTGTTTTTCCTCACTTTCCGTTCCTGACCAATCATTTCATCACAAGCCTGTATCTAGGCTCTGCTGCTTTTACAAAAGATATTTTCCCTTTGGAGACTTTGAAAGTCATCCACCTCTACTAGTAAGGAGAAAGCTTAGAAATATTGGTTCTGAGTTGGCTAATGTTTAAGCTAAGACTAGCTTACCATTTGCAAATCTAAGTCCCACCTCATCTTTCATGAAGTTGATACACGCTAAAAAGTCTTAAGATGCAAAGCTTTAGTTGCTTTGGGTTAAGTGCCCAGGAACTGTTGTTCTGTGTTGAACTTATACCTATTTTCTTACAATTATAGAGTCATAGAATGGTTTGGGGTGGAAGGGACCTTAAAGATGACCTAGTTCCAACCAACCCATCATGGGGAGGGACACCTTCCAGTAGACCAGGTTGCTCACAAGCCCATCCAACTGGCCTTGAACACTTACAGGGATGGGTCAACCACAGCTTCTGTGGGAGGCCTATTCCAGTGCCTCACCACCCTCATAGTGAAGAATTTCTTCCTTATATCTAACATAAATCTACCCTCTTTCAGTTTAAAGCCATTACACTTTGTCCTATCACTACATGCCCTTGTTAAACATCCCTCTCCATCTTTTTTGTAGGCTTCCTTTAGGTACTGGAAGGCTGCTTTATAGAATCATAGAATCTTTTCAGTTGGAAATGACCCTCAGTATCAACAAGTCCAGCCATAACCTAATCTAACTCTAGCACTAAACCATGTCCCTTAGAACCTCATCTAAACACCTTTTAAACACCTCCAGGGATGGTGACTCCACCACTTCCTTGCTTTAAGGTCTATTCAGAGCCTTCTTTTCTCCAGGCTGAACAATCCTAAGTCTTGCAGCCTGTCTTAATAGAAAAAGTGTTCCGGCCTTCTGATCATATTTGTGGCCTTCTTCTGGACTTGCTCCAACAAGTCTGTGGGCTTCTTATGATGAGAACCCCAGAGCTGGATGCAGAACTGCAGGTGGGCTCTCACGAGAGTGGAGCAGAGCGGGAGAATCATCTTCCTCGACCTGCTGGTCACACTTCTTTGAATGCAGCCCAGGAGACAGTTGACTTTCTGGGCTGCAAATACACGTTACTGGCTCATGTTGAGCTTCTCATCAACCAACAACCCAAAGTCCTCCTCCTCAGGTATGCTCTCAATCCATTCTCTGCCCAGTCTGTATTTGTGCTTTGGATTTCCCTGGCCCGTGTGCAGGACCTGGTACTTGGCCTTGTTGAACTTCAAGAGGTTCACATGGGCCCACCTCTCAAGCCAGCCAAGATCCCTCTGTTTGGGATACCTTCACTCCAGCGTGTACACCACAACACACCACACCACATAGCTTAGTGTCATCGTCAGACTTGCTGAGGGTGAACTCAATCCCACTGTTCTTGTTACTGGCAAAGGTGTTAAACAGCATCAGTCCCAAAACTAACCCCTGAGGTACACCACTCATCACTGGTCTCCACTTGTATACTGAGCTGTTTACCAGAGCTCTTTGAGAGCAATTCCTTATCCACCAAGTGTTCCATCTGTCAAATCCATGTATTATCCATCTGTCAAATCCAATTTAGAGACAAGGGTGTCATATGGGACAGCGTCAAATGCTTTGCATAAGTCCCGGTAGAGTAGGTCAGTTACTCTTTCCTTGTCCACCAGTGCTGTAAACCCATCGTAGAAGGCCACCGAATTTGTCAGGCATGATTTGCCTTTATTGAAGCTATGTTGGTTGTCACCAATCACCTCTATTTTCCACGTGCCTTAGCATATTTTCCAGGAGGATCTGCTCCATGATCTTGCCAGGAACAGAGTTGATGCTGACTGGCCTGTAGTTCCGCAGGTCTTCCCTTTTTTCCCTTTTTAAAATTTGGGTTATGTTTCCCCTTTTCCAGTCAGTGGGAACTTCACCAGACTGCCATGACTTCCCAAATATGATAGACAGTAGCTTAGCAACTTCAGCTGCCAGTTCCCTCAAGACTTGTGGATCTTTCTCATCAGGTCCCATGAACTTATGCACCTTCAGGTTCCTTACATCATCTCAAACTTGATCTTCTTACTTTCTTCATGCCGGCATCTTACTCTCTTTATGCCTATATTCAGTTCAAAACACTCCCAGTGTTTGCTCGATTGTCTTTACAATTAAAGAAGACTGGAAACTCATTGTTAAGTCTGTGTGGGAATGTAGATTTAAAGGCCAAAGAGGAAAAGGAGCTAAATATAGGATGGCAGTTGTCATTTAACACAGAACAGAACAAATGCACAATATCAAGGAAGAGAGAAATATGTATCAGCTTCACAGTTGACAACTGAAACAAAAATAATTGTTTCAATGCATTTAACAAATGAAAAAATTGCAAGGCTCTGGACTGGTAAATTATGGCAGCTAGCTATCAAGGTAAAATGGTAAATAGCTTCATAGACTCTTGGGAAACAATTTGTTTTAATTGTGTGCAGTCATATTCAAATCAATATCTGAAAATTCCATTGGGATGCACAGAACTGGAATAAATCAGAATTTCAGAGCAACTCAGATATTAGATTGTTGTTGTTTCAGGCTGACAGGACTTTCACATTTACATACTTTCTTGGTTCTTCTACTGTGGAATTTGCTCATATTAAATAGTTTGGTTTACTATAAGAATGAAAAGGCACTTAACATTTAAAATAAGCACAAGACTACTGCTACTGATGCTTGTGCTTTGTCCAAGTAATCATTACTATTGCCATAGGTAATGGTCCATCAGTATTTCATTATAGTCCGCTCTTTATACCTCAGACATTGAAATTCTCTACAAAACAGTTTTGGTCAGGAAATTATGAGCCTAGGGTAGAATAACAGTCATTTACTCACACAGTCAACTTAGATAAGAGCAGTAAGGACACTGGAAAAATCTTCTTGTACTTTGACAGATATACCAGTTAGATTGAGATTTGGTAAACACCTCAAACCATCTTGTGAAGAAGAAATTTGTGTGCAATTCATTAGCAGCACCAGCCAGGATGAAGAATTTTAGTAGCATGCTTACCTTTAACCTCAAGCATGTAGCAGTCAGAAAGGTCCAAGTAAGTAACTTTAAATCTGTACTGGTATCCATATACATGGTGTGTATTTGATGTGTTAATAAATAAAATATCTGAGGGAGACAAGGCTAAACTTCTCTTTCATGGCTAATCAACATTTTAGACCACATTCATGAAATATCCTAGTCAAACTTCTTATTAAAGGCATTTATTCAGGTAGTAGTATAATATTTTGCATAGGCCACTCGACTTATCCAATAAAAGTTTTACAAAACTAAAAGCATTATTTGTGAAATATTTTCCTGAAATTTATTTTTCAGCATTTTACCCCCTTCATGTAGGCATACCTCAGTATTGGATTTCGCATGCAGGACACGCTTGGGAATCACAATTGTGCACCCTGTTTTCCTGGACAAGTTGCTTGTGCTATCTACACTTTAGATATCTGTATGCCCGGTAGTGACAAGGAAATATGTCCTGTCATGTAGGACTATTTCTAGACTTAATTAAATGTTTATAAAGCAACCTATAATTAAAAAGTGTCATCAAAGTCAGACAGAAGATAGAGGAATGAAACTCAGTCCACTGGGTTTTCAACAAGGAGGAACAATGTTCTGACTTGATAAAATGACTCAATAAATATTATGAAAAAGAGAATCTGTTTATAGATGGACAAATATTGTCAAACATTCTAGCCAGCTCCAATCACCGCTATAATTTAATTCACACACAATCAATTTAGTTATTCTTATGTATATAACACCAACCTGGTGAGGAATCAAAAATAGCGGGGGACATCAAAGACAAGTAAAGTGCTCTTATCCTGTTCTGACAAGTCTCACCAACCACAAGGGTGCTTTTGCCCTGACAAAGCAATGTAGAGAGAGCTTGATATAGTATTAGGACCTAAGTAAATAAAAATCAGCTGAGAACTACTTAAATGTGAATGCTTTGCCTAACAAAAGAAAGACTGAAGAGAGTTAGGTTGGTTGCTCCAGCTGCCTTCAAATTGGCTTCTTAGACCTTTCTGATATCACACATATGAAGAACTGATTACCAGATAATCACACAGAACCACAGAATGGTTGGGGTAGGAAGAGACCTCTGGAGATCATCTAGTGGAACTCACCTGCTAAAGCAGGTTCACCAGAGCAGATCACACAGGGATTTGAACATCTCCAGAGAAGGAGACTCCACAACCTCTCTGGGCAGCCTGTTCCAGTGCTCTGGCACCCTCAAAGTAAAGAAGTTTCTCATATTCAAACGGAACGTCCTGTGCTGCAATCTGTGCCTGTTGCCCCTCATCCTATCATTGGGCACCACTGAAAAGAGTCTGGTTTTATTCTCTTTTTTAAAAAAAAATATTTCTATTGTGTCTGTCATTAGAGCGACTGAGTGTGAAACTTAACAAAGTGAAGTCTCAGCTTTCTGACTGTTCTTTATCAGAGATTAGCTATTTTCTCAAGTTTCTATCAACCAGATCAGTGTACTGTCAATTAAAAAAATTATATATATAAATTCTAGACACATCATTTGCCATTGAGTTGGAACTGAAACAATGGCATGATAATAAAAAGACATTTCATTATAAACAGAGAAGCATTTGAAGTCTCCCTAGACTGTGAAGTGATGAGTTCAGTATCATGACTGCCAACGTTTTCTGCTGCTGATTTCATTACTTGTCTTCATTTGGGCATTATCATCCCAAATGAAGATCAGGCTCTAAATTCATAGAATCCCAAAAGCCCCTTCAAAATATTTTCTTACTGTCTTACTGAAGTAAAGCAACCTTTTACAGGACTCGTGCAAGGTTTTTAAGGACAACTGAATGTCAAACTACCCTTTTAAAATATACCCTTTATTGCTTCTTATTTTTAATGAATAAATATATTTTAAACTAATTTTGTGACACTCCTAGTTAAGAATATTGCTTTCTGAGGTCTTCCGTTTTGTTTGGATTTTTTTTTAAATTCTATGTAGCAGTGAGAAATCATAAGGAGAAGTATGGGTCCAAGAGATAGCTGAACATCCTATTAGTCTCAGGAGACCAATTATAAAATCTTTATCCTAGTTGCCTGTTAATGAAAGTGTGCTAATTTGCATATCAATACCTTTGTGTTTCAGAGATATTTTTCTAAGGATTTTTTTTTTCCTGATTATAATGTGGCTCCATTTTCTCTCTTTGACATTTATTTACTTTTAATATTTTAATAAAATAAACATAGGTGTCACTTTCCACTTTTTTCAGTGTGAGTCCCTCAGCTCTCAGCTGGCCAGGTATTATTCAGCATATATTAGAGTCACTAAGTTTTGTCATTATTCATTGAACAGATTGTTTGAAGAAGGGTCTTTTGCCCTCCCTCCTTTGCATAGCTCAAAATTAACTGCAAGTACAGACAGCTTTCCAGAAAAGCCAAATGCATACACATTTCTTCATTATCATTTAAAAGGACATAAAACTCTTGTTTTATACCTAGATGAATATTTTTGACATGCACATTTTAAGAATATTCTTACATTTATTTTTTAAATTCTTCACATCACCACTGTGGCAACATGAAATGCTGGCTATCAATATTGTATGTGTCACAGTAATTAATCCCTGCTCTTTCATAGCTTCTTGCACTGGCAGTATTCTGAAACATCCATTTTATCTCTGGGTTGTCTATTGTGGGTATTTATATATTGGGCTGTTTACATCATGGCCATCATGATTGCGGTATCTCAGCACCTGCATCCCACACTTGACAACAAGACTTAGGTCAAACATGTTTTAAGTCATGCTTTAAGAGAGCATGAGGGAGTAATGTTTTCATAAGAAAGCAAGAGCCAAACATACATTCCTTGGATTATGGAAACTAACCAGCAAAGAGAGAAGACAAAACACATGGATTTGATCTGAAAACAAATGAGTATCACCAGTCTCTTGTGCTGTAATTTCAGCATCTTTCAAGAACTCTAGATTCTATCTACGGCTCATGTTCTCTCCCCTTAACTTCTTACCTTGGTTAACATGCAGTACTCCTTCTCAGCACTGTAGATGGGCTTTTTGGACAATTCTGTAAAAAACAAAACAAAACCACAAATAAACAACAACAAATAAAAACCCAACAAACAAACAAACAAACAACAAGCAACTATTGGAAGAAACTCACTTGTGCAAGCAAAGTCCTTTAGTGTTGTTTTTAGGGACCTATGCCATTATCCAGTAATCGCAATATTATGCCCCAGGTGACTGAGTAGGGGCTATCTGTTGCCTTGCATTTTTCTGGTGGCAACTCATACACAATCTGTGCAGTGTCATGTATTTTCTTGTGCACCTTTGCACCATTTGTCAGGTACAGGTGTCCCCTGGATAGAATTGGCTGCTCTTTATGAGTAACATTGAACACAGCTATGCAAAAATGGTGAAGACTGGGCTGAACAGCCCTCTTGCATTCAATAAAGATCACATAACTTTTCCAGCTGATATCAGACAGAACACCAGAATATACCAAAGCTGAGCAAGTACTTAACAAAGTGGACCAGGAGGTTTCTCTGACAGTCAAGAAAGCAAGTCTGAGAAATGCAAATACAAGATAGAGAAGCAAATTGAAGTACACCAAAGACTTTCAGGGAAAGCGTTCTGAAACAGAAAGCTTTGCACATCAAAGATATCAGGCTTCAGGACCATTTTTTTCTTTCTAAGGGAAAAAAGACTACTGACCCCAGATTCTTGTTAATCAAATGGTTCAAGAAAGGGTAGCACTGTTTTAGGGGCTATTTAGAAAGCAGCAAGTTAGCATGCTGTTGCCTCATTTGAATCTCTATATTATTTCCATTGTGAAACCAAAACTAACATATAAATCCCTTTAGAATATGTTTGTTTGCTTTTTCCATGAAGCAAGAGTGCAGGCTTGGGAACAGAAAAATCCATTATAGAGCTCTGACAAACAAAATTATTGAAGTAAAATGGGGGGGGGGGCAACCAGCTTCTGAAAAGGAATACTATATTATTCCTTCTTATTAATGTAGGATCACTCAAGCTTTTCCCAGCTTGCCTAATAAACACAGAAAAATAAATAAATCTTTTAATGCTCAAGTTTGCTACAGATTTGTTCAAATATTGCTTTCAACTCATGAGTAATTTCAAGATTGTAATGGAAAAGCTGAATCAGCTGTGAAATGTAACTTTTGACTTAATTATATTAATTGACCTACCTATGTATAATTTTTTTGAGTATTTGGTATAATTGCTTCAAATGACATTTAATTTATCACTTGAAGTACAATAATTAGGAACAGTTCATGAAAGAAAGCCATTGCAGCTTCAAATGAAGTATTTCAAAGGTATAATTATTTTGAATGTTATAACACTGAATACCTACACTCATGGGGCTGAGGAGCCGACACTGCTGATGTTCAAGTCTATGGACCGGAGGGTTTGCTTTGCTACATATGCCACATACTCACTTATTTGCAGGTTTCACGGGAATAGCACTATTTTAAAAGGAGAAACCACATGCTAGTTTCTCCTCACCATAGGCTAGACATAAGCCTTCTGTGCAAAAATGTTTATCATCCAAATCCCATTAGAAATCAATGGAAAACATTCCATCATACTCAGTGGGAGACGAATTGATCCACAAGTATATTTTTGGCTCAGCTGGAGATGTTTGAGGGGCATGTAGCCGGCTGATGAAGCAGCTGCTTGATGTGAATAGTCCCCACTGAAATACAACAATACAGTGCTGGGGTGGCAGCCGTGGCTCTGCATGGCACCAGCTCCTGTTCCCTGGGGAAAACCTCCACCCCTACCTCACCTCAGAAAGAGGCATGAATGTGTGACAGAGGGAAGAAATTAGCAGCAGCCTTAATAATGTTAACCAGCAAGAACAGTGACATAGCTAGGAAGGTATTGCCCAACATTGCACAATCTGTCTCACATTAAAATAAATAAATCAAAACCACAGAAAATTAAAGCAAGGAAGGTGAATTTCCTTTACCGCTCCAGCCAAATGGGCGTATGACCATTCTAAAGCTGGAGGCCCCACTCATTCACAAGAAAAGCAACAGCAGGCTGTTTCATGCCAGTCAGGAACCAGCTCCCTGGGCACTGGCAGTCCTTAAAGACTTAGGCCAGATCTCAGAGTGGCACCTATCCCTGGGAAATCTGAGCAAGGAGTGGTTGCCTCAGCTTCTCAGCCTCGAGTGCCAAGAAGCTCAAGTGCCGAAACATGATGGGAAGACCAAGGTGGTGTGTTGTGGGTCCTCATTCTGTGTGAGCTCTGCAAGATACTGAAGAACGTAACCCATACCAACAGCAGTGAATGCTGGGGTCATGACTGGATGAAGTGAGTGATTTCAGGATTGGGAATGGATTAAAAAATTCATCTTTATTCAATTGCTGGCCACAGAATTTTTGTGAAATTTATACTTTAACCCCAGGTTTAGAGAGAGCTCTTAAGAATAATCAGGGACAGCTGTGTTTTAACATCATCAGTCTGAATGTTGGCCTAAAAGCTTTGAAGAAACTCCTAGTTTTGAAATCACAACTACAGATTTAAACAACGTGAGCATACCTAAGATGGACTTTAAAACTGTATAACCACCTTCAGAGAGAGATTTTCCTTTGGATGAAAAAATCAAGTCAGAAGCTGTACTGAAGGCAGGAGAGTTGAGTTTCAGGAGCCAGAAAACACAGTTCTTAACTCTTTTCTCTCTCACTTAGCCATTGCCTTCTTCAGTTCATTACACCTATGAGGTATTGGCAGGGGAAGTAGGAGTAAAGGGGTTGTCTGGAGCTCTTCTTACTGATGCTACATTTTAAAGGAATATGTTAGTTCCCTCACTCTTTGTCAGCTCTGGCTGTGGCCTCTGATGTCTCATTAGGTCCATAACAGGTCCAGACTGACATGTAAATATGGTTCTGTGACTGCAACCTCCTATAATATGTTTTGTTTCATTCAATTAATTTGTAGTAAGAAGCTAGGCTAACCCTTTATGTCACATGTAGTCTGCTACATACCTTTTGCACAGTAAATATTTGACAATAATGGTTTGGTTTTGACATCCACACCACACTTTCCCTATTAATCTTGGTTGCAGAGGAACAGGCTCCTGCTAGGTCAGAAGGGAGAGGCAGCAACAGGAAATTTTGGAAGTTTTTTTCTTCTGAATAGGCTAGTGATCTCTGAAAAGCCTAGGAACTGAGCCTTCATCAGAAGTGGTTGCACAAAAGCCAGCACTGGTCTGGAAATGCAAAGTGCAGTTCAGTTATAGCTGAGGGCCAAAGTAGCCAGGCAAGCTCAGATTTACATCACTTCCTTGCGCCAATAGCACAGCTGCATCAAATTTCTGTCTTCAAAACAAGAAGGACTGGAAGCTTGATTACAAGTGCTACAGAAACGATGAAACACAATGTCATTTGTACATTGTGTATGAGATCGCTTTTTCCCCTTGGAGAAATGATTAGTAGAAGGAACTAGTCGAAATAAGAGATGTCCTAGTCTTGTGTAAACAGATCTGGCTGTTTGTTTGTCAATATGAATGTGCAAAACAAACTGTTTTTCAGGAAATGGTGAACTCCAGACAAAATAGTTTTGGTTTTGTCCATGAAAGTTGAACTGTGTCACTCAGCTTTCAGATAACAAGTGATAATAACCTATACACAGTGCATAATGTTTTTGTCTCTCTAGTATCTGAACTGCCCAAACTGATTACTGTATTTGCATGTTGATGTAGTAATTGTAATTGGTCCTTGTGAAGGCACAAATCCTGGCTTGTAGGACAGCAGGTTCAGATCCTTTATAGAATCATTTTGGTTGGAAATGACCCTCAGGATCATTGAGACCAACCATAACCTAACTCTACCACTAAACCATCTCCCTAAGAACCTCATCTATATGCCTTTTAAACACCTCCATGGATGGTGACTCCACCACTTCCCTGGGCAGCCTGTTCCAATGCCTGACAACTCTTTTTTTTTCCTAATATCCAATCTAAACCTCCCTTGGTGCAACTTGAGGCCATTTCCTCTTGTCCTATCACTTGCTACTTGGGAGAAGAGACCAACACCCTCCATGCTACAACCTCCTTTCAGGTAGTTGTAGACAGCGATAAGGTCTCCCCTCAGCCTCCTTCTCTCTGGGCTAAACAGCCCCAGTTGCCTCAACTGCTCCTGATAAGACTTATGCTCCAGACCCCTCACCAGCCTCCTCTGCACCCTCTCTAGTACCTCAGCATCCTTCTTATGATGAAGGGCCCAAAACTGAACACAGGATTCAAGGTGGGACCTCATGAGTGCAGAGTACAGTAGCACAATCAATTCTCTAGTCCTGCTGACCACACTATTCTCGATACAAGCCAGGATATTGTTGGCCTTTTTGGCCACCTGGGCACACTGCTGGCTCATATTCAGCTAAATGTCAAACAACAACCCCATATTCTTCTCCATCAGGCAGGTTTTCAGGTTTTTCCCCCAGCCTGTAGCGCTGCCTGGGGTTGTTGTGATTCAAGTGCAGGACCTGGCAGTTGACCTTGTTAAACCTCATACAATTGGCCTCAGCCCAATGATCCATCTGGTCCAGATCCCTCTATATGGCCTTCCTACCCTTCAGCAGATCAACACTCCCACCCAACTTGGTGTTGTCTGCAAACTTACTAAGGGGACACTCAATCCCTTCATCCAGATAATTGATAAAGAGATTAAACATGGTTGTTTTTTTTGTTTTTGTTTTCCTAATAAGTTGGACATCTACCTGAACTCTTAAATACAATTAATTTTCTATTTTAAGAATGTGTTCTAAAGGATTTTCAAAAGTACTGAGCCAGTTGTTACTTCTCTATGTTAGCTTAAATGCAAAATATTATACTGGTGTAACCAAACTGAATTTGGCCAGTTGAATCTGACTTCATTTTTATTAGCTGCTGTTTGTTTGGCTTATTATATTTTTGTTAGACATTTGAGTAATTGCCTAAGATTTCATTGCTTGTGTAGCATCCAAGCTTGAATAAGAACTGAAAGCTAAAAATTGACTTCAGAAAACAAAAAAATCACACACTAAAATGGACAGTCTCAGAAATACTTTTTCTTTTGTGTTCTTACCAGATATCTTGCCATTTCAAATGCCTATGCTTGATTTCCCTTCCTTCCTTCCCTCCTTTCCTCCTTCCCTCCTTCCCTCCTTCCCTCCCTCCCTCCTTCCCTCCCTCCCTCCCTCCCTCCCTCCCTCCTTCCTTCCCTCCTTCCCTCCTTCCTTCCCTCCTTCCCTCCTTCCTTCTTTGTCTTTCTTTCTCTGAAAATGAGCAGTTTGTACCACACAGCTTCCTTTGCCCTATGGGAGCCATATGATTTGAGTAACCACTTGCATCTTTCTTCTCAATTTATTTAATTCTGCTGATTTTCTTCCTGGGTTTCTACTTGTCTTTTAGCCTTGCATGCCTCATGTCTTTACAATGATACTATACTGGTAGGAATCATCACCTGCAAGACCAACTGCAACCTATGGAGCTTTGCTGCCTGTCACAGTCACTACTACTGCAAAATGTGTCAGAGAATGATGTGACAACAGTTAAGAGATGCTCGCTCTGCTCCAGCTAGATCATGACACAAAAGCTAAGACTAAGCCAGCTCAGATATCGCTAGTTTTATGACTGGAATGGGGACATAAGCAAAGTGCCATGCCTGAGCACCATGTGTGTCATCTCATTCAGTATTTACCTTAAAGACTGTGATATCTGTTCTTGTATGATTGTCTGCATACAGAAAATGAAGATTTAAATTCAGTGACTTTTTAACACTTCAGGTTGTATGTATTTTGTTAGCATTCAACACTGTCTCTCACTCTATTTTTTTTCTTTTTAATCCAGTGCCTCTTTACTAGGCTCTGACATTATTTCTCCTACAGAAATGCAGAATTTGCCAAGGCAAAGGAGTTTATTGCTGTAAGCAATACTCAACAAAGGTCTGCACATTACACTACCGAACTTCATGTACTTTAAGCCTTTTAGAGTGGAAATTTACTGCAGTGTCTCACCTTGAGGAGAGAACCTAAACAAACTCACTAAAACAGTAATTTAAAGACTGAACTTTAAAGGGAAGGGAGAGAAATAAAGCTCCTACCACTCCTTCTCCTAAATGGTCAAGACCATACAAAAATCAATAATCTGACCTCTTTCTTCTTTTTTTTTTTCTTAACACTGTAAAAAGTCCAGCTGTAACTTTGTGCAATTACTTTGAAGCAGAAACTGCCACAAAGGAGAGTGAGCACATATGTGATGTGATGGAGTCCGTGGCCAGATCCCACCCTCTGGACCACACAGCTGCAGCCAGTGCAGGATTTCTGAGGCCACCAGATCTGTTCTGTTCTTTCAATGCACCTATCTGCATGCACGTTCCTTGCTTACCTGAAACCTGGACAGACTTAGCCACAGCTCCCTCACTGGCTCCACGAAGCAGTTCTGAGCAAGGGAAATGCAATCTGAAAGGTGGAATTTTCTGACTGCTGCACAGCCTTGCTTTGTACATAGGTTATAATGAATAAAATTTCCAAAGTGTCCATTTTCTGATCTCTTCTTTAAAGAATATATGCATACATATGAATCAGTCCAAGATATCCAAGAAATCCAGCTCCAAGTTTTGGAGATCCTCTGTATTACAATAACCACTAGTAGTCTGTCCAAAAACCATGTCATGGAGCTGCAGGCCTTATAAAGTCTGGAGGGCTTGTCAAAGAACGGATCACAACTGGCCCACCTACAGAGTTAAGTAAATGTGTTCTTCTGAGAAGAAATTTTTAAATGAAGGGTAAAAAATAGAGGCTTAGGGCTCTGGCAGGAAACTGCCAAGCTCAGGAGCATCCTGACTGTCTGAGAAGACCTAGAAATATCCTGCCAACCAGGAGAGGGGCTGTACTGCATTGGCATGTCCCTGCGTAGAAAAAGAGGTTTTCCTGAGCTTGAATGATCTTGAACAGGGTTATTCATTCATGGCTGAGTGTGTACAATGGGACCAGTAGATTTGCCATAAACTTTTTTTTAAACCAATTTCCTTAGTAAATAATTCACTGACATTGGAAATCTTCTCAAGAACATAGCAATAGTGATGCAAGTTATCAGAAGACGTGTGCCAGGTTTGGAATAATATTTCTGGATGAAATTTTAGGAAGTGAGGCTCCTAAGTATGATTAACCGGTATAAAGAGCATTTCCTGAGATATAAAAGAACAAGGTTGCTGCATCTAAAGGGGAATTTGAAGTTGGGCTCGTGTATCCCAGAAAATAATTTACTCATTGGAATATTTGTCAGCCTGGGAACTCCTCCTTTGAGGAAAAATTGTGCAGTACTGCTTTTTGGTCCAGTCTAAAGCAGGACATTTGAAAACAAAACCAAAAACAACAACAAAATTAAATTAAAGTTTGAAAAGACTATGGAGTTGGTCTTCTACTCAGTTCTGCTATATATAGATACCACTCATATACTCCCTGTGCATCCTGCAGAAGCTGCAGTTGAAAACCATCCTTCTGCCAGTCTTACTAATTAAACAGAAGAAATATTTTAGAGAAGGCACATAGGCTGTTTCTGTATTCTACTCTTCCACCTAGAAATCATTAAAGTGTAACACAGTAAATCTGGGCAGAGCAGCGTGGCTCAGTCCAGCAAGTACCTTTGTGTTATGCTCCGACCTCTGTGAAAAACTGGCAGAAGTTCTTGAATCACTCTGTAGCTTTTGTGGTGCTAAGTGCTTGTTTTTTTATTGAAAGGCTGATATAAACCCTTGTGATCAAATAAACACTTGTGCAAGAAAGAAATTAGAAAGTTACTATTTAAGAGGAAAATGACTGGCTTATAAAGGTATCTATTGGAAGTACATTACTATTCCTCTGTGTATTACTTTTTAAAAAGGAAAGGTAATATAAAGTTTTACATATCTATTTTAGCTGCTACCATGAATTAGTGTCCAACTGTAAGACCAATGTGCTAGCAATCACAAAATAGATGACCTGTTCACAGCTTTGGGAAGCTGATGTGCATTATGATACCTTCATAAGAACAATGACAAAAGTGTGGATTTTTTGGTTTGGTTTGGTTTTAGTACTTCTATTCAGAAACTGAAATGAGTAAACCTTTAAAAGAAAACCACTGAGTAGAATAACAAACCAACTTTCCTCCCAGGGCAACTGAAAAATGGCTACTTTAATAAGAAGTAAACATAAACCACTTATTATGTTCTGTATACCATTTCAGAATGCCAAAAATTACTTAAAAACTTTCCTGAAGTAAAAAAAAAAAAAAAAGAGATTATCTATATATCATACTGGCATACTATTGTCACTTACTTAAAGTTATGCTGAGTTCTGTTGATAACACTGAGGAAAAGGACAAATTTTCAAACAGTAAAGGAGGAAATGTTAGTGCTACCGTTGTTTATGAGTTGTACAGACAGAGGTTGGTGGAAGCAGTGTCTGTACTGCCTCGGCTTCTTATTGCCACTGAGAGACTGTGGTATAGCTGTGTGTTGAGAGAAGGATTTACCCAAACCATAATGGATCCCTGGTGGAAAGTTTGACATTGTGTAAGGAATGAGAATCTGGCTCCAAATATGTAGTAAAGAGAGCTTAAATCATAAACAGTGTGTAACCAGAGCAAACAGTGGAAGTGTAAGAATCAAGGGGAAAAACAAAACAAAACAAAAAGATAATTCATTTTGTATAAAGCTGAGCTCAGTAATAAGATGGTGTTATTTATTAGAGCAACTTATTCACTGGTTATACAAGTGATTTACTTGTTTGTTTCTGTGTCTTTCCTTTGGAGGTTCAATTTGCTTGCATTAGCTCTTTAGGACAGGGATCAAGCAATTTACTGCCCCATAATCTAGATTCCCTGGAGGTGGAGAAAGGAGCACCCAGAAACTTGCCCATCAGAACTGGGAGGGTTCTTAGTACTGTTTACTTCCTATTGAAACTGCTTCTGCCTTCAAAACAGAGGGTCTTCTGATTCATGCCTTTGGATAAGGCAGCTAAAAGAGAGGGAAAAATAAATGCACTGCTTTGCAAAGGGACTGTGTAGCTGGGAGAGTTGCTGTGCCATCGAGTTCCCTGGGGAGCCACTGCGGAGCAGAGTGCTGCCATGTAACCACTGTCCTCCACTGCTGTGTGAGGTTTGTTCATTTCTAAGCCATTAGGAACTGCTTTTTCCTCAGCTTATTTCCCTAGTTAATTTAATTGTAATGGTGATTTACAGATGGACGACATCACTTGTATTTCCCTGCTTACATTTGTTACTAGCTGTTGGTTCAGCTGTAAGGCTGCAGCTGGGCAGCAGCCAGGAAAGCTGCGTTCTTGCAGTGGCCTGGATGTTTATTCCCAGCCAGTTGAGACCTCTGCAAGAGGGACTGTGTAACCAAATGCACCTGAAAACACTCAGCAGAGAGAAGTCTGCAGTGATGGGGAGATCCTTGTACCTGCCTGCAGTGTAAGGGAAGATTTCTAAGAAGAGCAAGGCCCAACGTCGACACAGCAGAGCTGATCAAGAGATTCCATTCCTATGGACCAGAAAGGTACAGGGTAGTTTATTGTGACTTTTGAAACTACTGGTAATTGTTGAATGGAGTAAAGATGGGAGAGAAGGATTTGTCCTCTGGGTAGACAGAGAAGACACTTTTTTTTCAAGTCTTGTAATTTCTTTTGCTCCATGCTGATGTGCTTCCCATGTTTCAAAGGTTGTTTGTGGTCTCATGAAACATATCTGTAGTAACTGGATGTCCTTTTGTTTGCTTTCTTGAGGGCAAACCTTCTGGCAAGTCCAGCTGGAGCACCCGCCACAGCATCACTAACATAGGGACCACCTCCTGCAGGTCAGTTCACTAGAGCAAGGCATCATCTGTTAGCCAGATGTAGGACCCCTAATGGAGGAGTATGCTTTTTCTGTTTAACATTAACAAGCCCTTTCTGAAATCCCTTTAAACATAGGTGTAGACCTTGTCTGAGTAGATTAACACACAACCACAAAGTCAGATGATTGTAAGAATCTGCTGTTCATCTGGAGAAAGCTCATGGGGAAAAGATCTGAGGGAAAGAAGCTGTTAGATGTGAGCTGATAGTTCTCTTAATAAAACTGTGCCTAGAAGATGTGGGAATTAAGTACTAGAAACAGGAAGATCTGCTGAAGAAGGAAATCACCTGGCCCTTGGAAGACATAGTAGTTGATTTATGCATTGTGTTTTATTTTGAACTTGATTGATTCAACTGCTATGTAGTTTTTGGAGGAAAGACTTTGAAAGGATTTGATAAGTCATGTTTAACCTTTCCAGGGAGATTTAGAAAAGCCAACAATCTGCAGAGACTGTTCCTGTAGTAGCAGAAACAGTGTTACCCTTCAGAAACTGAATTTATGCTCAGAAAGAACTGAAAACTGTGACCTGGTGGGATCAATAGAAAATAAGGTTACAGCTGAATAAAGTTCTAAAAAGTTTCCAGTTCTTACTTGCTTGAACCTCTCTGTTGCCTGAGGCAAGCTCCATCAGCATTTTCTCGGGACAGTGAAGCTATAAGCAGCACACTGTAAGACCGTTCTGCTGTGATTAGATGTAAAGAAATACAGGACTGTTGGTTGTCAAGGCACTGGTGGTATTTTAATTTGAAGTGTCACTCAGTCTCTGTGAATTGCTTTGCATTGATACGGAATAAAACAGGCGAAGAATGAGTTTTGAGAACAGAGAAGAATCGCTCAGTGGTCTGGAAGATGGGACATCTCAGAAGGAGACACTGGACCAGCCTGGCCTTGCTACCCAAAGCAGATTTGTCCAGGTGTGATGTCCCTCCAAAGCAACTATCTGTGCAAGGACTGGAAGAGTTTGATTCTCAGTGAATCACATAAAAACCGATTTAATGAAGTGTCCCTTGATCTTATGCTTATTACAGAGGCGGGGCTTTTTCCACTTGCCTGTGGCTTTCTGCAAAGACTCAGTTGCTTTTTCACCTAAGTTCTTCTCTAGCTTATTTTCCTAGTATTGGTTCCTAATGAACCCATGACATTTATTCCCATATCTCTCTACCTTCCCATCCCTAAATCTCTTTCCTGAGGTAAAATTTTATCATTTTCTTTACTAGGTAAAAGAGAAAAAAAAAATATATGGAAAGACTTAATGCTTCTCCAAGCTAGCAGGTTCTTTTAATTCTTTCTATTATGACAATATGACAGACTCATGCACTTCCCTGGCTCCCAGTGGAAATACCAGGCTCTGAGGAGACAGAAAGAGGAATATAAAGATGGAAGGCATTTACTCTTAGCAATGATTTTTCTAATGAGCGTTTTCAATGGTGACATTAACAAACTGTTCTCTTAAAGAATTTCCTGGGGGCTTCAGTGTCACTACTTGCAGCATCAGCCAGGTGACGAGCTCTCCCTGCCACCCCAGTCACTGCAGAAACAGCATCCTCAGCAGGAGCGGGTCTGCACTCTCATTTTTGGCAGAGCGCTGGCAAATGCTGAGTGAAGTGAGCAGCACAGCAGCTTTCTTCTAGGCATTTGTTTCTAAGAGTTTACATATTTTACTTTTATTTTTGGTGCAGGGGACATTAGAAAAGAAGGCAGAAAAAAAATATTGAGGGATTTAAACATTTTTGCTGAGCTTAATTAAACTTTTAAATATACAGTCTAGAGAGTTAAACATTGCAATAGGTAAGATGAAGTGTAAAGAAGTCAAGGGACTAATTCAAGGTCAGTGACAGAGTCAGGAGTAGCCCCTTGGGGGTTCACTCAGCTCTTTTGCTGCTGTAAATCATTGACAGTAATTCCGGTCTGGCCAGCAGATTTCCCTCAGTCTGAGACTGGTGAGAGCAGGGAACTTACTTTTAATCTGAGTCATCTTTGTCTGACCAGTGGGCAGCCTTTAGCTCCTGATAGTAATTGCTTTATGTATTTAATTATGCTGTAATAGCCCTTTGTTATCACAAAAACTAGGATAGAGCAAATTTATTTGATGAAAGACAAGCAAGAAAAGTTAATGCAGAAATACCCAGATGTGGAAGTGGGCCAACAGAGTGTCAATCTACCTGTCTGAAACCTCTTTCCAGGAGCTACATCAGGAATAAAGATAGAACAGATTTAGATATTTGGAAAAACTCTTTATAGAAACCAAGCACCCAGTGAGTTTGCTAGATACCCTCTCACAACAGTCTGTTGTCAGTCTGTTAGTGAAATCAGTGAAGCAGTCTGCATCCTTACCCAAATGCATAGATTTAGAACAGACCCACCATAAGAGCAATGCCTCAGGCAGTGCCCCAGATTGCCCAGGGGACTGGGGCACAGGCACTCACTGGCGTCCTGCAGGAAACGGTATCATGGTCACCCCTTGGTGCTTGAATTTTGGAGGCTGTCATTTGGATTGTAATATGTTTTTGGTTCGTTTTTGAAAGAGTTTCTAAACTCTATATTGCTTTCTACCCCAATTGTATGACCTTTGAAGTACCAGACCTTCACAGTTAGAGAAACCCATTTTCTATCTAGCTTTACTCATGATGCTTATCATGAACCATAGATTAACAAGTGATTAAAATTGCGCTACAGTAAGTATGTAAGTGTAAATCTGAATGATGCATGATTACTTTGAGCCAGCAGACATGTACAAATAATTGGCCTTTAAAGTTCATTAGTCAGTTTTATTACAAATAGTACATTTGCATGATGTTTGTAAATTTATGCACCAGCGGGCATAAGTGATGACAGCATTCCACTGACTAGGCAAAGCAATTACAAAAAGCACATCCGCTATTTGAAATGTCAATGCAAAACACTTGTTTTAATAATTGGTCATAGTGTTTTAGTCCTGGGAGTGAAAGCTGCTAAACTCTTTAGTTACAGCAAGTGTCATGCACAGGCAAAGTGTCCCAACATGCAGAAAAATTGCTTCCCAATTGTTTTCATCCCCACTCTCAATAGGTCTGAATTAGAAGTAGATGCTGTTTGATATCTTTTTTCCTTTGGATGCTGAAGAGCCTCTCTGTGACTGCCACAGTGGATTTAGCTGTATAGTGCTATTCTTTATATGTGAATCCAATAAAAAGTGAAAGATAATTGAACAAGATTGTACAGGTTATAGTGTCATTTGTACTGATCTGTTCCTCTCTGTGCTTGATGAGAAGATTAGTAGTGGAGGTAAAGAGGAAAACACTCAGCTTGAGGGAGAACGTGGACTAATATGTTAGGTAGTGAGAGAAGCTAAACCTCTTCTCCCATTTATTTTCCTAGCTATTAACAGTATTTCTAATCTGTGGACATCTAATTTTGCACTTCTAGAAAGTGATCAGAAAGGTTCTTGGTCAATTAAAAATTAAATCAGAGATAAGATCCTCGTGTGATTACACTGAAGTGTTGCATGCCTACACTGTCTCCAGATAAAGACTGCTGCAGCATGCTTTCCATTTCCAGGTTATCCTCAATTCCCAGCTAAGAACCAATATCCTTTGGGATATCAGAACTAATACAATACTGTCAGTTTGTACGTTTCATCATTGCTTGCTCATCTCAGCTCTGTTGTGAGGCAATTAACATACCATATGTTGCACTCTTCATTAGCCAATACACTTGACAGTGCTCCTAAATGCTGTGCATTCCATATAGCTTTTTATTCATTTACATAGAGCTGCATTGATAAAATCTGAGGAGGCAGGTGTGTGTGTGTGTATGCGCATATATAGAGATGTATGCATATATATAGAGATGTATGCAGGCATGTGTGGCAGTTCAGCTATAGCTATGGTAAACACTCACAGCAGGAACAAACCCATGAGGAGTGAACCGTAAAAGCTTCAGCTGAGAGAAACGTAAAAAGACTTGAAGGGTTCATTGAAAGTAGATTACATGCTCCTAAGATTACCCTTATTTCACTATAATGGAAAAAAACTCTTGCGTTAAGTTAAAGATCTAGTAGCATTCTGAACTGTATAGAGAATATCCAACATTCACAAACCAAATACAATCTGTTCTAGTTAAATTGCTACATTGGTTATATTCATTAAAATTTGAACTTTATTGCAGAAAGCTTTCAATATCTGGAAACATATGAGTTACAAGCACAAATTCCTTAACTCATGATAACAGCAAAAACCTGGGAAACACTAGCCTGTGCTAGATTTTGTTCCCTTCTTGCCATGCACCCCACTGGTTAATTGTCAAATAGACTGTAACTGGTAATAGCGATGCAAGGCATAAATGCCAGCTCACTGTTCTGCAAAACACTGATCAAATTAGGTGTGTAAAGTGATGTTGGCTACATGGCACCCTAAAAGCTTCTGCTGTCACTTGAAGTGATCATCTTTAAAACAGTTTCTTGTCCGTTGGTGCCTTGACTAATGAAAGCACTCTGCATGCCATGCACGCTGCAGTGGCTTTCCCAGTATCGTGGTCACTTCTCTGACTGTGTCATCTTCTGAGTGGTGTTTAATGTTTCCATATGTCCCACAAAGAACCTGTAGGAGTTTTCCCTTTCTAAGCCAGTGTGTTAGGAATATATGATGACAGAGCTGCTTTTAGCTTGTCAAAGTGACCCAAACTGAGCTCACTCAACATTAAGGATTGGATTTTTTTTTTTAAGCTAAACAGAAAATCCCTTCAGGATAACGCACAGGAAGTCACCTTTCACTAGAAGCGTAAGTCTAAGTCTGCTTCTTATCTTGTCAAGTCACATCTGGTCTTCTCAAGTCTTCTTCCTAGTCAAAACTCCTGCTTAGTAATGTGTACTCCAACTGAAAAACGGAGGCTGAGTATCCTGCATATAGAAGCCATGGAATTGTTCTGTGCTGAGCAAAAGCAGTACTGATGTATCACAGTGTGAATGGCTGCACTGCATTGCCTGAAGTATATTTTGGATAAAAACTGTTGTTAAATTGATCCTTAAAGATGATGACCATTCAGTTCCAATAGCAAAGTGAGGTGAAGGAAATGAATACCATCTCTTTTACAAAAGGAAATGCTTTATTCGGGCATGAGCCATCACTGTTGTGGCTAAAGGATGGCATTACATATTACTGTACATTTTGTGTTTTCACCACAAGGGAACAGATGAGTATCAGAACAAACACAGCTGAAAAATGCAGGCTCGCATTTCTGATGCTTTGAGTGTATTCAATGGGTGATCATCATGAGAAAGGAAAATCTTCTGCCTTTTTTACCTTACAAGGCTTTTCAGAAGTATGAACTTGTTTTAATTGTATGTAAACTCTTACCATAGGAAAAAAATGGTACAGATACAGTGAATCATTTCAAGCTGATGTTGAAGTGATCATCTCTTAAGTTGTTAACAAAATTCCCCTTGCTAAATTGCTATTGGTGTTTGTGTCTTTCTCTCACTTTTACAGTAGGCTGCTCTTCTCAGTTAATTCTCATGTAGCAGGTGTTTTCTTATCTTAGCATTTCAGTAAGAGGAAAAGACTCTTTACTGTTCTCCAGGTGACGGATTTTGTCTTGTGAAAGCACAATGAGCATCATGAACTCGTTTGCCACATAGATAATTATTATTAGTGAAGAATTGAATTTCTGCAGTATAGATGATTATTTGAGTGTGCTTTTCTTTTCCCTCCTTCCCTCCTTCCCTCCTTCCCTCCCTCCTTCCCTCCCTCTTTCCCTCCCTCCTTCCCTCCCTCCTTCCCTCCCTCCTTCCCTCCCTCCTTCCTTCCCTCCTTCCCCCCTTCCTTTTGAAAACATTCTCTTAAAAGTATCTTCAAGGAAGACAGAAGTTATAAAAGAAAAAAAGAAATGAAAGGGACATGCTTTGAGTATGCAGAGATCAAACTGCATTTAGGACAGTTCGTGAAGGCTGCATTTCATCATGGAAACCTTCTTATATATACGTTCATCTCTGTTAGAAGGTTTTTCATGAAATGGGTCATACATTGTGGCTTAATACAGCTTACCAAATTTTGGTGGCATGCCTGGAAGGCAAAGCCAATATTTGTTAATAGAAATATGTTCGATGAAGTAGCCCATTAAATTCTGTTTACTGTGGAATATTTTGACCATTAGTTGTAGCATTCCTGATAGATTTGGATACTGCATTTGCTGTTCATGAGAAAAGCTTTTTCTCTTCATGAAGAATACAGCACACTTTATTTCCTACCATGTAATAACAAGACCCTAAAATGCCTTGTTAATCTGAACAGATACTTACCGTTCTCAGGGAACCAACCCTTTCTGGTTTACCTTTACCTGTAAAAATGAAAACAAACACACAAATTCTTTTTTAGTGACTCTTTCTTTTTCAAATAAAACCCTGGTATGTGCTACATTTTCAATTGTGTTAATTATAACTGTGGGACAGACGGTCACTGTGTGTCATTTGCCCTCCAGCCTTGTGCAGAGCATCAGACCATGTGTCAGTTCACTGTGCTCTGGCCAAGGGCAACTGATGGAACTGCCCAACCTGCAATAAAACAACCCCTCTGCAATTTGGCTTTCTCAGAGAAAACCAAAGCAAAGGCAATTTGATTTTCTTTTCCTTACAGGTTTTAATTTGAGGTGGAAGGCTTGGAAGAGGAGGTAGGGATGAAAGAAGTGAGGAGCTACACATTCAAATGCAGTGCCTGGACCTTACATGCATCCTGCAGCAGAGAGAGCTCTCCTCAACAGATCCACCCTTGATCTTGCTACAGCCCAAGTCCTACAATATTTTAAGCTCACGTCATACTGCTTACTCATAATGTTATGCAGACTTTTCTTCTTTTTTTAATTGTAAATGAACTTTACTTATAGTCATTGCACACACACAAAAACCTGTTTTTTTAACTGCCTGACCTATTGTTCAGAAAACCCTGTAGGAACAGAATGGGAACCACTGGGCCTGGCTCCAGACTTTGGCAGCCTGGTTATTAAGCGGCAAAGGAAAGGGTTTTTACAAACTTCAATAAACAGTTACTTTAGTTAATAGTTTGAGTCTTGATTATTCACCCCATTGTGACTCGCACTGATTTCAGGGAGGGTTGTATTATATCCAGACTGAAGGCAGGAGGTTATGTTTCTGCTGAACTCAACAAAACGTGGATTGTTAGCTTCTAGTACAGTTGCTTTGAATAGAATCTGGACCCATATGTTGAAACTGCTCTGGTCTCTAATTAAAGACTAGTATCTCTGCACTGCACACTGAGTTATTTTGAAACAGTGAGAATGCCACAGCAGGGAGTGTACTTGGAGAGTTGGTACCGACGGCCTTGTTACACCCTACATTAAAGATAAGTGAGTAAATGTGAAAGCCTCATCTTCACCTGAGGCTGTTCCCTTTTTTTTTTTTTCCCAAATGGCAAACAAAAAAAAACCAAAATAAAACAAACAAAACAAAACCACAAAACAAACAACAAAACAACAACAACAAAAAACCACAAACAAAACAAACAAAAAAAAAAACCCATACAAAAAAAACCTCCACACACAAAAAAAAACCAAAACACCCCACAACCCAGACTTTTGCAGAAATTTAATTATGTCTTGGGTTGAATGGAATAGGAGAGGCTTGGAAGCCTGTTTAACTCCTCTTTGAAATAAAGCAAATAATATGTAGGAACAGGGTAAAACTCTTAAGGAGATATAGGTGATGCTAAGAGAAAAGAAGAGCAGCTAATTGTGCTGTTGCTTTTGTCTAGATCAGCAGAAGCCATTGCTCCACATTTTCTGTTCTTCCAGAAAACTTGTTACCCTTCCTGCTTTCTCTATACCCGCAGTCATATGCACAGTATTTCATGTGGGTCATTTGTAAATAGAGCCAATGTCATGGCTCTGCCTATTCATAGAACTGGGAAAGATCTTCTAGTCTGAGTTCCCAGCTGTAATGAGCTACTTCAAGCCATTAGAACTCTACAGGCCAAATAAAGCAAAACTTTCATAAGTACATCCTCCAGAATACATATAACCATTGTGAAAATTCATCTTGTCTCTCTCTAATCACCAAAAGGGAATTCAGTCATAGCTGCAGTCAAATGCAGAGGGTGTAGAGAGTACTTAGTCTCATGTACCCCTAAACTTGAAACAGTTTTCAGGACTACCCCTGACAATCGTTAAAAGGAATGCATTGAATTTTACATTTTAATTCATCAGGATTAAACCAAGAATTTCTGGCTATAATCTAGCCTTTTGCCAAAGATTTAAGAATATTTTAGTACTTAGGAGCAAAATATCACTATTACAATATGTCCAGCCTTCTTTCAGTCTTCATTTTGAGAAAATAAGTAGACATCTTTACACAAGGTAAATTGCTCAGTGCTTGAAAAACTCTGGCTGTACAGGTTAGGATGATGTGGAGTAAGATGCCATTTTGCAGACAGCTCCCAATCGACACCGCTTGCTACATAGGTCCACAGAATAGTGGTGGTGTGCACCAACCAAATTTCTCATGGAGAAATTAATGTGGAAGATCTACTCCAGTTGCATATGAAATATATTCTGCCTCCTTATGGAGACATCAGGTTCAAAGTTGTCCTTGAGACACCTTCAACTAGTATGAATGTTAAGGATACTTTAGGAAAACTTCTTAAATCTAGTCCTGAGTAAAACCCAGGAAGATGATCACAGAGGCAGGGGCATCAGCAAGAACTGCCTCGATCCACTGACCCACCACTGTTGTGCTGAACTTCTCACCGCTGTAGCCATTGCCTTTGCTCCCCTCCTATATATTTTCTTCAGCTTTCAGCATCCTTTTTAGTTCTAGAAATCAAGGCCAGGTGAAACATAGGGAAGTGATATATAGGCTTATTTCATACTCAAACCCAGGTATGCTTACACCTGTACAAATGTGCTACTGGTTGTTTAATCATTCCTTTGGTTTGTGGTGGTTTGTGTTTGTTCTTTGTTCTTTTTTTATTTTGTTGTTGGTGGTTGGGTTGTTTTTTTAGGTGTTTTGGTTTGGTTTGTTTTGTTTTGTTGGTTTGGTTTGTTTTTTTCAACAGTGAGGAACTTTCCACAATCTCATACAGATAAGAAGCAAGGACACCAGAATTGTGTTGTGCATTCCTGCACTTATCATTCTAATCCTAGTTCTTTCACCTTCTTTCAGACATTGCAAAGTCTTATTAATGATACTTGTCACTGTATTGTACTGAGAACTTGCATTGAATTTTTAAGCAGTGCCTTACCAGGTTTCACTTTGTTTATCCTAATCTGCAGGTAGAGCTTGCATAAAAGGTATTTTATTAGAAAGGACTGAAATTACCCCATTTTGCAGGTTCCTGCATTTTTACTCCACCCTTATTCCTGTTCTACACCTGATGCTGTGCCATCAATACAGTTTTTCTGAAGCAACTGGTTTTATCAACCACCAGATGCTTGATAAAGAAGTTAAATAGTGTGTGACAGAGGACCAGTCTATCCAGTTTGCCTTAAAGACACACAGTCAAGGAGGCTCTCTATTCATTAAGGTCTTCAAGTTTCTTGGTTTAGGAAACTGCATTTCTTATGAAAGAAGTAGTACAACATCACTTATTTGTATGGTTCTTTGCTGTATATCAAAGTTTACAAGTTATCCATGGTAGGCTACTAAAAGTCTGCTTCTGCTTAAAAATATCACACAATGAGAAAGATATTGTCTTTAGACAACCTGAGTTAGCTGCTTACATATGGTCTAAAACCTGTGTAAGAGATAGGTTGCATTTAAAATAAAAGTGCACAGATATTTTCCTTCTTCTTTTGAACAGGACTAAAACATAATAATTAGTCTTTGCTAGGGCATTTTAACACACTGATGCTAATATTATCCTCATGAAACAGAAATCTGAACTCTGTAGTGGTAAAAGTGCTGCATCTCTCATCTTCATGGTTGCCTCTCTATGTACTCTAATCTGCCAGGAATTATTTTGCTGGTTTTGTTTTTTTTCGTTTTTAACTTTAGGTTGGTTAGATTGTTCACTAGTGTTCTGCACTTCAGTCTTTTGCCCAGGCTATCCTGTGTGTCTCAATCTGCTGATGACAAAAAATGAAGAAAATTCTGTGTCTAGGTATGCAAGGTTATTTTTCTCCCTGCATTTTCACCAGATTAGTTCAGGTTTGAATGGTATGTTTCTTGGACAGTTGCAAGAGGAATTTAGATAGATAAGCTGTAACCGAAGTCCATGATCTTTTCTTGTTTTGCTTTATTATTTTCTTTCTTCTCATTTAAATAAAAAATACTGGAAATTGTCATTCTGCTGGAATACTTAGACTAAGTTGTGTTTGGGTTTGCTTTTTCTGTTTTTCCATGATCTTACAGCAATAACTGGAAGTGATACTGAATCATCTCTGCCCAAGTCTATAATAGCAGAATGTCTTTAATTACAGGTAGTCATTCATAAATTTTTGGCTTCTTAACTGGATGCTTTCCCACAAAAAAAAAAAAAAAAGTATATTACATGACCATATATTGTCTGATGAGGTTCTGTTTTCACTTGGCTTGAAAATATTATTTGTGTACTCAAAATGTAGTGCTTGTACTAGGTGTGTGGTAGTTATCAAAGATATTGATGGCTGTGAACAAGAACTTGTTCAATTGTTTTGCTGAACAAGGCTGCATGCTGATGCATACTGAAACATGTTACTGAATTAGGGCCTCAGAAGACAAGGTCATACTTAAAGGATTTTCTGTTGTAATCTAAATAGTTGTTAAACACAATTGTGAGAGAGAAATGTAAATCAGCGAACAGTCATTTAGGCAGATAACCTGAATGCTTAGAAAGAGGAAGCATGGAACTAATCTAATTTACTCAAAGCTCTTCCTAGGTCTCTTGTCTTTGTGATTCATATGTGGGGACATGAGCTTTGAAAATGTGTCAGAGGAGATGGTAGGCTTGGTGTGTACCAGGATGAACACCCTGGACATGAGTAAAGTCACTGTTCATGCATTCTTCTACATTGTAGGTCTGTATGTGAAGAACATGGATAAGCTGTAGCCTGACACATTTTGTAACTAGATTTGTGATGAAAAACAACAAAATATTGAACCATAGGAACCAAATGTTGAATGACATAAACCAGAAGGCAACACTGAGCAGCACACTCTGCAGAGCACTCCCCTGAAGGCATCTCAGGAGCCAGCAGATATTGCCCAGCATGGCTCAACCTGGGCAGCACAGGGCAAGGCAACAGAAATGAACCCTGCAGTGGCTGGGACGACCACCTGGGACCAGGTGCTGAGCCAGTGTGAATGTCTCACTTTTTGTATCATCTGATCAGCCAAGGGCACAGGGTGCAGTGCACAGGCAGCTGCTTTCAAAGAACCTCCACAAAATAACTTATGTTCTCCCTGGTTTTATTGAGTAGGGCACAACATACGACTTTGTAGGACACAGAGGGTTCTTTTCCCTACTTCAATACATGCCTTGAGTAGAAGAATAAAGTCTTTGCTTTGGTCTGCAGAAGCAAGGGTTTTTACTTCATTCACGTGCTAAAAAGCTAACTCAGTCACAGATGGAGTGCGTGCACACAAGACAACAAAGTGAAGGCAGTTGGCCACGAGCTCTATATAATACACTTTTGTGTGCTGTTGGGCATAGACTTTGCTGTGCAAGACTCAAGAAATGGGAATGCTAAAGTCTAAATTTACTGAAAGCATTGAAAACTTGTGGGAAAGTAGGAAATTGACACTGTTAGTAGCAACAGTAACGATCTCTTCATAATGTTGAAAACATTTGAAATATAACAATATAAAATATTCTAGCCTTTTTTTTCCTCTACTCTGCCACATCTAATCTGCACCAAAGTTTGCATATCTAAAAGGAAAGCTAAAAATGGCAGATTTTTTGCAAACATTAGCAATCCAGAACATAGCTTTTAGGGACAATCAGTTCCAGCAATGCTTTCTTGAAGGCACTGTTCTGGTAGCTGGGGTTTTTTGTTCATTTTATTTTGTTTTGTTTTCTTTGACTATGTTAGTAAAATAATGATTCAGATATACTTGTATGTATATGAATTTTTATGTATGTAAACTTCACAGACCTTTACTGGAAAAAATTTCAAATGAGATTCTAGATGTTAAGTAGGAGAGGCAAAGCTGAAATACAGCTTGGCTTTATTAGCTTCTGTTGGAAATAGCTGGGACCTCCCAGAGTGGAACAGTTAGTTAAACATTAGCCATTCAGGTACTAAGGACAGTTTAAAAATATCCTGACTGTAATAACTGATGAAGCAACAGCACTTTTCATCTGTACTGGGTGACATGTTGTATAACATATGCTAAAGTTGAGTATAAAGCCAGTACCTTATTTTCACAGGTAACTAGAATCACCACTTTTAAATTAAAAAGCTTATCTGTTAAACTACTTACTCTGAATAATTTTCTCAGTGTCAGGGTATTTTGGTTCTCACATGGCAAATGCATTATTCATAATTTTAAATTCTTGTAAAAATATAGACTTAAAGAACTATAGATTCTTCTCCTGTCTTGTTAAGTACACTGAAAAACTTGGAAGTTTATAATACATTACCTATAAAACTTAGTTCAATCTATGCAGACAATTAAATACATTCATGGTCAAAATTTCTTTCTCCCTCTCTTCAAGTACAGCAGATTCCAGTGTATGACTGAGTTAAAAAAAAAAAAAAAAGAAGTGAAAATGAGGGTGAACAAAATTTTACAGGTATCTTTCTTGTCTCCCCTTGTAGAACATTTCTCAACTTTATTCTTTCCTTGACCAGGTAATCATCCTCCACCAAGACATAAAGAAGAAGAATAGTGATCTCTGAAAACTTGTCATAATTTTGTGGGCTGGGAACTGAAATTTAGTCTACTGTGAATTATCTTCATAAAAAGGTCACAAAGTGGCAAATGGCTGGGCTGAGGGTATATTGGTTTGAGAATGAGAAAAGTTATGTCCCTGAAATCTTACACTGCCTTGTAAGGACTCCAGCCATTTTTAGCTTCTTTGTTGTTTTCGAGCTTGTATATCATGCTATATACATGAGGATTTGAATTAACTACTCCTAATAAACACTTTTAAGGGACTTCATACCCTGTTTAACTTGAGTTGCAGTATTTCTCATTAGAAACAGCTTAATTTTAGAGGTGGAAAGGATGACTCCATAAGGTAAGACCCTTGAGAAACGATCCATCCTATCTGGACCAAATATATGCAATTTTGGGTTCTCTATGAATAGCAGTAGACTTCTTGTAGTACGTGAATAATTTAAAAAAAAAAAATATAAGGAGTTTCAGAGGACCGACAGTAAAAATAATGAGTGAATTACTTAGTGTGTTTAACCCAATTTTATAGTTGAAGCCTACGTCTTTGTACTACTGCAAAGACTCTGCTGAAATCATCGGAGAAGCCTCCATTTCAGGGTTGTTTTCAAGTGGGTTTGTTTTTTTTTCAGAGCAAAGGCTTCCAAGAAGGCTACACCTCTCTCTGTGCTGTCACTAGTTTCACACAAATAACTTTCTGTCTTTCTGCTTTACTTTTGATCTGAAGAAAGAGTTGTTTTACACTGAAAGATGCTGACTTCTCAGTAATCACAGTGGAGCAGGTGTTCCTTCTTCCCACACAGTGCAGGTGTTCTCCTGAGTAGCTTTATAAAATCATTTTGATGTGTCCCTGACTGATGTTCAGACAGCCAAAGTGAGTAAATATTGCAGTAGACTCTGTTTTAACTGGGCTGGACTATACTGCTTCTTGGTTAAGCTTATACGCATGAAATACTGTTACTACACTTATTTTTTTTTAATATTGCCAAATAACCTTACTTAAGATACTGTCCCCAAATTATGTCAGTTGGCTCTCTCCCAATAGCTTTAATGTGACAGTGATTTTTACACTCTTTACCTCTACAGAGAGAATTAAAGGAGTTTAAAGGCATTAGTCCAGATTTAATATTTTCTATTGAAGGTCTAGCAAATGTGAAGGTGGAGCTGAGCAGAAAATAGCCCTTTGACTTGGATTATTAAGAAACATTGCAAGGACAGTCATTTAATTTCTCATTTCTCAACTTCTTTACTGTTCCACATATCTATAAAACTGTATGCATTTACCAGGCACTGGTTATTATTTCACAGGATACACTATGAGGCATCTAAAGCAAACAAGAAAAAAATTAAAGGTCTTACAAAAGGGCAAGTTAACATAATTTACCTTGTGTCGATCTTCCCTGAGTAGTAACTCTTTATGAGAACAGATGTGCATCCATGCTGTTCAGAAAGATGACATATTTACCTGGCAACATACATTAAAGAAAGAATATGTGACAGTACAAGATGGGATGAGGAATGTAGCATTACTTGGGGGGATTGCTGCAAATAGATATAAAATCTGAAGCCATGAAGGAGGTTAAGCAAATCATAAATTGATGCTGGTAGATCTTTAAGATTAAAATCTTATGTTATTTTGTGATGGCATGTATTGTTGAAAGATATTTCAAGAATGTTTGTGCAAAATAATTAAAACTGTATCTGGTTTATTTAATAAAATGGGATATTTTTCTTGCATGTATAATATCTATAATTTAAAATACCTTGTACAAGGGTTAAAGGTTTTAGAAGGAATAGTAAAATTCCTTCTAAATATTTCAGCAAATGTGACCTACTAATAATAAACTCATCAGGACACAAACATATACGTAAATCTAATATTGCTGGGTTTTGACTTCAGAGCACTGCTCCTGAGAAGTTCATGGTTGCATAATAGATTTTGTTACATGGTCTGGTCAGCTGACTTCTTCATGCCTTTTTTTTCTACTCTCCCTAGCAATCTTAACTGCAGAAGATCTAGTCTCAGTTTTTTTTCAATTTTAACCTGTTTCTCACTTCCCCCAAAATTCTAACACCTTTGAGGCTAACTGCAGCTGAAGCCTACTGGAGATTCACAAACTAGGGTGCTTGTGGCTTATTTTGCTTCCTGACCTAGTTGGGTAGGTGTTCTCTGATCATACATACCAAGGTAGTCTTTACGAACATACAAGGAAGTAGTGGCAGCTCCTCTTTAATTACAAGGTGAGAAAACAGTAGAGCAGCCATCTGACATGCTGGACATATAGAATAGGATGCAGTGGCTTTCTTTATGTGATCTTGCTATCTTGGATTGTATTATATGCAGCAAAGTCTAAAGAGCTCTTCAGCTGACCAGGATAGGTGTCTACTTCAGAGTGACTGAAATTGATTTCTAGACATTATTGATTATATAGGAAGCTTAGAAATCTGTTCATGTGCAGACATCTGGGCCACCAAAATTTGGAACTGAATTACCCTCCCAGCATTTTTATGTTTTATAGGGTCCAGAGCAGAGCTGATCATCAGCTTTTGTCCTGCTATGGCTGTCCTAACAAGGTAATTTTTGAGCCCTCTTTGTTACTATCCAGTCTCTTTTGCCACAGTGAGTATTTAGCTATTCAACTCAAGGTGAAAGAACTTCAAAATGACCTACTGAGTGAAACATTCCCCTCCCCCAGCTTTCCTGTTCTTCTTGAACAAAAATGTAGTCTTCCATGAGAGCCTGGGGCTTAGATAATTACCTGCAAGGCAAAAAGAAACTTAACCTAGACACTCTGCACAAAAGAGATAAAAAAGGAGATCATCTGTCTTTTGACAAATGTTTTATATGGATTCTAATCTAGTTGGCATTATCTAGATTTGCTTCTTGAGCTGGACCTAGCAGTAACAATATGTAGAGAATAGGTGATATACCAAGGACTTGATCAATTCCAGACACAGAAACACATTTGAAGGTATCTTGGATGCAAGAGCACAAACGGACTTCCTACCATTCATTTTCTTCAACTGCAAAGGCCATCATTTGGAAAGATTGGCAGGGAGTTGGGAGGATGAAGAAGAGTTAGCTTCTTTTTAGTTTTGTGGGGGCTTTTGGTTTAAATTTGGTAGCTAGTACAGTGAAGTTCTTGTGATTTCTTTTTTTTTTTTTTTTTATTTTTGGCAAGAGGTATCTCTTTCTCCATTAGTCAAAGAAAGTATAATGTCATAAACAATGGCCAAACTACACAGAGATATACGACTATTATAATGGAAGAATCTATTATCAATTTAAATCATTCTTTTCACAGTACACTGAGCAGAAACAGAGTTGATACACAGGAGAAACATACAGAATTTCTTTTTACTTGTGAAGTTAAATCCATCTTTTCAGCGCTGAGATTCTTCACAGCACATGGGCTTAAGGTCAATGGTAATGTCACTCATTCTGTTCTGTGTCTGCCACGTGTTGGAACAGACCATCAGGTTCTGTTAATAGCAAATTTCCACCACTGCTTTTCTTAAATTAAGCCAACATCCCCATAAAGCTGGTGGCTGGCTGTTTATATTCAGCTTATCAATCTTCAGTAGGAAAATAAATATCTTATTTTTCATAGATGTTTCTATACAAATGCTCTCTGGAGGCAGAGCTACTTAGCGGTCAAAGAATATGCCTGAATTCTGCCATCGAGATCTTTCCCTCGACTGCTGTCACCATTGAGACTGTATATGACAGGGGTGTCGAAGTCATTTTCACCGGGGGCCACATCAGCCTTTATACAGTCCTAAAATTACATTTGGCCCTTTGAAGGCAACTGCGAGGCTGATGTGCCACCCCGATGAAAATGAGTTTGACACCCTGGTGTATGGTGTGGGAAGTCATCAGTTTCCTCCAGAGTTCAGAAGAAACATGCATTAGTAATAGAGAAGTGGAGAAAACCCAGCCTGTGACTCTTGAAGTGCTAGTCCTGTCACAGCTGAAGTACCAGGGTCACTCATGTTTCTTTAATCCAAAGGGTTATTTCGGGTTTCCACTGGTGAAGAGGGAATCTGGGTCACAGCTCAGCCATCTGTCTGTAGATGACTTTTCCTCAGCAATGCTTTCTGTCTCATTTTATCTGTACGTTTATCTGAAAAGCTGATAGAGCTGGGTAGGATATTTCCACAAGGTATATTTTCAATTGAAATTCATGATGAGTTGAAATTGAAACTTTTTGTGGCCATTTGTTTTGACAAATGTTTTTTTTTGAGATTATTGCTTTAAGGTAAGGTTCCTTGCAGTTTGTTTTAGAACTTGGCTAGTCCACACTAGCCAAGTGGTTACAGTCCTTCTTCGAGGCCAGGAAGACTTAATGTCAGATCCCTCCTTGATGTGATTTGAAGCACAGATGTGAGCTCAGGTTAGATGTGGACACTTCATAAGCTACTTTCAAACCCTTGTAAGAGTTATGGCTTGATTGAAAATGTAACATTCCATGGCTGTGTTATTTTGTGCAACCTGTCTCCAAAGTAGCCTTGTAGTATGGTGGTAAATTGACACTGCTAAGAACCTGACAGCGAGAGATGGAGAAAACTCAAAAAAATCTGCGTGCTGCTGCTCTCTCCTAGGACAGAATAGTCTATGGGTGTTGCTTCATGATTATTGCAAGTTAAGGCTAAAGGTTAGATATCTTGATTTCTTCTACTAAGATAAAGGTCAAACAACATGTTACAGAATTTGCAAACAGGTTTGCAGAGTAAAGTCAATAAACTCATAACTCCATTCCAAACTGTTAGTTCAGGAGCTCTCTCAGGAGTGTTGATCACAACTGAAGTCGATGTTGTATGTGTTGTTCTGTCAATTATTCTCCCCAGCTGGACAGTGATTCTCAGAGATAAATTTTGCTTTGGTTTGAGGTTCCAAGTTATGCTTCTGCTTTGGCAGCACAATCCTAGATGGTAAATAGAAGGTCTCTGTGAGGGCTTTGTATCTGCCATGAAAGTTTTTTAGACATGCTTTCAAAATTCTTATTTCCCTACTAAAATAGATCTTCTTTTCCAATGGATGTGACTTTGTCCATTTGACATCAATGATAGCTACTGGAATCTGCATAACTTTGTTCAAGAATGGTCATCAAGTCCAGAAGTGCTCTGCAATATTGCTTCCACATTTCTGTTAACTACTTTTCCTAGAAGTAGATAAAAATAGTCTTAAACTTTCTCAGTATCATTTTGCATACAAAATGCCCTGAAGAGTTCTTTTGTTTTCCTTCAGCAGCTTATATTTTGGTTCACCCCTCCAAGACTGGATGGTTTGTAACTTGAACCTCTTCATACTTTCATAATAACATGTAATTTGCCACACAATAGAAACCATTCTCTGCAGAGTATCTCCCACCTCTTTCACAATTGAAGTTACATCAAAGACTTTCCACAGGGTTTCCACATAGCCACGAGGTGAGATATATGACTGATTTGACACTTTGAATGCCTCTATTTTTCCTTTTTTATAGAAATAATATCAGAACTAACATTCAAGTAACCTCAGTAATGGACAGACAATATCTCTTCAGATTTGACTGCCTAAGGTGGGTTAGTGCTCCTTTCTGAGTAAGTCTGAAGATCATGGTGGCTTGGCAGTTTTGCAAAACTGGTATTGACTTTGCATTGCCTGTCTTAAAATTACGTCTCATTATATATAGTAGGATTTTGTATTCTATTTCAGTCTTTTGAGTTTATCTTTTAATCCTCAGAAAAGCTGGATTTTGCAATATTTCTTTTCTGATATTAATTCCTGGTTCTTTGGAAGGAAGTGTCAGAATCCCTGCAAAGGGACAATTATATTGTAACTTGCTGAAAGGAAAGTTTCTTTATAACATCAGACAGTAATTCCTTGGCCTGTGTCCCAAAACATGAGGATTATATCTCTAACAAACATGGCATTATCTAAATTCACCATAGATCTAAGTGTTGGGACATATGAACACATAATCCTCTATGTAAGAGTTTAGTTTTGGGTAAGGGCATAGGAAGAAAGATGTGATGGCCTGAAACAAAGACGAAAATCACGCTGATTCCAAAAGGATTCTGGAACTGTGGTAATCAGAAGTTTTACATTAATTATAAACTAAAATACACATTAGAGGAATCTAAAATAAGACTGTTATATATTGAGAGGGCAGTTACAGCTCCCTTAAAGCTATTACTGTCACCTGGCAAAGTAATGGCCATGCATGGACCCTGGGTCCACCCAGATCAGTTCCCTTGACCTTGACCAGGTCAAGGAGACGGATAGTGAAATAAATGAGAACTGAGCAAGAATGAAGTGATATTATACTTCCCTAATTCACTCTTTCCTCTTTGTGAAGCCTGAGGATTGAAGCTGTATAAACGATCGCACAATGTCCTGTGGCAAAAGATTTCCATGACATAACCACATGTTTTGTGGGAGGAAGAGGTCTCTGTTTGCCTGGGGACAAATCTGCGAGGCAATTGCCTGTTAATGAAAACCCCTGGTATATCACACATTTGGAGAAATGGTCAGAGCTTAAATTTGGCTTACTGTGACATTTTGCTCTAGATTTGAGTTTAGCCTACACATATTAATGGCACTCTGGAGGAACTGGAACAGGTAATAGAAGAAAAGTTTGTCAGATTTTGGTCTTTCTTTTCACCATTTCTGTTTAAAAATATTCTTGCTTCAGGCAATGACAGAAATTGTAATAACTTTGTAAGCAAATATAAGCATGCTTAAGAAATGTCAGATACTGAGTATGCATCAGTCTTCTGGTAGGAGATTTTTGAGATGCAGAGAATTACGAGGTTCTCGCTTTTTTTTTTTTTTTTTTTTAAGATCTATACAGTTTAGCGTGTAAGTTTTGGAATATGTGAATATTGCAGTTGTATCTGAAACTATCCATACTACTTACTATCAGGAGTTAAAATTGTCCTACCTAAACAATTTTGTCTGAAAAACAGAGCTTAAAGTAGAATAAGCACCTGTTTATGTAGCAGATTATTTTTTTTTTTTCCTGCTTTGTAATCTGTGTTTTTGACACAAATATTCAAACTGGAATACCCTGTGCCACTACACTATGGTGCTCTCTAAGGTTACAACTACCTAGTAGCTCTGCCTGTATTATGCCCTAGCTGGTCCTATAGAAGATGCAGCACTAGCAGCTTCCCCTTGTAGTCTTGCCTGGGATCCAAGTCCTGTGACATGAATAGTAAAAATAAATGAACAAACAGAAATGCCCCCCCAAAAAACAACCCCAAACCCAAACAATTAAACAAAACAAAACAAAACAAAATCATACTTGCAAGATAAACCTGTTTCAATGAATTAGAGCAGTCTCCAGGTTTTGCTAACCTGAAAAGATTACAGGCAGGACCACAAACTGGTGCTGCAAATCTGTAAGACTCAGCAGAGGGTGGGGAAGGCTGTTCGTGTCACACTGCTGATAGGATTTTTGCTTTATTGTTTTCCCACCCTTGTGATTTGAGGGTTAGGCTGCTATGTTGTGCCCATGTTGTTGTCAGCTCTGGACACAGCACCTTGCAAGCAGGCAGTCTCTCACTGAGGGCTGTCCAGATGAGCTCAGTCATAACCTGATCCAAGAGGAAGAGGTGTAGTCTGATGTTCATGTCCCATTGCCTGCACATGGCTCCGCCACCCCATTGTTTTGAGTGTCTCAGTGGAAGTGGATCAGGAAGCTTATCTAAGGCCATCCCCACCCTTTCACTGGCAGCGCTTGTTTGAACACAACACATTTCCCTCCCTCTTCCCTCCTCCCCTCCACTCTGATCCAGAGCTAGCAACCCCTGTTGTTCCTACCAGCACTCTGCTTACAGGGTAAAGAAATTTCATTTTAATTCTTCAAGTGCTACCTGTTTTATTCACTTGAAGCCTGTGACAGGTGCCCCTTTGTTCTTTGGTTTGATATTATCTCAGCCTTGGAGCCTCAGCCAGGCTAAAAAACTTGCACACTAGCAGCAAACTGCCCAAATTAGCATTTTTTTGCTAATTCCAGAGAAATGCAGAGTTGCTGAAGCCCTGCCAGAAACCTGTCAAACTAATGTGCAGTGGGAGAAGTGGATCTAGGGTGAGGAATAGGTTCAACCAAATATGGCACAGAAAATGTCCTTTGTAGACCTTCCTATTCCTCCTTTTAAAGATAGAATCATTCATTTGAAAGTCAGGTGAAGTAATTTAAGACAGAGTCCTTTTTCTAACATGGTTGAAAACTTGCATTTTTCCTGAGATCAATTTTAAGTGTCATTTCCCTTCTGTAAGTTATGAAACCATTAATATTCTGTCTGTAAAACACTTAAAATGCTCAGTATTGTTGGGGTTTTTTAACTCAGTAGTTTCATAATATTTCCTACAACTTTATATTTTCCCACTTTTCAACAATGTGGTTCTCCTATATTAATTTGTCTCTGCTCTGAAGCTCAGAGTTCTTGGGCTTTTTTTCTGACTGTCATGTTAAATATATAGTAAAATATAATTTCTTCTCTCTCTCCCTCTGCTTCATTTTAGTTTCATTTCTTGCCTTGTCTGAAAAATATATGCCACACTCTTACCTAAGTAACTACCTGGCTATTGTTCTAGGTAGAGAGAAGTAAATGGAGTACTTGGTTTTACTTTCCTGTCTTCTGCGTTTGCAATGTATCTAGAAAACACAGACAAAGCAAAGGGTTATATAAACAGTAGATGAGGCATTGTAGGGTGGGTCATATTTTACAACTGGAGTAGCTCAGGAGTGAACTACTATGTGCCAGGAGCAAGGAGGAATTGAGGAAAGAACTGTACATCTGAGTCACTGAGTCACTCCCAGGGTAGTGTTGTTCATGCTCCACCTTTGCTGAAGGCATAAATTTTCAACCCAATGCTTTATCATTTTCATTAGCAATATCATTGAATGCTCATTACTCATTTTGAGTAATGAACTATATTATGCAAGTTTTGGTTACCAATACCTTGTCATGGTATTCAAGAAAGCAGAAGCAAATTGTCACATAAACAAGATTAAACATTTTTAGAGAGGGGAAAATCAAGCAAGGGGGTATAATTTCTGTTAATAAAACTGTTTCTTTTTTGTACATTGCCAGACTTCTGTATTCCCCTGCTACACTGTACATCTTACTGTAGTATGTGTGAAGGATAAGCTAGCAAATCACCATATTATTATAGGTAGGGAAACTGTTTGGAGAACAAGAGCGGGGCATACTGTGATGCTTTCCAAATCAAGGGTTAGTGTTCTGGCTAGGATTTGTTTTTAGTTGCAGTGGATTGCTAAGACCATTCAGTAAACAATAGCAAAAACAGGTTGGAGCTCAGGTTTCCAGTTCCAAATATTCCTTTTGCTTCATCAATTACCTACACTACCAGAAAAAAAGGTTTCAGAAACAAAGGATGAAGCTTCAGACAATGATATGCTGTGTGTCAGAGAGACAGGTTCTCTCATAATTTGCAAACCAGTTTTGAAATGAAAAAGCAAAAATAAGAACCTGAGATTCAATTATGGATTTTAGCTGAACATGTGTTACTATTACCTGCTATTTCTATTATTTTGTAATATAAAGGCTGGGTAGTCTTTCCCTCTCTGATGTTAGTGTATTAACCACCTGATCTAACTTTGAAGGTAGTTCTGCTTTGAGCAGGAGGTCGGACTAGATGACCTCCAGAAGTCCCTTCCAACCTATATTTTTTTAATGATTTTGTCAGCCCTTACTGAAACTCTGTCATCTGACACACTAATGCAAACAATCCTCTGTCTTCCCACCCTCACCTCTCAACAGAAAACCAATTCTCTTTTTCTCAGCCAGACTTCTGTCTCTGTGCAGGCTGAAGTCCAGGTGATGCAGGTAGGTGGCAACCAGAGCCGCAGAGACTGGTGTGGTCTCCCAGTATCCTGTAACTGCACTGACTTCAAAATGCTGGGTGGCTTATGCCTCCCCTGGCAAAGTGCTCAGTAACATGGCTTTTGCAGCACTACCCTCATACCCATACTTTGTTGAATTAAGATTTAGCATAGAGAATAAATATGTTATGTCCCTCTTTGCTAGTGCATCAGTGAATTTTATAGTAGCATAAGAGAAAACAGAATGAAAGATTATGGGTATGAGATCTTTGGTAGGCGTTGAGGGCATCTCTTTTAAATAGAATAAATAGCCCATGTTTTGGACACAACAATGTTAAGTGATGCTAAGCCTAAATCTGAGATTCAGGTTTTAGCAGATTATTATTTTTTGTGGTTCCCTAGAGCTCTGACACATTCTTCTGCTTGTTTCTGAAAAGTCTCATGCTTCTTTGAGCTGATGCCCAAAACTGGTAACTGGCATCACTAGCACCTACACTGGCTGGTTGGCCCTTAAGCAACGTTTTGGGAAATAAACTCTCTATGATGCCTATACTCACTGCTTTACTTATTGGACACATGTCTAGCTTGAGACAGTGCATTAATTAAGTTAGCCCAGAAAAACTTCTAGAAAACACGAAGGGGGAAAAAAGATACTTAGCTTTGACAAGATTGGTTAAGAAATGAGGTTTTTATAAAGAGCAGCTGCAACCTTAAGTGTCATTCTGAGCTTCAGTATTTCTCAGGTAGGATTTATCTGCTGTGCTATGGATATGAAAGCTGGGCTTCAGCATTCCTGGAATGACCCTGCCAGGCAGAGTGAATTCCTTGGGATGAGATGTGATGCTGGCCTGGGGAACGGGCAGCCCAGCCTTTGCTGTTCTTGGTAGCTATTGCTGGTAGCCAGTTGCTGCTGAGCTTTCTGTTGCCTTGGAAGGGCTCTGGCTTGCTTCTGCCTTTCATTCACTCATCTACCCTCCTTTATCTTAAAGTTGATTTCCTGCTTCTCACCCAGTATCAGCGTGGTTTGGAGGAGTCTCAGGTCCATTATCGCATGCCCAACCTTTTAGATATAAATGTAGATGGAGGTGGTAGGGTTGCTCATATTTAATTTTTTATTTCCTGCTTGTTTCTTTTTCCTTCTTCTCTTAGACTAAATATCTTTCATATTTTTTTTATCATGGAGTGTAACACACATGAACTTTTACAAAGTTTGTAGGACTGAAGGTTGTAATAGCAGTGATTAGTAATACTCTCTGGAAATACACTCCTGCACTTTTAGTGTGTTTTTGGCATTTATCAGCAACTGCACGTGATGCCTTTAGACTCATTGTTAGTCTAGGTGACAAGCTCATGGAGGAAAAACATACTCTGCTTGAATGCCCTCTGAAGATGCAGTGTTTTCACTTCTCTAAGCAGCTGTTTCCTTTTGGGCATTCTCTTATCAAGGGGATGTTATGAATTTTAAGTCAGCCTCTTCCCACCTCCCCCATGCTCCAAATTAAAAAAAAAAACAAACACAAAACAACAACTGAAACCCCAAAATCAGCTAGAGAAGAGGTAATTACCTAGCACTCAATCTGCTACAATGTCATAATAGTGATAACAATGATGTTTGGTCTGGATGCCCATAGGGACAAAAGAAATTGCTTATCTTGTGCAGTTGCTAGAGTTTTAATTTTATTGTTTTCACTTCACTTTATTTTGCATGAATAGGAAAAACAGAAAAGCCAAGCATGCTTTGGGCATTTTTGCAGTCTAATAAAAAATGTGTGTTCTTGCCTAGTTCTGTTTAGAATTCCGTAGGATGAAAAATAGTTAGAACTTTTGTACCTCAAAAGCAACAGTGCAACTGTTAATAAGAATTCTTTGCAGAATTTTATTAGCAGAATTTAATTGGCAAAAGTTACTGGTAAGGCAACAGCCCCTCTCATCCTCTGCTCCCAAAGGATCCAAACACTATGATCTGGACAGGGAGATGATCAGACTAGATATTATGGATCAAGTCATAGTGCAGAAAACATCAGTTCAAGACTGTTAAAGTTAATAAGATTTTTCATTAAATACTTGATACCAAGGGAAAAAAAAAAGAAAAAAAGAAAAAAAAAAGAACAACAACAACAAAAAAGAACTAATTTACTTGAGTATCAGCACAATATTCAAACTCAAAATAATCAAATATACTGATTGGAATAGTAATTGGAAAAAAAATACCTTGAGATCTGGGTTTTTTTTCAAAAGTGTGTCATTGGTAGTGAACTTCTTGAACTGGCAAAACTAAATCAAGTGAAAAATTCATCTTCATCAAAAACTGGAATTACGGCCTGCATTAATAAAGCATAAAGTTTAAAAATAAAGATTGACTTGAGTTCGTAACAACTCCCCACCATGATGCCACTCCTGCTTTTATTTTCAGCATAGTCAGCTTCTGTAGCTTGGAGTTCTTTTAATTTTGTACAGTACAGTCAATTTCTTTCTTAAAACATGCATAGCAGAAAACAGAGATTTAAATCTCCTCTTTCCTGCTGTGGCTACACCACTCAAACAAATCGAAATGGGAGAACAATGTGTAAATAAGGATAATAAAATCCTATAATGAATTATTAATGTAACTGGGTCATCACCTGTTGAAGTGGTCCAAGAGTGTGGATTTCTTTTCATGGGTATCTAGGTCTTCTAGATACCCATTCCATTTCCTGCTCTCTCCATTCTCTATTAAGAGTATGACTATGCCTGGAAAGATTGAGAAAAATGCTGCTTTTTTTAAGAATCACAATAGCGTACAGAGGGAGTCAATTATCCTCAGACAGGCACCATTCAAATTCCCAGTAGCAGTAGAAGTGCCAAGAAAACCCCAGAAAGTTAAGCGGCTTTGTTTGGTTTGGAAAAAACACTCAGAAATTTGTTTTTTCATTTATCCCTGATTTCTACAGTATGCTTCATCCTAGCTGGAGCCTGACTGAAGTCACAGTATGTTTCCCTGATCAAGTATATCATTGGAGCCATATGCAGGCATGGGACTTCTAAATGCATTTCAGGCCTGGGCTTCAGGCACAGGAAGCTTTTCTACTGACTTCAGGGTTTTAGATGGGGGTCGATGTGGACTATGATTGTCTGCCAAGTTAAAGTACAGTTCTCATAAGGTTTCCAGATTATCCTATTACTAGGTGGGCAAAAAAAACCTTAAAAAAGTAGTCTCTTGGAATTTGACTTGTCTTCTGGACTGGAAACAGAAGCAATTATACAGAAAGAAAGGCTTGGAGGGGAGACAGTATATGCATCTCAAGGCTGTGAAAAGAGCCAGTTTCAGCTGACTACTGGCAAAATTCCACATGCCTTTCTTTTCTATAGACAGGTTTATCTGTTCCCATATGTTAGGCCCTGCTTCAGTTCCAGATTCATCCTCGTTCATTCGTTTGACCGCATCTGTCTTACTAGTGCTCTGCCTTGCGAATTAAGAGACATTAAAACTGCAGTCAGTTATTTCTATGATTTCTCACTCTCAGAATACAACAAACTCACTATGAAGCTTTTTCTGTGCCTTGCATGTGCATATCAAATATGTGGAAGTGAAAGTAAAGAGGTAGTGCATGCCCAAAAAGGTCTTCTTGGCTTTCATGAGTGCTTATGACTTTTCAGAAAGAAAAAATATTGAACATTTCTCAAAGCAGCAGCTGCACAAATGGCTCCCACACTGGGAGAAGGAAATATATGTTCTAATCCCTGAATTGCTGATCCATGCCTAAATATCTGCCTAAATTGAAACCTCGGAGGGAAATACCTGTTAGCCTTCAGGACCATTGAAATGATAAAATCTCCTTGGGGTTTTCAAAGTTTCTTTTTTTCCTATAAGTTTTGTTTTTGAAGCCCATTATTTGCCCCAAGGCAAGTATTCTCCTAACACTTTACTGTCTTTCGGTAAACATAAATTGACCATTGATTTCGGTAGTACCCTGGAAAACTGATGGATCAGCAAACATGGAATGCTAAAATACTTTTATATGTTAAGATTATTTGTCTTCCCCCCAACATTGTAATGTTAAACTATTCCTGAAAATTCACAGGCTAGGATAAATATATAATAAAACTTGTGGAAAAATGGGGAAGGTGAGAAATAACACAGTCAGCATTATGTCAGCTGACATTTCAGCATTGTCAGCTCAGTTTTAGAGCTCTTCTCAAATATCTGCCAATGTTTTTTCATCCATAGCTCAAGGGAATACCAGGAGCTGTGTGCCTTCTCAGACTTGTCTGATCATCATCTGCATGATCTTTTGTACATCTCCATGGAAGAGCATGTGTGATTATCTAACCCCTTTCCATTTCTGTTGGAGTAATATGGCATCTTATCACACAGCATTTAGGTCTATAACCTGCCAGCCAAAATAGGGTCTATAAATAGGTCCTAATCTTGTGTCCCTCATTCCTATAGCAGGTTCTAGTGAAGTGCAGAACTGTTAATAGATGTGCATAGTTGATTTACCATCAGGTGGTCCGACATATTTGTACTCTTGAATTATGAATAAAACTTAATTTCTCAGGACTTAAATACATCATTAGAAAATTACTAAGAGCATTTTTCTCACCTTCATATCTGCATAATGAAATTCACTTCAGCATTGTACCCTCCCTATATATATAGATCCCATAGCAAGTTGAGAGGGTGTCCAAAAGCTGTATAATAGGAGTGCACATGCAGATCTACAGGAGGGGGAAAGAGTATCTGGACTTTTCCATCAAGATTAATGCTTTTGAGTTTTGAGTGTGCATTCCAGCTTTCAAATACCTGTGTAAAAACACAGATGACTCTCAAGCAGACATTGTTCTGAAGGATCTGATATGAGTCTTATTTTAAATCCGTAGAAATTATCCATAAACATCAGCAAAAATTGAACTGAACTATAAACACAAGGTTTGGTGTTTGTATTTCCTTTTGAAATAATCATCTGAGTGAAGACTCCAAAAAACAACAACATGGCATTAATTTCTGCAATCTGAAGAAATTGTTCTGTCTCTTACCTTGTCATTTTCACCCTGGTTTTGGAATTGTTGAGACCACAAGCAAGCATTGGCAATGTGTAAACGGACATGCTACAAGATCCTAAACTGTTAATTCTAAGGCCTCACTTTTTCAGCCTAATTCCTCTTTCCAGAGGTATGTGCATTCCTTCTTGTACTCCTGTTTCCCCATACACACTGTGTGTTTCCCAGCCATAGGCACACCTCTGCAGCCTCTTTGACTTCCATCCCTTGGGTCTTTGCATTTTTTCCTCCCCTTTCTTCCCACACTGGATATCTGGAACATCTTGACTATCTGGAATACAGTACCTGGGTGGCTGGAACACCTCCGTCAATGAAAACAAAGAAGCATCTCTAAGAGATTATGTAGGAGTAAAGGATCTTGTCAGTGGAACAGGTGAACTGCTGAGATCCCTTCTAGTTCTGGTTCTCTGGTTTTCATTGAAACTTAGAACATTCAACAAATGCTCAAAGGATCAATTTGATTTGTATAACCACTTTTTATGAAAGAAAGATAAACACATTCGTTAAAGGTGATCAGATATGCTAGCTATAAAATATGAACTGTCACTTTAGACTGTTAAGTTTGTTAATGCAGCATAAAATCTGTAAAGTACAAATCAGAGGCATAGCAGTTTTTTCTTCCTATTTAAATTAAGTAACAGGGATTCTGTAAGTAGCATCAGGAATGGTTGAGACATTTTGTAGTTGCTGTCCTGTATAATTTGATCTATAATTTTTTAAGCAATTATAGCCATCACAAGTGAAATCTTTTATTGACAGGATTTTTGGTTAGGTTGGTATTAAGATGTGGAATTAATGCTTTAAATACAAATACTGTACACAAGCAATTTTGAAAATTGTTCTTATTAAAGAACTACAATGGTAATATTTGTTATTATTTGATATTATCATCATAAATAAACTTTGAAATAAGATGGAGAGTGTAAAATATTTCTGCTGTAAATATGGCCAACTGCTTCTTTTCCTTCTGTCATTCTAATTACTCTTTATGTCTCCAAAAATGAACCATGGAACACTAACCTTGTCTGGTTGTTCTCTCATGCCTCCTTCTCAGCAGGATCAGGGGAGAAAATAAAATGAAAAAAGCTCACGGGTTGAGATAAGGGCAGGGCAATCATTCATCAGTTATCATTATGGGAAAGCAGGCTTGACTTGGGGAAAATTAATTTATTTTATTTCCGATTAGAAACAGACTAACATAGTGATTAACAAAAACAAAAATAAAAGCACCTTCTTCCATATCTTCTTTCTTCCAAGGCTCAACTTCCTTCCTTTGTTCTTGACTCTTCCGCCTCCTTCTCCCTCACCTGGAGTGTTACAGGGGGATGGGAGCTTGTAGTCTGTTCATGAAACTACTTCTCTGTCATTCTCTCCTTCTTATGCTGTTCCCCTGGTCCAGTGTGGTGTATCTCCCATGGGAGACAGTCCTTCATAAAGTCCTTCATAAAGGTCCAATATGGCTCCTTGCCATGGGCTTCAGTTCTTCATGAACTGCTCCAGTTTGTGTCCTCTCCATGGGGTACAGTCCTTCAAGAACAACTGCTCCAGGGTAGGTTCCCTGCAGGGTCACAGCTCCTGCCAGAAGATCTGCTTCAGTCCATGACCTGCAACTTCCTTCAAGACACATCCAGTGCTCTCGCCTGGGATCCTCCATGAAATGCAGGTGGATCTCTGCTCCACCATGGACCTCCATGGGCTGCAGGGGGACCGCCGGCCTCACCATGGTCTTCACTGCAGACTGCAGGGGAATCTCTGCTCCGACACGCAGAGCACCTCCTTCTCCTCCTTCTTCACTGAACTTTGTGTCTGCAGGTTTGCTTCTCTCACGTTTTTCTCACTCCTCTCTCTCATAACACCTTTACCCTTTCTTGAATACCAACATTGCTGATGGGGTCAGCTTCACACAGTGATGGGTCTGTACTGGAGCTGTCGGAAATGGCTCAGTCCAACACGGGGCAGTTCCTGGTCTCTTCTCACAAAAACCACCCCTGTAGCCCCACTACTACAAAAACCTTGCTATGTATATTCAGTACATAAACATATATCAAAGTTACATTTCTTTCCTCCTCTTATTCTCTGTAGATTCATCAATAAAGTATGGAAGTTTAAATACGTTTATCTGTTTCCAAGATCTTACTGTTCTATAAGTATTTTTCATTACTGATGTTGGCATTTGTTTTATTTTTGTGGTGAAAATGGGATGCAGAGCATTTATCTTGTATGTCATATGATACTGTGTACGTTGCCTACTTAGAGTATTATCATGTTCTAAAAAGACATTATAAGTTTTAGTCTTCTCCTTGTCATCAAAAATTCATGTTGTTCTTGAGTGCATCACAGGTTCCTACAGGTTACAGCAAGATTGTATTGCTAGTCTATTTTTGCAGTGATCAGAAAGGATTTGTCAAAAAAAAAGATCATAGAACATTTTAGGCTTTAATAATTCCTGTCTTTTCTCACCACTGAAATAAAGGGTGAGCCGTGTAACTGTTAGTGTTGAGTGTAAGAAAGACTCAGTGGATCAATTAACTTCAGGGACCCAGTGGTCATGAATCTGAATCATGCTGGTTTTTGCTGTGTCTGGCTTTCTTTGATCCCACTCTCACTTGAAGAGAGAAGTCTCGCGTTGTCTCTCTTTTCTTTGCTTTCAAAATAGTATATGTTAACTCTGATGACAATGATGCTAGAAGATAGAGTTCTTATGGAGGAAGCCTAGCATCCTCTGAATTTCCCCCTGCCTTGTAGCCTGAATAGGGAACAAAAACATGACGTCCTGCCCATTTTCTTCAGCATAACCAGCAGAGAAATTCCTCCTGTTGCAGTAGAAGATCAGACTAATATTTGCTAGTATGGCAGGAAGTTCTGATAACTGTTTCAGTCCATGCCAAAAACCAATTCTGAGTTTACACTTTTCTTCAAAGATATTTATTTCTGCTTCAAGATGTCTGCTTCATTATATAGCTCATAGTCTTAGATAAATATATTATGAATTTTCTCGGGGGATTTTTAAGCTTTCTCTCTTCATCAAACTTGATAAATGACAATCACTAGAGCCACAAGATCTCAAGTTTCAAATTTAGTTAAAAGACATAACTGCAAGATTATTGTAATGAAATAATATATATTCATACATACTTATTGGTATAAAAGATTCTTTAATGGAAATGCAGTATTTGGTAACTGATGTAAAAGAAATACTGTGATCCCACAAGTATCACTAGATCTTATGCAAACAAGTTATTAATGAGAGGTTTTCTCTCTTAGTTCTACACAATGTCCTGAAGATAATACGTACTCTTCCTATAGAGTGGAACATAAGAAGAGTACAGGATAGAGATTGATCTGCTGGAAAGCAGCATTTCAGAGAAGGACCTGGGAGTCCTGGTGGACAATAGGCTGACCATGAGTTAGCAATGTGCCCTTGTGGCCAAGAAGGCCAACAGTATCCTGGAGTGCATTAGGAAAGTATGACCAACAGTTTGAGGGAAATTATCCTCCCTCTCTACTCTGCCCTTGTGAGGACGCATCTGGAGTACTGCATCCAGTTCTGGGCTCCGCAGTTTAAGAAGGACAAGGAATTACTGGAGAGAGTCCAGCAGAGTTCTACAAAGATGTTTAGGGGTCTGGAGTGTCTTTCTTATGAGGAAAGCAATAGCAAAACCAACCAACCAAAACCCAAGTAATCTGTCTCCAGATAAGTCTTTTTCATCTCATATATGTTTCTTACTATCTCTAAACTTTTTTTTGAATGATGAAGAAGTAAATGCTGGACCAAAGAAAAGCATACTGAATGTCAGGGAAGGTAAAGTCCTGAGGAGGACAAACAAAGCAATGTCATGTAGAAGGAGGGGATAAATGAAGAGGCATTCACTGGTGATGGAGAGGGGAAAGAGAAGCTAAGAAACAGAACTGTAAGAAAAGTTGGAGATGGAAGAAGACTGAGAACACTTTACAGAGATCTATTGCACAATGTACCCAATTTGCACGTTTGCATGTTTGCTTCCTTCACCCGCATACCTTTTTCAGCAATTAAAAGAAAAAAAACTTTGCTTGATTTAAAGGGCTGCCCTGTTTGTTAATCATGATTCTATTATTTTTGAATTAGTATATACCTGTAACTTTAATCTTGTGGAAGAGTGTCTGATTTCAGAAATATCTCCATTGATAGCCATGAAGTAAAGTGCCATTTGAGATAAGTAATTGTGCCACCATATTCCACCTTTCTTCCATTATTTCGTGGGGCTCATTTCACTAGACTGCATGCTCTGTCTCTCACAAGCTTGCCTGCATCACATAGCTCTATTAGACTCTCCTTGTGACTCCCTATTTATAACCATCTAAGTATAGAAATATTTGATCACATATTAGCAGTTATATGATGTGAGAAACTATTTGTATCCCTGTATCAGCTATTTTCTCTCATACAAGGCAGAGCAAGTTGCAGTGCTGCAGTACTTTTTCAGGAAGGAGAGGAGATATATTGTCTGTGCAACTGTAACTGCATCCAATGAAGAGATAAGAGTGCTGTTTCAGGCTGTTGTACAGTGCACTTTCTGCTGGCAAACAATTGTCCCTTTATGTTTCAGCAGAACTTGTAAATTATTTCATAAGAAATACTGTGTAATTTTAAGAAGGATCATCTGAAACATTTATTATATTTATTTATTATAATTAGCATAAGATAGCAAGTAAATGTTGTAGTATTGAAAGCTCACTCCTCTAAAAAAAGGTATCCGAGCATAATTCTCAATTTATCTTCCAAATTCTTTACTCTCACAGTGTTATGGGAAGAATATAGATTGCAAGATGTAAGGAGAGGGAAGCTTTCAGGCTTGCATGTGTAGCTATTGCTCTCATTAGGTTTCAGTGTGGAGTCACTGGGCTTCATTTGGCTGAACACATCTGACATTTTCCTTCTCATTTGAACAGAGATATGGTTAGACTTCAGTGATTACATACACTTCAGTAGAGGCAAAATAATTCAGTCTTCGATCTGCAGATTTCCGGAGGCAGCAAGGCAAGTAGAAACATTTTTCTTTCCTATTCTTGATCAGGCTTTTTATCAACCATGTGGAACTACTTTTGTTTGCTCAGCCACAGTTAGACTGAGGTACAGTTTAATAAGATCCATGTGTTATAAGGATTTTTAAGCCAAATGCTGGAGACTCTTCTCATTCCATGCTGGAACGCAATGTAAATCCTGCACACATATATATGTGCACATGCACACAAGTGTGTATGCATACCTATCTATAGATGCACACATATTTTTCATTTTTTTAGAGATTGTTCCTCACAAACTTCAATACTTCAAAATTTCAGAAATATTGCAGGTAAATACCACTCCATTTTCTATTTCTTCTCTTGAAAGTACCAAAGTTGGACACTTAATCTAAACTATGCAGTATAGGTAGAGCTAATTTTTGTTCTGTTTAATGAGGAGATAGTCAAGAACATATCATTATATTTATAGGTGGACTGGATACAGCAGTATTGTGCAAATGTAAGGGAATGGGTGCTTCAAGACTGAATGTGGTTTCAAAACATGAAACATGAATCCACTTTGCTGAATTTCTCCTAGGGAAAAAAAGTGAAGAGCTGTATTTTTCCATGTCTCTGCAGTTCAGACAACAAGATGAAATATGATAAGAACAGAATCCTAAAAAGAATTAACTGGATTTTTTTACAAAGAATCATCTCAATATTATTTCCAGGATTTTCCAGGACTCCTTCTACGTATAGGGCTAGTTTTGCAGTGTTGGAACAGCCTCTCAGTGGCATCAACACAGCAAAGGACTATACAATGAAGAGAAGAACAAGGCCCATTGCTTTCAACAGGAAGACAGTTTTCTGAGTTATATGAACAGAACTGACCCTCAGTTCAAGAAGGACAGGGAACTGCTTGAGATAGTCCAGCGCAGAACCACAAAGGTAATTAAGGGAGTGGAGCATCTCCCCTATGAGGAAAGGCTGAGGGAGCTGGGGCTCTTTAGATTGGAAAAGAATAGACTGAGGGGTGACCTCATTAATGTTAATAAATATGTAAAGGGTGAGTGTCACGAGGATGGAGCCAGGCTCTTCTCACTGACAAACAATGATAGGACAAGGAGTAATGGGTACAAACTGGAACACAGGAGGTTCCACTTAAATATGCGAAGAAACTTCTTCTCATTGGTGGTAACAGAGCACTGGAACAGGCTGCCCAGGGGGGCTGTGGAGTCTCCTTCTCCAGAGACATTCAAAACCTGCCTGGATGCCTTCCTGTGTAACCTCATCTAGGTGTTCCTGCTCCAGCAGTGGGATTGGACTAGGTGATCTTTTGAGGTCCCTTCCAATCCCTGACATTCTGTGATTCTGTGAAAAAAGAAGTGGTTGACTTGTTTCTTCTCTGCAAGAAGAGACAGAGCTAGAAATAGGGGTGCACATTCACAGCACATGGCTACCTTGATGCCAAGGCTAAGGCTTTACTAACAGAACTAGAACAGACAATATCCCCAAATAATATCTGTTGCTGTGAAAATATTCGAAGTCCGTCCATGGTGAGGAAGTTCATCTGTTCTCACTGCGTCACCATCAAATGTGAAAAACTAAAGCTTTGAAAGCTAAGCCAATTCGTAATTTTCTGAACAAGGAATTATTTCATAGCTGAAAGTACCAAAAAAAAAATGAATGGAAGTGGAGACAATTTGCTGCTGCAGGCGTAGAGCTAGTAGAATTGCTATTTGTCAAGAAATGACCTTTTCCTCTTCAGTGAATCTACTTCCATATTGACCCATCTCAAAATCAAAGTAATTGCTATCTACTGTGTGTTGCCTTGGGATTAGAACTTATTCTGCCTAACTTTTAAGTATTTCAACTACTGTTCACAGGTTGGCAAGTAAACAAATTCAGTTTTAGACTAGTTGACTCAATTGTTTCACTGAAAGAAGTCAAGGGATAACAGTTTTCCCTTGACTCTACTCTGCTTTTTTACTTACTGAAGTCTTTCTTGGTCACTTCTCTGGAAATGAGGTCAGCAATCAAATTAGGATTTAATATTATTTTTAAATCAAAGTTTGAAAAATAGAGAGGGGGAATGCTTCTGGGAGGGAAAAGGGAGTGGTATTTTTCTTCTGTGGGACTGTAGGAACTTAATGTCTAGATAAACTTTATTTTTGAAAATTTCATTCTTTCTACAGCCTTAAGCAACATTGTACATTTATTTTTTGTGTTCCCTGGACTGATTCCTACAATACAAAAGAGTTTCAAATGACACCTCATGCAGAGTAATGCAAATCCTACTGAATAGGGTCCTTAATATGCTTGAAAGCAGCCAATTTACATCAACAATGAAGTAAGGCTGTTTTGGCTGATATTTCAGAGTTGAAAATAAGGTCTTCACAAATATTTTGTTTCCAACATGTTATATCCCTGCACTGTACTTTCGTGGTGATTGAAGTGGGTTGTATTCCTCATTCTGTCTAGCAGAACTTTTAGCAATGTCAAAGCCCAGGATCTGCAGTTCAAGACCATCCTGTGTTATGAGTCAGGAAACTTTGAGCAGCTCCCACATTACTAAATTTGAATCTTCTTAAATGAATTGAGACTCTCAACTTTAACTTTCCCAATCCTCCTACCATGCAATTGGAAGTGCTACAGAGCTCCGCTGGTGTCAAGGGATTCTGGGCTTTCTTCTCAACACATTGAATGTTTCAGGCTATCTTTGATTTTCTGAATTTAGATGATCTCATTCATGGTCCTCAATTTCCAGAGGCCACCCAGGTTGTTGCTCAGAATAGGTCTCCAACAGTTCATTCTTTCTGAAGCAACTTTTACCCCCTGGAATCTCACTCTACACAGAGTTCAGAAAATGATTAGCTTTCAATTCTAATTGGAGCTCGCCCTTTCTCCCCCTGCCTACCCCCACCATCCCCCCTCCAAATGTCAGCATTTCCTGTGGATATCAAATTTTGAGTTTCAACCGAGTTTTAACAAAGAATCTAGCTGCCACAAGACTTGGTCATAGTAAACTGTGAGCCAAACTGTGGAAACTCTTCATGCCAGTGCTCAAAGCAACCCAAACCACAATCATCCTGCCTAGAAATTAATCAAAACAGCAAAGACAACACTGAATATGGTTTTCAGCTAGATTTTTACCCGCCTTCTGGAAATGAAACACACATTGGAACCAAATGTTGTTTAAATCAAATGTGTGATTATAGCAGGCGGTAAGACAAGAGACATGTTCACTCATTAGTGATCTACTGGAATGTATTTGTGGCTTGGACATCCTCTTGACTCCTGAGAATTGTTCTCCAGTTACAATTCCCACTATCGTTTCTTTCCCCCTTCTTGGCAGAAGAGCCACAGCCATTTTAGGTACCTATCTTTAAATGGGCTAAAGCAATTCTCTCTAGCCCAAGCAGATAAAGTGCTAAAAAAATTAACTACTAAGAATTTTCTCTGTCAGTTCCTTCTGACTGAGAAGTGTTTTAAATCACATTAAGAGGCTCTATATTAGAATATTCTTTCTATTGGTTACCTGACATGGGGAAAAAGTTGTTGGGAATAAAGTCTTCCCAAATACACTGAAAGCCTTCCTTTCAACATATTTTGTCCTGTACATAATGTTTCCTTCTTGGGAAGTCCTGCTGCCATCTCCCAAGTCATTGCTAATTTTAATTTTCATTTCACAGACGAAGATGCTCTGTACAATCAGCTGAGAAAAAAATCCCATTACTGTGGTCTCGAATTCTCCTTAGAAGATGATGGACAGCCACAACTCTTGCAACAAGAATCCTATTGCAAACTAAGCAGAACTGGATAGTGCTTTCACATAACAATAGTTAAGCAAACTAGCAGTGGATGTTGCACTAAATGTCAAGAGCTTTATGGTCCAGCAGTTGGAAGGGATACCTCTTCTTTCTGATAACCACCTTGTAATCTTATGGAAAGGTAGTTCAAATATATGTTGGTAATTTGAGAAAGTCAGTGGCCACTCACAATGTATTAAGGAAGTTTACTAAGGTATCTATAGCTTTTTATTGCTGCCTGCATATTTTCATACAGTCAGATTAGTTAAGAAAAAAAAAATCTCCACCCTGCCTTATAACATAAATTGGATATTCCTGAAATGTTTTGCTGAAAGGTGAATTTGTTAAAAAAAAAAAAAAACAACTAACTCTCAAAAATGTCAATATTTAGCTTTTTCCATATGAAATTAAGCTTTTATTTTTTCCTAAGAATTTCAAGAAACAAATCCAATCATCCAGACGTAAAATTAAATATTTTAATCACAGATTGAAATAAATTTGCACATATGTAAAAACATTTCTTATAATCGTCTGCTGACAGAACAACTATTTGTTTGATGTTGCTGTACTCAGAAGCCATTGAGAGCCACTGCAAAGTGAGTCCAGTGAATGTTTGGTGATCAGCAACTTAACACTCCCTTAGCAAGACAATCTTTATTGATATTGTCTCACTTTCTATATTTCTGTATAAATGAAACACAGAAGAGCTCTGCTGTTTGCCATGTATTTTCTCTAAATGAGTCAAATATGGATTTCCGTTTCCACAAATCCATATATATACAGAGGAATACAATTCACATATGGCTTCATTTTGCAACTGTCCCAAATCCAGTCCCAAAATTTTATACAAATAAATGTTCAATGTGAAACTCTTTCAGAGATATCTTTTCTCATTTGTTTCTCATTAAAGCTAGTAGTGTAAGTTTAACATTAATAAATCATATAAAAATATTTTGCAGAAAATTAAAGATCATATCTGGCCTTAAAAAGATGAAGGCTTTTTTTCCATCAAAATTTTGAAAGTTAAGGAATGGAGTGCAGTCTGGCTCTTTCCCATCCATTCTCCAATATGGGAGAAATTTTGAAACTTCATAGAACCATAAAATCATAGAACGGTTTGGGGTGGAAGGGACCTTAAAGATCATCTAGTTCCACCCCCACTGCCATGGGCAGGGACACCTTCCACTAGACCAGGTTGCTCAAAGCCCCATTCAACCGAACCTTGAACACTTCCAGGGATGGGGCATCCACAGCTTCTCAGGGCAACCTGTTCCAGTGCCTCACCACTCTCTGTTGCCTCACTCACTCTCATAAGTGGAAAAGGTTGGAAAAGGTATAAACAGTTCTTAATATGTATCTGTCCATAAGGTGAATTAAAAAAAAAATCCTGAAATTTAAAAAATAAAAAAAATAAATAATAATTTGGATTAATCTGAATCTCAGTTGCAATTTTTGTAAAACTCACAGTTAATATTTTGTTAAAAATAAATAGTGCTTTCTGAACAAATAACAGCTTGTGGTATTTGGTGAGTTTGAGTTGTAACTTGATAAGGACATTCCAGTAAGGTCATTGATGTCCTTATCTCTTGAGAGAAGGTACAGGACATGTTCTTATATCTGAGGTCTTCGACTACTGCATGCTCAGGAAAGGAAAATTAACATGTAATATTCAACAACAAAATCAGAATGGAGTTTGCAACTTTTTAATTGACTCAGAGGTGTCATCCCTAGGAAGCAAATGTATGTGTTAGGTAATGCAGTCTTGACTCCAAACAGCTTGTTCAGGGTGGACACCATGTACTTCAATCACTCTTGGAGATCTCTGATGTCTTGTTGGCACTCCAGACAAGTTAAGAAAACTCTCTTAATCACCCATCAAACCCAGAAATGTGTTCCATAGGTCCAAAGGGTTATAGGAAACCTACAGCTGAAATGTGTACTTGAAAAGTAAGTTTGTGTCCCTTTGTCAGTAATTTTTGTAAGTGCTACTACTGTGGCGAAGGCTCCTTTATGAAACACTTACCTCAAAATGTTCTTGATCCATCTGTTTCTTCAAGAATTGAACTTGTCTACTGAAAGTTGTTCTGTGCAGTCTTTTTTTTATTTTTATTAGAGCAGTATCAGCTTGCACAGTGGTTCCCATTTCATGTATTTCAATGCACTTTAGAAGACCAGTACCCTTATTAACTACTTAAATTGAACTCATATTTCACATGGCAGGATTTACATTGGTAAAAGCAAATTCTGCCAAGATCAAGTCAGGTACAGGTTGTTTTGATGTGAACACCAGCACTCTTTCTTTCCCACTTTGCATGGCTGACCTTGGGCCTGATTGCTGCTGACATGGTCACGTAGCAGGAACTTGTAAACAGGTGGAATGAAAAGGCCTACTCAAAAGGGAGTTGGGGTAACCTAATAATATCCAGGTTTTGTGAAAAAAATAAAAGAAAACCAGTTCAATAGTTGCAGCAAATACCTCTTATTCATTCTAAGATGTTGTGAATATCTGTATCTATTTACAGTCAGTATTTGAAGAGGAAATACTCTTGGTACCCTAGTTAATAACAGTGGTTGATTGAAATAATTGTAATAGTTTCATAAACCTTAACTGAAGTAATTCTGTCTCAGCCAGTTATCAGATATGCTTTTGATATTTTGAGGTATAATTTGATGAATGCCAAAAACAATGCTAAAAACCCCAACAAACCAACCAAAAAAACTCAACAAAAAAACTGCATATGGAAGGCCAGAAAAAAGATAGAAACCTATGTAAACAATGTTCAAGCCCTTCTGAGAGGGTACAGAATTAGGCCTCTGTGTTTTAACTTTTTGATGAGACTTGTTGCTGACTCAAGTGATTATTTAAAATTTGGGATGGGGACAGTAGTAGCTAGGATGAGAAACTGGGGATAGATATTCTCTAGTTTATTTGCAAAAGACATACAAAATTTCATTTCCTTTATATCAAAAATCCAAGAGCAGGCAGTTAATTTTGTCACAGCTTCAAGTCACTTTAACAGAACCAGAGAAAATCATATTCATATTTCTCTCCTGGTTATACTTACAGCTGTGATCCCAGTCCTTAAATCTGGTGGCGTGTTTGGTGTATTCTGCTTCTCTTCTTCAGTTTTCCTCATCTTTCTTCTCTTCATGTGAACATACAAACCTCCATTAAAAGAATAAAAGGTTATAAAAGGTTATAAAGTTCTTTCATTTTTTTTTTCACACTGCATGGCAATGTATTTCAATGTTTAAGATATGTGTCTAGGACAATCTGAAGAACTCCTAAATTTTTTTTCTTCTTACTCATTACACTTATCAAGCTTTCTGTGATTTGTTATCAAGCACAGCATACGTGCCATGTGGTTCTTCTTAACGTAGCTATAGGTAAGCATAGGTGCACACTGCTTCTGAGTGTTCATGGAGTAGGCTGGGTAGAGTATTACTTGTCACTAGTGGCAGTTAAACTGAGGTAGAAATACTTTATCAAATCTTGCTCTCTGTTTCATCTGATGCACAAAGCTGCTTATTTCCCTTCACTTGGTGCTGTGTCTTTGCCTCTAATGTGTTGAATTTGCTGTCAGCTCAGCTGAACTAGTTTATCAGTTGGAAAAAATTCCTCACTCAGCAGATGTCTCCTCTGGTTTTGATTTGCAAATCTACTACTGGCTTGAAAGAAGACAAAGAAACTGAGGAAAAGAGCTGCTTGGGCAAGAGCATCTAGCTTGGACGGCATCTAGCTGTACTGAATAGGGAATTTAGACGTTATGACTTTGCACCCAGACATAAGTAAACCTTTTTTTTTTGTCCTTTTGAGGACAGAAGGAGCCTGTCTGGGTTAGCAGGGGATTTGAAATAGCTTTGTTCTGATTGAGACAATGATCTGATTTGTCGTTTTTTTAAAAAAACCCAAAACAATTCATCATGAGCTCACTGTAAGATCCTATAACCATCACTGGACATGGTTATGTACACATAGAAGACATAGAAGACATACTATATTAATTCTGTACATTTCTTATTTGAAGGATGCAGACTTTGAGCCAACTAGTGATGCTACTTTCTCATTGTCAAAAGTGATCTTTTTACTTTTACATGTGTACATATCTAAGTTTTAACTCAACCCAGAGCATATCACTTTCCAACTTTAATGCTTTATTTGTGGCAAGGAAATTTTTAGCCTTAAATATATAGTTTTTGTATCTATCTATATAGGACAATTACATGTGTGTGTATTTATATGTACATTTCTATGTACATTTTACAAAGGCACATAGCACAAAGAACACTTTAATTATGAGTATCCACTTCTAGCACCTAAATTAAGCTGTAAACAAAAGTAGACATAACTCTCTTTCACTGGAAGTTTATGTTCACATATGTGAATCTCTGTGTAAAGTCCCTGGTTTTGGTCTCATAATAATTTTTCACAGCTTTGAGTCCTTTTGAGGCCATCAAGTAGGTCTCATTAGATCACTAGCAAAGCAGTAAAAGAGAAAATAAAATTTTCAAGACTTGAAACTGCTGAGAGTCTTTAAAACTCTGAGCTATGTCTTGTCCCAATAGAAACTGTTACCACAGGAACTTTTTCTTTTAAAAGGAATTAACACTTTTTAGTACTCTAAATCACAAAGTAAAAAGGCCAGTGACCAATGTAAATACTTCATTCAGATTATTCTAATTGAGAAATATTAATTGTTGTTTCATTACAAGCTACATTTAAAAATATATGTCAATAGCAACTCCATGGTACATTTCAAAACCTTAATTTATTCAGTTATATCAAAGGAAAATAAATAACATTTTCTGCTTTAAATTTATCTTGTTTGGCACATAATAATGGAAGTATGCATGAGATTCTAACAGATTAAAGAAATCAAGAGATAAAATATTCAGAATAAATTCCTCTGCTGTAGCTTGTTCTTTACCTTTTTCTAGAGCAATCCAGTTTATTCTTTTAGTTGTGCAGGAAGCAACTTTGGAAATAACATCCACTGTGAAAAATATAATATCTCAACCGGAAGTTTACACACACACACACAGAGGCCTTGATACAGGAGTCTTCATGCTGCTGATATCTTGATCATCTATGGTTTTTCGAAGACCACATCTATTTCCATGATCCAAATGAAATAAACATTTCAGAGAGCACTAAGATTTTTAAAGAAAACAAATAAACAAACCAACAACAACCATAACAAACCAAACACTAAGGCTCCTGGTTTTTGTCCTCTGAATATGCTCTTAGAACTTTATCTGATAATGCTTTTGGCGCTCTGTTGCTCTTCAGTCCCTCTGCTCTGTCAGTCCTTGCAGACACATAAATCTGTGTAGGAAGCAGGAAAAACCCATGGAGTGCTTTCATTTGTAATGAGAACACCACCATACAGCTCATGAGTCTGTGGACCTCAGTGGTTCCAGAGGACAGGGAAGGATTTTTGGTTGATATCCTATTTGCTTGCTTCACCAGCAAGTATTCCTCTCAAGATTCCTTAAAGAGAGTTGATCTTCAAAAAACACGTCCCTTGAGAATGAGGATTTTTGAACTGGACATTCCTACTAGCAATCAACAGCTAGCTTTCTCAATGGATGCTTGAAGCAAGCACCTCATATAAAAATAGCTTGTGGGTTTTTTGTTTGTTTTTGGTTGGTTGGTTGGTTGGTTTAGTTTGGTTTTTGATGGTTTTTTTTATGTTGGTGGTGGTGATGGTGGTTTGGTTTGATATTTTTTGTTTTGTTTTGGGTTTTTTTTTTGACAGTTCTCTGTTCCTGGCTATTGGGTCATGAGACTAGAAATGTCAAAGTGCTGGTTAATAGACTTCAGGAGTTGTCCTACAGTTTTTGGGCACAATGTGATACATTTCCTATTCCCTTTAATCACTTTAAAAACTGTCCTTTTCCAGGACAGTTAAAATCCTGGAAGATATTCTTATGAAAGAAACATGAGCTGCCCAGCTGAACATAATTTTTTTCCTTCATAATTAATTGAAGCAAGAGCCACTGCCCAAGATTGTCCTGCCTAAATCTGCAAATGAGGAAAATGTTCAGTGTAAAACCTCTTTCTGAAAGGAGGAAAGGAGAGATAGATGCTTGAAAGTATCTCCATCATTTATTGGCATACAATCTTGCCCCTTTGCTTCCAAGATTGTCGGAAACCTGCACTGGGTGTCCAGAATTTAGTGCAGGATATAGAGCACAGACAGAGGAGGCTGGAAAGACAAATGGACTAAATGTGCTCATAGTGATGGGAAGATTGTGTCTTCCTCATGTCCCTCCACCGTCATGAAACAAGGCAAGAAAAGGGTTTTGGATACTAATTCGGTTTCCTTTTCTGTATAATACATTGAAGGTTGTGAAGAATCTGTATTTATCCTTGTTAAAGGCCTGTGAGATGGACTAGTCTGTAATCACAGAGGAAGCCTATTCCAGAACATAACTTGAACTTGTGCTTTCTGGTTCCTACTTCAATTTTTTTTCCTTTTTCTTTTTTTTTTTTCTTTTTTTTTTTCTTTTTTTTTTTTTTTTTTTTTTTTTCCCCCTCTTTTTCTGTGGGTCTGCTTGGAGGCAAGGCAGAGAAATTCATCAATGGTATGGAGCTGTAAAGGGACAGAGTCAGTTCAGAGGCAATATATCTGAATCAGCTTTGTATTTGATAAAGTCTCAGATCTATTATAACTTCAGATCTTTTTTGTTGGGGTGAGCCTACCTCTTTAGAGCAAACCAACAGTGAAAATGGGTTCAGCTGATTCACAAATAAGATATTCTAGGCTAATATATTTAGCGTGTGCTTTCTGAAACTCAGACTGTGTTGTTCTCCTCCTGGACCACTGTATAGTCTTCAGTTGTTTTTGTTTAAGTTAACAACTGGAAGAAACACCCTTCCTCTGAGATCATTGATGGCTTACAAACTTTGCCGTAATGTTCTAACTTTCCCCTTTGGAGCACCGATTACTGGGCCAGCAGTTAAACTGAGTATGGTAATTTAATTATAACTCTATCAAATGTGAATCATCATAAACCAAACCTAAAAAGGATTTTGCTATCCTTTCTAAAAAATATTCATTCTAAGTAACTACAATTAGATTCATAGAGAATATATAAAAGTTATAGGGAAATATTTTGATATAATTTTCATAGCAGAAAAAAAGTCCTCCTTTGCTAATCCCAAACATAAACGGTCAATAAAGGCTTTGTGCAAAATGTCTTATTTATAGTGGCTAGAATCCTTTTTATTACATCAATAATGTCATACATCATCCTGACATTTATCAGTCATTTAATCTAGGTAAACTCATTATGTCTGAGGTAATTCCACTGAGATAAATCTGTTGTATGCTTTTTGTGCTATTTTTAGCATGGATGGGGTTTAGAACCATAGCCATTCTAAGTACGAACAATTTTTTTTTTTTACTAATTAACCCACTATTATTTTGAAATAGTGAACTGTATTCTCATTGTATAAGTTCCTAAGGAGTTTTCTCTCTTATTTAGAGGAAGAAGTTATAGAAAACTTAGAATTCATAAACCTCTTATATTTCAGCATGATGTATTGCACATATTCACACTGCTTTCTAAATTTCAGCAAAAAAAAAAAAAATTCTGCAGATTTTTTCACTTGTCTGCTAATAAATGTCACAATCCTATGAAAATTCAGAATGAAACAGTAAGCACAGAGTGTACTCCTGAATTTTCTAAAATAATACACAGTTGTTCATTTCTGATGCAGCAAATATTTCTCCAGGTGAGTTATTCTCTCTGAAGTTCAGTTCATAAGTACGGTGATGCCAGACTCAAGAATCGTTACTATTCTTTTAGTTTTCCTGGTGCTCAGCACACATAACCAATCTCATTCAGTCACACGGACCAATAGATTAATTTAGGCTAGAAGAGACCTCCATAGGTCATCTGATCTTGTATCCTGCTTAAAACAGGGACAACTTCAAAGTTAGGTTCAAATATTGTTCAGGGTCGTATCCAGTCAAATTTAGAATATCACTATGGGTGAAGAACCTAACACCTCTTCAAGTAAACTGTTCCAGCATTGCTCTTACGTTGAAAAGAATTTCCTAGGAGGGAGTGGCTGAAGATTTGGAATCTGCATGAAAAAGAGTCAGCACAGTATCAGTTGTTTCGGAGGGGAGATAAACTGAGGCAGACCTTGTGAGGTGATCTATGGCTTGGTTTCTTTGCATTTATTCTAAAGTTTTCTACCACTGGATGCTCAGCAATAAAAAGCAGAAAGTCCCATTTTCATGAAGTAGCTATTTAACACTTGACCTACAGTGACTGAAACAACTGACCAGGACTTTCCCTTCCAGCCCACACACACACATACACACATACACACAAAACCACCAACACAAAATATTTTATAAACGCATGGGATAAGAAAACAATTTTCCATGGATCATCTGAAATCAAAGTGTGGAAGGATGTCTCTGAGCTGCAAAGAAATGCCAGGCTGAAAAGAAGTAAAAGCTGGGGCTCGGCTGTAGCTGCCTAGAGCAGCAGCCAAGATGGAGGATTCGCATGAGACTGCTTTCTTCCCATATCTGTATATTTTTATTGCTACACTAGGTACTGAGTTTCTGTTTTGTTCACCATTCCTGTACTACCTTATGAAGGCTATGGACATCAAAATAAAACTAACACTTCCTTTTGTTTGCTATTGTACTGGTGCTGTCATTTCGATCTCCCTGTTGCCACACAGGAATTGATTGCAGGTCCATGCCCCTGCCCACACTTAATCAGCTGTGTTGGGCACCTTTTCCCCTCTCCTGTAGGGAAGACAACATGATCCAGCAGGTTTTATATACTTTCAGCTGAGTAATCACCTATAGCAATAACACATTCAGCCAATCTTGCTTTTTCTGAGAGGCTATTTACAGAGAAGAATGAGGTTCTAACCTTAGGCACGCTGATCAACTTTGTGGTGACAATTTAAAATTTATTTCCTTCTGTTCTGTAAAGCTACCCCTAGAAATCAGAGGAAGGAGGAGACACACAGGCATACGTGATTCACCCTTCTCCCATTCCAGAAGATCTCACCGAGACAGACCTCAGAGTCTGTCTCATCTTCAGATAACTTCCTTGGTAACCACAGATTCTTTCTTCCCATTCCAATAACACTTACTGGGAGTGGATAACACACTCCTTTTTTCTGTTTTACAGTGTTCCCTAAACCTGTACAATCCCATATGCTGTAAATTAATGAGTGGAACCCTATTTATCTATCTCTGTTAATAATGATGTCTTAGATTAAAATGGACATAATAAATAAAGCATTGCAATGCTGCTGCTTAAATACTCAGCTGTATCCACAGTGAAATAATAAAGTACATCACATTTTCAGGATGAAGAACATCTTCTGTCTAAAAAGGAAGCAGAAACTCTAAGCAAAAACAGAAAGGGAAATAGGCTTCTCTTCTGTGATTTGAATCAGTAAAACACAGGGTTAACAATTTCCCTTTTCAGGTACTGAATGTGCTCCTTGAATACTTCCTTTGATGACCTAAACATGGCCTACAATAGTCCTCATAGTTTCCTATCTTAAATAACTAGCAGCTTGATTGTGATTTTATCTTCTTTCTTACTGAGACAGTTATATGAGAGTGCTGACCTTCAGTTAACTGCCTGTTTCCTCTGCACAGGGTACACAGGACGTGAGAGCTTGGTTCAATTAGGCACATTGAGTTGCACGTAAGTGGAAGCCTTGATCTCCACAAGCGATAGAATTGTTTTAATTCACGTTACAGTATATTCGTGGTCTACTTGTTACAACAGGGCAGTCCCTGACTCATTTCTGCCTTGCCACTGTACATGCAATGACTGATAGAGTAAAAATAATGCCATGGCTGCCAGTGTGGCTAGAAATAACCACAATTCAAATTTGTTAACAGCTCTTCAGCATCGCAAGCTGTACTGTTCTTTAGCTATTCAAAACAATTTGTATACAACCGGAACACTTAAAAATGTCAAGATTATTTATTTCCTTTGGGAAAAGGAAGGATTAAAGCTTACCAAGGTAATTGTTTTCCATCTGAGGGTCCATCAGGAGATTCTGCACAGCATGAAATGTGTTATGTGTTATGCAAAGGGTGAAAAGCTGTTATGTTGCACTGGGAGATAATATGGAATGGGATACAGTTTTTTTTAAGTACTAGTATAGAAAGGGCTAAACCAGTATAAGGCAAGCACAGTTGTAAAGGAGACAAGTTTGGATGGACTGTAAACTCAAGTCATAACATTGTCCCCTCTATCAAACAGACTTCTGGACTTGGAAGTTCATATCTACAATAGGTCTTTGGTCTGATGGGGAAGGAAAGAACATATTTGACCCACGGTTCTGATGATTAAATCACTTCTCAACGGCGGAGCATGCATTATAAAGAAAAAAATACTTTTAACTTTGTTCCAAATTGTCCCTTAATTCTGCTTCATCAATTTTTTGAGGTTCTTTCCCCAATGGTTTACATTTTTGATGCAATGCTTTATGAAAGATCTATGGGGAATGAGGCAAGACAACAAAATATATTAATACACAAGCATCTAATCATTAATTCTGTCATCATGGCATAAACTGGTCAGTCTGGCTGATTAAGAGGCAATGGTCATTCGTGACTGAATGATATATTCTTACTTTCATTGATTCCATGATAATTTTTCATTACAGTGAAAGCTTCCTCAAAGATACTTTTAAACATGGTGTTCAGCAGCTTTCTAATATCTCTGAAAATGTGGCTTGACACATTTTCTAGTTGATTGTGTGATGTGGTAGTGAAGGTAAGAAGGAACTCATATTTTCTAGTCATATTGCCCCATCTTACAACAGTACAGACAGGCAGATGCTATAGTAATTGTGGCATCCACTGCCCACTCTGTCCTAGAAGACTTAATTGATCAATAAGAACAAGAAAACTCATATATGCTATGAAGGAGAACCATTGAATGGATGGAATGGATGGAAAAATGATGGAATATCCCTGTCTTTTCATAGATCTTTATCATGTGTTTTAACGGTAAAAACTGTTTAATTTATAAGGGTTAGCTGAAAAATTTACTGACATCTATAAAGTACTTTGAACATCTTTAAAGCAAAGTGTGGCAGGGCCACCACATATTAATATTATTTAGTTGCTAGAGAAAGGTAATCACAGTGTTTCATTGTAATATTGCTCCTTGTCTCACTCTTTTCCTAATTCCTCAAGCTAACATTCTGTGATTATGTGATTCTGTAATAACATTCCTCAGTAGCATCAGATATTAATATCTTTCAATATCAGATATTACCAGTAAAACTGTTTCACCTAGAGGGTTTTTCCTGGACTGGGGTTTCCATTTACAGCTGCTGCAACGACACGAAAGAAGCTGATGAGCCATGACTTACAGAGCTCAGGACTGGAATCATGTTGTTTAATTTTAATTTGCCTGTAATCAATGGAGAGGAATAATTACTTCTAGAGAGCAATGATCCCATTTACATTCTAAATCAAAGTCTGAAAATGACCATCTTTTTTGACAGTGCAGAAACCTGGGGTGATTAGACTTCTATTTTATGTTACTAACCAAATGCTTCTACTGGGAAGGAATGAATATATGAAGCCTTACCAATAAATGCTACACAGACCTAGATACAGGAGATTAATTGGAAGGTCTTGGAAGAAGTAGCAGTAAACCAATATTGTGAAGCATTTTGGTGCTCCATTTATAATTGTTGATCATATGGTACTGGTTCATTACAGCAAACACTTTCTGTCTTATCTCAGTGTTAATTCTGTTTCTGCCCTTTCAGATCAGTAAATGGCTGACACATATTCCTGTTTCTCTCTGTCAAATCTTCCAGACTGAGCTATTGTACTTTATATGAATGCTGTTGCTCTGAGAGCTGGGATTTACCCATAACTTCACAAGTTACTGCCAAATGCATCAGTGAATATTGATGGAAAACTTTCATTCACTACTACAAAAGAACTAGCACTAAGTAAAAACCTATTCTAGCCTCTTTAAGGACAAAATCAGATCAAGTGTAACTAAACTGTGCCTTTTAAGCTTTTCTTGGCTGCAGTGTGTCATCTTAATTACTGCACAGTGTGTATCATGTGCTTTTGTAACAGCATTTTACCTTACACTTCCTTACAGTGGCAAAAAAGTTCTAATATAATAGATTTTAGTGTGTTAGTAGGAAATTAGAGGATTCAAGTGTTATATTCTTATCTTTCTAGGACTGATTTATCATTATGTAATTCATTTATCACTGGTGAGAACTGTGGTTGAATGATTTAGTGATATGATTTTTCCCCATACTATTATGCACACATTATTGTGGTTTCGTTTTAACTCTGCTTAACTGTATCGAAAAGAAAGCACAAAAAGAAGACAATAATTTAACAGGGGAAAGAAGGAGAATATATGAGAAACAAAAAAACCCAGAAAGACTAGCTTGTCTGATGAATTAAACTTGCTTGAGTGTATATCTCTAAAGAAATGCTGCTTCTGTATTCCCAGATTTTCTACTGGTAATCCTGCCTGCTTATAAGGGCTATATAAGCCCTTTATAAGGGCTGCAATGTCACTAACGTGAATTTAGATTACTTATTGTAATATGTTCATTCCTTTTATTTCTATATGCTATAGATTATATCCACTTGTTAGTTCAAACTGCCTAGTGAAGGTGGCAGGAGATCTCATACAAGCAAGATATACAAATAGACCAGTAAAACAAATGTGTGATTTTAGGGCTTGGATTGGACAGCGATTTTCAGAAGAGAATGGGCAGCAGTGTTGCTTGGTTGTGTGGTTCCACCCTTATGTGTCTGACAACATACCATATCAAATCACATTGAAGAAGGATGGGGTGAAAGGGTCACGAGGAGACACCTTTGCCTCATGCCCACTGGAAGCTCCTATAGATACCAGTGCAGAATTTTCCATAGGACACAGCAGTGCTCCTAGATGTCTCCTGCAGAGTAAATAGGATTGTTGTTAGATTAGCTAGTAACCAGTAACACGTCAGCTCTGAATAGCCACCTAGATAAATCTCACTGTGGTGCTATGGTGTCAAGAACACGAGGTGTGGATTGGTTGGGTTTTTTGGTTTTGTTGTGTTTTGTTTTGTGTGTGTACTTTGTTTTTGGTTTTTTGTTTGTTTGTTTGTTTGTTTTTGTTGTTGTTGTTGTTGATTGATTGGGTTTGGTTTCATTTAGTTTGGTTTTTGTTTCCTTCTCCTTAGGACTACCCTTTGGTTAAATCCAGTTTGGCATATTGTCTGCTCTCAGGTTTCCCAGAAATTCATGCTAGCACTGGAGAATGAATTATCACATACCTAATGTGATTAATGTATATATGAAAATAAGCTCTCCCATAAGTGAAGAAATATACAAGTAAGCTTCCCATGACCATTTGTAATTACAAAGGCTACATCCATCTTATTCTGGAAATGCATGTAATTTCACATTCAAATAAAAGTTAGTGTGTGCGTGCATCACATTTAACAAAGATAATATGGAAATCACTTCATCATATCTACAGTGAACTAGTGATACTATATATTACAATTGTCAAAATCAATACACATGCTAAATTCTGCAATATAGCTTTAAGTACCCACATATTTCGTATTCTGTTGAAGAAATCATATTTTCAAAAAGCCTGACATCATAAAGATATGTATATGTAAAAGGTCGGATTGTTTCCAGCTGAGATGATCGCCTTACTATGTTAGGAGCTGCACACATTTAGGAGGTAAAATAGAACTGTTGCTATGAAGTACAGGGAAACAAGGAATATTTTCTTTCCTTGATCATTCCGCTACATCTAGGTACCTTATATACAAATGATCAAGTTTTTCCCTCTCTCAGCCTTTTCTTTGAGAAGCTGAGTTCACTGAGCTCCTCATAAGTCTATGAAAAATAATGGTGATTCTCTTTGAAAACTTCCTGAAAATTTGCAGACTTTTTCAGACACTAGTACTGGGTACAACATTCTGGGAAAAGTCTTACCAGATCTGTGTGCAGAAGGTTGTTTCACTAATATTTAAATGTCACTTTTTATGCATCCAAAAATCACATTAGGCTTTTTATCTTCAACACAGTACTGGAGAACCCATGCAGAGGTGATTATCTGTGATGATGATGATCGCTGCTTTAGCTGGAGATCTTGCTGTGATATGCTGCACTACTCTGTTTCCTTACTATCATTTCTAGCTTATATTTGTTCCTTGCTTTTAAAAGAAGTTGTGCCTATATTGAATTTGCTTCTATTCCTTACACTTTCTGAATTCAGAATCAAATGAAACAGATGTATCATACAGGTTTTAATATTTTCTATTATCTTAAATGCCCAATCCCACATTTCTGGTATAAACCTGTTCTATAAGAATATTTCCAGATTTTTTTCAGAATGTCAGTGTGTTCAATATGTTCAAAAAGAGGACTTTATGTTGCTCATGCACCAAGCTGTGAATCAAGACATATCAGATCTAATTCAAACAACTCCCACTAATTTAGATGGGCTTTAGATAGAGGGTGAAATAAACAGATTTTTTCAGAACTCCAAGCACACAAAACACAGCTGCAACAGTACATGGGGCAAAAAGAAGAGCATATTACCCATTGAACTGTCTCAGTTCACTTGGCAAACTCCTTCAAATTTGTACACAGTGTGCTTGGTAATTAACATTTCATAGTTAAAGATGTCATTTTCTTAAGATTAATTTTAGCTGTAAGTCTTGCTCAAATTACTAGGACCTGATTTTTAGATCCACTAGAAAGCACCTTGTGGGTTTCTGTAGATTTAAACCTACCTCGACTTTGGTACACTTAGCAAGTACCTGATTTCTCCCTCACTCTGTTAAGAAGTCCTTGGAAGCCAATAATTGTGAGATTTAATTCCTGTGTGCCGTCCCTCTTTCTTAACCTTATTCAAAAGAGAGAGACAGAGTGTATCTAGCATATTCTTGTATCGGAGCTAGCCCTGTTTTAAACGCACATTAGAGAAACCCCCAGCTATTGCTGTTTAAACTAACCATAAAATTGCTTTAATCTGCTTCACAGAGAAAACATCTGGTTTTAGGCCTAGAGTGAGTAGTGAAGATAATTTTTAAAAATTTCTTTATTCTTTCTTCTGTCTTTTCTGCAAAGTTATATGTAGCAGCCTTGCATCTCCTATATACAGCAATGCATTTAGGTTAGTGGATGTGTTTTGGGGTCATTCAAGGGCACACAGTATTTCTGTGCAAATATGGCAAATGATTGATTAAGTCCAATCTAATAAGAATTATCTAATTACAGTAACAACTGGTACAAATTCTGTATGCCCTATCAGAAACAGAGTAAGAGATCTTTTAATAATGTAGAAGTAGATGAATAAAAGGAAGTTCAATCATTTGCAGCAGAAGAGAGCTCTGCAGTTTTATCAGTTTCATTCTTATATATCAAGAGAAGATTTGGAACTCAACAAGTAACTTGGTCATTTTGGATCAGGTCCAAAATGTTTCACATATTCAGAAGATCCTATGGATAATAGAATAGTTCAACCCTGTAATGTGATACCACTAATAAAGAGCTGTGTTAAGAAAGCATAGGCAATTTTAAATAGAAAATATGAGCAGAAGGGTAATTTTTGCCTTCTATTAAATTTCAGAAACCAACACATGGAACCCTGTTTTGGAAACAGTCAACTTATGTTGAATAAGCTTCAGTTCTTCATAGTATCATGTCGATAGATTAAATCCCTAGCAAGTTCAGACTTGCTTAGGCAGAAAAAAATAGCACCACTCTGACTGCACAGACATGAATGACAATGCTGAGTTCCAGCTTTCAGACTTTGACACTTGTCTCTGTTTTGAGCTGCAGCACAAAAACAAATTCCTTACCAGAACTGATACTGCTAAGTGACATGTTGTTGACTGGTCAATGCTGTAGCACTGCCTTCAACCGCACCACAGAGGTGATATTTTTGTAGAGGTGCAACATTACACATCAATGCCCAAGAAAATAGGTTATATAAAGTTGGTCTGTAGAAGCTGTGTTTGCAGCAGTGCATTCAGATGTTTTGGTGTGTGTATTTTAAGCATCAAAAACAATAGTAGGCCCGTTTTGCATATATAGCCCTTAAAAGTGTTAAAATATATAATATATCAAAAATATTCCACTTTCATACATAGGGCCACAAAGAGGCAGGGCTTTGCAATACATTGCAAAAGATGTTCCAACAGAGACTGGATGCCAGGTTACCTGCCATAAGCTGATCTCCGGCCGCTTTGCCATGAAAATGTTATTTCTGGTTCACAGAAGTGAAACTGCATTTCATGTTCTTATTTCAATTGTATCAGTAGACTTGAAGTCAAAATGATTTTTTTTGTTGTTTCAACTTTCTGAAATTCTAAATGCTAGTAAGCTGTCTTTCATGAATTTAATTACTCTATTTTTATGACACTATCATTTTTGTATGCTGCCTGGATACACTAAGGTTTAGTTTTCAGTACACATTTCGCTTCCTCTTTTTTACTGCAACATGAGCTATACTCATTCTAATGTTACCTACCAGAAGTATTTATTTCTCTACCTTTAATCAGAATTAATTTTAGAGGTTGTCTGCTTTTTCTTTGTCTGTATTTGTTTTCCTATCTCCATGCAAATCTAATTTAGCTTGTAAATCCTTGAGGACTTCATGTTTACTTCTACCATATTTATATTTAATAATAGTAATGGACTGGCACCAGAAATAGCAGATCTAGACATGCTGGTGGTATAAGAAACCCTCCTTTCATTTTTGTTTACACTTTGTCTTACTTTGTTTTACTTTGGTTAAAAAGTAGAGTTCTATTTTTGTGATTCCAGTACGTAACCTTCTTGGAGCTTCTGAATCTTCTTTCAGCATAAAAAATATAAGTTTTCCTGCACCAAGGCATGCAGTGTGATACGCTGTTCTGTTGTTCTGAATATTGCTTAAAACATCAGGCAATAGTCAGGTGCATTTCAGAGGGTGTTACCAAAATGAAATACAAAACCCTGTTGAGTCCATTATCAACTTTGTTCTCTTATTTTAAAAACTGAATTTAATCTTGGTGAGTGGTGAGTCCTTCCTATGTCAGTATGGGACAGCATCCATCTATTAGAAGTGAATGTCCTGCCATTCTTGACTTGCTACTTTAAAGTCCTGCCGGTTCTCTTAGCATTCTAATCTAAAAGTATTAGATCCTATGTGTAAACACTTCCTCTGGAAAGGACAAAAGTTCCCTAGTAATATGACTAAAACACAAATGTGAGAGAGAAAAAGGGTATATTTTGAACTTAATAGCTGGAAAATGCAGATTCTACCCATTCTCTTCAAATATTCCAAATGTCACGTGAATACATCCTGTGGGTAGCAATAACACAAAGTCTCACCATACAGAAATCTTATGACCCCAAATAGTAGAGAATTTCATACCCATGAAATTGCTTTAGTCATTCTAGAACCATAGAATCATTTTGATTGGAAGAGACCCTCAGGATCATTGAGTCCAATCATAACCTAACTCTACTACTAAATCATCTCCCTAAGAAACTTATCTATATGCCTTTTAACACCTCCATGGATGGTGACTCGACCACTTCCCTGGGCAGCCTGTTCCAATGCCTGACAACCCTTTCCATGAAGAATTTTATTTCCTAATATCCAATCTAAACCTCCCTTGGTGCAACTTGAGGCCATTTCCTCTTGTCCTACCACTTGCTACTTGGGAGAAGAGACCAACACCATCCATGTTACAACCTCCTTTCAGGTAGTTGTAGACAGTGATAAGGTCTCCTCTCAGCCTCCTTTTCTCCAGGTTAAACAGCTCCAGTTCCCTCAACCACTCCTCATAAGACTTGTGCTCCAGACCCCTCACCAGCTTTGTTGCCCTCCTCTGCACTCTCTCTGGTACCTCAAAGTCCTTCTTATGATGAGGGGCCCAAAACTGAACACAGAATTCAAGGTGGGGCATCACCAGCGCTGAGTACAGTGGTGTGACCACTTCTCTAGTCCTACTGGCCACTATTTCTGATACAAGCCAGGCTTTTTTTGGCCACCTGGGCACACTGCTGGCTCATATTCAGCTGGCTGTCAATCAACACCCCCAGACTGCTGTTTGCCAGGCAGCTTTCCAGCCACTCTTCCCCAAGCCTGTAGGGCTGCCTGGGGTTGTTGTAACCCAAGAGCAGGACCCAGCACTTGGCCTCGTTAAACCTCATACAACTGGCATGAGCCCAATGATTCAGCCTGTCCAAATCCCTCTGTATGGCTTTCCTACCCAACACTCCTACCCAATTTGGTGTCATCTGAAATCTTGCCCTCAGTTCTAGAAGGACAGGGAACTGCTTGAGAGAGTCCAGCGTAGGGCAACAAAGATGATTAAGGGAGTGGAGCACCTCCCTTATGAGGAAAGGCTGAGGGAGCTGGGGCTCTTTAGCTTGGAGAAGAGGAGACTGAGGGGTGACCTTATTAATGTTTACAAATATATAAAGGGTGAGTGTCACAAGGATGGAGCCAGGCTCTTCTCGGTGACAACCAATGGTAGGACAAGGGATAATGGGTTCAAAGTGGAACACAAGAGGTTCCACTTAAATTTGAGAAGAAAGTTCTTCTCAGTGAGGGTGACAGAACACTGGAACAGGCTGCCCAGGGAGGTTGTGGAGTTTCCTCTTCTGGAGATATTCAAAACCCGCCTGGACACATTCCTGTGTAGCCTCATCTAAGTGTTCCTGCTCCGGCAGGGGGATTGGACTAGATGATCTTTTGAGGTCACTTTCAATCCCTAACATTCTGTCATTCTGTAATTCTGTGATCTCACTAAGGGTGTACTCAATCCCCTCATCCTGATCAGTGATAAAGATATTCAAGAGAACTGGCCTCAATACTGAGTCTTGGAAAACACCACTCATGACCATCCAACAACTGGATTTAGCTTCATTCACCACAACTCTTTGGGCCCGGGCCTCCAGAGAGTTTTTTTCCATCATGGAGTATACCCATCCAGGCCATGAGCTGCCAGCTTCTTCAGGAGAATACTATGGGATATGGTGTCAAAGGCTTTGCTGAAGTCTAGGTACACAACATTCACAGTCTTTCCCCCATCTACTAGGTGGGTCACCTTGTCATATAAGGACATCAGGTTGGTCAAACAGGACCTGCCTTTCATAAACCCATGCTGACCGGACCTGATCACATGGTTTTCTTGTATGTGCCATGTGATATCACTCAGGATGATCTGTTCCATGACCTTGCTCAGCTTAGACTCAGTTAGACTGACCTGTCTGTAGTTCCCTGGATCCTCCTTCTGGCCCTCCTTGTCGATGGGCATCACATTAGCCAACATTCAGTCAACTGAGACCTCCCCATTTAGCCAAGTTTGCTAATAGATAATGGAAAGTGGCTTAGTGATCACCTCTGCCATCTCTCTCAGATCCCTTGGATGTATCCCATCTGTCCCCATAGACTTGTGGGTGTCCAAGTGGTGTATCAGGTGGCTAACCATTTCCCCTTGGATTATTTGGGCTTAGTTTGCTCCCCATCCCTGTCTTCTGGCTCAGGGGGCTGAGTCCCTGGAGCACAACTGTTCTGACTATTAAAGACTGAGGCAAAGAAGGCATTTAGTACCTCAGCCTTTCCTTCAGCTTCTGTCACTATGTTTCCCCCACATCCATCAGGGGATGGAGATTCTCCTTAGCCCTCGTCTTGTTGCTAATATATTTATAGAAACATTTCCTGTTGTCTTCAGCCGCGGTAGCCAGGCACAGCTCTAGTTGGGCTTTGGCCCTTCTCCCTGCATAACCTCACAGAATTCTTGTGTTCTTGAGTAGCCTGCCCCTCCTTCCAAAGGTTATAAATTATCTTTTTATTCCTAAGTTCCAGCTGCAGATCTCTACCCACTTAAGCTGGCCTTCTTCCCCACCGGCTCACCTTCTGGACCACAGGAACAGCCCGCTCCTGCACCTCTAAGATTACCTTATTGAAGAGAGACCAACGTTCCCAGTCTCCTTTGTCCTTCAGGACTACCTCGCAAGGGGCTCTGCCAACCAGCCTTCTAAACAGGTCAAAGTCTGCTCTTTGGAAGTCCAAAGGAGCAGCTCTGCTGACCACCCTTCTAACTTCTCCAAGTTCTCTCAGTCATTTCATTATCACTATACCCAAGGTGACCTCCAACTGACATGTTGCCCATGAGCCCTTCTCTATTTACAAACAACAGATCCAGTGGGGTTCCTTCCCTAGTAGGCTCACTAACCGACTGTGTCAGGAAGTTGTCTTCCATGCACTCCCTGAGCCTCCTGGACTGCTTCTTCTCTGCTGTGTTGTATTTCTAGCAGACATCTGATAGGTTTAAGTCCCTCAGAAGAACAAGGACTACTGATTGGGAGACTTCTCCCAGCTGCCTGCAAAATATTTCATCTGCCTCTTCATCCTGGTTGGGTGATCTGTAACAGAGCCCCACCAGGATGTCCACCTTGTTGCCCTTCCCCTTGATTCTCACCCATAGACACTCAACCTTATCATCACCCTCATCAAGTTCAAGACAATCAAAACACTCTCTTATATACATGGCTACCCTACCTCTTCTCCTTCCCCACCTATCCCTTCTGAATCGTTTATAGCTATCTAATGCAGCGCTCCAGTTATGAGAGTCATCCCACCATGTTTCTGTGATGGCAATTCTATCGTAGTTTTTCTGAGTCACAATGGCTTCCAGCTCCCCCCGTTTGTTGCCCTTGCTGCATACATTCACATAAATGCACTTCTAGAAGTTGCATATAAAACACTGTTCTCAGATTTGTAACTGGCATGACTAAGCAATTAGCAGAAAGATAATTTTGCATGGATATCTACCCTTAGTCACTTCCACCAATGTGGTCTTCCTTGTCTTGTTTTATCATCACATCATACAAGTAAAAAAGAGAACAAAGCAAGAGCAACAGTAGACCAAAGGGCATATCTTGGCTTCAGGTCTCAGTCAGGCTGATGATAAGTAATAAGAATACAAAGGTAGAATAGATACTGGAAATGAGGATATGGATTATCATGCTTAAATGGCAGCAGAATGTGGATGTCTGCTGAAGTCAAGGAAACTGGTCTCCCTGCCATAAAGCAGAAAAAAATAGTCTTGCACAAAACCACAGCCATGACAGCAAGGTTATAATTTGGCTTTCTGAGGAGACCTCTTGCCTATTCTTTGCACAACTGTAAGAAAGAATGATGTCACTCTTATTTACACAAACTAGGATAAATATTTATAAAAGATTTTGTACCTCAGGTTTTGTGACATTAAGCATACCAAACTAATCCCATGTTCAGAAAAGCTGACACCTTCCTCTGGAACATCTAGCACAGATTCCTGTTATCACACAACAGTGAATAACAATGACCATTGATTTGATTCACAACAAACATTCCTGTGGCGTCAATGAGTCATGTGAATGAAAAGCAAGAGTGAGGTTCAGAGAATTAAAAGTTGCATTATTATAACAGAAAAAGAGGAAACCTCTCTGTCCTGAATATTGGAAATCAAGCCTGTTCAATGATGTGATTTTCCTCTTTGTTTTTTTAAAATATATATAGCCTTGACTTCAAGTACACATCACCATGTCTGCTGTTGCCAACATAGCTGATGAGGAAGTGTTGTGTGATTTCTGACAACATTTGAGTGGAATAACAATCATTTTAGAACTGGACTTGAAGCCTTCTTTTGAAATCAAGTGCAGCAGAAGACATCCTGCAAGAATTCTCCCCCTCCTCATCTGGTGTGAAAACATTCCTAAAGACACCATGAATATTCACAGGGGCTGACTACCATCAGCCAAGCTGGGCTCCAGATGGAGGTGTTCTAATAACCAAGTGATACTTAGACATCACCCCCTGCACTAGAAAAAGTGTTGCCAGTAGCAGGTAGGATCTGGTCCTTTGAAAAAAAAAATGGATGTAATCTTGCATCTTCCGTTTGTTGAGTGATTGTGCGCAACTTACATGTCTTTTTGACTGTATTTTTTGAATTCTTCTGAATAGCAATTGTCTTAAGACTGTAGTATAATATAGCTCTTTTCTAAGTTGAGACATTGTTAAAAAATACCAAAGGAGACAATTCTGCTCTATGTGACATGGCTGGATGTGTTTTATTGTTTTGTTTCTTTACAACGTGTTTCCTTTGTTCCTCACTCTGGATCCTTATACTGTATCCTGAACTCATTGCAGTACAAAACCAACATGATGTCTGCAGCGATCCAAGATAAATATTCATTGTTTCAATGACTTTGGTGCAAAAATAATAAATAAAATAGTGAATAGGAACATCTGGAGCAGTCTTTGGACCAAATTTTCAAATTACTGCAGAAATTTGACCTATGTGTAATAATCTTGCCTGTGTCCCTTGTATTTCGAACAGTACTTATGACAGATCTTTATGAAGGTGAGACAATCCATCTCAACAGGACTGACCTGCTGGGAAATAAAAGATCACTTTAATCACTTTAAGTCATCAGGAGACTTTATAATAAAAGATGCACTTTTCTGATTATACATCCTTGTCAGAAATACCAGGAGAGTGACTGAGTTTTGTGTGGCTTGCATATCTGCTTTAAGGCTGCTGTGACAGCAAATCTTGGCAGAATTAAATTTGAATCTTTGCATGTGGTTTCTATAAATCCAACATTTTCCACTTTACAATCCAGAAAAGATGACTGAGCAGATGGTAATGCAAGCCACTGGATTTATGCGATTTTTTTGCTAAAACTGGGAGTTCTTATTCTCAAGAGCAGCTTCTTTATGAGGAACTAAGGCTGAATACAATTTTTTTGGCAAAGCACCATGCTCACATAACCTAGGTACACAAATACTAGTTATTAATAACCTGACTGTAGGAGGTACAGAAAACAAATTCTTTCTGTGTCAATGAATTATCTCTCAAGCCAACTTCATAGAAGCACATACATATATTTGTGTGCCATCTTTTAATCCATTTAGAAAACAAAGAACTAATGTTTGTCTGCTTTCAAATAATCTAAATAAAATATGTTAAAACAAAAAAAAAAATCTAAGGACCAGAATACATGAAGTGTGAGTAGGAACATAATAACAAATACATTTTTATTTTAGGAATTTTTCTCAAGAGCTGCTGTAATCAGTGACTCAATGCATAACTTATAAATAATGTTTCATAAGATGGTCTTTCAGCAGGTTTTCAACTTTCCTACTGGGGCCCCATGAAAACTAAAAACAAAGCCTTGCATCTATTATTGCTTTGTTATTCTTCCAAGTTTTCCCTGAAGGCTGATGTCTCCGTGCTCTGCCAGAACAAGGAAGTCCTACAATTTTTTTCAATGATCACACTTTCACATTTGTCACTGCATGATCCTTTTTGTTATAGGATCTTTCCAGAGTATCTGTCATGCCTATCCAGGATTTCCAGTCAAAAACACTGTACCCATCTTACATAAGGCCATGGAAGGAAAACCCATCTCTTCTACTGTCAGGCACAGCAAAATTGATGTTTAGTGTGCGTGCATGCTCAGGCACCTCTGTAGTCAGTAGGAAGCAACAGGATCTTCCAGGAAGTATAATAATTCAGTCAACTGAAGAACACAGTGGCCTTCCAGCAGTGCCTTTCACTCACTTTCTAACACAAAGATTCCTTTGGCCATCAAGTGTCCCACCAGGACCTATTTTTTTACCATGTCTGTCACCAATGTTCTTGTGTTGACAGTCTTGCCATGGATGGACTTCTGTGCCCTATGAGAGTTAACTAGTCTTTGCCTAGACACAGCAAGTTGTGAAGAGCAGTGTTTAGGACCAGCATCCTAGACTGCAAAATCCTCCGGCAGGGATTGTCTTTTTTTGCAACTCATACTGAGTTGAGCACATTTTTTGGCTCTTTACACTGAGCAATAATTCCTAATAACAGCACTGTCTGCAGGCCAGAAATGCTCTGATTCATCTCAGCTTGTAATTCTGGAGACTGTATTAATGTTTCTTCATCAGATATATATATATATATATTTTTTTTTTTTTTATTTATTTTATTTTATTTTTTATTTTTTTTTTTTTCTGAATGGATCCTACATACTTTCATATCAACCAGGGCATGATTTTTATTCTTTTTTAAATTATGGCTTCCAGCCTCTTCTATCCTTTATAAATGCCTCTTAGATTTCCCATTGCCTGCTTGATGCTGCAAAAATCCAGTGCACTAAAATGCCCACTAGCCTCAGAATGTATTCTGGTTGTTCTACATGGCATAAATCCTTGCAGAGCAGGCTCAGGACTCCAGCAGTCTCCTGAAGTCTGTTGGCCATTGCAAGAACTCTGTGATTCACTTTTGCCATTCTCTTGAATTTCCTCAAAGAATTATTAAGAACGTTGTGTGGGTAGAATATTGTAAGTTCATAATCACATGCAGGTAGTTTAAATGAAGGGCACAACTTTTTCTCTTGACGTCAAAAACATGTCTGTCACATATTATCTCTGAAATTGCCCCCCCTTCCCTTCAGCCTTTACTCAGAGAGTCCACATTTCTGATCAGTAGCAGATGGAAGAAAATGATTAAACTTACACATAAGGACCAAATCCTGTAGTCCTAGCTCCTTCCTTATTCTGGCAGTTTTCCCATTGACTTCAGTGCCAGAGTAATAAACGTAGAAGGACAGCTGGATCTGTAGCAAAGATATTATTGTCAGCTTCCTCTATGTTTCTCAGAATATTTTTCACAGACTGATTACTGAGATGTAGGGAAGAATATTTTCCCTACCCAATTTCTTGTTTGTATTCACTATGTCTAATGAGATTCCACTGTGCCAAAGTAATGTATTTTAAATTTAACATTCAAATCGTAATCACTGTAACTAAAGTTGCAAACAGGGCAAAACCAGCAATAAGACTTGACATAGGTCTGGTACAAGTAAATCTTCTTTCCTGGGGACTATCTGTGGGAGCATGATTAAATCCTTTAATTGTTTTGTCCTACTGTTTCAAGATAATAAGAAGCAATTTTCAAATATTTTTTAACATCTGGGTGAAATGAACTGTGCAGGTAGTAACTAGTATTGTGACTACCATAAAGAACATATAGATCACATTGGCCACTAAATGGAATGTAGTTTATATCAAAGAACAACTACAGTGAATCATTTCACATGGACTTGCCTACTATAAAAGGAGCTGATTTGTTTCCAGAGTCCAATAAACAATTCGAGTGAGTCATTATTTTAGCATTGTATACCTTTCCTGTTTATACGCAGTATTGAGAGTAATCTGGAATTTTTTTCAGAAGGCATTTTCATTTTTGCAATCATACTCCCAGACTTTGTCCTCTACACCATACTCTATCCTTACACTGCAGATAGTTTGAGGATTTGGGTTTTATTTACATTTCATTCTAAATTCTTGGGGACAGAAATCTTGTTAAATTTGTGGATGTAAATAAGGAATGACAATGTATCTATTAACAAGTATGCACTCGCTAAGTATAAATCATCACAGTTCCAGTAAACTCAGTAGAAGAAGGATGATCCTATGGTTAGGTTATTTGGGCAGAGTTTCCTTCTCTCTCCGTATGTTTCCTGCATGAATAAATATCTAAACCTCAGCCTACTTTCCTTTATTTCCTTAATTGAAGCATCTAATTTTCTAGGCTCTCTCTGTTATCAGTGAAGAAAAATAGACTCTAGTGTGCCTACACATTATCTGTATCCACCCCTGAGATGGGATGAGACTGAACAGGACTCAGGTGCTTGATTTTGATAGACGCCTAAGCACCTTTGTGAGCTCTATGTCTCTTCTTCATTTTTAAAATAGAAATAATTTGAATAGTCTTCTAAAATTATCTTGGTGCTGACACCTAAATAAATTATTAATAACGTATCATTGAACTGAGACCAATGAAGTGTGGGAAGACTTCTTAACACAGCTCTTAAGGCTGATAAGCAAGGCAGAAGATATCAACACATATATAGTAGTGGTAAGAACTCAGTACCTACAGTTTCAGAGCATAGGAAGGATCTCGCAGAATAAAATGTATTGTACCTTTCAGGTTTGGATATAATTTGTGTCAATTGGATGTGAAAGAACCTGCTTAAGTAAGTTTAACTGAGGTCCAAGAATTTTTCCAAGAGGTAAACTAAGACGATTATTTCACCCTAATAGTCTCTGTGGTTTTGTGTAGATTACCCAGACCTACTCACGAGTTTGTAACTTTATTCTGCTCTATTCTGCAAAGTTTCCCTCACAGGCATCTTTGTAAATTTATCGAATTGGTTTCACAATCACAGAGCACACAGAGTTTTTCTAAGTGTTCATGGTATTATTCATTGTTATGATTCACTGTTTGTATATAGTGTCATGTGTACTCATGGTTTCCACCACAGTGTGTGCAGATGCACTCATTGGTCTGCAGTTTTTCAAATTAAAGTCCTCTGAAACCTAGAGGAGTTTCCATCTCTGTAGAGCTGAATTACTTGTAAGAGGCAGAAATAAGAGGGAATAGGAAAAATGAAGTCGTATGAATATTGGCCTAAATAGGAAAAATCAGATAGTAGGTAAACAGTAAAGAGGTAAAGGCAGTTTAGCGTGGGTCCGTAGGTTGTAATAAAATAATGAGATGAAACTAAGCAAAAGAAAATTCAGGGTGAAAACCTGGAAACTTTTCCTAACCGTGAGTTTTATTACACTAGGAATAGTCTTCTGGGGAAGTCAATGGAAACAGTATCAGATGAATCAATTTGTTGCAGAATGGAAAAGCTTAAAGTACAGGGAGAAATCTTCCACTAGAAGTGGAGGAGTGAATTTACCTACTATTTCCTTTCTTCACTGCGCAGCTGAAAGATATCTGAGAATTAGGAAAAAATACAAATTAGAAGGGAGAGAGACAGCTTTGATTCCCAGACTTGCTACAGATTTTCTGTGAGAACTCGATTAAATCACTAAAGTTCTCATTTAGAGCTGACTGGGAAATGAATTTCACTACTATGTTGAATGTCAAGGTTCAGGAAGAAAAAAAAAAAATTGTCCTTAAGCAGGATGAACTTTGGCATATTGCACCACAATGAAATTCTATGGGAATAAAAAAGGCAATGACCTCCCACTCCCTTGGTAGTGCTCAGCTCCCTGGCTGTTCACTTGGCAACCATCTGGAGTCAGAGCACCGAGGCATCCTTCCAGCAGGTGCAATTTGTGCTTAAAGAGCTTCCTCTATGGCAATCTGGGTAAAACACAAACAAAAACATGTACCCACAGGGTCAGATGTTCAGTCTAGTCTCTCCTTGCTCTGCAACACCTTCTCTGCCTTTTTATATACTGGGCTGATAAGGAACAGGTTCTTTCTCATTACTGCCACTAGAAAGGTTATTTCAGATTTCACAGTGGAGGCTGGTTGTGGCTTTGTTGGCTGCTGAGAGAGGAGAGAGGGCAAAAGAATTTATATGTGCAGCTTTACTCTGACTTTGTGCCACTGGGAACTCTGTATCAACAGCAGCTTCCAGGATAACTGCAGTTTTGGATCTCTCCTGGAGCTGCTTTGTGGAACAGTGTACAGCTGTCATATAGAAAACCCACGCCGTGATCTGCTTCTTTGGTAAATGAATATCCAACACATTTTCCCACTACTTGTGCTGTCACAGTTGCTGAGTTTTCACTGCCTTATGGGCAATCTGTGAAATGAGTGCTCCTCGCAGCCCACAGTCACTTGCACAACAAGCAACCACTAAACATTTTTCTGCCTTAAGCAACCAGAGTATAACTGATATATGTGAACTGGCTCCAGCTGCTTGTTCCTCCATTTGCTATTCCAAGCTATTTGGGTTCCTCATTCACTGTTATGTTTGCTGAGTTGTCTCTTAGCAGAGAGCCCAGGATGCAGCAGGTGTGAGGAACAGGGACAAAACAATTGATAGTTCTTAGAATCTGACTAGCCCTCTAGACTCTTGCTAGACAATGGCATTTTTGAATATACAATTTTAACTTTCATTCCCAAAGATGTTTCTCTCCCTGCTTGCCTGCACACACTGCTTATTCTTTCCCCATCAATCACTGCCCTCACAGAATCAACTGCTTTATCTGGTCTGTGCTGCTGTTGCAGGCAACCCACAGTGGGAGTGCCACTATCAGTGACTGTGCCTCTGTAACATGGATTATTATACACTCTGGAAAGGGCACAGACCTGTTCAGTTGTCAATACTAAGCTCTATGGTTTATTTGGCTTAATATAAATACATTGCTAGAGTGCAAAATTTCTCAAAGATGATCACCTACAACTGGAAATCAGTAAAATACAAAGAGATCCACATTTAGATATATAATGCAATCTCCTGTGTACTACCCATAAGATTTCAATAACAGTTGTGCTCAGAACTCTCATGTGCAAAGAGGTGATCTTACGTTAGGGGATGTGTTCAGATGACATAAGACAGTCTTAGTCTAAGTAGGCAAGACAATGGAAGAAGTGTTTGCTGGTGCAAAGGTGAGTGACAACACAGTAAGTAACAGCATATTTGACATGGGAAACAGTTAAATCTTATCTCAGTGCTTCTTCCACTCCAGTCTCATCCCAGTATTTCATTCAGCTGTGTTCAAGCAGGATTTATACATGCAGAATAGCTGCCAGCAACAAAGGTGACCTGCAAGAAGAATTCTCAATGTTACTGTAGTGAGCTATATCTGTAAAATAACCCTAAATTAAATCTGTAAATGACTACCTAAAGCTCTCTGTTACCTTCCAGTTTCACTGATAGTTAGTGAACAAGTTTTTATTTGTGTCCACTAATTTTTGGACTTCTGATAATGCTGACAAAAGAAACACATTAGGAGATGACTAGATGTACATGTTAAAAATTTTGACCTGTTTCACTGACATCTTGTATATGAGCCTAGTTTTTCTGGATGAATCACAGCACCAATTGTCAATCATTACCAGGTGCTACAAGTCAGCTTTCTTTTAGTAGTGGTGGTAGATGCTTGTCTTCCTGTGTATAAAAAGTGTCTTCAACCACAGCTACAGTTAAGATCTCGGTATACCGAAGCACTCCTCTCTTACGCATCTGCAGAAACAGACTCCAACAGAAAACATCAAGGAACAGCATTATGTGCCTTGAATGTGTCCCCTGCAACTCTAGGGCTATTAAATAACAGACTGAGGCAGGAACTGTGGTTAACTAAAGCAGAACTTGGTGTGTTGCCATAACGTAATAAAGGTCACTTCCATGTAGTAAGAAGGATTGCTTTTGCTCTGAGTGGGTATATCTCACCAGGATACCTGGTAAATGGGGTGTGCAGTGTCAAACTGAACCCTCTTTTCACACCACTGAATAGCAACAGTGTCCATGCACTATGCCAAACATACCACCTCCAGTATTCCGCTAGGGAATGTACTATGCAAGGAAATTTTGTTGGCAAAGCCGTATATTTTGAGTCTACTAACTCATCTTCCTGTTCAACATTCCCTAGTGTGCTGGGTGTTTAGATTAATTTTACTGCAAGTAAAATGCAACCTAAGTTCTTCATTCTTTTCCTAACTGCAAACACAGATAATCTGTAATTAATTGTTAAACAGGCATGTAAGCTTCTGCAGAATGGAAACCAACACAAGGAGTTAAATCTACAAACCACATTCAAATCTCCTTAACCATGAAGCAAAACACATTTTATTTTGTCTTTTCTTTGGATTTATGCAAATTAGCTTGAGTAATTTCCAAATCTCAATTCTCACCAACAGGTGGCACCAACATTTTCTACTTCATGACACATGTCCCGTAGCTAGATTTAAAGTCTACCCCAGTGATAAATTATCTGTTAAATTATTATGAGTTCTGTTCTTTCTCCTGCAGATCGTGGCTGATCACTACGTAGTGGTATGTAGTTTGTCCTCTAAATATTTCACAAACTTTGTGTGGGACATTTTACTAGATACATTGCCAATAATTCAGACTGCTGTTCTCTTTCCTGTTGTGGAAGTAATTTTAACAATGTTTGATTGGAGTCTGGGTTTGGAGTGGGGTTTTCTTTATGCTTGATAGTTTTCTTCAGCCTTTCACATAAAAATGTTACTACATGTATCAACTTTTTAAAAAAACTTATCTTTCTTTCTGTCCTCCGCAGGTAATAAAAAATTGTAAAGTACGTTTGTAAAAAAAGTCAAGTAGTATTTTTTCCTGCTTCATGATTGTATGATTGCAGCCTTTACAGCCAGGATTCTACTGAAAGTAATTTAATAGCTATTCCCTTAAAAGTTTCAATGATGTGATTTTTATACTTGTTTTGGGCAGTATGGTACTAAAATTCTGTCATGGGAGAAGTCACTGAAGCCAAAAGAAAGCATGGCTGCACCAAACTCCATTAATTGATTCAAAGAATATTCACTGCCCCTTTTTGGAGGAAGAATCCTTATTTCCAACAGAGATATCCGCTACAAGTAATGAGTAACTCTGTGTTAAATTCCAATGGCTTTGTTTTCAAATCATAATTTGCCTGTTCCAGATTAATTCTCAAAGGCCAGAAGACTTTAGTTTCACAATTAAGATTCATAGGCAAGACTGTTTTCTTAATCTCTCTTTTTGAAGTTACAGTCATTGTTACAAGAACGTGTTTTCAGGATTATAATAGTTGTTCTGTGAGTCATAATCACAAGCTTTATAACTGTCATATTTTTAGGGATGTGAGATTTGATTCACAGACTATTTCCTATTCACCTGAATCCATGGCACTTCTGGCCAGGAAATAAGAATGTTGTTTCATCTAAAATTTAAAGTTTAAAGCCTACCTACTTGCCTACATACACAAATAATTTCAAAGTGTTTATTCAGTTTTCCTTTCTGGGGAACACTGTGAAAACAGAACCTATCACATGGGTGACTGCCAAGATTAATGAAAGTTTGGGCATCCAAGTGCCAATTACATAGAAGTTAGTCTCCTCCTAACATAATTTATATAGCTGACTTGTCATCTTTATATCTTGCTTTTTCATTGATCAAACCAAGCCTCTTCATTGATTCTGTACCACCTTGTTGCCTTCTGAATATTCACTTCCCCAAGACTTGTATTCACGGACTGGTCAGGCGCTTAAAGTCATTTCTTCAACTGAATGCCATGTTTGCATATGTAACATAAGCACATGAGCTGGAACAAGTCCTAAGACACAAAAAAATTAACCAACAGCATTCTATACATCTCTGGTAACCTTGTGGTCAAGTTTTGTTCACACTGTACTAGTCATCAGATTTGTCTAAAATCCATTGGCAACATCTGAAAATGCTCCTTGACTTGAATGTAAGTTCTTTAAATACTCTAAAGCCTCCAGTGTTGTGGATATGCCCTAAAATGGGAGACATTACCTTAACCAAACTCTTCAGGAAACTCAATGCATTTAAAATAGTCATTATCCAACTTTTTAAATTATTTAACTTTTTGTTGGCCTTTATACAACCTTAATTAACCTCTCTGTTTTCTATGCTGAACATTCTGGAGTTTTCCATTTCTCTACAGCTGAATGATTCCAAAACACACACGTATAGCTGAAACTTGTTTAATTTGGGATTTTAGGTATCCACCCTGTATTGCAAAAGTAGCCCATGTGATGCAATATTGTTTTCAGCAGTAGACTTTGTAAAACAAGTATTGAGTAATCAGAATGTATCTTTATCCTTGTGTGAGCTTAGCAACCTTACAGGTTTGGATGACAAAAAGAATTTGCCCTTGGACAGCAATTTAGCAAGACACCAAACAGTCAGAAGGGAAAATAAAAAAATTGCTTATATTTCACAATAAGCAGAAAAATTAATATAGAACTTCACAGCTGCATTGTTTTATATTAGGGCAGCATTTGAAACTTTTCACTTTTAGACCTGGGAAGATGCTCTAGGGAAGTCTGGAAGCAGGAAGAAGGGAACGAGAAGCTTTCTCTTTTTGCATCCTATAGAATATCTGTCAGAACAGCTGTATAAGCACAAAATATTTCTTGACCTTGCCATTCACACTGAACAAATAATGTTCAGTAATGATTAGCCTTAAAAATAAAATAAAATCATTAAAATCAGTAAATGCTACTTCATATGCTTCAATATGCTTCCCAAATGCATCATAAAAACCAGTGTGATTAATATGATACAGAGGACTAAGAGGATCAGACTGAGACTTGTCCAAGTAGTAATGCTTTCCAAAGAAATCCATGAGAAAAGGGCTTATTAACATCCCTCAAAACTCAGATTATGTCCCAGAGTCCATCAAGAAGTTATCATGTGGTTGATATATAGCACATACAGACAGCAGATCAGAGCAGCAGGCACTGGTCATCTGATTGCTATCATGCTACAGCCAGTGTTGAGGTGACTGTGTTTAAGGAGCTTACATACTCAGGAGCAGAAGAGTAAGAGGGCACTTTCTTCCACAGGGTTTGTGTGTCCCTTACTGAGTAGCACATCCTGAGTCTTCCTCTCCTATTGCGCACCCAAAAACAGTCAAAGGAGTTATGACTAAATTTAACTGATCTTTCTGGTCTGATGAGGTACCCGAAGTCAGAATTGTTGATGACCTTGTCCTTGCTAACTGCCTTGCACTTGGTCCCTATTCAGACCACAGGCAACTCCCACCCTCTTGCAGCGGGTAATGTTAAGAAGGACTCTGAGCTGTCCGCCCAGCAATTTTGTAGAAGCAGAAAGGACATGTTAGGTCTTCTGGGTCAGGCACAGAGTACACGTTATGGCTCAGTTATGTCCTGGAGCAGACATACTGCAGAACAGGGAAACCCAGGTTTCTGAATTTACATCCCCTGCCCAGTCTCTTGAATACTACAAAAGGCGAAGAATGGCAAGGCCTGGCAGCTCCCATCTCAAGTTCTCACTTAAGGTCCCATCTGCCTTCCAGGATAAACGTAACTCTTGGGCAAAGGCTTCCAGACTGACCCTGACTCACGTTCCCCTATGCTCAGAAACAAATGTGTTTTTAAAAGAATTAATTGCATAGAGATGCAGTTTGGCAGTTGCTACAAAGAAACTGTTGCAGAAATTAGATTCATATACGATTTTGAAAGACAAATACCTCTAAAAATCTACTGCCTGTAGCTAAATAGAGCACAGTTCATGCAATCCTTTTCCTCTGACTCTCACTGTCTACAGTATAGGTGTCTACACTGGAACTAGTGACTCTAGGCTCAATAGAGAGAAACAGATGCTTTTAAAGCGTGAGTCATTCAACCTATTTTAAATATCTCTGTTAGGATGAGACAAATGAAGGTCTATAGGTGCCTAGTTTTTTTCCATTGACTCTTAAAGAAGTCCAAATAACTAGATCACAAACAATACATGTGAGTAAATCTGACCTTGTGTATCCGGGAGCACTCACAGCTAAGTTGCAGTTTGCATTGTCCAACGTAGGTGGTGACTTGACAATGCAAAGCTAACATTTATAGCTTAGCTAATAATCTATGTAGTAGTACAGCTGGTTGGGAAGGAAAAAAACGAGCAATTAAAGGAGTACATTTTCTTCCCCTGAATTCGGTCTGTGTGTGCTTTTGTTTTTATGACTTTGTCAGAGAAACAGCAGTCCTTGCTAGCCTAAGTCTCATAGCAGACAGAAATGTCTGCATGAGGGAAGGCAGAAAAAAAATTCCACCTAAGAAAGTTAGTTTCTAGGGGAAGGGGAGGAATGACAGCTTTCCTTTTGACCAATAGTACCTTTACTAAGGTAGGAATCCAGTATCTAAATTTGATTGCTGACAAACTAGCCTTTCTCAAGTAAATGCCTAAGTTTTCAATAAATTCAGTGGAGTGAGATAAGCTTGCTGAAGACATACATATAACTTAGGTAACTCTTTCTCTCCACTGACAGTAAGCAACACTGCCAGGGGATCTGTGTAATTCAGATGCTAATCCATCAGCAAGCAAGGAAGATGCTGCAAGTTCCTGGGGCCTCCACCTGCTCAGAGTGAGTCTCCATCATCATCACATCTTCTCACCACTGACAGCGTTAGCTCACTCTTTACCTAACCTGGATGGCAGTGGTAGTCTTGCATGAGAGAATAGTGTCTGTCTTCCCCTACTTCTGAGCAAGCACAAGTGACTAAGATGTGAATTTTCAGGCTAAGCACCGAGTCAGTTCAAGAATACAAGAACCTAAAGCAGTAGAAAGCAACAGACTGGACCCTTGTTTGTATCTTTAGACTGTTTTACATGGTTCAGATCTCACCAGATCCGGTAACAGTGTTCAATATCATACTTCAGTATAGGTCACAACTTGAGCTGTTGTTTCCAAAGGTCACACAGTATCACAGTATCACAGTATGTTTCTGTTATATCAAGATTACACAATGAACTCTCAGCTGTACATGTATTATTCTCTCATTTAATGTTTTTTTAAGCATTTTCAGTTGGTTGTTTTTAAATTATATTATTGCATTAGCTCATGTAGGCCTGTAATTTATGTGTTCTTGAAAAAGCCTGAAAACCACAAATGTAACTGCTTAGTTTTTTATTAATGTTGCATTAGTATATGTGAGGATATTCTTATAACATCAGATCTATCACAGTTATCCTACATGTGAGAAACTGCAGCTTAGACTATTTTGATATTACTTTCCTTTGTCCATCTTTGTTCTCAGCAATTCAGGGTAAAATTAAATGTATTCATATATTAAGTTCCTAAACAGAAAGTCATCTTTGTATAGAATCTAAAGTAGTGATATCTTGGCTGGTTGCCCAAATATTTAATCCATACAAAAGTTTTATTACTGATGCAGCATTGTTGCTAAAGATAGAAAGTCAGCTGCAGTCACAGTCATCCTATATACTCTAAAGATGGTCTAGCACAAACTTTTACATATCCTAGATTTCTCTAACAAATGTCTCATTGGGTGACAGATTGCTGCTATACTACTTTAAGACATATAACAGAAAGTGAGGAGATGGAAACTTGTGAAATCTATCCTCCAGTTTCTTCCACTAGAAAGGATGTTGAAGAATACTTTAGGAACACTCTGCCTGGTCACATTTACCAAAATCTGCCCTTTTTTTTTTCATTTATATGCTGGTCTTAACTATGTACTTCATCTCTATGCTCGACTTAACTATTTGCTAAGAATACCACAAGGTAATTTGTTTTCCCCTTCTAGGCTGTTCCCAAATGACTCAAAATCTATCAAGTATTCACTACTCAAATTTTTAGTCTAAGAACTGGTTCAATTCATTGGAGTCCCTGTGTTAAACTTCGCTTAAACCATTTCCAGTTCACCCTGTGCCCAGCACGACACACTGCTTACTGTAATTCCAACAAGGCTCTCAGTCATGATATGAGAAAGTCTTAAAGTGAAGGCTCCGTCATTTCCCTCAGTAGTCTACTTGAACAATATTTGTACCCCTCACGTTTAAAAACGTACCCTTTATTTCTAATTTGTACTGTATAGCTTTATCTTCTAGTTTTTGGTTCTTATTATGGCATCTGGAGCTTATCTGTAAGCTGGTTTATGTGACTTAATGACTTACCCATGTGTGACATCACCATTTGTTTAGCTCCTGCATGCTGTCAGCTCTTAACGAAGCATTAATCTCAATTGGATGTGGTATGGAGAGGAAGGGTACAGGGAAGAGAGATTGTTTCCACCTCCTTTTGGCACTGTCTGTGGAAGCTCACCTCTGAGGTGCATTTGCAGTTGGCAACCCACACATTCAGAGCAGGAGCAGGATACATTCCCTGTATGTTCCAGGTTCTCTCTCTTTCTTAAAAAATTGCTTTCAGTAACCTCTAAGCACAGAGGTGGAAGACAAAATGTTACCTTTACACAGCCACTGTCAGTCTGGCTGGTGCCTGAGGTGGCACATCAAGCACCTGCTGGGTGCAGGCACACCTGGAGAGTTTGCAGAGCTTTGTGTACAAAATGTCACCTGCTCGTTTCCTTAACTCCGACTTCTATGAACTATGACTCATGCCAGACAGCTTCTGCTAGACTAAGGGGTTTAAAAAGCAGGACTATTGATCTGCCACTGTGTTACTGATAAGTGTGAAAGGTTGTTTTTTGTTTGTTGTTTTTTTGTTGCTGTTGTTGTTTTGTTTGGTTGGGTAAAAAACTGTAAAAATAAATGCTCATTGGTCCGACTGTCTTTCAACCCCCAATAAGGCACCTCCCATGGAAAGCAGTAGAGGTGAAGCTTCCATTCCACCCACCCTTCTGCAATTCATCTGTTGGAACATGGGATTTCAGTATTCCTGAAGACATTTTTAATTGCTTATGAAAACATTTTAATTGCTTACAAAGGAAAAATGAAAGGGAAAAAGCAGGAAAATTCTTTTGAAAACATAAATTTATTTGAATTGCATGAGATAATTCAAGGTTAGTTTAAGTAGAGAAAAGATTTGGGGAAGAAAGTGTGAAAATAATGCACAAACATCTGAAAGACTGATAAAGCATTAAATTATATTTAAGTAAGGGCTGGTATTAGGAATCAAATGAATGGATATGATAGCTACGATGCTGCATTGGATTTATTTTTGGCTTATATCTAGAACTCTTTTACTTGAGAAACGTACATTTTCTACAGAGAAAGACAAATGTTATTATCACCATTATACTTTGAGTAAACTACAGACTAATAAACTGCGAATGTGTGAATTATATGCCAAAAACAAAGAGAACTGCTAACAGAACTAGGTCTCTTGAATCCCACTCTGTGTTTTTCCCATTGGACCTTATTGAATGAAGGATAATTCACAGGCACAAATTTTAAGGAATCCTTTTCTTTTTGTCCCTATCAGATATTGCACTTCCTATTGTTTGCATGAATGGAAAAGATTAAGCCTTTTAAGCTTTTCTATAATGGATGTGTTTGTGGGGGTTTTTTAACCAAAAAGCTTTCAGAAATTATTGGAAGTATGATATTTAAAGGCAGCAAGGGACCTGGTGGAGCACTAATATCTGTGAGTAGTTCATACTTGTGGAATATTTAAAAATTCAAGATCTAAGGTTCAACAAAAGCAATGATTTGATAAACAGGGAATCCAGACTGGGCTCCATCTTAATGAGAGATGCAGAGCATCTTTAATGTGCTCACAGTCTTGTTGCCCTGAGTGACAGGATTAGGTTACATTAGGGTGGCACCTGTCCATTGGCTCATCTCACTCCAAGCCTTGTCGGGTATATAATTGCTGCTCAGACTGTCAGCTTTTGGGTTGAGTTTGTGACTTTCCTTTTTTTCTGATTATAGCCTGAGCCTCAGCTGTCCCACAGCTGCCTATCCCAAATGTTACGCTTGTGTCTGAGAGCTGCCACTCCCTCTCATCAGCTGCTTGCCCCACCTAATAGTTGCTTTGTTTCATGCTTGCTCCTTTTGTCTATTTACGTATACACTAGTGCATGTAATTTTAGAATAAACTTGTAATACTTTATTCCAGAAGCAAGGTATCCTAATTTTGGACCTCTTATATCTATAACTTGCCTGGGCACTCAATCTAGTTTAATTTTCTTCCATGTTGAAAAGGCATATTTTTTAAAGTCTCTGTGGACCATTTCCTTTTCTTTGCAGAGGTTCTTGTGGTGTACCTATCTCAGCATGGTACAAATTTCAGAGAGGTTCATTTCCCCTCCACCCACTATTGTGCAAGCATTCGGAGACAGGGATAGGCATATTTTATAAATTAAAAAGAAATCAGTCAGTACATTGAAGCAATTAGTATAAATGAGTTCAACAGACAAACAGGCAGGCAGAGTTCACTGTGCTGTTTGTCTTTTCCTGCCCCCGCAGCCTTAAATGTAGTACAAGAGCTAAATGAACAGAGTGAAAAAATGACCACATATCATGGGCCAGGTTCCAGTCACAGTGACAGAGTTGTAAATCCAGAATAGGAACATAAAACCTGCCATCCTGGGTGAGCATGAAAGTCCTTTTAGTCCTTTTAGCTCAGTCCTGGACAACAGTGGAGGAGAGGCCTAGGACAAGAGTAAGGCAAATGAAGGGATATTTCTCCTGCTGTAGCCTGCGAACTAGAGGCTAATTCAATGGAGACAGGGATGGTAGTCGACAATAGGGTTTAATAGCCACAAATATACCTCCCCTCCATGATCAAATCCTTTCTTAAATTTGTGTATATTTCGGAGCCCCACAACATCCTAGTGCAGTGAACTCTATAACTTCAGTATGTTTTAAGGGAAAAAGTTCTTGCCTTCAACCAACGCCCTGATCATTTTACTGGATGCTCCTTTTTGTACTGTAAAAAACAGGTACTGCACTTTCCTGTTTACCATTCCTATGCCATTTGTAATTTTATGGTAATTTCACTGATGCCACAGGAGGTCCTTTCAACTGACATTGTTGTAAGGCAAGGTCAGAGCCTTGTTTTTAAAGAATTTGATTAATTCTAAACTCCAGCTGCTACCTTTGCCAGGATAGTCTCCCTGAACATCACTGTTTGTGAGATGAAAACCCTTAGGAGCATGCAATGTGCAGGAAAAAATAAAGGAGGTTTGGGGTGTATAACCTGGGAGATGCCTGGAGACACTATGCATCTAAAACAGACCACTCTTCAAGACAGCCGGATGGCACAAAGTGAGAAGCCTGTTCCACAGGTATATCCAGGACAAAAGGTATATGCAGGTATGTAGAATTTGCAGTAACCCTTAAGGGGTTGGAAGGTTTCTGATTTCCAGAAGCTAGGAGTGAAGTTGTGCCTCACTCCTGGAGCTCATAACTGCTGCCCCACTGTCTCTGCACTAGCTTTTGTAGTTCTCAGAAAGCACGACCATCCACACTGCCCCGGCCCTACAAGATGTTTTAGGACACTTCCATTTGTGGTTAGAATAACCCCACATTTAGCATTGTTCCAGCCTGAAGAAATCTGTGTTTTCCAATGCCTATTCAAAAGGCCATGTTGTATGACCAGCATCAGCATATTCTTATGCTAGGCCCTTGTGGTTCTGTCTCTTAATGTACACAGTTCTTCAAATACTATGAGACAGGCTGCACACACAGCCAGTGTTGCCCGGAGCTCTGGCATCAAGGAAACAGGCCTATTTCCAGGAAGAGAACTATACATTTCTGGCCATACTTGCAGAATGCACACGGCCTCTTAGCTTTGATGTGGCACATGTATGATGACCACTAGCTGCCTGGTTGTTCTAGGCATTTTGTAAATGTCATCTGAGGGCTAGATTATGATTAAGATTTTAAAAAACTAAGAAATTTAAAAAAAAAAAAAAAGAAGAAGAAGAAGAAGAAGAAAAAGAAAAAGAAAAAGAAAAAGAAAAAGAAAAAGAAAAAGAAAAAGAAAAAGAAAGGAAAAAGAAAGAAAAAATAAAGAAAACATAACCACAAGGAAAAATGCTGAGTCTTCTGGGCTGAGATTTACAACTTCCAGCTGCAGTCAAGGGAAAGAGGAGCATCTTCCAGTCTCCAACCTTAAGGACACATTGAAAGTTTGAGGCACCACATCATTACCAAGTCAGTTACTGCAGGCTGTCCAGCATTTCAGAAAAGACCTCTAACAGTCAAAGCCATATGCCCCACTTTGCTGAGGATGAACTCCCATCAGCAGCAAGAAAATTTTCCCTCCAGGAAGGCCCTTCCTGTTTACCAAATGATACAGTATCGCCAGTTGAGAAAACTTCCTAATCTAAGCCGATCTGTCCGACAGCTAGGCTTTGTTCCTTGTGTTTCAACACTACTTATCAAGAATGTTAAACAGAAGTTCCAGGGCTGACTTTGATGCAGCCAGATCTTCTCTTCTGTGGTCTTTCTTGGGTTGTCCACTCTTTCCTGCAGCAGTCTCCCAGATTTAAGTCCTCCCCTGATGCTGACTATTTTGTATAGCTATGCAAATGCTTAGGAGAAATTAGTCTTCTGGGATATGTGCTATAGAAGTTGACCCCAAATGTATCAGCTCTCCTGCAACAGCAGGTGATGATAAGCAAGATATGAGTGAGTCTATGTGTATTCCCAAAAACAGAGAAGCCCACAGCGGAGCATCTCCTGACGAGATATAGATGGAAAACATTGACGTGGTAAATGTATAGACAAGAATACCTGCATATCCTCAACTTAATGCTGCTCTCTTTTCTCTTAGCAGAGCTTTGGTTGTGAATATGCCATGCCCCTGTGACTTAACTTTCAATTCATTGCACTTGCAACATATTCACAGGGATTAGAATGCACAGCTAAACATACTTAGCCCAGCAGCCTGTTGTACCACTTCAGTCAAAGAAGATGAACCAATGCACATAGGAACAACGAGCTCGCCTCATGCTTTCTCCAAAGAATAATTGCAAAATGGTCTCATCAGGCTTTGCATGCTACTAACTGAACACAGTGCTTAACCACAGAAATCACCACAATGATGGACTGAGGTTGATTCATCAGCATTAAGCAACATGGGTGCAGATCAAAAGGAATTTTCTGTGATATCTTTGAGAGGGTGGTATTCTCTTGCTTCTGTAAATGAAGTCTCAAAGATACCTGTACTGCTCTTCTGGAACTAATATTAACTCCTTGAAGGCTGTGAACGCATCCTTCTGGATCCTGAGGGGCCCACTATAGGTTACAAAAGCAAGATAGCAGTGTGGTCCTTGCAAAGACTGTTCAGGACCATTATATTGCTCTGGGCACTTTTCAGCAGTTCAGATATACTTGTGATGTATTGTTCAACCAGGACACCGTAAAGCTTGAGGGGAGCCATATGCTTTGCAATGCATCAGTGTTGCTAGGATTTTCCACCTGTCTGTTACTAGAGATTGGCAATGGGAGAGATCAGCAGTATGGTTTACTGATTTGTACTAGTTACTCATGCTTCCAAACCAGTATTGGTTTTGGTTTTTTGTTTGGTTTCTTTTTGTTTTGTTTTGGCTTTGGTTTTGTTTTGTTTTTTTGTTGTTGGTGATGTTTATTATTTTTTTTTTATGTTAGTCTCATAGCATCTGCTTTCTCTAACATTATTTCAGGTTATCTCTTCCTATTTTCTGAAGTCCCTTTTTTGAATATATGTTTAAGCTGTTCATTCCTGGTTTGCAAACAACATGATATAAGCTCTTAGTAATTAATATAAACACAGTTTGGGAAGAACTGCAGACAATTTCTTTCTCCACCCTGTCTAATTGCACATCAACATTAAATTAAATAACCCTTCATCGCTTATTTCTCAGCTAGAAGAAAATGGAGGCAATATTACAGAGATATTCATGGTCCATCTGATCCCTGGGCCTTGCTGCTGGCTGGAAATCTACTTTGTAAGTTCTTAAAACTGGTTATCTTTTCAAACTATTCAGGGAATATAGTTCTAGAATATGGAAAAGAATGAGAAATAATAAAAACTACTATAAAATATGAAAATTATTTTACAGATTTTTAATCAATATGTTCTGATCCAAAGGAAGTGAGTCTATTGCCATGGAAAGACTTTGGGACTTATGTTCTGCCCTCCTCATAGAGAAATTCTTGACACTGGTGTGAAAATAAGGGAGGAGAATTGTGCGTGTGTACATGTGTGTCTGAGAGACTATTTTGTCTTTGATTCCTGCTTAACTCTACTAATCTAGTGTCCTCACCTTTATCTGTCATGAAACTGCATCTCAGAAGAGTTCAGTTCCTGAGGAAAGACAGGACAACAACTCTTTGATTTAGTGCTTAATACTTACAAATTGAATCAACTCACCAAGAAATCCTGAATCCCAGTGAAAAAGTTTCAAAAAAAACCCTGGCAGTATCTTGTGCCTGAGGTAACATAGAGTGACACATCTTCTTCAGAGACAGTGACTCATAGCTAGGGCTTGAGTTGTTGGGGGGAAGATTATCTTGTCTGTTAGATGTATCAAGCTAAGAAAGATGGAGGTGCAACCCTGAATGTCTTATTAACTGCCAAAACAATTACATCATGGACAAAAAGTAGAGAAGAAAAGTACTTACATCAACTTCTACTCTTAATTTGTGTTCTGGAAAAAAAAAATCTGTATCTTATATTAAAGATCTCAGGCAAGTTTCATACTTTACTGGCTGACAGCTTCTGCTCTTTCAATATAAAATATTTATTTCTATAAACTGTACTGATGCTGTTGCTATTTTCTCATCCTCTCCTTCAAATGTTTTTGTTGTTTAAATCCCTTCACATGAAATTTCATTCTGTGTATATTTTGATCACTTTTAGAGTTTTACAATGAAAGATGGTACAGTTAATGTTGCATTCTCCATGCATTCGGCTTTCTCCAAGGTATTGGAGTGGACTGCTTGTGTGACTATGGTTGAACACAGGTATTTATGGAATCAGAATGCAACTGACTGATAATATTCAAAAACAGAAAGAAATCAGAAGCAGAGAGAGGAACCATGGCTGTCCTCAGTGGAGAAGGTGGATAAAACACATCAGCTTGCACCAGAGCCTGAAGTCAGCAATTTCTCTATGGTGATTAGCCAAACTGCATTTTTCTTTCTTCAACTAAAGAAAAAATGTTATTGTCAGAACCATAGTGTTAGTCAGGAAAAGCTGACACTGTGGGAGGAGGTGAGAGTCCCAGCAATCTCAAAATCAGTAGGAGAAAGGATGCCAGCATCACCTCCTTGTGGCATCCTGTCTCTGTGCCAGCTACAGCATCCAGGCTCAGGTGTGGTGGGATGCAGGGGCTGGACACTGCTGTCTCTCAGAGAGGCATTGCAGGGTGCTGTGGCTGATCACCACCCTCCACATTCCAGCTTTGCTGTGCATCACTTGAAATCCTCCCGGAAGCTGCCTTTGGTACCACACAATAGATTAACATGTGCCCCACTAATTAGGGAGGAAACCCACAATTTGTGATCCAAAGCAAACGTAATTTCCTAATCACATCAGGTCCATTCAAAAATATTTTCTCCTCTCCCTCCCAAAGAGTCAAAGCAGAAGCAATTTTCTATGAGGGGCTAAATCCTTCAGTTATAGCCCTCCCAAAATCATTAACCCTTCAACAGGGGTTGCACGTGGTTTGCAGCCCACTGCTTTTCCTCACATAGGAGAAGTGGTAGGGACATCATTCAGAAAAAATGGAGGGGAAAAGAATTTAAGAAAGAGGTAGGAAGGAGTTTCCTTCTGAGAGAGAGCAGCATGGGAATTGCTGTTGGCAGGAGCACAAGGCCTGTGCAGGAGAGGTGATGAAAAGGAGAGTCTGCAAGTCATCAGATGGGGAAAGCTCAAACTCAAAGAAAGCTGTTTGATTGTTTTCAAAAGCAGAAATGGTGGGAACTGAAGAGAAAAAACAGGTTAGATATTTTGAGAGAAGGGCTGAGGACTCATAGCTGCCACTGTGATTTCCTTGTGAACATCAGAAACAACCGTGTCCACCTAATGATGTCTGAAAATATTTTTAAAGAAGGGAATATCTGATTGCCCTTCCCAACATTTATTTTGAGCATCAGCTGCTTCACAGTAAAATATCAGCCATCTTCTTGGCTCCTGTATGAAGAAAAGGAGAAAATGGTTTGAAGATTTTACACTTTATTCTCCAGGAGTCCTCTGTTCTTTGATCACCACATTTTTTTTTAATGCTTTTCTACTTCCCTTTCTCCTTTAGTTGTTTCTTCTCTTTCACACAGAAAAAAAAATAAAAATCACACATTTAAACATATGAAACTCTCCATACGTGCTTCTTTAAAGTCTTATGCTGTATGAAGTTATACTTTTTAAAGCAGTGACTGACAGGTGACACTGCTTTGCCAGGTGTGGATCTGCACAGGGGGAAGACAAGTTGTCAACTGCTAGTGACAGACATAGGAAAGAAAAAAAAAAAAAAAGAAGAGCAAAACTGCAGGAATATTGCAAAGGATGGATATGCCCAGGCCAATCTTTGCGTTGGAGAAGCAAGTTTTAGCTCTGACGGAAGGAATGATTCTTTCTTCAAATGTTTCATAGATCTTCACTGTGCAGTGTCCAAATCTTGACATTTCACTACCTAAACTCACTTGTCTTCAGTGATGTTATTTTGTATACTTGTGTGTAGATATATGTGTGTCTATATATATATTACTTGTAGACTCCTTTTGTGAATAACTACAGCCCTGTCCAGTCTTTTAAAGATAAAGAAATGTGTATTACTGTAACTACAAAAAAAAAATTCTGGCATACTGGCACTGACCAAATGTTTGACATTGAAGTGTTGACATAAAAACATTTCCTTGCTGCAGTAACTTCATGTCTGCCTTCCTTCTGTCACAGCTGACAACCAGGAGGAAAACAAGTACCTCTCTGCATGTGTTTATTGGGTCCTCCCAGTGTGATAAATATTGCTTTACATAAGATAAAAGTTACAGCAGGAGAGGACAATTCTGATAATCATTTTACAGTACAGAGGTCAGAGACTGGAAACTCAGAAAGGGGAGAAAGATCTGAGAAGAAGAATAAGAATGGTCAATACTAGTCAAATGAATTTTAGGATAGACTTTCAGAAAAAACTTTCTGAGTAGTGAGGTCCATGAAAATACGAAACAGCTGTGTTCTGTGGGTTCTGTGGCTGATGCCATTTGAAATGTAACTGGACAAAGAGCTCAAGTACATACTCTAGAAAACAATCATGTTTGGCACTGGGATAGAGTAAATGACTTAATAACATATCTTTCTCCCTGACTAATTTCTGTGGTTCCTTGATTGATGAACAGTCTTCTGCCCGCTAGTCTTACATTCACTGTTACAAAGTCTTACGGCATGAAATTAATCTGACTTGAGTGCAATTAGGAGTGTGTGCAAGCAATTAAAGTGATGCAGTAGCAATTGGCCCTGAAATATGAAAATGAAGTTTTAAGATGGAAAATGAAGCAAAATTTTATAAGAAGCTATTGGTAAGTTCTTCCTCTCTGATGTACAGTCAACACAGTCAGTACTCCGTAGCTTAAGTTCTTTAAATCCTGTGTCCTAAGTCCCTGTCCCTACAAACATCCAGACACAGATGAAACTTGGCTCCCTTGAGAAGATTCATTGACCTGACTGGGACTACTCCTGTGTAATGCTATACCCTTTCTGTCGTAAAGCTGCAAGACCTTGTACAGACATTAACTATGCTGCTACAAATCACAGAGATGTGCCCAGTGAGTCATTGGCATAGTATGGAATAGAGCTGAGGTCTAGTAAATCAACTTTTTCCCTGCAAGAAGAAAATGCTGTAGGTGTTTTTACACAGTGCTTGAGAAGTTTCTTTTGCTTCCAATGAAATTTCAAAAAATTCAAAAACTTAAACACCCATCCCAGAACCTGACTTTGTAGATACTTGTTTAAACCAATTTTACTGGTGTAAGGAATATACATGCAGTTATGTATATTGAGCTATGAGGTCAAACATAAACAATTTTATGCCAGTAATCTACTAGTATACAAAATTTATGCTAGTAAAGTCACAAGATTCCCTTTGACGCTATTTTCTACAGCATTCTTCTGGAGAAACTGGCCGGTCCTTTCTTGGATGGGCACACTCTTTACTGGATGAAAAACTGACTGGATGGCTGGACTCAAAATGTTGTGGTGAGTGAAGTTAAATCCAGCTGGTGGTTGGTCACAAGTGGTGTTCCCCAAGGCTCAGAATTGGGGCCAGTTCTGTTTAATCTCTTTATCGATGATCTGGACAAGCAGATCAAATGCACTCTCAGCAAGTTTGTAGCTGACACCAACTAGGGTGGGAGCGTGTTATGTTAAGAGGGTTAATTTAGCAGAAGTTAAGCTCTCTAGCGTTCTGGCTTGTCTTCAGTATTTTCACTGGGGGCTAGGTGGGGCCGACCTGAACTCCTGAGTGATGCCCAATTACATGAAATGACCTCAAGTTGGCATGCAAGTCCAATCGTGCTCAACAGTTGGTCCAGCATTATGTTGAATTTGCACAATTTATGGATTCACTGATAGAGCAGGGTGACCGTTGAATTTATACGCTTGCACAGATTCACAAAAAGTATAATATATATTATAAATCTGAGTGCAATGAGAAAATCTCACAACTAGATTCACAAATAATGAGGTTTATTAAAGAAGCAGGCACAAGTTCTTTTAGATTGCTGCTAATAAAATACACTTTCTGCAAAAACAAACTTTAGTTGCAAAAGTACACATTAATTGTGAGAAATACGTATTGGTAGCAAATATATATAAATTCTAAGATGACTGTACAGCACTACTAATGTGATTACAAATACAAGTTTGAACTCTAAGTGTCCTGAGGAAACACTTGGTAGAACCAAGTGCTCAGATGTTATCCAAAAGCATCCCTTTGAGTGTAGAGCCCATTGACTGATCACAGAAGCCTGTGATGCTGTCTCCTTGAGTTCTCAGTGATAGTGTCTTCCCTAACTAACCCTATTGTTAGAGTATTTTATACTGCTTTCTGCATTTAGGTGGAGCTTGAGTGACTCTAGTCATACATACCTTTGTTATTGATTGGTGTAAAACTCTTACTTCGATTTTAAAGGTAAAAACTTAACAGAGCATGCTTGACAGTGAATAGGGGACATGGGGAGGCGGGTATCCTTTGGAATAGAGATGTGTTTTGGTGTTACAGTGAGATTATAATGAGCAAAGTTTATCTACAGGACAAATTTCTGGCTCAGTAACTAACATTTTGAACAGAAATTAATACATATCCTTTTTAATTGACAGCATCTATACCTTATCTTTTTTAATCGTCAACACCTATACCATCTGGTTCCTGCACCTGCCCTTACACAGGACCTGGCCATGGTATCTTCACACTGGTCCACTCCCACATACTTCTTAGTGCCAGCACACTGGGCTTACCCCATGCACTGCCATCCAAGAATGCAAGCGAGATTGAAGTGGTGAGTGAACCATGCAGAGCAGATTCCTTCCCCACTGCCCAGCTGCCTTATATGCTGAAGATGTAGAAATAGCTTTATTCTCAATAAGTGTATCCTTGATAATTAGTTGCAATAATTTGCCCTCTCAGTAATTATTCCACAGAGTGTTGATCTGCTTCAGGGTAGGAAGGGTCTACAGAAGGATCTGGACCAGCTAGATCAATAGGTGGAGGCCTATTGTATGATGTTCAACAAAGCTAAGTGCCAGGTCCTGCACTTGAGTCACAACAACCCCATGCAATGCTACAGGTTTGGGAAAGAGTGGCTGGAAAGCTGTCTGGCAGAAGAGGACCTGTGGTTATTGGTCGACAGCCAGCTGAAAATGAGCCAGCAGTGTTCCCAGGTGGTCAAAAAGGCCAACAATATCCTGGTGTGCAAAAAGAATAGCATGCCCAGCAGGACTAGAGAAGTGATTATTCCACTGTACTCAGCACTGGTGACGCCCCACCTTGAATCCTGTGTTCAGTTTTGGGCCCCTCCTCATATGAGAAAAACACTGAGGTGCTGGAGTGAGTTCACAGAAAGGCAATGAGGCTGGTGAGGGGTCTGGAGCACAAATCTGACAAGGAGAGGCTGAGGGAACTGGGGCTGTTTAGCCTGGAGAAAAGGAGGCTGAGGGGAGACCTCATTGCTGTCTACAACTACCTGAAAAGAGGTTGTAGCATGGAGGGTGTTGGTGTCTTGTCCTGAGTAGCAAGTGATAGAATGAGCAGAAATGACCTCAGGTTGCACCAGGGAAGTTTTAGATTGGATCTTAGGAAAAAATTCTTCATGTAAAGGGTTGTCAGGCATCAGAACAGGCTGCCCAGGGAAGTGGTTGAGTCACCATACATGGAGGTGTTTAAAAGATATATGTAGATACGGTGCTTATTGACATGATGGAATGGTGGACTTGGCAGTGTTAGGTCAATGGTTGAACCTGACCTTAAAGGTCCTTTCAAACCCAAATGATTCTATGATTCCCCGATTCTGTGAAACTCTACACTGCTAGTCTTTAAGAGATTTTTCGTAGAAAAATAGAAACCTAGTCTGTCCTCTGATTGTCTAGGCTTAGAATTATTTAAAACACTTGTTTCCACTGATTTTAACACACAGCCAACATATACTGCTACCCAGATAGCTTCAGAAATGGCTTTAGCTATCACAACATCAGAAACAAGCCTAAAACTCGGTATTTCTTTATTGTGTCTTGTTTTCAGTCTAGTAGGAAAGCAAGCCCCACTCTGCAGGGCCAGCTTGCAGCAGAATCCAGTTCACACCCATAAATTCACCAGTAAAGCCTCAGGGTTTAACAGGATGATTCCCTCAGTGGTCTATGCTCAGTACAAACCATTTCACCTGAAGACAGGGCTATGCCCAATAAAGCAAAAAAAGGTCAATTTAGACACTACCTTCATGCTTTCAAACAGTCTTCTGGCCTGCCAATTATACCCATGTCCTGCCCTTGCTAGGTGTCAGAGCAGTTTTGTACTTAAGGCTGTGCAGTACTGTTGATGAACAACTCCCTTTGACATCATGACAGTTTTTCAATAAAATTAAGACAAAACGAGATCTTTTGCACACTTTGCAAGTATGAGCCTTACCTTTTGGAAGCTAGAACAATCAAATATATTGTTACAGTCACCCACTGCCATGGGCAGCAGCAAGTCAAAAATGACAGTGCTCATCTTGCCAGACCTCCTTTGAAAAGAGATTGCACAAGAACCCTGATAGAAGTTATAATGGTAATAACAACACAGATATTTCTTTGTGCAACAGCAGCAATTAAGAAAATCTTAAGTGTTTTCTGCAGTGTCAGAATTCTTTGAGTCGGCAAGAAAAATGAAAACAGCACCTCTATGGAGGTCTCTGGGGAGAAACAAAAAACTCAACTTGTAAGTGCAACAGCTATCAATGCTTCTCTTTTTTATTCTCTTTTAATGGCAGCTTTCAATTCTAAGAAAGGAGGAGAAGCTTTTGCTTTCCAGTTTCCCTCAGCCTAAATGATTTTATTTTTTTTTATTTAGATGACTCAAAATGCACTTTTGTAATAAAAGGAATCTCCCACTTTTAGCCAATTTCCCATGGTAAGTCTGAAATATTTTTTATTGTGTTCCCATTTCAACTGCCTTAACTGGCCAATAAAAGGCCAAGATAATTAAATTCATTACTCTATCCTATGTATAAATTTTCACCGGAAACAATTACTGTCAGAAATAAAGAATGTTTCATATTTACAAATCCATTGCTGGTCCCTTCCCTCCCAACGATGTTCTTACTAGAGAAGACACATTAACTTTGCTTACCCGTAAAACTGGCTTTTCTTTCATAAAATGTAGCCAGATTTTCCAGCAGACACATGTCAAGTAAAGCTATTTTTATTTTAAACATTTTATTATATTGTCGAAAGATTGGTATAGATATGGTTACACTAGGATGGAAAGTGGTTTTGCCAGTATAACTTATTCCACTTGGGAACCAGCATTTTCTGTACCAACAGAATTTATTTATTTTTTATTTTTCTTTCTTTCTGGCCCGTAGAAGCTGCACCCACACAAGGATGACTTGCCAGGACCGTTATATTGGTAAACTTTTCCTCATGGTGACCTAGTCTCCAAAACAGCATTGCATAAATAATAGAGGCAGGTGGGAGCAATCATAAGTGAATGCCAAAAAACTGCAACTGAGTTCATTCTTATGTCAGAAGCACAGTGGTGGTGTGGTTCTGTCAAGGGTCAGTTATTTTGGGCCAGGTGGAGAAAACTGTAGAAGGAGATGTCACAGCTCAGCACTGCTTGAATTCTGCCTTTGGAAATAACTTTACAGTTAAAGTTGCTTTGAAAAAGAGTAGGGCCAGATTATGGCCTGATTCCACTTCCCAGGTGGTCAGGACCAGAAGGTAGAAGAGATGAAACAAAAGGAAAAGCTCTCATGGGTGTAGATGAAGAAGAGGAAAGTCCTTTTTAGTTGAGCCAGGGAAGAAAAGCAGATAAGTGTGGGATGCTGGCAGAGGCAGACAGGAGCTTAGGTGGGCTAGGCCAGTGTGAACACACAGCTCTTTGAACACACATCTCTGTACTGGCTCCCAGTGTACGTTGGCTGAAAATCAAGGTATTGGCTATAGTTTAAAAACCATGGCTGGCTCTGTTCCTGGTGGTGTCCAGAACTGCCTCATCCTCTGTGGCTGTCTTTCACTGCAGCTTCACTGCTGGTCCCGAAGGTTGCAAAGAAGACTGTTTGTGTGGAATTTTCTGATGTATGTAGTATAGTAGCATCCAAACTAGATCAATTTTAAATTTTTTAAGTCCTCTTATGTGTTCATTTTTTTCATGTATTTAATTCATGTGTATTGTCCATGGGGGTTAATTTTCAAGGGATGCATATGGCATAGCCAGGGATGACCTGTATTCTGAATCAACCGTTTTGAACTACACCAGTTGTTACCAAATATTTCTCTGAGCAGCTTTAAGGCATCCGGATATTGAATGTCACAGTCTAACCTAACTAAAAAATGCCTATGTAGTACATAACAGATAACCTGAGTATATACTGCTGATATATTCTGACATTTGTAAACTTACTCACTGCTCTGCATAAATAAGAAATGTTGTAAATATTTAGATATTGTCCTTCACTGTATGAAAGAATAGAAAGCAAAGGGTATACTGGAAATTCCAGAGTAACCTTATATAAAACAAAAATTAGGACTCTTTGGCAATATTTTTTACTTTTTCATTTAAACCAAAACAGTGGACTTAAACAACTGTTGTTCACAGATCTTCCATGATTTTCTAGATTTATAGTTACTTAGACTTCAATGATGGTCAACAAAAAGCTATACAGGGAATTTAAAGTGTACCTGTGTACCATGCCTTAAACTTGTAACAGAGTTATTGTCTTTACCACAGTGATGGGGGTTTGTCCAGAATGAGCCTGGACTATCTGCTATTAATGTCTAGTGCCTGAAAATATTTCTTGCACTGTTTTTACTCTTGGACTCATTTTACTCTCTGACAAAAGCATTATGGATTTCTTATTCTTTTCTTTTTGTAAAGACTTGCCTTCCTACTAGAACAATGTTTCTCTTGTCTACAGAGGGTTAATGGATAAAATTGTTTTCAAGGTCAGATTGGCAAGTGAGGCTTATAAAAAATCACCTCATGCTTCAGCAGTGATAAAACAAGAACTGCAACTCAAGAGTTTTGCTTCTTTCTCTTAAAACCATCTGATTAAGAATAATAATGACAAAACACTCTGACATGCATCATAGGTTTGAAAACTAATTCATAGTCTTCCATGCTATTGCATTAGTTACTAACTTCCTGTATCTGCAGAATAATGTAAGGATACAAAAAACATTCTGCAACAAATGGTCACCTTCTATTCAATATCAGGATTAGTTTAGGTGTTTTAAGAAAAAGCTCACATAATAGAAAAATATTTTATCTTGATATACCATTTACTTTCTATTTTCTTGCTGTTTCATCTTCATAACTGGAATTACTGTATCCTTTTAACTCCTTTAATTCCTATTGAATTTAGAGTTAGTTCTTGGTTCAAAATCAAAATTGGCCCGTTACTGATGGCTTTTGTAGGTACTTTTGCTGTTCGGCCAGCTTCAAAGCTTTTTAAAATGGCTTATGAGGATTAAATTTCATGGTGTGAAAAATCTCAATTGTTTCTCCCACCCCCACCCTGGTATGCTCCAAACAATGTATATCTCAGTAGTACTTCAGATTATGCTTAATAGCAACTGTAGTCAGGAATGCGTTCTTACACTTATAGGGCTGTTCTTCATGACAGTATTAATGTGTCAAATGGCCTCAGCACAGCAGTAAGTAAGCAGCAGTAACGATTCCAGTTAACAGCCCCGTTAATCATTTGAAGAATCAGAATGAAGGATCCACTTCTAATTTTGCTTTTTGTTTCCAACTACTTTAGAACAAGTAAATAGGTCTAAATAGGTTTGAATTTGTTTTTGGTTTTGTTTTGGATTGGTTTGGTTTTTTCCCAACCCTCACCATGTAACACTTCATAGAATCATAGAATCATAGAATCATTTTGGTTAGAAGAGACCCTCACAATCACCGAATCCAAACATAACCTAACTCTAGCACTAAACCATGTCCCTAAGATCCTTGTCTAAAAACCTTTTAAACACCTCCATGGATGGTGAATCAACCACTTCCCTGAGCAGCCTGTTCCGATGCCTGACAACCCTTTACATGAAGAAAATTGTCCTAAGATCCAATCTAAAACTTCCCTGGTGCAACCTGAGGCCATTTCTGCTCATTCTATCACTTGCTACTCAGGAGAAGACACCAACACCCTCCATGCTACAACCTCTTTTCAGGTAGTCGTAGACAGCAATAAGGTCTCCCCTCAGCCTCCTTTTCTCCAGGCTAAACAGCCCCAGTTCCCTCAGCCTCTCCTCATCAGACATGCTCCAGACCCCTCACCAGCCTCATTGCCCTTCTGTGAACTCACTCCAGCACCTCAATGTCTTTCTCATGATGAGGAGCCCAAAACTGAACACAGGATTCAAGGTGGGGCATCACCAGTGCAGAGTACATTGGAATAATCACTTCTCTAGTCCTGCTGACCACACTGTTTCTGATACAAGCCAGCATGTATTTGGCCTTTTTTGGCCAGCTGGGTACACTGCTGGTTCATATTCAACCAGCTGTCAATCAATACCTCCAGATCCTTCTCCACCAGGCAGTTTTTCAGCCACTCTTCCCCGAATCTGTAGCACTGCATGGGGTAGTTGTGACCCAAGTGCAGGGCCTGGCATTTGGCCTTGTTAAACCTCATACAATTGGCCTCAGCCCAATGATCCAGCCGGTCCAAATCCCTCTGTATGGCCATCCTACCCTCCAGCAGATCAACACTGTCACCCAGTTTGGTGTCATCTGCAAACTTACTAAGGGTGCGCTCAGTCCCCTTGTACAGATCATTGATAAAGACATTAAACAGAACGGGCCCCAATAGTAACCTTGGGGAATACCACTCCTGACCGGCCACCAACTGGACTTATATCCGTTCACCACAACTCCGTGCGCCTGGCCCTCCAGCCAGTTCTTTATCCATCGCAGAGTACACCCATCCAGGCCATGAGCTGCCAGCTTCTCCAGGAGAATGCTGTGGGATACAGTGTCAAAGGCTTTGCTGAAGTCTAAGTACACAACATCCACAGCCTTTGCTTCATCTACTAGGTGGGTCACCTTGTCACAGAAGGAGATCAGGTTGGTCAAACAGGATCTGCCTTTCATAAACCCATGTTGACTGGGCCTGATCACATGGTTTTCTTGTGTATGCCATATGATGTCACTCAGGATGATCTGTTCCATGACCTTGCCCAGCACCGAGGTTAGACTGACTGATCTGTATTTCCCCAGATTCTCTTTCTGGCCCTTCTTGTAAATGGACACCACATTAGCCAACATCCAGTCAAGTGGAACCTGACTGTGACTTTTACTTACACCTCCCTAACATAACGCACACAGATGATGGCCATATTTCTACACTTGTATATATAAAGAAGGGAGATTTCACTTTTACCAGTAAAACTGAGAATCAGCCATTTTAAGTTGCTTTGTTTTTCTGGGCCACGTTCACTATTGTGTAGGTCAATCCGCATACTTGTGGTGAGGGCGCAATACAATCTGAAGAGCAGAATTAACCTGATAGCTAAGCAATAAGTAAACTTGCAGGAGCAGGGGCAAATCACATTGATTTCAAAGGTTTATGAATTGGAAACTAAGAAAATTTTCATTAAAATAGTGGGGCAAAATTAACATTGATATAGATTAAATTTAGAAGAGCTGAATATTAAATACATGAAGCACCTTCTGGCCTCTTCCATGTGCTATTATCCTTTATCAAAAAATCTGTGACTCCAGACTGATGTACCTCATGGCTCTTGCTTGTTACACTGTTTATATGAAAGAGTCTACTTTTTTTGTAAGGAAGAACTCAACATATGAAGAACTTTAAATAACTTTCTTTGAACCAAAAATTTGCCCTAGGAGTTAAGGGACACTTATCACTTTCCCTTCTCTTTTCCTTACTGTAAAACTAATAGTTTAGAGAAATCATGTGCATATTTGAAGAACACTAAACAGTTCTGTCTCATTCTGCTCTCTGCGTGTTATATTAAGATGTATCTGAGGCAAGTGGCATGCCTTTGAGTGGTTTGGGGTAAATCTGGTCATCTGCCATTTCTAGCGAAGTTTAGATTACAATAAGGATTTGAGAGTACAAGATACTATGTATAGGAAGGGGTAAATACTTGAGAATGGTATTTAAATCCTGCATTTTGGAAATATCACTGTGACCAACTGCCCATGAAATGCTTTTCATTGTAATGTATAGTGTGTCTGTATATAATTCTAGATCTGTATTTTTATCTGCAGCCATATGCTGTTAGGTTTCCATCTCCTGTTCAGACAAATTATTTGGGCTGCAGTTGCCAAAGCAAACAGAGCTCTTTTTTTTTTTCTCAAATACACTGAACACATGACACATGATGCACTTCATTCTTTCTTATGTGATAACTTTAAAAATAACAAGCTACTAATATGCACAACATTTAAATGGGCAGTAAAGTTAAAAACAGGGGGGAAGTAAAAGAGTCTTACATTTTTTATGGGCTACTAATCTGAGTAGCTGTTTGAGGAACCCTTCTCAGAGAAAGCAAGAAATATATGCGTGTTCTGTCATAAGCCATTGTCTTGGTTTACCCTCAGTTAGTAACTGAGATCACAGCAGCCACTTGCTCACTCCCCTCCACCCTGCAAGGATAAACAACTGAAAGAGAAGGGAGAAACTCAAGGATGGAGATAAGAACAGCTTAATAAGACAACAAAATAATAATTATAAGATAATACATATAATAGAAGATACTCAATGCAATTTCTTATGAACTCCATCCACACCAAACCGTCAGTCCTGGAAAGGAGAGCACCCTGGTTCCAAACAGTCAGTTCCAGTGAGACAATCAAAAGGTATAAGGCAAACAGGCCAAACCTAACTGCCAAATGGCAGAGTAGCTAAAGGCTGAAATACAATGTAATTCCAAATGGAGCAGAATGGAACCAAACTCCCAAACACAATGGAACCAGAACAGAACTAACTAGCTGGAAAAAAAAAAAACAAAACAAACCAACAACACTCCAGTTATATACCAAACATGATGTTAATGGTAATGAATATTTCATTGACCAACCTGGATGTCAGTCTAGATGTTGTCCCATTATGTTCCCTTCCTGCTGCTGTTTTGTACCTGCAGCTAGACAGTTCAAAAGTCCTTGGTGTCCTCGACAACAACCAAGATATCAGTGAGTTCTTACATTCTTTTCATACCAACTCCAAAGCATAGCCTAGCTTCTGAAAGAATGAAATTAGCTCTTCTCAGGCAAAACATGGGAAGCCTCACATGTTATCTCATTATTCTCATAGTAAATCCAAAACAAAAGACTGTGTGAGCTACTAATAACAAAAGTTTCTAACTGCATGAAGAAAAAATAACTTGATTTCAATCAAAGCTGTGCAGTCACCATTTTTTCCTGCACTCCAGATTAGTCCAGAAAATGTCATTGCTCACCTCAGACTGGCCAGTGGCAGAGTCTGCTAAAAAGTTTTGTGTAAACCACTGGAGGTTAATGTCTTGTAATCTGAGGATTGCTCAGACCTGGCTGGTTTTATTAATTTTGCTATGGTGTGCCCACTGGAGTGGGATCCCAAAGCCAGAACCTAACCTTTGAAGGAGAAGTTACCAGTTTCATCAGGAATGTAACAAGTTCAGAGATTAATTGCAGGGCAATAAACAGCAGTAGGCTCATTGATAATACTGTCAATATATTGCTAGACAAAGCTCCAGAAAGATGTGTGCTGTATCTCATTGAAATCTTGTATTCATCTGCTGATTTGACAGCAAGTCTTTTTCAGTGGGGAAAATCTACACATATTTTACAACCAAGAGTTATGAGTGGGAGTTTTGCCTGATTTCAACAACTTAGTAATCTCTCTTTTGGCTCACAATGAAGCAACATGAATATTTTTTGCAAATATTTGTCTGGCAGGGTCTCATTTATATGCCACTGTACAAAAATGTTTGATGATAAAATAAGCAGCATTGTTAGCTATACTGTCATCAATATGCTTCCTGTAGACTTACCTAAGTTTTCAATAAAAAGCATGATCACCTCTTGCTTACCTGCAGATCCTTTGACATCTGATAGCTGCTCGCATATGCCAGCTAGAATTAAGTATGGAAAGTGATGATTTGTACCAAAAAAACTCAAAAGCACTCAGCAGCATAATAGTCAGTCTCTTTCTAGGGTGAGATTTATCTCAGTTAACTTTAATGGTGTAAAAATTGGAGACTGAGTTTACCATAGTTCTCTAGATTCTGTAGAATGACAGTAGTAATGTAGCAGTTTTTAGTATAGACTATAGGAATTTACACATAGTCCTGCCCCTTGTCACAATTTGTCACCATTCTTTTGCACCTTAAGACCAAACTCTTGTTTTTCAAACTTTTTGGGTTAGATATTTGTTTCCTGCTAAGGAATGAAGGGAAGGACAGTATAGTAAATCTCAAAGGCTGTGCTATTCTGTGAGTTCTAATGAATTATAAAAAGATAATTACTGTCTTACAGGGCAGATATGGATTTGGGACATCTAATTTTGGATGTTCTTATCCTTTCTACCTCTTCATAGAGAATGAGAAAGAATGAGGTCCTCTGTTTCATCCTGTTCAACTGAATGAGATGCAAAAAAATATCCATTATTGAGAAGGTGTCCCTTGCTTCTAGCTGTTCTTTTATACATAAGTTGAGGTCACCAGTGGCAGTGTGAAAAGTTATTACTTCTTTTTCCAGGTCCAGACAGTAAAGGAGGAAGACCACTGTTCTGAAGAGGAAAGCTTGCCTCTCCTGTGCATACACAGGTTATATTCTCAGGACAAGATTATCTCGCCCACTCTGAGTGGTGTAAAAGTCAGAGTTGTAGTCTAATGTGGTCCTGTAGCTCCTTCTGTAGTTGCTAAAGAGAGGTGGGATGCTCCAGTTACTGTCCACACTGCCAGAATAATTCCACTTCAGTGATCTGATTTGCTGTCTGTAGGTGGCTGATTTTTCTTTTCTCCTCCGGCTGCAGACAAAAGCAAGATGCCTGTCTTAGTCCAGACAGCTTCAAATGATTAAAGTTGTCTCAGATGCACTCTAGAGTTTGTTAGTGGAACCTAAGTTGCCCAACAGAAAAGAGATCTCCTAAGTGAAATGATGTGTAATTATTGCATCCCATAGTGTAGAACAACGTATCTGCCTTTTTTTAATTGCACAAAATAAACAGCAGGAAAACCTTTGTCGTGGCAAGCCTGTATTTTCTCTGTCTTGTTGAAGTAAGGTTGACAGCTGTGTATAAGGAAGTTTGCTAACCATTCAGATAATTCCAATGTTCACATGCATGATTTCACAACTAGGTTTACTTCCATTTATTTTCCAGTTGATATAAAGCATAAATGTAACTAAATGAGGTTATAGGCAGGGTCAGAAAAAATGCATCGTTCAGCCACTACATGTACATGCTTGAAAAAGAAGGGGCCTTTAATAGAGATAATTGAAAGACGAAAAAAATTCTATTACATTTATTTTTAGCTACCTAGATGTAATTAAGTCTGATGTTTTCATAGTATTAAATAATGAGCTATGTTGATGTAAGAAGGTGCCATCATTCAAACTTAATTGTGCGTCTCTAGGTTTCTTGTGCCAACAGAGTCCCTAAATTAAGAATTAGGGGGATGACTGTATAAAGTGATTCAACTGTTAGCTTAAATGTAGTTCTCACAAAGATTACATGGAAAAGTGACAATTTCTCAACTTATTTGTTCCTTATATTTATGCTGAATCACGTGCTTACTGGCATTAAATTACTTCTGACTGTGAGGCAGTCAAAATTCCTTGATCAGGATGTATCTAAATATATTAATTTTACAGTTCCCAGATATAGTGGGTTAAATCCTTAATGAGTCATTCAGTTTGGTCTTTGTAAATCAAATTGCCACCAGATTTCACCACATGGGAACAGAGAAAGGAGTAAAGAAAGATATTATTTGTTTCATTGTTGCTGATGGCTAAAAGAATGGTGATAAATGTATGTTAGGTGTCTACTAACTACTGGCAAAAATAATTTGTGCTCCACGTGGTGTCACAAAGTTATTGGTTCTATTAGGCAGCTGGAGTCTATTTAGCCCAAGGTAGTATGAAATAAATAGTTAAATGAGTGGAAGTAGGTACAGGCAGAGTTCTCTAGCAAGGGTGTTGTTATCTGCTTTAATCAGCAGGGTTTCAAGAGTAAAATGACCACACTATCCTGAAAACTTTAGTCAGAATCTTCGTTATTTGCAACAGTATACTGGGAATACTCTTGAGATATAATACAAGGAGAGTCTGCAGAATCGGTAGTTAGGAGGGGCAAGACTTATTGTTTCCCATCTGACTGTATTTGAAAAGTAGCAGAGTAACTGTGTAACCATAATAACAGCTTCTTGCACAGTCAGTTTCCATCCAGACATCTATCAAAACCTTACAAAGTATACTAGCAACTTCAGTCTGGGTGAAAGGCTGTATTTTAATATTTTCACTCCCTGTTTATTTGAGAATTCCAAGATTTTTGTGAAATACTACTAGTAATATCTTACTAAAAACAAAGGGAATTCTTCTTATACCATAATTTTGCCAATGATTCCTCCTCTCCCTGGAAAACTCATCTGACTTGGTAAATTAAAAACACACTGCCAGCTCCAGAGAAACCACCTTGGACAGGAAAAAATTCTCAGTGGTGAAAGTTCCTCTGAGTAGTTCCCCAAAGCTCAGTCTTCCAGATACAGGTGTTCGTTGGTATCAAAGCAAATCAACCATTCAATGACAGCAGTAGCAACAGATATTTATATCAAGTATCATCATCCTGCATCCTGCAGTCCTGCCTGATGCCACACTGACCAATTAGTTCTTTTTTTGGTGCAGTGGCCATAGCTATAATGAAATACTGCTCTGCCTGTCTCCCATGCAATGTAAGACCTATTTGCTAATCAGCCTTTCAAAACAGACCATTAGAAAAGCTACTTCTGTGTCTCCAGACCTTGTCATTTTGGATTCAGAGAGGAGATTGTATATCTGTAAGGACTGACAAGAAACCTTTAACCTCTCAAGATTATCTAAAACTGTCTCTGTACAGCAGTGACTGATGGCTGTTAGTGGTTTGTGTAAAAATGACTGAATAGCCTCAGGTTTTGTTGGAGATTACTCCCTAGATAAAGGAGCCACAACGTGTTTTTAATTGTTGGTCTCACTGCTTCTAGTAATTTTCACTGGACTAAGAAGCAACTGGTAGAGTCTGTGGAAAGAAAATCTGTCAATCTTACTTAACAGGAGACAATCCAGCAGTTCTGGGTCTCTTAATGACAAGAGAAAAATATTCTCTCCTCAGGTGGCATTGTGGTCACTAACAGGAGAGTATCTACTTTTCTGCCACCTCTAAACATGTATTTTCAGCTGCTGTTAGTTAATCATAGTACAGTTTTACTGCTATAAGTCACTTTGCAGTCCCCACAGGATGTTCTCTGTTGGAGACTTCTTACTGCATTGTTTCACTTTTATTTTTGTCTTTTTTTTTTGTCTTTTTTTCTGATAAATGTGTAACCCTGAATGAATTGTTGCCAGCTTGTTTACAAGATTCTTTTAAATGCTTTACCTAGGGCTGGGAGCACATCTTTATTTTCCTTTGTTCAGTTTTTCCCCTTGACAACCAAAAACAATAATAAGAAGTGCCCAAGAGCTATTTTAATTCTTTATAGTTATTATAATTGCAGTTTTCATGGGATTTCCCTGCTGTTCTTTGGAAGCAGACAGTAGTTTCCATATTGAAGCAAGTCTCTGGTACACAGTAAAAGAGTGTGAAATAGAATGGTGATGGTTTAGGCATAACCTAGATATTTATCAAAAGACATCACTTTATTGTGTTAAAATTAATACCCTGCGGTAGCGGTTGTGGCCTCCTATTGAGAACTTAATTTCCACTTAAATTCACAGTACCAAGCACAAGGTAATACTCATCCAAAGTATAAAAGGGTCAATGCCTACTGAATTTTTTAATAGAATGTCTATCATCCTTTTCAAATCTATGTTGTTTATTTGGTTGGGCTTTTTTTAAAATCTAAGTGCTTTCAAAAAATCCTTCCAGAGACTATCCTGCTTGTTTAGCCTGCTAAATGCCTTTCAAAAGACAGTCAGTAGCAAATACAAGAATTGAAATTTCACACAAGACCCATTGAGTAATGGTGGAAGTATTTAAGAATGAGAGAATACACAGATTATTGTTATAGTGGAGTGAATTTGAGAAAGAAACTCAGAACAGTAACTCAGTAGATTTATGGAGATGTCACTTTGGGGTTTCTTGGTCATTGAGCTATTGAAGTTCAGAGAATCACAGCAAAAAATATTTCCATTTATATCACTGTAATACAACAGAAATGCATTATTTCTAGCAACATCTTAATATGATAATTATTAATAGTTGGCTTTTTAAGAAGGTAACATTTGCCTGAAAAACAAAGTTACAACAATAAATAAATCAGTCTATTTGCATTCTGATTGATTTTAAAGTAATTCACTTGTCATAAATATTCTGTTATAATTCTCCATCACATGTCTGCATTTTTTATAAAGGCTGTCAGTACCAAAGACCAAACTATGATTCTGTTATTTATGAACAGTGGTACTCTGGTAAATAACAAGAGAAGTAAATACACCTGTTGGGTAAGATCACCTGTTTCTCTACAGAACCAGTGATTACCCCTGTTGCCCAAATCAGATTTCTGTGTTTACCTTCAGTGGTACCTGTAGTGTCTTACTTTGTTGTTCTGTAGCTGCTACTCATAGAAAATTGCTGTTCATTAAGAAAGGCAGCAAAACTTGGCCTCAGGGACTGACACATTGTTATGAAATGCATTTCCAAAGAAGCCCCTACTGACCTCTAAATTGGCCCTAAGTTATTTACAGGTGTGAAACTGCATTCATCAAAACCAGGGCTAGCCTCACTTTGTGCATAGGAATGGTTACATACCTTTAATTCAGTTTCAGGTTCTGTGAAGTATGCAAGCACAGAGATTTTCATCCCTGCTTTTTTTTGCTGTGGGCAGTGGGAAAGTCACCTTCACTTCAGTGCTACAACAAGAGCATGCTGATGTTACTGGAATTAAATATTCGCATCTCTGGAGCTGGCTGAACAGTAGATCTGAGCCCTGGTCCCACATCCTGTAAAATTACCTGAAAGTATTCCCATGGGCACTGGGAGCATGGAATCAATCTCTGTTGCTATAATTAAAGGTAAAAAATACATTTGATTCTGTGGAAACATGGAATTGTTTAAATGCTGATTAAGTGCTGCAGGCCAAATACCAAAACAGCAACAATTCCTTTTAAATTAGTACATCTCAAAGGAAAAAAATCTTGCTCTCCAAGCATTTCTATAATTGATATTTGATTTGTTTATGAGTGAGCTTTTATGACCATCCTGAAAAGAGATATTGGGCATAATGCTTTATGGGGTTTGTATAGATATTTTCATACATTTCTGGAAGTCAGACACTTTCAAATTTGGTCTTGGAAGAGACAGAATGGAGTAAGCAAGAAAATACCGAAAACAAAGCATACCAGATAAGCTGTAAATTATGAGGATAAGAAATGTACTTTTACTCCAGATTCACTCGACAACTGTATGATTTCCCAAAAGAAAAGAGTAAGTCTCTGTGGCTTGAGCTCAAAACTGCAGACTCCTTCACTGGGACAGTAATGGGATCATATCCTTTGTGGTTCAGGCAGGGAGGTGAAGATGAAGGAAACTGATCTCTATTAATGGTGTTGATCTGTGCTGGAGACAGTGTTTGCTGGAAACAATCCGCAGGCTGGAGCTGCTGGAGAGGTCATGCAGGTTTCTGATTCAGTGTTCCTGCTCCAGATTGCCAAAGTGGTTGAGTGGCTGAGCTTTAACATGGATCCATTAATAATAGTCTCTGAAGAACATGATATTGCCTTTGCTCCCAGAGTCCTTGGCACCTGAAAGGTTTTATTCTTCTGTCCAAGTCCACCCACTGGACATTAAGAGGGGACAGTTTCACCTTTGATCTGCTGGAGATTCTCTCATATGAGGAACAGCAGCTATCCTTGGAAGCTGGAACCATGACTACTAAATACCAAATCGTCTAAAGAGTTACAATAGAGAGCTTCTCTGAACAGGCATATTTTTAGCTGTTCTTTCCAACTGTGGTGAAATTATGCTATGCAGAAGCATTACTTAATCAGGTTTGATTGTAGCCACAGCACAATTTAGTCTCTTTTATATACTGCCGCCTAGTCTAGACTACTAACTCACACAATATTAATGCAATACAGATTAAAAGAATATTGTTGGAAAATACTGAAAGCAACCCTTGTTTATGCTCCACTCCTACTAAAACTGAAATTAAAATGTCTATTCTTCATCTACTGAATAGTCACTTCAATAGCATTCATTTTAAGCGTCCTAAAAATTCTTAGATTGACATTCTGCAATTGTAGGTTAAAGAGAAAGGATTTGAATTATGCTGTTTTCCTGAACTGAGAAACTACAGAATAAAATTTCCATTTGGATAGAAAGAAAAGAAATTAATAGATTCTTTTTGTGTTTGTTATGGGTTTTGTTCTTTTTTTATTAACATACTAGAAAACAAGGTGACAGAAACAGCTAATTTAATATAAATCCAGAGTATAAGAAACAGATTCTGAATTCTGAACAGCAAATATCCATACAGGGATCATGATCCTGCAAGAACAGAGACCTTTTTCCAGTGCATTTTACTCTGTGAGACAGATTATTTGTGCTTATCTGAAGGTCTCTTTGCCAGAACAAATTATTCATCGAAATAGTTACATTTGGTCTTACAGGGCTTTGGCCTAAGAGAATGAATCTCATTCTCATAGAAATCACTGAGTCTGAATTATACCCACTGTCTGGTGTTTCCTTTCATGAAAGTGCAGAGGATCTTCTTTAAGAAAAAAAAAGAAACCTGTGACAGAACTTTTGAAAGGATACGGGAAAAAACCAACCAACCAACCAACCAAACAAACAAACAAACAAAACCCAAACAAACAAAAAACAAATAAAACCCCTCATTCTATGTGTTTAGGGCTTTTGTTTGGTTTTGTTGAGGTTTTTCTTGTTTTGGGTTGTTGTTGTTTTTAGGGTAGACAATTACTATGTGTAACTTTCTAAAGAACAAAAATCTCTTTCATTAGGTAGTTTTAAAAGTAGGTGTTATGAATATTATGAAAGGTTCAAACATGTCTCAGCAGCAAATCTGCTAACTCAGGATAAGGAGATAGCAAGAGGATCTCATAGAGTTCCTTTGCAAGGGAAATCGAGTTAGGGAAAGCTTTTACAATGTGGTGTAAAAGCTTTAGGTGTCCAGAACACAACCCAGTGCTCCATTCACAAAGGTACTGACCATAATGGCATTGGAAAACTGCTTTTGTATTGCCAAAATAATGAACAAGGTCTTAAAAATACATGAGATTTGGCTCAGTCATCAGGTCATAAGATATATTTTTAAGATTACTTCTTTTTATTACTGCTATTTTGTTTTGTCTTGTTTTTTCGTAGCTGTTTTACCCATATGTTCAAAGTTTTCTTTTGCTACATTGAAGACCAGAAACATGCTTCTGGAGAGCAGAAAGAAAGAACATATCAAAACACCTACATCCAAATAAGAGCATTTTAAAAAGAGAGAATTATCAGTGACACTATTCTGATCACTGTAAAAAACTTCTTGTGGTTTTCTTACATGCCAAAAAAGAGACGGAAGTGGACTTGGTAGTAGACTACATTATGGATAGTAGAAGATCTCTGATAGTAGACAGCTTCTTAACAACCGCCACCCCCCTGTCATCCTCCCCAAACTTTCCCCCCCAGCCCCCCCCAAAAAAAAAGGTAGCTGGAATCTGGAATTAAGCAAAGTCAGGAAACAAAAGGACCCTACAGTGTGGCAATTTCTCTGCCATCTGAAAACCTGATAATACCTGGGTCTTAAGTATGTGTGGTAGCAGAAAGCTAAAAAGCTTAACTCTGTAATGAGCTGATGATGGCCTTTGACCTAAAATTTAGACATGCAGTTTCCCTCTGATTTTAAAATCTAAGACAGACTTGAAAAGCTCTCTTTCTGAACTGCTTGGACTACCCACTTCTTGTTGTGGCTGATCTTCTGGCATGATTCATGAAACATTCTCATGATTTCTTTAATGCACATCTTTTATAGTCGGCTTTGATATTTTTTCTTAAAACCACAGGTTCTGGCAGTGTGTGCTTATGCAATAATATTATTTTATTTTAAAATAACTCATTAATGATTTTTGAGATAATATGGTTGATATTAAAGAAACAGTCTATGTTATACTATGACACATTTTTAAATACCTTGTTATTTTTCTCTAAACAAGTTTCTATTGCACAGCACAATAATTATAAAGGCTGTTGGTTAGAAGTCATTACAACTTAGAACCCAAATTTTAAGTTTACATAATACTTTCTAATTTTTAGGTGAAGTGGGTTTGACAGAAAGCAACGAATATTGTAATTTTTTCCATACTTCCTTTTTTACTCAATACCACCCTATTATTTCTGTACTCTCCCAAGCTTTTCTGATTTTCTGTTACATACACAAAATTTTAATACATACAAATTAAAGTATGTTTGTAAGAAAAAGACACTTCTAAGAAGGGTGATTCAAGAGAGGTGCATCAATCTACTAGAGATGTGTCGCCTATTCCAACAGTTCCTTTGTTATTCATTTATATTCTATTTTTCCCTGTTCTGTAATATTCAGTGTATGTATGAAGTCATTATTTCCTTCTCTTTAATCCTCTTAGTTCAGCAAATATTATCTAGTTTGTGCAATATTTTATTATTACCAGATAGGGTGTTAAAATAAATCTTCCAGTTTTCCAGTGGTATTGGAGAGCCTAGATTTTTTTCTTAGATTTTTATTAACTCTATTTCTCCTTGTAGTTAGTACAAATTAGATTTTCACTATAAACTGATGAAGCTTTGCAGAATTATCCAGCTGAAATTTTAGTTTGTCACTTCAATAGTTTACATTTAACAGTAACGCTTTAGAATCAGTTGCCTGTGCATCTGAAAACTGAGCCACATACAGAGCAGATTGAATGATCCCCACCTGTGCTGCTAAGAAAGAGGCAAGTGTGATTAAATGCGCACATAGATAACCTGCTAGTGAGGACTGGAAATGCTGGAATCTCAAGTGGGTCTTTCCACCAAAGACCACTCTACACAAAGTGAAATAAAACCACCTCTGCTCCATTGGGCAGAAGCTATAGGGTAGGTCAGATAGAGGTACTTGTATGACCATGCCTGATCTTACAGCATGGTGATTTAAACCATGAGGTCCTACTCCACAATTTCATCTTTTGCTAGTACTCAGCAACAAAAAACACTGGGTATGGAAACTGTGGACTAAATAATTAACTTTCATAGCAGAAATTGTGCGCACAGCTATTCTTGAGCCTTAATGCAGTATTACTTCCTGTTGCTTTCTTGAACCAAGTGTTTGGTCACAGTTTCTTATTAGAAGTCTTCAAAACTAACTGAACACAGACCATATTCATTACCCTGATCCAGTCCCTCTTTCAGATTTATCCTTTTGTGGCAAGTATACTACTGTGGATTTTCCCTTGGCTTCTATCCATATTTCTTTGCTCCATTTCTCATCCTTTCTTCTTGCTGAGATCTGGAGAAAGGAAAACAATCTTCTTAATATCTTTTTCACTGGTGAAAAAAAGACTTACAGAAGGAAGCTCTCAGAATGTGTAAAATGGGAAAAACAGTGCAAAGATTAAACCCTGTGCAGTTTTCTAACTTCATTCAGGACAGGATATTCTTTGTGGCTCCACTTGCTACCTCCTTTTTATGATATAGAAACCAATAAAGACATAACTTGTCACTGAGCTTGCACCATCATGTGAGAGAGTGTGACAGATGCACTTGATCCGCCCTTCTTCCATCACCCATTTGACATAGACTAAGACTCAGCCAGAATGTAGTCACTCGCTAATTTCAGAAATGAGCACATCTCAAAACTTTTCCCCCCAGCTATATTTTTCAAGTGCTACTTCCCAAAAGACGATGAGAAATTCACTTGAATGGTGAAGGCAGGTGTAACGATTCCCATTAGTCAGTTGTGTTCATCCTGGAGAAGAGTCCAGGGAGACCTTATAGCAGCCTTTCAGTACCTAAAATTGGCTGACAAGAAAGCTGGAAAGGGATTTTTATAAGGGTATGTAGTGATAGGACAAGGGGTGATGACTTTAAACTGAGAATAGATTATAGATTTAGATTATATATAAAGAAGGAATTCTTCACCATGAGGGTGGTGAGGCACTGGAACAGGCTGTCCCTGGAAGTGTTCAAGGCCAGGCTGGATGTGACTTCGAGCAACCCGCTCTAGTGGAAGATGTCCCTGACCCCGGCAGGGGAACCAGATGATGTTTAATGTCCTTTCAAAACCCAAACCATGTTATGATTTTGTGATTCTATGAATCAGTACTTGCTTTAAAAAGAGAGATATTACTGTTTTGTGGGCACAATTTGTTAGAGGCACAAATTCTAATATTTTTGTGGTAGTCAACAAAACAAGCAGTAAGGGGTCTAGTAGTTAAAACATTCAAACCTGCAATTTAGTGCAGAGATTTGAATGTGGATTCATAATTATTTTCATTTGCAAGGCTTCTTGCCCTCAAACATCAATTTTTAGTTTATTTATTAAAGATTTGGTAATTTAGACAGTTTCCCCGCAAACTGGTGTATGTCTTCATTGTTCTGTGACCATGGCAACAGAAAATATTACATCATATTATTGTAAATGATACTCTTTAATTGTTTTGCTAAAACAAGACCTTGCCAAAACATTTTCCTTTGGTGAGGTTAAAGCCAAATAAGAAGTGTCAGGCTGCACCAGTTTAGCAGCTGCAGAAATGTGATCATCAAGGTTTGCATTGCTGAACCAATATCAGATATTTTCATATGCACATCTGTCTTTCAAGGTATATACATTTCTCAACCTAGATCTGTATTTGTATTCATAGCTGTATAATTATTGTCCATTGTACTGAGAAAGGGGACAATTATATCCCAATTGAAAATCACAAGTATGTCAACGTAAGGCTTTCTCTTTATTTGATTAAATACTTCACCTGTCAGCAGCCTTCCACATCACCAAAGTTACAGGGAAGAACATGACAATACAGCAGGCCTGACCAGCAATTGTCACCTTCATCTTTGTATCCTCATGTAGTGTCATGTGAGATGAGGTCAGTGCTGAGAATAAGGATTATTCTGTTCACTTTATATGAGAAGGCTGACAGCATGCCAATGCAGGTATCAGTAAGACAAAAGAAGGAATTTTACAGTGATTAAGCAAACTCACACCTGCAACTCTAAAGAAATGAGGACTTGACTTTTTAGGTACATAACACCTTGGTATCTGCATAGATTCATGCAGGAAATGAAGTGAACGTAGGGAAATACTGTGCTCTATCATGTTTTCCTGAACTAGTTCACAGAGGATTACCAAAGGAACGAATAGCTGGCCCTGTTGGAGTTGATGGTATCGGAGAGAAAGAACAGCTGAGAAGATGACTGACAAATGTGTACATATGCATATATGAATGTGTTACAAACACCTAATATAATGAGTTGATTTACATTTCCCATTACTCAGTTCTATCTGATTAAGACACTTCTTCTTATAACACACTGCTTCTTATAACACACTGATATTCTGGACTTCCTTTTGAATACACCATGTTGGGTGGGTGACAGGCAGCTCCTTTTCTTACACCAGGATTTTGTACCCAGGCAGAGGCCTGCGTGACATGGTGGGAATCTAAAACTTGCAAATCTTTCAGGTTATTGTTTCAAACCAGGATTTCCACAAGCTGTTACATTTTTACTGTAACTGTAGTTAACTTTTGCTTACAAAGGACAGATATCCTCTCCTGCCTCTGAAACATCAAAGGCAAGTTGGTAATGAGACAGTGGTGAGCAGACCGGTAACTGATTGCTTAAAATTGAGGCTAGCAACAACTGTAAGGTGTAATGAGCTGACCAGCAGCCACCCTGAAGCACATGCTGTCCCTGGGAGATGGTCAGCATGTACCTCAAATAGCCAAACCCCAACCTGCACCCACTGGAGCTCGCTACTCAGAGTGGCAACAGACTGGGAGTCTGAGTCTGAGTCTTAACATTTTTTAGATGAGCTTATACTGGGTAACATATCCACATCCCAGAGGACCCCCTAAAATCAATGTGGTGTGAAGTTCAAGCTAGCAACTTCTGTCCCAGGGTCAAGAGGGAGAACTTGAAGGAAGCTGTGGTGTTCAGTTGGTGACATGGGGACACTGATGGTGGCAGTGGAAGAAGTCCAGGCAGCAAAGTAGGAAAAAGGCACATGAAAGGAGAAGGCAGAAGTAGCTACAGGAACTAATGAGAAATCAGCTTGGTATTCACTCCAAAAGCATTGGAAGCCACTGCTTCAGTTCTTAGATGTTTCCTTCCAGGATATGGGTTGTAAAAAAGACACTGCAGTCTGTAAAGCCCTAACCAGTTCCAGCCAACAATGTGGCTGCTTTAGGACAGGTGGGAAATGAAAGAGCAGCTGGCCAATAGTAACAAGAGCTTCTGAAAAAAACATCAATATTGGGGTTTTAGGCTATTTGCCCTTTCTTTTGTGAGCATTTAAAAGATAAAAAACACTTTGTAAAGCAACTCACACTGCCATTTTGCAGCCATGCAGCATCTTACAAGCTGGCTTTTTGTCTCTGGATTCCTAAAATGGTGTTCATATGTATCTACGTGTTTGGTGAACTAATTGAAATACTTTAAACTATAGGACTGTGGAAAACAATAAAACAGTGATTCTTTTAGAAAAAAGTATAGACCAATAATCATTATCACTCAAAGGTTTGAATTTCTATTTATCGGAATAAACACAAAAAAGATTCTATGAAGACAGCAAATCAGACACTGAATCATCTATACAGTCAAAGGTTCCTCATCCTTCTCCTGCGCATCACTGATTAAAAGACAGGAGATATTCAATATAATACATATATGATGGATTGGGCATGTCAGAACGAGGTTCTTTGAAAACTCATTTCTTTCAAGCTGTTTAAGAGAATTCTGCAAGCACCCCTACTGTTTGTTCAGTGAAAACAACATATTCATTGTTCAAATAATAATCAAACTAAGTTTAATGAGTGTTGTAGATCCAGGACTCTTGGTTAAAGCATATGTGATGCATTGAGTTCCATAAGGTTCTCAATATGATTTGTCCTGATCCACAATGGCAGTAATATTCAGTATTGTTTCACTGGACCTGCCAATGCCAGCAATAGGTAACGGTTCTGAGTACAGAGCAAACATTAATTGTGCAAATTATCAGTTTTAAAAACAAGTCCTGCCTTTCAGTCCAGGCTCTTCCACCCCTTTTTAACATACCATTGGCAAGTTAAAGTTCCTATTATTTTCTTTTGGTTTTTTTTTCTGAGAGTGCTGAGCATCACTGAAAATGCCAAAATCTGTCATTGAGTTGCCATAGACTGAACTTTTCAATTGAAGTAGTCACTCAGCTCACAGCAGACAGAATAACAGTTGGCCCAACTCCTTCAGATTTCTTGGACGAGAAGCTGTGAGAGCTGGGAGTGTGACTCCCCCTCTATACTCAGAGCTGTTGCCCCAGAATTTGTTAAATTGCTTCAGGGACTACTTGCTCTGGTGCTTTTAAGCACAGGAGTGTGCAATTTCCAGCAGAAACAGTTGTAGACAGAGCACCATAAATCACAGGTGGTTTAGAAAAAAATTCTTCGTCTCTAATAAATAAAAAGGGACAATAACATCTCAAAACACTTATCTCAAATGGCACAGTATCATTACCAGATCATTCAGTAGAAATAAAAAAAGGAGAAATGGCAACCTGCTACTTAGCAACCTGCCACTGATGCTAGAAAGAGTATTGCTCTCTAATGACCACAGGGCTAAACCCAGGCATGGTGTGTACCACCACATAGGGTTAACCTACCATAAATACCTGACAGTTTGTCTTTCTTACTCTCTGGCAACACTTGTATAACTTATCATGCCAGTGAAGTCATACTGAATTGAGCAAAACTAGTTGAAACCAAATATGCAGAGAAACATATTTGTCATTACACTTAGGCTGACAGCTGTAGCAATTTTCTCTGAGCAGACACACACAGCTTGATGACAAAGAGGGAAGCTTGTGTGAATTTCTAATTGCAGACTTCTACTGCAAAGGCCACTGATAATGGGCCTCTGATTTTAAGAAGGATTAGGAAACAATCAAAACCAGGTGGTTTGTTTGGATTTAATATGCATGAATCATTAGTGATTTCTAAAAGAATTACGGAGTAAGCTTTTCAGATATTTGAAGAGGAAGCAGAAACTATTATAAGATTCAATGTAGGATAGAAGTGGCATGATAATAAAAAATGGATCACTACTTTGTAAATAGTATAGGGAGAATTCATTAAAATCAGAAGAAACAGTGGGACGAAGTCTTCATTTTTGTTATCATTTGACTGATCACTGTGACATTGACAGCAGTGTTAAAGGTCACCTACTGAATTAAAGGAATTATTCTGATATACTTGTATAATTTTACACTGAAAGCTCACACCGTTAAACACACTACAAAAGGTAACTATACATGTAGGTGCCTGGATCAACGGGCTGAGGCCAATTGTATGAAGTTCAACAAGGCCAAGTGCTGGGTCCTGCACTTGGGTCACAACAACCCCAGGCAGCGCTACAGGCTTGGGGAAAATGGCTGGAAAACTGCCTGATGGAGAAGGATCTGGGGGTGTTGATTGACAGCCAGCTGAACATGAGCCAGCAGTGGCCCAGGTGGCCAAAAAGGCCAACAGCATCCTGGCTTGTATCAGAAATAATGTGGCCATCAGGACTAGAGGAGTGGCTATGCCACTGTACTCGGTGCTGGTGATGCCACACCTTGAACCCTGTGTTCAGTTTTGAGCCCCTCACTACAAGAAAGACATTGAGGTGCTGGAGGAAGTTCAGAGAAGGGCAACAAAGCTAGTGGAGGGCCTGGAGCACAAGACTTGTGAGGGGTGGCTGAGGGAACTGGGGCTGTTTAGCCTGGAGAAAAGGAGGCTGAGGGGAGACCTTATCGCTATCTACGACTACCTGAAAAGAGGTTGTAGCATGGAGGGTGTTGGTCTCTTCTCCCGGGTAACAAGTGATAGGACAAGAAGAAATAGCCTCAAGTTGTGCCAGGGGAGGTTTAGATTGGATCTTAGGACAATTTTCTTCATGGAAAGGGTTGTCAGGCATTGGAACAGGCTGCCCAGGGAAGCTGTTGAGTCACCATGCCTGGGCGATGAGGTTCTTAGAGGTGGACTTGGCAGCATTAGCTTAACATTTGGACTTGGTGATCTTATAGGTGTTTTCCAACCAAAATGATTCTATGATTCTAGTATTTCATGATTCTGTGCTCCAAGTTCACAGCAAACACAAAGTAAATCAAATTAACTTAATATGTGACAAACATACTGAACTTACTCATATGACTCCATTTACTGTTCTAAGAATGACACTGGACTATCAGCACAGCTCAGATAACTCATCTTGACTGGCTATTCAGCAGTAACGTGTATGTCGAAACAGTGACGTTAAAATGTTTTTTTCTGAAAATGTTTGTATCTAAGGATTACTGAAAGCACAGTGCAAATCCATACCCACTTTTCAGTTTATTGTCAGCAGAAGCAATTTCTAAATCAAAACTTTAATTATAATTAAAACACATGTATAGAAATTCTCTTTGATAAGTCAATAAGTAACTTCCTTTTATTCTTGATACCTGTATATTAATGGGCTCAGCTCCCTTTAAACTGCAACTATCACGCAATTCCTTTAGTCTTCAGGGTTTACTAGTGATTCCGTCCTCAAAGCTTATCAGCGATCCCCCTGATTCCAATACTAGACATTTGTCTTGCTTCTCTTCACCTCTGAGTTCATCCAGGGATTTAGAGCAATTTCTCTTCTCTTACTCCTTGCTGAATCTCTCTATTTTCAATTTCACTGCATTGACACTGTTGTTCCACCCTTTTTAGTAAGCGTTTTACTCACTTGTCTTGAAGGACCTCAGCCTTGTTGTTTTGACAATGTCACTGATGGTACTGCACTTGCAAGTACTTTCCTCTTTTTGTTTTAACAGGTGTCTAGTGTTGCCTCTTCCTATTCCTAACTCTCCAATTGCTCCTTTAATGGATCTACATCACTCTCTCATTGCTGTGCAGTAGACTCCCGCTATAACCTCCCTGCGGAAATACAACCTATGACACATTTTCACCTTTCATTTTTCTGCTGATGTCTGTAAAGCCTATCTTTCCAAGCTCATACCATGACTTGTTGTCATGGCATCACCTCTGCTTGTCTGCTCTAACATAAAATTTAGCAAGATAAAACTGAACTCTTAGCTTGGATACTGAGGGTGGATATTTTTCCCCCATTGGGAAATATCTTTGCAGATACTAGGCTCCCTGCAGCCTGCAGGTGACAGTTCTTGGACTGAAAAACCTTCCTTAATGCCTACAACTGAAATCTGAGAGGATGCCTTGCATATTGTCACAATCCAGGGTTGAACTTTGCACCTGCTCTTCCCACACAGAGGTGTCAAAGATACAAGAGATTGATCATTTCACAGGAACTGTAGCCCAGAGAAAAATGTGGAGTAATAGGAAGATTGAATACAATTCCCAGCCATTTGGGAGTAAACCCACGAATTTCTGGCCAGCAATCAGGAAAGATTTGTTATCTTTTGCAGTTTTGGTTATAGTAATCATTTCATCATCTTTTCTTCTTAGACCACACAGAAACTTTCAAAGGCCTCCTACCTGTGAATTTATGTTTCCAAATGTCTTCTTAGTTTCGTTAGCATTGGTGTCCTGTGGACATGACACATTGTCCTTAATGGATCTGTGAACCCGCCATCTTACTTCTTCCCCTCAGCACATCCCATACTACCACATATTTGCTCCAAAATCATGATATTTAACAGGAGCACAGACTAAGTACTGCTGTCTTCCTTTTCCTTTTTCCTTTTCATTTTTTGTGTGTGGTTTTTTTTTTTTTGGGGGGGGTGTTGTTTATTGTTGTTTGTTTGTTTGTTTGTTTGTTTGTTTTTAATGGGAATAAGCTATAACACAATTGTAAAATGATATTCTATAAGGATTACCCACGGAATACAGTTTAGACATAATGGAGGCAGAATGTGAGCCAAAGAAGCAGGTCTATAGTCAGGGAAATGGGTGTATTGAGCAAGAGGGTGTTCTTGTTATATAAGCAGTTTTAATACTCAAACCTCAGTTGAAAGTCATTCCCAGAATTTACAATGATTGGTTCAGACCATGCATAAGGAATATGTTTGTCCTACAAACTGGCAGTGACATAGCTCATTACAATAAATCAATGTGCTTTTATTACAGTCTTATTTTGTGTGTTTTCTCTTCCATCTTCAGTAAATTAGATTTTTTTGAAAAATCACTCTGAAAATATATTTTTTTTTTTCACAAATATGAAGCTAGAGTAATTTGCAATTAATTGAACAATGCTGGATAAAAACAAAGCAGAAAGAAAGTCACACAAAAACCAAGCTTCAGATAAATACATCATTAATACAGCATATCCATGTAACATAAGTTTTACAGAACCTGCTAGCTTTCAGTTTGATGTATCTTCCAGATGCATCAAACTCACACAACATTAAACTTCAGTGAAACCCAAATTAAGACAGCAATGTGTGACATAATAGCTTTGGTAAATTGTTTCTTGTTCACAGGGTGGTTTCTGGAATTGTAAGGATTAGTCCTTCACATCCAACATCAAAGAGACTGGCACAGACAGTAAAGATAAACTCTGCCCCTTGTGAGGTTGTTAACGTCACTTCTACCCATTTAAATTCCAGTTAGGTTGATCAGAGAAGAGAGAGAAAAGCTTTAAATTGCATTATTAACAATAGGTTAAATCTTAGACTGTTGATTGAATCAATTTATCTCAGATAAAATCATAATAGGCATTGGCTGTATTTGTCTGACAGGAAACATGTCGTTGGTAATGCTTTGTATTGCCTTTAATGAGTCTGATTGTCATCTTCCAGCAGGGTGAGCACAAAAGGCACCTGCAGGTCTGGGTGAATGGGATCACTTATCGATCAAGTTGTCAGGCCTGTCAAGCATTCAGGAACAACTGAACAAGTACAAAAAATCAATTCAATCTTGTATTAATATGGAGACCCCCCAGATTAGCCATCTGACTGAAAATTTTGAGTGAACTAATTACATGCTAAAGATAATTTTCAGAATCGTCTAGCTCACAATGTTAGCATTTAAAAACTATCAAGTTGTTGAATAGATTGTCTGGGGTTTTTTTGTTTGCTGTTTTTTGTTTTGTGTTTGTTTTGTTTTGTTCTTTTTTAAGAAAGTATGATTTTTTAAAATCATTTTGGCCATCTTTATCTCTGGGTAGAATGGCAATGTATTGAATTTTTCTTCTCCCTACATGAAAATTACTTGTTAACTTTTATTTATTATTTATATGGAGCTCCTGTTCTCCATTCACTGAGAGGCAGCTCCATTTTAGCAATGATCTTTGCTACTGTTCAGCTGTGCTGTAAAGATGTGGCTGTCCTAGCAAGACAGTAAGTAGATAAGTAGATGAGTGCCTCATCTTCCTTAAGAAAACTGCATACTTGCACGTGAGCTCTTTGTGAACCAAATAATCTTCCTGGGCATGGAGGAAGGAGAAAGGAAGGAAAGCAATCCCAGTGAGAGGGGGTAACAGGAGGAACCCTCTGCTACCCCCGGTACAGCCTGCTCCAGCAGCCAAGAGAGGGTTCCAGATTGATGAAAGCACAGTTGAGCCCTGAGTCTGTGGAAGGATTTGGAGTTACTGAGAATGTAATAACTCACATTAAAATCTTAGTTCTGTGTCTCACCTTGAAGCAGGTTTCTTTACAACAGACAATTAACATGGTCATTTCACTGTGTGGTGCAATGTGTTTCAACTTCTAGTCTTTTGTTTACTCTTATATTTTCTGTTTTCTCTCTGCCACTCCATACCCACATTTTATAATTCATTCACTGGATTTCCATCAAATCCTACCCTTCTTTCACTCCATTACTGACCCCAGGGAGTCACTTTCTCCATACTGTATTCCTCATTTATCTTCCTTCCTAATTTGTTTACCTTATTTGTAGTCCCTAAACTCACAGAGGAATAAAGCTAATCTAATTCAAGCCTACGTCCAAAAAATGGCTCATTCAATTCAAACGTATTCTTTCTGCTGGTTTTGCTACATGACTTTTTTTCTTTTCAGATGGATACAATTCATGCTAGGACATGAAATGTATTAGCAAGTTTGAAAGTCAAAATCCTTTTCTTTTTCTTGAAATCTTGAAGGTTTTATCAGTGCATCAGTCATTCCTGCAATTTTACCATACAGTATTGTTCCACCACTGTGCCTTTTGAGTCAGATCAGTTCTGAGTCACTTTCAGTAGAAGTTAATCAGTTAAAACTTTGCCATGGCTGTGACAGCACGAACACCACAATGGGAAATTTCACTATAATTGAAAGTAATAACATTTTAGCATTCGTTCATGTATCTGGTGGGGTAATAAGCGTACTGCTAGGAGAAATCTCTTTACAACCCACATGGTGCTTGCAAAGTCCCTCCCCAGAAACCTCCTGAATTAGCCCTTATTCCTCACAGCTGTGAAACAGAAGTTCATAACACCTTCAAGTCTTCTCGAATTACAAAGCCAGAAACCCTCAAATTCTGCCCTATTCAGGAAGGGACATGGCTTATGCTATGATTCAGGGAAGAATCTCCATGGCTATAAGGCTGAAGGTGTCCCAAGTTCCAGATGTCTGAATTTTAGATGATAACACTGTATTTAACAGAATGATGTGTGTCTAAAGACTGCAGATATCAATGTGTTATTTGAAATTTAGACTAGATTGACAGTAATGTAATTGTGTTGGATTTAAACTTTTTAAAGTAAATTTGGAGACTTCACAAGAAGTTCTTGGCAATGATGAGTCTGTGACTGTAGAGTTCTTATCTGATGATTAATGAGAACTCTAAATTAAAATTCATAATTACACTTCTTTATTATAACAGGTATTAATAGATGAATGCACAGTAGAAGTAGTTGGTGGAGGAGGAAGAGCAATCTCTAAGGATGCTCATGAACTCATGAGTGATTGTTCAGAATCAGAATGTTACAGGGCACAATACTCTGCAACCTTTACTGGAAATAGTAATAGGGATACAGTTGAATCTTCCACAAAACAGCACATTTAACTTAAATTAGTGAGAATTCTGCTTCTTTGGCAAAAGTAGGAATGATATCTTTGGTTTTAGGTAGCCATGGCCAATATAAAAAGCAGCATCTATCTGCAGATGCATAGCCAGGTTTATGATGGAATGTGTACAGCCTAATGTTAGTGCAAAGGAAAACAGTTATCACCAGTTTCATTGATTTGCTGAAATACAGAATGAGTGTCATGAGTGCTTTTATTCTACCCTTGATCATTCCTACCCAGTGGTGTCATATCTGTAACATCCTCTTCCCCTGTATTTTCTGATTATCAAGATTTTTGGAGTTTCTGTAACTTCGTACCAGTAATGAGTCTTCTCTAATCTAGGCTACTATTTTTTTGAAGCTGAACTGATAAATGGATCCTAAAAAACAAGTATCTGTAACTACTGGGGAGAAAACAGTATAAATCAAGATATATTCGTGCCTTTTTAGTTTATTTCATCTTTGTTAGCATCTCAAAGAACGAGGCAACAGAGCTGCATACATGCAGAAAGTTCTTGCCTCCAAATGTGGTCTGTGCTTTTACATTCAGTGCATTACCTTCCCTGTCCCTCAGCCTACATTTAGACACAGCATTTCTGTTCATCAGATTTTCTTCAATAATTCCATTAAATGGTGGGACCAGAAATGTAGCACAGAAGCTCTGAAAGGTGATGCCTTCTCTGTACCAGTTTTACATGTAGCATTACAAGGCAGTGCATAGAGGGGCATCACACCGCAAGCTCCTGGCTAGTTTGCTAACACTTCTACCTCCTGCAGCAGATAGCTATAAAATGGGGAATGGCTGTGGTTTTTATTTCCTCTCAGTAGGCATCTGTAAATCAGACTCAGCAAGTGTCTCCCCCATTTTCATACTACCCCAACTATTGGATCTGTTAATAGCCCTAACCACTCCAGATCCTCTTGAAACGACTAAATAAAATTGAGGAAATATTTTAATTTTCATGTGCTTTAAATAGAATGTAATTACTAGATACACAGGTTAGGAACATGTCCCCTGGAAGACGATTGCTAACAAATTCTATTTCTTACAAGTTGAGGCTTTCATGTTAACATTAGGATCATGTTTGTTATGACTTTGAAATTCTAGTGTTAAAATGCATTATCTTCCAACTAATTTGTAAATTATTTTTAATGTATTCCAATTATTTCTCTAAGATTGCAGTAGCTATGTACAAGAATCCAAATTTGTATGTTTACAGAATGTGAGCTACCATTTGAATTTTAGAACAGCTTTCGATTATCAAGATAGTTTAAAACTAAATGAAAAAATAGACTAGCAGACACTGTCATATAGACTGCAGTTTCCTGTGTATTTTAAAATGTATGAATTGTGACACAATGCAGGGAACTTTGAAACCACATCAATTATTTTGCATCTGGCATTGCATACCACCTGCATAATGAAAGAGCAGAGGGCTTCATGATTTTTGAAACTCGTTTCGGTGAACAGCCACATGAGTGCACTGTATTGTTCTCCAGACAGGTGGAAAGCCAGCAATGTCCCATAATTCAAGAATTACTTGTATTGAATCTGGGCTTGTATTTTGCTTTGTTTGTTTTGTTACTTTAGCATATTCTGATATATCAAAAAGCTGAGTATTTTTTCTGAAGATGAACTTAAATTGTACATAGCTGTATCCTTCTTTGTACATGCAGTTGGGTTGCCCCAGGGAAATTGAAAGCAGAATGTGATATACAATGTCAGAAAGGGCACATTTTAATATCTCCAGATTCATTGTTTATTAGGGTTCAAAAGGTTCTTTTGCCAAGTAAGCTAATGCAGGTGAACATTTGACTCTTTCGACACTCTCCAAAGACTATATTCACATCAGAACAGTGTTTTTAAAAATTTGCCCTAGTGTGGGAGATCTGTTTAAGAAAGAAAACAAGGGCCAGATTTTATATAGTGAAGTTAATATTCTTCTTGGCAAATGGTGATTCACATGCTGCAAACACAAGCTCTTAACAGCAGACTATCAAAACTCTGCATCACTAAATACAGTTATACATGAAGAAATGTTTGAGCATCACTTCATAGGTTAAAAATTATCAAAAACAATACAATACTGACTGACAAAGATTACTTCAGAGCAAATTTGTCACAGCTTTGATTTTCCACTGCTAAGTACTTCGTTTAGTCATTTGCACCAATGTGAGGCAGCTGTTACAATCTGACATCTTGCAGCCTTTCAACACCTGTGTGAAAGTGTAATAACATTTATGTGAGTGTAAATAGTATCTGCAGTCCATAAGACACTCGATCCTTAGCTTTTGAAACAGAAACTTGACCTGTTCCAAACCAGATGGGTGCCCACAGATGAGTCAGTTGAAGGCAATGACCAAAAGGAAGGACTATGCTGCAACTGCCTGCTAAGAGGGAGGGAAAGACTTTGCTTTGTAAGAGGTCTATGTCATCTCCCAGCTGTCGTAGGTCTGCTAGAGCTACAGACAGTTGCCTGACCTAAGGTCTTTTGTCTTGGGTGTTTTCCAAGAATATTTGTACACCTAAGCTCTTAAAAATATTGATTTAATTATGTTGCTGCTAGATTACAGGAGTCAATAAACTTAGCTTCTACTGGCATCAACTTCTGAAGAAGTTTTGGCCCTCCAATAAGGAAGGAATTATCCAAAATATCATTTCAGTGGAAGTGTGCATACAAATGTAAAGTTTTAAAAGTAGGTTAAAAGATTGAGCTCACAGATTCTTGTGGGTTTGAAGGGTTCTCCAGAAGTCATCTACTCTGTCCTCTGCTCTGAGCAGGTCCAGTAACATCCAGTATCAAGTATATCCAAGGATGGAGTTTGTACAACCACTCTAGGTAAGCTGCTTTGGAGTTTGACCACCTTCATGCTAAAAATTCCTTCTTATACTGAATCAGAAGTTCCCATGTTCCGTCTTTTTCTCCTTGTCTTTCACCTCTCCACTGTGCATCTCCATCTTCTCCGTGTTCTCTCAACAGGTGGCTGTACACAGCAGGAAGATCCTTCATCAATCCTCTCTTCATAGGACTAAAAAAACCCACTTCCCTCAGCCTCTCCTTATATGTCCTGTGCTCCAGCCCCCTGACCAGCTTAATGGTCTTTGCTGGACTAGCATTAGTACAGACATATCTGCCTTTACTGAGAAGGCCCAGACAGACACAGTAAACAGATGTGCTATCACAGATGTCAAATAGAAAGGATCAATTCCCTGAAACTGCAGACTATACTCTTACTAATATGGAATATGGTGGGCCAACTTTGATGCAAGCACTCACTGCTGCTCCATGCTCAGCTTGTTGATGACAATGATCTCCCAGCCCTTTTCTTCAGAACAACTTTTCGGTCAGTCTGTCCTGAGGCTGTACTGGTGCATGGAGTTATTCCTTCCCAGGTGCAGGACTTGGCCTTTGCCTATGCTGAATTTCATTGGGTTCTTGTCTGCTCATTTCTGCAAACTGGTGGTGTCCCTCTGAAAGGCAACCCATCCACTCACCACATTTTGTTCGCATCCACGAAACTGCTGAAAGTCTGCTTTGATTTGATATGTCTGAAACCATATTACAGAAGACATCATCTGCAGAGGTGAGTGAGGCACAGGGATGTGCATTTGTCAAAGGTCAGTGGGCCAGTGATCAAATCTGGACTAAACTCCAGCTACACTTAAAGTGAATGTCAAGTTTGTCTGGCAAGATCCCTACTGGGGCTAATGAGGTGTACACATGTGTACAAGGAGAGACTCACTTGATGCAGAAGGAATTTTCTGCTGGAGCAACTTTTGATCTTTCTGACAAATAAAGCGAGTGGGATGTATTTCCAAAGACCATTCTCCACTTTTTGGTGTTGTTAAATAAAAATAATACATGAGATCAGTCTTCTTCTACTCCACAAAAATCTGTCGATTTCCCAAATAGAAAGAGATTCTTCTTCCTTAACTGGGTTTCTCTTTTTTCCCCTGCTAATGTAAAGTAAGGATGGCACAAAAATTATAATTGAATCAAGTGAATAGATATTTCTACAAGATGTTCCATATTTTAAAAATGAGGTCTATTTGAGATTTTCTTTACTTATAAGAAAGAATCCTTTCCCTTTGCCTGAAAATGAATTTCCCTTTGCCACTCAAAATGAATTTTTACAGCCAACATAGATAACTTGAAAGTAAGATGTTAATAGAAGTACTGGCTGACCTTTAACTGGAAGCAGAACAAATGGCTTATCTGTAATAATCAAAAAGATTTAAAAACTCCTCAAATACACATGCAAGTGATTTATTTTTGATATGTACTAATTAGACATGAATTGAATAGATTTAAATTGATTGGACTGACTTTTCCTGGTAGAATTTTTGTTTTAATTATCACCTACAATAACAATTTGTTTAACATCAGATGCTATTCAATGTTTTGAATAGGATCTAACATCTTCCAAAAGATGTAAATTTCTCATGACTTTTTATTGTCACTAGACTTGCTGTCTTTCACTTCAATGTCTCTCTGTGGCCTGATTCTCTTCTCCCTGTTATCATTTTCATTGGTCTGATAAAAGAATCAAAATTTTATTAACAGTAAATGAAAAAAATAGCTAAGTGAACCCTTTGAGTTCAAGCTTCAAGATTCAGATCCAATATAAGAACTCACACAGGATCAGGGATATTTATGTTTGGAGGTTGTGAACAGGATTTCTCTCTATTTTGGGAGACAGCTGATCTGGAGGATAGTTTGTATGATTTAGCATATCTACGCAGTTCTCAATAGAGTTATGGTGACTTATCTCAAATATAATGACTCTTAAAAGTCTCACATTGTGTAGGCTGATGGACCAACATCACAGCACCTAACTTTAATCTGGCTAGCTTCTGGAAGAATGTTCAGGTGAGCTAAATTACTAAGAATTGTAACTCTAGGCTATCTGTATGTGTCAACTCCTTTTTTTCTGATCCATATCCTACGTACTTCCTTTCATAACCAATGCAGAGAAGTAACCACTACAGAAACAGCAAGACTTCACATTGCAATTAATCTGACCTATTTTAGATACATACTTTAGGATGGAATTAATGGTACCTAATAAATAAATTCCATTTAGAGTATTAGTTTATACATAGAATTCTATAGTCTACCTATGCTCGATCAGATAAATTTCAAATTTTTCTTTAGGTGCCTATAAGTATAGAATTAGGCCATTTCTACTGAATGTCAACAATCAGATTTTCAGAGGTATGTCAATCCATCAAAGTAGTGTTAGTTTCCCACTGTAATTTTCAGACACTTAAATGTGAATTAATACCTAACTTACTGAGATGTTTGTGGAAGTAGTATCATGCTTGCATTGCCATTTGAAAATTGAGCCTTAAGTTTCCAATTTACTTTTGCAAGTAAGATGTGTCTGATTCCAACTTCTAGTATTTCCTTTTCTTTTCATTTAAATATTTTACATGTCACCTACCACTAAAGCACAGTTAGAGAAACATAAAAAGAGTGGCTGTTGCTAGTTAGGTAAATAATCCCAATTTTTTATGCAACCAATTACTGAACAGAATAAGATAACAAAATATCCCTCCTTAGTTTCAACCACTCTCACAGCCTATTATGAAGAGTACAAGACGAACACAGTGACAAGTCAACAATTCTGTAATATGGTAGAGTACTCCAAGACTCAGTATTAGATCTGTCCTTCCTTTAGTGTTCAAAATGAAATATAACTCATTTCCTCTCATTGACTTGTTGTCATTGACATCAATCATTTTAATAATATCTTCTGGTAAACTTTAATTCAGTATTTACTAAAACAAATGTATTAAGTTGAGGTTTTGAGATATTGTGCTGAGACATACTTGATTTCTGCAAAGTTCATTAAACTAGTCAAATCACTGTATGTAATTATTAAACATTATCATTACAACAAAGTTTAGCCCACTTGGCTGTCCTAGACTCCTAAAAATGACCTACTACCTACCTTTAAATTGCATGCCTTGGTCTCTCAAAATGCAGACACAAACAATTTTCTGTTGCCTAATCTAAATAACCTTTCCTTAATTCTGTAATGAGCATTCAGACAAATTGCTCTTATATAGCTCATTTATCTCTGGTGTGTGGGGGAGATGACTTGTGGTTTTCAAAGGGGAATTACTTTGCACCCTGAAAAACATTTTTGAAGTCTTAGACTTTTTTATTTTTTTTTTAAATTCCCTTATTTGAATTGTTTTTAGTGTAAGTAAAAGCCTATGTACCCAGGCTGGCATCTGCAATATTCTGCAAGACACAATGGTAATGGTTTTCTATAGGAAATTTAAATTGCTATTTCTTGATTTAAAAGATGCATGAGAGTGGTATTCAAATGACAGAACTATTGTCATGATTCCTGGCAGCAGGTGAAACGTGCTGTGATTGCAGACATTACGGTAATTTCAAAGCTGGGCCCAATTTTACTTTATACTGAATGAACACAAGGAGCTCCCTACTCTGATCCTTCCTAGAAGTTTCTATTCTTTTGGCTTAGAAAATTTTCTGGACAATGCATTTTTGAGTTGTGAGAAATAAAGGCAAAGAAATTACAAAAGGTGGTAGAAAGCCACAAAATAGTCAATGGGGTTTTGAGGCTTTTTTCTACCTCTTGCGGTCTGTCCCCCTTACTCCTTTCCTAGCTCTGCCTGCCTTTACTGGAGATGTCGTTCATAAGCTCTGAACCTCCTTGAACTCTGATGAAAACTTGCCATTTGCTGAAGCATTTTCACTGGACAAGTTCCTCAGTAAGAGTGGAGCCACTTGAGCCTTGTGAGTGGGCCCTCGTGAGTATGCTTCTCTTGACATGGCCTAATGAACAGGCATCAGAGCTTAGAATAGACTTTTCCTCCTGCGTCATCATGGTAATTGGTCTGGGATAGTAGTCATGCTGCAGATCTCTTAGTACAGTGCAAATGTGATTGCTGAAAGCTTTTGAATCAGAAATACTTTGGGTCGCTTGGAAATACTTGGTCTTGTAATTCCTGGCATGTTCTCACTCCACTAGAGAAAGGAAGATATTCTGTTAAATTCTCCCCTATCTTTGAAGCATGTGGAAAAAAATATCTTATGGAGTTATGCTATTTCAATGTCCTTTACCACAAGATATTTTTTCTTTTTTTTTTTTCCTCTAAAAGACACGAAGTCAGATGCAACTTCAGACTACCAAATATTAGTATTCATAATTAAGCCACAAATTAAGCTCTATCAAGACAACTTTAACTACAATAAAATATACAATCTCTTCTACATATGTGGATATACTTCCCATTACAATCAGTGGGAGTCTGAATTTAAGACAAAATAGATAATAACCTTAAAAAAAATAATAAATAAAAGGAAAAAGAAAATTGAAAAAAAAAAAACCCACTATAAATATTTTTCTACCAGAGGTTTAAGAATAAATGTAAGATATATTGTGGTAGAGAAAATGGGAGAAACAATAAAAATAGTTAATAACATATTGTTAATGGATTATCCAGCAGATTAATAATTAGATATCGGTCTCCTAAACATATGTCCTGACCAATTTTCTGGCTTCTGTTTTGGTATGATCTCTTTCCCTCTCTTCTTATCCATTCTTCCTTTTTCTGTCCTTCCTTTGTTTTTGCCATACTGGATTTGAGAAACAAAATGTTTTGAATCCAATATGCCCTGAAAGTTTGTATTTTCATTCATAGCCATTCTCCAATTATAAATGTTTTTGTCAAAAGGCATACTTTAAGTACCATAAGTCCACAATCTTGTTTTGCCATTATTCATGTTAAAAGGGAGCTTTAAGTTCTCTGAAATAACAGAAACTGCTCATTATCAGCTACACCATCGCACCATCGGAGTAGGGACTATACTGACTTGTTTACTTTTTTTTTTTTTTTTTCAAAATAATTACAATATTATTAGGGCAAAGAAGAGTCTTGTGGCAAAACTTGCATCTATAAAAGTATACAAATAACCAACCAACCATTCCTGTTCTTCCTGAAATACCTGTTGGCCTTGGAGCAGAGATTTTCCATTTTGGCTGTGGATACTCTGCCTGCTTAGGGAAGAAAAGGAACAGAAAATGCTGCAGAACAGTGCTGAAAGTATCCACAGGACCATACAGTACTGTGACGCGTAGTGCAAAAGACTATCTTGACACATAAACAGAAAGATTAGAAAATGAGGGGAAAGTTATTTTCCTAGAAAGCACAAAGTAGGGCAGGTATTCTAAAACCAATGAAGCCATGCTATGGGGACATGTGTATTATTAGTTCTAATGTAAAATATAAACAGGAACTCCTCTGTAAGCTTGATAAATGTCATTCTGAGAACTTGTGGACACATGAACAAGAGCCATTCAGAAGGTAGTAAGCAGAAGTCTTTTGGTCTTAGATTGAGACAGGCTCAAACTTCCGAGAAGTTGCCTGCATCTTTATAAGCAAACACTTCCAGTTTAACCATGTAATGTTCACAAATGGTTTGCAGCATGCACAGATATTTTAAAACCATTTTAACTATCAAGTAGTTCATGACTGACTCCTTGCATAGGGCTGCATTTCTCATCCTAGGCTCTAAGCAACTTGTCCTGGTTTCCTGAATTAATCACAAGGTCATCCTTTCTCCTGACCACAAAATTATTTTTCTGGTCACATATGGGTATTTCAGGTCTTGTTCAATTACGGCTTAGATGTGTACTTACTGAAGTAAGCAGCTGGAGCAGTTTGATACGTTACTTCTCATCAAGCAGAGAATAACACCTCATCAATCCTGGCAGGAGTAAAGAGGTGCGAACCTTCCTCATCTGTTTTAGTATGAAGCCCAGTACTTAGCTTAAGCTAAGGTCCTATGACCTTTAGTTTATCCCACTAGTCTTTACACTGAAGTAGCTTAAATTCAGATACCACAACCTACAGCCAGAGGCAGGGGGCTATAGTAAAAAATCCTTAAATTGCTACAGCCACTTGTGAAGCAAGTGTATGCCTAATTTCTGTACCAGGGCACACATCCCAGCCTTTATGCAGACTGTAGGCAGTCTAAATAAGTGTCTGCTTTTCCCTTCCTCTCCCTTGTCCTATTTGAACACAGAGGAGCAGCTTGCATTCAGCTCTTGCTATTTAGCCTAACGGAAGAGAGAGAGAATGGATGTGAAACCTTGTAATTCTGTGCCAAGGTCTGTAGAAGTGGTGGAAACTGTTTATACCTTCTCTTAACTTCCTTCCAAAGCCATAGATCAAATAAGGGCACATAGTGCAAGTTCTGTGCGTCAGTTGCAGCATCCAGCCTTAATAGCTGAAAAGCTTTCCAAACGTAAATGGTGCCAGAGTAAAATATTAATGCATGTTACTGTGAATAATCCAGAAATGTCATCCTGTAACCTAAGAAAGTGGCTTCTCAGTTGTTTCCTGGCCTTCTGTAGCACTGGAACAATTACTTTGCTATGTAAAACAGATGAAGTCTTGCTTTGTGATCTCTAACTCCAGGTTTTCTGCCTCATGGTACAAAATTTTCAGGGTGCATTTCTGTGCAAAATATTGCTATGATGAAATGTCCCTTATTACACAGTCATTAATGATGTCACATGGTCTTTAATAAAATAAGTGTGTTCTGTTGTCTGTGACTTCTTACGTTGAAAGATTTCCTGAGGTGTGTTCGTTAACCATGGTGCTACCATTTTCAGCCTGAGAAATTATGTACACTCAGAATTTTTAAATGGATTCCTGAGATATTTTGAAGCACTTGATTTTATAAAGTGATGTTACCCAGCTTCAGGTTATGCAGGATGGAACACACAATCACAGATGATTCTTTGTGGTGTTGAGAGTCTTGGTGTTGGCGAGTTGAGAGTCTATGGGTGAGAATTAAGGGGCAGGCTGGCAGGGATGATACTGTTGTGGGTGTCTGTTATAGGCCATCAGGTCAGGGTGAGGAAGTTGAAGAGGCCTTCTACAGACAGCTGAGAGCAGCCTCACAATCACAGGCCCTGGTTGTTGTGAGGGATTTTAACTTCCATGATGTTTGCTGGAAGGACTACTCAGCCAGCCAGCCACAGTCTAGAAGGTTCCTCCAGTGCCTTGATGATAACTTTCTGATGCAAATGGTCGAGGAGCCGAATAGGAGAGGTGCACTGCTGGACCTCATCCTCACTAACAAGGAGAATCTGGTTGAAGCGGTAAAGGTTGAGGGCTGCCTTGATTGCAGCGACCATGAAATGGTGAAGTTCAGGATCTCATGTGGCAGGAACTGAATAGCAAGCAGAACTGCAACCCTGGACTTCAGCAGGGCAAACTTTGGCCTTTTCAAGCAATTGCTAGGGGGAATCCCATGGGCAAGGCTGCTTGAAGGTAAAGGAGACCAAGATAGTTGGTTAGTGTTCAGGGACTGCTTCTACCATGCACAAGATCAGAGCATCCTGACACGTAGGAAGTCAAGGAAGGGAGCCGGGAGACCTGCGTGGTTAAACAGGGAACTGCTGGGTAAGCTCAAGTGGAAAAGGAGAGTTTATAGATCATGGAAGAAGGGGCTGGCCACTTGGGAAGAATATAAGGCTGTTGTCAGAGGATGTAGGGAGGCAATGGGGAAAGCTAAGGCCTCCTTAGAATTAAACCTGGTGAGAGGGGTCAAGGACAACAGAAAGAGCTTTTTCAAATACGTGGCAGATAAAACTAACACCAGAGGCAATGTAGGCCCACTGATGAACGAGGTGGGTGCCATGGTGACAGAAGATACAGAGAAGGCAGAGTTACTGAATTCCTTCTTTGTCTCTGTCTACTCTGCCGGAGGCTGTCCTGAGGAGCCCCGTACCACTGAGGGCCCAGAGGAAGTCAGGACAATGGAGGAGTTTGCCTCGGTTGATGAGGACTGGGTTAGGGAGTAATTAGGCAATCTGGACATCCATATATCCATGAGTCTGTATGTGATGCACCTGCGGGTGCTGAGGGAGCTGGCTGAGGTCATTGTTGGACCACTCTCCATCATCTTGGCAAAGTCTTGGGAAACGGGAGAGGTGCCTGAGGACTGGAGGAAAGCAAATGTCACTCCAGTCTTCAAAAAGGACAAGAAGGAGGACCCGGGTAACTATATACCAGTCAGCCTCACCTCCATCCGTGGGAAACTGATGGAACAACTTATCCTTGGTGCCATCGCAAGGCATATCAGGGATAAAAGGGTCATTAAGGGCAGTCAACATGGCTTCATCAAGGGGAAGTCATGTTGACCAACCTCATTGACTTTTATGAGGACATAACGAGGTGGATGGATGATGGCAGAGTGGTAGATGTGGTCTACCTTGACTTGAGTAAGGCATTTGACACAGTCTTCCACAGCATCCTCACAGCTAAACTGAGGAAGTGTGGTCTGGATGACTGGGTAGTGAAGTGGACTGGGAATTGGCTGAAGAAGCCAGAGAGTCGTGGTCAATGGAGCAGAGTCTAGTTGGAGGCCTGTATCTAGTGGAGTGCCTCAAGGGTCAGTACTGGGGCAGGTATTATTCAATATATTCATCAACTATTTGAATGAGCGAATAGAGTGTACTATCAGCAAGTTTGCTGATGATACTAAGCTGGGAGGAGTGGCTGACATGCCAGAAGGCTGTGCTGCCATCCAGCGAGACCTGGACAGGCTGGAGAGTTGGGCAGGGAAAAATTTAATGGAATATAACAAGGGAAAGTGTAGAGTCTTGCATCTGGGTAGGAACAACCCCAGGTTCCTGTATAAATTGGGGAATGACCTATTAGAGAGTAGCGTAGGGGAAAGGGACCTGGGGGTCCTGGTGGACAGCAGGATGACCATGAGCCAGCACTGTGCCCTTGTGGCCAAGAAGGCCAATGGCATCCTGGGGTGTATTAGAAGGGGGGTGGTTAGTAGGTCGAGAGAGGTTCTCCTTCCCCTCTACTCTGCCCTGGTGAAACCACACCTGGAATATTGTGTCCAGTTCTGGGCCCCTCAGTTCAAGAAGGATAGGGAACTGCTGGAGAGAGTCCAGCGCAGGGCAACAAAGATGATTAAGGGAGTGGAGCATCTCCCTTATGAGGAAAGGCTGAGGGAGCTGGGGCTCTTTAGCTTGGAGGAGGCTGAGGGGTGACCTTATTAATGTTTACAAATATATAAAGGGTGAGTGTCACGAGGATGGAGCCAAGCTCTTCTCGGTGACAACTAATGATAGGACAAGAGGTAATGGGTTCAAATTGGAAAACAAGAGGTTCCACTTAAATTTGAGAATAAACTTCTTCTCAGTGAGAGTGACAGAACACTGGAAGAGGCTGCCCAGGGGGTTTGTGGAGTCTCCTACTCTGGAGACATTCAAGACCCGCCTGGACACATTCCTGTGTAGCCTCATCTAGGTGTTCCTGCTCCGGGAGTGGGAGTGGACTAGATGATCTTTTGAGCTCCCTTCCAATCCCTTACATTCTGTGATTCTGTGTCACAGTCAAACCACAGCTGTATTACTCAAAGCCAGTTACCAAAGAGGTCCAAGCCACCTGTCCCTCAGGTGATGGGGACAGAGTGTGAGTGAAAGCTTCTCCCTGCCCCTGGGTAGCAATGAAACAAGGACTTCAGGTTATTATAACTTTCATGTATGTGAAATGCGGAGTCACCTGTTATGCCGCATACTACCACAAAAAAAAAAAAAGATGGTCTGTATTTATAGTCTTCTCAGTAAAAATCCATATCCAAAGTTGTCTCTTTCTTTAGAAAAGTTATATTGCATCTGTTTTGTCAATTGTTGTCAAAGTTCCTCTGCCTCTGAGCTAGGTCAATGTCCTTAGAGAAAAGCTTGTCTCCTGCAAGACAAGGGCTCGAGAGGAGGATTGTGATCATAGTCCCTTCTTCAGAGAAGTAAATGGTGGGTGAACAAGAAGAGGGAGAGAAGGGAGGGATAGGGCTTTAGACTAGTTGCAGCTTTGGGCTGCGCCTCATGGTATGGAAAAGTCTTCTGTAAAGCATTTGGAAAGTGTCATGTGGATGGGTGCTTTAAACCAGAGTCAAAATGTGTCCTACCCATAGGCCTCCATACTTGTTCACTAAGAAAATAATTCTTACCCACAGCATTCACTCCTTTCACTCTCGAGGTGATGTTTTCCCTCATGGTAGCTCTGTGATCAGTCTTTACTTGTGCTTGATACTGGGCTTTCCAGACCTTCATTGCTCTCACACTGAGTAATCTCCTTTGAGGTTTGATCGTACATGTCTTCACTCCTCACTTCTTTTTTCCTTTTGTTTCTTTGTGCCAAAAATCAGCATACCCCACAGAGAGCAAGCAACATTGTGAAGCTGTTCGGTTCACAAAGCAGCTGTCACCACACTTTTGCTTACCTGTGCAAGAGAAAAAGGTTTCTATTTCTTCACTGGTGTCATTCCCATGACTACAGGAGGATGCTTTGCAGAAGTGAGGAAGGAAGGTCAGTAGCTAAAGCTGGTCAGGCATTTTCCAAAAGAACTTGGAAGTCTTTCTCTGTTCATCAACAATAGGCCAAGAGAAATCAGGAAGTTTCAAAATCTGTCTCATTTTTTGCGAGCTCACCTTCCTTGCTGTCCATCATCCATGTGGTCATCTGACAGGAAACCAAGAGCCTGGTAGCTTTGCTTGTCCAGTATGGGGGCTCTCAGATCTGAATAAATCTAGGGTAGGAAACAACTTCAATTTTCCATCATACCTCGGAAAAAAAAAAAAAAAAAAATCTAGCTTGTCTTGCTTTTACAGGATATTAAACCCTTTTCCTGGTAAAGTGTAGTCACATCTACAGATCTGCAGCTACTTTGAGATTTAAAATCATCCCTTATTTCCATTGCCTCTTTCTCTGTTTCCCAAACACTGCCTCTTCCTCCACAGGTTTCTCATGAAATCAAAGGTAGGACAGCATTTCTCTTTGTTCCCTGGCAGTCAGTGCAAGTAAGAGCAATTGCAAACCCTCTTCCACCCCCGGGATTCTCAGCAGGCAGTTGCACCAAGAATTAGGTGCACACACGTGCTGTGCCAATGACGTGTATTCAAAGTATTTTTAGAATTTTGTTAACAGGGACTCAGATAAAGCAATTGCATTCCTGTGTTTATTTAGTTACAGAAAAATGGGGTCAATTCCATTTTCATAGCACGAAAGGTTTGAAGACTTTGTAAAAAATCTCTTTATTTTACACCAAAAAGGTAACAAGTTATTTTAGGTTACATTGACTATTTGGATTTGTTTATTTCATTAGTACTGTCAGCACGGCTTTGTGAAGAGTGTGGGTTCATCACTTGGATATAAAGATTAAGTTCAGTTTATTTTTAAACTATATTAATACTCTAGAGATAAATCAGATAAAGGAAATTCTTCTGGTTTTGTTAGCTTATTGTGCTTCAAAAACTTCTTGCAAATAAGGTTATATTATGTTAAAACATTCAAACAGAAATTGGTATAATATTGAAAATATTCAGACATCAATCCACATTTCTTTTGTGCCATAAACAGTCCTCAGATATGCAGGCTACTTTGCCTCCAGGATTCACACTCTTGACAAAATAAAAGATAACCAGATGCCCTGCCAAATGCATACTTTTTAGTAGTAAATAAACAAGTTCCCAGTAGTTCTCTTGCAGTTGGCAAGGGAGCTAATTTCCAGCTGCTTGTTTTCTTCTAATAGATGAAAAAGTACATTCCTGGTACTATAATATCTTGAGCAAGAAAATGATTCTACAGTAACTCAAGCCCCAGATATGGTCCTCCTGCTGTTGTTTATATGAAAGCAGGTGGGATATGACCCAGGTGTCCTGGTTTTGTTAAAAACAAGACCAGTTCTCTTTTAGTGATTTTTCTTTCAGCTGAGTTCTTCTAGGTGGCTGTACTTTTCTGAGTTTTAGCCTGCATGTTTTTCCTAGGATGCTGTACTCAGTGCTGATAGGAAGACCAACGGAATGCTGAAGAAGCTCATGTTTAGATTTATTACTATGGTAGCCAAGAAAGATTGATAAGTTTTCCCACGTTCTGTTGTGAGAGGGGCGTGTTTGAGGAGAGGCGGATGGAACAGGTGACTAGAACTGACCAACTGAAATATTCCATCCCATAATTGTCATACCCCCTATATAAGAGGGTGATCATGAGGGTCACGCTCTCTTTGACCATGGTCGGCATCTAGAGAGGACCCTGTCTGCCTGCCTGTGACCTACAGGCCCTGCATCCCTGCAACCGGTTTCCAGTTTGGGGTGCAGTCCCGCCCATGACTTCCAGGGGCCTGAGCTGCACCTGCTGGAGCCGCCAGCTCCGCACACCCAGCTCCTGCTGCTGGAGTGACGCCAACTCCACATCGAGCACTCAAGATTGGTTTTGTATATTTTGCATATATATTCTCTATTTATTAGTAGCATTAGTAAAACCCTTTAAAACTCTCTAACTTGAAGTCTCTATTCCTTTCTCCTTATCTTTCCTACCATCTTTCTGATCTAAAGGAAAGGGGTGGTGGGAAGTAAGGGGATAATAGGGAGCATCTGCCATGGTTTATTGCCTCTTTGCCTTAAACCTTGATACCAGGTATAACTCAAGAATTTTATAAGATCTTATAGATGAGGGATCTAAGCCAAGAACAAACTCTCCCATGGGAAGTTGTAGTTGGGATATTTCACTTTCAATTATAATGTGTTATAGGTGACTAATTTAATGGGACTGAACTGGAAACAGAAAATGAAATTCAGTATATGAAGCTTATAGAAAATTACAAAGACTTTAAAAGATGGTGTTTCGAGACAGGGTTTCTTTGTATGATCTCTAAGGGCACCATACCTCCTCATAATAAAGTTTTTGTTGTCATTTTTATGTTGCCTGGGGTATGGACCTTTACCTTTGCTAGTTTTTCAAAGTGCCTCATTATCTTTACTCCTTAATAGCTCTGTAATCACTCCTAATATTGTTACTGAAGTATTAGACTTCATTTTCTGAACAAAATAATAAGGAATTCTGTGCATAGACACCACTCTCCTCTTCTGCATGTAATAATAGAGCTGTGCAAAGTGTACATTGCAAATTTTAGTGCTTCTTTTATAATGCAGCTACCTAGATTTACAGTTCATTCTTTAGAGGAATAAATAAGAGCTGGTCTGGGTAGAGAAATGTACAGTGAAGTCCTTCTTCTAACACTACAGCTGACAACACTGTGTACACAATTCTTCTACTGTACCTGAGATAATATGACCTTGATGAAATCACACGGCTCTGATAATGGGATGTCCTTTGGCCTTCACTTGATCAAGATCCAGGGATTTCTTGCAAAGCCCTTTTCTGAGGCATTCATGCTGGACTCGGGAAGGCAAAGGGAAGTTTCTTAACTGCTTATCTAGAGATCTGGGTTACTGTTTTTGTTTTTTTTTTTTCTTGTTTTATTATGCTTACAGTGTAGTGACAACCACAAGTGAAAACCCCCTGCTAAATAAGTGTTACCAAGTTCTGGTGAGTCACATTTTCTCCTCACACATTGAGTGGAAGAGTGCATCTGATGAAGAGTGCTGTGTTCGTGCTGAGGACTGTCAAGCATGACCAGACTCCGGGGAACATATCATGGACAAAGAGCCACTCACCAAACACCAGATGCCTGGAGACTTTCTAAAAAATCCTGTTACCATTAACTGTTCTTGCACAGGACTTCTTTCAGATATCTCTGTTTCACTTATAGTAGCTACCTTTTTGTATCTTTCTTAGCATTTACCAGAAAGAAGTACTGTGACCCTCCAGCCATTTGCTGTCACTCATGCTGACTATACCAAGGCTCAGTGAAATCAATCTTAAAGAGACCTTGAATACCTAAGTTAGATGCATTCCACTTAACTGAAGACATCTGATGGTAAAATATGTAAATTTTAGCTAGCTGTTGATAAAAAAACAGATGGGAATGCAACTCACCCTAAAGTGTGTGTCTGTAAATTACTGGGAAAAGTGACCTTCAAAATATGTCTGTTTCTGTCCATTGACCAGAGAGGAAGCCAACGTTTAGGCTTAGGCAGTTGATTGATAGATGTGTAAAGCTGAGCACAACGAATCACACTGGTGGTCGTTACATACTACCTTGTTTTATAGGCTATTGCCTAAAAAGTAAGCACCTGCCCTCAACATAGTGAGTAGAGTCAGCCAGCCTAAGACAGGAATGGGGAAGGTAGTCGTCCTATATATAGACGTATATATAGCCATAGTGTGAAACCTCAGCACCTCTGAAGAATGATTCATCAGAGTAGGTGTGTTTTTCTGCCTCCATTAATCATGGGCATTAAATGCTTTTGTAGATTGGTTCAGTGCACATTAAACAAGGAGATGCCCTGTGCCAGCTAGTGTGAAAATCTAGATAATGCTGTCCTGATCAACACTGCTAAGCCTTGTTTTAAAGAAAAGGCATCCTTTTCGATAGGAGTATTTGGAAATGAAACAATAACACTAAGTTCTAGGCTCTTTCAATCTGAGCAAGTTTAAACACACAGGTCTAGTGTTACAGTCCCTTAACTGTCACTCACAAGTAGCAAGAGAGTGTCCTCATCAGTAAGTGAGAGAGCCGTGCACCCTCTTCTCCATTTGCTTTCCCTCCTGGCTGGAAAACGACATGCTTCAAACACAAGGTTAGACAGTTGTGCAGTCCCAGTCTTCTTCACAGACACTGCATTTAGGACAATTAATTCTGTTTTGCTTTTTCTGTTAAACATTAGGGGACAGGGCAAACAGATATATAAAGGTCATTCAGAAATTTTATATGCCAGCAAAACAGATTGCAATGCAGCTCTACATGCACATATTTAAAACCAATCTTTCTATATCATGGGTATAGCATACCACATAGTGGATCTGTTATCAGATAGACATACCTTGAAAAAAAATCAGCTTATTTAATTAGATACTAGAAGTGAATGACTGAGAAATAATAGGCCTGTAACAAGCATAGATAACAATTAACTTGTGCAGCACTACTAGAATATGCAAATTATACTAGATTTATCAAAAAACTCTGAAATATCTGAGTGGCATATCACCTTCCAATAACTTGTTCTTATACATGTAAATGCGTCTTTCACATGGCAGGCTAATGGATGGCTTCAGTTTCCCCTTAAATAACTTGATGATCTTCAACACGACAGTTCACCTGCCACAGTGTGAATATAAAGCAAACAAGGTTGGGATGGAAATTATGAATCATTGGTTCCATCATTTGCAAGCCAACTCAAGTTGAAAACCAAATGCATTTAGCATTGACTCAGACTGGAGCTTCCTGACTCAGTGTGTGTACATGCAGTGAAAGGAAATCCTATTTAAAAGTAAACCTTCTAAAAAGCAGATTAGTCTCAGCAAGATTTCCTGTGACAGAAAGGTGTCTCAATTTTATTTTTACACTTACTTGTGGAAAGACTAGGGTGCCTTTCAATGAAAGATGAAAGGTGAACTCAGGATTAACAACTGACTTATTCACTGGGCTTTATGGGGTTTTTTCATGTTCAAGTGAGTGAATGGAAAGTGTGTCTCAGCACAACAAAAGTTGGGGTAATTTTTAAGTGCCTCTTCACATTCAAGGAACAAAATGTACATTTCTTCATTACCTTCTAAAAATAAAAGTAGCAGAACACTTTTTAACAGACTGTTCCACTTACTAAAAAATGCCTATAGATAATGATATCAAACCCTGATATGTTTTAGGTAAACTCTTGACTTCATCTCACTCCTTTGGAAAGTGATAATATGAATTCATGTATCAACCTCACTCACAAGAAAAAAAAAAGTAAATAATAGAATGAAAACTAAATAATAGAAGCACCTCTGCCAAAATATTTAAGTCTAATCCAGCGTATCGTGTACTCAATAGAAAGGGTATTATTGCAGTATTGCATAATATATTTGTAACATTTTCATGAATTATTGCCCAAATCCTGCAAGCACTTGAATTCACCAGCAACTTCTCTAGAGTGAGCAGTTCTTTTCAGATAAATAATCATATTCATAGTCGTAGGATCTAGGTCAGAATTCATAGCTGTCTGGTGTATCAGTGGATCTCCAGGGTTGTTGCTGCAACTCAGCAAGCATAAAAACCTTTGACATATTCAGGTGGTTTCTTGAAGAAGGGCCTATTTAAATGACTAGAACTGTCCTGTGCATATATAATCTGTTACAGTTAATAGATAAATATGTCCAATGTTTCCAGGTGAGCTAGAAACATAAATTGTATTGCCTTTCCATATAAAATAGAAACTGGCAAATCTAAATCTCTTTTGAAACAGCTTTTTACTGTCCTGAATTACTTACGGTAAGATACATTACTTTAGCCACACACAAGTTAAGCAAAACATCTGAGACAGTTCTAGGCTCCCTTTGTCATCTAGAGGGAGAGACAGGCAATCTCCAAAGAGCAATGCATTCCTTTTATTTTAGCTATCTGTTTTAGGATGAGCTAAATCACACTCTAGAGGTGCTGGTCTCTCAGTTGATGACAGAAAGAATCTAGAGAGCTTAGATGCCTAACTAGTAGACTGCAAAACACTACCTTTACATTTTAAACTCTCTTTGTTTAATACTGAATGATGCCATTTTAAAGAAACATACAAAAAAACCATCAGCCAGATGCTGAATTATGATAGAAAGGTGTTCATCTATTAAAAGATTAGACAAACAAAAACAACAAAACACCAAACAAACAAACAAAAATCCTCCAAGTCCTTAGATCTCTTGAGTTTTGAAAGTGGATGATTTTGAGCCAATGCGATGCAGCTACCCAAAAATACAGTGTTCCTAAGACATACTGAGAAATAAAACATCAAAAGAGACGTGGAAGTGTTAATGCTGTTGCAGAAAGATGGAAGAGATGATTCTCATAATTTGTGTTTAAGAAAGACGAAATCAGCTTGGAGCAGAGTTAGAGAAGGACTGCCAGGATAATAAGGGAGTAGAGGGTCTGTCTGGCAGGAGTTTAGCCTAAGAAAACAAAAGCTGAGAGGACTTGTGTTTGCTGTATGGGGGCAATAAGAGATTCCAAAGAGCTATTTTAAACTGAAGAACAATGCTGGCATTACAAAAGCCTAGTATAAGTTGCGCATGAATGAATTGCTCTGGAAATTAAAACAGTCAGAACAATTATGTTTTAAAACAGCTTTCCAATCAAAGTAGAGGCAGAAATCTTAGCTGCTTTTTAGATTAAATTTGGGGCTTTAATGCATGGGATAATAAGACATAGTGCCTGCAACAGCAGAAGAGCTGACTCCATGTCCTGGCACAGATGGCTATCCAGAAGTCAATGGTACCAAATCCTGCATATAACTCCAAGAATAAGAATATAACCAGAAGATCCTTCCTAGGCATCTGTTTCCAGTGAAGGCTCTCGGACTATGCCACAAGACAAAAACATGAGAAATATGATTAACCGTCTGACTTAATTTTCCTGTTGAATCCAAAAGGCTCATCTTGAGCCCGAAAAACATTAGAAAATTAGAATCACTTCCTAACCATCAAAGAAGTAAGATCCTGAAGGAATGTTGCTTAACGCATAGTGTGAAGCTGAAGTGCTACCTTTATGATTTTATTGTACTGCATGGGTGCTTGTGACAGCAGGGCTTGAATGTCATCACCCACAATGTCTCTTCAGGCCTGTGCTCCCTGGCTATTAGAATAACAGAGCTGAGTATGCTAGGACTCAATATCAGAATGACAGTTGGGACATTTTCTTGCTACACATGCGAGAAGCCATGAACTAGGAGTCATCTTCTAATCACATTTTTGTTGGACATCATTGCCAGTTCAAGAGACAGAAATACTTGGTTTCTAAACTCTCTTAGGCTCAGGCTGTACCTGATCAGGACAATCTGTTCATTCATGTGTCTTCAGCCCCATGTGTGTATGTTGTGGGGGTGAATCTATACCAAAGTCGGTATTACCAAATACTGAGGCATGACCATGTGACCATGACTGAAAACATTCAGTTCAGGATCTCCAGTCATTTTGTATAGTTCAGGGTCTTCCTTCTTTTGTCATTTGTGACCTCTCATTTGTTAGCATAAGCAAACAATGCTCTGGGAAGTGGAAAAAGCCATCATTTGTCACCGCACTCCAGAAATATCCTGAAAGAAAGGACTGGAGAAATGTAGTTGGTTTTGTTTAATTTTTCCCCACAGATCTTTGTCACAACCCTGAGGCAAATATTGCTCTGTCATAGCCAACAGTACTGTGTGTGACAGATATACCCTGAAGACTGAAAATGGTTAAAATGTCTGATTTAAAATCTGTGAGAGATGTGATATTGGCAGTAGGATTCAATAATCAGTGGTAACTCTGCTCTAATTTCTTGTTCACAGTGTCTACCATGGGAGTTTAGGTATAAGATGATTATTTTTGAGGCCTTTTCCTTGGCTGGGCTGAAGTTAGTTGCTCATTACGCTTAGGAAGCCTGAAGGCTTTTAATTCTCTTGAATATTGCCAGATTTGTACTAATGCAGATGCAACACAAGGGCCAAGGTCACAGCTACTCCCCTGAGAGAAGGCCATCTCTATAGACATAAATTGCTCAGATACTTGTCAGCCTTTGACTAATACTTCAGCAATACTCTGGGGATTCTGTGTCACTTTTCTCCCTTTGGGGAAGCAGCAGTCAGGCTGAGTAGCTGTAAAAGCAGGTGCACTTCAATCTAACATGTTAACATCTATGCACAGAAGATTAATCAATTTATACTAGTTTGTTGAAAGCTCACAGCCTACTTAGTACTGATAGAAGAATGATTCTTTTTTATTTATCCATACAGTCTTTTCTTTTCAATAGGAAGAGAAATATTTTGTCTCAGCATTATTTTTTCCATAACACCATTCAATTATTAATACATAGTATTTCTGGCCAGTAAGTTTCTAGCAGTACAGTATTGGTAAATAGATCAAGTTTTAGGAATATTTCGTTTGGAAAATGATGAAAAAAAAAAAAGGTAATTGAATCCTTTCCTTGAAGACTGCACGTACCTACAACAGATGTGTGATCAATAGGGATAACAGGCTACAAGTGGCAAAGTCTGGAATGAGGCTTGTCTTTGCATTGTGGATTTCCAAGCAGTGCAGGCGATTGAACATAGGTCCTCCAATAAAACACGTAGATGATGAAGCTAAATCTTTACACGCTTGAAAAAGCTGGCTTTTGGAGCTCTACTGGATGTGATTTAGTGAGGATCTGTTGCTGTTTTCAGCTTGATTTTCTCAGGAAACAAAAATATTCAGCAGCTATTTGGACTATCAGTTCACCACTCTCCTGAAACCCAAATATTTTCTAACTACAGGTCCAGGACAGCCACAGCCTTGCCAGCATATTTTCCCAGTCATATTTAAGAGAAGAAGTTATTGTGACAGTGAATGGTTTAGCTGGAGACAGATGTATGCTTAGAGAACAAGGCACACAAACTTACTTATGAAACCAGGTTTCACTCACTGTTTTGCTTCTTCTTCCTTGTTCTTCTGAAGGAAACAAACTAACATTTTTTCCCAAAACCTTGATGACTTCTTTGTTTGCTTAGCCTCAGATAGCCTATACTTATTCCCTTCCTTGAATTTTCTGGCAGAGATGGATCGGGTATTTTTATATATAAACACTAGGGAGAGATAGGTTGGATGAGTTTATATGCCTGGTGGAAAAACTTCCACTGAAGTAAACAAGCGGGGTTTGCTCTAAGGTGGTTTTGGAGATAAACTATACAAGGAGGAGAGCTTGGAATGGAGTACATGCAGCTGTTCCAAATTTTTATTAGAATAGTGAGCTGTTTTCCCCAGGAGCCATCTTGTTATTAAAAGTCAGACCAGGTAAAGCAGAGAACAATTACATTATCTTGTTTATTTTTTATGTTAAGTGGGTTAGGACATCATGTACAGAACCATATCTGCAAAAGGCATGAAACTGTATCTTGAGGTCTTGTAGAAATTGCAGTGTTAGCTGTGTCCTGTCAGCAAGGTTTTAATAACAATGAAAAGAATAGCTGCCACTTATCTAATGTTTTTCATCTGTATGGCTTGAAGCATGTTTCAAAGGAAATATTATTATCCCACTTTTGTAAATGGAGCATCTGAAGCATTAGAAAGATCAATGACTTGTTTAAGGCCATACACAGAAGGTGGTTTTAAATGGCCATAAATGCTACTGTTAACATTTTGATAAGTTTAAGAAAATGTTTTTTCTTTGAATAATCTGGATTTTTCAATTAGTCACTTGCAAAAACTATTTGATATGTGTCACTTTCTCTTTGCTAAAGGAAAGCAGATTGCCAGGCTGTGGTCTGTCAGATTTTTGCTAAGGAAAAGTTAGTGGCACAGAATTAAGGGAATTTAGAAAACTTAAAATGAATTTTGAAACATTATTCACATTATTAGTCTGTTACTCTGCTGGCACAAGTACATGCAAGAAAATCAGTGGCACTTGAGAAATAATGAGTATCACAGTCTGTTTCTTTAAATGTAAATAATGCCTTTTTATTTCAAGTAGTAGCTCTTAAGACAGAAGAAGTAGCAATTCCAGGTCTAGAAAACATAGCTAAGATACTAATTAATGTATTTGGCTGATGAGAAGCAGCTTTCTTCTCTCACTTATGATCCCTGCCTCTTGGTTTCAGCTCATTTTATATTGACAGTGTGACTCCTCCTCCTTGCAAAACCCTTATGTAAAACCAGTGCCCAGACCACATGGGAGTTTCCTATTTTCTGTGCAAGTGGTGTTTTGTCCCCAGAAAATACAAGCGTGAAATGTTATCTATGGAAATTAAGGAGCAAAAATTTATGGCAGTGCCTAGATTCTTTTAAGCAGATAATTAACTAAGAAACATCTAAAATTTAGGCATTTAATTAAAGCTGGTTGTATAGGCTCTTCATGTAGTAAACTGAGGGAAAAGCACTTTCAGAAAGCATCCTAAAATAAATATTTATGATAGGTGGAATGTTCTCTTTCTGCTTCCATTTTATATAAGGGACATATGTAACCAACTAGAAAATAAATGCCCGAGGTTTAGATGGTTAAAATCAGGCAATATTAATTTCATCCTTTGTGGTAAATCCTTCACTGCAGTTAAGAAAATAACTTTAACCTGATATTCTTGCAAGTCTATAACCAGGCAAACTCCAGAAAATACTGGGCTTAAAAGCCCAAGAGAGGGCTTTCATTCCTTCCATGTAAGTACAGAGATACACCATATCATGCATTGTTCCTTTCAGTGCATCATGTAATCTGGTTGATTGTAGGAATAAAACCATATTGTCTAGAAGCAGATATTTAACACTATTTCACACCCATGTAAACAGAGGTTTTGGGGGACAAATGCCAGACTGGAATGTGTTAAGAAACTAAGTATCCTAGAGACAATTAAAAAAAAAAAAAAGACTGAATGTCAGGAAGCCTTCAACTGTGTTTTAAGTACAGCAGCACTACCAGCTACTCAGTAAGTCAGATACCAAACAACAAGTCCCTGAAGGAACAGAAAGCTACAAAGTCTGTACGTGATAATAATCCCGATGTGATGAAGCAAACAGCATCCAAGAAAGGTGTTTCAGCCTCCTTGAGAGATTCATTGTCATTCGTCACTGCTCTTGGGAAGAATGGCAAATAACTAATGCTGTAAATTCAAGAATACGGCTGAAAATTAGACTGTAACTGACTGAGGAGTCATTTTCTGGAATAGTTTCTCAATAGAAGCAGTGAGAGGAGGTCAGTCTTATTTTCCAGTGAAGCTTGATAGGGTTTAGTGTTAATAGTAAACATGGCTTAGTAACCATTGAAAACTGTCTTCCCTCAGGATCCTAGGACAGAAATCAGCAGAAGTCACATGGACAGTAAGATGCTGTAACATTTCACTGGAGTAAAAATAAATCTGTAACAATAAGTTTGGGAAGCTCCTACAGCAATTGCATCATTCTTCCATAAAGAAATACCACATGGAATTATGTAAATTATAGCTTTCAGGATGTTAAACAAGATGCAACTGACTTTCCTAGAGATGCATTCACTTCATGAGTAGAGTGCAGTGGACTGTTGAATATACAAATTATATGAAAGGGAAGATTCAGGGAATTTTCCATAAAAATTCATATAAGCAGCAGCTGATAAATAAGAATACAGACCGGTCTCCCTGGACAATAGCAAATTGAAGACATCTGGAAGACTTGGTTAATAGTGAAGACAATAATAATAGTTTTATCAATACAGATGATAAAAACAATGTATTGCAGACTCATATTGTTTTCAACTTTTTGGAACTAGGGGAGAAATAAGGTGAAGAAACTACCTTTTTGTTCACATATTTAGGCCAAAACTAACAGAAAATTCTTGGAAAGCAGAAGTGTGTTGTAGTTGGCAAAGCAGAACATAGTAACCATGTTTCAAGTGAATGGAATTTTAAAATATTTGGCTACAAGTTTTAAGAACATGATGGGAGAAAGCATGAAGTTGCAGCAAAATATTGTGGGTGTTGGGTGATTTAGCTCAGGAGATGGTGATCATGGGAGGTCTGTAGTAGCTCAAAGAACTACACCAGAAAACTGCCCACCATCCCTTTTGTCATGTATAGAAAACTAATTATGCTTTGTTTGGGAAATGTAGGCTATTGGGCACAGGCATCACAATTTTTAAAAGTTATAGAACATGATTTCCTATATAGAACATCTAATTCTCAACAGTGGTTTATCTGCTGTTAAGATGGACAAAGATTGTTTCCTGGACCTATAAGTAGGTCATTGCCTACAGAGTAGTGATCATGAGCCAGTTATATTCAATAGGTGATTAAACAGAAGACAATCCTAATCAGCTGCATACATGGTTCTAAACAACTAATTTTCCGACACTCAGGGTAAGTATGAGTAATATTGAGTAGGAGGGAAATGCAAACAAAAAGTGAGAACTTGAAGAGATTATTAGAAGCCAAAAAGCCACTGTTCCACTGTCAAGAAAGAAAAAGTTGGCCAAGAGCCCACCATATTTTGGTGATGGTATTACAGGCCTGCTGGTGAAATTGAACAAGTAATGTTATAGCAACTCAGAAATGTAGTTTTCAGAACATACTAGTTAGTGTCAGAATATTCTAGAATACTCTTTTCCATTCGAGATCAGAAAGGCTATTAGGCAGAGGTTTGTTAGGACTAGACCTTTAAAAAACAATAACCCAACATTACTTTTATGCCAGAATTATAGAAGAGAGACCTCAGACAACTGGCCTCCTGGTGCTCCAATACAGTTTTGTTTCCTAAGAAAACAGTGCTTATGTGATCATGCTGTCTGCCTATTGAGCTGTCTGTCTGCTGTTTGTTCGTTCTCTTTTTTTCCTGAAAAATATTCTGAACCCACTAGCCAATTTAAACTCCATTTGAGAGAGTAGTAAAAGATTAAAATATAAATAAATTCCTAAAGCTTACCAGAATAGAGGTGCTATTTGAGAGGTTTAGTTCTAAACTTCTATAAAGGAATGTCCACATGGCGATTTGCAAGATAGTGTTATGCTGGTAAATTTTCCTTTGTTTATGAGTCTTTAGAAATGCAATAACCCTCAATGCCCCGATACGCTCAGTATTTAACAGTATGCCAAACAATCACTTTTTTAGTTTGAACAACACAATATCACTGATTTTTAGGCAATGGCTACACTATCGTTCAATTCCTGCTGTTGTGGGTGTTATTTCCTTCCACAGGGGAAAGACAGCACCTTACCCATAAAGAAAACATGGATCTTCGATCTTTGGATGCCCAGCTTGGTAGGAAAAAAATACACATGCTTCATACAGCAATCAAAACGAAGCTTTAACTAATGAGTCCTCATGTTGGAGATAGTGACTTCCAGTTACCAATGAGATTTGATTTAGCAGAAGTTGGAACAGACAGACAGACCTCCTCTGGTTGTTGCACATTGCTTGTCAGTGGTGCACATTTCTGCAGTCCATTCCTTCATCCATACCTGCCAATGTGACAACCAAAGTTTGAATGACAGAGACCAAGATATACCTTTAGATTAAGTTCTTGGTTCCTGATGCAATTTTCATTGTTTCTCATTCATGTGTAAATGATGTAGAAGTAGCAGATTTCTCAAATGCATGTCAAGAAAATGCGGGTTATGTCTTATGACATCAATTTGCAGGGGTCAGGGTGATGAGTGGGCAGCACAGGAAAGGGGGCATGGAGCCCTGCATGGTATGGGAATTTGTATGGAGAGAACACGTTGATGAAGAAAATGAGCTTTATGTGTCAACAGTTTCAGAGCAATAGGCCAAGACAAATTTCTCTCACAAAGGAAGTCTTCATGTAGTAATTTTTCCATAACTTTTCATTAACAAGAACTTTAAGATCAAAACATATGTCTATTGTGAAACATCACAAAAAGGTCAGCAGCTATAGCTCTGCTCTGAATCTACAGTATCAGAAATTACTTACACACATATCCATTTTTCATTCATAACCTCTCTTCTAGAAAGAGGGCTACAGTACTTTACTGCGGAATTGCTGAAATGTTTCCTTTCATCATCCTCTCCCATGAAATCATCTGTGGATTTCATCATCAGAACAGATTTGCACTCTACGATCTCTAGAGGGGTGGGCCTGCTGTCACACAATGTTCAGTTCTTTGTCTGAGAAAACAGGCATTGCTCCATGTATGCGCCATGTGTATGTTCTTGCAATCTAGGATGTCAGCAGGAAATCTGAGCTGTATGAGGACAAACAAATATGACTCACAGCAGCCAGAACTTAATGCCACTCTATTTCGCACTCCAAAGGTGATGGCTCCAGCAGTACAGCAGCAGCCTGTTCTTAATGTGTGGGGGTACCAGCCTGAGAAAAACACAGCAACCCACTGAACAAGTGGGGAGGGACAAGTGTTTTCTGAGGGTTTGTGGGGTTTTGGCTTTTTCATTGTTTTTCTCCTTCTTCTTTTGTTGTTTGTTTTTTTTTGTTTTGGTTTTGGTTTTGGTTTTTTTTAACTGCAGCCAAGTATCTCCCTAGATAACTCCGATCAATGTTAAACCTGCTTAACTTGTGAGCACAGACAAAGGAGAGAAGCTAGCAGGCCAGGCACTCACATTTCAATTAATTTAATTATGTTTCCTCACATACTTTGTGAAATTGTGCCCTCCTCCAGCCTTTCAGAACACAGTGTTACCACCAAGCAAGACTAGCAGCTTAACTTGAGAGAGCAGTGCTGAAGAGCAACTTGTTTGCTGTGATACATAACATTTACAAAGGCAGCAGAAATTTCTGGCTGTACAATTTGGAGACTCTGAGATCAGAATAAATCCCTGGTGGTATTTTTTTATGTTCTAGACAAGTTATTAGGAGTTGGTAGTTCTGTGCTATTTCAGGTCCTGAGAGATCTCTTCAAATGGGTACCTGTTATAACTACATCAAAGACCCTGGAAATTCAGTTTGGGTTCTTTCTCTCAACACCCCTGCCAAGTCTGCTTCATAATTTCAGGTGTGGGCAAGCTTCTTTCTTGACAATCTTTCAGCTAAAACACTATATTTGACTGAGTTCCATATTCCAAAATATCTCCCTGGCTCTTTGGTGAGATGCTCACAGCTGTACCCTGCATGTCATGCTCCTGGGTAGCTCCTGTCCACATTGTCATGCCTCCTGTCAGTTTTCCCTTCTCTTATTCTTTTCTATTGGTTGTTTGCCTTATTCTGCTATTTATTTGTATTATCTTTTTATTTCAATTTTTATCTCAACGCGGTCACTACCTGAGTTGCTGAAGATCCTGTTGTCAGCAATTTGAACACAGATGATGTTCTCTGCTATGTTGGGTGATGACAGTCTTTGCTCTTTGACTTTGTGAGGAAAGGTACCACAAGTTGCCTGCATTGCTAGCATATAGAATTCTGGACTAGAGTGTGCATCTTCCCATAAGAATATGATTTTTGTTCATGTTCATTTTTGGAAGCAAACAAATGAACCATGAATTCCCTTTAGAGAAACAGGAATGCAGGAGAGATTTCCAAGAATGGTAGACCTGGCAAGCATCATATGTAAATCCAGACAATTTCTGTGTCCAACACATTCTTTTTAGATCCTAGAGCTGGCCACATTTTATTTTTACTGCTAAATTACTGAGAGAAATCTTATTTTATGGTACAGTCACTCAATCTGTATGGTTTTCACATTTTCCTCCCTTTCAAAATCTCTTTCATTTCCAGAAATAGCCACATCAATGATTAATTCTGCCTTCAAGTTTTCTTAAATCAGTCGATGTCATGCTGGGCTTTCTCTACCTGTACAGCTGTTGAGTCATACAGAATTTATACACTATTATTCTGAAGTGTTTCTTAATGTTATGTCTCCACACTTCTTCACCACATTCCAGTTTATGCTTTTTCAACATCCCCCAGTGCAGATTTTCAGGTGTCTGATAATGTAACTTGTCAGGGAGCCTGCAAATTTGACCAGTGAGTTACAGTATGCTGCTTTATTTTTTATGTCCTATTATGTAAAAAGACTGATGTCAGGATTTTCTCAGAACGTCTTGGGCAAGAATGAATGACACATTGCTAGCTAAGCTTCAGATCACTAATATCATAGTCTTTCCAAAATATCTCAGGCTAGGGTAAAATTGCTATTTCGTGCAGAAAAGAGGATTTTTTCTTAATTTCTCCATTTACGCATGACATTATGTCAGGACAGAGACATTCAGTTACCTACTGCAGTCATAACTAAAGTAGGCAGTCACAACAAAAAAGTTAACCTGGAAATTCAATAAGAATGCAGCTCTAAATGTGTAACTTAATTATCAAAGCTGCATTCTGCTACCCAAAACATTATACACGATTGTGGCTGAGAAGATAAGGTACAAGTTGCTTTCCAATAAACAAGGGCACCACAAAATGAGTGATCTAATATGTCTGCTATTCCAAAAGTTCCAGCCAAACATTTGATACTCAATATCATTACCTTAAAAATGATATATTAGTGCAAAGATGTAAGGAGGGAAAGTGAAAAACGTTATTAGGATAGGATGAAAGGACCAGACCGTCAAGGAGGTCATATTTTGTGTGTCCCTTTTTAGACCTTGTTTGTTTGTCCATATCAGTCTGTTTGTACTATTTTCAATATCCAAAAAAGATGGCAATGCCACTTTAACTGTCTCCTGGTAAGGGAGTCTTGAAAAAAAGTGCAGAATTTGCTGCTTTCTTAATATGCAGAATGACAGCAGGAAATTTAGTGTCTGATATTTACTTGCTTATTTAGTGTTGCTAATAAGTACACCAAACATCTTCCTGCCGCCACAAAGGCCAGGCTCCAAAACTGAGTTTGGGCACCACTTGAATTTTTTGAAAAGAAAAAAGGGAATTGATAAAGTGTGGGAAAGAAAGAAGGTGAACAAAGCTTGACAAAAGTAGGATACACTGTTTAAAGGTTTTTTCAGTTTCTTAACTGTCTAATATTCTTAATCAATAGTTTCAGGTTACTTGGGTAATAATATTACTGTTTTTTTCCTTTCAACTCTGAAGTTCAATTTATCAAGCTGTTAAAGATGTTTCAAAAACCATCAAGCTTGCTACTTTATTTTTTTATAACTGCTTAAATATCCAGTCACCAAAATGCAATCTGTCAGGCTAATGTGTACTCACTGGAGTAAAATGAAATGTCTCAAAGCTCTGCACCTGATCTTGAGAAACATGATATATGTGTATATATATATATCTATATATATTATTTCAAAGTGGAGTCTGTACCTCTTAAAGGTTACCTTTCTTAAAAATAATGTATAAAAATGCATAAATATTTAGTTCCTCCTTTTCCCTTGTTGAATAAACCTAAACTCCAGACAAAGCTCACTTTATAAAGCAGAAATGCTGGTACACATATCCATATTTTCTACCTTACAGGAGGATTTGGGTTCACATGTAGGTAGAGCTCTGCAAGTAACATTTGGTTTCAATGTAGTGGCAGAATTTCAGATTTCTGAAGAGTCAGAAAGGAAAATCAGTTCTCAATTTTTCTAAAAGATACATTTTTGTCATTAATATTTTCTTGACATATTGAAAAGCAAACAAAGAAGGGTTTTCTTCTGTCTGACATTTTCAGTGAAGGAGGCTTAGTCCTCTTAAGAGCATTTGAATATCATTTTAAATATAACTTTAGAATTAGCAAAACAGAATGGTTTCAAGATGCCTGTATTGCTCATTCATCAGTTTAGTTTACCTGAACATTTTTTAACCAAAAAAAAATAGTTTAGCCCCTAAAATTCCTGGATTTTTTAGTAATCAAATAAGAGGTCAGGCAGTAAATTTGTTCTCTTTCTTTTTTAGCATTCCAGGTATAGATATAGATATAGATATAGATATAGATATAGATATAGATATATAGATACTCAGATCACTTTAATGAAGTTCTTCGGCAAAAGAGGGATCAAAAGTGATTATATAGTAACCACACATTATTACTGTACCTAGCCAACACACCTGATGTGTCAGGTGCTCAGAATGAAAACATCTTTGAATACATATTGGAAATCACCTGCCAAAATGTGAGTTTTGTGAAAAACATGGGTTTGTGATAATTGAGATCTTCCCAAAAAATATTCCTAATCTTTGAGACTCTGATTTACTTTCTAGTTTGGCTTGGTTTAGCTTGGCTTGATTTCAGATGGGAGGTACACCTTTATTTCTTTTTGGTGAAAACTGACAATCATTGTTCTATTTGCTCAAAAAGGTTTCCCCAAAATAATTCTTCTCCAAAAGAAAGATAACCCCAAATTCAAACTCTTTTCACAATAGCCACCCACCCATTTTTGCTCTTTCTCTCCTTTACCAGGACATTTTTATCAGAAGAAAATACAATTTCCTGAATCATTCCACTGGTTGTTGATGAACTGATGCAGGAAAATATATTTTTTCAGCATTACGTTTGTGCTTAACTTTCAGTTATATTCTGTCTAATGAAATTTAGTCACACATTTGAATCATGTGTTTTCAGTAATCAGGCCTATCCACATGAGCTTTAGAGCACAATTAGGCCTCAGTGTGCTAATTTAGGTATAAACCGAAAAGCCCAACCAAACAAACAAAAACTTTCAGAATTGTAGTAGTGCTTGTAATGCCAAAGACATAATTCAAGAGAAACCACTAAAATCTGGCCACATACCCAGCAGGTAGTAATAGCTTTCAGTTGCTGTTCTAAATATGTTGATTGTTAATTTGACTGTTGCCTTCATGAGGTTGCTGCTTCATTCATTCTTGTTTTCTTCATCCAACATGCAAGTGCCACTAGTTGCTGGTCAGAACAATTGCTTCTGATATATTCTCATTAAAGTTATTAGCTTGGACGTGACATTACATTGGAGTTAGAAAGGAGTTGACTGGTTCAAGCAACGACTAAATGACCACTAGGGGGAGATGCACATATTAAAAAATAATAAAATGTTCAATCCTGTTCAGTAGGATGGTTGAAAGGTCAGACATTCCATTATTTGGTTTTGGTCTAATGCATTTATTTTTTCCTAAGCTTTAACCTTGTATAAATATTCTTAATGTAATGTTTCTGGAAAGGGAGAAACAGAAGAAGACCAAATCCCAAAGGAAACTCTGAGCCCCAAGCAGACAGACAAAATTTAGAGTATAAAGTGAATTATGGTACATCCGATAAGTCAGGATAGTTTAGAAATGCCATTAAATTAATTACTATTCTCTTCAATGGGCCTAGCACTTCAGCTAGAGCCTCTTTTCTCTTGGATCACCCCCTCAGCTGAGTCATAGTGAAATTCTGTACCCTTTTCTGCAAATGAGACTGTTTTGGCTGGAACTAACTGGACACATATGTTGCCATGTGCTGCACATTCTTTAGTCTGAATTCTTCCAACAGCTTGGTTTATGTCTTTGAACAATTTGTTCATTACAGAAGGCAGAAGCATGGATAGGGTAATGCATCCTTGATAGTGTTTTCCAGGAGTCCTATTTGATTTAGTTTCTTTTATCTCAAGTTGAAAATTTGCTATTACGTTGCTCCTAGGTGGTACCTGAGTATTGAAAGAGTACAGAGGTTTATGGGTCAGACTTACATATTTTGATTTCTGAATACATTTGTTGAGTCAGTGTTGAAAGTAAGTCTCTTCCCAAGGGGATATTTTATTCAGGTTTTAAAATCAGGCTCTAAATGTGCATATGCAGATTTTTTCACGTTAATTTGAAGACTCATCCAGGTGTACAAATGGGTTTGTAATTGCACACAATTGTGCATGTATTAAATGCAAATTTAGAAAGAGTAGTTGAACATTTGGCATCTTTCCTTTGCTAGAGACATCACTTCCAGTACCTTGGATGGAATAGCAACAGTGCCTTTTTTCTCTTCAGCATATTTTGTCACTTGTCATCCCTCCTGTTATCTTTCTCACACACACACATATCCTCCCCAGACCTCATCCATTCAAGCCAAGCAGCAATAATCATAATCAGATTAAGAATATTATCATAGTCAGATTAAGAACATTATATAGCCATGATGGCACCCCTGTGAAATTTCATTCAGCCTAATATACCATTTCTCAGTCATGGCTTCAGTCAGCATCAAACACAGTCAAGGAAGCCCAATCCACAATGTCTCCATGAGCAGAGACTATCAGTTTGGTTTGCTATGGTTGTGTGCTTGCATTATTCACTACCTATGAAGACTCCTCTCAAGTAAGTAATGTATTTTGTATGCCAAAAAGCTGTAGGGGTTTTAGCATCCGTGATTATTTTTTTAACCTGTATGATTATTTAGAATAAAAGTTTATATCACAGCCCTATGCTCCATTATTAGGTCTACTTTTAAAATGATTCAGTCATCGTCATCCCCTTACAGTGTTATCCATCACAAAAAAAAAAAAAAAAAAAAAAGTGGAAAGCTAGGCATAAAGTTCATATGAACTGTGCTCTTAAACTGGCTAATCCATAGATTTCAGTAGATACTTATGATTAATAAATGCACATGTAGGAGGAAATCACTCTGGACTTGAATGGGATAAGAATAGGTGATGGCCTTCTTATAAAAATGTATACCCTTAATATTACATTAAGGAAAGTAGATTGAAGGTCTTTGGTTCTCATCTCTGATTATTGAATTATACATAAGCTTATCTCTACAGTTCTAAGCCAATTTTTATTTGTAAATATTCATTAAGCTTGTTCATCTACGTAAGCTTGAAACCTCAGCTTTTAATGATTCTTGTTTTGAAACAGTTTGATGAGTTTGTTTTGAAGTCTCTCCCATCATCACAAGAGAGCAGCTGCTGCACTTGAAATTGTCTGTGTTTAACAAAGTCAAACCTTGGCTGTCACAAAATGTCACTTCAGAGAGTCTCCGGACTGCAAACTGTGCTGTGGGCCACTGCAAGGCAAGTCATGATGAGCAGGACCCAAGGGCCTGAGACTGAATATGCTTCTTGGGGCAGCCTTTGGGAAGGGTAGGAGCAGGGCGGGGAGTTATTGCCCAGTCTGGATCATGCTTGAGTAGAGGAAGAAAGTAAGAGAAATGTGAGGGAAGGAGAGTTAGTGATAAAGCCAAGTAGAGGTGGTCAAGTAGGTGACAGGGAGCCCCAAAAACATTCTTCATCCTGCCGAACAGGGTATTTCCAGAGGTCTAACTAAAGAAAGTTTGTGTAAAAAGGGAGGAGTGGGGAAAACAGACTGTAAATAAAGTAAAAGAAGCCTGTAATCATAAATATAAAAGGCATTCTGCACACTTGTTGGTCTGTAAGTGTTGAGTAATTTAGAAAGTATCTTCCCCTTACTAACAAGCAGGGAAAATGCAAGTAAACTAAGAGAATTCAGATTCCAGACAAAGATACTAATTTCCTGACTGTGATTTTTTAAACACTTTTGAATGCTACTGAATATTAGAATAAAATTAAAAATAAATATTTATATGTCATAATTTATCCTAGCTGCTTTTCACATCACATGAGAGATCTATCATCCATTCTTCAAAAAATAAGGATATTTATAGTAATTTATTCTAATAATTTTGAAATATTTCATGGTCTACCCCTGTCAAGGAGGAAAGGTGCATTTAGAATCACTGGTGTCAGGCATAAGCTGAAACAAAGTCATTTCAAAGAAATAAGGTTTTTTAATTATCCTTCTACCTAATCTGAGGATCTCCCAGGAATGCTGCATTTCTGAGCTGCCAAGGGTTTAACAACTCTAAATACTGTAAGGGCTTTACTTCAGGACTAGACAAACATAACACCCCCCACCAAAAATAATCAATTAAAAAAAATGGATACTGTTCTGGGAAACTTAAATTACAAATCCCTAGAGATCTGAAATGAAGAATGAGGAAATTGCTTTCTCCCTTTAGGCATGACCTTTTCCTTTGAATGGATTCCACAGAATAAAAAGAGGAATCATCTTTTATTTAAACAGGAAGCAACTGGAGGCAGTTTGGGGCTCTTGGGAATATTTAAACACATGCTGAGAAAGAAATTGAAAGCCATGACTATTTCAAGGACAGAACTTCAGCGGCCTATGCTTTTAATGTGATACGCAGCCCTCCTGACACCAAGAGCAAAAATAGCATTTATCCTCTTATCAATACACAGCATTAGCTATGCAACTGCCTGTGATAATGGTTAAACTTAGAGAGAGAGCTGCTTTCGGGGCCTTCTGGAAGGAGTGGACACTGCTGGTAGGTCCATTAGAAAGTTACATTAGGGTAATTTAATTCCTCCAGCCCAGCTCCATTCACAACTCCTCCTTTCTTCCAACTTACAGTTTGTTGAATCAATAGCCATTAGAGTAAATCAGCCTCAGTGGGAAAATGCCCTTGTAAAACCATAGCCTGGCTCATTGCGATCATTGCAGGTCCCCACTTATGCAAGAAAAAAGTCATATTTGGATTCTGAGATGAGATGTATTCTCTTTTCAAAGCAAAACCAGAGCCTGAAAGCAATGCCATGGAGTTGTGATATCCATCAGGAAAACTCCAGCAAACCGAGGCATAAAACAGTTGAGACTTACTTCAGTGTTGCTTTGCATTTATTTCTGTAAGAGCACCTGCAGCTCCAAAAGGCTGAACTTTTCAGAAATCTGAGGATGTTAATTTAATAGTCTTACAGGCTGTTAGAAAGAAAAAGCCATTTCTCTCTGTTCTCCTCCTCCACCCAGGCTCCTGTAATCTCCCATCTTGTATTTTCAGCTAAATGTCTCTTGGTGACATTTTTCATTTTTTTAATGACAGACTATCAGTCTGTGGTTTTTTTGTGTCCTTACAGAAGAGCTGAGCCCCTTTATGCCAAGCTACTCACTTTTATCAGTGTTATCATACAGCAGGATAGTAGGGTCTAAAATCACTTTCATTCCCTCAGCGCATTCAGGTGGTCAGAAAAAGGATATCCAGAGTTATGCCAGAATCTTGCATGTATGTTAGAAGTGCAGAGGTATGTCAGGATCAAGGGTGGATTATTTTATCTTGGGCAGCAAAAGAAAGGGAGCCTTCTGAAGTGACCTAGGGACCGTACTCCCTACAGCACAGGATAAGACTTTGTATAAAATCTGAATGTATTCTAAGCTACAAATTAATTAAAACACATTGCCTAAAACTTATTTTGGAAAATTTACATATTTATCTGTGTTATTTCCAAGCAGATTTGGCCACAAAAAAAAATTTTCTGTCACAATCAAGCTAACAGTATAAACTGTATGAATATATTTGCGCATGTGCTTACTATATGCTTACATAATACACCCATTAACTATGACTGAAAATGAGTTTTCTTTTTGTGTCTTTCCTTGCCTCCTCTTTTTTACCAGCTCTAATGTGCTATGACATTTTTTTTCCTTACTAATTAACTCAGAGAAGAGCTAAAGTTGTGTGGCTTAATGTACAGTAATGAGTATGACACGATTTTCAAGTTGTAATATGAAACACGGAAAATGTGTTATTCATGTAGGGAAAAACATTACATTCCTATTTATAAATCTCCTGAAATGATTAATCTTTCAGTGCTGCTACTTATTTATAAACAGTTCAGGGGTATAAAGTGCACTGTCAATTTGATGACCTAATATCACATTATATTTTAACTTTATTTTATACACCTGCATTCTGTAATTTGTAACAGTGTATATTGTATTACTTTATGGCATGTCCTGAATATAATAAATTTGCAAAGTTTTGCATATAAACCACAATAGTCACCAACAATTTTCTCTTATTTACTTTTCATTACAAATTATTCATCTACCTCCAATGCTTGTATTTTAGTCTTAAAGTAACAGAATAAATGATGATAGGATCCTAACCACACTTCGATGACACAGTGGGACCTTTTTCTTGCTAAGAGCACTTTAAGGACAAGTAAAAGCTGAGCATAAGACAGATGACAATGGATGGAAAGTATGAAGGCTTTGGTTTAATATGGCTCAAGGCTGAGAGGAATAATTGATGACAGGGATATAAAAATTGATGGAGACTCTGCTATTTTAAACAAGGCTATGAATGGCAATAAGAAACAGAGGAGATGAGCTGGAACAGGTTCAGATTAAGAAACGCCAGGTTGGTATGCTTCTTTGAAGCATTGTGGTAAGATTTAAAAATATAGAAAGCTGTTATTCCTTGCTACACATAGTGATATCTTATTAAACGAGGGCTAGTCATCGGAAATTTTCTAGTTCTGAAGGAAACACACCAGGATGATGACATGAGAGTCACACAGAATAACTGGGAGGTTGCAAAGGGCCATCTCACAAAAGTCATTTCTCGTCCTTTATACACACAGAAGTCTTGATTCTGCAGAGACTGACATGTTGCTTTTAGACCATAAAAATAGAGTGGGCTTATTAGATTCTGGATGCTTGGAAGTTAATCAAAGTAAATCATATGGATTTCCAGCTAAGTATGTGTTAAATGTGTGCAACTCAGTTACAGGCAGGTTTTTTTTCAGGGTTTGAGACACGTTTTTCGCTTAAAGTTTCCAAAGCAAGGTTCACTTCTCCTACTTTGTATTCAAAAATGAACTCTGATACAAGAAAGCCTTGACAATCAATTAATTTCAGCAGTGGGTGGACTATCATGTATTTACATTAACTTCAAACTGGGAATATGCTGTGCTTCCAGGTTAAAAGTTACAAATTTAAGTTAAGCACTGATTTCAGCAGAAGGCACAAAAAAATTGCCTTCATGACAATTTGCATGTTTTCTGAAAATGCATGTAAGTTGTACATAATAGCTTTGCAAATTCAGGTAATGGATTGTTTTAGAGGCTGCAGGTTTCTGAGACCAGATCACATCAACTATTTTTTCACTTGAATAATCTTGTGTTGAAGTGTTTCTCTTGATTGCAACTGAACCACTACTTTTTTAACCATTCTATGATAGTTGAAAAAACAACAAACCTTTATCATAGAGGAAACTTTCATTTCATAGAAACAAATTTCAGAATGAAATATAAATATGAACAGCACTAAATGTGTAAGAGTTTATATTCTTATAATAACTTCTCCGACCGCCCACTCCTGCACTGGAATGTAGTTTAATCAAGATAATCCAATTATCCTCCAAAGTGCTGGCTGAATGGTGTGAGAGGAGGGAGAGATGCACAGGATGAGACCCTCAGCTGAGGTAAATCCAAGGATTGAACACATCCTTGCTGATTTACTCCAGACAAAGAGCCAGCCTGCTATTTTTAGCTTTTATGATTTACTGGAAGTTCTTGGCATTTGAGCTCCTTTCCAGTGGAGTGTCGGTTCTCCCGTCTACAGGCAGAGCATGCACAGGGCCACCAGCTCCACTCCCACACAGCCCCAAGCTGCTTCTGCCACTCTTCCACCCACCTGTCCTTCCAGCTCGCTGACAAACCTCTCTAAACTACAATAAGGCGGCTGCCCACACATGTGCTGGCTGATTTGCTTTGCACAGACCAAACACACCACCTCCACAGTCACGGAAGCCTGTTTCAGTGATTAGAAGTGTGAAAGAACAGCAAGGAGCAGGGCTTACACACCAAAGCATCTCTGTTTTGGTGATGGAGATAGAGTGGGCTTTTTTACAGAGATTCTTATTATGTTCCCTGCAATACATCACTTCTTCAGGGACTTCCTTAGTAGAACGTTAATAAACCATAGTTACAATAAAAGTTGCACCTCCTCCCACACAATGTGTGGTATGCTAGCACCAGAGACTTCGCTTCAGAATGCTGAAGTTATGTTGAAGTGATTTTGCTGGAAGTTTCAGCACTCAGAAATGACACTGCTGCATAAAGGGTTTGATTATTTAATTTATTTTCATTTTGTGAACATCCACATGTCCTGCTTCTGACCAGCTTACTATAGTTTTCTACATGTGCTAGAATCGCAGCCAACTTTATAGATGTCTGTCAACCCGGAGTGCCTTTGCTTCAATGTTAGGACTGTTTGTTCCTGGGAAAGTGCTAAATTTATTTTGGCAGTATTGGGATAGGTTGGTCAGCAGTCTTTCAGAAGAACCCTATTGAACATGTGTCTTGACAGGGCAACAGGCTTAACACATTAATAACTGTAACTCTTCAGAGACCCACTAAGCACTTTAAAAGAACTTGGGATTATTCACTAAAAATACCAGCTCTCCAAGAGGAGCTAAAGTCCATGAAATGTAGTGGAAATATCCAAACATCTGAATTATATGGATGTCATAAGAACCTAGAATAAAGAGCAGGCTAAGTGAGAGTTGCAAAGCTGCTATCAGCCTGAATGAGGCATCCAGGTGTTTCTCAAAACAATGATTCACCCATATTTTGCTTTATTTGCCATGTCACATGGTTTTCAACATTTTCAAAATTCAATAATCAAGTGGAAACAGTTGTTATTTAGTATGTTGGTCTGTGCATATAGTTCATTTCAGTTTCAGGTTTACACCTCCATCTGAATGTAATTGTTTTTCACACTCAGGGAAACACTGATTTACAGAATGGTGTATTTGTAATATTATTTTGGTTGTTAACATCACAAACAATGCTGTGGATCCCTGCCTTGGGGTAATGAGTCATCAGAAGTGGCTGCAGGAGTGAAATGATTACTTCGAATAGTGTATTTTTAACTACAGGAGGAAATAACTTTCATTATCATTAGATTGTCAAAGTACTTGAAGGTAACAGCTCCATCAAGCAACCTTTTTCCTAGTTCTTATGTCAGAAAAAATATAATAAAAAACAAACAAAAATAAAACAAACAAACAAAAATAAAATAAAACAAACAAACAAACAACACAACCACCTCTGTTTCCAAAACACTCTTCACAGAAGTGGAAAGTTAGATGGAAGGGCAATACGCAGACACTGTCAAAATAAAATATTGCTGAAGAAAATAACGGGTGAATAAATGGAATAGGAAACAAAAAAATCCCTCAGGATACATTCATTTCAAATGGTGCTTTTTAAAGATCTTTTTGGACCAGAAACACAAATAGCTGCATTTAAATGAATTAAAGTTATTCTAATTCGTGTCCTCTCCCCGCCCGCCCCCCCCCCCCAAAAAAAAAAAAAAAACTAATAAAAAAGGAAATAGAAAGGAAATAGTCTGTAGAGTGTTCTGATAAAACCTTATGCTTCTGGTAATCTAGTAGTTTTATTTATGTGTGTAACCAAGAAGGGAAAGATTTTTATGGTTATTTTTTCTATAAGACCTAGAAACTCATAAACAACGACTATCCTTGTGTTTTCCTCTGCAGCCTGGTATTTCAAACACCAGTGGTTGTGGCCATGTCTAGCCATGAACTCTGTTTGATTTTGAATCAATTTGTGTATTCAGGCAGTCCAGCAAGCAGCAAAAGAGCCCAGCATTAATGTGTCACTGGCTGCACAATAACAAGAGCTGTCTATCCAAGAGCTAACGTATCCAACATATCCTGTTTACCAATGTCTTTATATAAAGAGTATGTTCATGTTGCATTTCATGTTTGTCAATAGAAAAGCAGAATATTCACATATCTGATACACACAAATCAGTCTCTAGTGTTGCATTTGTCATTCTTAAAATCCTTGAAATATTTGGAGCTAGACTACATGCCAGGAGACCTTCTGAACCAGGTAGCTTACAGATCTACTTGTAATACAACTTGACTGAGCTGAACTACAAATTTGTAAACTTTTCAGGATAAATACAAGACAGCATAATGCATTCTTTCTCGATGCAGTTTAGCAGCCTTGCAGTAGATGATGGTTCTTCTAATTTTTATGACTAATTTTTATGTTAGTCCCAAGCCTCTACTTGTGGGCAGCCTTCTCAGAGAAGCTGGAACAAGAGCTGCCAGTAACAGAATAGGCCAAATCCTCTACATTAATTACAGCTTTATTGCTCCATTTAGCAGACACCGTCTGCCAAGATCTGGCCAGAAGTTGGGTGGTCCCAAGCAGGGTTTTCCAAACTAGTGACAAAACAGTTGAATTAGGCTTCCTTCAGCTTCTGGGTGGAAAAATCCCTACTTAATGTAAACTTCAAAACACTTGAACTCCTCTGACCCTTTCTATGAGCACAAGGATGTAGCTATGGGCAAGTCTGAAAAAGCATTGGGTGTTGGTCTCACTGCCTGCACCTACATCTCATCTAAGTTGTTTGATCTAAGAAGAAACCTTACATTTCCAAGACTACTTTATCCATGTTTCCCTCACAAGTGGCTTAAAATGAAACCATGCTTAGGCTGTCTGCAATATACTGGCCCTTGCAATAAACAGTGCTATGACCTTCCTGGACTCTTCTGGTTGCCCAGAGTCCCTGGTGGACCGGTGCAGCAAGACAGGAAGAAGAGTACCAGACAATGTCCCTCCAGTAGGCAGGTACAATGCCGGGGCAGTGTGGCCACCCTGGGGATTCCCACCTTACTCATTGTGGGTTCATCCCCCTGCATTGCATATCACATTGTTCCTGCTACAGTATAAGTCAAATTCATGTAATGCACATATTATTATACATTATGAACATATGGAATAATAGAAATGTGAATATCAGCCTAGATACTACAGAAGAGAATAAGCCTAAACTGCCTCTGGCTTGCTGATGTTCCTCTCAGTCACACCTACTTCCTTGCTCCTAATACATATTTCTGTTAACTTTAACAGGTCCAGCTGAGGTTTGAAAGGACTGCTTATCTGAGTCAGTCACACTTTAATCTCCAAAAACCTTTCCCTGACTTTAATTGTTGTAAAAGGAAAAATTTAATATGGATTAATACTCAGTACTTCTTTATACACATGTTGTTCTCTATAGAATTTTATGTTTCTAATATGCTCTGCAAATTATGTGCAGAAATACTTCTAGACTTTCCAGAATATTTCATTTTCATGGTATTTTTACTTAATCGTACTGTTATAACGAACCAGACCCATTTACAGCCATTGCACAGACCAGTATACACCAAACTTCCCACACAAGCAGAAGGTTTTAAAGCCTTGGATTTGCTGCATGGTTACTGGTGGAATGAATCAATACCTACTAATAACATTTACAGCAGGAGAAATAATATGACTCAAGTGTGTTTTAGCTTCAGCAGACCTAATTGTTTTCACTGTCTCTGAGAACTCCCGCTCAGTATCTCAGGGCGGATGAGGTTTCATTTTTCTGTGAATACCAAACCCAGCAGTCATAGCTCTGCATATGTTATTTATTGAGCACAGTGGCTGTTTTTGCTGTGGTAGAAAATATGTCCTGGAAACTCTATAGGGCAGAAACTGCAGGTGGACAGAGTTTGCCTCTGAGGGTGTTGAGTAGCATCTGCCTACTAGAGAGAGCAAGTAGAACCTTACAAGAGGAAGGCTAATTAAGATCTTATATTTAAATAGATGTATCATGTACTGGATTCTCTTCTTTTTCTCTTTTAAGCTCATCATCTGAGGAACAGAAAATATATTTTGTAAATATATGTTTAACTATCCAAAGGACAAGTAGCAAGACTGCAAAATATTAGCATGAGATGGCTGTTGTATGACTTTCAGTTCTGAGATAACTGCACAGTTAATCCTCCCAGCGCACATTCTTGGTTGACTGGCTCCTGGTCATAATCTTTCAACCCATTTTCCTGTTTTGTCTTTCAACAAGATGAACTACTTCAACTTTGCCAAACAAGCATTCTGTTGATCACTAGACTGTCACTCAGCTGCTCTTTTTCATTATCCTTACAAAATCAAATATTTTACTTTCCTCATCACCCCTTGAGGGACCCATATCAGCTCCTCCCTCTCAGGCAGCAACCTGAGAGCCATGGAAATTTTTGCCTTGAACTTCTGGGCAGCCTTGGTTTGCTCAGGACTTTCCATGCTTTTCCAGCTTGTAGTTTTTTGTTTGCCAGGCTGCCTGTTCCTGAGCAATGCTGGACATCTTCAGGTGACCTTTTCCCTATCCTGGACAATGTGACTTCCACTTTGGTTCTTCTCAGGGCAGCTACATTTCTTTACCTCTAGCTATTAATGCAATGACCAAGTTTTGGTACCTTAGACAAGAGAAATCAATATCTAGCAGAATCATGAGAGTCTTGCTGGCTGTTTTTCATCTTGAGGATTCAATTATGTTGTTTTTCTGCAGTGTTTAAAACATCCTGCAAAATAAAGCTGGTTGACAAGAGTGTATAGTCAGGTTCATTTTTACCTTTAAAAAATACTGTTATTTATTTCAGTCAGTAAATCTGGTCTATACATAGGCTAGACACCTTTTAGAAAAAGAAAATCTGTTGGAACGATAAAGGACTCAGCATTCTGATGCAATGTGAAACACGCAAAGCCATTTATTACAGAAACAAGTCTCCTTATATATGCAACTATATTCTAATCACGTATCCATGCTCCAAGCATGGATTCACTAAATGAGTATCATGGGCTGTCCATGCGCTGGAGTCTCACTGATGATACATCCGATGATTCACGCCACGCCAGGACCCCGCTGATTGAGGAACGCCCCTCTTTCTCACAGCAGATTCTGTTTTCAGCTTCTCGGAGTGGCCTTGAGATTCCTTTGAGCCTGACTAATTCAACAACAAATCTTTATCTATCAAAACCCCTCCACAAAAATCCTTTCTATTTTTTTATTATTTTGATAATCGTGGAGTGATTCATTTACCTATTCACCCAAACTGTATCTCAGCTTCCCCTTCTATTCCCCATGGGCAAATGCGTGACAGAAGAAATAGATCTTGTGCTGGACTACAGTTCAGCTCTGGTGAGACAAATCTCCCCATGGGACAAAGCACTGTTATGTTTCACTCTTCCCCATCTGCATTTGCTTACAGAAAAAAGCTGTAGAGATAGGTGTCACAGCACTTAACACTAAACACAGCATGCAATCTCTTTCCTCACACTTCTTCCCAAGAGGTGGGAGTACAGAGATGACTGGGCCAGGGGAGATGTATATTCATGCATGAAAGTTCATGCATGGTTTGGGTTTTTTTCACAGCACATATTCTGAGATGTGAAATATGTGAAAAATAAAAGACATCGCCTTCTACCTGTCTCCCACAAAAAAATAACAGAATAATAGGTCCAAAAAATATTCCTCACAGAGGTTGCTGTTGTTAATTTCTTTTGGATTGTTATCTTTTTCCTTAGCTTATCCTGCTGCATAGTGGTTGCTCCCACCAGGCTTCTCTTGATGGACTTTTAGTCTATGAGGCTGTGGAAGTGAAAACTGTGTGTTTCCTTTCATCACTTGGACAGAAAATGGCAAATTGCAGTCTTGACTATGTCTGGATGGCTGTTTGCTAGTTTCATTTCATCTGCCAATGATCTGCCAATATTTCATAGCTTTTTCTGTATTGTGCATTCATTGTAACATCATACAACATTTACAGTTCATCTATTTTTGTAATTAAATTATTACACGATTAGCATGTATAAACTGGCTTCTTGCTTATGTTGCAAAATAGTCCACCTAAAAGGATTAATTTCCTCTGTGCCAACTGCTAGGAAATTATGATTTTTTGAAAGATTGGGAAAATATATAATTTTGAATAGAAAAAAAACTTCTTAGTTATAGCCATATTTTGAAACAATTTTCAAAAGTAATAGAATAGACTTGAAATATGAAGCTGATCAGAATAGTGTTGAGATATGCATTTTTTCCTGAGCACAAAAGATGGTTTTGATTTAATGTTTAAGCTTTTGAAAATCGATAACAGTGATTCTGGAAAGACTTGTGCTTCCTTCAAGTATGTCCATTCAACTCAGTGTAATTGGTCTGCTGATTTCAACGATGTGTTGTAGGCAGATTTACTCAGGTGAGATTAATCAGGTCCTGCGTGAGGAGTTTCAAAGTGGGTGATTTCAAAACCATATTACAAAACAATAATGAAGTGGGGGTATTTCAAATGAAACCATGATATGAAGAATAAAATAACTGATTTACTTATTCAATCCACATTGAACAATTACTTTTGCATAATTTTAAAGAGTCAGTAAAAAAACTATAAATCACTTAAATTAGGTCCAGACATAATTAACATAATGAACTTCCAAACTTGAATGAGCATGGTATTTTCCTCATGCTTAAAGCTATACCATAATCTTATCTGCCTTACAATAAATCAAGATGTATACAACAAGGTTTTCTGAAGTGGAGCCACATAGGTGGAAGAAAAATGAAATATTAACCTCAGGGGTTTCCTTTAAACACTAACCTGGAATAGTCTATGCTTTTCCACTAAGCACAGATCTTTGTCAAAACTATTTTCTTCATTGGACAAAATGTGGAATGTACAGTGGAGTTATCTACATCTGAGGCAAGTGCATAAACAACATGTATGGCCAACAAGGAGGACTGGAAATTGCAGAAAGTTTCTCATCTCACACTAAATGTGTATTTCAGACAGAATAAGCTGCACTGTCTGTAGAAGATAACTATATGCCCAGCTCAGATGACTAGACTGTATATATCTATATAAATTGAATGAGATGAACCCTACTGTTTCATTATCACCTCAATTCAAAAAGTAACATTAGGATCCTTTAGATCAGTGTGTCCTTCTAAGTTTTAGCATTTGTTACAGGTCTCTTTAATTTGCATTCTTCACTTATGACTTAGCTTTTGCCTCAAAATGTCCTTTTTTATTTTCTTTCTATTATGATCGAAGTCTAGCTGCATTAGTAACATGAATTCTTGGAAAAACTTTGGAGAACAGTTAACAGAAAAGATATTATAAAGTACTTTTTGTTTTACTGCTATGAATTGACTTTTAAAAATATTTACACAAAAATTCCCAGTTTCTAAAATACTAAAACAAAGGAATATCTTCTGAAGTAACAGAAAACTACTAAACATTCTCTGTATGAATGGATAAATCATATCAGAAATATAGAAAAAAAACCCCATAATCTATTGATTTTATAATGATTTGCTGAATGATCTGTCTCTCTTCTTACTATAACTGGAAACAGATACCTACTTTATTACTACTGCAGCAACAAAATAGTAATTTTTTCAGGCTCTTCTCTATCTAAGGGTTGGTTGGCTTTTCAAGCTGTGCCCAGGCATTAATCCCAGCTTTGAAACATGCCAGTAAGATTCCTTGTCAAAACATCTTGTGGGGATGTACCCATGAGTGCTGAGAGACCTGGTAGATGTTATTGCTAAGCCATTCTCCATCATCTTTGAAAGGTCCTGGAGAACAGGAGAGGTGCCTGAGGACTGGAAGAAAGCCAGTGTCACTCCAGTCTTCAAAAATGACAAGAAGGAGGGTCTAGGAAACAATGGGCCAATTAGCCTCACCTCCATCCCTGGAAAGGTGATGGAACAATTCATTCTGGATGTCATCTTTAAGCACATGGAGGAGAAGATGGTTATCAGAAGTAGTCAACATGTATTCATGAAGGGGAAATCGTGCTTGACCAACTTGATAGCCTTCTATGATGGCATGACTGACTGATTAGATGAGGCAAGAGCAGTGGATGTTGTCTACCTTCACTTCAACAAGCTTTTTGACACTGTCTCTCACAACATCCTCATAGATAAGCTCACTATGGTCCAAAGAAGGATATCACGAATGTAAGCAGACTTCAGAAGAGGAACAAAATTTTTCTACCTGAAAGGGTCATTGACTTATGCACAGTTATACCAACTGTAAGTCTGTTGCAAAGTTCCACCTACTTAACCTTGTTCAGAAAAAATATTTTTGAACTGTTTGGGGATGAACTATGACAGCCTGGCCAGTGCTATTGTTGTGGGCAAATTTATGCCTTGCTTTTTTGCTTGGAGAGGAACATGTGCTGAAAGCAATGACCATGCTCAAGTCCACTCATTAATAGGGGAGCATTTATGAACTGGGGACTTGGGCAGCAGAAATCCAGTGTTCAACACGTTTCAGACGCAGCCTGATGTAAGAAGAGGATGCTCTTTCTAGATGTCTATATGTGTATGAATTCTACACAATCTTATAACAGATACTTCCAGAAATATGGTGAAAGTCTTTAACATACTAAATTCCTGACATAGCTTGAAAATAGCTTGCATGCCAGGCTTTTTTTTTTCCCTAAATGAGACAGAGGCATTTTTTACTGACAAGCTTGTTTGTTGCAGACTTCAAAGAACAAATAATGTGAAACTTGTGGAGAAATCTGATCAACATTTTAATGGAGATGATTTTGCTAGGTTCTTTTGATGCCCACTTCCAAAGGAGAGATTTTTAAAAGTTTGAAGGCTTTCTTGTTAGTTGTAATAATATTGCTATGTTAACACAAAATAAACAGTCCATATTTGTGTCGTAGTACATTGATTCCACTGGACTTTTATGTTATATGAATGATGTAATTTTAATAATAAATGCTATGGTTTATTGTGATTATGCATCTGGATATGTGAACTTCAGAGTTTAACACAGATTTTCAAGCCATTAGGAAGCTGACAATGTCATATATTTACTCAAGGCACTCAGTATAAACATTAGGCATTCAAGAGGACAAGATCAAGGGTCAGTTCCTGAGATATTACTGATATGGGTGGGAAGCTTCCTGTACTCACCATAACCACAAAATCTCTTGCTTATGGGAGTCAAAGAACATTTTGTGTCCTAACCAAGAATGTCAACTGCACTGAAAATCACTCACTGAAAATATAAGAAAATACAGTTTTTTATCCCATATATAATTATTTTTCATTTTGATCCTATCTTCACGGTAGCTTTACCTTCTCTTGTTTCTTCTCATTTTGTCAATATGAGCAAGAAACACTTCTATAATGAAGACATTACTATTTAACATATATTTTTGAACCTATATTTTCTTTGTATTTCTGTATTTTTACTTTATTACATCTTTTAATTTCCATTGTGAGGTATAAAAATCTTGACATATTATTTATCACTCTTTCCATTACTTTCTTAACTCGCTGATATAGTTTTGTTGCTGATGAGTTCCTTTTTCTCTTCTATGAGACTTCTAGTTTCTAGTATGCTTATGATGTTCATTCATCCAGATTAACATCCCGGTCAATGAATTAATTCTATTGTACAGGTCTCATAAATTTAATAGTAACAAACAGTAGCTGAAGCTACTATTCTATTTGAATTGCCTCTAGGTGTGTTAGCTAATGTCTAGTAGATGTCCCAAAGGAGTGCTTTCTTAAGGTCCTGACACCCTCTTCCTGCTAAAGGAATCCATGCTTAGGTTAACAACTCTAACTTTCTTTGATTTTGGACCAAACCCAAACCACTTGCAATGCACTCAGTGTCATTATCCCTCTGAGGTTCTCCTTGTTACTCCAAGACTGGAATTTTTATTTCCTAATAATTTCAGGATTAAACACAAAACTGCTACACTTACTAAAGAATAAAAATTGTCAAATTCTACACGTGTAAAAGGACCTTCTTTGCAGCACATACAGACATTTAGGAAAACAGGGAGATCAGTGCACAGCAACTGAGCAATACAAATTCAGGGCAAACACATCTGAAATTCTGTATTCAGGTCTTGGTTTCACAATGCTTTTGACTGCAATGATGTTGCACAAGCATAATGTAAGGCGGAACATAGCCTTCTGCAAAGAACAGTCAAGAGCCAAGAAATGCCTTCTGGTCCATGCATAAAACCAGTTTTTGTTAGCCTCCAAGATCATCAAAGGCATAGTGTGAAGAACCTCATAATTGTTTTATTATACTGCTTTTAAGGGTGGGTTTCACTACAATCATTTTAGAAAACTTTCTGACAACATATCTAAAGAGATCTTTACTGCAATACTTCTGATTATGAAATTATTCTAGGAATTCAGGAAGTAAATCAGGATGTCCTTCTCCACAGTACAGCAGAAACCAGATAAAGTCAGTTCAACTCCCTAGAAATTGATGTTACAGCAGCCAAAAATTTGGCCCAGTGTGTTATAATGCCTGGAAAGGACACACAAATTTTCCAGTTTTCCACATTAAGGATGAATCATTTTTCTTTGGTTTAGCACTGCTGCTAAAACAAAGAATAGAAAAGGTGTATGCCAGAGGCAAGAGGGAGAAGGAGGATTTGAATCATTTTGAATTGTTGAAGAGCTCAGTTTAATAGGAAAAAAATATATTTCAACAATCTGCAAATGAATGAGCCATAGAGGAAGGAAAGCCATACTTTTTGTATTAAATCAGTCCATTCATTTAACAGTTGGATGTGTTGATAGCTGAATTACCATCTGCCATATAACCAGATGTTTTCCGTCCATGTTTTAATGAATCTTATTTTTCTAATCAACTTTGTAAAGAGTAAAAATCTGGTTTTAAGAAACGCTGCATTTTCCTTACACTGCATTAATTTGGCCTGTCAAAATTACAGATTATCTCATAAAATTAAAGTGTTTATGTCATTGTGCTTCCTTTTATGGTGTGAAATGCACCCTTGCTAAAGGAAGGATTCTTTCTGATACTTTTGAAAATGAAGTAACAACACTGCAGGATTTCCCAAAGTAAGGCTGTGGAAATCTATCCGCAATTTGAGTAAGAGTATGCAGATACTGAAATAATTACCTCCTACTATTATCCATGGGCTCTCAAGTAATTACCTGTTTCCATTAGCATTTTATTTGATTCACTAATCACCTTCAGAAATGCTGGTTGGATGTCCACTACCTGAAAGGATTACATTCAAATTAACCAACAAATATTTCTCTACAGCTGTCAGCACGAAATTATAACATAATATGATGTATATCAGTAATAGACCAGTAAAAGCCTCTATGCAAGTCCTTTAATTTTTGTATGTTCAATGTCAGAAAAAGTGGCATGGATTTACAAGAAGGGGAAAAAGAGAGCGACGTCTGTTCTCACGTCGATGCTCATCATGCAAGCAGCTTACTGTGGAGGAATATCTGTGTCATTCAGGTCTGGTTCATAATACAAAGGGTCATATGAGTACACTTGAAGAGAGTTTATTGAAGGATTGACCTCTGAAATGTAGATTGTTTCTTTGCTATTATATACGATATGTACTATACTACAGACTACAATACTACTCTTTAATGGATATGAAGAATCTGAATCTGTTATTTTGGCAAAACACTTTGTTTAATTGATGTTTAATATGTGTATGTATAGGTGTATACTGCCCTTGTTAACAAGCAATAGAAATTGTCTCTTTTTTAATGTTTCAAATAAAAGATTCCATTCGATATTTTTAACAGGGAAATATTTTCCACAAACAGTTCAAAGTAGTTCATCTGCTTTTTTTATCTTGTTATGGTTATATATCTACTTGCACTTATGCCCCCTTGCCTGTGAATGATATCTTCTAATGTTTAGCCTCAGGCATATATATATCTATAGTCATTTATACATAGTTGAAGTACCAGCCCCCCAGAGGGATTCCAGTACCTTGTTATTCTGCAGAATCTTCTTAGTGTGGGCATCTCCCAGACCTTCCTTTTGGGAAGTGAGGTCCATCAGCAAAATCTGTGCAAATTTCCTCTACAAAAAAGGAAAGGTGATTTTAAGTAGAAAACATATTGGCAAAACTAATTTGAGTTTGGTGACAGTTATCTGCCATACTGTCACAACAGCACAGAGGACAAACACAAATATCTAAAACGTAAGAACATTCTTTAGAATGTTCTTGAAAGTACTTTTTTTTTCTCTCTCTCTTTTTTCCTCCAAACTACACAAAAGAGACTTAAAGCTAAGAAAAACAATTTGAGCAAGTTATGTGGTGCAGAAGACTTCTCAATGAAGGGAAGAATGTAAGTCATTCACTGAACAAGGCTGCCTCCTGATTTAGATCATGGATTTGAATTCGGAGCTACTGTCTCCTTTTCAGATGAATGCTTTTACCTCTACACTATAGAGCCCAGTAGAATGGGCTTCTGCTCCCCCCTTAAGTAGTTCAGTACTAATTCAGTTTTAATCAGAATAGAAAAAGTGTTTACACATCAATGGTTATGTCATCATTTGGAGAAGGAGATACAAATACTACCATAAGATTCACTTGTAAACAAAAGTTTATGCCCACAGGAAGCATCAAATAGAAGACTGAGAGCCTGAGTCACTAACTGTCACCAAGGTAGTGAATTAAATAACATACTGCCGAAGTCTGAGATCCCAGTTGAAGCCCACTGAATGAATTAGAGAGAGCATTAACAGGATTCTAAAAGGTCTCTTTCTCCTGGGTGAATATCATAAATTTACAATCTAAGGGAAACATAATGTGTTCCTTGATCTTGTGAACCCCAGCCTTGTAAATCTAACTATTTAAAAGCAGTTTAAGCCTTGAAAGTTAAACAAAACTTATCATTTGCTAAAAAAATAAAATAAAATAAAATAAAATAAAATAAAATAAAGTGTTTTCAGTTGGAATTAACTGTTTGACTTCCTAAAGATGTGTGACCATTTCCTTTTGACTTCCCACTCTCAGGTCTGTTTTATTTTTCAGTTCAGCCCTCAAAATGAACCAATATTCACAAAGCTCATCGACCAATGTTTTTTCCAGAAACAACATACTTGTGCAGAATATTTGGAGCAAGGTGCCAAAACAGGCTTTTAGATGAGCTAGCTGCCTGCATCTGTTTATTCTCATGTATTTCTATGCTCAGCTACACAGGTTTCCCATCAATTTACAGGAGAGAGCTTAGTATTTTCTTGAGCCATAATGTCCTTGCCAAGATCCATCCCAGCTTTGCTGATAACTTGTCCCACTGGCCCTTTTATTAGCACCAGTGGCCCTTCTTCATCTAGCATCAGCCATCTAAAATATACACATCTAGGTTACACTTTAGTCACTGGAGAGCAACTCACAACTCTGTAGTGAGATTGACACTGGTGAATCTTGTTCCCTGGTACTACTACACTCATGTCTTGCAGTTGTCCAAATTGGTCACTGGTAGTCTTTCCCTCATTGTCTGTAGAGGTAACCAGGTAAGTGGCTAAGGCTTGACACTTAACTTTTAAACAAACAAATTTAAGTAACAGTGCTTTGGCAATCTTGGCTGTATAAACAGGATCCTCACTCTGCAAGGGGAGTATTAACATGCTCTTTTTCTTCTTTTACCTGAAAGACAACTCACAAAAGTTGACCCCTAAGCAATGCTTCAGCTCTCAGGTACCTCGATGGCCTCACTACATTATGTTTATGTGCCTGTAAAGCTAGATCTTCCTTGCTGATAAACATGATTAAATTAACTCATGGAAACATGTCCTTTCTGCTCAAATTGTTTTTTCTCCCAAGTATGCAAAAGCAGGTATGTGAATCATACATTGAATCTAAAAGTACAGGTGCTGATTGCTGAAACTATTACATATGCTGTGAAACATAAGATGTTTTTGTGGCAGATGACAAGTTTTAAGGATTGGATTAGATCACTCTGGAACTCTCCTGGTTCCATTAAATCAACAGCATTGTTGTCTAAAGATGATGCGAAAGTTCTGTTGAAAAGCAGCATAACCTAAAGATAGTGCAACACATTAATATAGGTTAGTTATATGTTAGCTGTTTTTCAGGGCTTCTTGAGAGTATATAAAATGGTTATGCCAGCTCCCTGCCTTACTTCAAAGTAATATGCAGTATCTATAATGATTATGAAGAATCTGTTTTTTTCTCATTTTTCTCATTGACATATAGATTGCAATATTTTCATTTCATTGGCTGTAACTTGCTCAGACTTGGACATATACCATATCATCATGCCCATTCTTGATCATATAGGACATTCCAAAGAAAACATTCAGCAAAACCAACATTAAATTTTGGATATGACCATGTTGCTGTTATCCCTTCCTCCTGTAGCAGCATTTTTCCATCTCTGTTTTGATTCCTTTGTCCTCTTTTTGTCTTTTCTCTGCACCTTCCAAGACATCTAGGGAAAACTCATCTCACCATGGTTTTGAAAAGTGATAATGCTATTTGAGATAGTTGATTTCAGGGAAAGGTTTCCAGGGCCCACAGCTAGGTAACAGGTTTATATTCATTGCAGAGAAAAAAATATCAGAACATAACCAGGTGTTTTCCAGAGGCGAAAGAACAAAGTCTGGGTCTAATAATGGCAATTACATTGTGTGCTATGCTTTTGGTCTTCTAGAGCAGGAAATACCCTTTAGACAAAGAAGCTGCCATTTCCAGACCTTTCACATTTTTCTCTTTCTCTGTTTTGTATTGCTGTTGCTGCTTTGGTCATTACCATTTTGTGTGATCTTAGAAGAGGTTTTATGAAGAATCTCTCAAATATAAAATCGAATGGCAGAAGCTCTACTTTCAGCAGACAGGGGTGCCCTGTACTTAAACTGTTCGCATTATGAACCCTGTTTGTACTGTTCAGAAACTGGGAGATAATCTAACCTTATCCTACTTATGCAGCAGCCTCAAAATAAACTGTAGGTAATACTTGTTTATGCCAGCAAAGCAAAATTTCTGATATTTTGGTCCTTGTGTGTTCTTCAGGCATGAACTCAAGTAATGGTGTCAAAAAGTATAATCTTCTTCTTCATATATGGTAGTAAGGATATTAACAAAGGAGAAGAAGGGCAATTGGGTGATTACACTGAACAGTAGTCTTTCACACAAAAAGGACTCCCAGGGATAGTGTAGGTAGTGTTGAAATTAAATTGTGTTACAGCAAGTCTTCAGGCAAAAGAAAACTTACTTTGCTAAAGGTTCATTTTTACCCCAGCCCAAATTTCTGCTCAGCACAAGCCTGTTTTAAAGGATAACTCCTTCAACTTTAACCATTTTATTTAGATGAGAACATGCTCATAATTATGTGGCCCATTTTCTCCATATGTTGTCACAAAGTTTAGCTAATTTTATTGATGTATATGCTAGTTCCCAGGGATTACAAAAGCACCAGAAAAAGGTTTCTAACAAAGCAAAAAGCAGAGCTATTCCTCTTGTATCAGAATAAAACTTCTTGACAGAATGTCAGTAAGCAAGTAAGAGTATTGTTTACTACTATGTAAATAATAAGATATTTGATAGGAAGAATAACATATTTTAGGCCCTTCTCAAAGAGCAACACTGTTCTGTGTAACCCGTTTTTCAAGTCAAGCCTGACCCTGTCATGTTCCCTCTGAGCTGAGGTAGAGTCAAAGTTGTATCAGTTTCAACACATTGTTATAGTATTCACATAATTAAGTACATTTCATTTCAATGAAAATAATCTCGTTACAAATACAGTAGTTTGCAAGCAGAAAAAAATATTCATTTAGGAATTCCTTTCATATTTCACATGTCAATCTAGCAGCTTTGTCTTATTAGCAGGTTCTTCTAATGTAGTAATTAATTATTCCTGGATACCTCATTCCTCTTGTGGTGTATCTTTACACAGTCAAGTTGGAAGTCCCACATTTAGACGTCCTGTCATTTAGAAAACACAAGTATCTTTTGTTACGTAGATTTGGCAAGATGCTAAGAATTATCCTTTCCAGTCACAAAAAAATCTATGAATGAATGGCATCTTCCCAAGGTTGCCTTGTCCTCCCTTCCCCACTTCCAAATTTATGCTCCATGAGGTCCCACGCAGGGTACAAAAGCGAGATATTTCTTATGTCATCTGTGGGAGATGGCCATTCACATTACTTTGGTTCCCCAGTGCCTGGCCTGCAGCATGGTGGAGAACCTGTGACCTTGTTCTAACAAACCAGTGTGGAAATGGGACAGTGTCCTTTCTACCCTTATATCTATTATAGAATGGGAGTTTTCAATATAGTCTCCCCTCTAAAATTTCTCAGCTATACTTTCGATTGAAAAATGGTAGAGATATATTACCCCACGCTGTATACTGCTATAGATCACAGAAATCAAAGAGTTTGTCATTCTGTCCTACACAGCACAAGGGGGACTTTTGAGGCTGCAGAACTTTGAGATTAAATGGACAAATGAGACTGATTTATCCTTCTATGGATGCAAAGGAGTTAACACAGAAATGGGAAGTAGAGTTCGAAGCTTTCCGAATAGCTTGACCCAGATTGGTTTCTACTCCTGAACATCTGCTGCTGTTTAAATAGAACCCCACACCAAATCTAAATGAGAAAAAACAAAGACAGAAAAGAATCTCTTCATGCAGTCCTCCTGGATTTTTATCAGTATTCATTATATACATAAATCGCATTAATATGTATCAGTCAAGCAAAAATCTAGGATCTCATTCTCTAGTTTCTGATGGAAATCTTGAGCCCTTTAATTTAAATGGATGCTGATAGTTCATTTCCTTTGTATCAAGTTTTTCTATACTTCACTATATTTGACAGTCCAAAGTGAAGTGAATTATTAGTTGCAAATAATATTCCATCACGGGTAATACAGACTAATAATACTGGAAACAGCTTTCTGCAAAAGCAAGTAGAGATTAGTTCTAGATAGTACTAGCCAGATTGTTTGATGTGATCTGTTGATTTTTGTGTAATTCAGTAAATATTCAAGGCACTAAGACCCAACTGATAGAACATTTGAAAAAAACTGAAGCAAAACTTTAATGGAAATTTATATATATATATCTCCATATATGGCTCTCAAAACACACATTTGTCCTGTTAGTCATCTGAAAAACAGTAATCACCTCACTTCTTATCAGAAAGGTTTCTTGATTCTCATTCTTTTCAGAACAGCAGCTATGCCAGAAAAGTTGACCATGTCTGTCCCACTTTCATATTTAAGTCCACCGGTTGCATTAAATGCATCAGCACATTCCTTGGAAACTATGACTTTCACTCAAAAACATGGCTGGAGTTTGTGATTTGCAACAGAGGAAGAAATAACAGATGAACGCATCATGAAGACCAGAATTCACTACAATTTGCTGCAGCAATGAAGTAGAACAGCAGTAGATAGCTCTCGGGAACAAGTCCTGCAGAAAAAAAATGCAATTATTGTAATTTGTATGAATTCTGATATCATTTCAATGAACAGCAGTTGGTGGGCCAAAAGTTCTGATAAAATGCTAGGAAAGGCCTGACTTTATTTCCAGTAAAGTTCACTGTATTGTATTTGTAATCATACATAGAATGGTGTGATGAATTTTGAGACAGACTGTGAGATACAAATTTCAGCCTTGTATCAGACGTGCTGAACATCATATTCAGTGGTGCCAGTTGTAAGAGTCACTTCATGAAAGCACATTCAAATAGCCTGAATGCAACACAATTCTTTTGTGCAATGCTGACTGTTGGCACCAATAACTGTTGAGGGTCCAGACAGGATGTGTGCAATTACCCTACCTACGATGGAGGTAACCGATAGCCTTACAAGTAATAATAATGGAGATTCTTGAGTTTTCTAGCTCTGAGTGAGCTAGGAGGTACTGGTAGCTGTTTTCTAATTAAGGGAGATGTCTGGGTGATGCAAGAACAGTTTTGGCAAAGTGACACTTTGTGGTAAATACTTAGTGAAGTAAGTCCAGATTCAACCAAAGGATAGCAGCATCCACCATACTGACAGCCCCCAGCACAATATAGGTTAATTCCCTTCCCTTTTTGTGGTTTTCCTAAGTGTATAGTCTATGTAGATTACAGGTTTTTTAGAAAAAGCTTGACTTGATATTTATTTATAAATACTGCAGGTGCCACTAAACAGAGCCAGTGGCACTGATAAGGATGACAATGACATATTGTGCTTGGGGATGGACATGTAAAACACGTGGCCCACTGGCAGAATGATACCCAGAAGTCTCAAAAGTTCATTAAATTGTTTCAGGCAATCTCCAGAGGGCACATTGTTTTGTAACCTAGATAACACAATTTCTGTAGTTTCCCAGAGCCTGCAATAATTGTAAAATATATGCTTATTACTTTGCTCTACTGGTCTACAATTGCCAGAAAGAAGACTGTCAACTTATGTTAATTTTTATGGTGTTTTCATGACATAATGAAAGCCCTCTTCCACTTAACATTAAAAATAAAGACAAACAAGTTTTGTTCTCAGTGATTCTAAACTGTAGGTGAGAGATTTTCCGATCAGTTTACTTAGATATCTAAAATTAATAAAGAAGGGCAAGCAATTGTGGCATGTAATAATCTGATTTTTAAAAAGAAAAAAATTGCATTCCTTGTGGCATAAGTTAAGAAAGCATCATTTTCAAAGCAATAGAATGTAACCTCTGTTTGATCCTCAGATAATATCTAAAGTGCATTTTATTGACCTTATCTTACACAACATCTTATTAACCTATAACCTATATCATAGGAAATATCACTCATTAACCCAGTAGAAACCATATATGAAAGAAAAAGCAGTATTATTGCTAGCATAATTTGCTAAGGAGAAAAGCCTAGGGTTTTTTTGGTGTGTGCAAGAATACAGTACCACTTCCTGGACAATATCAATTGACTAATACTTAGTTTAGAACAACCAGTTCTTTGCATTCTTTATTTGGTAACGTATGAAAAGTTAATCCCTCAAAGAGACATTTCTAACAACTGAATTATAAATTAATTCTATTTAAATATAATTTTGACTTCAAGGGGCTTTACTATAATTGCTCATTTCAATTCACAATTACGTCATCCTTAACTTTCTTCCCAATTTCTACATCAAAGCAGTAGAAAAATGCACATGCATTCTACTTTCATAAAATTCAGGGAAAGAGGCCTTTGTATTTACTAATATATGGAAAATGCAGTAGCTTTTCAAGGCAGTCAGTCAACACAATTATTTTTTATCCAGCTGAAATAAAAACATCACATCTGGAATGGCATTTTTCTGTCATTATGGCAACAGTTCTTCCTACTTGAATCAAGATATTTAATCAAAGTGGCTAAAGTGGAAGTAAGTTGACCAAAACTTACAGGTACTATGACCAATAGAAACAAGCATGTACCTTGGCGATATCCTACATCTTATGTGCATTTCTGTGTTGCTGGTAAAGAGAGACAACAATGGACGAGTTAGACGTGAAAAATTATGGATATTAAATCCAATTTAAAAAATATTTTCATGGCCAATAATATATAGAAAAAGTAGCTAGAAACTTTTCAATTAATCAGCTAGAACATTATGTGGTTTAGCCCAACTACATTTCATCTCTAATAGAAAAAGTACTTTCTAGAAGGAAGGGATGTTTACATTATATTGTTTTGTAATTCAAGATAGACTAAAAGAGGAAAGGAAGTAGAATTTGGAAAACATGCTTTGTCTTTGACAGGAGACATAGTGATTCCAATAGACACTTGAAAGAGAGCTCCATGAGGAGAATACACTCTGTTATTTTCATCTAGTCTTTAGTTTCCAAGAAAAAACCCTTTCCAATGTACCAGAGACTAATTAGTCAAGACACTCTTGTTTCTTTAACTGAAAATAAAGTTTGGGGTTTTTTTTTAATAAATTCTAACTTTTAGTAAGATTTTTTTCTAATTGAAAATTGTGACTTGAAAATGAAGGATAAACACAAGGAAAGACAGCAGCATTTGCATGTGTCCTGAAATCAAGCCTGGATGAGTTGGTAAGCTTAAGCTCCTTCACAGATCATTGAGTTTGATGACAAAAATCTCTGTATAAAGCTTTATGACCTGCAAAATAAGTAGTCCAGACACTACAGAAGCTGTTCTGTCTGTCAAGGATAAGCAGATGTGCAGAGTAGAGTTTAAAAACAAAGCAAAAGAGCTTTCCTGCTCTAGCCAGCCAAAGTTAATGCGTAGTGTGACTCGAGTAGTCCTTCATGCTGACAAAGCCTTGCAGATGTAATGATTTCTTTACGATTCCCCCTCCTCCTCTACAGCTGCACAGAATGGAACCAGCCAGAGGCAATCCATTCTTTACGTTTTTATTTCCATCTTTTTTTTTTGCCTAATTTGTTTTAAAATTAGAAGTGAGAAAGAATCGTGTCTATGTAAGACAGAAAGCAATATAGTTGCTACAATATATTTACAATAGAAACTTCTTTCCAGAGACAAGGGAATAGATTCTTTTATTTCAGAAAGAAACTATGTGCATTAAGCAAAACATTTTAATTACTCAAGCTGAAACAATAACTTCTGTCATGACCTCAATGGAAGCATTACTGCCTAATACTGGAAAAAGTGTTCTAACCATTTTGACATCTCACAATAGCACCCAGTGCATTCTGGACTCCCACTGGAGTCTGTCTCAAATCACAGCACACAGGGGATGCAGCAAGGAATATGCAAAATGTGGAACACAGACAAATAAAGCTCAGTAGCTTCCCTCAAAGGAGTAAGAATTTATCACGTGTTACCCTTCACTTGCAGTACTAAAGATTCCACTAAAAAAATCCACTGTCTTTCCTAACAGTGTTGCATAGATATTAAGTAATTGAGAAATATGTTCTTTAAAAATGAAGTTGAACAAAGATGTTGTGGTTTTAAATGTGTTCTGAACTATCCTATACATCAAAACAGTATTTTGTGCATAAATCTGGACTTTTCTAGAAGCATAAAAAGAAAAGAGACCTTAAGTTTGGGATTTTTTTATTATTTTGGAAATTCAGAATAGTTTTCTCATAGATGTTAGCCATGGAAGGAAATTCTAACAGAAATGCTTTTTGTCTGACTTAGGCAGAGTTATTAATATGACCCACAGTACATTGCTACAGATGTAAAAGCTATCAAATGGTCTGGGAAAGTTTTTCTTTAAATATGGCTTCACAGATGTTCAATCATTTGGCATTTCCAAGCAGAATAAATGTGATGCCTATAGCATATATTCCCATTGGCCCTCTGTGACCCAGGTTAGCTTTTCCCTTAAAGAAAACATAAAGCATTGATGCACTATTCCTTTCCTTTGCTATGAAATTTAATAAAATAATAACCAAAAAATTGCTACTTCATAACCAACAGTGACATTTTAGGTCTCAAGCACTGTAAGGTCACAGCTGAAAACCGGTTACAGATTTTTTTTTCTGATTTTGTTTCTCTAATAAACTACAAATTGAGAAGACTTAGTAATTCACAGGGATAGCACATCTCCATGTCTAAAGAAAACTATTAAATTTAAAAATAAAATCACCAAAACCAAACAACAAAACCAAAACCATTTTATTTTACAATAATTACCATGATTCTGAGATCACTCTTGGGTGTGATCTTCAAATAGTTAATCCTTGTCAAACATTAATCCAGTGGTATCTGAGATACAATGTGTTGTTTGGGTATTTTTTTTCATATTTGCACTACGAAAGAAGCATGACTCCTATGAAGTTTTTCAGTGGTAGCTGGCAATATATGACAAGAGAATTTATCTACACATAGTGTCATGCAAGGATAGTTATTCTGTAACAGCTCTTCATTAATAGCCCTACAACTTTTTACATAAGATAGGTACCTCTTACTTTGTTTAGTTGTGTCTGTGTTTCACTATGAGAAGGGTGAGCAGCGACACTTGAGATTACTCTGTACCTTCATATGAATTGACTTCTGTTTGTAGATAACTACCATCACTGCAAGGCAAATTATAAATCAAGGGCCTAGTTTGGAACCTCAGATGTTGATTTTGGATAAGATTGTTCACTATCCTGTCAAAAATCCAGAGGAATCAGTAAGAAATCTATTTTTTAGAAAGAAAAATGTATTTAATTATTTCTTCTTTGCTGCAAAGTAGACGTGACTGTGTTTTAAGCTTGGAAGCATAGCTGGCTGAGTAACAGAGCAACTTGAAAACCCAAGAGAGCAGAGAAATGCTACTGTGTGGATGAAGTAACTCACATGCTTTCCTTTGGAAATGTAGGTGATAAATTCTGCTCATTCTAACCCAGTTTTATTAATTCTGCAGGTAGAACTCTGTTGTTTATTACAGAATTGCATTGGTGGCATGTAGGCCATATGGTGCATTGAAGGAAATATGTTTTATGACATGAAGGGATACCAGGTGTTTAGTTTTATTGCATCATTTTGTTCACTTACAACTGCATATAAAAAAATAAAACAAAAACAAACAAAAAAAAAGAACAAACAAAAAAACTCTCTTCTTTTTTACAACTTTTTTTTTAATAAAAATACGCAAAACATCTGAAAGAATCCTAGAGTGTGTTCTGACTTAGCTTCCTCATTTTCACAGCTATAAACAGAGGTTAAAATCTAGTCTTATCATTCCTCCATGAAGAAAATACATCAAATTTATGTCAAGTCAATGACACAGTATAAAGTAGACTGATTTTTCCTCAATACATTTGCTGCCTTTCACAGAAAATCTGTGCCCTGAAAAGCAGTGTGAAAGTCCTAGGCTGAGTAGAATGTTCACATTGAATCTGATGGATTGAAGATCCTAGAATCCTAAATCTAAGTCAGAATTTGACCTGTAAAGAAACGTAAGGTTAGTAAACAAGACTTTTAGGTCATGTAAATCTGCATCATTTGGATAAGAATGGTCTTGCTTAACAGTATCTGGACATCTAGTTCACAAATGAAAAATCAATAAAATGACATAAAACAAATCTGCAACTCAAATTACTTTAAATAAACAGAAAATAAACCCACCACACTTTTCTTAATCTTTTTCCTTTAAGGAATACACTGTTTTTTATCCATCCTACTACTCCTTTCTGTATATCTTTTATCTTTCTTAAGAAAAATTACACATCACTTGTCTTGTCAAAGTCTGCCCTTCCTAACAGCCACATACATTTTCCAGTTAAAATCAATAACAGAAAATCAAGAATGCACAATAAGGCATTTCCTTATTCTGGAGAGTGAATATGAATATGTAGTTAGACACTTATCATTAACAGCAGATAGAAATAAGTATGTGAGGAATTTCACCTGTTGTTTCTTTCTATTGATTCTATTTGGGGTTTATATAGCAAGTTCTGGGATGCTTAGGTACAGAATTCCAGTAAAGGAAAATCGACGTAATTAATTTGTTTGAAAGACATTAACTGAGCTGATTACTCACCTATGCAATCATATTTTCTTCCCCATGTGACATGACAGCCCCACCCTACAACTTCAGCTTTGTTCCCTTGATTGCAACCTATATTTAATTCTGTCTTGTCTGAACTTAGAAAGCACTTTCTTTAGGTCATTGTTTATACCATGCTGTACAATGAGGCTTCACTGTAGCTCTCAAATAAAACTGAAAAGTAATAAGAGAATGTTAACATTATTATGATAAACAGCTTTGACATTCTCTCCTGCACTGCTTTCTGAGAAGTGATAGAAGCATTAGATTTTTCATCACCTTTTAAAAGTTCCGTTACCCTCCAAACTAAGTAAAAGGTGACTTACTCTCTCTGCTTCCCTCTACTGTCATTTCTAGTGGCTTTCCAAAGCAGAATTCAACAACAGTTTCACAGTGTAATGGCTTATTTTGTATCCAGTGCCATTGAGACACCTCCACAGAAGCATACAGTTCTAGTGAAATTTGTAGGGAGGTTCTGCCTCCTCTCTACTCTGTCCCGATGAGGCCGCATCTGGAGTACTGTGTCCAATTCTGGGCTCCCCAGTTTGAGAAGGACAAGGAATTACTGGAGGGAGTCCAGGGCAGGCTACAAAGATGATTAGAGATCTGGAGCATCTTTCTTAGGAGGAGAGATTGAGAGATCTGGATTTGTTAAGCCTGGAGAAGAGAAGGCTGAGAGGAGATCTTATTTGTGCTTATAAATATCTCAAGGGTCAGTGGTCAAGAGGATGGGACCAGACATGAGGAGAAGCTTCTTCAGTTTGAGGGTGACAGAGCACTGGAACAGGCTGTCCAGAGAGGCTGTGAATTCTCAATCTCTAGAGACATTCAAGACCCACCTGGAGACATTCCTGTGAGAACTGCTTTAGGTGAACCTGCTTTAACAGGTGGATTGGACTAGATGACCTCTAGAGATCCCTCCCAACCTCAACCATTCCGTGATTCTGTGAAAGTTACTGGGGACACTCCAAAGCCCAGGCAATATTACAAAAGACAAATGTTCAAGTAGTGTTCATCTGGGTTTGAAGCAGGAACTTGAAGTGTGATATCTCACAATCTGAGCGATTGTCCTAAATTATAGTCTCTGGGCTATTCTGGAGGCAATCCAAATTTCAGTCTTGGAGGAGGTGATGAGGAGGGAGGAAATAGTTTTCTTTTTTCACAGCATTGAAAGGTCTTGGATATTGCAGTGTAATAAGGAAAGAAATAATCACTTCTCTGAATCCTAATAATATTAGTGTTAATTATGTGGGAAGTTGTATGAACCCTATGATGAGGATAAAAAAATAATTTTCAGGAACTACCTGCTCAGTGCCTTAATTTGACTCAGGTACTGAATAGAGTAGAAGCCCTATGGAGGGAAGTAAAACATAGGACGACCAGACATCTGTTCTTTGCATATGTCTCAGTCTTCATAGGAGAAATAACCCTCCTTTTCCTGTACATATTAGAGTCACTTTCTAGGCAATAAAAGAACGTGAAGTATCATCCTAGGTTGTGGAAGATATTTATTCCAGCTTGTTTGCTCTGCTTCCCTCTGATTTATATCCATTCCCTTGGTGATACCCCGTCCTCCATATCTGTCACTCTTCACAGTCTTCTAACACTCATCTCTGTCTTCTCCAGCCTCTCTTCTCTTCCCAAATGCTGTGGTCACCTTTGGAGGCAATTATATCCCCAAGGAAATAAGCTAGCAAGTTTTAGGCCTTCAGTCCTGAAAGTATGTAAACTGTGATTTTTAATAGTCTGATGACTTGGTCATTTCTAAGCAATTTTCAAGACATGGCAGAAAGCAAATTTCTGAAATTAGATTGGTTATGTTCTTCCTCCCTCCCAGACAGATTCCAAGTCCCTATCTGATCACACATTAAGGTGGTAGAGTTTCACAAATAAGCACCTCTAAGGTTATCTTTAGATGGGCAAGACAATGTTCTTTCAGACAGAGCAGAGCCGATTTAGGCAGGAACGATAAAAATATTCAATCTGAATTCAAGGTTTCTACCACAGAAAGAGTATTTTTCAGAGTTTTAAGAATTACAAAACCTTTCCTCATAGTAGCAAGTTTTGGATAATGTTAAATGCCAGTGCAGTTAATAGGTACAGATACATCTTAAATCAAAGCTAAATGTGAACACAATGTATTCTCTTTAGTGGGATAAGTTCAGCTAGTAAATTTAGCAGAACCATTCAGATATGCAAGATTAAATCAAAACATGTTCAGGACCTCCATAAAAGTAATCAGGACGAAAGAGTCTAAAAACAGAGTCACTGATCTGCCTTTGCCATAGATCTGGGAGGATATCTTCAGAAACACAACTCAGAGAAACTAAATTCAAAAGAAGGCAGAACACCACAGTGTTCAGACAAAGGTGATCTGTGCTGTTACCCTTGTGAAGAAAATAGCACATGAGACGCTGAATGCAGGACAAAGGAGGATGGTATAAAATTTTTTATAGCCACTAGAAAGTAGTAGAAAATATTTATCCCTAAAAAATGTCATTACAATATGACTTCAAGTTGGGAAATTAGTTTTGCTAAATTATTAATTTTGATTAAATAATTTCAGCTGTCTGCACAGTGCACCTGTTACTTGTCAGGCCAGGGGTTATTACCATGGGTTGCTCTTTACCCATTCAGTTATGCTATACTACACAAAGATAAAAGGTATGTAATCAAATGATTCATCTTGACCTAGAGTAAAGCAAAGGCATATATTCTTCTTTGCAGTAGAAAATGATTAATAATAAGCAGTCAGAACCACATTGGAGAAAAACACATGTTAAAGCAATATTACATCCAAACTTTGGAATCGTACTGTCAGCTGATATAAATTAGCACCTTTTATTCAGCTAAACAGGGTTGCGTTCGTAGGTACCTGATAAAAGTTTCAAATTATGACATATATGAATACTGGGGAGAAAAGTGAAAAAAAAAATAAACTCAAAGTTCACAAAAAGGGAAAAAAATACATGTTTCTGCTCTGTTAAGTTTCCTTTTACTTATCACTAGAAGAAAAATGTAAGCTGTAATATGAATAGAATTATACACAATATATCTTGGCATCAGAAAAACAAATGTTTAATTGACAGGCAGGTAAATACTGAAGGCAAAACTTTATGCAAAATGTATACTTTCCCAGCAGTTGAGGAGTCATAAGGCACTCATAACCACAAGTGACATGAATGAGAATGGTGCCTATTTATGTCTAATTTGCAATGCCTGGGGAGAAGGAGGGAAAAGAAGCTGGAATGTTAAGAAGTATCAGCAAAAAGCAGGGCTTGAAAACTGTGTTGAACCCACATTGAACCTATTTGTCAATTTGAAAAATTCCATGAGCCAGAAATGTTAGATGGGAAGCTAGTGACCCTAGCTGCTTTTAACAGCACTGGGTATGAAATAACTGTATCGTGTAACCAAGCAAGAAGTGTATTATGAGACTGAAACACACAGCTGTGTTCAGCACTCTTGTAAAAATAGCTGGACGATATCACACGAGCCAAGCAAAATTACTGTTCTTCAGCTCATATGTGAATTCCAGCTGAAAAGAGATAGCAGGGTGGATTGCACTTAAAAATCAAAGAGGGCACAGACTAGCATTTTGTCTCTGTGTTTATCCTACAGTTAGTAACACTGGAAAGTAAGAAAAAACCTGTGTCTTACTTTGTTTGCACTACAAAATATGTGGTTTTTGCAATGCCTTTCATCTGAAGATCTCAATTTTTTTTATGAACACTAAGCATGACTCCTCATCACTTTATATTTGGATGGTAATTAATATTAATATTAAAATGTATAAAACATACCTAATATGATTCTTTGGACAATAATTTATGTTGGGTTTGTGTAGCTATTGGTAATATCAGAACTCCAAAAGAAACTATGCTATTTGAATTCCTTTATTACCTTTCCCTGTCTTAAGTGAGAAGTTATGATTGTATTCAGCATGTCTAGGTCTCCTAAACACCTTAGCTTTTACTGTGTGCAGTCTCTGCTGCATCAATAACACTAACTTACCTGATCTAGAAGCCTTCTCCCTTACACACAGAATAACTACATAATCTGTTTTCACCAAGCTGTTAACATTGCTTCTGCATTTTACCTTTACCTTTCCTGCAAGGTTATTTTAAGACTCAAACATGGGCTCCACTGTTTTTTTTTTTTAAAAAGGCACCTCTTGACACTTGAGTAGACACTTCAGGATTTGTGTGTTTTCTTATCAAATGGGGGGCAGCATGGCTCCATTTCAGCCTTCCCACTTGCCCATGGTTGAGTGAATCTGTGTTTGATGAGCACATGCAGAGAGATACTTCAGGTCAGGTGATTCACAAATTCCTCACATTGGAATTTGCTCAGATGGGCAAATGGACCTTTAGTCCATTCAGGAGTTAAATGTTATTTCAAATACAGCTTCCTTGCTATTCTGGTAGAGCAAGAAAACCAATGTCCAATGAAAAATCAGAGTCTCCTCAATAATACATGTAGAGACATTATGCAGCTGTTAACATTTGCTAACTAGGTGACCTTGAAAGCATAATTGTCGGCCTTTCTTATCCCACCACGTTAGAGGTGTCTTGTTTCCTTTTGCTCATTGTGCAGTGTTTGCAATTAGTCTTTAAACTCTTTACACCAAGGAGTCTCTTGTGCAGTTTTATTTGCTGTTTAATACTCATTAAGATGGATTTGTTCTTCCTTTGCTAAAGTTATACAAGTTCCTATATAAATATTTGAAGATAAACTTGCCATTCTCTGGGTTTCATTGTAACAGTTATCCAGGATGTTGTCTTGACTGATGTTGAAAAAAAATCAACACATCTTCTGAACTTTATGGAATACTTACATGATACCTAAATCATCTTGCCTCTTAATCTATTTAGGATGAAGGATGTGGTTTTTGACTGACTATTCTCAGCTTATTGACTTTCCCTTTATTTTCTTTTTTCTTTTTTTTTTCCCCAAGCTTTCCTATACTAGCAACAAGCCTCTGATATCTAAACCACAGAGGAGATATTTTGTTTATGCATATTCATAGGTGATTAAAGGAAATAGTACTTGTTTATTTTGCCCATCTGAATTGTAATATCATCCATGTTGATTCTTGCCTTAGAAAAAGCTGCTTAAAACTCATGTGAAAAAGGGCAGGAATTCCCTGTAGAACTATTCGCGGTTAATTCTATTTTGAAATAAATCTTATATGCAAAAGGCCAGTTTTATATGATGCCATAAGAATAAAGATTCATACTTGCTATTATTTTACTGAAATGATTTTGTAATGCAAATTGAGCAGCTTTAGTATTCAATTACTTTTGTGCTTATATAAATGGTAGGATTAATATAGCCATACTATGGCTTCAGCAGTTGGTATAAAAATTCAGCCAATTTCAACAGCTGCAGCTAAATGGTATCCTGTGGCCCAAATACTGAAATTGAGGTACCGGTAATAGAAATGCTTCTTTTGAACACAACTGTGATAATTAGAATACTGCATAATTTCTGAGTCACTCTCATGAATAAACAATAAAAGAAAAAAAATAGCAAAAAACATAAAGCAGATATAAACCTTTGTAATGTTGTGTTCTCACTGCAGTTATGGATCCAGTAGAAGACATCACAGGCCAAGACATTCTTCTGCATCCTCACCATGCACATAGAGTTGCAGGTACTTGAGCTATTTTGGCATCATCACTTTGTGATAAGGAAATGTATGATGAACCAAAAATCAGCAAGAGCTCAGTCCCATCTGGAACAGGTCCCATGGGTGTTGTCCTTATATACTACCTAAGCACAAAATAGATGACTTGGATCATCCACAAGTTTTATATTTTATTTTATTTTATTTTATTTTATTTTATTTTATTACTTTTTATTTTTGATGGGGAAAACAAGGGATAAGGAGACACGGATTTTTATTTGAACAAAATGTCTCTAAGTAAACAGAGACTGCAGAGAATATCAGCTAGAAATGTCAAGAAGCACCCAGAATTAATGTAGCAGCTACTGAGATGAGATTGTTCCTTATCTCTTTCTGAAGCTGTCTGGGAAAAGTCTATGGTTGAAAAAATGTCTCTCATTCTCCCATTTGTAAGAAACTAATTGAACTGGGACTAGTGGAAAACAGAAAAAGCTAATGGAGGAAAACAAACAAACAAAACATGCTTATTATAAAAATAAATGTTGCATAGTTGTTAACTAGTTATGGCAGCCCCTGTGAGGGGCTGGATCACAATTATTCCTCCACTACTGATGTAGGTGCATGCTATTTAGTGAAATAGCAGACTATCAAACCATATTTTATGGATATACGATGAAGCTGAGAGGGAAGCAATAACTGGCATTACAGACATGACAGTCCTATAACATTTGGATTTACCCATTAGCTCCTATGTTAACCTGAGATAGTGCCTCAATTAAAGAGCTAACAGAGCCAGGTCAGAGTGAGATTGGCTAAAGATCACACTATGACTCTTCCCAAGCCACCACGCCCACATGTGGCACTTAGAGCATCTCATTCCTTGGGTCTGCTCTGAGGATCCTCATTCCATACAGGAAAATGCAGAAGCACAATTCTCTGTATGTATCTACCTCCTGTTTCTCATCTGTCTTCCTCCTCACAAATGAACGTGCACACAACTCAAAAGAGGTTTTTGTAGTTCGAAACAAGAAAAATCTCCATCATGTAACTTAAATTTTGACAGTACAGAACATGAAATTTATGTTGATTTTCAAAACTTGTGCATAATTAGTTGCATATCATAATTTGTACCCACATGTCTGATCTTGCTGTTTTAATAAGTTAATGAACACCATTGCCATCAAATTTCACAAAACAAAAACTCTTTTTTTTAATTTTATATGGAATTTTCAGTAAAGTATAAAGAATAATATGATCTTTTCCATTGTACCTTTTATAATAAGGAAACTGTTAAGAGCCTGCAAATGCATTCAAAACTAATTTGATTCCTTATTATTACATTTAAATGATTTTTCAGCAAAAACTATTTAATCAGGCAGCTTCTGGTTTTTTTCATTTGCCATCTAAAATCCATGCTAAAACATGGTGCCTACATTTGTCACTCTCTGTGGTACTGGCCCATCTCAGTTTGGCTGTCAGGACTGGCAAGTTTTTGTATATACATGATATACACTGCCAAGTCATGTAAATGTAATCAAAGTTCTGGTGAAGTTAGAGGAATGACATAAGTAACTGACGTATTGACACATGACGTATTAACATCATTGGCATCAAAGATGAAAAGTGTAGACCAGATTCTATGTATGCACCATCCTGGACATTCTCCATTTATTCTAGAGAAACCATTGAGCTGAAAGTTTTGGCTGCTTTGAATTATTGAAAGGAATTTGATATGTCGTCTTATTTTGCTGCAAAGTTAGAAGAACATTGTCACAGAATAGAAAATGTCGTCCTTGTTGATGACAAATGCACAATGCAGTTTTCTACTTTCCAGGGAGGTCTTCAGGTCTGTGGCCCATCATTACTACTGTGTCCCATCATCAGAGACTCATACATAAGCAGGATGAGGCATCTGTTAGTCCAACAGTTGAGTTCAATACCACTCTGCTTTCATACAGTGAATATACAACTAAGTTGGCCCATTGACTCAATCTGATGGACTGCTTTAGCTAGTGGCTCTTGTTATTACACAGGAAACAGCATACACCTGTCAAATTGTTAGTCTAGATCAAATTAGGGCCTTCATCGCAACTATCCGACAGCCTCCAAACTTAAATTACAACAACCATCTCCGGTTTTACTTCCATGGAGGAAGCAGTTTAAGTCAGTGCTGGAGAATGCTCAGGCAATGTGATTGTTTGGATAGCTGCTTTTGCCATTATGTTTCATGCCCTTTAGTCTCCCTGTCAACAATATGGCTCAAAACTTTCAACAAAGCTGCAGATCTGTCAGATTACTGTAAGAACAGTTTTACTGCATAACCATAAAGCATGAACTCTGAAGAAGCCTTAAACTTGAAGGTTTTGCATGTTTATGATTGTCCTCATCTGCAGTTCAGTCTTAAGAATCAAAATAAGGTCAGTGATCAAGACATTGCTTCTTGCAAAGATCCACTACTGCAACCTGGTTCCATTTGAATGGCACTTTTAGCAGAAGCAGATGATAGGGGTGGCAGGAATGGAATTATAAACCATGCTCATCAAGAAAAGCCAATGCATAGCTAGTGGTTGTATGTTGCAAAACCTTAGGTGGCAGCTCTTTTTAATAATTCAGCCAAAATCTGGCTTAGCTGTCATTCAGTCTTCATAGATACACCCTCACTTTGGGATCTGTCTCCTTACTAGGAGGCAATTGGATCAAACCACAGACTGCCCCACTGTGTCCTTTGTCTTCAAGTTTAGCACCAGCTGTGACCTGCTGAGAGATTTATGCATTGACCCTGATAGAAAGGCTATAACCAATTAAATTAGCTGCTGATACTTCCTCTTGATAATTTCCTAAACTGGCAGTGCTTCCTCTTGATTTATTGCCCACATTCCTGAGGCACAGCCCCATCCTAATGCTGTTGATAAACTTCACCTCAAAGAATGGGAATACTCAGTGCAGGAGAGGGCCTTGCTGCACAAAGGTGGGAGGAAGAGCCTCTTTCACTGCACCATGCCAAAATGCGAAGATTTGGTTAAGCTGCCCTCATCTGCCAGAAGACAAATTTGTTGCAGTGCAGTGACACATCTTTTCCCTGTGTGAACATTTTTTTCTGGAATGGGAATACTGAAGTAATGTCCTCTACCTTTCAAATTATCCCATTTAACTGTCTATATTGTCAGTGCTAAACATATTGCACTTTGCCTGAAGATTCACTATACTTTGTATAATTTAGAAGTATAACAATTGGAGTCAAGCAGCAAGCACATTCAGAGGTAAGAGCCTGTGGCTTGGACTGCAGATCATCTTAGAGCCAACTACACTGCTCAGAGTTTATCACTGATGCCAGGATGTTCACCCCTGACATTGCCCTCACAAAATTGTAGACTGTATTCCTATCTCAAGCCATAAATTAGAGCTTCTTCCATCACATGCAAAACAACACAATTAGCCTCATCTCTAACGAAAAATGACAAGTCCCATTCAGACTATGAATTAAACCATAAGTGGAAGTTGCAGACTGTGTGCATGCAGTTGACCTTCTTTCACTATATAATGAGGTTTAGAAATCTTGGATTTTGATCAAATGTATCCTATAAGATTTGGATTTTACTCTGGTACACATTAGCATCTAAGTATTTCTGGTTTTTTGAGTTATCCATATAGCCAAATGGGATTAACAAGGGAAGTAAATATGAAGTTATCAAACCATTGAAAGAGTTGGTTTATATGCAAAATGTTGGGTTATAACATGGTGAAGCATTTGAGTCTGAATTTCATATCTCCATTCTTCCCTCATGCAAGGGAGCTGTAAGTGTTTAGACAGTCAAATTCCTATAGAGACATTTTAAATCTCAGTCTAGCTCTGAATTTTGTTATGGTACTGGTGGACTGTCATGTGGGAGCACTTTGACTGAGTGGTTTTAATCTGGTTTCCTCGAAAGAAGTGTGCACGGCTGCTTAGATAAGAGCCTAACAGGTCTCACTGGGATCAGCCTTGTGTTTGGGACAAAGTGAAGCTGGGCTGCCCCAGAAGGGATCATAAGAAGCTCAGGAAGATCATTTCCTTGATGAGCTGCTCTGCCCTACAGGACTAGTCAAAGGAGAGAAGAATCTAAGCCAATAATATCTTGTGCTTTACAGTGAACAAAGAATTCAGCAGCATCGGATGGAGGCCACTTATCTCTCAGTTCTCACAGCCAAGCACAAGCCTCTCAAAATCTGGTCCATTGCATATACATCAGCCTCTTGTATCCATAATTACATCATATACATCCAGGTTTCTTAGATTTCTAGCACAAATTTGTAAGCAGAACAAAATGGGGGAATTACCATTCAAATAAATGATTCTTGTGGGGAAAAGTGTTATGAATGCTGATCAGCATATTGCACCTGCAAAAAAAGAACATACTACCTGCTGTCCAATGCCAATAGTAATTGCAGATTTAGTAAGAGATCGGGAAATTCAATGAATAGCGCTCATATGACTGAATAAAATTTTGGGTACATGAAGCTATTGAAATATGCGTGTTTATACTCTGGTCTTGGAGTCTGTGTTATCCATTTGTTCATTTCAAGACAAAATAGGAAAAATCATTATCCTTTCAGCAGAAAAATACTAGAGCTGTAAAAATTTCCATTGATTAATCCAGAAATTACCCAAGAACTTGAAGCATTTGTTCACCATAACCTGTAATTTTGCTGACGAACTACAGTAAGGCTCTCAGAGCCAAAAGGGTTCAGCTGAGGTGACACAGTAAATGCAGAAACATGTTGCACCGAAGCTGCATAGAATTTCAACTCACATCGTTAGCTTCAAGGATAATAACTGTGAACTCCAGGGCAAACTTTCCTTATAGAGAATTAATGAGTTTTTGCAATACCTCAGAACATCCTGTACCTGTTGTTGAGCTCTGAGTTAAACAAGCAGGAAGGAAACTCATTGTCATCGCTCCTGTCTTCTTCCAGTCCTGTGGTTATATGCCACTCTACAGTAAGTCATTTCACCTCCTGACAGCTCTTCACAATTCTGGATCAAATTGTTCCTCTCCACAAATCTAATAAAGAACAACTGAGTTGAGACATTGTGAAGATTTGAATGTTCTCTATGCCATATATTCCTACTAGTTCATTTCAAATGTATTATGTTTGTAATAAGAATGGAAAAAATATTCAAGAGAATGATTTGCTATCAAACTACGGTACTATCAGAACCAGAAAAATAAACAACATACGGCTCTAGGTAAAAGTGGATTGAAACCTTTTTATATTTAATTTCAACTTATTATTTGTTTTGTTTTCACTGTGAATTACATATCATGGCTAATTATTAAAGTTAGCCACACTATAATTCATGTACGGTGCATCTTACTCAAAATGCCAAAATAAGATTAATTGAAATTATGAAAGACAACATTTTAACATAATAAGACAAAACTGTATTAGTTATTTAAGAAAAATTAATTCCTATTCTGTGGGAAACATCTAAACTTAAACAGTTTTTGAAAAATAAATCTGATGCCCAGGCTCTGTAATTATGTATCGCAAGGGCTGTTATGAGACATCAGATGTATACAATGTCAGGCTTCTGGTACTAAACCAAAACCTATATAGACTGATCTGTAGCTTTCCAACTTTTCTTGGGTGAAGATATACAAGCAAATTGCAATTGCCACAGTTTTGGTTTGATATTTTACGCATACAAATAAAATGCGTTGAGCAAGTTTTCTCGTGACTGCAGTCCCCATGTAATAAGACCTTCTTGCTTGTGTCAGATATGTTTACTGAGGGTTTTACCTTCACACAATGCTAACCCTTGTCGTTTAGTGTGGGGATATAAAGCTATTAACATTCTTTCTCCAGACCCACAAACAGTGGGACCTGCAAAATCCCACAGCGCTAGCTGTTGTGGTGCACCTTAACGCTGCAGGAGGTCTCACCACTGCAGGAGGTCTCACCACAGCCCTCCATCAGGCTGCCTGCAGACCTCACATTGTCCTGCTGCAGGCAATGTCAGTGAGTCCCGTTGGAACCTGCCTGAGTCTCACAAAGTGCAGGCAGGATAAACAGAGACTGCACAAACTGCCAAGTCTGTCCTCGGAGCAAGAATGTGAAGCACCTAATTCAGGATAATGCATAGAACACGTCCAAGATTTCTCCTTGAAAATCCAGACTGCTCTGGAGACATGCCTAAGTACCCTGGTGTCTGGTGACAGTGCCTGGTGGCTCAGGGTGGCCTGTGTCCTCATGGCGTCTCTGGGTCAGACCGATCATCTGACCAGGATTTTCTGTGCATCTCACGTTGCACCTCTAGATACAGTGAAGCAAGATAAACAGGCCCAAAGTTCATTCACTGGCCAAGAGGGCTGGCTACATTCATAATTTTCAAAGGTTTTGCTATAGAAGAGTGTGACAGCACCCAGACTATGTATTGGAAACAGAACTTGGTTATGTTTCTGAACTTTGTTTAATAGCAGTTTACGATAGCACTAGATGGCCAAAATGAAAACTGTGTGGGTGACTATTCTACTGCTTTAACACTCAATATGATCAAGGAGCAAAACTTGGACTCATCTCCCCACTGTTAGTGCAATGCTTAGACTCATCCCTGTGTTAGTTTAGTAACACAGGAGTAAATCTGTAGCCCTGAGACAGAATTACTAATTTGTTTTCTTCTTATTTAATTTCAAAATGCCTGCAGCAATGTAAAGACTGTGTCATCATTAACCAGAGTAGTTGTTATATACTGTGATAACATCATATAAATCTTGGGATGGGGTTAGTGAACTTGTGAGAATGACCACAGGTATGTTGTGGTCCTACAGGAATATTGATGTGCTGGAGGAGGGGTGAAAACAGGTGAGTGACCAAACCTGATGTGTAGGTGGTATGAACTACCCATCAGAAAGACTCTGGACCAAAGCATTGCTTAAACTATATACTGCTTTCATCACAGAACAAATATTTTCATTCTCCAAAGAGAACCAAAGCAAACTAACATACACGCAGGGAGGATACCATCAGAGCCCAGACCTCCTATCAGGAGCAAATGAGACAGGTAACTTGTTTGCCAGTACAGACTCACCTCAGTGCAGTTCTAGGTTGGATTAAAACTGCAGGTTTGAAAGAATTTGTGTTTTTTCCATAGTGGACAACAGAAATTTCTGTCTCCCTTCAGAGCTTTAGAATGGTGATAGTGACATTAAAATGGTGGATGCATCCACTGTGGTTTTGTGTGACCCTGTATGTTCACTTTTACCATGCTTCATAAAACCGTTCCTAGATTACACAAGCCTAGAGAATTGCTGATTAAGCTGCACAGTAAATCTGAGCCTGAAATATGGGTAATTAACCACTGCAGTAGCTGCCAATAACTGCAGGGCAAGAGCTTCGTTTAATTTTCCTTCAAAAGCTGAAGGAAGTAATGTTTGATTGTGAGACTTCAGCCAATTACAGAAGAAAACAGTCTAGTATTTCTTTGCCTTTGAAATGTGATGAAAATTGCCAGCACCTTCTTTGTGAGACAGACAACTCTAAATCGGGATTCAAAAGATAAAGAACAAATAAGCGTACTAGACATATGTGTCTTAGAATAAGAAACAATATATTGAAGGCAAGAAGAAAGAAGTTGGAAGACAAGAGAAGACAAAAAACTTCTGAGGGGTAATTCCAGCTTTGGTTTAGCAGAGAACCACTGCAGGACATTGGGAAAGTCACATCGCAGACACATGCCTCAGTTTCTCTGTTACAGATTATTCTGAAAATTAATGACAACAAGGTTGTATAAAAAGTTTGTATAATATTCAAATATATATTATTCTCTAAGTGTATCAGCTATTAAATATTGAAATAGTGGAGGACAGGAAGAATTTCTTCAGGATAGGGTGTATTTAAGCCTATAAGAGTCATATGCTTAACAGGTAAACATTCCCCTTTCTGCTTCCTTTCTTGCCACATGATCAAAATCAAGAGAGAATTAAAAATTTCCAGTGGTCTGCACTCTAACAATATGTTGCAACTAGAGGAGGTGGTGAGGTAGCAATGAGGTACAAACTTTTCAAAGGCAAATATAGACACTAGAGCGGCTAGACTTTCTATAGATATATACAATTTTGTTTAACTTCTGGAGTTCCTAAAATGGCAATGGACATTTGAGATTTTTGCAACATTGCCTACAGGTTTCTGGAAAACCTTTCAGTTTTATCTTAGAACCATTATATAGAGAATGTATGGATAGAGACTGAAAGCACTGTGAATATACTACCCTTCCTGTGGTATATCAATTTATGTGCTAAATTATCAAATAGTGTGTAAACTGAGATTTGACCTTTTATCTATTCTCATACTAAACAATAATATTCAGTAGTCTTTTCAAATTTCAGTAGCCTTTCCAATTTATTAACTTAAAATCCCTATATTAAATGCTGTTTAATATTATATATATTAAGAATAAGACGTAGTTTCAAGAGTTAAATACTCCACTGAATATCAGATTTGTAACTGAGCCATGCTGTAGAAAACTAAATAGTTTCTACTTATGCAAAATGCTCTGTTATAATTACATTCAGTTATGTTAAAAATGCATATATAGGGGGCTGAGTAGATCATGACTTGCTCATGGTGAGACTCTAAGTTGTCACTTCATATTCAGTCCTGGTGGTTATGTGACTGAAAGATGTTAATTGTTCAACATCCCACATGAAATGAGATGCGTGGTCTCAGACCACTGGAGAAGTGTTTAACATTACAAGAACACCAACTCACTTGGCACTAACTGGAAACTTTATTGTCAATCTCAGCTTATATGCAAATGCAGGGATGCAGCACACTAACCAAGCAGCTATTAGGATGATGGTGCTATGTACACAAAGAGACTCTGAAAAAGTAATAAGATGATAGGAATTAAATTGCTACTGTTTATTTTATAGCTAGCTCATGAATTAGTAAAAGGTTTTTTAGGGCTGGAAATCCACTATCTTTAAATAAAGGATAATTTACCTCAGAAAGAATATCACATTCAGGAGAAAACAAAATGAAACATCACCATTTTTGGGGACATTCAGCTCTGGGATTTGTCATGGAATTCAGTGACAAAAATCCCCTTGTATTGACAAGGGAATTAATGTGGGAAACAGGATCACATTTACCTTAAATTAGCTATATAAAGTTGTGAATTAGCTGTAAACTAATTATTTGTAAACCTTCTATAGTCAATGGAGAAAGAAAAAATGAACCAGTCTGTCTATCCTTAACATTTCTGTCTCTTTATCAACTGTAGAAGGAGCCCAAATGATGTTTCACTGTAGGTGAAAGTCTGGGTGCTTAGACCAGTCACATAAGTTTTCATGGCTAATAGTAGGAGTAATTGATCCCATTCTTTATTTAATGATGTGGCATTCTTCTTCAAATGGCCTTTGCTCACATTCCATTTTATAGGATACTGGAATTGTCTTGCAGATGTACCCACTAGAGCACACTGACCCTCACTCTGTCCCTAACTTCAGGGACCCCAAGCATTTGGCCATTAGGCTATGGGTGGGTAGCAAGACTTCCCGTCTCAGATCCATAATTTCATCTTAGCAAAATCTGGGGTTTCCATTCAACTAGACAAAGGAGAAAAAAAGTCATTTAATTTCAAAGTTACGTCTTATGTACCTATTGTATTTTCTATAGATTCTGTAAACATTCAAAGTCTATCTCAAAATATGTCCAGTTACAAGACAGTATATTTCATTTTTCCTAGTCATGACCCTTCCCCCTTCTATGGTGGGATGAATTTGGGAGTCTCTGGCCAATAATGAATATACAGGAAAAAGATGAAAAAACAGAACATGTATTAATATAAAGTGTCTGACTCTTGGTCTATCCTCTCAGCTCCAGCAGCAATCAGTTTAAATATTTCCTGAGCCAGACACTGCATCTGGGTTACTTATGGATGTATTCCCATGAATTTCTCTAAACCATGTTTAAATTCGTTTTTATTTTTGGCATCTATAGCATCTTGTGGAAATGACTTCACAAGTCAGTTATGCAACAATACAGAAAAGAATTTCCTCCTGTGCGGAGGGAAATCCCACCAGCGTCCTTGGACCTGGGTGCGCGGAGGAAGAAATGCAGCCAACTCAATGTGAGTGATACAGCATACTTCGATTTATTGACAAACTACACACAATTATATAGCTCTTTAGATAATTATGCCTACTAGTCATTTAATGATTGGAGAGAATACATAATTAGCCCAACCCTCCTTGCGGTTTCTCTGGTATGCAAGTTCCTTCTCCTCCCGGAGTTACTTCCTGATACAAAGGATCACTAGAGCCATGCCCCTTTTCCCGTAGCCATTCCCCAACACTCCTGCTTATTTTAAAGTTGCTACCTGATAACTTTATTGTGTATGTGTCCTCCTGAGTTCCTGTACTGCAAGTAATACAAGTCTTACCTGTTTTCTACACTATTCATAAATTTAAGCAACTGTCTTATTCCTCTAAGTTGTCCTTTCCAAGAAGAAGAGGTGCATTCAATTTAATGTCCTTACATATAGAAAACATTTTGCATCTCTATCAACCTCGTCTTTCAGTTCTATTTTATTAGTAATACAATATTCCATTGTTGGTAGGTGGTTCTTTTCCCACAAAAACAGATAATGCACACATTTTTTGTCCTATTTTTACATTTGCACAGCTCAAAAGTTTCCTGTGAAAAAGGTTCTCTTCAGCCAAAGCACTTATTACCTCCAAGAGTGAATTCTCAGTAACTATGTATGACATACAGTGAAAGAAAATCAGTTTCTTCATAACTCATGTGGATGCAGTTGTATTTTACAGAAAAAGTGTTACTGCTCTGGCAGGGGGATTGGACTAGATGATCTTTTGAGGTCCCTTCCAATCCCTAACATTCTGCAATTCTGTGATGCTGTGATTGAAGACTTTTTACTTATGGATCTCTTTTCAATCTTCTTACACATTGTGAGAATTGTCTAATAGTTTAAAGCCTAGCATGCTGCTCATTCTAGTGGCATTTCAATACCTTCTGAGGGTGTACTGATTCATCTAGATATCTTTAGATATAAATATGGCAACAGCAACAGATGTTTATGCTAATATTTAGTATTAGTATAGAATCTCTACATCTCTATTCTAAGTCATAAGTATAGCTAATTTTATAAGGCACATCTATTCTCTCACTTCCTGTGGTACCAGTAATATTTAAAATTGAATTAGTCAATTCAGAATATGAAAAAAAAAAAAAAGGAAGGATGTATTCATGTTATTTAAAAATGAGCATTTATGCACAAGATATATTGCAGTGAGAAAACGTGTATTGGCAAATGGGCTAGATATGGGATATGTATCATTTACTGGAAACCTTCTAGTAGCATAAACAAGAACTTCATCGAACTCACACTCCCAAGTCTTAGGCCCGACCTCACATGCTCTTTGTATCAACAGACAGGTCTATCTGACTCACACTTGTTCCGTGCACTCGGGAAGCATTATGCCTTTGCAAGTCTGAGACCCTGAGGAACTAGATAAACCAGTGTGTGAGCTGGAATACATGCTTCTTTTTGATGTTTGTTGCAGATGAAACTAAAAAGTTCATGTGCTTTGGAGGGAATGCTGCTGATAGTATTTCAGACAATGAAAAAGTAATAAGGAGTTCAGGAAACTTTGCTCTTGGCATCTGGTTTCTCAGGTTTCAAAATTTACATAATGTCACCAAATATTTTTGGCAGTAATTTTTTTTCTTTTTTCAAATTTATTTACTAAAATTCAGTGAGTAAATTGCCAAGCCAAAAAAGGGAGATTAAATGCCTTAATATTAACTTTTTGCTAATTTTTGTACAATTATGATTGTGTTGAATCACAAATATGTCTTCTGGAATAATTTCTCATGACATGACCAAGGGCAAATAAAATTAAGTAGAAAAAGATAAAATTAAACACAAGAAAAAAATAATATATCCATGTGATTATGACGTTTTCATTCACAGGTTAAGTGTATTTGAATACCAGAGACCTTTTATTCTATCACACTCAGTTGTGAGATCTTGACACACATGTTCAACCTGGATCACATAACTTCTGTCTAACTGTCAGTCAGGAGTCTTGGTTGTTATCTTTGACTGCAGAATAAGATTGTGGCTTCGTACTTACAGATTTACTATGAAAAATGTATTCAGTCTGAAAGGCCATATGAGGCACTTGTTAGGATTAAGACTTAGTGCATGAGGTCCTGGCTTCTATTCCTGAGGCAATCCGTTACTTTCCTTTTAGCTTATTTATAAAATATGATCACAGTTCATACTTGAATGTCTCCAGCTTAGAAGGCAAGCATGGATTTATTCAGTGTAAGTGGCTAAGTGCATGAAAATAAAAGCCAGAGACAGTAGATCTGGCTAATATAAATCCATGGATTCCTTTTTTGTAGCTCAAGGGGTTTTTCCTTCAAGAAAGAGGGAGTGGGTACCATGCCTCTCTTCTTCCCTGCTGCAAAGATTGAGGACTCCTTATTAAAACACTCTGTTGATCTGGTGAAAGCCACATATCCTGAGGGAAGTGATTGTTCCGCTCTGTTCTGCACTGGTGCGGCTTCACCTGGAGCACTGTGTGCAGTTCTGGGTTCTATAGGATAAAAAGGATATAAAGCTACTGAAGAGTGTCCATAAGAGGCTACAAAGTTGGTGAAGGGTTTGGAGGGGAAGCTGTATGAGGAGCAGCTAAAGTCATAGGGCTTGTTCAGTCTGGAGAAGAGGAGACTGAGGGGAGACCTCATGGCAGCTACAGCTTCCTTACAAAGGGATAAAGGAGGGCAGGTGTTGATCTGGACACCAATGACAGGACCCAAGGGAATATCGGGAAGATGTGCCAGGGGAGGTTTAGGTTGGACATCAGGAAAAGGTTCTTCACCCAGAAGGTGCTGGAGCACTGGAACAGGCTCCCCAGGGAGATGCCATGGCTTCAAGCCTGTCATCATTCAAGAAGTGATGGACAGCTCCCTCAGACATATAGTGTGAACTGTGGGGTTGTCATATGTAGGGACAGGAGTTGTACTCAATGATCTTTGTGGGTCTCTTCCAAATCAGGACATTCTATGGTTCTATGAACACACACCCACGTAGGGTAGTGCAATGCTGTACAGAAAGCCTAAACTGAATCAGCCCAGCGACACAGCTGTCTGAAAGCCCTCAGTGTCAGCTGCCCTCAGGAAGCACTACTCACTCCAGTGCCTTGTGTTGCCAGTGTGGCTCAGTCCTCTTGAGTCTCCCAGAAAGTTCAAAATAGAAAGGCACTCCCCACAAACTGCACAGGGCATCCTTCTGTCCTGCATTGACTTACAAATTTATCTTCCTTCACTATCACTAACTATGATAGAAAAAAAAGTCTTACCTATATAAAAGTCTTTTGTAAGACTTTCTAAGCCTTGAAGGGCAAGCGAAGAGCACATGGACAAGGAGGAGACTGCAGAACTTCTCTTCCCAGGGAAGGATGCAAAAAAATGACACACAGACCAAGCTAAAATTTTTAAAAAGCATGGCAAATACTGGAAAGTCCTGGTTTGAGTCTGTTCTGCCACTCTTAAGGACCTTAACATGATCTTACATTTTACACATCTAGTGAAAAGGTCCTCTCAGGAGACATTAATCTTTCTTGCGTATGTAAGCAACTCAAGGATTGCTTTATTATGGTCCTAAAATTTTGTGCAAGTTAGCTGACAAATTCAATGGACTGCATGCAATTACAATGTGGGAGTGGGTGGGGATTATTTTACCATATTAACCTGTCATTTTCCAAACCAGAAGAAAAAGCAAATAATACTAAAATGTGAAGTTCTAGGGTTTAGGGTTAGGGATTCTAAATTGAAAAAAAAAAAAAAAATATATATATATATATATATATATTTTTTTTTTTTTTGTATCTGTTAAACTGAAAACTTATGCCATAGCTTTACATATGGTATCTCAAGTACCTCCTTCATTATAAACGTGACTTTTAGTCTAAGATAAATCTACACACAGTAGATAGATTATCTCACTTACTATAGCCAAAACCATCATCATTAAGACATAGTTTTGATGGAAATTATCCACTTTAGAACAAGTTCATTTTACCTGTATTATTTCTGTCTGTTAACAAACATAAGCATATTTCTAATTATTTACAATTTTATTTTGACCTCTTTCTTGCTTCGTTAGTTTAGGACTTACAGGAATTCTGAAAGTGTATTTTTTAGTTCAGAGCTTCTTTGACCTCCCATAAAACGAGTGCAGATTGGACTTTAAATTATGTAGAATGAAGGCAAAACAGGCTAAGATTTTAATGGGTTTCTGAATCATTGAATACGTTGGTAGTAATGCATATCTAGTAGGCTAAAAAATTTGCTTCTTTACAGGAAATCTATATTCATTGTCTCATCAAGTAAGATCATTGTTTGCTCAATGTCAATTTTATATTATTTTAAAATCTGCTAATATTTGAACCAACAGTTAAAAAGGTGGAGAAATTAAAGATTATTAATGATTCTAAACTTCTAGATTTTTTTATTCTCTGTCATCACGTTAAACTGGATGGGCTGTATACAAGACAATTTTAGTAATAACAAATCAGGATAAAGTATGCATGTTTGCAGAAGAGTTTAAAGATTTCTATTACTGAAGAGATGGATTGACACTGTGTGTATGTGTGCACAGGAGCCTATGTGTTTTAGAAAAGCTGGAACTGAGGTCTTCTTTCTTCTGTCATTTCTCATAAAATATCTCTGCACCTCCTCTTATTTAGGAATATTCATAGGTATGAAAAATGTCTAATCTGGCTGTTCTCACTACAGCTGAGGAAGTCAAGTCATACACAGCATTCATTTTACATTCTATTTGTTTTGTCTTGCCTGTCTCCAACTCCTGTTAGTGACATGAGTTGGTTTTTTTTCCATCATGACAAAGCTGACCTTTATACAATAGTCTCATGTTTCAAAACCTCAGTTTATTAATTAAAATACTTTTTTAGAGGGGAAGAATGTTGACTTCCTTAATTCTCTCTACATGGGACAGTAAACTAGAGCAAAAATTGATTAGGCTATAATTTTCATATAGAGCCTAAAAAAAAATCCTAGGTAATAAGTGGAAAAGTTCTCATTCACAAGTGGGTTTTGGGTCAGATATAAAATACAATTTTTTTTAATAAGGGTCAATAATTTCCTCTGAGTATTGCATTCATTTCAATCAATGATTGTTTGAATAAGTAATTTTTACACCTCAGAAGTGTTGCATGGGGGCTGGTTAAGAAAGAATTTGTCCCGTTGTGTAAACCCAGCTTTTTCTTCAGCTTACTGTTTTCAAAAAACTGAGTTAAATCTCCTTTGTATACCTCCCTTTAACTTATCACTGAGTGCAGCTCCAGCCAAACTCCATGAAGAGACTAAATGTGGCATACAAACAACCTGCTGCTCCTGGTTTTCAATGATGTACTGCTTTTTCAAAGTACTTTTGTTTCTCTTCAACTGAACCTTGATCTAGTCAATGCAATGTCCCAGTTCTGAATTTGCTAAGAAAGGTTGCTTATGTTTTCTGAAAGCAAAGCTTTAGGCTGTGGAAAAATATTTTGAGGGCACAATAAGAAAGATGAACTTACAGTCCAGAGAAAATAAGGTTCTCAAGTTCCCAAGTTTATGGACTTTGCTTTGAGGTTGTCAATAATTTCAAGAGGGAACCAAAATGAAGACACAAATCAATGCCCACAAGATTTTGTCACCTGAATGCATATGAAGTATTTTAATTATTTTTACTACTTCACTTACTTGTACAGCTACTCGTGTTATTGAAGAAGTGTCCTACATAACAACTCAATAAACTGTTATTCGGAAATTCTGAAAAATTGTTATTTGGCTGAAAAAATATTGAATTTCCACTACATCAATCATCCTGACATTTCATCTTTCTCTCCACATTACAAATGGTGCAAAACAGTTTATATTTCCTTATTTCTGTGCTATGGGAATATATATATACACCAAAAATTATCACATTTGAATTGTCTAGAATATTGTATTTTGACACTTCTGATGTAAAGAAACTTTTAAACTTTCCCCAAGTTTTGCTTTGCTGAAATAACTCAAAAATCTTTCACAGGTAATTTTAACACTAAACTGCATTTCACTATAGTTCAGGAAGCCAATGACTACGTTTTCATTAGTTGAACTATTCCTGCCATGTGCAAGCAGGCAACATGCGTTTCCTATGGAACAAGTATCTAGAGTGACATTTGTTGCAAGGACTTCTGGAAGATATTATTTCCTGGGAAGGTTGCTAGCCAAGCAAAATATGGATCAGAACACTTCTGCTAGGAATGTGTTACAACAGGAATATCTAACTTAGTATTTTGCTGAATATGGACAATTCAAGAATTCTGGTCCACCTTGAACAAATAAAAATGAAAGGAATATTTAATAGCAATTTTCCCAAGTGCAAAACATTAAAAAAATAAATAAATAAATCCAACATGTTCTGGAATATCTTGACTTTGTAGAAACTGAATTTGCTTTGAGAAAATATTCTGTGGAAGACTCCAAGTATAGCTGAAATCTGGATGCAATGGCAAATATCTTGCTGCAAGAAAGCTACAGAGAGCACCACACCCACTAAAGAACAACTTATTTCAGTCATGTTCCCACAACCCCTTTGAAACCACAACCACCTGCAACCCCAGCAAAGAGAGAGCCAAGTGTGACACTGTGCCAGAAACCATAAGAGCAAGCACCTGTCTGTCAGTTGCTGTTATGAGCCACTGTTGCAAATCTGCAGCATTCACGTGCTTTATCTCCCCCAATAGTCTGTTCTTTTATAATTAAAATAGTGCTGTCTAAAACCAGAATCTCTGTTTGAGAAGACAGAAGCTGAAGTCTCTAAAAAATATGTGAGAAATTCCTTCTTCGATGTAGGTACTAAACTGTTAATTAGAGAAACAGGATAGGAAGGGGAAAAGTTTTTTGTCCTAAAAGAGCAAACTATGACATCACTAAAGATAGGAGACTCTGTTTGTTTAATAGACTGGTACTGAAGTACGGCAAAACTTGCCTCCAAAGGAGGATTTTTATACTTCATTTTCTTTGCACCGATTTTTTTTTTTTTCACTAACTAAAATTGAAAGGGCTGCCACATACAGATAAATCAGTAACTGAACTGTACTGAACTGAACAAAAATTTAATTCCTTCATTGCTTAAGATTTTCCTAACAAATAGACTTAGCTTAACCTCTTTTATTACTCTAGGGTAGATAGAGTCTGCTCTAGGTTAACCTGCTTTAACAGGTGGGTTGGACTAGATGATCTCCGGAGGTCCCTTCCAACCCTAAACACTGTGTTTTTGTGATTCTGTGAATTTTGTCCTAGAATTAGTCCTACCAGAATGTTTGCTTCTCTTATCCCTTTGACAATTCACTATAATCTCTCAAAGGAATAAATTCTCATTTAATGTCATTGTAAAACGTCTTTGCCTGGAGAAAACTGTTCTATCTACAGCATAACAAAGTCCAATAAATTTGCTTTTTTCCTATCAAGCTGATCAAAATAAAATTTGCAGGTGACACAATACATTTCAATAATTAATGTCTACAGGCTTCAGAAGCTATGAAATTACGATGTGGAATAGCAAGAAAATAGAGAAGTCTTGCCAAAGTGATTTATCTCCCACTGCTACTTTCGTTTCTCACTTAACAAGTACAGTGGTGATTCTGATGCCTGTGTGAAACTGATACCCTCTATGACTCAAAACCTCTAATGAATGACTCACCAGTGCTGAGAATAGCTACCCAAGGGTCACTCTGGGACCGGAAGGTTCCTTTCAGGAAACAGAGAGAATAGAAATGTATATCAGTTCCTGCTTGACAGTAAAATACTCTCAAATGTTAAAGGGAATTTAAAACATCATTTTTACATTAAATGAATACTGTATTGTTGTAAAACAATAACAGTACCTATACACACACACACAAAGAGTGAACTTTTGATGAAACTATTAGAGAAGTGTTAGGAAAACAAGGGTTGTGATTTCGCATTTTGCTTCTAAAGATATTTTCAATTCACTAAGGACAATCTTCATTTAATGTAGAAGTAGACCTATTGTGATTTATATCATTTATGTCTCATTACTCAAAAAATAGTCTTTTACACCCAGCCAAACATCTTTGGGCTTCTACACAGTTGTTTGTATAATATATTCTCACATCAACACAATTTTCAGTGTAGCTGATCTAACTGAAATGTAGAGACAAGGGGATGGCATAGGTAGTGGACTTGGAACTCAGTGAGGAAGTTAACCTGCTTTGTGTGAGAGTCAGTGGCACCGGAGGAAGACAGACTAAATATATTTTCTCCAGAGTTGTTCAGAATCAGATAACAGAGGAAACAAAGTTCTGACTCTGTCAGATCCCAGGGTAAACAAGAAAGATTGACTGCTGCAAGAAATTCAGTAAAGAGCAGGAGGAGGGGAGAAGAGGAGATATGAGATGTTAAATCTGGAAGACCCGAGGGAGGAAAGAAAGAAGACCAAAAGAAAAGCAACAGAATGAAGTCACCATTTTTTACTCCTTGGAATCAATGGAAAAGCCAAATGGGTGGGCTAGATCAGATGAAATTTTGTGTGATGTATTAGGGGATGCTTTGGTTATTAAATGAAAGTAAGCATTGTATGTGGACCTTTCTCAGTAAAGGCTTTTGGTACGTAAGGAGTTTATCAGTGCTAGATGAGACTGAAGGTCAGATGAAGCTGTGAAAATGACTGAGTGGGAGTTGAAGAGATTAACCATCACCTGAATAAAAGTTGACACCACAAAAGATTAGGCAGAAAGATATATTATCTCACCACAGCATGGATAGAGATTCTCTGAAATAGTGAATCTTTTCCATCTCAAACATACTCTGGAGGGCCTGGTTTCTCCCGATTACTCAGAAGTGATACCTCATCTCTGATATCTTCTTATTACTATTACAGCTATGCCCCTAAAGCACCTTGCTGTAATATATAATAAAGTAAAGCCTCGGCTTTAGCCTTCGACAAATACTAATGCATTCTTTCATTCATTGTGAGTCTGTGGCTGTAGCAGGCTGTGATCTCTGATCTCTGACGGTAAGCAAGCTCCTCTGACTAGAAGGTCTGAAAAGGCAATGACAGTGTAATAGGATTTTATGATTACATTTTGAACATTTCCACTGTGAACAGAAGGCTCCAGACTCAGATATTTTTATCTTCTGCTTAAAGAACAATAAAAAAATAATAGGAAGAAATCAGTAAGTCATGGCAGAAATAACTCAATACCTCTGCTATATTTTCTTCTGCATTATTTTGACTTGAAATTAACTTACTGAAATACAGTGAGAGTAGCTTGGTAGTTCTGAAAAACTACCCAGTCTGAGCAGATGGTCAGCCTGTGTTGCTAGAAAGGGGGTTTTGCTCCCTGCATATCAGTGCTAAGAATGAACCAAGAAAGCTAAATTGAATGTAACCTTTGAAGTAATATGGGGGACAAAAAATTCTGTGTATGAGACTATTTTAAGACCAAATAACTTCTCAATAAAGACAGAAAGAAACTGGGCATCAGAAAATCTGAGCAAAGCCCACAAGCATGTGCCCACACCGAAGCAGAGCCACAGCACACATAGAAGTGGTGGGGCTTTGGATCCCTTGGGTTAAGAGACTTGTGCTTTATCCATCTAACCTGATAGTGCCTTTTTATCAGGAAAGATATTCATAAAATAAACTTTCATTTACTTCATCACAGACCTTATTCTTAAAATGCATTTTCTAGTGTTTGTAAAGCACTTCGAGATCCTTGCTCAGCTGGCACAATATAAGCACAAAGTGTTATTAAATCATTCAGTATAAAATGTCCTTTACCTCATTATGTTTTATAGCGGTAACATTTTATTATCATCTGATGGCAATAAAACATAACACAGCTCATCTAGCATGGTGGGGCAAGGTCTTGACTGAACTTCATTAGAGTTTTGTCTGAGTGAGGAGTGAATAAAAATTGAGTTAAGAACTAACTTCAGAATTTGATTTCCTAATAAGACATTGGAATACATGTATAGAAAACAAAAATAGCATTCTTCTAATGCCATATATAGGTTAGTAATGCTTTAGGCTTGATTGACTCCTTTTAACGAAGATATGAACTCTCCTAAATTTCAAATAATTCTGCCAATTTTTCACATATTTATTGATGTTGCTAACTTTGACTTTCTGAGCTCTGCTTCTGTATGCCTCCATCATTCTGCCTTTTTTATGGCACAACTATGATTATTTTTACTATACAGTGAAAATCTTTTGCAAAAATAATGAAGATGATAAATATCATTGTTGGCCCTTTGTATGGCAGATAACTGAACATACAATGAAAAGGATTCTGTGCAGAGAAAATGTCTTGTTTCACAGGGATAGGGACATCTTGTAATTTTTACTTTTTGTTTCATTAGGGCCTCAAGATCTGACCTGTCATTTTATCCTGTGAAGCAAAAGCTCCAATGGATTTAAAGAACACAACAAATACTGGAAATGAGAAAAGAGTTCCACTATACAACTCTCTTGGTGACAACCAATGATAGGACAAGGGTAACGGGTACAAACTGGAACACAAAAGGTTCCACTTAAATTTGAGAAGAAATTTCTTCTCAGTGAGGGTGGCAGAGCACTGGAACAGGCTGCCCAGGGGGGTTGTGGAGTCTCCTACTCTGGAGGCATTCAAGACCTGCCTGGACGCCTTCCTGTGTAACCTCATCTGGATGTTCCTGCTTCAGCAGGGGGATTGGACTGCATGATCTTTCGAGGTCCCTTCCAATCCCTGACATTCTGTGATTCTGTGATCATATGCTGGGTAGGAAAGCAGTGGCCTGGGCACCTCTTTCAGACCTCTGCACATAGCAAGGAATGTCATCAGCTGGAGAATGTCAGATAAAGCAGGTTCCCTCCCACTCCACATTTCCTCTTTCACTTGCTGTTCTTTCTTTTTTCCCAGCCTTCACATATGTAGTTTTTGCTCATTGCGTTGTACTGTCACATCATTTAATTCACTTCTCAGTTTTTTGCCTCCACAGCATTACTCTGAGCAAATGTCAAAGGCTTCCCTGACTTCTGCCATGCTCTCAACTGCATTTTCCAAACATGGCAGTTTCCTCCAAGCCCTACTTAATGCTTTTTTAGCATCCAGCACTGCTTTCTGTGGTATTGGAATTATATGACTTAGACACGCAATGTACCAACTCAGTTAAATTGGAAAGAAGTTCTTCATGCAATTCAATGCCTTTTGGCCTCACTTCTCACCAGTAATTATGAATTTTATAAACCTCTCACAGAGAAATTTTATTTTGAGAAGAAAGAAAAAAAAAAAAAAAGAAATAAAAAAGGAAAATAAAATAAAAAAGGAAAAAATAAATAAAATAAAATAAAATAAAATAAAATAAAATAAAATAAAATAAAATAAAATAAAATAAAATATTAGCAGCCAGCATCACCACATAAAAGAGTTTATATTGAAAACTCAAACCATACAGAAATGTCCTATGTAGGTGCAAAAAGAGAACAACATAGGCCACTGAGAGGAGAGAGATACTAGTCAGTGCAGGGTGGGGGAATTGCTGCACAGAAGGACATAGTGGGAGCTGATAAACAACTATGTTGCAGAGAAGACTGATGGCAGCTGCAGAGCAGTACCTGGTGAGAGGATGTTCTTGGTATTGGTCTTTTCCAGAGGTCACAGCTACATCAGTGTAAACAGTCTGTGTGCTGCAAGCAGTGTGTAAACAGCCCTACCCAAGACCAGGCATGCTGTTCTTTTAGCCAAGTGTCCCCTATGTCAGTCCAGCAATTGGATGCCATACTATATGAGGATAGAGCACCCATGCTGGTTGAATAGCAGCATTAATTGTGGGGTTCCCAAATTGCACTATGAGACAAGCTTGCCTTCTGTTTCAAAATTATATTCATGACAACAAATCTGTTCAACTCCTCCACTGACATGTTTTACTTTCCCAGGACAGGAACACTCTGAAGGTTGCTTGTTGGCTCAGCTTCAATTTCCATGACAGTTTTCAGGCAGTGACTTAACCTACCTCTTGCTTTACAGGAAACAATGTGGAGATTCAAGCTAGCTTCATCTACAGGATCTTAGTGCTAAAGTGACCAGTGACATACAAGAAATGAATGTCTTTTGTGTTTATGAAAGACTATTCATTTCCAAGTTAAGGTTGAAGAGATGTGCATCCTAAAGGGAAGGTGCTCACAGGAAGCCTTCTCAACTCACGAAAGAGACAGAAATGTTAACTGGGTGAAGAGACAAAATAATCTTCCACAATTTAATGTCAGGGTCAAAGGAGTGAATTCTACAATATTCATGTTGTGCCTATTCACTAGATGAAGGGTAAATCACATTTGTCAGGTCAGTCAATAATGCACTTGTGACCAGCAGTAGATTTAATAGCTTCTTTCCCTCTCACCCTGAAAGACCTCCTGCCTGCTCTTGTGAAACTCTCTGGACTCCAAGAATAATTTCTTCTCTGGCTTGACCAGGACTGAAGGATATCCAGCCTGTGGGAACAAGAGAAACACAACATCTCTTGCAGATAAAAACAGCAGAGCCACAAAAGGTGGAGGAAAGAAGCAGGGCTTGCACAGAAAAATCCTTTCTGCATAACAAGTCACCTTTCTAATAGAAGATGTCTGGGTATAGTCACCAGTTCTTATGATGACAAGTTACTTCTATGACCTAAGAACGTGAATGTCATGGACATAAATGCAGTGATAATACTCCAGAAACTATGCAGAAGTCATCTTTTCCCATTTTATCAATATTGTAAAGATATTGATAGCTCTACTTCATCATGAGATGTACCAAGTCTGTGAGGACAAGTCATTCGCAGCATTCACACACTACTGGCATGATTTCTTTAGTAGAGGGATTGCAGCACTTGAAACCAGATATTTTTTCACAAGTCAAAGATCTGGTGACTGTTTTTCTATTCCCCTTTATTCTCTTTGTTCTGTAACACCAAGGAGATTATGTTTCCCTCATCCATAAATTGGGCATAATAATATTTTTCCCTTCTAAAATTACTTTACCTCCAGCATACAAGGTACTCTTGTTTACATCCTTTGCCATTTAAGTAATTATTAATTTTCATGTGTTAAGTTTAGCTCCCCAAAAAGTATAATTTTTTTGAGGGGCATAAAAAAAACCCTAACTAGTGTCCCACCTAATTTGAGTGCCAAAACAAGGACTGTACTAACAGACATCTGATGCCATCTATAGCTGGCAGAGTGGCGGCTTTTTTTCTGTTCACCGTGAGCAAAGTCCCCACTGGGATCAATTTACTTTTTCATTCACACCACACAAAAGAATGTGTCGATAGTGCTGGAGATGACGTCAGTGCAGTCAGCTGCAGAGAGCCATGAAGAGTGCAAGTGCTGCAAATGAGAACAGACATCGATAAAACGGTCCTCAGATGAAAACATTTGTATTGGAAACCAATGGTCACATTTATTAAAGCTTTGTTTTAAAATATAGTCAACAATGAACCAAAACAAGCAAATAAAGCAGAGCAGGAAATGCATAATGGTGATTTTACCCAGAAATAATTTAAAGAATGTAGAGCATCAGTAAATCTCCTGTTTCTAAGGAATGATTCTTTTGTGTAAGTATCCTAGGGATATAGTACACACCAATTTTGGCGCATAATTCACTGTCTAGGGAACAAACTGCTGCTGATAGGGGACATACTGAGCTCTCTGACTCACCCACAGAGCAATGCAACCTCTGATTGTAAAGTGAGCAAAATTTAGTTTGTTGCTTTAAAAAAATAATAAAAAAAAAAACTTTAGCCCTGAGTATTCATCATCATTTGTTAAGTGGTGTTTATAAGATCTTTTATGATGCAACATTTCTGAAGTCTATTTAATCTAGAAAATGAGACACCATTGTGGCTGTAATAATGATATTGTCACAACCCAAAAAATTTTTATCAAGTACTTAGATGTTAGTTTGGAGCAGGTATTAATACTTCACCTCAGAAAACAAACACACCTTATGTTCATTTCAGTAATCAATATTTTATCTAAATTTAGAAATTTAAGGCTGTTTGCCAAAGCAAATCTTAAAGAGTGCAGAAGCAATCCCTTTCCATTTATGACACTCAGGTGCTTTGAGGGAGGTAAGCACTGAAGCAGGCTGGTGAGCTGTAAGCAAAGCATAGGAAGGTGCTTGTAATGGGGAATCTCCCAATTGACTTCAAAACCCTGCAAATCAAAGCCTAAAAAGTACAAATTCAGGATCACAAGCTGCACCTTGCCTGTAATAGAAGAGTTACAGCAGCACACATGGGGGTATCAGGCTAGCTACAGCTTAGCTAGCTCAGTATTAATAGCAATGAGGTTACGGTGTCTGCATAGACAAGCTTCCTAGTCGGATACCCCACATCTCCGATGGCCTTGACCAGCCCAAGCCAAAACCAGTGACATTGCATCTTCCCTGGGAATGACATGTGCTGGCTACACTGAAGTGAGAGCCTGCATCGTGCTGCTTGAACACAGAGCAGAAATAACCGTAGGGACTGATGGCTTTTATGTAGCTATGAAACAGAACAAGCTTTCCCTGCTATCTTCCCTCTCATGTGTCCTGAGAGGATCAGCTCTCAAAGCGTAGCTGAATCTCTGTGTTTATTTGAGTCTTTGTCTCAGTGCTGACATTCTATGAGCAAGCTAATTTGAACCAACTGGAAGGGGCAGCAATAAAGAAAAAGAAGTCAAAACCACATTGGTTGGAAGAAGACTAAGGAAATAAGTAATTTTTTTTTTTTTTTTTTTTTTTTTTTTTAAATAGGGAACTACTGGAATGACTACAAGCCCATTAAACTGCATAAAAGGCACTTTATTGACATCATTAAGGCTTGGTTCAGGAACAAAATGAGTAAAGTCTGATCCAGCTATTTCTAAAATGAATGGAAAAATCCTCATTGCTTGCAGCTGAGGCTAAATCAATTTGCAGACTAAACCACTTGGGCTAATTTAAAGTTTGGGGGAAAATAGTGAAGACTAGCCAACAGGGGCTGGTAGACCATTGAATTGTTTGAGGTTCTTTTACTTCTTGTTCTAGAGACTTGTCTGCAGTATTTTTAAAGACCTTAAGAGACTCCAGATTTTTGAGAGAAGTCAGAGATTGGTTAACCAGATCCTCAAGTTCTTTCAGAAAAAGCCTGAAGCTGAGGAATGGGGGAATTAAAGTGCTTAGCATAAAGCTACCTTATACAGGGTTTCTGACTTATGTATGGTGACTGTAAGTTCAAATGTAGCCTTTCTTCTGTGCATACATACAAGCAATTCTTTCTGGCATATAACTACACAGAATTTCATTTTGCTGTAGTCAGTGAAACAGGGAAATTTAGCAGAGGCTTTGCTTAGTGTTGCAATACAATGTTTATCTTCCCTCTCTGGGCACAGAAGAGGATGGTAGATCATAACCCTGGATTCATGGTTTCTCTTGGGCAGACAGGTTGCACTGAAAGGATATTCCCATTTTGAAGAGAGGTCTTTCTTTTTTATTTGAAAAGAAACCGTGTATTTATTGTCTTACAGATTCAAGGTACTGTGAATTATCACCACTCAAATTTTAACAATTCAGTTATATTTTATACTGTATAATTCCATTGGCTTATTCTTCCATGTGAAAATACTATTAACTTATACATAAATATGTATGGTTTAGATGTATTTTATACATATACACACACATACATATACATTAAAAATATGTATGTAAACATACTAAGGATGGAGGTCTGTACTTTCTAATTTAGGGATGATTCCTGATAAAGAACAATCATGGAGGTGATCATTCCAACATGGCACATTGCCTGAACATACAGCTGGATTTGCTTTTGTGAATAAGTATCTGTGAGAGATAAATATATATGTATGTTTTATGTGTATGCTATGAACATATGCAATATGTGTATATTATAGAAGGTGTACAGCTTATATTAGGGAGAGACCATATGAAAGAAAAACCTATCACTTAGCTTTTTGACAGGCTGCAACATATTTTGGTTAGCATGCGTATTCAAAGAACCGATGTATAGAACAGTAATAACTGTTGGAGTAAGTCTGCTGGCCGGAGCCCAGTGGCAGCTGGACAATACAAAATTGTAGTGTCCTGTTAGGATTAAGCTCTTTTTAGCTGTAGCAGCCTCGGGACCAGGCTGCTGCAGTGGGCAAGTGCTGCTTGGGTGCGATGCTGTTTGAGGGAAGCCCAGGCTGGGGTTGGCCAGCAGCTCTGAAGAGCTGGTGGCTGTAACCATGGTTTCCTCGAAAACAATGCAGAAGAACAAGAGAGAAAAGGTGGTAGTAAAATCAATGGACTGTGTTAGTAAGGTAAGTGATAATGGAAAGAGAGCATCTGACTTCAACCACAGTGAAACAGAAATCCGTCCTTGATGTAAGATAAATGTAGTGTGTTGGAGAGGCTTTCCTTTGAGCTTCTGTCAGCCCCCCCAGGCAGTGCTGAATCCATTCTTTTTAGCTAGTGATTTTGCAGTTCTGCCAGCAGTTCATTTTATTTTAATAACACCTGGATCTCTACATCTGAGAATCCCTAAACAGCAGCAACCACCTTGCTATTGTATTTCTCCACTGCCCACCCTTTCTAATGCTCTTGGGAGGCACCAGCTTTTCACAGTTAACGTCTTTTGAAAGAAAGAATCTAGATGATTTTTATGTTTGGGGGTTTTTAATTTATTAAGAAAAGGCACACATGCAGCCTTTGCACAGATCCCCCCCTCTATCTTGGATCACTTAATGCTACAGTAAGCCCAGTGACATGCTAGGAAAACTTCTTGTCTTCTCTGGGCTTTAAAAGTATATAAATACTAAGCAATGCTATGCCATAAAAATGATGTCAATGAAGTTACAAAAAAGTACTTTCTTATGAAAAACACAGTGAACAGACATCTCCTACTGCTTTTGCTGACACAGGACTGGTTCAAAATACTTTTGGGCAAGAGACTAAACCTGCAGAGAGGAGGTAAAAATTACTGTAATTTAGACATGCGAGTGTCTGGCTTCCAGGAGCAATCAGGTGCTTAAACACTTAAATAGCTGCAGTTTCTTCTGCAGATAATTACATGCTTAGAAACAGACTTTGGTAGGTAAGGGCTGAAGGCTGGATCCTAATTTGTGCTTGCTCCCAGAAAGGATTTTTTTGAATGTAAACAAAAGACTTCAGAGACACAGTGTTTGAAGCAGATCATTTGTATCTATAGAGGACCCTGCTTATCAATGTCCTAGAGCATTTTGTACTCATTATTTCACGGTAAGGCTTGGGATCTCACAGTGTTATCAAAATTAGATACTGTACCATGGGCCTTAGACTTTTAACATGACAAACTGCTATGAGTTTGTTTTCTATAGAGTGACAGCAAGAAGAAAGAAGAAAAAGAGTGGTATAGATGAAATTGTAGAGTTACAGAAATCACGTAGGCCTTTACCTAGTGACTCTCAGTTCAGGAGATAAAGTTTCTTAATCTCTGTTCATAACTTGCTGCTTACTATTTGCAAACAGTGATGCTTTTTATGAGAAAGAAAACAAAGTCACATATCAGCTTCCCACTTACCATATATATATATAATCCAACATGCTTCTTTATTACTAGTGGCAGTAAACATGGACAAAGCTGCATGTCATTTGTCAAATATTAGCTCTAAGAGATGTGCCAGAGCTTGTACTGATGCAGCAGGAATGCTGGAACCATGCCCTTCCCATGGGCTTGTCCACAGTTGTCAACAGAGTATCCCTATGTCTTTGATTTTTACGTAAGAAGACTGCTTTTTGCACCAAACACCTTCCAGGATGATGCAGATTTATTAATAAAAATGCACTAAGCCATTGGGAGAACATGTAAACAAGGAAAGGAAGATTTTTGTCAGGTTTGGTTTCATTTTCTTTTGTTTCCCCCCCCAAAAAAATGTGGGACATGGTTAGAAATTTTGGTTCTGTGAAAGTGGAGGAGAATACTGTTTCTAGAGAAAATGCATTCCCTCTCTCTTTTGTGCATCAGTCCAATACACATTGAAATCAATGTGAATGATTTCACTGACTCAATTTCTGCTACACCAGGCCCTGACTACTACACAAGAACAGCCATGGTTTTAAAAATAGAGGAAGAAGGGCAGATTGAACTTTTTAATTTTCAATATAACTGCCCTTTGTAGCAACTAGCAGAACCTTCTCCCATGCCAAAACCTGTTTCTGCCTGTATCAGAGAAGTAGACTTGGATATTTTGCTTAAAAATAGGCATAAAATGACAGTTGTCCATATTACTATTTCAGATATCATTGATCTTACTAGTTGATATCATATCAAATTATTCTCCCAGCCCCCATACAATTAATCCATATTGCCTAAGGATGTTAACATCTGCCATGAGGTGGGTTACATTCACTTCATATTTTGAACCTTGTGTTCAACCATAAAACCAGGAAGTTTAATATTTTTCAGATGACAGCTGAGATTCTGGAGTATGGTTACACAGAAGCATAAATCATAACTGAATAAAGCAGAAACAGCAGTTCACTTTGCAAATATTATTACTTGTAGGGTGAGCATCTGCCAGGCTGCTGCTGGGGTAGGAAGTCAGGAGTGGTAATGAGATTTTACCCCTTCTCCTCCTCCTGGTAGTAACAGCAGGTGCAGGAATTTTTTCAGAGATTTCTGGACATCTGAAACTTTCAGTCAAATGTCCACTGTGTATTTGGACAAAGCTCTGTCATGTTTGTTCCACACTAGACATAAATGATGTGACAGAGCTTGGAACGATGCAGCTGGAACCATGCCCCATGTGCAGACCTCTGTGTTACAACCAGTACATCATCCTTATGGCACGGATGGAGATTACATTGGATTCATTGCATATCTGTTGCCATATTTTTGTCTGAAATGTCCATTTGATTAGGAATCTGTAAGCAAGGGATGCAAAAAAAAAAAAAAAAAAGAAAAACACATTAGAATTAGGTTCATAGCAAGACAATACACTTACAGGTGGTGGCTGAGCAAGTAGAAGCAGCTGCATGTTGACTATACCCCAAACTAGAGGCATTTGCAGTTGACATTGGCAGCATTGGTTGCCTTTGGCAGCAAATGCTTTTTACACTATCAGCAGAAGTATGGTAGTCTGGACATTGCCTACAACTTCCTTCCCTAGGAATGAGCAAAAGAACCTTCACCATTTCTGGCAGTAGGAAAGAAGTTAAATTCAAAGAGTACAGCTAAAAATGGGATATGCAAATAGTCTTTGAAATTTTTCATCATCAAGACCTTAACCAAGCTGAGACTGGACTGAACAATGGACTCAGACTGAAGTGATTGCACTGGAGAAAAGAAAAAAGACTGAGATACTGAGCACTGTACCTATGGCACAATGAACATCACCAGGCTAAGGAGAAAGTCTTCAAGCAATTTATTATTAACAGTGATAATAATAATAATTCAGGTACATATCTTGTAGTTTTATACTGAAATTACAACTTAATGAAACTACATCATATTTTATGCAACTAAGTACCACTAATTAATATAGACTGTACATTAACTTCCTGTATAATTACTTAATCTCAATCTCATCTCTAGAACGTGTATTTTTAGAATATAGATGCACTAACTATATTGTAATTATATACTGTAATGACTTTAAAATTATATACTTAGTAACAACGTGTGCCTATAACAAATTCCATAATTAGAATGTTTTAAATATAGGATTGAATTTAACACATAAGAACTCCAGCCTTCGGTACCTGATGCAGGTGTCTTGAAAAAGCTAAGAGTAGTAAAGATGGAATTTCTGAATTTCTAAACTGGGTTCTCACATTTAGATTATCATATAATTTATATAATATAGATTATGATATAATTATATAACTCAAATTACACTTATTCACTTAATGACTGGGCTAATCTTTAAAAAATATAAAAAATCAGCTTTTCTTTCTTACTTCACCTAGCAATGCAGCCTACAAAATCTAAAGGGTTTTTACTGTACAAAAAGAAAAAATTACATTATACATTAAGTGTCAGTGCACTGTAAATGTTAAGCAAAGCATAAAATTGAGATCCAGAGGTCAACATTGTTGATATCCTCTATATTATAAATTTATGAAACTGTATTTGAAAGTTTGTATCCTTATTTCTCCAGGCTTACTTGAAGTACCCAGCTTGGATTCTACTGCTTTATTCTTTAAATTCTATTAGTATGTTTTGTTTTATTTCATAAAAACAACAACAACAAAAAAATCAGAAACAGATCTACATCCCATAGAGGCTATAGTAAAGTGATACTTCAGCTTTCATAAAATTTGTAATCACTGCCTGAAATTAGTACATGCAAAGATATGACTGACAAGCACTGACTTGTGATGTGCCAGGAACTGAAGGAAGGATAATGTTTTAAACCTTTCAGAACCTGGGAGCAGAAGGATACTTGGTATTTTCCAAACAAGACCATCACTAAAGCCAATTTCTCTTGTTTCATCTCCTCCATCACTAAAAACTTGCAGTAGACACTGGGACCAAAACTGGCTTGTCTTTAAATGTGGCCATTAACAACTACCTGGCTTGAATTTTTTTCAGACTATCTGCATGCAAAATCTTACAAAGTTATTTCCCCTGAAATGCTAAATTCAGAAACATCAACGCATAGCCTCTTACACAAAAGCTCATTGCACTTGCATACAACCTGCCAGATGTGGACACTTGCACAGCTGATGTGCGCTTGTAGAGCTGGCTGTATTACCCTGCAATATTGAAACACTGCAGAAGCTACATCAGTGGGAAACATATTGAGAACCCCTATACAAATATATTGACAGGATTATCCTTTCTGCAAAAATTTCAAAGGACACACAGTTAAAATCTGGCAACTTCATACACAAAACCATTTTTTCACATTCGATACCTTTTGATGGCAATTTGCAAAACATGTACACAACTCTGTTGCTGTACTTCTTTGCAAATCCAGTATGAGTTTTTCAATGAGACAAATGATTTCATCTGACCTGTTTTAGGATGAGCTGAACACTCCATTGACTGCCCTCATTTTTCTCCCTTGTCTATGAGTGACTCATTTAAACATAGCTATCTAACTTTTAGATGTCTCACAGAGGACAGATAAATTCCACAGTTCACTTATTTAGTGAAAACAGATGTATTCAAATGATACTTTTCCTGGCTGACCAAATTAGCCCATTATCAAACAACATGAAGACTACAGAGTTGAAGCTGCAAGGATTTTTAACAGAGAGAAACCTCTGAGCTTTGACAAGTTAATATTGTGAGTGAAGAAACAGGTATTTTACATGCCAAGTACTGAAACACATAAGAATGTGGAGCATTAAGAGACATCATTATATAAGGCAATTATTTGAATCTTCCAGTGTTGCAGGATGTGTGAAGGTGCTGTAACCTACTCCAGAAGTCTATGTGCACACTTTGGCTCCACAGACTATGCTACTGTTTGTTCGTTTGTTTGTTTGTTTTTTCATTAAAAATATAAATAAGTCAGTTTTTGTGGATCAAAATCTATCACCTAATTGCAACATGCTCTGGGTACAACATGGAGAGGCTTCTGTGCTGCAAACAATTACATCCGTCATTATCTTTATGCACAAGAACAGCCACACTTAACAGTTCTACTCAAGTAGATTAAGCTTCAAGCTTAAGTAATTGCAGAATTGGGACCTTTTACATTTTCCTTCTTGATCTAGGAACTGCTTATTCAATTCACATAGAACTGAGTCAGCAGTCAATGAAATGAGTGTTTAAATTCTGCTGTCACTGGGAGCTTGGCAGTCCAAGGGATGCTGATAACAGAGTTTCAGTCCAGGCACTCTGGCCAAATCTACTGAAGTTTTTCAGCCTGTGCTATCTATCTTTTCCAGCTCCCTACTTAGTGCCATTGCATCTGACTGGCTAACAATCCTTATCACATTTACCCTCACAGCATGCCACAGTGTCTGGGCAAATGCTTGTATTTTCCTTCACACAGGAGGACAAAGGCAGATGGGTTAAAGACTGTGGGCATCTAGCTCTTTTGCTTCAAATTATCACAGAGGAAAATATACAAAATTCTGAAGAGATCTCAGAGGTTACCTAACCTATACTATTGACCCAGGCCTGCATCTGTCATACCTCAGCCATTCTTGTCTGATAGTTCTTTAACCTGTTTCTCAAAAACCTCCTTTAATTGAAATTCCACAGGCTGCCATGGCATTTTTAGCGCATCACTATCTCCTGTGTAGAAAAGTTTCCTAATATCTGACCTAAATCTTTCTGCAATTTTAAGTTCTATTATATCCCCTGTAGAAATGGAGAACAGTTTATAGTCTTATTTGTTGTAGCAGTTTCTTATGTTTTTAAAGGCTTCCCTCCAACCTCTGTTTTCTGAGTAGACATTTCTCCATCTCTTTGGATATCACATTTCCTATGTTCCTGCCGACCCTCTCTCAGGTATGGTAGAACTCAGACTCGGACAGTCTCAAGTTGGTTAACTAGATTTTCCCTTTCAGTTTAAACATGTGAGTGTCTCATGTATTTGACTGAGAGCCTTACATACCTAAGTTGTGCAGGTATTTAAATGCTTCACTGTATCAGATCAAAGCAATCAGGTTCTTTCAGAATTAAATCTCAAGTGAGAAATTGAAATCAGAACTTGTCACAGTAACAGCAAGAAAATTGAGATGAACTATATAACCCTGTACAAAGATGTGTTAACTACTAATAGGATATTAATAATAGTTCAGTATATTAACATCCTTGAAATCACTCAGTGAATCTTTTCCCAAAAAAGGTATTCAGAAGAATAAGATTCTAGACCTATATTGTCATGCAGTTATCACAAAACCTAACACTGTCATTCAGCAGCGAGATTCCATGGAAAACATGAACTCAGTAGTGATGGAGAGGCTTGAATACTACATGAGAAATGCATTGCCTCTTAATTTTAAACAGAACGTCACTCACCTATATAATGGATATATTGACTAAAAATTACTAGAAAAGACTGTCTCTGCTGCCAAGAAGGGATTATATTACAATACTTCACATAGCATATATTTTGGAATGTATGATATAAAATTTAACAGTTAAAAAATCCTTATGTGACTGGTATTTTCAGAGAGTAAAGGTTCTACCATCGGTGCTTCTCAAAAACCTCAAATGCATTTTTTGGACCTGTCCTTAATAATGTCTCTTCCTAGCACGAGAAAATTGTTGCAAGTAACTTTAAACACACAGTAATCACAGCTTTGGAACTACAGCTGCTCCCGAGGTTGTCTTAGTCATCACAGGTACTTCACTGGAAGGACCAGGTGTATCATTTATACATGTGATTGACTGCCTTGCTTTGACTAGTCTGAGTAGCCATTTGTACAAACTGAGAAAAGCAACCAAGAATTCTGAAGAGTAATAGAAAGGAAAGGACAGTTTTAACAAATCTGTTAAAGGAGAAAACAGGTCACCACAATTCTGAATTGCTTCCAGAAGTGGGGACGTAGAAAAGGGCAATATAGAAAAAATCTAACTGCAGAAAGGTAAAGCCTAACCAAGTTGGGTTTTTTAGACAGAGGTATGTTTTCCTAAGCAATAATAATTGAGAGCTTATGACTGGGTGGCAAAAATTAGTTTCAAGCATGACTTTGTCATTTCTTTTTTTGAGATTTCCACTTGTCTTGTTTTATCTTATCACCAAGAAGACTGGACTGTAAATGGATGCAGATTTGAAGTGACTTCCCTGCACTACTTTGATAAATACTTGGATGACATTTTCACACCCCAAATGATTTGTAGATAATAATAAAACCATAACAAAGAGACATAGAAGCAATAGTACCAAAGGCAATAAGGTTTGTGGACCTTCAGCAGTGTGCACTACATTGCAAGTGGCTCATCTAAAAGCAAGAGATGAAGAGATGCTTGAAAACCATGAAATGTTATGTTCAGATTCTCAGCTGGTATAAATTATTAGAGCTTCACTAGCGTCAGTGCCACTACTTCACTGTACATACACCAGATGAGACTTTGAAACGTTGGCTGTACCTAACTACAGATTTATTAATGTGGACAGCAGTCTTTGCAGGGGAATAGTATATGTCTCACCTAACTTGGTTCCTAATGACATAAAACAAATATACAGATGCCAGAACAGTTTAGAAAAGCTGCTCAGAACTGTTAAGTACTGCCTATTTGCAGGACTTAGCTCAAGCACAAGTTTTCTGTTAGGTTTCAAAGGCAAATGAGGCAATTAAAATCCTGCTGTGGTTGAGAAGCAAATGTGATCTTTGGCTTTCAGAATGAGACTGTGAAAAGAGTAAGCTGAGATTTGATAAATTCAAGAGAAATTGCCACTTCCACCTCCTGAACCCACTCTTCTCTGCACCAGATCTTCTCTCTCCTTGATTTTCCTTGCTATATCTCAGAGTTGCTGAAGGATGATAATTTATTTGTTTTTCTCTAATTTTTTTTAATTACAAAAATCCATTGTTTTCCCTATTTAACTACAAGGTTTTTTCCATTTTGAAATATGCCAAATATGAAATAGGATACCTGACACCAACTCAAAAATTCAGCACCTCCTATCTCATTAGCATAACCAATCAAATACCTTCTGTGTTAGTAGGTAGGTCTAAATAGGTATGCCTTCAAGTGGTAGACATTGAATTTTGTCCTGGCATAGGGTTAAGTGTAAAACACTATGATCCACACTTTACATTTCACTGTACATTAAGCCTGCCTAGGAAACAGTCAGTATTTCAATGTTAAGAACTCAGTTACCTCCTCCTCTGCCACCACAATGGACTGCCAGCTTGTTTTCTTGATGGTCTTAACAGTAGAGGAGACTAAATGTATACAGTGTTTTACAATAATAGGCACTACAGAAAAAAATGCTACTTAGAAATTACTTAGTAAAAATCTATGTGGAAATTGTATGTTATCAATATGAAATTGTTATTTGCAGGCATTCTGAAGTCTTGTCCCATACTGGACTCAAGCTGAGGCAATATGGGGGGAAGCAAATATTGTTCTCTAATATCGCAACCCTAAGATGTGTGAAAATGGAACAGTAGTAGCTATTTGCTGGGCTACTTTGTTTCTTTTGGGGTTGTGCTATAAGTAATTTGAACAGCCTTTCCCCTAATCTGGTGTCCCTACAACAGATTTTGACTTCTCTGGACAAGGACGTGTGCTGACTAAAATAATGAACTGATGGTTAACTAGGACCAGGGTATCAGAGTCTCTGGTGCATTATGTACAGCTGGAGTGCATGTTCCCACATGTGTCCTCTACTCTGGCTTTGGTTATTTTGGTCCCGGGTCCTCACTTTTACATGCTGGAACTGATGAAGGGAGTTTAAGTAATGTGTAAGACTGGCCAGATGGAAGAGAGATTTCTTTAAAAATATTTGACTTTTGAATCTGATATGCAAACACGGGCTTGACATATTTTTACATCCCTACAACATTATGTGGAGAGACACAACTTTGGTCTTGAATGGTGACCCAAGGTTGTCATTCCAGTTTTAGGCAAGCAATGGGTGTACATTGGTCATTCTAAAAATTTTCTGGAGGCTTGAGAGCAGTTTAAGTCATCCATATATACAGAGCTTGATCCAATTCCTTTAGAGAATCCTAATACGCTGATGGAAACCAGTATGCATGACCTAGGCAATGTGTAGAATCATAGAATCATCTTGCTTGGAAGAGATCCTCAAGATCGAGTCCAGCCATTAACCTAACACTAGCACTAAACCATGTCCCTAAGAACCTCATCTACATGTCTTTTAAACACCTTCAGGGATGGAGATTCAACTGCTTTCCTGGGCAGCCTGTCCCTCCACAAAATGGGTGAAAGAATAAGAGATACCTCAATCCTAAAGGCATACTGGCAAAGTGAAAATCTTGGAGCTTATCAATGAAAGGTGAAAGCCAGAGGGAATGCTCTTAAGGACAAATTTGGACTGCAGTGCCAATTTCATTATTGTGTGTAAGTCACGAGGAGAGAAAAATTTAGTATGAAAGGTGAATTAGTGTGAATTAGTGTGAAAGGTGAATAAGGAGCTTTTGAAAATCATGTACTAAATACATAGCAAGGTTGACAGGGATGTTGGAGAAACACCAGAAGGACTTTACTGGGCATGGGGTGAAGAGAAATATATTCTTATCTCAACATTTTCAGAAACACTGAAAAAAATTTATGGGTTTTCAAAAATTCAGCTTTTATTCAAAACAAATTTTAATGGAAAATTTTCACACAAACTCAATATCATTGCAATGATCACAACAGAATTCTAGCTTTTTAATCCCAGGCAGCAAAACTGCCAAGGCTGTAATGAAAGATAAATCTGTCTTGACAGCAGAGCTATCAGCCTGCTTTATTTTCTCTTTTGATAGGTTTATGTTTCATGCCAATCAATCCAGCTCTACTGTGCAGCATAGTCACATTACCTTTCTAATGTGATCTACCAGCAAGCTAAAAGCTTTGAAGGAAAACAGTGCCATCTAACTACAGCAGTAAAAAAAAAAAATGTGTAAGAGGATGGGAAAATATTTTTCAGAATTTTTTTTTTGTGTGTAAATGATTTTAGCTAATGGTTCAGAGGCTCCGATCTCAGCCATTCTGATGATTACACAGTTCCCTGAGGGAAACATATGCTCAGTGTGCTCACCTTGGGGTTTCTTTTTCCTACTTAGTCATTGCAAGAATAAGTGAGAACTCTCTGGGCAGATGTCTCAAAGGAGTGAGGTCTTATGGCAAGTGATTCACAACAGAGGACATTTGTCTGCTGAAAAAAAAATGCTACAGACAACAGCAAATATTAGATCAAATATTGAAGGACATTCATATTTACTAAACCAGATTCTCACCTCTGTTAATAAATTCAGACTGTTTATTTGTGTGCTGAAACTGCTTTGGATTTACTCCATTTTAATTAAGATCAGAATATTATTCATCTTGTTGTTTTAGATTTTTTAATAGCTAAATTAAGCCTGCCTACAGCAAACCGGTGGATCCATTTCCAGCACTGTTCCTTTAACAAAAGCATCACCAGTCCTTACTACCTTAATCTTGCTCCTGGCATCAGGACAATGGTTTGGGGGCATACCCAGCATATGCTGCAAATCATGTTATCTCACTCAAATATAATGCTGTAACAGTTCTGACTTATAATAATCAGCAAACTGTAAAATCTCCGTGCAGGTTATCTGAAATGAAAATTCCAGAGACAAAACCAGTTTGGAGGTTAATGGAATTATCTGAAGTCTCTGGATGGGAGATTACAGTATAACTTTGTGCTGGATCTGCAATACTGTATGGAATAGCCAATTTGATTTCTTTTTACTCCTCTCCCTCTCCCACTCTTGCTGTTTCCCTGGGTTCTATGAAATAATGTGTGGCTTTTGACAGATACTTTAAAAATTAATCCTGACAGGCCATATGCAGTATAATATAGCTGCTTCTTCCATTTTTAAGAGAGTTCTCCTCCTGTGAACGCTCACAAACACATCTAGTCCCATTGCATTGTTTCACCTGTGCTCAGCTATCTGAGTTAAATGGAACTCATAATGTATCATAAATCTGTGTTACTACATGATCCTAGGGTCTTGAGTTTATTTTAAAGAGGAGAAGACAACAGATAAGAAAAGCAAGCAAAGTTCAGAAGAAAAGGCAGAGCAACTCAGAGGTATTGCCCGATCTTGCTTCTAGATCAGCCACTGAAATACCACATGGCTTTGGGAAATACAGTCAAGTCAAAATTTTCTTCAAGCATGGTGGTGAACTGTCCAGATTGTGGTATCTGAGTCTGTTAGAACATGAAGGATCTATGAGGTGGGCACCGTTTGTGGGTATACAGGCAGGCTAAAACCTGTGCCTAGAAATGGGCTGGAGATCATTACCATAGCTTAGGAAGGTAAAAGTTGAAGTAAGGTTGGTAATTTTTCCTAGTAAACACATCAAGTAATCATTTTCAGTGGGAAAAAAAAAAAAAAAAAAGAAAAAAAAAATAACAAGCACCACAACAGTAAAAGATTGCTATAATTAGAATAGCAACTGGTTTGGCAAGAAATATCCTGCAAAGGTGGGAATACGTATTTGGAGAAACACAAAACCTTCTAGCATGGACCTACTGCCAGCAAAGGAAGTTTCTACAATATCATCATCTGATGCCCTCCTTCTTCTGCTCCGCACTCCTGCACATCCCAGTGCAGACGGTTTCAGTCCCCTTACTTGTGATATATGCTCAAGCATTTGTTTTGAAATGAATTCTAGCTATAAGAGGGCAGAAACAAGCTGTCAGATTCTACAGAAACCTTTTAAAATACAATCAAAATGACCATTTTAAATTATCAGAACCAGATAAAATACCGATTAAGTATTTTATAGAACTCACAATGAATTTGAAGCAATGCACTTAAGGTCTGGCATCAGGGATAGCAATAGTTTAAACATATTTTTCCCTTCCTTCAAATTACACCTCTGTCAAATGACAGCCACTAAAAAGGTCCAAGGCCAAGACAGAAAGCCCAGGATTTAGTACTGCAAGGAAAGGTCCCACAGTCCAGCTAGGAGACAGGACCAAAGAGCGGGTGTCTCGAGCACAGCTGCAGCAAACTGGCACGCTAGACAGTCAATAACAACAGGCACATTGGCTTCATCTGCTGCTGGGGCAGATCAATTGGTCCTTGCCACCTGGCTTGATGGGCCAGTGTTATCAGGAATAAAAATTTCAGCCAGAGTTCCCAGTATCTTCAACTGGAATTATAACACTTGTACTTAAAGGGTACCTTAAAGGACTGTGGAATGGAAAAACAGATGCCTTATTTGGATATACAGACCTGAGTCTACATTTTTCTTATAATCTATAATGTAAGTAGGAAGGTGAGCACTAGCAAGCATCTTATTATACAGTGTGAGAAATTTTGACAGGTAAAGAGAATGGTCACATTATGGTAGATGAAAAATATATTGCTCTGAAATTGATTTCAGTGATTTAGGTGAGCTGAGCTGTATGCGACAGCCATTCACCTTCTGTACTCAAAAACATAAGCACAGTACTTGTAAATGTGAAACTGGGATATGTGTAACTTTATTTTCTGTGCTGTGTACATTTGCATTTTGGAATAGTAGCCTGTCTTTATGTCTATGCAATGCAACAATACCTCAGATGTCTCCAAATGTCCTAGCTGTGGAACAGGAAGCAGCATCACTGCATCAACATGGCAGAACTAATCAGTCTGGGCACCGTGCCCTGCTGACACAGCTCTCCTCTTTCCAGAACCCCAGATAGCATCTCTGCAAGGCACTAAGCACACGCTGCTGAAATTCAAATACTGTAGTCATGGGGACAGACAGAGAGCATCAAGAGATAAACTGACCTTACAGGCTACTGGATCAGGCACATGAATGGGAAGGGGGAAATTTATCAAATATCATGCAACTATTATATTTTAAATGTGAGGAAACTGCATGGACTTTGTCTAGAACCTTCCCAAGTGATCGTCTGAACTATTCAGTTAACATTAGTGTGCCATGGGTTTTTTATGCTCTTGGTCACAGAAACTATATCTGTACTGCTATATTTAGCAGTGTCAGGGCCCTTTCTTTGGCTCTGTGACCAGTGGCATGGCCCAGACTTGTCCCTGCTATGTGCCTCCAAAGAGAGCAGCTGCCTCCAGGCAGCCTACTGGAAATAGTCCCCAGCCTCTACTGGCTCCTGGGAATTGTTCAGAGGAACACTAGTTGGCTCAGGTCAAAGTCATGCTGGGAAACATGCTATGAGTACACAGAGAGTGTCTGGGCCCTGGAATTGATTAAGTTGCTGGCATAGATACTTCACTGAACAATGTTAAAAAATACCCAGAGTATTTGAAGAGTGACTGCCTAGCTTCTGTATAGTGGGTACCAACAAGAATATGTCCAGACTAATTGCTACAAAACCGATAGCAAATGAAAAACCACTGGTGCCAACCCTGAGATGGACTCAATTCTTTCTGAAATGTGCTGAGTGCATCTGCTGTTCTTTTGAACTGAGGAGACGGTACCTTTCAGGCTTGAAATACTCAGACTATATGAGCCAAGAATGATTCACACTATCAAAGCCCTAGGAAAAAAAAAAAAAGCAGAACACGAGAATATATCAACAAACTGAATTTAGGACACCATCACTTTTGGTCCCAACAGGAAAAATAAAAGAGGTTGCTTACACCATGAAAATTCTGTAGCATAAAAATAAATAAATAAATAAATAAATAATCCAGAATTGACTTTGCCTACCAAGTGAATGCCCTTTCTCTTGTTTAATAAAGCATAATTACCATAACTCAGGCTTCTATTTAGTTCCATGATCTAGAACACTATGGTCATTACAGGACCAATATATTCAATACCAATATTTTAAGGAAGCTCAATATTCATTATTTTAGTGCACTTGGTTAATACGCCAGTTAGGTTGAGTGCAAAACCTTTTATGAACAACCATGTGCCTGTGCTTTTGTATGGGAGCAGCAAAAGGTCAGAGGAGGCTCACAGGAGCAGCATAGGGCACACTGGTGTGGCATTACTGTGCTTGCTTCCCACAAAGGGAAGAGGAGGAACACTGCTGGGAGCTGCACGCTCCCGTGCTTGGAAGTGCAAGAAGGATCCTGTGCAAACAGAACCTCCAACCAGTGTAAATACCTCTCACAACAGCTTTGACCTGTGGTGCAGCCAATTTTGCTTCTCCCTCAGTTCAGACTCTGCCACTGTAAGACATTTTAAAATTATCAAAACTCACCACACATTTAACGGGCTCATTCTGTGCATTTCTGCACTCTTTGAAGGTGTCTTACACATTTTTTCGACAAAGACATTTTCTCAAAATCTGAGCACAAATTCATCTGGATGGCAGAAACAACTCTCTAACCTACTCATTTGCAACGAAGCCATAATGACAAAGGGATTCTGAGAGAGAAAAAAGGCAGCAAGGTTTCCTCAGTGTGTGAAAAAGATAATCTCCTTTTTTTCTGCCTCTCTCACACACATATACACATCACATCACAGTGACAGTAAGTTGTGGCACAAACTGGAATATCAATAAATCCTTCATCAACCTGAGGCTGAAATACAGCCAGATAAAACTTATTTTTAGACTACCTTGGACACCAGCCAGAATGAGGCTGGCAAGAATAAGACACTGCCATAAATGTTGGTAATGCAAGGCTGTAGAGAGGAAAAGAGCACCTTAATCCATATGCTATGAAGGTGCCCCTTAGTGAATCCTTTTTGGGAAGATTTTAACACGTGGAGTCATCTGCACTCCGGTTATTGATATTCTCTTGTTTGGTCTTAGTCTGGGTTGATTTCAGCTCACTTTATTTTGCTTCGAATATTCCAGGCAGCAAATGCCTTTAGGGAGCAAAGGATACCCCTTGCCAAAATGGGAATGGAATATAAGCTGGTTTTTGAGAGTGTGATTATAATAAAACTGTTTCACAAGGTTATACCATTGCAAAGCTCCCCACCTCCCACCACACACACACAGACACACACTTATGTTTGAAATAAGGTACCTTAAAAGAGAAGAGATGGGAAAAGAAATCCATCTGGCCTTGCTCTTCCCAGTCCTATCTGTATAGGAAGTTTCTCACCCTGGGGAGGAATGAGACAGAGGGCATGTCGTGAAAGAAGTGCTCTGAAGCAGCTCACAGCATCCAGAAATAGCTGTTATGAAGCTGGGAATTGGATTTGCAATTTCTTTTCAAACATGAAGGTCCAGCTAGTCCAAGATCCTGTGTCTGACAATAACCAGTACCAGATGTTTAGAGGTACTGGAATAACATAAGATGACGAAAGTATATCCTAATCCTTCCACATCTCCTCTTCAGCATGATAGCTAAAATTTGGATTAAACCCTGAAGCAAACTTTCTTTTTCAAAGCTTTGTAGTACCAATTTTTACAACTCTCAAAATTCTTGTGGTACTTGCTTCCTCTTCACTGCTTGTGAAATTCTTGGCCTTAAAAACATCCTGAGACAATGAGTTCCAAGGAGAATGGTTACTTTATGTCCTAATTGCATCCCTTCCTATTCTAATTGTTCTTCAGATTTCACTTAATCCATGCTTTGTCTCTCCGTAATTTGATGGGGAGACAGAAAGTCCCGATCTGTCTTCTTTCAAAATTCATCATTCCATGTAATTTGATGTACTTTAGTTTATTGTCCTTTATTATTTTGCTTTCCAAATAATTTCAAGTTTTTCAATCTCTGTTCATGTAAATCATTGTCACACAATTAGTCAACCCCATCCCATAACTCATATTCAGCAGTAGCATTTCTGATTGTGTGGTAATCCTTCACATATACTCGCAGATCCATGTTAGACTACACCACTGATGTGAATGATATGTTTGTCCTGATATTTTGCAGTGTTTCAAATTCGTATGCACAAACAAGATTTACTTAAAGAAACTTTTAATTGTTCTTTTTAAAAAATAAAATTAACTCTAAATTTGTAAATAATCTAATTTTACCAATACAGTAGCATTATAGGCATAATATACTGCTACCTCTATTTAAAGAATAACTTAATATCACAAAATTTTTCAAGAACTGATACAGGCCATTAGTAGGAGAATGAAGAAATAAAGCAGGAAATGTCATGTCATTATTGCAGGTAATGGTCACTAAAACCTGTTCATTTCAAAATACACCTATTTTAAGCAGCAAGACAAGGGAAGAGGACAAAAATAATGGGCAATGCAGGATGATAATATGGATCAAGCTGAATGATTTTCATCTGGAATGCATTGATCTCAGAAAGCATTAGAGGACTCAAAGTCCATCCTCTTTATTCATCTGTGTGAGTCATCCTCATTAAATTCAAAGGATCTCAGAACATCTGTGCAACTGTAAATTGAATTTTAACACTCAAATGAGCAGTGACTCAATACAGCCTTCTATCCCTTATACCAAACCTGGCAAGTGAAGAATAGCCTAAAAGCAACAAAGCAGTACAGAAATTTGACTTAGTGGTGTCACAGTTAGTAGATGGCAGGTTTAAAATTTAATTTCCTGTAGATTATTGAAACAAAGCTTTACATGTATTTCAAAGATTATAATTATCCAAGCATTATTATAGCTAATTTTGTACAGAGAGGATTAAACCATTCTTTTCTAAAACATACAACTAGACACCACATAAAATCTTCTACAAAAATAGACAGAAAATAAGAATCTGAAGAAAAATTTAGTACTAATGAAAGATGACCAATATTTTCAACAAACAGACCATGACATTAACTGAATCAGAGTTTTCATTTCAACAATAATCACATTTCAGGGTTGATTTCTTGCTGAATATATTATGCCAGATGAGAATTGAATGTAAAAGATATTTGTATCTTTAAGTGTTAATAGGCAATGAACAAGATATTTGGACATGTCAAGGAATGACATTTGGGAAAGTATTTAGATTTAAACATCAAAATGATGCTTCATGGGATCTTTCTCAACTTCGAAATAAAAGAGAGTTACATACCAGGAACTCTCTGAAAATCTCATATGGTTTTGTCTGGGTTTTTTTTTTTTTGACTTGAAGACCTTTAAATTCTGACCTGTTAGAGACACAGTCCCACTGGCTTTCAATGATATATAGTGTTTTTCTTTTTCACAAAGCTGAGCTCCAAACTCTTTTATTCACACAGACCATTGTATATTCAATTGATGTATTGTACATGTGTCTCTAAAGAAAAAAAAATAAGAATTAACAATAATCCTAGAAATATATACTGAACAAAAAAATGGGCTTACAAACAATACTCACTACTTAGAGCTTGGCTGTTTGCTTCACCCATGGACAAGGTATACATTTTTGCAACTAGCAAAGCCAGCTCCCTGGCTGTATGTATAGTCTTCTTGCTGGCATTTGGTCACCTGCATCACTCAGTTAGACCAGTCCTAGCCATGCCATGCCTTTGCTTTCCCAGTTTCTAAACTTGGATTGAGTTCAGAGCATGGGCTATTTCCTTTAGGCATTTTAGGCACAGTCACCTTGTCGTATAAAGTAAATACCATGGACATGAACCTCTCTGCATTATTTGTATCTGGTGCCAGAGAAATGTTCTGGGCACTGTTAGATGCTGGACACAGTTTACAAAGCAAAGGATTGTAACAGCGAGATTAGAAACTGGTATGTTTTGGTTTTGATCTGTCCCTGTTACCTGAAATTCATTTTTGAACCAATACAAACCACACTAGCAGTCCAGGAAAAAGGGACTGGCACCCAGTTCTCTCTCTTTCAGAAGTGTACTACAACCAGTACAGAACATGTGCCTTCTGCATTGCCCCCTTTGCTACAATTTGAGCACTGCAAGGTGACCATTACTCATCAAGCTAGGCATGAGATCACTGTATCAAGGGGAGAAGATCTATATTTGCATCACCCCCAACAGGAGAAAGCCCCAAGGCCCAGATCTCACCTCTCACTTCTTCCTGTGAGTACTGCCCGGCTCTTCCTCTGGCTGCTGTGTGCTGCACCAGATTCATTGCTGCCCTGCATGTGCTCAGAGCAGTTCTGACTGCAGGACACCTTCCCAGGACTGAGAGTTTAGATGCCCTTCTGACTTCTCTCTGAACTGCAGCAGAGTAAAAGCAGCACTTCAACACTTTGTTACTTAGACGGGAACTTTCCTGTACATACCAACATGTGAAAGACTAGGCACAGAGGAGCCTTTGTGGTACTGCATGATTTTGCACATCTCCGAGCAGAACAGCTGCTGCAATGTGGACTGCTGCAACCTCTCTTCGAACTTAAGCGCATACATTTCTGTGAAATCCCATTGTAGGCACTAGAATTTAGAGTCTGGCTATAATGAGTCAAAATCTTTGTTTGCTGTGACAGTCAGAAATCTCTCGGTTTCTAGCTTACATCTCCTCTGGTTGGTTGTCCTTGTGCCATCATTATCCTTTGGCTTGCCTTGTTCCATTAGGTGAGGACCAAGCAGTTCAGAAGGGACATAATGACCTTGCTCTAAGGTTCAGCTTGAGCAGGATTTCTGTATTTTAAATTTTGAAGACCCCCTCCTACACAGACCAAGAAAGCCATTGTTACAATGGCTACTGTAGGTTATGTACAAGATATTTTGTAGTGTTTCTTGATGGATTGTCGTATGTAAAGCAGTATGAAAATAGAACAGGCCATCCTTCTAGTATGGCTTCTAAGAATAAAACTATTCAATATTTTAGTTGCTAAAAATGTTAAAATAGAGGATGTTACAAGTTGACTGTGAAGAACTAACAAAACTGTACCCTCTTACAATCCATATTCAGTCATATTCATCATTTAATTCTGACAGCAAATGGAACATGTTTTTCAGGACTCACTCATGCCTAAAATGATCTAGTTTTGTAGAAGAAAAACTCCATTTGTTGCAAAAAATATATTACCTCTTTTTTAACTGGGAAAACTTGTGGTTTGTTTAAAAAAATGGCACTTTTCTCTGTGATAACACATACCTCAAACCATGAAAACAACATTTTTCTGAGTGGTTCTTTTTGTACTAAAAAGTCATAAGATGATATAGCTATTTCCTGCATAAATAAATCTATTAGAAATATTTCAGGGTATGCTTCAATTAAATATTTTGAATTTTAACACTGTATCATCATTTGCAGCTGTTAATGGTAACAGTGAAAGACACAATTCTATCCACAGATTAATTAAAAATTGGAATATTTTTTCTCCAGCTACCACATTAACTCAAATATTGCTTGCTGTGGGAATGTACTCTATAGACACATTATCATTAACTCTTTCACTTTGCATAATTGATTTTCAGATACTTTGTCTGTTTTAAAGAAATTTTTGAAATTATGAGGGATTTGTTTTGTTGATGTTGCATTCATGGGAGTTGAATTCTCTCTACATAGAATTAATTTGCCTTCAAATGCCTTCAAATACCTGACTTCATATTTTGCTTGCTGCCTATTTTAGCTAATAAAATTACTCTGGTCTGATTCAGCTACTTTTTCTGCAAAATGTTGACATTTTAGAATCCTAAGCATCACTAAAATTGTGAAACTGTGCAAGAGGTTTGACATCGTTTATCTGCATTAAAAATATTGCATACCAAAAGATGCAATAAGTACAGGGAAAAAGATTAAGACCTCTTTTACTTGAGAAAAATCTAGTCTTCTCTGCCCCGGTCATAGCTTTCTTGAGCCCTTAAAGAAGTATTATGTCCATTCTTAAGTGAAACACAAGAGCAAAAGAACAAATACCATATTTAAAAAAAAAAAAAAAAAAAAAGAGAGAGAGACTGCAGGAATCTAAATAATATAGATCTTGTTAAAAATTATTTTCAAATTAATTACAATTGAATCAGTAAAGAGTTGGTTGGTTGTTTTTTTCTTACATATTGTTGAACTGAAATGTATTAATAATGAAAATTATAACTGAGAGGTAACATTTAAACAGAATGGTGAAACTTATAAAAACCAATTTATACACCAGAATCACCAGAGATATATACTATAAAACATAGTATCTGCTAAGAAAAATAGTATTTCCTAATTATGACCATTATGATAGCTGACTATGTTTTTTCAAGTGTTCATTATTTCCACCTGAGTAGTAACACATGAGAAATACCCATAGTGTGGTCTCTTCTGACTCCCATGCAGCTTTGAAAAGAGAGGAAGTCCACTGAAGGTAGATGTCTATGTCACCTGAATCCTAAAGGCAAGGTTTGGCCAACCATTCCAGTCATTAATATTCAACAAAACAGGTGCCCACCTTTATTGTAATTCTGCTGACAGTTCCTCCAGGCCAAACAAACACAGTGACATTGCAGCTGTAGTTTTTAGATCTATGTAACAGGACTGGGATACAACAGTGTAGTCTGGAAGCAAGGGAAGGTATAAATTACTGACTCTCTATGTTGATTGACATGATTATGTGAGAAAAGAGATAGAAAAGATCTATTAGGTCATCTTGTCCATTCCCCATGATACATTGTAATGTCTACAAAGGAAATGTTATAGTGTGTTGTGACAAGGACCTGTCTATTAATAATGCCATTAATAATTTTTATGACATTTGTAATTCTCTTTGCTTCATTTTTTTTTCTGTGATCAGGTAATGGAAGCCTTGCCTTTTTTTTTTTTTTTTTGCAATATTACCAATATATGCAATATGGCTATATGAAATGTAATAGAATGTCTGATTGTCAAAAAATTATAATATATTAAATTATTAAAATGACTTTGTGGGACCAGAGTGCTAAAATGTTAGTGCATTAAAATACTGCAACAGAAAAATAGTTCAAAAATTATGTTTGAACTCACTTCCCATTATACAAAAGGAATTTCTACTCCTGCTTATTGTCCATTCCCCATTCTATGAAACTAATATTTGCACAGCTTTCTGGTTGAGCAGGATCTGGGGATCTGAACCTTGTATGCAGAGTGAAAACTTCAACTATTACTTTATACTTTCAACTTCCTACTCTGTCCCCTCCTTTTGGTGGTGTGGAATCTGGAAAATTCTACAGAAATCACCCTAAAAAAAGCCAGTCAAACTGCTTCTGAATTTGACAAAAAATAACTTTACCTGTGAATCATTTAGCATTCAACCCTCGGCTATACACCCTTGTGGGATTAAGGTTTGTCCTGCTGTGCATACCAGTACAAAGGCAGCAATTCTGCATGGCTCAGGAGATGAGCCACAGGTCTGGGGCTTGGGTTCAGTATAGCAGTCCCAGATCTATTACTGTCCTGCTCTACATCAGAGAATCCATTTAGTTCCTTTCGCACATCTGTTTACTCTCTTAGTTTTATATATTTGGCCTATTTATGGGACAAAGTTTACATTTGAAGCATGGCCAGTCTGTGGATAAGGTGTGGGCTGGCACTTTTCTCTCTCTTGTCCCCAACTCCTGCTCGCTGTGGTTCTCCTGGAAAGGAAACTCAGCCAAACAGGCAGGAAGGAGGCTGTTGTGTGCTCCATTCAATATCCTTGTACTGATGGATGAAAGTCTGGGGTGGTGGGACATGCTGCAGACCACATCTGTCTGCAGTTTAGGCTTCTGGGATGATACTCCAGGGTTTGGTTTATACTGTACTGCAGATAACTAACAGGAGCTTCATTAACTGATGGTATTCCTGCCAAAAATTCTACAACCCATGGTGGGAAGATACAAAACCACTGACCAAGTTGGATTACCGAGGGTTCTCCTAATGAGTGAAGCAATATCTGAGCTGTCTTTTTTCTTTGTAGCCTGGAATATTTGTTATATTCCTTTCCACTCTGTGAAGTAGATTAGAGAGATTTTTGCTGTAAATTAAGAACTATTTGTCACAGTTTGTGTGAAAAATTTGATAGATTTCTACACCACTTTCAGTGAATGACAATTTTCTAAAATAGTTTTTGTTTTATATTCTCATCAAACATGAAAGCATAAAAACCATAAATTTAACTGATGGTAGCTTGATAAGAGACCATTAAGTACACAATATAATTTTATATGAAGTGTGTGTGAGCATGATTGTGTGCATGTTCTTTATTAATATTTATGAAATAATTAATAGATGCAACTAAACTCATTAATAACTTATTTTAGAACATATTTCTCAAAACCTCTAGTAATTAATTGTTAAAAAGAAAGGCTACTGCTAGCTGTTAAAAAGAATTTTGCAATGCAGGAATCATTAATAATAACTATGTGCCTGATTAATATACGCATTCACATGGTAATATAGCGTACTTTAAAGTACAATAAAATTATAAAATAATAACAAATTAGTTGTACAAATGGATATCATAAAGAGACAGTCTCAAAATGAAATATGAAGCCAACTTTAATGGAGTAATCAAGCACTCTTGCTCTAAGAAGTTCAGGCAACATAATAAAATAAGAGGAACAGAGGAAAATATGAGAGCACAATACGAATACTTTGTCTGAAATGAGTATTAAAAGCTCATGCATAGATGTCACCTTTAAGCACTGAATTTACTATGTATGGTATGGCTAGTTTCTCCAACTTTTTTCTAGACAACAGAGGAAGAGATTCTTCAGGGGGTGGCTGAAGACAGGAGACAAGTTAGGAGTTGCAGATGGCACCTGGGAGAACATATCTCCTTCTATTGACTACCCAAGGGATCTGTAGGGATTAGGCAGCTGAAATACCCAGCTAAATTACGTTGCAAAGGTCAGATGCTGTGATTACTTTCCTAATTGTCAACTGTGTGCAGAAATGGTACAGAAAATCACTATTAACCCAGCTGAACATGTTACTTTGGAGCCACCTTGCTCTGAGATTACCATTCAGACTTTTGCAGACATGTTTTCTAAAGGAAGACTGCAGATGCTGGCTCCACACACAGCTTTAGAAGCTGCAGTTAGTCTTATTGGCTGAATTACTTTGAAGACCAATTTTTTGAATGATTCTTTCGAACACAGGCTGTTAACTTGTGATGTGTTGACCAGTAACATGAAAGAACTCTGTGTTTTGGAAGATCAGCTGTTCTTAATTATGAGCAAGCTTTGAAGCACCCAGCCACGCATGACAGACTTCCCGACACCTCCTTGCCTCTGTCTTCCTTCAGCCTGAGCTCTTCCCTCCAACTCCCACGTTACCTGGAAGGGCTGGCCCTTATCTTCATGCATTTTTGAATCACCTAACTACTGAAGGATTCAGAGTACAACACTTGACAGATTCACAGTATGATTTAACATGACAAATTGTATCTTCTGTAATTCTGCAAAATTATAAAAGGTTAACCAATATTTATATCAGAGCTAAAGGAGTCTGTATTAGGGGGTTTTGTCTTATCTCCAGCACAGCAATTAACAACAACTTCTATTCCCCCCTGTCCATTAGAAATAGAGTACTAATTTCTGATCTCATGGTATTTGACTAAAATCTTGAGCACATACTAGTGATGCACAAAATATTAGTAACTATGTAACCTTTTGGCCACAGACTGTGTGGGAATCCTCTCAGAAATATATATCGGAGCAATCCCAGATTATAAATCACAGTGTAACAGATTTATTTTATTGGAACAATTTGATTAATGGAGATCCTGCAAGGATAGAACAAATTTATCTAAGCATCTTAATTCAACTGAAAAACAAATAGATTTTAAATGACAGTAAGAAACATTCTCAGAAAGTGCAACACTTTTCATTTCTGACTTGCAATCTGTTATTGACAAAGGCCTGGGTTCATCTCGTTCAACTTTTTTCATCTGGTATAAAATGGTCATCTAAGTTTCATGTGTAGTTAGCAGAGAGAGAAGCAAAGATCTAAAAACCATGACATGAATATCCATCTGAAAATGCTCATCTCTACAATGACTAGAGAGGTTGCCTAGATGAAGCGCACTACTTGTGGATGCCTTCATTAGGTATATGAACAACCTTCTCCTTTTTTGCCTCTTTCTCATAGTTCAGGTACATCAGGAAAATCAAAACATATTTAATTGAAAATATTCAACTGATGTAAAAAGTAATTTACTTGTGCTACTTTAAGACAAACAGCCAGACTCTAATAAAACAAGCACTTTGAAAATCTGGCTCAAATTTGACAAAGCAATAAAATTATCATAATTTATGTCCTTCTATCTTCTCCCTGTGTTTTGTTTCTTGATCTCAGTCTAGATGAAAGAAACTATAAGAGCAGTGAACACGTTACCTTCAAAATTCTCTTTTTTACTTCTTGTTGTTAGCATAGAGTAGGAAAAAACAGGTGAGATTCAGAGGCTTGCAAATTTCTAGGGCTGGACATCAAAGCCATGTACAAGGTATCATGTCTGCAGAAAGGAAAATAGCTATTATCCATCAGTTAGATCTCACAGAACAAAGTAGTTGGAAAGTTAAGAAAGGAAACCATAGCCCATATAGCAACAGGAAAAAATATATTACCATTGAGTACTGAAATTTGTGTTTTTGCAGGTGCTTTAGGAATGTTTCAGGTTTAGGCATGTTCAGAAGAAATGTTAAAGATATATCAAGTATAATCCATCAGTCTGAATACAAAAATAGGAGCTAAATATTTCAGGATTAACATTCAGTCAATTGACATTTAGCTATTAGGGAATGATTTTCAGAATACAATAGTGTCCAAACTTCCCTTAACTGTCAAGGTGTTCTAAAACTAGGCATTAATTGGTGCATCTTTAATTGTTTATTTCTCAGGAGTGCTCAGTGTCCTGCAATCACAGCAGCGGCTGCTCAGTGGCCTCGGGTCATTGCAACCGGTTTGAATGCTCCTACCCTACACAGCAATGACTTTAGACAGCTAGAGAAACCCCAGAGCTCAGGTAGTAGAGGGTCCAGAGCCAACATTAGGCAGCCAGTTTGCCTTGACATGGTCCTGTATGGCCTTTGGAGATGACCTGTATTATCTCTACTCAGCCTCCAGCCACTGTTTCAGGATGGCAAAGGCTTTCTGTAGATACTCTGTTTTACCTGTAAATCCCACGTGGTTGTCTGAGATACTCTCAAGACATCAGTTTAGGGAACTGAATTGAGCCTTCATTGTCATGAGCAAAATTTTCATCATTCCCTGAAACTGTTCTGTCTGTGAGATGAAGAACAAACCATTTTCACACAGCTATAAAATCTGCTAATTGCAAATATGTTGGGGGTTTTTTTAAAAAAAAAGGAGAGGAGTCAGCAAGACGTTAGAACTGTTTTAGATCATCCTCAGTCAGACATTAAAACTGGAAATAAAATGGGCCCCTTAATAGAGCACATTTCACTTTCTTGCAAGTAACCAAAAGTTAAGACCCAGCAAGCTCACACCTGCTGTCAGCAGCTCCCTGCTTGCTTGTTGTGGTGCCTCCAGAGAGATCATTCTCAGCAGTCATGGGTTATAACCTGTTCTAGAAAATCCAGTGCCCTAGCTGATTTCTTACCTGGAAAACCTATTTATAATGCTTATTCAGAAAGCCTCATGCTAAATGCTTAATGATTGACACCAAAATCTCTTTGCGGGGTTGGACAGTTATGGTTCATCACACAAAGGAGTACTGAAAGTCAAGCTCTCACTGCTTCAGTTTCACCTTCCTCAAAATTTGGTATTTGCACTGTAGGAAGGCTTTGAAAACAGAACCACCAGATTAGTGATGCAGTAAATATATTACTTGTACTTCTGAAGCACTGAATTCTTACAGGCCTCCTATAAAAAACTAAAATGAATAATGTGCATAAAGTGCTAATCTGCAGAATGAACCTTGAGTGGTAATTTATGTATCTCATAAACAGCTAGCGAGCTGCTATTTTACAAGCACTATTTTGAGGTTTCATTATCTCACAGAGATAGGCAAATCTGCAACCTTTCACTCATTCAGCAATCTGCAGTGTTTAGTTATGCAGAGTTTAGGAGTTTGAATTAGAAGGTGCCACTTTAAACAGGCAATTGTTTGGAAAAGCAGAGCAGTACACAATTAGCAAGAATGGTCCTGCAGGCAAGACTCAGCAGCAGTTACCTGCAAGAATAGCACAGGATGTCTCATATCAGAAATAGATTTAGGCAAGCACAAACCACAGTGAGCTTAGGTTTGTGGTAAATGTTTGTATCTATATTGTCGGCCAACCATCTCCAATAATCTTGAGAGATCATAGAATCATGGAATCATACAACAGTTTGGATTGGAAAGGACCCTCAAAGATGATCTAGTCCAACCCCCCAGCAATGAGCAGGGACATCTTCAACCAGATCAGGTTGCTCAGAGATCCGTCCAGCCTGGCCTTGATTGTCTCCAGGAATGGGGTATTGACCACCTCCCTGGGCAACCTGGGCCAGTGTTTCACCACCCTCATTGTAAAAATTTTCTTCCTCATGTGTAGCCTGAATCTCTCCTCTTTTAGTTTAAAACCATTACCCTTTGTCCTGTTGTAACTGGCCCTGCTAAAAAATCTGTCCCCATCTTTCTTACAGCCCCTTTTTAAGTATGGAAATGTTGCAATAAGGTCTCCCCAGAGCCTTCTCTCCTCCAGGCTGAACAACCCCAACTCTTGCAGCCTGAAAGATACAGGGAATTGTATAATCATTTGTATCATTTAACACCTTAGCTGATACTAGCAGTTGCCTCTGTTAGTCTTGAAATACCCTGGGTGATCTTTTATCAAATGCTACTGCTTTGCATATTGGCAGAGGAATGGTCTGTATGTAATGGTCAGATTATTTTTTAAGGGATACAAAAGGTTCTTCTTAGATGTTGGCCATGTAATGAGAATTATACTTTTGTGTGAGGCTACGGAGACCAGCAAAAGGTCAAGGATGGACTTACATCATCTTATAGATCATTATGTGCATTGCATTAAGTTATGTTACACAAAACTCACAGATGATGACACCATATCAACTTCTGTTGCATAGTAGTTCAATGGATCTTCAGACTCTCACTTCTCTCTTCTGCTGAATCAAAGTATTGAATTGGAGAGTTTCCAGTCAAATCCAAAAATGAAGTTCTCATGTTCTGAATTTTTTTACGTGTTTTTCAGTCAAAAGGAACACTATGTGACTACATATTTATACCTCTCTGTGCGTTTTTTTTATTACCATGTTGTGTGTAACAATGCACAAATATATGCACACATGTTTATATGTATACCTCATTAAAGAGTATTCTTTTTTTTTAAGTTGTGAAATATACACTTTATATAGCAATATATAAACTGAGACAAACCACCAACTGTTTATGTATGCTGTTCCTGGATTTATAGTTATTCATTGACTGACTGATGGGTGGGAGCACACCTATTGTTTCTATTCAGAGTTGTTCATGAGGTGTGTGGTCTAACGCACATAAGTGGTGGTCAGGAAAAGCAGAAAAGAGTGCAGACTAATGAAGCAAAGATTCTGTTTTCTTTTTAAGTCTAGAGTAACTCTGAGTTCCCATCAAAATTGGAAATTGACAGCACGAGGTAAAATTACTGATAGGACAAAGTAGTCTTCATTTTTTTGATTTAGCTTTCCATGTCATTTCATATCTCCGGCCCTCTGATTTTTCTGATTTGCCACCTCTCCCATGCTAGAAATGTCTTCATGTTGGATTGTGCTGTGGTTTACTAAAGTGGACTAATTTATACTCAAGCATGCTGATTTCAGTCCACCATGTTCTTCAAACCCAGCCACTTCTACACACAGTCCTAGTGTCATCTATCTGCCTTGGACCTCCATCTCAGACACATGAGAGACTGACATGCAGGCGGGAGGATGGGAGGATGAATTTGGTGGGAGGATGAATTCTGGAACTGAGAGTTATGGGACCAGGAAGATGACACATCACATCAGAGTACGTCACATCAGAGAACATACATCACACCACTGCTCCACTGAACTGAGACTCCAGGTAGTGTGTGTGCCTTCTCCCTTGCTCCTGCGGTGCTACAAATGAAAATAGGTATTATCTGGCATATGAAACTAAGAAAGATTCTCCCTGCAGTGTCTCAGATGAAGGCATGTGAAAATCATTGGTAATGAAACAACTGAGCAAATCTAACCTACAGACCAGCAGACTCGATAGATTTGTGTATGTGAAGACAAAAAGTCACTGAAAATTTGCTTAGATTAGGTTCATGCTCGAAAGAATATGGACAATTCTAGCAAATATTATTGCTCTCCCATGTAAGAGTTTTATAGAAATTGGCCTTGAATGTTCAATGCATTAGTCCTGCTACACAAAGGAGTTTCTGAGGAAAATCTGTGATATGTGAAATTTTGCTAAAAAGATTAAATAAGAAAGGATAAAATACATACAGAAGTGTTTTACTAGATATTCTGATTCCAATATCTAAATTACTTCTAGCCTTCAGCTTTTGGTTGAAGATGTCACAAAAGTCCAGGAAAAGTACAAATAACCCTGTAGTGCAAATAAAAACCCATTTTGATACTGAAAATATCAGTTCCAAGCTGCACTTTCAGAAAGACTTACCTTCTCTTTGGGTCTGGACTGATTGCTTTTTGGAGAAGCACACAGTACCTTGATACTTCTCTAGGCATATTATCTCAATATAAGGCTATGCTGTTCAGCACATGAGCCAGGCTCTACCTCTACTTTAATTCTTTAATGTATATTTACAAAGTGTTTAGCAGGATGCTTTAAAAATATTAAAATGATACAATTTATCCCACCCCAAACACAGGCTCTCTATCTGCTGTGCTGAAAAGCAAATTGGTTTTGTCCTTTTCTTTCAGGTCACCAAATTCAGGCCCTGAAACTGCAAAGACACAGTGTATAGCTTCATTACCCAGTAGAGTACCTCCAGGGCACAGCAGCTGAGTAAGAGCATATGTCATTTCTGAACTGCAAAATAGTGCACTGTGCCACCAAGCAAAAATAATTCCATTGTTTTGGGGTGGTTTTCCCCTGGAATTTGGTCTCAGTTAAATGTGTTGGAAGGATTCAGTTTCTGCTCTTAATCCATTTTAAGTGTATATCTCCTAGACAACTCACCAAACGCTTGTGTGGACTTTACTAGTATGAGCCTTGTATTTGGATAAAAAAACTGCTACAGAACAACTGTTTTGCGGTCAGGGCAGTTATATTTCTGTCAGGTTCTCTTTCTGTCTTTGATAATTCTCTTTCACTTCTGCATTGAGACATTTACTGAAACCAGAAAGATGGACATGCCATGACAGTCTTCTTCTGATTTTTTGAGTTGTGTATTCCCTTTGTTTCTGTAACTATTTTTGCAATACTACATGATAAAAACATGAGGATCTTATCAATAATTATAAATATCTCAAGGGTAGGTGTCAAAAGAATGGGACCAGACTTCTTTCAGGGGTGCCCAACTATAGGATGAGGGGCAGTTGGCATAGACTGAAGCATAGGAGGTTCCATCTAAATATGAGAAACTTATTTACTTTGAGAGTGCTAGAGCCCTGGAACAGGCTGCCCAGAGAGGTTGTGGAGTCTCCTTCTCTGGAGAAATTCAAAACCCGCCTGGACACATTTCGGTGTCATCTGCTCTGGGTGAACCTGCTTTAGCAGGTGGGTTGGACTAGATGATCTCCAGAGGTCCCTTCTAACCCAAACCATTCTGCGAGTCTATGATTCTGTGATTTGTAGTATCACTGTGCAATCATCAAAAAATACTCAGGCATAGGTAGAAGGGTATGTCTGATAATATAAGAATTTGTAAAATAGGCCATAAGACTGTTCCAAATAAAATTACATCTGAATCATTACCTGCTGATGCAAAGGCTCTTTATCATAGCCTCGCTGTGAATCCCTTTCCATGAAACAGGCTAAGTGTAACATAAGAGCTGGTTGAAATTTTCCACTCAAAACAGTTTTTTCTGACCATTACTAAGTGACGGATTCATGAAGGGTGCATAAGACACTGGTCACATCAGTTTTTCTTCTGTAGCCTGCAGGACCTGAGGACCCTCTTTCAAATCTCATGCTTCAGCACTGCCTCTGATCTCAGACACTTCAGCTCTAAGGTTCCATCTGACCAAAGGTCCCCTGTCTTCACCTGGCTCTGCAGTCCCATAAAACACAGAAAATAGACATATAGGAATCTCTAGACACACTCCTCTACCATGCCAAGGACTGTTATTGTTCAAAGTGGTCTGGACTTCCATTTGAAAATTTTGAAATGAAACCATTATTTTTTTTTTCCTCTTTTCCAGTTGAAAATCACTTTTTTCATTCCAAAAGCCAAAAGTTATTTAAGAATCTAAATATATATTGCAACTTTAAAATTTTCCTTTAAAAAAAAAAAGCAGAATCGAACAACATTCTCAAATGAAAATATGTTTGGTTTAAGTGGCAATATCTCTTGATTGAGGTATTTCAGTTGCTGATGGAGCTGTTCAGGAAGGCTACAGCAGACATATTTGTGGCGTTCTGTGACTTAAAAAACATCTGTGCTTTATGACACTTCTGTTGTGAAAACCCAGCCCTTCACTCATGACCATAATCTACACAGTCTTCTAGTGTCCAGGTATTTTGGATTCAATTCTTCAGGGGCTGGATCCAGTTGAGCAGTTTAAATAACAGGACTCTTCATATGCAGTAAATGAAATGCCTACATAGTTTGCACAGAATCAAGTTCAGAAAATGGTTCTACCAAGCCCTTCAAAAAAAAAGACCTCTTTTTTAAAAGTATTTAAAGTTGATTTTATGCAATAAAATACAGCTGAAAAAGAAACCACTTAGAAGCTCTTAACTGCAAATCTAATTGTTACACCATATTGTGAGACCGTTAAACTACATGAAGACTCACTGGAACATCATAAATAAATTACTAATAATTAAGTCAGACTTTCACTGTAGAACAACAAAAAAATCTGTAAGAAATTCAATACTTGCTGATAGCTGATACACTCTTATTCCTAGAGGAAACATCAAAGTCTATTGGCATAGTAAAAGAAAAGTAAGTGGTTTTCTTTTAGGGTCAGAAACCTCTTAAGGGAGCATATTGCAAAGGATATACTACAAGAGAAACCCATCTAAGAAAGTGAAAAGACAGAGCTGGCTGTCTATGGAAGCCTTGTATTAACTTTGAAGAGAGCTCAGGAAGAGCTCTATAGTTTTCAGAAGAGCTTTAAGTCTCATCTCAATCATTTATCACAATTAGGAGTGAAGCCACTTCCATAATCTGTGGCAATTCAGGCACCCAGAAATTATACCAAATGAGTCACCATGAACTCCTCACTGCTGACATTCTCTTACCAGCAGCACCAGCTATCTTTGCAGACTCCAGGAATCCAGAAAATAAAAAAGGACTCGGACACTCTCTGAATCTATTGCCTTCCCGAAATGTATACAGGACTGTAATGGTTCAGCCAAGCATTCAAGTCTCAGAAAGCTCATCTAAATAACACTGCTCTAATTCATTCTAATGATATCACTACCTTCCTAATGCTATCTCTACCTTACGGTCATTTTCTCATTTTCTTTTCATACCTTCCAAAGCCAAAGCTATTCCTGAGGGGAAAGAGATATAAAAGTAGTTGCTAAAAGAATGAGAATGTGCTGCTTTGAGATAGCCTAGAGCTCTTTCAGATGCATGGCAGGGGCCTGTTTTGAGCACATACCCTGAATGTCCATCAGCATCAAATTCACAGCACTAGCCAGAATACCACAAGGACTTTCTTTCTCCATTCTTTTGGAGTTAGCAGCTGTTGCCACTGTCTTTGACTATGTGCTTACAACAGGTCCTCCGTCTTCTGTGTGTTTAATCTGTTGAAGTGCCATTTACATTTTATATCCTTGTACCTCAATGATTATAGCTTCAGGCACAATATTTTTTTAAATTTAGTTGTAAACTTACATCTCTGGCATTATGGTACTGAGGCTGCTGGTCAGTGCACACACAGTCATACTTGCAAATGCATACACAAAAAGTCATCATCAAACTCCACAGTAATTTGAGGAAACCTGGAAAATGCAGGTTACTTGAGTAATACTCAAATATAGCCCACATCCCTTAAATCCATTAACCATGAAAGTGCAGGGAGATGATCTTGAAGTTCACTCTTCAACAGGAAGTAAAACTGCCCTAATCTCAAAAGACTGGCAACGTAGGGCTCTTATGTCTCCCTCTTGCATTGAAAATCTGTACTAACATATTCTCAGATACTGAAATCCTTCAGGCAGGGTTCCCATCTGTGTGTCATCACTGAAGAAAATGATTGACCCATTGTTAGTGCCATATAAATCCCTATAGAAGTGGTATTAAAGTGCAGTGACATGAGCACAAGCAGCACTCTTACTCTCGTCATGTTTATTTTCTGAAAAGCACAGAACCAAAATGGGCCATCACTGCTGCTGAGGGTTTTAATTCAGTTACACCTGTAGCTAACCTGCAGAACTTCCATCTGGTTTCCTCCTATAACCTCTTTGCTTGACTGGAATCATAGCTTCCAGCTGACTTGCAGAGCTTGTCTGTCACATTTCAGCACATTATTTGGTGCCAGGGATAAGGACAGAACATAGTATATGTCAACTGTAAACTATAGGCAAGTTATTGGTATGCAAGGTGTAAATTATTGCCTAAAGGAGATTTTAGTCTTATGTTATAAATTCTTCAGATCAAAAATAGTTCACAAGCAGAAAAAAAAATAAGGAAGTGATCTTATCTCCATTTAGCTAGCCTTGTTTTCATCCTTCAGGACTTTTAACGTCTTTTTTGATGGTTCTGAACTTGAAATCTCTTCCAGTGATTTATTATTGATTTAATGTACCTTTAAATTTTGGCCTTCAAATAATCCTGCTGAATGTCATAGAATGTTGTCCCTTTAAGCCAAGATTGTGAATCAATATGCAGGGCTCACTGTGCTTGACCTAGTTAGGGCTGAGCTTTCTGTTACACAAGGCATACTCTCCCCCTCACAGAGGCTGGCACTCTCTACCCGCACCACAGATCAACCAATGATTAGTCTTTGTATCAAAGATATAATTTCCTCACATAAAGAAAACCTGAGAAGAAACTCTTAGATATATTGTTGCTCCTTATTTGGGGCAACACCCAATTTTATGTTATGTTACACCGCACCCAGTAGCACAGGTCCATCTCTGTGGCTGTGACTCTTCGGCCACATTACAGTATAACATTGTTTGAAGTGGTGACTTTGAGAGGGCTTCTTAGTTTTAAAAATATGTATTATAGTTTTGTCTAAAAAGCTTAGCTGAGACTGAGCTTCTTTCTTCTTGGTATGAGAGAACTACATAGTAATATACAGTCACTGTCCCTGTAAGTCAATGATATAAATTGTAGGGTCGATACAGAAGAGGTAGAAGTACCTACGCTAGTAATTTTAAGAAACATCATACTTCTTGCATGTGCCTGACTTTGCATACATGAATCCAATGTCTGTGCAAAAATTACACTTATGCAGAAATGTTTGAAAACAATAAATTCCTGATCCGGACATCCTCTGCATGCAGATCAAGAGCACGTAGCTGGATGGTTGTGCTTTTTGAAAGGTATATTTAATGTTTGTAGAAAGCACGGGCACAGAATGGCAACTGCACAATGCCATGGCTGTCCTTTCTCTGTTACTACATGTGAATAAACTCATACTTTCTACTGAACGTTGCTTATTACATGTTGATACAGCCCCATGGAAGGCATCTTTCCTCATCATGCCATCAAAAAGCATGAGAGCAGAAAGGCATTCCTCCCTGTGTCATCTACCCTACCTCAGGCTTGCAGAGGCAATAGCAGATCTGCTACATAACCTGGAACCTTATTTGGGACTTGATGAAAACACCCATTGACATTGTTATTTCTGTGTGTGTTTGCAAGCTGAGAATTGACAGCCACAATCGGGTTCCTGAAGCTGATTACAGTGATTCCTTTTCAGGCTCTCAAAAATGAGCTAGACACTATGTTGTCAGAGCTGTTCCAAGTCTCTTGGTGTAAATGTGAATTTGCCCTCCAGTTTGTTAAATGTCTTGCAGTGATTTTAGTAATGGTCAATGTAGTGGCTAATTCACCATTGCATTCTTATTTCTGCTTCAGGATATGTTTAGTCTTAAGACTCAATTCTGAAAAACCTCCTTAGTTTTTTGAATATTAACCAGCCAGATGAAATATCTCTGGCAGAATGCAGGAGATACATGTTCTCTTTTCTCTCTGCACAGCTCCAGGGGCCAAATTCTCACAGTATCCTCTGTGTTGAATCCCCACAAATGTTATAAAATTGTATCACTACATTTTAGGCAGACAATGTTAACAAAATGTTATCCTGACTTCCGATACCACTGTTTTCTCAGGTACCAACATGACCCAGTTCTCAAGTGATACTTGACGTTGCAGAGCTTGCAGTTCTTTTTTCTAGTGCAGAAATCTTTAGTGCAGATTCAAGGTACACTCTGAGTGCAACTAGTTTTACTCGTGCTATTTCTGGCACAAAGAAGGGTAAAAAAACAAGTGGACTGATCTCTCTTCAGAGATTTCAGGACAACTCCATTACCAAGTTAACAGCCAACCCTGCAAAAAATCAACAGCCTCCAGGTGACCAAGACTAAATATTTCATCACAGCCTGAGAAAAAATTTAAAAGAGGGCAAACACTGTGCAAAAGCAACCTTTGGGAAGGTTATTTTCATTTGATGAAAAATGATGCAATTTTATGCCTATGTGGTAAATTGGCAGTTGGACTAGATGATCACTGTAGGCCCTCTCCAGCTGAACTATTCTATTCTATTCAAGTTCTTAATGTCCCTATTTTCATTCCTTGCTACTCTACCTGAGCCTCACAATCTGGCAAGTGAGTCATAATCCTTCACCACTCAGTGGCTTAGCTGACTCCCATTATGGAACTTTTAAGTTTGGCTGTATCTATATTAACAAAATAAACAAACAAAGGTTTAGAAAGAAGAAACTCATGAGTGAGGAATAGTAACTCCAAATAAAGGAACCGTTTCATTAACAGGTTCGTGACACTCATACCTCTAGCAGCAAAGGATGGACACACAGACCCTGGGATGCCTCCTAGATCCATGGCCACGTGTGACAATTCTTTATTTCAACTTTGATTCACACACAAATCCAGTTATTTCAGAATTATTGGATTTTACTTCCTCAGCTGTACAAACCAAATCCAACTATCAAATAGAGCAGATAAAGACGTATCCTAATGCAAGATTTATGAATACAGTGATCAACAGAATAATATTGAGACTTCATCTAGAGTGGGATTTCTCTCACCTACTCATCATATCTGGAAGCTGTACATCTACTGTATACTGGTTATTTTGGCTGTTTCAACAGAGACAGGTGCCTGCAAATGGTGATTATTTCCATCCATATTAGACCCTTATTTTTAGGCAAGATAAATTGCATTCTGGAGATGATTCTCCAGCTGAAACTAACTTTTAAATAGCAAATATGAAGTGAAGTGAATCTCTTCTTCTGGTAACCTCTCCTTGAAAATCCAGCTGCTTTCCATGAGGACCTTTTTTTTTTTCTTATCAAAGAACAGCAGTTTAACAAGCTATACATTGTTTTTTACCAATCTATTGGTGTTCCTTCTTGCTCTGTCAAGTGTCTAGTTTGTAACTCCACTGTGTCCAGGTGCCCTTCTGCCTTTCCTTCCTTTCAATAGTGGCAATCCGCTAAATCACTCTCTTTTAATTACCTGCTCACCTCTGCTGTCAGGCTTACTATGTACTGCACAAAGGCTAGGCAGCTGGGATATAAAGGATGCAGCTTATTATGCTGACAATGTTTGGTTTTCACTTCCCCTATCTTCTTCCTACATGTTTGTTTAACTCATTATATGTATATAATTTTTTGCTTTAATTGTGAATCTTTGGTGGAATTAATCTATTTTTTAACTACATCTGATACAAGAGATAGCATAACAATGCTCAGATCCTCAGAGCAATGCCTAGCTGTTACCATAATTTGGAAAAATAGCAATTTTAAACTGTAGTTGTACAAATAAAGGGTAAAAAAAATAACATAAATTAATCATGGATGAATCATTGCTTTGATTAGCATTCCTTGAGACATGAATCAGTGCAGTATTAAGTATTTTTCAATAGATACTCTACATATCTTAATTGATCTCTCTTTCTGAGGAAAAATTTAAATATCCGGAAAAAAATCTTGTCATTTATCCAAAGAAAGCTGACTATTAGATGTTATCTATATGGACAGTTTGCACAGAATACCTCATGAACCATTTATAGTTAATTTCATATATGCCTGCTCTTATTCAAGGATAAATGCTACCTTTTTTTAGTAAATGAACTTTATCCACTATAAAGTCCATTTAAAGCACAGGACTTTCATTCTTGAAGTAAGCATTTCCAATCAGCTACCCTCCTCACCACCAACAATTGATGCTCGATTTCCTTCCCTTTGATGCTGACTATCAAATTCCATTTTATAAAATTATATCAATCTTCTTTCCAGGTAAGGCACCAGATCTTGAAAGTTCATCTAGACATTTCATTATGGTGATCTGGGACTTGACTCATTTTTCCCTGACACACATGGGATACAAACCTTAATCTTTTCAACATCTCACCTCTGGGAATACAAGAGTTTTTATTGGTGCTGTGTGTTCCACATCCCCATTTGGGACCAATAATTTGCAAAATACTTAGAAAAAACCCATTAACAGAGATAAAAAGCCTATTCACCACTTCTTACAACGAATAAGATATAGAAAAAGCTTAATAGCTTGTTTTCTGCTAAAAATAAATTGCTTTCCTGCAGCAATCAGAATTCTACATGGAGTCTGATTCCAGTAAATAGGTATTGGTTAGAGTAAAGGCTTTAAAATCAAAACTCTTTTGGTTATTGGCATTTCTCATGTCTCTTCATACTCCTTAACATGGCATGTCCTCAGTTTTACACACTACTAAACCAAAACCTACTAGTGAAACTTCATTTCATAAGATACAATAATTCTTCAGTTTGCTAGTACTTTTATTAAATATTTTGAATTTCTTAAATAAGAGCACCACATAAAGTGCATAGCATTTTTGCTGTAAGACTCCAGGACTTTGAGAAATATCTGATAAAAATAAGCAAAGTTAGAACAAAAGTGGGTTTGTAAATGTAGCTTCTGATTATTTCAAATTGCCAATGAAGCCCTAACCTTGTTTCAGATGCTGAGGATTCACTCTTTGGCCCACTAGGAATATCATTCAACTAAAGGCACACAACTCCCAGTTTGAAGCTGTGTGTAGCTAACATGTGAAGGGTCAGTTTTGGTGCAGTGGGAAGTATTTTACTCCTGCAAGTCACCACCTGCACATAGAGCAAGATATAGTTATAAACATTCCCACAGAACTTGGAAATAACTTGTTTATGAGAAGAAACAGTGCACTCATTTTTCTCAGTCCAGAAATACGGAAGTTCAGAGGTTGATATAAGCATTCCTCAGAAGGAATAAACTGTGAACTGCCTTTCACAACTTTTTAAAAGTGTTTTTTAGGGAAGGATAGCTCAAAGAACCAATGATGAACTGTAAAGCATTCCTATGGTAGGACAACATTTTAAACACGCCCAGGCATATGGTCAAAAATCCTCACCATTAGAGGCAATGCAGTGATCTATATAAAACGGTCTTGTGGAAATAGGTAGTTTCACATCATGAAAAATCGTGTCACAGTTACTGGAACTAACCAAAGCCTTTTGTTTGCCGTGCTAGTGGTGAGATCAGACATGAGGGAGCAAACATTAAGTCAGGTCTTTTCCTGCAGTGGTCCATTCCTGCAGAGGTCCATCACACTGGTACCAAGGCCATTGCTGGGCTGCCCTGGCAGATTCATGGGCCACTAAATATTCCCACCCTCTAAACCCTTCTGCAGATGTGTTCCAGAGTGCATTTTGATAGTACAGAAATAGCATGTTGCCACTGCTGTTGAATACCTCAGATACAAATCACATCAAACAGAAATCGGGACTGAGGTTAACTGATGGACAAGTAAAACTATTTAAAAACCCTCACCATTCCTCAAGGAGTATTTCTTCCAAGGCATGATTGACTACGTATTCCTCTGAGCAGAACTTGCATGGCTATCTTTAACAGCACCATCTGGTGATTTCCAGCACTGTACTAGATTTTTCTTGAATGAACTGGGCATGTATAAAATTATCACTATAGCACCTGAAGGTTGTGTAGAAGTCCCATCTTTTGAATAGGAATCAATTTTGTATCTTTTCAGTATCTAACAATAATGTATCCTAACTAGGAACCAGTGCACTATAGTCAGTTCTGTAAAAATCCATCTCTGGATGATGCTGAGGAAACTCAAACTGGGTGCGTGCAGCTGCTACTGTTTTGAAATGCTTCTGTTACATTTTGAGACACAAGTTCTGTAAGTATCTGTTTCCACATTTGAAGCCTTGTGTTAAATGCATAGTTTCTTTATGAGATGTGATATCCTGTTTGGATTTTTTCAATTTTATGCCAGGAAGAATACATTTCAAGCTTACAGTACCAGACTAAAAAGAAGAAATTATAGTCCCTTAAAGAGAGAGAAGGAACGTTAATTTGCAAAGGTGTTCATTTAGGTAAACTAAGAAATATCAATATTAGGATTGAATAATTACAAAAAATGATGTGAGGAGGGAACAGTCTACAATAGGAAGTTCTGGTAAATATTTCAGTGATTGGAATCAATATTTACTCTACTTGGGTTACCACTATACAATATATCTACTAATCCCCAGGAGTCCAACCCCGCAGCCAGGGAGGCCGTGCTGGAGGGGTTTCTGCACAACAGGTGTTGCCTTTATTTTTGCTGCTCTCTGGAATGCACTGACCTCTCATCTGAGACATTCTGCTCTTTCTTTCCTGCTCTTAAGCCCAACCTTAAGGAAATATTCTCTTTACCTAAATATTTGGCACGGCAATGTTTTTAGATTTTGTGTTATTAGCATTTAAGATACAGTTTATATCGGGGATTTGCATGTCTTACTGGAAAGGTGTCCTGCAAATAAAATGTATTTTTGGTTAGCATACATACATATAAATATGTGTGTATATATATAACCACCCTGAGTCTGATGTTATTCATGGATATCAGATGTAGTCAGAAACTCCAGCCCTGGGCATTTTTAAGTATTAATATCCAACATAAAACATGCAATACATGAAAGACACTGATTCAAGCCATTTCAACTGGAATTTTCTGAAGCCAGAGGTTGAGATCAACCTCTTCAGATGCATTACTGCTAAGAATACTGATTAAAAAATAACATTGGACTTGCAAAAACCTAGCTTTACATTTTATACTAACTTCTGTTTCCAATTCAAAATATGATTCAAGATCTATGTTGAAATATAAACTGCAAATGTAGAAAGGCCTTCATGCACAGTCTATAATTACAGTAATAAAGTAGAAGGAACTGCTTATTTTGTTGATTTCTTTTTACAGAACCATTTCCACATCCTCTGTTGTGTGGTGGTTTTTCCAAAAAGAAAAAAAGAGGTACACATGGTGAGGCACAGAAAATCCCCCATGGGGTACGTTGATCTCTCCATCGGGCAAATGGGAAGTGAAAATAGATTTGAGTTTCTCTGAAGTATTAATGGCTGAATGTAAACCACACCAACAACATAAGTTTCAGTGTAAACATTCATGAATGACACCCAAGTTAAATAAGAAAAGGGGAGAAAAAAGTCCGAGCCAAAAGAACAGTAACTGAAATGCAAAGTGCTATTAAAATCAATATTTGCACCTCTTCCTAGGAAGTTTTTCCTGGGGGAAAAAAAAAAAAAAATGAGATCTGTGCAAGATTAGACCTTAAATGCATCTCTGCAAAAGATGTGACTAACATACCACCAAGGCAAAGCAGACAAGTTGTGTGCTGGTGGAGGACAGCTGGCTGGGATGATGAGAGCTACTGCGGTGACCTCCTACCACTGGTTCTTTCCCTCTGCAATCAAGGCAATGGCCCAGCAGATCTCTGCTGCAATGACCTAACTTTCACAGCTGGACATTGTCAGTAGTATTTACTAGCTGTATCACTGCAAGGTCTGGATGCTGAGATCCAGGCCACCAGCTGCTGCCTGTTATAACTTCACAAAAAAGGCACCTGGCTTTACTTTAGATGCCTTTCTGAGGGAGGGATTTTAAGTCACCGATAGCTGGCTCACCTCAGCTGAAGTTGTGTATCTAAAGCCACAAACGTTGGAAATCCTTCCCATACTGCATAAGATAAATTCAAAAAGTGCTCATCAGGAGATATAGTGAGTGGCAGGATATGTCTATGTAAAAAGCTCTGCTGGCACAAGCTGGTGATCAGAGTGTGGCTGACGCATTCAACCAGTTCCAATGTGAATGATGCACACAGAGAGGCCTCTGCAAGCCAAGGTAGCAGCGACAACCTGCTTCAGAACCAAAGCTGATAATTTTAATTCCTGAAAACTCAGCCATCTTTGTGATGTTGCCTTTACTGCCTAAACTACTTAACCATGTAAGACTGCAATGAAAAGAGGAATTAACTGCTAAAGGGAAAGAATGTGGTTCAATTTCTCTTGCGATAATGTTTTATCATCTTACTTCATCTACTTAGTCTACCTCAAATTCACTGTGGTAGTTAAAAATTCACATTTAAAAAAAATATATTTCACATGGGAAAAAAATAAATAACCTAGATAAAGAACAGTCCAGCCATGTTAGAAAACATACAATCTATAAAAAAACACTGCCTCATTCCAAGAAAAAAACCCAAAGCTTTTTGCAATCAAGTCAAACACAATGCAATCTGAACTAAAGATGCTGATTTTGCAAATAAAACCATGCAGGTGCACTGTTGTTAAGTTTAGCCAGATTTTACAAGCAGGTACAAAAATTAATCAGTGTAAACAGGGCAAAAAGTCCAAGAATGGTAAAAGACTGTTATTTGAAATTCTTATAATAAATAAAATTCAAATTAAAAAAGTAAAAGAAAATAAAAGTATAGTAGTTCTTTAAAATAACAGAAAGGCATTTCTTCATAATGCTGTGCCTGGTGAAATGGTTTTACTTTGTGAGATTAAAGTAATGATTGTTATGTATGCACATACATTGTAAAATGTCTCATCTGCATCTGGACACTGTATTTATCTTTAAGAAATAGTACCTTCACAATAAATACAGATCAGGTTATCTCAAAATCATTTTAGATTTGGGTTGAATAAGTATTAACAGTTGCAACTGCAAAGACTTTTCCCATAATGCTGTAGTCATCTAGCTGCCAACAGCCAAACCAGTGTCCCCACTACCACATGGCCAAGGGCTAAAGGAGGTTGATGGGAATGTGGCTTTCCTTGCTCTCATATTCACAAATCACTTATATGTCCCTGACTCCAGAGAATGAGCAAAGTGGCCATGTCCTCAATATCCTTGATTGAGGTTGCTTTACATTATATCATTGCTAAACTTTCGTGGGTGTGGGAACAGGTTCTTAGATTATCCACCTGCCTGGCAAGTGTCCTTGTTACTAGGTTAGAGATGTTTTTGTCTCTCAGAGATGGAGTATGGCACATTCAAGTAGAAGATGCTCTTGCCTGATCATTAGGTCTCTCACTTGAGTTTAGTTCCCTACCCAAAATCAGACAATTTTTTATTTAACATACTTCTCGGATGATTTATACAGCCAGCAACCTGGCAGTACTTTGAGGAACAACTCCCTCCATCCTGCTTCACGAGGTCTTTTTTCTATTAAAAAACCAAGCAGATACCAGCAAAATTCAGCCCAATCCTTCCATGCACACCTACAATTTAGCATTACTGACAAACTTGCCACTGGATCTCTTCCATCCCAGATGCCCAAGCACTAAATATGCAGGAACAGGGGAAAGCAGCAGCAGCTTCTAGCAGCTTTGCAAGTGTATCCTTCATTTCTTCTGCATTTATTGCAAGCAAACAAAACATTAGTTTCAACTTGAATACAGTTTTGTGGCAAATGCCTGAAGGTCTAATTGTGATGTTTTAAGTTGGCAGAGCAATAGTTAAAGAAGTTGAGTCCTACACATACAGTAGTACAGCATTCTTATTCTAACTTCACTTGAGCAGTTATTGTGACTTTCAATATTAATCCTAATTATAGGACTATAATGCTTTCATAAATAATTTTAAACACTGTTCTAATGACTAATAAATATAATGAAGAGCAAGTATAAAGTAGGATGGATCCAGTTAGATGACTCTTCAGTGTCTAATATCCATAGCATGTTTAATGATTAGACTTCTGTCCATCTATAAATAATTATAATTATTTGCATTTATTACTATCAAACCCAGTAATTTGGCTAATTACTACAAACTGTCGTTAACATATTTTCAGTTTGCAGCAATAAGTCTTTCCTTAATTTCTAATTATCACCATGTCCTTTACGTCTCTTATTCCTGATGTCATTTAGCTTTGATAAAGTGTCAGAAATAAGCCTTCCAAAGTTTCTTAACAATATATTCTTCTTTATTTAAACAATAGATTTTCATCAGTACATGAGTATGTCACTATATATTACTTGGAAAGGTGTTGCAGCCTGTGGTTTTCAGTGAGGATTAGATCATTCAATGGCACTCTCATATCCTGATAGCCCTCTTTGTCTTCTACATAATGGCATGCGGTCCCGGAGAAAGTCTCTCCCAGGGCTGTAGTAGTTTTAAAATCACTGAGTTTGAGTCTTACTGTAACAGGTTCCCATTAGTGCAATTCTATTGACTTCGTTGGCATTACTCCTAATTTACAAAAGTGTTATAATTAGATTGTGACTTTTCAATACATCACAGAATGCAGGTTCCCTCAGGAGCCAGCCTGCCAGGCAGGTTTCCAACCTGTGCAGCTTCCGGTCACCTCACTTGCTACCTCAGCAACCCACATGAGTGGCTAATAGATAAGGGAGATAGTGAAAATCCTGGATTTTACCTCCTCAGGTCTCAAGGACTCCACAGCCTGACTTTTGGGCAATTTTGTAGGCTCCTAGAGTTTCCAAGTTCCTAATGAACAAGAGGACAAGAGTCTGCCTTTCAAACTCGTTGCTCTTTAGCAACCTGATCTCCCAGGCTACCAGCATTTATGACTTCAGCTCATTGCAGCAAGAAGCCACCAGCCCTATGGCTGCTGACCCTGGGTCACCCTATTAGAAAGATTGCACTTATAAAACATAGGTTTACTTTTGTTGGAAATATTGTAATTCCTGTCATTAATTCTTTCACAAAACAGAATTGCATTTTCTCACATAACTCTAATTGGGACTGTCATCATGCATCAGGCTTTTATGAGCAGTGAATTGTAACTTTTTTTCCTTTTGTGACTGATCACTTTCACACATCCCAATTCACAGTCTGGAAACCTCAGAAGCCTTTCACATTTCATGTGAATATATAGTTCAGGTCACCGTTTATCCAAAGGGAAGTTGAGACTATGGGCATGCACTCTTCAGAGCCTTAAGCCTTTCAGTGCTATTTGTCACCTCACAGAGAGCCTGCCAAGCAATTTCCCATTCTAACGTGATTATGCTCTATACCTAGTAGATACAGCAGCAGAAGTGGGAGTAATTACATGTTTCTTCACAGACTGCAAATACCAGACCCATAAAAATATGGGAGATTGCTCAGCTTCTAATTTTATTTACAAATAAAGTCTGAAGATTAGCACCATTCATTCCTCTCCCTTGAAAATGTTCTGAGCTGGGAAAACTCTTGGTTTTGCTGCTCACCATTTGCCTTTTTTAGTGAGATCAAAGAGCTCTTGGAACACAGAGCGGGAATGGAAATTTCCTTGTACTGATCAGAATAAAGACGTTTATTTTTAAAAAGAGAGAGGATCTAGTTCTGGCTGATGTTAGAGAGAAGCATGCATGCGCATGTTAGATTAGTGGAACCATTCATGAATCATACATTCTTACCCAAATATTATCCCTGCAGTGCTAGCAAAGCCAGTGTCGGCTCATGTTACCCAGTAGGGAAGTGCTGGCCTTGAAACACAGACCTGCCCAAGGGCTAGTTTAATTGACACAGCCAGCTTTTCTAATAATGTGTGTTTGCAGATTTGCAGGCTTGATATGTTGTAACAACGCATCCCCTTGTAGTCTTTCTCCATGACTTGCCATCTTGCAAGACCTTCACTCTGCAGCCAGTTTATCATGTTATCCACTGAGAAACCCGGGCTGGGCGCCACGGACTCCCTTTGTGATCTTGGCAAGTCATTTGGGGTCAGAATTTTACTCACGCTTAATTTGAAAGTTATTCCCTTGGTTTTAGTGGGATGACTCAAGGGGTGAATTACTGCACAGAGAGAGTGGAGTTGTGAAATTTTAGGCCTTTGGATATTTTTGTAAGGGCCACCTAAAGAACCTGTTATTTGCATTTGGGTAATTTAATGAGTAGTCCTTTTGATCCTAAATAAATTTGGGAAAGACCACTTCTGAAGAAAAGATGTTGCAAAAGACATCCACAAAGTGAATCTTCTTGCATTAGTTAATCCAAGGAGCTCCTTCTACACTTCAGGATTGGTATGCGTGAAGATATCACTTACTTTACCAAAGGATTTGGGTTTTCAAATGCTTTAAGTAACACTGAGTTCTCCCTTGCAGAGTTGAGGACAATTCTTCTGAAAGACCTCTTTCCTGCTTGTAGACATAGTGATGATGCCTGTCCTTGTTACCAAAAATGGGACAGTGGACAACCTCCCAAGGCACTGTGAGTGCACAGGTTTAATATTCCTGCCTGTTGAATGAACTACATCTTAGCAGCTGCTTAAAAGCCGGCCACTTGGCTTTGCTGCTTAAAATAGAGAAAGGCCACTCATTCCAAGTGTTTTGTTCTTTGGTCTCTCCTTAGCATGTTTCTGCTTGGCTCATAGAAAAGCTGGAGAAGATGTGGGGAAACAGATTTCTAGTTCCTTCTTCCTATTTCTCCACTATCTTCTCACCTTCCTACCAGTCTGGCTAACACAAGATGTTTATTAATAGCTTCCTTTTCTAGACTCAGGGAACTCAAGCCAAATTAGCCTCTGAGTAAATGTATTTTATTCTCTAGGTGGTGTCTCAAAAACATGAGATTTGATGTTTGCACAAAGGTTGCAGTTAATGTGGATGATAATGGAAACCTGAGGGTAAATGTGCTTTCCATCATCTTTCTGAGAACAGCGGTCGTTCTATGTAAACAACTTTGCTGTTTAGTGTTTTGCAAACTTATATATGAATCACAATTTAGGCAACTAACTTTGGTCTCTCAAGATTAGCAATCTGAGCCTAGACCTATACAAGAAGTCTCAAAGGTTCTATAAAAACCTTTTACATGTTTGTGTATTTATTTACTTGCCACTTTCCAGTCCTGAACTTCTATAATTATTTCTGTGCTAGAAAATTGCTTAACATAATATATTTAACAAGATTTGCTCTCATAAGTTCAAAACCAGAAAGAGTTTCTTACCTGGGTCAGCAAATGTTTCCAAGAGGTGATACCTGAGGCTGTCTGACTAGTCCAAGGTCAGATATTTCTAATACAAAGCAGGATTCAGCAGTAAGATCAACAACCCTACAAAAAAAAAAAAAATGCTTTCTTCATGCCCTGTGCAACTAAATAGGACAGGTATTTTGTTCATCTTGCTATTTATTTGGTTTTTATGCAGAAAGGAAATGGAAAGCCAATGTAAAAATTAGCTATGCCATTCATGCTCATTGATAGCAGTTTTATACTTGCCAAGACTTTTTTCCTGTACCACTCAACAGTGGATCTTGGCAACTGAGTGACTGGTTCAGACACATTCTTCAGAGACAGATCTTTGGTTGCTAACATCTCTTATTCCCAAACCATAAACATCTGTGTAAAGTGCCTGTAAGGCATAAAGACTGCATAAATTACAGAATACCAAGCTTTGATACCTCAACTTCAGCCATCTACAGAAGAAAAATATTACCATTAAGTTCTGTGTCCTTATATTTTCCCTGTGTAAAGCAGCAGCCTAACCTATTTACAGCTGTCAGTCGTCTGTTATCTCTGGAACAATGAGTTTCTTTGCTTCAGTTTGGGTCCCAATTAATTCAGCTCTAATCAGGGTGTCCCACTACAGCTAGACATCTAGCCAGTAGGCAAGTAACTGTAGAGCCCCAACTCACAGTCCTGCCTCCCTCCACTCCACCTGCATCTCACGCGCCAGCAGATCAGGTATCACTGACTCCCTCCAGATTTGCATGAATGTCCCATGCCTGGAGTGCAGGAATTTGAGAGGTCCACATCTGGAGCACAGCATCTTGAATGAAATGAAATGTATTTCCATTGGGAGCTTAGAAACTGATCAGTGACAAACAGCTCCAGACCAAGGCATTTTCACTCTACAAAACTAAAACAGTGGGTTACTGTAACTGGTAAGGACACAGTCATTTAGAGAACAGTATGGGTTTTTCAGTCTTGACCTAAGTTTAAAAAAATCAAAAGGTAGTTCAAAAAGTCTACTGAATTAATTAGAAAGGAGCAATTTTTGAAGACCACTATGGAAAAAGCAGGGTTGGCTCAAGAAAAGGTTTTTAGGAAAAATATTAACAAGTGCTTAGCAAAAATAGGGTGGGCCAAGCTTCTACAAGCACTAAGCTGCTTTCAACAGCCCTGACTTTTTGTCTGTGATTTTCTTTCTGAATGCTCAGTCTTATACACCAGAAAAGATGCTGGCTTTCTCCTAGAAACACTGTGCTACCTACTCAGGCCCCTGTAAATGTGCTCAAAACAAGCAGTTAAATTATAGATTACTTTAAATTTGTAAAATAAAATTAACTGCAATTTGATTCTATTTTCTTAATATTTCTCCATCAAAACAACACTGTCTGGTTTGGGGTGGTTTTTTTGCCTTATCCCTGTATACTGTTGCAAGAAGACTACAGTTCAGACTAAATAAAAGGTGTTGAACAGAGGAGACTTACAGGTTTTGATGAATAGTACTGGATGTACACTCTTTCCACAGGCAAGTCAAATACTCCAAACAAAACTAAAGTTGATTTTCAGAAGATAGGAGAATATTTTTTTTCTTTTTGAATACAGAACTTTTGGATACAAATACATATGGGATTGTTCCTAAATTTAGAGCCAAACCTAAACCTTCTGTGGTTCACCCAACTCTGTGTTTCCATAAATAAACAGACTGTAAGAATGGCAATTCAAAAGGCAGATGAAATCAGGGGAAACAAAGGAAATTTACAGTATAGTGATACATCTCTGTAAAATTTTGCTGGTGCAAATAAAAAAAAAAAAAAGGAAAGAAAAACTACATTGGATGCTGAAATTATAGGGAAATGCTTTCAGTACTTTTCTGAAGTTTTATGTAATTTTATTTTTTAATGTTTCAGATTTCTGCTTTTTCTTCTGTTATCCTTAGAGGTTTTCTGAGAAGATTCATTCTGAATGCAATAGAAATATTTCCTTTTCAGTTTGGAACAGAAGAATGCAAGTCTAGTTCCATTAAAATAATTTCCAAACAATCTTGCTTACTAGGTTTGCTTAGATAGATGAACCAAATTTAAAAGACTTCAGACAACAAGATTTTCAAAGGCACCTAAAGATTTTAGACATATCTCCCTTAACACAAAAAGGAGGATAGTGTACTGAAGAAACCAGTAGCCCAGCTCCTCAAAAGCGCATGGAAAGCCTCCTCCTATATATGACAGCAGATCTTCTGGACTTACATCAACATCGAGCCAAGTCTCCCCTTCAGTTATTAAAGATAGAATTTAGGTACTAACAGGAAAATGAAACATTCAATTGGGGAAAAAAAAAAAAACTGTACAAACTAAATTATTTCGATGAATTCCAGCCTGTTTCATGCAATCATTCATTGTCATGGCTTGTATTTGTCACATACTTGCATATTTTTTCCCAGAATACTGAACAGAACTCATACCATAAGTGCTGGCTGTAAATGGTAACTGTAGGAAACAAATAGAGATATAAGCAGATGGGGATTATGCAGAAGCAGGCCTGTGTCGGTGGAATAAGTTACCATCCTCAGCCTGCCACCAACTGCTTATCGTGCCCTCATCTCAAAGGTTATCCAATCTCACAGCAGAGCTGCTGAAGGGGAATTTACTGTACTTGCTGCAATCAAGATAAGACAAGTTATCAAAATCCTAGTCAGGATAACCTCATTTGACTGAGACAGATTAGGGAGCTTGCATTGGACAGGTGTCTCTGTGGGCATGCAAAAGCAGCAGCTTCCAAAAGAAAGCTGAGACCAAGGACCCAAAAGCAATGTCTGTTAGCATGGAGGGATCTGGAACAGGACATTCATCTGCTGCCTAAAACACATTCTCAAGACCTGGTCTTCCTCATATGTGCAGCTGATACTCAGCAGGATGGGGATGAACAGTGGAAATTCTCTCAGGGAAGTAGTCCTGATAGGCAATGTTAGTATTTCACATACTATTTTTAAAGCTATGCTTGTGCTGGTAGATTTTACTGGATAGGAACATTTGAGAATCCCTGCTATGTTTGGAACTTTTGGTAGACTGACTATAAACAGATATTATTCTCCATTTCCTCAATCCTTTGTTCCTGGTCACTTGTTTTACAATTGCCTGTTGCACAATCCAGCTCTAAATCCTTGGTACAAGCGGCTTTGATATAATTCCAAGCACTACTCTGGTTTTTTAACCAAATAATGGCTCCCTAAATTCATATGGTTTGGAAGTCTGGTTTTAGTCAGTCACATATACATAAATAGCTTTTCCTTCTTGCTTCCTTTTACCAAAAAATACTCTCTCTCTTATATCATTCTTTCTTCTTAAGAGTCATGCTCTAGACTCAGCCAGGATCCATTTCAGTTCTTCTTTGTCTGCCTTTCTATATAGCACAAAGCAATGAAAGAGTCTGATTTTTAGACATGGAACTTGTAAACTATTTTTGTGCCTATGGAGTGGGAAAAGAGAGCAGGTAAAATTTAAAAAAAGCTTCAGAAAGCAAAATCAGACTGAATAGCAGAGATTAAACACAACATATTCTAATCTAGGGGTCTATATATCGAGAGAGGTTTCATCCTTTTAATTCTATAGGTAAAGCATCTCAGGTCCTTCATTCCCAAATGTGTGAATTTCCCTAATGTTCATAACAGATATGCTACTACATGTTTTTATTGTATAGGGAGGGGGATCCATCACACCATTGAAATTATGCTTCCACTTTTTGACTGAGATAGCCTTTGAATAGATGAACAGATTAAAGTACATTTGTATCAGACTAGCAATTGCTAAGTCTTCTAGGATCACAAATAACATGAGTTAAGGATGGGGAAAAATAGTAGAATATAGCAAGGAAAAATACCAGCTCTTCCCAGAGTCAGGGAAGTGTTGCTAAAGCTTAGAGGAGAGGACTGTTCCAGCAGACCCATACCAAACATTTTCAGCACTGTAAAAATAAATTAGTTACAGCAACCTGAGGAAGAAGGAAAAGGCCCGGCTGGAACAGGACTGATCCTACCATAGGATGGAGTAACAGAGTAGGAAGGGATGAGAGTGATACAAAGAGCAGGTGAAGTAACCTTGAGAGTAAGCTAATGTGCTCTCTGCTGCTATGAAGGAGATGGTTTGGATAAAGAAAGGGGAGCAAAGAGACTGCTGCTTCTTGTGGAGCCAGGCCTCCATCCACACCATCATATGCCTTCAGCAGCAGCAGCAAACCTGGCTTCCCAGGGTTTGGGTATAGACAAAGCAGGAAGCAAAGCCAGAGCTTTTTGGCTGCTCTTGACAATCTTCTAGACAACTGCCAACTCTGCCCATATAAAGGCACCTTATCAGATCTCTGAATTTCAAGTTAATTCAGTTCCCAGATTAACTCTTCCTCTGATGTGGGAGGTTATCTACGTATTTTTAGGGTTACTACTTAGATGTCTAGTTTCTAGGTGAACAAGATTTCAGGGGAACTAGAAGGACTTTGAGTCACTTCCAGAGCCTTTGCTCTGAAGAATCAGGAAACGGCTTCCTCTCTACTGCCATTATTTTCCCCTACTCATATACTGCTGTGAGGCAGGACAAGATCTATTGGGAATCTAAATGAGGTGAGGGGCAAAGTCTCTCAACCAAGGAGAGCATGTCAATTTTGATGTTCTACAGGAGACAGTTTAGCTTGAAGCTTTGTTTCTTCAGCCCCAAATTTGCAGAGATTCAATACACAGCAATTTCAAAAGATCCCACATAATTCAAGGGCACTTTTATTCAGCATTTAGTTATGGACCAAATTGCAGTAAGAGAAGAATTTTAGCTGGCCCCCAGAGTACAGACATCATCAATTTTATGTCCCAGAAACCCTTCAGGAACATATTTTTAGCCTGTCTGAGCTTCTGTACAATCCCTGAAAGGCATCCTGTTATGAAGTAGATAACAAGAAAAAAAGCACACACTGCTGACATGCAAGGGCCCAGAGCTGTTATTAAAAGAAGTAAATCCCCCTCGATCTCCCTCAGCCATTCCTTCCTTTCTCCTTTATGTAAGGATGTGAACTCGAGACAGATTATTGCAGAAATACATATTGTTGGATTGTCAAGGCTGAGGCATAGCAGACTAAGGCTGCATCTATACCAACAAATTTAAATGGTATTACAGTGAATTCTCTGACCTAGATGACAACCAGTACAGTCTGGCCATGTCTGTATTCTCAAAATCCAAACCAAGGTGTCAAATCCAAACTGCTTGTTGTGAATTGGGCTTGGCCCATTCTGCCCCCCAGACTATGACTGCAAATTGCTTGGGAGGCTCTTAGCTGTCTCCTACTGAAAGTATATCAGGTATCCTGCTAATAATTTGAGATGTTATTACATTTCAGTGCTTATGCTTGGACCCTGATACAGTTTAATAGATTAAAATAGTTTTAGTCTGAGTGACCATTAGAGAGACAATTCAAAATCAGACTGGGGCAGAAATCACGGTCAGTCTGATCACAAATGTCACATGGGCAGCTGCAACATTCTTACCTCTAAATTAGGCTTTCCAGCTGGACTTCATCTCCCATGCTGTCCTACAGCAAAGCTGTGAGCATGTTGGCTGTGATGACCCAGAGGAATTGCCATCCAGCATGGCAAGCACAAAGCCATGATACACACAGATGTGTGAGGTACTTGAAATACACCACACAACTAAAAGGAAGATCATTAATTAGGGTTATACATCGTTTTGATCAATAAAACCAATGCTATTCTCTAGAGATTTTTAGTCTGAAAAAAGCCTAATTTGCCATTAAAAATATTTTGACAGAAGATTTCCTGTTTGTTTCAATGTGTCATAGTAACTGACTGCCACAGGGCAGAATAACACTGCCTAAAGCATTTCTCCCTGTGGCATACATTCTGCATGCAAGGCAGATGAACATTTGCTTTTCACTCTCTCACATTTGCTGCCACATTTCCTACAAATCTTTATTTTCCTGACAGTTCTAATTGGTTATATTTTAATCCTTATCTGCCACTATGCACAAAATTTTGCTAGTTCACCTGGTAGAAAGAAGAATTATTACACAAAACATAAATTGGGCCAGTTTCAAATGAAGTACCTATCAAAATATTCTTATTGCCTCACAATATACAAATCAGCTTTACATTGCTCTCATTTCACTAAAGAAGTTAGACTCACGTCTTCAGTCAACCTTAAGCATTTGTTTAGAATGGAGCCAGGCCCAGTTTTGCTGAATAGAGATAAGGTTCAGTGACACCAAAAAAGACTGTGGTTAGTGAGTCACAGAGGAATCTCTTTTTAATAAAGTGATTTCAAAAAAGGTAATAAAACAATGTGAGTTCAGCATGTGCTCTATTGTTTTGGTGAATTGAGGCTCTAGGGTACTGTTCAGTTGTTCTTGTTCCCAGTGAAATGTTCCAGTCAACATACAATAAAACAGTGGAGCTATGAACATGAGAAATATCTCTTTTCTTGAAGCAAATAGAATCAGACTAACAGGAAACAGTAAAAGAAGCGTGCATTCTGCCCTACTGAAGTCAGGAAGAAGTTTAGTCCTGATTTCAATACATCTAGAGCAAAAGTCACAGAAGATGAAGCAGAAAAACAGAAGCTGAATGATCATAAATGGTAAGATGTCCGGAATTAAATAGAAATCAAAAAGGAAGAAAACAGATGGAGGCAAAGTCCCATCAGGATTTAAGAATTAATCTAGTCTGGCAAAAGTTTGGACAGACTTCCTAAAAGGAGAGACAGATGATGGAATATAATCAAGTCAGAATGGAGTTTAATGGTTCACAAGACTTTAACAAGACCATGGCAAACAACATTGAAGGTTAAATAGCCATTTATTTCTGAAATCTTTATCTTTTGCTCAGAGCAAGGATGCTTAGTGTTATGGCTTACACTGATTAATTCCTAAAATATATTTGGAGAGAGAACAGATAAGCAATAAAAAAACAGAGAAGTTTCTGTTTAACTTAATGTTAGAGAACAGTTTAACTGCCATGAGCTAAATTCTGAATTTTGTTGGACTAAAAGATGTAATAGTGAGGTGACTCTGGGTTTTGACAAATTAGATGCTTCCTTTGAAAGTCAATGTGTTTAAGTAGCCAAAGCACCATTGCCAGGGTTTGTTCTGCCCGTCTCTAAATAAACCAACCAGCAAGTTTTGGAAGAGGAGCAGAGTAACTCTGGTCCCATACTGCAGGTGGGATGGAGATAGAAGAGACAATTATGAGAAATGAGTGAGAGCATGTGCTGCTCCAGGGGCAGTGGAGGAGACCATGACCTCAGCAACAGAGTCACAAAGGAGTCAGGAAGATAATGTGGCACTCTGAGGTGTGATAGCTCTGGAGGTCCCATACCCCTATTTCACCTGAGAGAGTACACTTTTTTTCATCTGGAGTTCCTGGTCCCTTCCAGGTTCTGGGTCAGCAGAGGCTGGTTTCCAATGGCAGGGTAATGTCTCTAAGGAAGCAGTACTCCAAAACGTCCTAACCCTGCTAACATTTCCAAGCCCTTCTTCACATTTTTCCTTCACACAGCACTCTTAAATTGCTGTAAAACTGAGTTTTGCCACTGTCAACACCAAAAGACGATGTTGAACTGCAGGTACATGGTGAGGCTTGGAGCATTATGGGGACGGAACGTGACCCTCATAGCAGGGGTGGCTTCTGTGGGAAGAGGTTGGTGCCTGAAATAATAGCCTCTCTGCAGGCCAAAACTGGGCCCATCAGCAGTATGTGGTTCCTCTGTGAAAGCACGTTCATGAAAGGGAAGAAAACACTGGAGACAGAGAGAGAGGAGGAGAAGCAGCAAAGGGAGAACATCAAGGCCAGAGGAGAAGGAGATACTTCACAGCAGAGCGGACATTTCCAAAAGGACTGCAGCTCATGGGGGACCCATGCCAGAGCACAAAGATTGATCAATCACAAGCCCATCCATGCCTCTCTTTGCCAAAATGAAGGGATTGAGTGTTAATGGTCGTAATAACAACTGAGGAAGAGAGGAGTCAGGAGTGAAACTGAGCCTGGGAATGGAGAAGGAAGGCTTTTGTCCATAAGTTTATTTTTGTTTTTCTTTCCCAATACCTTAATCAGTACTCAAATATTTACATTACCTGGCAATAAATGAACTTAAATTCCCCAAAGTTGAGTCTGTTTTGCTTGCATTAGTAACTTCCCTGTATTTTGATGCATGAGTCTTCTCATTCCCTCATCCTTCATATTTTCTCCTTCTCCATCCCACTCAGTGAAGGGAGCAAGCAAGTCGCTGTGTGGGTGCTTGGCTGCCAGCCAAGACCAACCCACTACAGATGCATTATCCATCAAGATGACAAAATTCAATTTTGTCTGCGGTCTGTAAAAGCCGAAGATTGGTTCAATATAATGTTCAATTACTGTATATCCCATGTGGTACCCAGGTATTTGGTGATTCCAGTCTTTCTTATAGAGGAAGTGATTTTAAATTAATATATATCAGAAGGAGAAATTGAAAACTGTTCTCATTTTGATGTTTTTGTGGTGAGGAAGAGATGAAGATCATACTTCAGTATGATTGCACTGGGAGCAATGGGGTTATTCAAGATCTGACCACAATATTACTCAGTTTGGAATCTGAGCAGAGTCAAGGTATTCTGTGCTAACAAAGAAACATCATGAAAAAGAAGATAGGTTCATGTAAAATACAGGAGAAAGCCAATTTCTCCATCAATGAAGTTAAAGAAAGCAAACCTAAGGGCTGAATATCTCCCCACTATAGCTAAAATATCTTGTAGCATACCTCCCAGGTACTGCAGTGTATTCAGAATCACTCTACTACCATTGCAAATTCAACTGCAATACATGATAAATGCCAAGGTTTGAATGACGTACAGTGGAAGAAAATCTAATATTGGTTTATTTATAACTAAATTTTATCATTAACGAAGGTGTGAAAATTACAGGATTCTGAGCAAGGAGTTGAAGCATATAGTTATTTTTCTTGCCAACTAAAATGTCAATATTAGATAATCTCCCATCATTAGTGCTACACAGATGTTTTATATTTAAATCTTACACAGTATCTGAGCCCAAGAATATGTAGAAATCATATTGTCTGTCTTGAAGAACTTGGTCTCTCTAGATCAGTCAAATATTTAGGGTTAGATGCATTGAAATGAAGCATTGAAATGACTTGGTCTTCATCATACAATTTGTCAGTGATGGAAACTAAGAAAGTTTGGATCTTTTAAGTCCACATCAATGACCCAGTCTCAAGAAGTTGTGCTTCCATCTTACATAGTGTTAATGAGGTAAGTTTTTGTCTGATAAACACACAGTTATCTCTAGCAGTATTCAGTTCTTCCTTCTAAAAGTAGAAGCAGATCTGCTGACTTGTATTACAGGATTTTTTGTTGTGGGCACCTTTTCCCAATAAACTTCACTGTGTCTACAGGTGCATTTTACACAGGCTACTAAGCATCCATCAGATGGAAATGATTCACAGTCTTACTGATCAGGTCATATTTGAGCCAGTGACCTAGAGATGAAGAGTAATAACAGCCTAAATTGCTTTCTACCATACTGCAAATATCCATATGCTGAAATACAGCTGAAAGATGTAATTTAACTTACTTCAGTTTTATAACAAGTATTTATCTGTTGCAGTTTTAATTTCAAAGTAAAACCTTTGACAGTTCACTACTTACAAAGTACTAACCAACCAAATATAGTTGTGAGGGGCTGGGAATGCAGGCATTTGCATGCAAAGATCAACATTGATTTTGTGGTTTTTTTCAACAGCTGCAGAGTTTTGTCGGCATACCAAATGCTTCATTTCATCTTTGCAAAGTTTGTTGATGTTAAGATCCAGAGACGGAAAAAAAAATCTGTGAAAGAATTGCAAGAAATGTTGTTGCAGTCGCAGCATTCTCAGTATAATCAAGTATGCTTTGTGTGTTTTGAAGTATTCCCAAATCAGGATGGGTTTTGTTTTTCTTTGGCTGATTCTTCCATGGACTGAAATATTTGATAAATGACAGCAAGTGCTATTAACCAAATGATCATAATTGTTGTTAATGGTGGCCTTCTAGATGGTATCTATTGTAAATTGACTTGAATATGATGTAATTGTGTTAATAAACTTCAGAAATCATTATAGTACCTTCCACAGTTCAGAAGGAGAATTCCAGGGCCTCACGTATGATATTCTCTAGATCAAAAGGCAATAAATCTGCAAAGAAATAATTACTTTTCTGCCCTTCATTTATAGCATGAATTCAAATCTGATTTGCATTCAAGATAGCATATGAATTTTCCATTATATTCACTTCCAAGGGTATTGAGGGAAAGTAAATTTGGTTCAGTTTTATGCAGACCTGAATACAAAGCACAGCTGTACTTGACACCCCATTGTTCTCCTACTGAAAATATTCTTATGGTGTTTGTTCAAAAGACTTTTTATGCCAGCTGCAGTTTTCACACTATTTCCAGTAAGAATTAAAAAAAAAGAAAAATCATATATAACAGCAGAAGCTAAGTTTTAGCTCTCTGCAGTAATGTGTTCAGTGAATATGAAGTTAAACTCTTGTTGCTGTCTCACTTCACATTTTAGCATTGGTAACTCTATTTGCTCTAATAAGCCAGACCACAAACAGTACTCCTTATCTAAGGATACTGGCTGCACTCCCTGGTACACTGTTGATATGCATGTAGAAATACCTTCTTTTATGCCTTGAATTAATGCATAGATAGTATTGGGGCAAATATTTCTCCACAAGAGCTGAAAGCAAAATCTGTCATTTCAGTGAAATGGTGTAGGTTACTAAATGACATATGGATTAGGCCATCAAGGCCAGTAGTAATTCAGAAGAGTATTTACTGTAGGAATTAATGCATTAATTTGGTGAATAGTTTCTTGAATGACCATGGTAAACATTAGTATAGTTGAAAACAGCTTCAAATCTGTTTATTCCCACAGTACAGACTAGATAGACTCCTGATTTATAGCCTTTATAAAGGCTATGTAGAGCATCTGTATACAGAAGGAACCAAGAAAGAATTGAAGGATACATTCGCATTGTGTTGATTTGATTGCTACTTTTTCTTGTTTTTCCCATGTAAAAACAGCATACATTCGGGTTTACAGCCTGTCCAGGTCATGCTGAAAAGCTGCTATACCCTGAGGCATATTGACTTCTCTCCCCAGTCAGGTATCATCTGTGAAGTCACTGACAGATGTTAGATTGACCAGCCTTTACTTCACAAGATTATCGTTGTTTAGACATGACAGTCATGAGTAGCCTCCCCTCATCATCACAGTCTTCCCATGATGACAGAGAGCAACTTTACAGTGACATTAACCTGGCTCTCTCAACACTCTTGGATATATCCCTTCTTGCTGCACAGACATGTGTATGTCCAATCTGTTTACACACTCCTTATTCAATTTTTTCTCTACTGTGGACAGTGCTTCATAACCCTACACTCTACTGCTAACCTCAGGGACCTGGAAGCCATGAGGACATAAAACAACAAGTACTGAGTACTATGTTATTTTCCATGCCCTTTATCCCATTGAGCAGTGTGTCCATATTTTCCTTAGGCTTCCTTCTGCTAAACATGTATTCACAGAAACCCTTGGCCATCTGTAAATCTTGGTGTCTCCCTGCACTGTTGATCCTGAGAATGAGGCCACCTGCTTACAGCACAACTGGCTACATCAAGATGCCCTGATAGGACCCAGTCATCCTGCTCAATTAGTTGTAGATAGTGTTTGCCAAGTCCTTGCACAAACTGCAGAAGGTTCAACAGTATGAAAAGATTTGGCCAGACTGGGTATGCTGATTTTGATCCTGAGCATGAGTGGATGCTGCACCATGGTCAACCAAAGACACACTCAGTTCTCCATGCAAAATTTAAGCACCTGAATGAAGTTGCCATAGGCAGGTCACTGATTAACTAAACTGCATGGTTCAGGGAGAAAAGGACAGAAGACAGGAGTTCACAGTGCAAAGAGGCACCATAACAACAAGATTTTGTCCTATGAGGAAGAACAGTATCAAACTGCCTGTAACAGATGATGCTGCACTCTGGGGAACAAGAATTTCATGTAATTATCTTGTGAACACTATCATTATGTCCATATGATGTTCCCTAAGGTTACCAAAGGCCTGGCAAATGAGGAATTTATATATTTTCTAAATGTAATACCTGTAAACACTGGTGTTGGGCATGATATAGCATGAGGTACCCAAAAGCAACACTGCCCATCTCTCCCCACCCCACAAAAAACAAAACAAAACAAAACAAAACAAAATAAACAAACAAACAAAAAAACCCCTCACTTTCTCTTCTGCTGCCTAACAAGAAAGTTATGAATCCTATTCACCTTAGCTTTTAACACTGAAGCTTCCCAGGCACCTAACATTCCTCTTCAGTGCAGACCTGGAACTGCCTTTGTCTTGGCAGACCTCCACAACATGCTGCCTCTATTGTCATGTCTTCTCAAACCCAAAATGGATTCTAGAAACGAGACAATAATCATCTTTGTGTCATCTTTAAGAATTCCGCAGGCACACCCTGAATGCAAGCAGCCAAAGTTCACCCCACACGAAACAGATGCCTGTCTTCAAAGTTGTTCTTGCTTAAGACAGCTCCTCCTTCCCATGCAAAGATACCGCTACAGAGACACAAGGCAATGCATGATAAAGGCGAAACTGAGAGGCAGAGGGAACGGCAGTTGGCACATGGTAGTGACATCTCATGCAGCAATATGGAAAGAGATTATTCCACCAAGATGTTTAAAAGAGTCTTAAATCTGTACTAGAACAGAGGACAAGTATTAAGAGTCTTGGACATACGAATACAACAGAAACATCTTCAATAAAAGCAGTATCTTCCACAAAAACACACATGTTTAATTAAAGCCTTCTCCTGTTTTCCCTGTCCTACTTCCACTGTTATCAATGGAAAACCTTATTCGTTCCTCTCTATTTCTCTGGTAGCTAATCAGAGTATTTCCCTGAAACTGAACATTCAGTTTGACAGTCTCACTTATGAATATGTTTCTCAGATGCTGAAACTCCACTGAGACTAGTATTTCAGTATGAGTAATATTTCATCGCAGTATGTTAATTTAGTAATTCATTTCCATTGAGGGATTGTCTTATAGAACATGTCAATGGAAGCCTTATTGTTTCCAAAAAATATTATGTCATCCTAATGCAGTATATATCCAGTGCCTGCAGCTGCCTTCTGTTTAAGACTTGTTTCATTTAAGTTTATAACATTCTGAGAGACTTAATTCCCATTCATAGCTGCTTGGATCTAGGTCTTTAGTTTTATTATTGATGTGATGCAGTGCGATTTATCCCTCTAAAAGCTGTTCTCAGCTGAATGGTTAAGCAAAACATCAATCCAGCCCCAGGGCTCAAAGCTAATCTTTCAGCTCATTACATTTTAAAGATTGCAAACAGTCAGAAGTCCTGGAATTTATGTAACTTGGGTTATATACAGTAAAAGCATGTAAAAGTTATATAACTTAATGTTCATATCAGATGTTGAAAAATAATAGGTATATCAGATGCAAGAACATTACAAAAATGTCTCAGAGGAGTACTTAAGGTTATCCTTTGACTAAACACACACAAAGAGCAATGTATTTTCACATATAATTAATTCTCTCACCATTTAGAAATGAAATGTGTATTTTTCCACTATTTAATTTTTATAATAACATTCTCCTAAGTACTTGAATAATACTCTCAAATCTTTGCAAGTTTAAATTGAATTTATGAACAGGTTAATTAATTTTACTGTCCTCATGATGGGAACATCAAAGTTCCTGTTTACCTGGGCTGTTAATAGCCTGGTTGTAGAAGAGTATTACAATTAACACCAAGATTTTGTCATAGAAATATCTAAGGAAGTGCACAGTCAGATTTCTAAGTAGAAAGGCAAAAATTAAGCCAATTCAAAAACAAGATCAAGAATCACATTCCCATGTCTTCGCTTTTACCTCTTAGGACACATTGTAAGATATGCAGTCGGTGAATAGAATTGCACTATGAAAATAATCCAGACTTGCTGCATTTAATTAAGAAGACATATCTCCTCTTTAAGGTATAAGATGGATACAGAAACTCCTGTGTGGTTCTCCAGGCTGTGTTATTAAGCAAACCAAGTGAGAAGTTCCTAGACATTCTTTCTGACCTTGAGCTCTATAAATCTCAGCCTAACACCCTCCATGCTTACAAAAGTATAGAATTTTTAAAAGCACTTTTTTTTTTCCCCTTCTTCTTCAGCTATGTCATTTATATATTATCTCCTGTCAGGCTGTGGTGTAACACTGTGGCTTTTTTTCTACCAAAACAGCCCAATGCCCCAGATGCTGCCAGTCATTGGAATACCCCAGACATCACCTTCAAAGAGCCACAGAAGCTGGCATGACCCTCATATACAATGCAACACTGTTATCTCTCATGCACTTGGCCTGGGACAGCTGATATCCCAGCAAACAGGCTGTCACACTCATAAATGGATTGCTCCATGATGCCTGAGGCTCAGGCACACAGGGAAAAGCATCAGGAGGGTGGGAAATACAGAAGTATGAAGGACAGTGCATGAGGTGGATGGAGAAGTCATGTTATTTTTACTCAGGTAAATATAATTCCTCACTATTTTTTGTCTCATATGACACTAATGTAGTCATTTATCACACCAATCTTGGAGCTCTTAAAAAGTGCTAAATGAAGACTATCACTCCTCCAGGATCCTATCTCCTCAATGGAAAACTAAAGACTTCTACAGAGGACAATTCAACCCAGCTAAAATCCAAATCAGTTCCCAAAATCCTGCCACTATATTCACATCTATTACCATAGAGCCCCTTCTTCTGGGATAACAAGTCTTCTGCTTCAGCAAGACCACTCCTAACAACACCCAGGGAAGGATTCAGTAACAGATGTCATGGCTCTCAAGAATTCCAGCATTTTTCTGGCTGTTTACCCTTATATTCACCTACTCACAAGCAGAAAGCACCAAATTCAAAGAGGTTTCATTTAAAATATGGTTATCAAGGAACTTGTTATTCCCTGAATAGCCATGGACAAAAAGCTTCTCTGTTTTTAAAAGTGTATCAACAGATCCGCCCACTGAAGTCAGCCTCATGGAAAACAGCTCTCTAACCTCCTACTTACATTAAAATAATTTTCAGAGGGATTAGAAACGGTTCTTTAATCATTTAGATCTTTTTAGGTACCTGGGGAGGAGAAGAGTTTTGAACTTGTGACCTTACTCTATTCCCATTGAAGTTAATGGGAGTTTTGCCATTAATTTCCAGAGGAAGAGGATGAGGCCCCAAGCTTTTGAGAAAATGATGCAGTAGTGCTTAATGGATCATGCAGACCTCCTCAGTTGAAAATATCTTTGTGGTTCCAAGTTTCCATCTACCTTTCCTGGATAAACATGGACATTTCGTTCTCTGTTTCAAATTGTTTCCAACATTTGCAACACAGTCGTATTCCTTTTTTGTCTTCTGTTAAAAAAAGAAATACTTAGCATGTTCCATGATGTTAGGAAATGCCAAGGAATCATTCCAGCAAGTAAAATTTTATACATCTAGCTGGCTAGGAAGAATAAATAATGACCTTTTCCACATGCCAGCAAATATAAAACGTTCATATTTCCACAGGCACAAGCTTAATGGCCATGTGAGTTGTCTGATTCATTTATGATTTAAACACTGTTTATAGGAGTTGATGAAAGAATTTACTTGATATCACTGAGGAATGCAAAACACATGAGTAAATTATACAATGCAGATATCCACATGCAATTCACCAGAAATGAAATAAAGCACACTTACACTGAAAAAGTAAACTTTTGTATGTACATGGACCTCTATGCAACCTATGCAATCATGCATCACTTCAAAGCTATTCTGCAGTTTTTCAGTTAGCATATTACAATATCACATCAGAAGCCTGAATCTAACTTATGCCTCGTTTTCTTCATATTACTCCCTTTCCACTACTGCCTGTCTTTCTGCGTTGTGCTTGTGTTTACTGTACAGCTGCTACCAAGTGCAGACCTCATCTCATGCTGCTGTAACTGCTGTTTATACGAGAAGTACTAGGCTCTTGACCAAAATAGGTATGTAGAGCTGTTGGAGATTGGATTCTTGTCTGGCAGGAGCTGCTTCAGAACATCCACTGGTCATGTGCCATGTCTGTCAAACTTGAGCACATGGCGCTAAATACTCCATCTAGGCATGGGAAACAATGCACAGAAATCTAGGTTTCTGTGCTAAACGGGACACTTAAGCCCCTTCAGTGTGCCCGTAGAACCTCACCCCAGTCAACAGAGGTACCTCCAAAAACAGATTATGCCTATAGTTATGTTTAAACTAATCAAGTCACTAAGGTTAGTGTACATGCTCAGTCTCTGCCATGCAATTGTCTGTACTGCTTAATCGTTAGCATGGTCCCTGGTGTAGGTTTGACCTCAGTCAACTAGCACGCTCCAAAACAAAGTCTGGACATATTTCAGGAGCTTTCCAGGGACTCTTCCCAATAATGACAAAAGAATGGGCCTATCTCATTTTATTTACTGGAATAGATGTAGCTTACGTAACTAGTTTAAATGATGTAGTTATGAATACTGCATGGCTCTAGACTAGGTGAGATGAATCTCATCCAGTATGACTGAAACATTCACAGCTGTCCAGTGATTGCCAGCGTTATACTAAGGAAAAGAACTTTGGTCCCACAATTCCAGAGTCACGGGTTGCTACTTCAAAACTTTGTCTGACCCTGAAACAGCTATGATAGTATTTTTCAGTCTTACTTAAAACTGGCCTCATTGCACTAACTCTTATACAAACTGCACCTAACAGGAAACATCTCAAATACACCAAATGAAACAAAGAACATGAAAAGGATGGGATGGGATATAAACTGATACCATATGCATCATCAGCAGTATGGTCATTTCAGTTTGGCAGTGTACATTTTATAGAATCACAGCATCACAGAATGGTTTTTGTTGGAAGGGACCTTTGAGATCATCTAGTCCAACCCATCCTGCCATGGCCAGGGACATCTTTCACTAGATCAGCTTACTCAAAGCCCTGTCTAACCTGATCTTACACACTTCCAATGATGGGGTATCCGCAACTTTTCTGGGCAACCTGTTCCAGTGTCTCACCACCCTTACCACAAAAAAATTCTCCCTTATCTCCAACTTAAATCTATTTTCTTTCAGTTTAAAACTGTGACCCCTTGTCCTGTCACTACAGGTCCTGCTTAAAAGTCTCTCACTGTCTTTCTTGTAAGCCCTGTTTAAGTACTGAAAGGCCACAATAATGTCACCCTGGATCCTTCTCCAGGCTGAACAATCCCAACTTGCTCAGCCTGTCCGCATAGGAGAGATGTTCCAGACTTCTGATCATTTTCAGGGCCCTCCTCTGGACCCATTCGAACAGTTCCATGTCTTTCTTGTACTGGGGATTACATTTATACATGTCTATCCATATTTCCATGGTTGTCCAGTACTGATACACAATTTCAGCCTAAAAGAGATATGTTGTACATACCAGACATATACCATGGTACATAAAGAGGCATGCCATGATTAAGACGTTTTCTTGACTATTTCAGCTGGAAGTTAGGCAGAATGAATGAAGGCTGCTGTGACTAAAGGAGTATTTTCATATTTGTTCTTATATTTATGATTGTCATGCATTAAGGTAGACAGCATGTAAAAACAACATGAGCAATGTGTTTTCCCTTGCTATCTCTCACACTAGCCATAAATACATTATTTCCTTCGTAATGACTTCTCAATGGCATTAGGCAATCTGGATGTGATTCATCTGACTTATATTTTGCAGGGTCATATTCTCCCGTGTTACTGCTTTGCCATAAAGGAACTGCACAAAGAGCATCCCAGAACACAGGCAGACTTTAGAAAGAAATTTTTTCAAAGCAGTAAGCTGGCTGCTTATTATGGCCTGTTAGGTGGAATGTAGTCAAAAGGTATAAACAATCTGAGTGTCTAGCCTGTTAAGTGGAGAGTGGGACTTGTTTCATGGTCAAATACTTAGACTCCCTGGAACAATTTGTTTGATTTCTGGAAGAGCTGACTTTGACGCTGAGTTTTCCAAGGTTCCACTGGATGCCGTGGAACTCATTGTGGGAGCGGCCACAACCTGCTAGCCAAAAAATTAAGAACCTGAGGTCCTCTTACTTGTGGTAAACTTTACACACTGTGGCAGGTTTCACATGACTCAAATGAGTCATGACTTATGGCCAAAGCAGTACTTGTAGTCAGTGGTAAAAAGTATGTCATTGTGGTTTTCTGGCTAGTTCTCTCATCTCGGCTGTAGTTGTAGGTAAAAACTCTTGGTGATTAGTTCTAAAATACACTTTAAGATGACCTGGGATTAAAAAAGTTCTGGCGTGATACAACATTCACAAGCATTGGTACAAAGCGTCCCATAAAATTCACATGGGTTTCGGCTCAAGCCCTGCAGGGACATGCTTTGCTAAGTGGGCAGGGAAAGTAGGCAGTCAGAAGTGATTATCATTTTTATATAAGCCTTACGCCTGACTGCTGAAAGTAGGAATTCCAGCTGGGAATGTTCAAGCCACTGTCTGTGCTGAAGTTATGTCATCAATAATGTAGCTCTTGGCTGGAGTAATTTCAAATAATAAAAGTTTCTGTAGTTTGTAAAACTGGGTTTTGGATATATAGAAGGCAGCCTAACACATCTCACTGTTGCTCTCCAAACATCATCTTTCACTCTAAAACCGTGTTAAGGGCCAAATTCTCTGTGCGGCTTCAACCCAGAGTTTAACATTACAGCTGCACATTCTGCACAGGGTGAGTAGCCATCTAAATATACTGGTCTTGAGGAGTGTACAGTTTAATTCACACACAACCCAGCAAGGAATGACAATGGACCAACACAGAGAGTGAATGATCTTAAATAAGCCAGAACATTTCATTTGCGTCTTTAAAAAAAAGTCAGGAGGGTTATTGTGGGCTTTTACTAGATGGGCAGCTGGAAGGAAAAATACATCAGGTGAAATTAAAAAGAGCAGAATGAGGCTTCATAATACCTTATAGTTCATAGTGAAGTTTAAAACAAGCAGAGAAGCAACATATCTCAGAGTCACTTGTGTGAAAAACAGAGGAGCAGAGAATGTGTCAGACTGTGCTCGTCCTGCCCTGTAGGAGCAGCAGCATCCTAAAACTGTCACTTATTTGGGGTTATTGTGCTCAGCTACCAGTGCAGCTGGATTATACACCACCACTGTTATAACTTTCTGAAGTTACAAGCAAATGTAGCTTCTGTGACTCATAATCTGTTGCACATTGACTTTAGAGAGGTCAGATGTATTTTATTAATCTCAGGTGGGATACAGTTTTCCTAATTCAAGCTATGGACGTAACTGAAGCATTGCTAGGGCATGGGCATGAATGACAGAATCCAGCCACCCATACTTCTTGTCTTCTGGCATGACTCTGGTACATTTCCAACCAGTTAGTCGTCTTCCAGGCATGATTCAGGCACTGGCATGCACCAAGTGTTCTTTCAGTAGGGAAAAGAAAAGGAGTGAGAGACTTTAATGATATGGACATGGCCATTTTGTGTGACATGGCCTCAGAGACAGAGAACAGGCCCTTGCTCTGCTCAGTTTATTACCTTGGATCTTGTCTTGGATGCCTGAACAAGCTCAGAGTTCCTTGCTTGCTCTAGAGGTATTGAAAGCATCCAGTTCTCTGCATGTGAGGAATCCACAGTGTTCTGTTTGGAATTCAGTATTTCACTGAGCACCTATTTGGATAAGGCAGCAAGGTCCACACATTGATTTGCTAGATGTGAGGAGCACCACAGGGTGTCTGCAATTCCTTCCACCTCTCTATGAGCATGTAACGTTTCCAGCAGAAACCAATGTACAGTGATCTGATAACATCAATGTGTTCTTAATAGCAGTGATATTAATTACTGACTTATTAAGTATTCCCAGCATAGAATAACATGTTCAACACAATAATGTATTTTCTTTGAATTATTATAATAAAGCTGAAGATTTTCTTAACTCAGAACAAATTACTTGAACAGTGTCATGTAGGCTAAGATTTTAATTGAATATGTAATTCAAGGCAGAGGAAAACAGTACTGCTTACATTTAAGGAGTCATTCCTTAAACCTTCAAATTCACTTCTAACATATTCTGTACTCTGCTTAAGACTTTTTGAAAGAATCTCACAAGAGTGAAGAATTTCTAGTTTCAATATAGAAGGCACAAATGCAAGCAACAGTTCTTTTTTATTTTTAAATGATCTTTGTGTTCTACCACCCAACACAAACTTACCTTGGCACCAAACATACCTACCTCCAAGCCTGTCTCAGCTTTAATCCCACTTGCAGCCATGAGCATCACTTGTGACAGGTTTGCAGACCCACTTAGCAGCTGAAATCTTCTGGCTGAGGACACCTTTCCTAGCAGCAGCAACCCTCTTGGTCAGACCAATTGACTGGGAAGTGTGACTCCTCATATGCAAACCATGTAGCACCCACCTGTACAGGAGGCTTCACTGATTTTACTGGAATCTGAGCACCCTGAAGGAAGTATCCAGATGAAATTGCCCAGTGCTCGCTTTGCATGCAGACAAATTTTCATCAAAGCATAATGTTTTAAATCCCTGTTTGTAAGGCAGTAAACAAGAGATTTCAAATCTTGCAGCACAGTATTTCCACAGAGCCATTCTGTGATTCAGTTCTGCCTGGGATATGCTTGAATTCAGCCACGGGAATCACTCAGACATTGTGAAACACAACACTAAAGACAAGGAGAAGTCTTATACCACTTATTTGGCATTAGGCAGCTCTGGGAGCTTGAAAGAGGCAGAGACAGTGCTGAAAATCTCTGTTAGCTACTTGATGCTTTATAACTCTTTTTTCTACCCCTGAAAGCTCAAAGTTCTGCCCCTATACCTACTGGAAAACAGCAGGTTTTATCATTCAGAGAGGCCATGGTGGCAGTCTCAGCAGGCAGGCATCCAGTGCTCAGCATGTCTATAGCTCTTTGAGAAAAGAAAGTAGAATAGGAAATTTTCTGAGGCTGTGTAGTTAGTAAAGTTTAGGTACTGATCAATGCAAAACAAATCCAAGAGGAATTGAAATCTATGTGGCAGGTATTTGTCATACTACTTAACACAGTGTGTCTAACACTGGTGTGTTAGACTGCCAACCTTTCCCACCCTCTCAGGCTGACCTTGAGACAGAACTGGGATAGGAAGGGATAGGCACAAAGTAATTCAAACTGCTTTTTCTTGTGCACACAAAAAATGCTCTTGATTCTCTTCAGTAGCATCATTCAATCCTGAGTGTCCATCACAATCAGAAGCAGACACTTCTTATATTAATACACAAAATGGAAGGTAGCTGTAAGCAGAATGGTAATCAGAAATCTCTAACTTATTCCACATCTCTGGAAGACTAAAAGAAAAAGTGCTGAGATGTATTTTTATTTCCTCCTTAGGAAAAGTACCTCATCAGTCTTCAAAATTATTATTTGTCATTAATTGGCTACAAGTCATGTCAATTAAACTACTAGTAGCCTTTCCGTTCAAGTAGATATAACCAGATTCCAAAGTTAATAGTCCACTGTAAAAAAGAGAGAAGTTCTCACCTTTTTAGGTCTTCTCATCTAAAACTAACTGCAGAGAAGTTAAGGCTATGAAATAACAGTTTGAGCCATGAAAAATGTCTTTGCAGCAACAATTCAGGAGAGAACCCAAAAACTCCAGTTCTGCCTCACAGTCTTCTGATGTTAGACACAAACCCTCCCCTGGCCTCACTGCTCAGGCTGTCTCACAGAGGAGAACAAGAAGGAACCTTGTCAGCTACTATTGATCATTAATTTATTATCATATTTTATTGTGGCACTCCTGCTCCATGACAGATAAGCTGTGTCAAGCAATTTATAGGTCTTTTGAACTTCCAGGCTAAAGTAACAGTGGCTATTAAATAGTGAACTGTTATAAAAGAAGCTGAGGCTCCATAAAAAGAGTAAAATGGGATGAAAGGTGTCTCCACAGATCTTCATCTTGTCTGCCACAGACTTATCCTGGTCTACCAGTTTCTGATTAATAGCTCATTAGGGGGTGGGGTAAATTTCTAGGAGAAAAGTAAAACCTGTGTTAAAGTGACACTTGCCAAAAACAGCAGACATAATCTCCTTCTTCTAAGGGCAGGTAAACAAACATTTGGTCATGAATCAGTATGGTTACTAATCATTGACCTTAACTACCTTTACACTGATAATCCACAATTATGTGAGGTGAAATCTGAGAGATCTTGAGCTTTCCACTAAAAGGTATCAGTCTTCCAATAAATTTTCTGGGCCAAATTAAATAAATCAGATATTTCTCCTTTGCACATACTTGCTGGGGCAGGTGGAGGAGCACGGGCTGGGAATTAAAATCACAGGTATATTTCATGTCACTTGGATATCTAGGTTAACACTATTTAAGGGTATTCAGCACATTACATTCCATCAGCTGTGTGGATGCAAAGGAGATATTGACAGAATTATTTTTTTCAGAAAAAATGTTATTTCATTTTTTAAAAGGAAGAATCAAAAGGGTTTCAGCTGAGTTGCATTTCTATTTTTGCATTAAAAAAAAAAAAAGAAAGAAAGAAAAAAGAAAAAAAATAAAAGAGAGACAGAGTAGCCATCATTTTTACTTAGTTTAAATTCATGAATAATTTCAGTTCAGATGAACCTGCATTTTTGAAAAATCTACCATTTGGTCCCCAAAATTGTTGCCTTGTAATTAAATAGATCAGTTCAAAAATACAGTGTTCAGCTCTCTTAGTGTATTCATTTCTTAAAGAGAGTGGATGTGAAATTAAGTTTACAAACTTATAGCCTCAGAGAGGCAGAATCAGAGTCCCAATCAAAATCATGCAACTGAAGCATTCATGAGACTCACCCATTGTGTAAATTCTGTGGCAGACATGTAAGTCTATTTGCATTTTATGTGTTCCACTGGTACCTTTAGCAGAATTCACAAAGAAGCGTTGGTCAAAACTATACATACTCAAGGAGAAGAGTGTGAGAGATGCAGAGGAGGATTTAATGCACTGGCCCACTCCTGAGGCCATGTTTCAGCCCCCTTTGCAACCAACTAACTCCACAAACTGGAGGTGCCAGTGAGAACCATTGCGGTCCCCAAAAGATAGGGTTTTTATTTCCCCAGCCCTCCCAGGCAGCACAGTAGTCCTCTTTGATTCATTTCTTCCCTTCTCCCAGTCTCCAGACACACCTGCAAATGTATAACTACTCTCATTTTTCACTTTCAATAACCATTTTCAGCATGAGCATTTGTACATATTTTGAAGTAATTTCTCTAATATTAGCTTGTTCAGGACTCCCTTACACCTATGTGTATTTTAGACATCCAGAACCTTCTCAAATAGCTGCTGCATAATGAACAACCACTCTTTGTTCCTTCTGAACCTGACTTTGTGTGGCTTCATTTGATGGTGCTGTTCTGGCACCAAACAAGAGAGCAGAGGTAGACAAAATTCCACTCTACATGACTGCCCCGAGCCTGTTCAACAGATTAGCAGCAGGTATGAAGATTAGGTCACCTCTTCCTGCAAAGTACTTTTTTGTCTGCAGAAACTTTTTTTCTGACTCATTTCTGATGCTAGAGGAATTTTCTTCCCTGTTTCCCATTCAGAAACATTCATTCACCCAAAGATGTTCTCCCAACCAGTTAGAGGCTATCAAGCTCTCTTGCTTGCAGATGTTACTGTGAGGAACCAAATTGCCCATAGCACTGTTGGTAGAATTGCAAGCTTGAATTCAGCATCTCGTTAAAGCAATAATTGCAGCAATATTCACAGTGGGTCTTGCTTTGCATCCTCTTTTCTGCTTTTTGTCCAGGCACTCAGGAGCACATATTCTGATCAGCATCAACACAAGGCCCACCAGTGCTCTTGTCCTTTATCTTGTATTTAACACAGTGAGAGCCAGCGAAGACACTGCCTTCCCAGAGAAGTTTCTATCCAAACATCTTCTATTTCAGCCCTGCTGTTCACATCTCTCTGTGTTCATGTTTAAATGAAACCACTCTTCATCTTCCTTGATGGTGTCCTAGCTCTGTGTTGCTCACATCATTGTGCCATATGTGCAGTATAGATGTGTTTTTCCTAGTGTAGCTGTTAAGCCCATATGCTTCAGTCTGTGGGAAAGAAAATATTATATACGCAATCAGAAGGCTATTTCTCACGTGCATTAAAATGGATTCAGTGCATTAAAATGGATTTTCCAGTGAGATATAATATTCTTCATTATTGATTTATTCAAGCAAATTCTGCAACCATGTTTGAAATTTATTTATTTATTTATTCCCTAAAAGTCAAGGGCAGTATGTAACACTATGATATGAAAATTCCACACAAATAGCAATGGGTACACAAAAGGAAATGAGAAGAACATGGACTCTACAGTCAGTGTATGTCATCTGATATTTTAAAGTGTTATCCATGCATGCCCTTCTTCTGAAGATTATTCTGCTATTGTACATTGTGGAATTTACTACAACCAAGCAGCAGATGATGTAACTTAATTCTGCAGTTTTTTACCTCTGGAATAATATTTAAGCTTAGTTACTTATTGTTCCAAAGTCAAGCACTATGTAATGCAGAGATAACCTGACACCCTTCCTATGGAAAGAATAGAAGCAATGAGACAACATCACAGCAGGGAACTGGTTGGCTTATGCAATAAGTAGACTGTGCTGTGTTCAAGTCACTTAATGATGAATTACCATTTTAAGAAATGATGCCCTTAAGTAAGAGCAGTTCAGGACTCTTAGTTGTCTTGTAGGGTGAGATATTAAATGCAGACAGATTTTACAATGAGGCTGTAATTCTAATGTGACTAGGATAGCTAGTGTTCCCTCTATGCCCTGGGAGTACTCAGGCTTATATAAATTATTTAAATAATATGCAAAAGAACATTTAAGAATTTAAACTGTGACATCCATGTTCTCAGTAAAACCACATGGTGTTTGCTTTGCAAGACTGTTCTTGATTTACAGATTGTAGAAGGTACAATAAAATATTATTATTTAAGTGACCACAGTCAAGTACTTTTTAAAGAGCCTGCTAGCTATTCAAAGGTACCAATGTCTAATGTGATCTTTGGAACAACTGAGTTTTTCTCTTCTTCCTTGATGTGGCCATTTTTGGTTTTTTTCAAGCATTCCTCAAATATCTAAAAGCAGTTAAAGTCTTCAAAACTATTCAAACAAAGCCAATAAGAGAGACAATTCTCTCAAGTTTTTGTCTTGTAAACACTAGTATAATACAATGCTAATGGAAACCATCACTTCTTTTAGTACATTACTTTTGATCACCACTAATTCACAGATGATGGAATAAATTTTAGGATCCAGACCCAGTCCAATGCTGCTTAACAGCCAATGATGAGGAACACACATTCAAGGTCCAAAACGGTCAAATTAACTGCCATTCTCAACAAGAAAAAGGAGGCTGAAACACAGGTCTATCTGAAGCCTGCAGACTGCTTAGGCATGTATGGAGAGCAAAATCAGCAGCCCACTTCTGGCCAGCATCTTCCTCTGCATAAACTCATGGTGCCAATGAAAACCAAATGAAAGGTGGAGCAATGAAAAACTGATTCTCAGCCTATGTCTAGTAAATTTAAAGAGCATCAGAAAGAATTGAACTGCCTACATGCAGAGGTAACAGTTTTAAACTAAAAGGATGGAGATTCAGGTTGGACATGAGGAGGAAATTTTTTACAATGAGGGTGGTAAAATACTGGCACAGGTTGAGCAGAGAAGTGGTCAATGTCACATCTCTGGAGACATTCAAGACCAGGCTGGATGAGGCTCTGAGCGACTTGATCTAATTTAAGATGCCTCTGCTCATTGTAGGGGGGTGGACCTTTGAGAGTCCCTTCCAACCAAAACTGTTCTATGATTCTATTGCCCAGGCATCATTCTCAATGGATGGCTGCACATGGCACATCTTTTTTCATACATGAAGACATTTAAATAGCATGGATGTGGCTAGAAGAACAGACCTGTTGGCCTTCATGCTAGAAAACAGGTCCTGGTGTTGTTTAGTTTCCATATCTGAATTAAAGCTTACTTTCATTTTCTTCTGAGTTACCTGGGAAGCCTGAAGCACAGCGATAAGGAAAGAATATGTGGATAGGAAAGATAAGGAAAGACATGATGTGTGTCTGTGTAAATTCATCTGTCATTCCCAAGAAGGAGAGGAAGCGGAAGGAAATAAGGTAACAGCATGATCCTGGGGAGACCATCACTGAAGAGACAGCATCATGAGCACTTGCACAGAAAGACAAAGACCTTCATCATTTTCTCAGCTTCTCACAGCTCAAAAGGAAAAACAACTATTGAACACAGCTGAATAGCAAGAAAGGTAAAGGTGTTGATCTTCTCCTCCTACACAACATCCAGGTTTTCCACCAAACAATATGGCAAGAGAAAGGCTGAAATTAAAAATGTAGTTTTGTTTGGATTAATCTATTTAATTGATGCTTAGTTATTGGGTTATGGGGGAGTTGAGTTTCACTTTTCCAACTACCGAAAACATAGTGAAGAACTTTTTGTCCATTTTTGTTTTTACTATCAGTGATTCAAAAAATCAGCTAATGATGCAGCACATTCTGGGATTCTTTGGTACTCGGCAAGCTGCAGAACTAGTGAATCATCACAGTAAAAGCACTACATTGTCAAAGGAGGTCCACTCAGGCTGATCAACTCTGAGATCATAGTTCTGCAGTTAATGAAGGGCCTGATCTCTTCAGATGATGAGGCCAGACGGAGACCACGTGAACCTGCCTTGGCAGGGACTCTGGCCCAGATTCTGAAATCTACTTGTGTATTAGATAACTCTCGAGTGCCACAGACAGAATTTAAACATTAAATTTAAAGAATGCCTATCCATCTGCTACTTTTACCAAGCTACTCAATTCCCAAATTGACCTCTTTTTTTAACCTTCTCCCTCAGATAGATGCTCCTTACTCTAACAGAAATAGTAAGGGAATGAACAACCGAGAACATACACACATATATGCAAACACTCTTTGAAAAGCACATTAAGACAAGAGAGCATTTCAAGCTGTATGATAATACAGCATACTAAATGCACTCCTAATACATTATTTGTTGTGTGACTGAGTAGAAACAGCATATGCAAATTGATTCAAAGCGTGTGATGTAATTCCCATGTATATGAGCTGTGCAAATGAGAATTCAAGTTTGTTGTGAGCACTGACTGAGATGCGATCTTTGGTTGTTTCATTTTTTTCTCTGAGTCATCGGTCTCACTGTCTGATAATGAGTTTGAATATGAGTCTGTATAATACTTTCTCATTCTCAAGCACGTACTCTGCTGTCATCATGTCATTTCCAGGGAAATACAGTTCGAATCACATCTCACAGTGATGAGGCAAGAGATTGCTTTTTCTGAAGGAGGAGGAAATATTTGTCACCTTAATAACTTCAAAAATTTATATTTTCGAGAACTGTCCACATCACAGTGTCATTGAGCTCAGGAGCATTGTGCCCTTTGCCTGGTGAGTTTCATCTTCATGGCAACTGAGAATGTGCCCATCAGGCTCACAGAAGGGGGACACAACTCAAGTGAGTGAAGTGACACTGTATAGTGTGCAGCCACGAAAAGCAAATACAAGATGATTTATTTGTTTCCAGGACCCAGTGTGGTCCATTGCTGCAATTTTCAGCATGCTCTTAAAAAATCAGGATGGCTTGGAGTGGACTCTTTTCCTACCCCACTCATTAGTCTATTTTTTTCCCTCACACATTCTTTCAAGTGTCTTTATGAAGTTATGAGCATAAAGACAATGTCTGGCCTGGAGACACATGTAGGGGATGTATGGTATATTTGCTACTAGAAAAAGAACATTGCAGGTGGAATGATAGATCTATGGACAGACTGTCTGTTGCCTGGAATAATTCAGAGTCTGCTGGAAAGAGAAAAAGGTGATCAAGTAACAGATCCAGGATGTATTTCTAAGTCTTTGAAGTCCTAGGCTTGAGAAGCCATGGGAGGACAATATAAACTGTATGGATTGAAGCCAGCAACTCAGAGTGACAGCTATCTTTCTCCCTGCATGTATCTCAAGAAATTTTCCTTGAGAGCTGCTTAACCATGACTAATCCCACACAGCCTAATCAGGTCGCCAGCATGGTTCACAATATTTCTGGTGGGATGTGGTGCTTACAAAAGGAGAAAAGCTGATATCCTCAAAGGGAGAAACCTGCTAGTAGCAGGGCATGCCTGGCAAAGCTTCCCACCCAGAGTCACCGCTCATGCCATCTAACCACAAGTGCCCTCCTTGCAGCTGCCTGCGCACAGCAGAGATTGTTTCCTCCACCTGTTTCTGACACACCACAATAAACACTACTTGATGTCTGTGTGAATGCAGAGCAGCCTCGAGCTAATGGATGAGGAAAGTCCCACGGGAGGTATCCTGACATCTCCACTGGACTTCAAGCCCCTCAGCTCACTGCCAGTCCAGGAGCTGACAGTCTCATCCATGGTCCCCTGGAACCCCATCCAGTTTCATACGGCAACTGAGCACCCAGTTATGCAGTGAAAGATCTAGGCTTCAGCCTTTCTCAGCCACAGGTCAGGCTGGTTTTACCCATCCCTTAGACCATCATTGAATCAGTAAAGGACACCCTCCATTCTTCCTGAAGAAGCTATGCTACATAACACTGAAGTTAGTGGTTGCAACTCTTAATCAGGTTACAGGAAAGCCTAGCTAGTGGTATCTATTTACAAATTGCTTGTGTAATGTGCCATGGATAGACACTTTAGGCACAAAGACCAGGACCCAGGCCTCTTTTTTTCAGTGCCCTAACCACTGGCACAGATGATGGAGGATCTTCTTACCTCTTATTTTTCTATCCCCATGGCTTTTGCATTTTTTGATTGAAGGCCAGGAATAGGATGCAGAAAGGGGGAGATTTCTTGAGGAATGGGCAGAGTTGACAGAAAGGTGGATGGATAATTAATAAGATCAAGGAAAGGCCAGAGGCAAACACTAAGATGGGAAAAGAGAAAGAAAACTCCTAAGCAGAACACATTCAATCAAGAGTTCAAAACAGGTTTCAGATCACATGTAAAAGGGCAGAGCATCAACTCTGAAGGGCAAAAGATGGTAATAACAGGAAGGAAAGAATGTAGAGAACTACCACAGCAGGTAGGGGCCAGCAATTTAATAAGTAGAAGCCAGAGAGAAGGTTGAGAACAGAAGGTAATGGGGATGGTAGTGCAGTAGCACACTTTCTTTCAAGAACTTGCTAATTAATGTCTCATTCCTCTGCTTTTGCTTTCTAACAAATTGTTGAGACACACTGGCAAAAGTGTATGTCTCCATCGCCCTCTAGTGCCAGGTCCACTCAGGAGCTACGTGACAGCTGTGAGCCCTTTGGCCGCTCTGTGAAGTTGATCTGAAGAGCCCAGACTTCTTGATAACCTGCATAGAGCACCAACAGGATGAAACTAGGAGATCTTTTTTTCCCCATGATCAAAAATAAACATAGTAAATTACATTAAAAAGTCTAAAGTAGAAGACAATTGGGTGTGAAGAGCCACGCACACAACCACTTAAGAAAATATCAACAGATAATTGTCATTCGGTGTTGTTGACCTTGCTTGACTTTTTACTTGGTAATATTCATGTTTGTTTAGCATTATTTGCATATACATTGAGCAAGATGCAAGTGAGAGAAGGGCTCAAATAATAACTAAGACTTTCCCACTTTTTTTAATTTATTTATATCAGATGTGCAAGTTTATTCTTCTTCTGAACTTAAAGGCCAACTGAAGAAACACAAGTGTGGAAACTGGAAAGTGGAGAGAAGAGATTTAAATACTGTTTAAAACCCTTTTGATCTTCATTTGGCCAAACTGCTTTCTTGACTTTTTATTTGGATTTTGTTTTACATGTATAAACTTGGTGGTAACTGGCAAAATACTGTGCATTCACATAAAATGCAAAAACATGTACTTTTGAAACAACATTTATGCAATTAAGGTAGTGATGTGGAAACTTTAAGGAAGGTCTTCTCTACACTGTGTTTATTTCAACGGGTGAAAATCTAAGTTATTAAAACTATTGCTGAGATTTTATTTCATCTAATTTAGTCAAACATCTGCTAAATCACAGCAATTCTCAAAATGTCTTTAAAATCTTAAGCATAAACTGGTCCTTACAGCTGTATCCTCTCACCTAGGTATGTTACCATTATTGCTTAACCCATTGCAGAGTTTCTGTGCTTCTTCCGTGAACTAGCTTAAATTCAGACGCAGAAGTCCTCGGCCTCTGAAGAAGTTGTAGAATAATTTCTGCTCCTTGGAACCAAGAAGCGATTCAAAAATATGTATCAGCTTGCAGTTTTGACCTACTGCATCAGAAGGACTCATCTGGAAACCAGGAAGTCTATATGGCCAACCTGCAGTACCAGAGCTGAGATCCACTGGAGGCAGGTAAGCAACTCCAGTGCAGATACACTCGAAATGGACATTTGTTCAATTCTGTGACTTCTACATTCAAAACAAGAATGAAAACATGTTAACCCCATAGGACCTTTCAAACCTCCATGGCTGGCCACACACCTTAGTATTTTCTAATCATTTGTGAAAAGAAAAACATGGGATTGATGGGTGGATGAATAACGGCTGTGGGTCATTTTTAGAGCCCAAGGCTCTAAGTTCCCACTCATACGCTGCCAATTAACTAGATAATATTAATTTCTGATGCCTACCAGCTCCTCTGGGATGCTGACATTCCTGATAGTTCTGAAGCCATAAGCCAAGCTGGAATAAAACCAGCCTGAAAGCTGCTATCATTTACTTATTTAACATCACAAAACAGAATAGTCAAGATGGAAAGACACCTACAATAATAACTTAGTTCTCCTCTTTTGTAAGAATCACCACTTTTTTAATAAATATTAGGGGTCATCCAAGCCTCAGTTACACTATGAAAAACAAGAAAAATACTTTCAGAGATGTCTCTGAAATCAAAAGATAGACAGGACTTAAAAGTCAGAATACTGATGCACTCTTTCAAAAATGTGCATGGCCCCAGTATGTGTTTTATAAAACTGTGTTTTAACACTTTATAGAGTTTGAACTGGCCATGCACACTTTATTAAGTATGTGGAAACAGCTGTTCACAATTAAGTTCTTTATTCTTCAAATACCTACTACTGGGCACAGAATTGACTGCCATATGTAGTTCCAGTCAGTGATCTCTATCTCCATATAGACATACTCCACAGTATCCTTAAACTGCTTTTCTTTATAATAATGTTAGTTTTCCTGCATAGTAAAAATGGAAACTCAGAGCCTAATTCTCTCATTCTCACCAACATGAATCAAGGCACTGGAGCTGTGCTGGTGAAAGCAGATGTAAAATAGAACGATAATCAAATCCCTAGAGCCCATTTTAGTCTTTGCAAGTTACATATCTAAAAACTACAACAAACTCCTGCCAAGCTGCTACCAGTAAAGAATGTCAGTCTTCCAGGGAGCAACAGAACTTCGCTTTGTGAAAGATATCCTTTCCACAGGAAGGAGGAATTGTGTGTCACCACTGTTACACATAAACCATGGGAACAGCAGAAACACCCTGGTCAGAAAGCTGCTTTCCTTGACTCTACATACACCTTTTCCCTTGGCATTCTTAAAATATGCAGGAATGGAATATTCTGTTACTTCTGCAGAACAAGATACGCAAAGGAAATGGTTTGGCATGCCTGTTTCCAAGTGTAAAGGGCTTTCTTAGTTCCCAGTAGCCCTGCCAACAAAATTAAAGCTCTTCAAACAACACTCAAGCTGCTCTTTCCTTAGGATGCATTTAAATGTTCCTAAGTCCACTAAGGTACTTCCTTTCTTTAGAATTCTTTGTCTCTAAATGTCAAGTAATTACTAAGGACAAACGTGTTCCAACAGATGCTTAATACAAAGCTCAGGAAAGTAACCCCTTGTGTGTTGGAAGGCTCAGATGTTTGAGGCTGCCTGATACAGCAAGGTATTTAGACAGGTGTTCAGTTTGAACAAACACCCAATTCTGCTGGATGCAAAAACAGTGAAAACCTGAACCTACAGTTTACAGAGAACACGTGTGCTAATGCCTCCTTGAGTAAGAGAAAGTTGAATCACTTGTCTGCTTGTTAACTGTGTCTAGCCCCAAGACAGCAGTGACACAGAGCACCAGAAAAGCAGGTTTTGTGGCATGCTTTTCTTTTTGCGATGTGCAATAGGCCCTGCATTTGGCTCTCCTTTGCATCTTAATCTCACTGGGAAAGTATAAATACAGCAAACACAAGGGTTCCCAAGAAGTATTAACTGCCAGGTGTGTTTGGTTGGGGTTTTTCTAATGGCAGGTGACAGATCAAGACAAGTTATCAGCCAAGAGCACTTGGGACTTCCCGTTGCAGCCTGAGTATTTTACTGTAAGAATGAAAATACCTGAAATGATACTGATCCCTATTATGTAGAAATCTAGATTCAGCAAGATTTGCAGTGGTCATTTGGCTGTTATAATATTTCACAATTACACATACTTGAATATGTGATAATAGTCTAATAGGTAGTAGTTTAATACTAGTCTTGTGTTAGGCAGTTACAGCTGCTGGGAGAAACGTCCAGGCACAGAGGCTGAGTCAGTCAGTGTTTGCCAAACTCACAGAATTTAGCCACAGTAATGAAATAACTAGATTTTACCTCATGTTTTTTATATTAATTTCTTTTATGAAACTATGTTTTATAATGGTCAGACTAATACCTCTTTGTTTGCTCCAATGGGCTGAAGTCATGTGAAAACTGGTGTTTCTTTGAAAGCTAGGAGGAAATTGAAGATTAGCTTGAAGGTTCTTGGAAAAGCAACACAAATCTTCATTAGGGCAGTAATGAGCATTAATGCACTGTAACTAAAATGGTCTGTTACCTCTTCTTGTTAGAAACAGGATGATAGATGGAGACCATTTCCTCTTTCTGATTACCACTGCAATTCAAATGAGTTTGGTGAATAAATACATGGTTGAACTGATCATGGAAAAAAACAAGAGCATAAGGCAGTGATTTGATCATATAGCCACATTTCTCCCCCTAGAGACAAAGCTATTTAATTTTAATGGCAAAGTACGTGGATGTTACACAATAACAAAAATGTTCATATGTCTTCCTATGAATTTTGGAGGGAAGTTTTTTGTTGTTTTCTCTCTAACATTATAACCTTCATTTCCATGTTTTTTCTCTTCCTTTGACTGTTTCTCATTTTCTAACATCCTCTTGGTTTTACTTCAAAATAGCTTCCCAGTTTCTTCTTATGAGGATATCCGCCAGGTTCCCAGAGCTAGTATGATGCTCCACCAGTGTGCAGTGTTTTGAAGAATGTAAGAAAACATATGGGATTTTGACATGACAGTGGTCTTCAAATTATTGTTCCCTTATAATAACATTTTAATGACAACATGAAGAAATGTGAGTTTACAAGCACCTATACACAGATTATCAAGAAAAAAACTACCTTAAGACGGCATACATATCAGTCATTTAGGCTAAAAAATGTTGTTCCTATATTGCAATTATCCCATAGTTGAATAGTCAAAAAATTGGGAATACAGAAGCAAAGTTGTCCTGGAAAACAATCCAGACAGTAAGGCATTAAATTGTATAGTAAAGGCATTAAGAATACCTCAACTGTCCAACTGCACCCCATGATAAACAAAGAAATAATTCTGATATTGGATTTTTAATATCTTATGGTACTTCTTTAACCTATTTCAAAGATAGATTCAAATTTTTAAAAGTATCATTTTCTCCAGTACAACTGTAATAACTTAATACCATGTGTAATAAATAATCCAGGCTATTTTAAATGTAGAAGATAAAATTGAAACCTTTCTTGCCTCCTTTGTGTTTTTCTGAGTGTTTTCTGAATTGTCTTCCAAAATATGTGATCAAAATTTTGATCACCTAGAGGTTTCATGAAAATATTGTAGCAACATTCTTATGTGAACAGTGGGAAGCTTGCATGTTCTAGCACGTAGGCAAAAGCCCACAATCCAAACATAAGTATCAGTTCTTTTGAGTATTATGTCTTCAGTGCCTTCCAACCAAAGCACATCAGAGGTGGCTACGAATTCTGGTTCAGAAGCAAAGTGGAGGAGAAGGACTGCATAAATGAAGTTGTATTGCACATGTTAGGAAGGTCCTACCTCCCACCTTCTTCTATAACCTATCATCTTTCTTCTGCTTTCCTGGTATAAAGCAACATGCCCAAATCTAATAATGCCCAATACATTCCCTTACTTTCCAATTCTCAGCCCCATAGCAGGGTTGCCAAGGATAGCAATGCCAGGGCTCAATACTGGGGCCAGTTGAGTTTAATCTCTTTATCAATGATCTGGATGAGGAGGTTGAGTGCACCCTTAGTAAGTTTGCAGATAGGAGTATATATCTGCTGGAGAGTAGGATGGCCATACAGAAGGATCTTGACAGGCTGGATCGTTGGGCTGAGGTCAGTTGTAGGAGGTTTAACAAGGCCAAGTGCCAGGTCCTGCACTTGGGTCACAACAACCCCAGACAGCGCTACAGGCTCGGGGAAGAGTGGCTGAAAAGCTGCCTGGTGGAAAAAGATCTGGGGGTGTTGATTGACAGCCAGCTGAACATGAGCCAGCAGTGGTCCAGGTGGCCAAAAATCCAACAGCATCCTGGCTTGTGTCAGGAATAGTGTGGCCAGCAGGACTAGAGAAATTATCATCCCACTGTACTCAGCACTGGTGAGGCCTCGCCTTGAATCCTGTGTTTTGGGCCCCTCATCATAAGAAGGACATTGAGGTACTAGAGAGAGTGCAGAGGAGAGTGATGAAGCTCATGAGGGCCCTGGAGCACAAGTCTGATGAAGAGTGGCTGAGGGAACTAGGGCTGTTTAGCCTGGAGAAAAGGAGGTTGAAGGGAGACCTTATTGCTGTCTACGACTACCAGAAAGGAGGCTGTAGCATGGAGGGTGTTGACCTCTTCTCCCAAGTAGCAAGTGATAGGACAAGAGGAAATTGCCTCAAGTTGCACCAGGGGAAGTTTAAATTTTATACCAGGAAAATATTCTTCACGGAAAGGGTTGTCAGGTGTTGGAACAGACCCAGGGAAGTGGTGGAGTCACCATCTCTGGAGGTGTTTAAGAGACATGTAGATATGGTGCTTAGGGCCACGGTTTAGTGCTGGAGTTCAGTTAGGTTATTGTTGGACTCGATGATGCTGAGTGTCTCTTCCAACTGAAATGGTTCTATGATTCTATGAAATAATCCTTTACCCAGACGGACATCGGTATTCGCAATGTACCAACCCATCTCTGTGTGCCTGACCACATTTGATTATGTCCTGGCACTGGCCTTATGGTCAGGTAAGGGACCTATGGTTTTTTCCTTGAGGAACCATGCCGAAGCCACAGTGAAGAAAGCAGACAACTCCCGACATCTGTATGCAGATACAGTTTGGAGTACTTTTGTACAGTACCAGCCAAAGAAGGAAAATAGCAGCAGCCTTTGCACCTAGATTTTGTTTGTCTCAGAAGAGGGATTTAATCTCAATAGATTTTCACTAATAAATGTATCTTGATGTGTTTTATGTCCTAACATCTCACACGGAATGTTTAATGGAAAAATCTCTACAGGTAAATACCAGTTCTGCCATGGAAAATTACGTCTATACAAGCAGCCACTGTTGTGGAGTTAGCTCTTGAAGTGATCAAGGAAAGTGTGACCCAAGTGGGACTAATTTGGCCCTTCACATATGGCATATAAACCTATGCATAGGAGACCACTAATTTGAGGAAGAGGCCAGCCTAGCATTAATTGTGTCTCTAGGCTACACATTCTTCAGCTGATGCAAGTGAAAAAGTACAGATGTCATTTTGGCCCATGGACAGATCCCATATTTTTTTACTGATGCCACAGAAAAGTTGATCATGAACAAAATGGCTAGTAAAAAAAGTATATCATATAAAAACTCTCAAGTTTAAACAATTCACCACTTCATACCAAAATACCCATACAAATAAAAGACATAAAAAATAGAGCAATGGTCAAATTTAACTTTCTCTATGTAACTCTTGCGGCAAAGAAGTTGCCATATTTTGGCTATAAATTTCTTCATAAAAATGGCACCTATTAATATGAATTTTATATCATATTAAAGTACAAAAAACTCACAAAGAATTATACCATGCAGTACAATTTTCCTTTGTGTTGTGTCTTTCCTGTAAACTATGTTCCCAAATCATTTGCAGAATGAAATCATACTATTTAATTTTATGATTTATATTATTAGTTCATATAACTATCAGGCCATGTACCTGGGGTTCTCCATAGACCTAATCGGAATGGGCCATGCAGTCACTTTGTCTAGTCTCAACATGCTAAGCACACAGAGGCTGGGCCAGCGTGAGTCCTCAAGAAAACCCTTTTTGCCCTTTATTTCTCCACTCTCTCTTTCCCCCAACTGCAGCCAAGAATTAGTCACAGCTGCCTTTCTTTGGGTTTTATAAGCCCGTCTTAAGTCCTGCTTCCAAAAGGAAGAAGAAAAGTCAAGCTCAGGCACTGCAACCCATTTAAATTCCACCAGCCCTTACAACTAAGTGCAGTGTTTAACCACTTATTAAGGGCAGAGCTCTGAGAAGAGGCTGAGCCTTGAAATCCTGCTGCTGTTGCTGTTGGTTAGGGCACCAAGAGAGACACACACTTTATCTTCAAGATGTTTTGCTAAGCACTCTGTTGCTCTGCTGTGGCTGACGGAAGCAGTCCTGTGACTCTTCTCCTGCCTTGGCAGAGTCTCACAGTGACACACATACATGGAGCTATGAGGTGCTCTGCACTCTGGAAATATATTCCAGTGCTGTCACTCCTGCAAGCATCACAGAAGACAGGAAAAGAGATTCCACTCCAATTTCATTTTCTCTTGTTTGTCTAAGAAAGCCATTTCCTCAGCCACAGCACGTAGCAAATGTTTTGCTATATTGGTAATCCAGGACACACATCATGTCCTTCACCATGAGGTAGTCAAGTAAACTGCAAATTGAGGTACTAATTCAGAAAGTCCTGTGTCTGTCCTATCTCTTAGCTTGATTGCATGGAAAGGAAAATTCCCACTGCTTTCAGTGCCAGAAGGCATCATGAACAACCCCCAAGGGCTTTCACCTGGCTAGCTGACCTGATACTACTTAGAAAAATACCTTTTATTTCCCACGTCTGTGCTGCAGAGACAGCTGGATAAATTACTTACATCCTATCCTAAACCACCTCACTGTGCTCTGCGTGCAGTTGCACAGCTTCTGCTTACACCCCAGACACCACGGGGAGATGGGAGCAGGATCTTTGGTGCAAGGCCACAGGGCAGTGAGGAATCAGGCACAGGGTGATGGGCAGTACATCAGCAGTGGCACGGGGCATGCACAGAACACGACCCTCACCATCTGCCTAGGGGGACGAGGTTCGCTCACGTTGCAGGGGGTCAAGGACTTTGCAGCAGAAGAATGAGAAAGTGGAGCTGGGGAAAATGTTCCACAGTGGGGGCTGAAATTTTGGGTTATCTTTGAACTTGTGGGGAGTCTGAAATCCATTGGGTCACATTGTTTCTTCCCTTTTTTAAGTGGCTCTTCTTCAGTGGAGTGGTGTCTGAAAAACATCTCTGCCAAGCAGAGTATAGACATGAGATGATAATGCCACTACTGAAGTGTAGTCACCTTACATAAAAGAGAGTTATTTTTTAAATCCTCTGCAGTCCTGAGCCGTTACAATCACATGTTATATAAATGTATGCTAATATTGTGATTTAGCCAACTGTGCCTCTTTCTTTTTCAGTCCTCATTTCCTTGTCACCTAGGAGGGCTTAGTATAAAATTTTGCAGCCATGTTTGTGATTCACAAGCAATAACTTAACATTTTTTTCCTTTTTTTTTTTTGTTTTGTTTTTAATTTATATTTATGGCCTACACAATACTACCAAGTAAGACTTAGCTTCCCCTGGTGATGTGCAGATCTGCCTGAAGCCCTTGTCACTGTTAACAAATATTCCAGTGATGGTACAGAGATCATCTCTCAGAAACTGCAGCTTAATTTAAATTCACTCACTGCAGCTCTTCATCTCAGCTGGTGCCCTGCTGTGTTTAATTTGCCTTCTGAAAGTACATCTTCTTTATATCTTGATTATTTTGAACTGGAGGTGAGAGAGGAGAAGTGAGGGGGAGATCTCTGAGGAGTGGAAAAGGGGGATGGAGGAGTGGCAATAGGCAGGTGTTGCAGCAGTGGAGTGAGTTATTGCAACACGCTCCTCAGAAATGCTGTAGGGCAGATCCTCAGACAGGGTAAAGAACTATAGCTAAGAATCCAGGTAATCCCACTTCCTGCAAGAAATGGATTAAAGACATTTTGGAATAATTCATTTAGAAGAGTTCATCAACACTAGTAAATGAAAGAGTGCCATGGGGTGTCCCAAGGATGTGAACTTCATTGTCTAAGATGATAAATTTTAAGAATGGCCCATGGCACGATTTTGGCCTGAGCCAGGCAGGATTCATACACACAATTCCCATTTGGGAACTGGTACAGTTCTGGAGTTAGCAAGCCCAGGGCCCATCCCTGACAGGCAGTCTGGATGCAGCCACCTGTTTTAGACGGTGACTGAGTTCAACAGGATGAACTCAGCCAAACCAGACCAGGACCTCATGTTCAGAAGAGAGGCCATAGTGCTATTCTGTTTATAGATGTAGATGATGCAAACAGGAAATTTCATCTTGAATGTACATTTTAGGACTTGACGTGTCTTTATAGCTCACTGAGTTCACAGACAATTCAGTCCACCATTTCCTGGGTAAGTGCTGCAGCCAGGAGGTTATTTTGAAGATGATGAGCAGTAATTCCTCCCATTGAGACAGCTGAGGAAGGGTGAGCCCTCAACAAGTCAGTGCTGTGGAGTCACAGCCCCCAGGGTGACATGTCCTTTGGCTGGCTCTCTGCTCAGATTCAGCTCTTCATTAAGACTCCTCAGGCTGTACATATTCCTAAAAACATGGGCTAGGTCCACATGAGATGCAAAAAACACATCCTTCACAGGCTTCAGTGGTACTACTCACATCCTTCTGCATACAAATCCAGGTGATCTGTAGAGGTTTGGTGCTCTTTTTACCAAAATTAAGTCCTGAGTCCAGCAGGGACTACATTTCCATCTACAAAGCCATGTACTGGCACTGTATCCTCATGCTACAGGGAAAAACACTACTGTAATTAATTTAAGAATGTGTCCTTTCTAAACCACGCTTCAATCGGGTTGTATTTTTGAATAATTAAGCTTTAAAAGGAAAGTCTAATGAGACTAATGGCTATCAAATTACTAGATTTTGAAAATCATTGATTTTCTCATTTACACTCATACATGGCTGCTAAAATTAATTGATTTCATTTGCATATAGAGATTGCATTTGCTTTGACTTCCAGACTGTTTCTCTCCCGAGTTTCTCATCAAACTTTCAATATTCATTTTCATAAAAAGGCAAGTGATCCTTTAACTATGCTCATTTGCATAGGAACTGAGGCATTATCCCTCATCTAAATAAGCACTATTTTAATTATCCTTTTTGTCTGACTATATTCTATCCCAGAGTGCTTAGATATTTCATTTGTGCTCATCACCATGGTATCTGAGTGCCTTACCAAAATTATAATGGAAAACTCTAACAGTAGATTATTTCAAACCTTTTGCTTTCTCCCTTTTCTTAGAGAAATGTTTCTCCTTCTCTTTTCTACCACATCACCTAAACTAAGTCATTTTTTCCACCCCTTACCGACTTTCCACTTTCTGCCTCATAACTTTCCCTTCTCTTTCTCTGACTCCCTGGTTTAATGGGAAGGCTGAGCTGTTCATGCATTTGGAAAAGGTTAAGGTGCCAAATGACTCGTCTTTCCCCTATGCTAAAACGTAGCACTAAGAAAAACAGAAATTCTTTCCAAGAGGACCTGTCCCAAATAGAAGAGACAGAAATGTAAGAAGAAAACCAAATAATGATATATCAATTTAATAGTAGTGAAATATGCTGGTGCTGACCATTTATCCAGAGACTTGTCTACTTAGTATGAGCAGCCAGCTTCTATCAACAAGAAAGATGCGTCATGATTATTGCATTTCTCCTATCACGTCTCCCTCATACCATATTTCCGATCATCCTCTAAACTGCTTACATGGGGTTTTTTTCCCTGTTTTTGAAGTACGAGATGATGCCTATCACTTCACAAAGTATATCGGAGCTTTTGAAATTAATTAAAGGGAGAATCTCTCTTTTACTGTCAATGTCTCCTCCCCAGCCCTTCTCCCCTTCCTCCATCATTTTGCAAAGATCTATTTTTATTGGTTTGTTGATGTTGAAGTCTTATTCTTTAAGAAATTGTTTTGCCAAATTGTGGACAGGATGCTAGATCATATAAGTGGAGTTGTGTTCTTATCTTGGTGTGTTTGTGGTCATCCTAGTCTCTCCTTGATGAGGGAATCACTGTGGAAAAGCTTCATTTCTTGGGGAGATGAGTTGTAGGGACCAAACTGACTGTGCCCGTAGACCGTGGAATGTGAGTGCCATAGGAAGCTGAGAGCCCCTGGCTGAAAGGGTGTTCCCAGAAAGGGCTTGGAACAGAATCCCTGCACTCATCAAACTGAGCTATTCTGTATGAAAGGAACATTTCTCTAATGTTGATATAGTAACATTTGAACCAGTAGCTGTTTTTCTTCACCACACAGTTTTATTCAAAGATGTAATTTATCAGAGGAAGAGACAGGGATGCTCTGACAGTCTTAGTTTCTCTTGACTCCTGGTACTGTAGTAAAAGAAGGCCTTATTACTTTGGTCATCCAGTATTAACAAGGAATAATTCAAGCACATGCCTATCCAGTCCTTCACCTCTCTGCCAGGAAGAGGACCACTTTTACTGGGATAGTATTTGTGATGCTAATATATTTTTCTGAGATCTCAGTGAGCCATGCCATTTTATGAGGCTTTTATTACCAGTAATTCAGACTTGAACCAGGACATAAAGCAGTTTTGTCTTTCCTAGGTAGCAATGATCCACGTAGTAGATGGCACTACTGAAATTCGTGCAAGTCATATGCTAGCTTCAAAGGAGCTACAGCATTACAAAGTAGCATAGGTCCTAACTTCTGGCATCCTGATACACCTTTGATGCTTTATTTTCGTGTTGTGCTACTACTGGAAGCTAACCTTCTCAAGCAACAGGTTAACAGCACATGCACAATAGCCAGGGCTACACCTAAACCGGAAATTAGGAGAAACTTTAAAACCATTAAAAGACTTCATCTCTTAAAAAATCAGTCTGGCTGGAGAACTGGAGGTAGGAAACCATGGGATATTCAAGATGAAGTTGGTGATTTTCTGCAGGTGGTGTTTTCCAGAGATGAAAACTTCCAAATGACTGAACCACTGAGAAAAACAGGAGCATATTTAATCTAATAGATGATCTTCTGCAAGCTCAGGTCAGAAACTTACTGAAGTAAATTTACATTGGCCTGAGCATGATTTCAAATGTGCTGAATCATGGAATTCTGACTATTTTGACTATCCAAGAGTTCAGGTGGTTTTTTTGGTTTACAAGTCTTGGTTATCATTCTCTTGCCCTTCATGTTAGTTTACCTGTGGCTATGCCAGATTGAATGCACACAGTTTTGTCTCATAACAGCAACTAAATAGTTTTGTGCCTCCCTAAGAATCAAGCTGGAAATCCCTTGCTATAGGAATTAGCCAAGGAGTCATGGTGAAATACTAATAATAAACCAGAGAAATCAAGTGAGTAGGAATATTTCTTTGGCTGCATCACCTCTAGCGAGATGATAGATGTGAACAGAATAAAAAAGAAAACCAAAAATGTGTTTGTCTTGCCAACGGAGAACATTTTCAAAATTATTCTCTGTCACTGTCTGCACTGTTTTTGAGCATTATCATCTGTGTTTACGCAGCAATGGAATGGGAGCTAGAAAGATCACCTCACTTAAGCTGAACAATAATTAGTATCAGACAACCATCTCATTTTGGGTACGCAGAAATTAGTTCTTAGAAAACCATACATGTAGGTGATATGCCACAAAGGCAGACTTTATGGACCACAACAGTAAATGCAGTTAGGCACCTGACCATTAGTACATTCACTGGCATTTGGTTTGTGTATCATATAGGAGATGGGTAACTTCATAAAATCCATGAGTTCATTGTAGTTGCAAGAAACATATTTTGGCATTTTCAGGGAAACTACAGAGACCATTAATTTGAGTGTCTATTTATTTCTGTACAGATGATTAAAAAAAAAAAAAAAGTTCATTCCTATAAATACAAACCAAAGTCCTGATTCAACCAAACACATGAACATATGTGTAACCTTAGGCTCAGAATTCTTACTATTGACATTTAGCTTATAACTATTGCTTAAATCAGATTTTTAATTACTACTTTTTTCCCACAACTCTTGTGTATCCTTACAGTGGTCTGATATGCCCCAAACCAGATTTCCACTAAGTCAGATAATCTGAGTAAAGACACTGAGGTGCTATTGGTATTTTTCTTCAGAGGTTTGGCTGTATTCTTACTCAAAACTCATTTGAAGAGAGCCACAGAGATTTCTAGATGTACATTTGAAGAAGAAAATGGGGGGTGGGGAAAGGGAGGGAGCTGGTTTTAGTCATTTAGCAGGCACCAATATATTATTTCCCAAAAGCACTGAATTACGTCTCCATAAAAAGCCCATGACAATAGTTAAAAGAGAAGAAGTATTTTTTCTTGTTGATAATGATCCTAAACACTTTCTCTATGTGACTAATATCAAAAGGAGAGGATTACTCATTTACATACATGGGTACATGTAAGATACGTGTAATGTAACAAGGTAATTAACCCTCAAAATAGATTATTTTCTGTCTGGTTTCTGCAGACATTCCAAGTGAATAACAGCTGACAACACTCAGTGCTAATTTGATTAATGTTGCTGATTATTATAAGTAGTGGAAAATATTTCAATTTTTTGTGGGCAAACAGTGTGTTAGACTAAAGTGTATTCAACTTTTTAATTTCTGAGCAATAATACCCAGACAGGCTTAATGAAGTAAGTCATTGGTCAGTACAGTCTCTATAGGCAAATAAAGGGATGTAGAACAATGGAAAAACCCTGCTTTTCAGACCAGAATCCTAATCAAAATTTCATAATTACAACTTACAATGTGAAAACATGTGCTGGTATCCTAGAGCTAAACAAATTTGGGAAACAAAGAGATTTTTGTCTATCTTACAGTCAAAGTCTAAATTCTGTAGATTGATCCCTTTACTACAAGAATATCAGTACTGCCATGAAATCAACCTGAGGCTTTCTGCTTAAAAAAGATAAAAGGCCAGTACAGGGATTGTTTGGTTGTTCGGTTTTTGTGAATTATAACATTTTCTTATTTTGAAATTATGCCTTTTTGGAAAGGAAATTGTTAAATCCTGAGTGTGTTCATTAGAAGCTCTTGGAGAACAAAATGCAGAGCTAAATGAAGCATGAATACCATCCAGAAATTGCTCTGAGGATGAACTGTGAGCCATAGATTTTAAACAGGCTTTGCTGGTTTGGGTGAAACTCTTGTTTAGGGATTTGTTTGGGTTTCTTTTCAAGTGGAATTACATGAAGGTATGGAGTAGAGTAATGAAGCAAGGCATTTTAATGAATGGCTCACTGCAAGGCTATTGATCAAAATGGCAATCAAACTTTTTATATAAAAATTATTTAAAGTTGCAGAAATCAACAAAAATACATGATCTGTCACAGTAAAATGAAGAAGGCAATTTTTTAGTCCATTCAGATGATCAGGTACTCTGCAGTAAGAATAAGAATAATAATATTTAACGTCTGGGTCGTTCCATTACCAAAGTGCAGTCATTATGGACTGTAAATCGTGGCTCTAAGGCACCAGCTCAGCTAAGAGAAAAAGCAATGAAGCTGTGTTCCCGCAGGAACTCGTAAGGGCGATGTGCCTGAAGGCATCACCGAGGACAGAAGCAGAAACCCATAACTGCAGGATTTTGCAAACTACAGCGTGTACTCCCCCTGGCTACTCTGTGCTCTGTCATTATTGTACCCAGCATGCACAGGAAGGAGACTTCTAGCAAGGGCAGCATTAAGAACCCTGGCCCTGGTTCCGCGCTGGTCAGAGACTCTGTTGGTCATTTATTGCAGCTGAAGGAAGTGCAGACTTCTTGATTTTTCTTTGCTTTAGGAGCTGAAGGAAATGTGTAAATTACTTCAGGATTTTAATCTGGTTTGGATCACTTATATTTTTTTCTAAATATAACGGCTTTGTTGCACTTACAATCAAAAAAAACAGTTGCACTTTTTCAAACATTTTTAGGTGAGGAAAAGTTTGATTTTAGTTGCAAGAGAAAAATCATATTCTGGAAGTGTTGAACAAGGCCTAAAATTTAAGGGACAAGGCTCATGTCTGTGCATCCACATCTGAGAAAAGCATAAGAAAAACTTCCTGTACCCTGTGATTGTGGTTACTTAATCTGGTCTTGACTAATGAATTAATTGCTAACTAACAGTCTGCAGCTATCAAAAGATACCCCAGGGTTCCACAAACAGGTCTTTCTAACACTGAACCTTTAACCAAAGTGAGATTTTAATCTACAGTAAACTAAATCAGTGCCACTGCCTGTACAGACTCAAAAACTAGTTGTGGCCTCTCTTCTGTTCCTAGAAGTATGTTCTGTTCCAATGCAAGCTCATGATGGCTCACACACTGTTTCCTCCAATTTGTATTGATTAACAATGGGTTTCTCTGCACATGGGCCTGAAAGTAATTTCTTATGAGGGAACTTCCAGTAGATTTTGTGCCTGTGCTTGGGGCAAGAAGAAAGATCAAGCAATATCCAAAGCAACAAATACATAAATAAATCTCTTACTTATCTTGACTCTCAGCACAGAATGGCCCAGTAATCAGATTCCTCTGTGCTCTACATTGTGGATAAAGAGAGATCATGTTTAAGAAAGGGCTCTAAAGAAAGCTATCTCTTGATAGGAGCCTCTGCAAACATTTCTGTGGGATATGCTGACAAGGATGAGAATTAAAGGCTTCTTCCTAAGACTGAGGTCCTATGATCTGGACTGAGACCTGAGATATTTGGCTTTAGTTCTCTCTTCTCCATGTGGGGACTACACTGCCACTCAGCTGCTCAATTTAGCTCTCAAACTAGGACTTGATTGTCTGAACACAGGCATCTAGTGACACTTTACGAGTTTAAGAATACTTTGAAGCCATAGCTTTAGCCATAGCCATAGTTCCAGAAGGAGGCAGGTCTCTCACAAGTCCTTCATCTCATCTGTGATCCTTGAAGATTCCTGGAATGGCAAAGGGTGTCTCAAAAAGCAGTGAGCTCCAACACCTCAACAACCAAATGCCATCCTCCATGCCCAGTTCATTTGCCCAAATATAGACATAAAATGTTATCTACCTGGTCTCCTGCCACTGTTGCTACTACGACAAAAAGATGGAGAACTCTGCTAGGTCGTATCTGCTAAGTCCATATGGATGTTGTGCATATCCTAGAGCATCTTCAGTGGCACTAGATGTCTTTGGTCAAAAGACAGACTGAAACCTTCCAGATATGATTTTATTCAAGGGCAGGACACCTAAATAAAGGTAGATATCTGAGATATGTACTGGAGGTGTCTAAGCTTGCTTTGTAGTCACTGGAAAGCTACTTAATACAGACAAGAGAGTGATCAGTGTACCCAAAGGAGGTAGTTACTAGCTAGTCATCTAAATTGCTTCTCAGGCTTCTCTGGCTGCACTGTCTTTCCATGGACTATCGCTGGAGTTTAGACTCTTCCAGCACAAGTAGAGACCTTGGTGTAGACACTTAGCTATCTTAAGATGAAAATTAAATCCTCAGCTGACAGTTGACAGCTCTAACCATTAGGTCATAGGCTGCTCTGGTTATTGGGGTAAACTAGTATAGGGGTAAGAGTTTATAACACCCCCTTTAGAAGCTGGCAGATTTTACAAGGGATAAATAAGAAATCGTTATACAACTGCAAGATAAAGAAGCGATTTGTATGCAAGCTCAAAGAGCAGTTCAGGAGGCTCTTGAGGTAAATAAGGATCATATATTCCTGCCTAAAAGGCAAAAACATTGCCAGGGCTCCTTACTTTCAGGAAATGTAAATCAGTCTGCCACAACTAAACAGAATGGTCAAGCAAGAAAACTAGAAGAGAGAGGTCAGAAACGCTAAAATTAGAAAAGCAATGCAAAGTATGTGAAGTACTCACTTCTACAAATAATCAGGGCCTGTTAGTTGTCCCTGATATTTTTTAAATGGTGCTTCTGTTTGAGGAAGAAATCTGATTTTAATTCAACAACTTTGTTGGTGGTGCGTTTGTTTCTTTTAAGTTAGGCTACAGATCCTTGTCAGCTGTTCTTAGGAGCAAAAGAGAAATGTTGCCTGTTTAACATCTGCTGTCAGATTATGTTGCCTCTGCTATTAGAAATGAATGCAGAAGACCAATTCAAGTTCCTGTCAGCTGTGATGCCTTTTGGACATGTTTCAATCAAGCAGCAGGCTTTCCTTTACACTTAAAGAATCATTAGAACAGCTAAAGTCTTAGGGAAAACACATTTTGATTGCAATTGTAAACTAATGTCTAATTCATTTAAATTATTATGTATTAAGTAAATATTTGAACTACTTTGATATCCATCGCACATAATTGTAGCTCTAGCTTGCTTTTAAATATTTCTCCCTCCTCCATATTCTAATCAATAGAAAGGAAAACATCTTTTAGAGTTAGTACTGCAGCAATCTGATATGTCAGTGCATATGCCCACAAATTCTCACCAATGGTTATCTGATATTTTGCATATTAAACATTTAATGTTTCCACCCCTCACAGCAAACTTGGTAAAAGTTAGTGATAACCCTGAACATACATCAGACAATGTTTTTTTCTGTGTGATGTGTCAACTAAGCTTGGATTCTGCTGACCCTATGTCCAAGTAAATATTTCAGGTGCTCGTGGGCTTCCTATGTATGGCACAGGGAGTTGTGACCCTATCTGAATTCTCTTCATGTCAAACAATTGTCAAAACAATCTGAAACCCCTCACAGTGATAAGTAGGGATGAATCAAGTTTGGTGTTTGACAAAGGGCTTAGTGAGTTCCTATGTGAATTGCTTTTTTCCTATCCAAGAACTCATCAACAACTGCAGTTCTCTCATTTTCCACACAGAATGATACAAAATGTTATGACACCTATTCTAGTAATGTAATTACAACATTTGGTGTTCTCCCAAAGCCTCTATTTCTAGAGCCAAGTGATTAGCCAAGTATCTCAGTTTTCAGAATCTTTCACAGAGGCTTCCAGGAGAAAACTTGGAAATGTTGTAATATGTTACCCCTACAGGCTCATAAACCAAAAGCAAGTAAAAGTAGTTAATAATGTTTTCTCATTTCTAAAGCTCATTATTTTAAGCCAAACAAATGTCTTCAGATGTCTTGTTTCATGATATGATTTCAGGTCTACAGGTTTCAGCTCTAATGATGATGTTAATATCCACTTCCCACATCTGCAAAGGGAACCCTGTTACTGTGAAATTTTCTGGGTGAAAGCTCTGTAGTGCTGCCTCATCCTAAATCAATTAACCTCTTCAATTTAAAGTAGTCAACCGAAGTTGGTTTCTGGTTAAGTAGTGTCCAACGGATCCCCTTGCAATGGTGTTGTCATGTTATTTTCTTTTAGACTAGCTTCCAAAGCTTTCCATCAGTCCTACTTCAAATCTCCTATATTCAGCAGACCAGACGTGCCAGACCCAGTCTATGTGTCTTACCAGGAAAGAATGAAGGAAAAGAAGTTCTATAGACTGGAAAGGAGGGTGAGTAGCCTCAGAACAACCATGTTTAGATACAGAAAAGCAGCTGCAAAGAGGAAAGGAGTATTCTTTTCTCTGTGTCTATGGGAAGAAAAGAAAGAAAAAATCATTATGAGCTTAAATGGCCCTGTAAAGAAGCAGCAAGAAAAATGGTGAGCCTGGTGTAATATAAATAGATTGATTGCCTTGGAATGCTCTGAGGCATCTTTAGGAACAGGCTACCCCAATAATTTACAAGAGTCATAGAGACATTAGTGATCTAGGGCTGAGGGGCTGGAATATAAGATTTCCTGAGATCTTTTCAGCCCTACTTCTCTATGATTTCATGCACAGTCTCTCTGTGAACTGCACACATGGTAAGTGTGACATGTCCCAGGTACCTTGGACTAACAGAGTAAGTGTTGTGGGTGCATGCAAGGGTTATGCCAGTTGAGCAGCCCTCAGATATGAGAACCCTACTCTTTGCAAGCCTAGGCTGAGATTTCTGCAGTTAGTAACAATAATATACTAAATTAAGCCAAAAGTATTTAAACACTGAACTGAATTTCAGTGCTCTGCATTGTTGTTCAGAGAGAGAAATCCAGTGAAAAGCAATCTATGTGTCATGTACCATGTCACAATTTTTAGGTACATGATGGAATTTATGTCCTTGCATTGGCATCCTGCAGTTCCTACCAAGTTTTTGTAGGAAAACATCACCAAAACAGAAGAGAGAGAAAATTTTTTAAGTTCCAGACCTTCCTCAGCACTGAGGCACTTCATGGTCTCATACAGAAGTGGCTTTTCCTCACCATTAAGGAAGAAGGATAAGGAGGATGGGGTAGAGGACAGTGTGCCATAGTAGCGGTGAGGTAGCTGAGAGGAGAGAGCATAACGGTGATGTCAGTGGTATGTTTCAGGAGCAGGTGGGTGCTGGCAGGGTGTCAGGGGTCCCCAGTCAGCAGTACTGAGCTCCACAGGGTCTGAGTGCTGCTCTGCCCAGTTGTCCCACTACCTGCCGGCTGCTCCGAGCTGGGCACAGAGCTGCAAAACACGCACAGGGCCACACTGGCTGAACACAGGGGTCTGGAACTTCAGTGGCCTCAGGATCACAGATGTTATTTAGTTCAGTCACTTTTTTTTTTTAATTTAGGCTCGTCATTTTCACTTAGATCTTAAAAATTATGAATCTGCACCTCAAACATTATGTTCTTACTGCATCACTGCCCCACAGATGTTAAGTACTCAAATCCACAGTGTGTTCAGCTCACTACAAAGAGCTAATTCTGACATACATATCCTGTATTGTTTTTTTTCTTATTCTAATCACTATCTATCCTTAAATTGTGATGAGTAAAACAGGAGGTCTCTTTCCAGGATGATGGGGAAACATCTAGAATGTCCCACAGAGAAACAAAGCATTTCTCTGCTAATTTCTTGAAGAAGGTAGACAAAGCAGCAAAACAGAGAGGTGTAGGAGGACTGTAGAGCTGTAATCCACCAAAACTTCTGCTCACTTTACATTTTGAAAAGACTCATTATCTTGTTCTCAGCTTAGATTACCGTCTCCAAAGTCCTGCTGCAGTGGAGTGTCAGGGTAGGTTGCAGGGAGAAGCCAAAACAAACTTCTAAGACAAATTCATTTGTAACCTTAACTATGAAGAATCACTCCTCAATAATGTTAAAAACTAAATCAGTGACAGTGAGTGGAAAAGGACAGGATAAATACTGTACATGCTGGAGAACTACCTGTTCTGCTGACTCACAGCTTAAACATCGTGCAAGTCAGGTGACATTACCGCAGTGATAAATCTGATCTGTATCTACAGGAGAAGATTCCTAAGCCAATCCTTTGTTGAATACTGAGGAAATCATTGCCATATGTGAACATTTTTTGGTGGTGCCTTCTGACTAAATACATATTTTCCATTCTTTATTGAGCTGTTTATCTAGACTAGAATTATGATAAACTTCTCAAATCGTTCATTTTCCCAAGATTCGTATGGAAGAGATTAAAAAATGAGTTTCCATAACAAAAATTACTTAGCAGTAGAGCTATGAAATTGCCCTCTCCTCCTCCTCTCAGACAAGCTTCACAGCCAGACAGATGTGACTGGGCCTGTTTGTGGTTTCCCAGCACTCATCTGCACGTGCCGGAGAGGCAGCTCAACTGCTCCAGGAGGATACACAAGGCCAGATGCTGCCTTTGAGAGCCTCCAAACCACCACTGCAGTGTGGTGAATCCAGCAGGAACACATGTATTCACTTTTTCCATTCCTTTTAAGGTGGTTTACTCCTCAGTGAACAAGGGAATCTGGATCTGATTCTTAAAAATTAAATTGAAGGATGGGGAAAGGCATTTGCTTATTATCTACATGCCTATATCATCCTAGTTGGGTGTCCTGGTCTCAGCTGGGACAGAGTAAATTTTCTTTCTAGTAGCTGTGTTTTGGATTTAGTATGAGAAGAATGCTGATAATACACTGATGTTTTGGTTGTTGCCTGGTAGTCAAGGACTTTCCAGCCTCCCATGCTCTACCAGGTGCAGAAGAAACTGGGACAGAACAAATTCAGGAGACCTGACCTAAGCTGGCCAAAAGGGGATTCCTTACCATGTGATGTCATACTCGGTGTATAAACTGGAGTTGGCCATGGGGCAAATACCACTGCTTGGGAATTAATGTGTTATTGTTGTTGTGGGCAGTGAGAAATTGCATTGTACATCACTTGTTTTATATATTCTATTTTTTTCTCTTGCTCTGTTATCCTATTAAACTGTTCGTTGTTTTTCTTTTCCAGTTCTCTCCCTCATCCCACTTGGTACAGGGCTAAGAAAGTGGCTGCATGGTCCTCGTTTCCCGCTGGGGTTAAACCACAGCATTGTGGTACTTGAGTACAAGAACTAGAGGTAATCTAATAGGCTTCTAAGAAAAATTTTGGCTAAATGACCTGTAGATATGGGCATGTATAGCATGCCTATCTGTGCTTCAACTTGGTGTCTATCTTTTCATCTCAGCTAAGGCTGCCTGACATTTCTTATTGTATAACCATGTTTTCATTTGCAGCTTGGAGAAACTTTCAGAGATTTCACACTTGTCATCGCTCATGCTACCTTATTTTTTAAAAGCTGCTAAGATCTTTTTAAAAAATGAAAGCAGGAGGAAAAAAAATAAAAACAACTGCTAAACAACACTTTAAAAAAATGAAGTTGCAAAGCTTTGGAACTCTCTCATTTGCAGTGTGTGGAGGAAGAGTGGGGCTTTTGTTAAGGATAAACCTTATTTATAAGTTTTTGTCCCCTATGAAATATATCCACATCCTAAAACTGTACAAATCTTTGACAAGTAGCACTTTACACATACTTCATAAAGACCTGCCAGAGTTTTACAGCTGAAATCCCCAGGCAGTCGGACTTCACTGAGCATGTCCCAGATCCTTACAAGCTCTGTATGTGACAGAATCGCATGTGCTTCACAGCCACAGGAAAAAGAAAGTTTTTCAAAGAGTATTCTGCAGCTCAGGCCTCTAGAAATGAAATAATTTTTTTTCTCTATTGTCTGTCCCCAGATGCCCTGAGTTGGAGCAGTCCTGGGCACTGGATGTGGCACCAGTGTGGTATCTGCATGGGACAGCACTACGGAATTGCTGGAAGGGGGAGGAGGTGAGCAGTTCCAGCCTGTTTAATGTGAACATAATCTGAAATTATTTAGTTCTCAAAACTGAGGAAAACATCACGAGGTTAGTGAGCTATACGGTCCTCCTTTTGTTGTAGCTCATGATCTGTACCTTCACCCCTCCTAGGACATTTCTGCCCTGTCCTGAGTTATTTTCAGGACTCAAGAGCTTTGCAGGTGCCACAGAACCTGCAATGTAATTGCCAGGGTCCTGACACAGACCCTGCTGGATGAGGGGACCCAGCTCTCCAGTGGGTTTATCAGAGCAAGGGCAAAGCAGGAGGGCCAGAAAACATACGGTTGTAACAGGGAGATCCACAAAGGAACTGAAATCTGTATCTGGACAATAGGAAGATCAGGTTGTAACTTCTACTTATTCATGAAAGGAAATAACAACCCTGGTTTAAATGATTTGCACAGCTCCTCATAGAACCTTTGTGTCAGAGACAGGGATGAAATCCAGTTCTCCTGAGTGACATTCATCTACCTCAGCCACCAGACAACCCGCTTTCTCCCTGCTGTCCCCCGCCTCATTCATTTCACAGCATCCAACTTGCGTAACAAATGACTCAGGGGACTTAACAGACAACAGATGCCTTCACAGCACAATTCTGATTCATCCCTCTGGCAGAGTGACAGAAATCATATGTGATTATTTTATTCAAGACTGCAACCTAAGAAACTGAATGAAAAGTCATAAACAACACTAATTCTGCTATTTTGTTAATTTTTAAATCTTTGCATCTGCAAACCTAGAAATGTTCTTCCAAGAGTTATAAGCTGTTGCATGTGAGTTTTTAGTTTCATTTTATTTTCTGGTAACTAGCTTAGACTGCACCACATAAAATTGGCTTTGTAATCCCAGGGCAACAAGAGGACAGAGATTCGCTGGATTTATCTTTTTGGATTTACTATAGCCAAAAATCTGAAACCACTAATTTACTGTAGTCTTATCAAAAAAGATGCAAAAAAAATATCCAAAAGACCTAGATCATCTTCAGTTTGTACATTTCTAGGTACTTGCTTTCCTTGCACTGGCTCTGTAAATACAATTGCACCTTTTTTTAATATGTGCTTTTACAGGAATCCTAATATTGAGGACTTTGGAGATCTGCAGTCCAGCCTGGTGGCAAATGTGATGCACAACCCATGGAACAGTTCTGATACTTCAAACATTCAAAACAGGGTAGGTTTATTATGCAAAGCATGCACAAACACACACAGATACACACAGTGGTTAAAATGCCCCAAATGAGTCACGTTTTCATTATGCATTACACTGGGCTGCAAACATTTGCCTTGGAAGATAATAATGCAACAGATTCCCAGCAGAAAATTTCTCTGCAAAGGAAGAAAAACAAAGTTCTCTGCAGAGTACATCACACCAAAACTGTCAGCTGTGGAATGGTTCATAGAACTGGCACATTCAGATCGGATGAGTGTTCAGCTTCATACACCCTTAATCCTCTTCTGTTCTCATGGGTTATTGTTTGACAGGGATTCTGCATTCTCATTATCTTTTCTTCCATATCACAATACACTCCAGAGAGATGCAGAGGGTCTGGATAGCAATAGAAAGTAACCTGAGCAGACATTTCCTTCCTGACTACAAAAATACTCACTGGATTTGATGAGCTACAAAGATTTTTCAAGTATCGGTGACACAGCTATGACTTCTAAGCAAAACCTTAAAATGTCTCCAGTTTAGAGACTGTCTGCACGTACTGCCACTGATTCTTCAAGTATTTTACTATAGAAAATTCTTTACAAAATAAATATGAATGATATTGAAATATTGTGCCCTATATATGGCTAGGCTTCTTGAACTGCTAGTTACCGAAGAACTGGAGACAGGGAAAGGACTATACTGACAAGATCAGGGTCAACTTCATCTAGTGGCTCGCACCCTGTGCCTGACCTGCCAAGACAGAGGCTGATTTTGATCCAAAGTCCCATCAACCAGTTCATGAAGAAAGCCAAGATTATAGCACGATAAGCGAGTCTTCTCAGACTGTATGATTTTGTCCTTTATTTGATTATGAAGAAGATAGAGGAGTTATTCCTACCATTATTCATCCTAATTTAACTTGCCAGGTTTATGCATTCCTACAGAGGGAAAAGGATTCATCTAGAAGACCATTCAAAGCAAAAAGCTAAGTTGCATGCTCTGAGCTGAGATCCATATCACCCTTCATAGCAATGCTTGCAACTCATGTGCCTGATACAACGGTACAGACAGAAGCCTCAGAGCCTGGAGAAAGCTCATGAACTCTCCTGCATGAGTTTCCCCATCTGGAGAACCTGCCAGCTCTCCCCAAACAAGTAGTGTGCAAATTTGGCTCAGGTGTCAGCTCACAACCTGACCCCATCTGACAATACTAAGGATGGCTTATGAGCATCTGAATCAGATTTCACCTCTGAATCACCTTCTGGAAAGCTTTTCTTATCACTGAGAAGAAAGAGAGGTTGAGAGGTTTCCCAAGTAGATCACATTTGAGTTTGTGACTACCTCCTTCCTTCCAGTCTTATTTACAAGTCAGGCATGTTTTTAGCATAGAAACCAAGCCAAATTCAGACCCAGATACCCTTGAGGTTGTTAAACAAAGTTATGAACTTCAACATCTCCTTAAGTATCAATTCAGGCAGGTTTTTTGGCTTATCATGCACTGTTTTATTACACCAAACTATTATTATCCAGCATATTATCCAACAAACTGCAATACTTGTTCATAGTTGTTTAGTTCTGTTGGAAATAAACACACCTTGCCACAAATATGATGCAGTTAAAAAGGGCCATCTTTTCACACATATTCTCCTCATTACAGAAAATAAAATAACAAGGAAATAACAAGTCAAGAGTAGAAAGGGATTAGGATACAATTTCTATCAAATCTTCAGCATGTCTTTCACCAACTCTTATATTTTCACTTTGTAGGCACATGGTGTATAGTACAAGCAGTGCAAATGTCATCAATCTACTGTTTACAGCCTTTCTGACCTGAATGGTTAATAAGTTTAATGCATTCATTTTTCAGTACAAATTAAGCCTGTCAGAATGACTCACACTTCTATATAAAGGAAGTTCTAAACATATTTAAGGGGAAATTTGGCTGTCAAAGTTAGTTAGTTTGTTGGAGTAAGAGGAATTCCACATTTCTTTGTAACCTTTTAGAGAACATGGTATTTGGCAGAAGCAGACCCGTGCAAAGTAGGCGTTTTTTTAAACTTGTTTGTGTATGAATGTGTGTGTGAAAGAGAGCAATTATAGACTCTGGAGAGCAATTCTGGAGAAGACGAAGACATACTTCTTTGTCCTTTATTACTAGCAAGGGTTTTTCTGTAAGTTACGTTAGTGAAGATCTGAGGAAGGACTTGCATGCCCATTTTTTTCCCTAATTATGTAAGTTGATATACTGAAAGACATTACTCTCCCTACAAATCTTGCCTTGCCGGTGTCCCCAGTTATAACACCACTGCAATTCAAGATCATCTTTCATCACTAGTTTCTGAAATGTCTTATATAAATATTGGTGCTCAGGATGATCTTTTCCTGAAAAAAAATTATCTAGCAAAGAAGAGATCTTGTAAGCTAAACATGGCTGAAAGCTAAACAATTTTACTTTATGGGGTTTTTTTCAACCAAAGTGGGGGAAAATTTAGAGCAATGCACAAGTTCTTCATCAATTTATTTAGCTGACTACTTAAGAATCTAATTTTCTAGTCAGGCACTGTTTCAGTAAAAATATCCCGAGCAACTTTTAATAAGTCCCCTACTCTCGTTGGTGAAAGATGTGCCAAAAATGCAGAGCAAGTTATTTGCTTCCCCTGCCATTGGTACACCCCATATCTCACAAAGACACACAGGGACAATTCCCATGTGTCTCTGAGCTCACTATTCTGCATTCAGTCCACCATTTCCCTGTCCAGATCTGGAGGTCCACACACTGGATGAATTGTTGCTTAAAAGGCACACCAGTAAATGCCAGTATGTCTATCTCCAAAGCACAGTCTCCCTGTGCAAGACCAAGATTCACAGCTTGAAATCCCATCCAAAAGTAAAAACATCATTTGAACCTTGAGTGCAGAAGACCTACAAAAGCCATGGGCCCTTAAGAGAAAGAAACAAGAGGGAGTCTAAGCCTGGAGCACGGTGGTGAAACACTCGACTGGGAGGAGAAAGATGCCAGTATGAGACGGATGAATTATTACTGGAGTGGTAAGGGAAAAGGGACCAATATCCTTCCTGATTCAGAATGGCCAATGCTGCTTCATTCTGGGGAGGCTGACAAGAACAGTCCCAAGTTCCTTCCCCCAAACTCCACTCCTGGACCACAGCCCACATCCCTGACCTAAGGTAATAAAAAACAATTCTGAGAAATGCAGCAAGCCTGAGGTATCTGAGAAGAAGTCTGGTCTGCTTTTCAAAGGCAGGCTGCTCTCACCTTCAGGTTATATACATAATCTTCTTCAATTTACTACCCTTAGGAAACCTTTGCATGCACCTTAGCAAGTTGAGTCACACAGACAGAGCCTTTCCCTAGATGCCTGGAAAACTTAACCAGTGATGGCACAGTTCACACTGACAATGAGTCTTGTGATTTGCATTCTTGGTCTTTAAACCCTGATTAACCATGTGAGTCCTTTCTTAGGAGCCTGTGTCCTTTTGTGGATTTGTGCAGCCATTTATTCAACGCATCCCAGCATGCAGCTGGAGCTGCAGACGGATGCCACTCTTTGCCTTTTCCTTCTTAGCATCCCTTCCAAAGGAAAAAAAAAAAAAAAAAAAAGCTTAATCATGAGAAGATCATCTTTTAATCCAATAGAGGATTAAAGTAAGATGCATGCTAATGATGAGGCCAATTAACTAAGTTGCTAAGGATCAAAGAAAGTTTTAACATGCCACTTTCCACCTTATCTGTGGGCAGGTAATGCTGAATTCACCCATTACAGAATTCTTGTATTTTTAATCACACATTTGAACTCTTCACTTCCATTCAGCAGATACTAAATTAGATAGTGGCCTGAGAACAACATCCTTTTACACGGATAATGTTTAGTTAAAATTGGGGTCTACTTTCAAGCCCACTTTTCTCTAAACTCCTCCTTTCTTCTGAGAGTGTTAATAAGCCAATACAGCATCAACAACATGTTGTGTGAGGTTGCCATTACCTAATCAAAAGAAGAATTGCCTTTCTGAAAGATTATATTTAATTCCTTTTTTGGGGAAGGGAAAGTAAGCTCAACATCAGCTGAACTGTTTCAGGTCAGTCCAGTCACCATGGCAACAAATTTTTCTGATATTACAAAGTATCACTTGGGAAGTGTAGTTAGTATAAGAGCATTGTGGATCATTTTCATATATTCACTTTAGACTTAGGGCTTAAAGGAACTTTGTCCTTTTCTTCTGAAAAAGAACGTGACACAATGCACAATATACAGATCATTAGTGCAAAAAATTGTGTGTATCAATGACACCATGCAGCCTTAGACAAATATAGGCCTTGAAAAGTTTGGCTGGAAGAAATTAGAAACCTTAATAACCTGATTGACAAGCATAGCTGTCCTAGTCCCATTTTTTCTCCATTGATTGTAACATAGTGGTTTTTGTCTGCTATTTATCTATAATTAGGTGCACAGATGAAGACCATTTCTGAGCAGCAGAATATTACCTTGAATATTGACTGTGCTTGAACTGTTTCATTTCTTGTCACATTTGGCTGAGCTGTGTTTAAAATACACTGGGTTTGCTTTTAACAGTAAGGATAAATACGTAATTTGACTACATGCAGGGATTTTCAATCCACAATATCATTCTTTTCGCTTTTTTCCTCACTGGAGGTAGGCACGTAGCTTCTAAAAATGCTTGAAAAGAGCAGCTTAATGATATGGTGTATTCTTAAGTCTTTTGGAGGATTCGCTCTGATGACATGAGAAGTACTGGATTCAGTGCAGGTTTTATGAATAAAATCTGATGTGTAGAAGGCAAAAGGTCGGACACACCTATCAACTGCAATAAAAGTATTAAAGATTCTTCCTTTTCAGCTAAACAAGTCCAAAATTCATTATTGGACCAAACAGGCCAGTTACCTCAACTTCACCAATTCAGTCTAAGCATCACACATCAGGATAAAGAAATGTACCACAAATACGTAAATATGTATCTCACACTTTTTTATACAGGGGAGTAAAGAAAGCTTTTCACTGGCCACCATGTTGTGAGGAAGGGTGAGCCAAATTCTGATTTCACTTTCATCCATGTAAGCCCTGAGCTGCCAAGCGAAACTCCTGAGGATTTACAAGCTGGTAAAATGAGCTCAGGATCCGGCCCAGTACATTGCATGAGGTAATGCTCACCCATAGAGCTGGCTGGAGGGTTTCCTTATGGACCAAGGAAGAACCGCTTAGTTTGTGCAGGAATCACCAAGCGAAGCTCGATGGCCTCTGCTCTGCATGAGGTCAGACTAGATAATCAGAGAGCTCCCTTTTGGCCTTGAAATCTATGAATCTATTAAATGAAAACAAATGTTACAATTAATCAAGCTGCCTTTCCTCAGCTCTAGCCTACAGGGTTAGTCATAAAAAATTGGCTTCTCAAGACGTGGTTCTTTATGGCTTTTTTGACTGTTGTTTGGTGCAATATTGCCATGAATTAAAGGCACAAAAGGTGTCAATCTTTTGGCTTCATTTTTGCATCGGATACCTGCTGTAACTGAAATCATGAAATCCTTTCTCAGTTCTGGCTTAGCTGAAGCTTGAATCAAGTTAGACCTTCGACATGTCTGAATAAATAATTTCAGGGACTGGATGCGGTTAATTGTTGTTGGATGGGTAACACAGAGCTGTAGCGGAGACGTGTGTCTGTCAGCTGCAGCCTGCAACCGTAGGATGCTGAATAATAACAAAGGGCATACGTCACACACGTGGGCAGAGTTTAACCTCCTAAAATGGAAACCCTGTTGCATCATTCTTGTCTAGAGGATTGAATTATTATAATTGTGTAAGTGTAAACAGGATACATGTCATATATTTTTACCTGGATCCTGGACTCATTATATATTTGGCACAGTCATAAGCCATGTCCAATGTGTGCTGCAAAACCTGAGACCCACTTGTGGGAGCACAAAGCACACAAAAATAGAGATGCTTCTATCACACAGTAAAATTCGACATCTTAACAATCCTACCCAATGATTAAACTATCCTGAAAACAGCTATTCTCAGTCATATTAGTTGCTCAGTGTAATAGCTGAACTTCCTTCTGTCAATAAAAAAATAGGAATTGTCAAACGTATTTATCTGAGATGTTGAGCAATTTGCCAACAGTTGAAACCAAACAAAATGTACAAGCTGGGAAACATGCACACTTTGGTTACAAATGTGATCTTCATTATCACAGAAAGCCCTGGAAAATAAGATTTATGAAGCTAAAGTTTTGCTGTGTGTAATGTAGGTTGTTTATCACACTTGATACAATGATCTGAATAAAGATCTTTGCACTGGGGATAATCTTTTCAAATAAATTTTCAGAGCTTATTTTCCAGATAAGACATAAAGTGAAAATACTTTCTTCCTCCTTTTTTCCCTTCATATTTATAAATCCACCAGCTTGTACTATTTTGAATCACCATAATGGAGTAAAAGATTAGAAACTTTCAGTTATTCTGAAAAAAAAAAAAGTAGAAAACAACAGTCATAACGTTGTTTGGATATGAAAAAATATGTATTACTTCATGTTTAAATGTATCGCAGTTAACTTCTGCTGCCATTCTTCAAGCTTAGGCATCTGAATTAACAAATATGCTGGTAGAATATGACCTGACAATTCACAGGGGTGAGTTTGAAGTGGCAGTGTCTTCTGTGATTATCAAAACTAGGAATGACTGATGCAGGCTTTCCCATCAGAGTATATAAAACCATATAATATGAATATCATCTAGATGAACATATCATTATATGAATTATTCAGAGAATGTTATCATTTGTATTGAAGTGACTTAATGTATTGCATCCTATGATCTGTGACAAAAGCCAGAGTTTTGTTACCCACGTGGAGACTTCTTGCAATTTTTTTAGGTGTCATAGGATATCTGAGAGATCTGCATTGGGCTGGCAGAGATGACCTGCTGCTTCTGAAGATACAGCTGGCGGCCAGCCAGGAGACTCTAGAGCATTTACCATGGTACTAGGCATCAAAGTTTGCTCAGCTGAACTGAGTCTGAGGCATCCAAGTTTGCACTGTATTAGCAGAGATCTACTCAATACACTCACCAGGGTTTGGAGGGTGATTCAACTTGTCCAATTGTAGACATATAGTGGCTAAGGAGCCAAATCACTTGCTGGGTTTTGGTGACTGCATTAACTAGATCTCCACTGACTATAACAGGAGCCTAGATACCTACTTTATGTGTCGATGGGTGTACCTGGGCATGGCGAGTCTTATTCTCAAATGGATTCCCAACCACAGGGCTCAATACAGCTCCCCAAAACATTTAGTGTCATTGCAGGTACCCAGGGCATCACTCATGGCGTGCAACTGCTTTTGGAGAAAAGCAAAGGTCTACTGTATGTCCTGTGTTACACCTACCATTGTTATTGGGATGTTTGACATACTTTGGCATACCAACTAGCACTAAGAAGATAAATTCAGGCAATTAACCTAAGTCCATGTCTTGCCTTCTCTCCATAATGCCTTCAGCAACTGCCAATGCATTCCAGATTGAGAAGAATATTTCGCTTAATAAGGACTAAGTATGCTTAAGGTAACATTATATGCAGAATTGGGAAATTAATTAACCAACTGCTCATCCAGTCTGGGTATGGGAAAAACCCAACTCACTAGAGCCTTTCGTCAATGGCAATCACCATCCTTCACCATTATCCGTCACCACACTCATTTAGTGGTATTTTAAATCTTTGCTGTCTATGACTGCATTGACAAAATAGATTGTCAGGGGTAACCAACCTCAGACTGTGCAGAAGAGGGTCAGGCTAATAACTGGGAGGGGGAGCTCCAAAATTGTCAAGGACAATCAGAATTAATGCTTGAGAGGAAATAAAATCAGGCAGATGAAAACCAAGAAGCTGGGACTTCCCTGAGGGATGACGAAAACACTTTAGAATAATGGCCCAATTATTTAATTCTGAATTTCAGTGAAAATCCTATAAAAGTACTTAAAACACCCCCATTAGCACTAAATGAGCTCATCTTGATTAATGTTATTAAAACAATTGCCAAAGGGTTTAGTAATGATTAAGTCTTTTATCTCAGATGATAAATTCCAAACGTTCTAGCTAAATTAGGGTAAAGCATAAAAATAAAAAGTTTATTTTCATTTAATTTTTCTAATCTATTATCTTCCTTCTTCATCCCTCAGTCAGACCTAGCACCATGTGTACATTTCCACCCTAATCTTAGAAAGTGTTGCACAGGAAAATTATGCAATAATTTTCCCACTGTTTCAGTTGGGTACTTAGGTGCTTCAACCTGTTCTTCACACTAAGTTTGGGCACTATTCAAGGCACCAAATTAGAAGATTAATCTTTCTAATGACTCTTAACAGTTAATGGTGTGCGATGTGTTCAGTCAGATAGTCTGACCTGCTGCCTGACTGCGCCTGTCTCTTTGTACTGATCTACCTTAGAATCCTTCATCAAATGGATGAATCCCAGTCTTCAAACCCTGCATGTGAATGCAATTAGAGTAAGAATCCAAGCCCAGCTGAAAACTCTGTTGATTTCAATGCTGAATTTGCTTAGATTTATGGTACTAGTAATTGAGAAGCGTGTTTGGTAGTTTTCACATCCATCCCACAGTACCCTGGCCTTTCCCTCCCAGGAGCCTCAGAAGAACAAAACTGAAGGGAGGTATGGGGTTTTTCTGTGGCACACACATGAAGGAGCCAGGACATGGGAGTCCTGCACCACCCAGGAGCGGGCCATTTCACATGTGGAGGAGGTTCTTCCTCGCCCACCTCTGTCCACACTGGAAGAGCAGGGAGAGAGGCCGAGGACACAGCCATGGTGTTGCCTTCCTCTGCCAAAGTCAGTTATGGGCCATGGCAGAGAGGGCCATGACAGAAAAGGCCATGCTTTCTTCCCAGGGTAGCTCTGCTTGCTCTCTGGATCATGAAAGCCAAGGAAACTCCAGCTGCCTGTGGGAGCTGACATCTCACTCTCAGATAGCTCCAAGTTTTCAGCATCTTGATTTGCAGAGGACAAAATATGGAGGAGGTTTTTATTTGCATGGGTCAAACCTCAGAGAGCACAGCAAATCACCTTATTTGAAGAACTTCAGTTCTGATTATTTTTCCTCATGTATACACATGCACATGCTAAATCCCTTCCTCCCCTCTGTCCCAATGATTACTGCATATTGGTGTCAATCTACTGATGCTGGGTTACAGTTTTGCTGTTCTTCAGGTTCAAGTGATGTGGTGTGCATGTCAGAATACCTTGAGAAGATCCTTACTTACTTTTTTCAAGTTCCTTTGACACATCAGCAGGCATTTTCCTTCAGTCAGGGCCAGAAACAAACAGTGACTCATGAGTTCTCAGGCTGTGTTGCACTGAGTGTGATAGGAGGCTCCTTTTCACCATCTTCTCTGAGCCTCTACAGGCTCTTCTGGCTGTATCAGGGTACACTGAGGTTCACTCTTGGACAGATATAAAAGGGAGATTTTTCTCCCCTGCTGTTGGATGATCTCTAGTCTTTATTATTGGCTATATAAATATCTCTGTGAAAGGCCTTGGAAACAGTTGCAGACAGCACCATTGCCCTTCTTATTGCTCTTTGTATACGTGGCATCTTCTCCCAAGAGGTACTGGGAGCATGGTGCCTGTGTGGCAAGATCTAAAGATCTTCTGTCCTCAGGTAGACACAACACAGAGAGCTATAGGCATCATGTGAAAAGCAGACACAGTGGACTTATAGCCACCAGCTGCAAATCCAGTATCTTGCATGAGCATGTACAGCCTCTGGTGAAGACTGCATGGCCACAGCTGGGCCGTTCTAGCTGGTTATGGCATGTCTACATGGATCTCTGTCACACCTCTGCAATGCACTGCAGACCTAGCTTCACACCACATAGTGCCTCCAGCTCTTCACCCACAACCCTCTAGACATCAGTATTCCCTGTGTTTTTCACAAGTGGCACACAGGGCACCCACTGTGGTTGGATACAGCAATACACAGGATTGTCCTCCTGGCAACTCCCTTTAGTGACACCCAGAAATGCTGGAGTAGAAAGAAAAATGTGGCTTCAATTCTGTGAGTTCTCTTGGCAAACCTGCTTCCACATATTGTTATCAAGCTGCTAGTGATGTGGACAAAGAGCTCACTTGATCTGAAGTGACCTTTGCTTAAAGAAGGTTTTTGATGTTATTTGTGTGCCTGTATATGGAGCAGCTCTTGGTCTGTACAAAGGGAAGTGACAAAGAAACTTGAGCCTGCAAATGCAGACCTGGGAAATAATAATACCAAGGGGCTCCATTAAATCCAAATAAAACCAAACAAGTTTTAATTACTTTCCCTGACTAGAGTACTTTTTATTAAAAGTTACCTGTAAGTTGTGCAAAACCTCTGGTTTTACATTCCGTGACTTTTCTTCAAAGGTTGAATAAGACCTGATGAATTCTCTGCAAATGTATAAAGCATGGAATGTCCTGGAATTTCACAGATCCTTTCCTTTTATCCCACATTTTGCAACATGTAGCCATTATTGGATAGCAGTTTGCAATTTGCTCGTCTTCACCAAAGCTGTTGCAAAATGTCCTTATTTGCTGCTGCTGAAAAACCTCCTTGAAGTTTCAGTAGTTTCTCTCTACACATCAGTGAGCTGGCAGCAACATGTGCTTCCCTGCAGCTTTCTGGAAAATATCTCCTACTTTAGTTCACACACTTTGACTCCTAAGGACTCATTTGGCCTCTGAATTTATTTCTCTTTGGCCTTATTTAGTCTCCTACTGAAGTCCAGACACTGTTCTCTTTCTCACCCAGAATTTAATCTCCATCTTCCGTTCTCACTAGTTTCCCATCCAGTTTCTCCAGACCAAGGTTGGTTTTTCTTCTTGCTAAAATGAAGATTCCAAGTCCTACAAGTGAACCCTGTATAGCCCACAGGAATCCATCCAGCCACATTCATACTAGCAAGTTAAGCAGAACAGACTCAAGGACAGATCCCCATCATCCAAACCAGGAGTCGTTACAGCAGTACCAGGACCATTTCTGACCGGGACCAACCAGTATCCTCCAAGCAGTTCCTGGGCACAGCTAGAGAGGTCACACAGAGCAAGGACTGGACTAGAACAGGGACTGTTCACTAGCCAAGTTAGATGAGGCCACCTTGTTTTGAAGAGAAAGAGAGCTTAACAGTATAGACATTACCAGATGCTTCAGGCACAGAGAATGAGACTCCAACAGATGTTCTCTCAGAGTCACAGCAATCTCTTCTCAAAGCCTCTGCCCTGATGCATTTGTGCAAACAAAAGCAGGTTTACTGGGGGCTGCTAACCTTCCCTGACCATTGAACGTGTGTCTCCATCCTTCAGAAGGACGCATGCCCACATGAGCCTGTGAACAGGCCCATGAGCACTGTTCACAAATGCGGGTGTTTGTCTTTTGATTTCACCCTGGCATGGGTTTTGCTGAGCTCTCCTCCCGATTCAGACATTCCCCACACTGACAAAATGCCATTCAGTGTGGCTGTCTGGATTGTGCCAAATGACTACCAGTATTCAGGTGCTGGTAAATTCTCATTGAGAAATAATGCTGAATTTGTCTGTAGGTGTTTTTCCCCAATTAAAACTAGCAGGTCTGTTCTTTCTGTATGGAGGGGAGTGTGAAAAAATAAAAGAGCCCCGTTCAATTGCACAAGCTTCATGAGCAATTAGTAACTCAGAGGGGAAAGAAATCATGAACCAAATCATAGGAAATGGCAATGGAGCTGCAAAGGTGACATCATAGTTTATTGGAATTATTTAAACATCTTAGACATATGTGCAAAGCTCAATGGAGTACTCCAGTGCTACATGCCAGTGAAAATCAGCTTTTCATTCAGGATCAAGTCAAATATCATTGTGACTTCATGTTGGAGTGCTTTACTCGTCTTTTTATACACAACATCTAAATAAAGCCTCTGTCACAATTAGCTGCACTGAAACAACCTTGGGTATCACATGATGATGCATATGCTTTAGCTGATGTGCATCCGGAGAGAAAGCTAACCAGAACCACAGGATATTTCAGACCTCAGGGGGAGGGAAGTGAGCAACTCTGCTGTGGAAAGTAGCTGGAAGTTATCCAGCTTCCCCAGGCCAGTCAGTCATGAATATCCTGCTTTGGCCACAGAGGGGTTGTGGAGGAAGCAGGCTCACAACAATTGGGAAAGATTTGTAACCACAGGAGTCAAATGAATGAAGCCAAGAGGCCGCCAAGTGATGCAATCCATGGAACGAAAGAAAAAAAAAAAGGGGGGGGGAGAGAAAAAAAAACCTCCTCAGCTCCTACACAGGAGCATTCATCATTCACTGTGACCTTCCAGGAATGTGCTGACAGACACAAAGCGTTTTGTGTGACATTGTGCCAGAGAACTGGAGTGGCTGCTGCTGGCAGGCTTGTTCCCTGACAGCAGGGCACCATCTCCTGGAGGCTGCAGAGGCTGTTCCTCCACTCCGGGGCCAGCACGGGGTGGGCTGGAGGGGAAGAATGATGCACCATCTTTTCGAAAGCAATTTAGCATCTAAAACAAAATAAATCAGTGTTCAGATCTCATATTAAAACCAGCCACTGCCTCAATTAGGCACCAGTACCTGGGTACCTGAGAGGGTGATGGGAGGGAGCTGGGCGATGCTGTGCAGGGATGGGATAGAGATGGGGGAGACCTCTCAAAAATGTCATATCTGTGGAGGTGGCTCATCAGCACAACACAGACAGACAGATGGAGAAGGAAAAAAGAGTGTATTACAAAGATACATCTGTGTGTTTGTTGGCCCAAAGAAGGATCGATTAAATCCACGGTGTTTGCTGTCTTTGCTGCTGCTGTGGTACTCATGGTGCTGGCAGCAGTAAACTGGTATCTCCTTAAGCCACCACAACTTGATATCAATTACTTCTTCCCAGAAAATTTCAGAGCGAAATACACTTTAATTTTAGGTTTGTTTTATGGAAAAAAAAAAAAAAAATGCAGCTTATAGACTAGATACAGGCATATCTGATGACTTACAGCGCAATTTATAAGACAAATTAGTGGTATTAGGACACCATTTCACATTGATATGTCCATTACGTTGTTTCAGGCTGTTTTAGCTATGCCACACTTCATTATTTCTTCCAGAGCACAGTGTCCCCACCACTGCCACGTTGCCTGGGAACAACCTCAGTCCCCACAAGCCTGCAGACACATTTGGCTCCCTGCTCAGGGTCACCTGTTGGGACTGAGGGAATCCTGGTGCTGTGACATCCCACAGGGCTGCAGGCTAATGCAGCAAGGGGAGGAGGAGCACCCAGCCCAATCGCCAGCTTGGCAGCAGATGCTTCACCAGCTTTTCACATGGATGGAAAAGGCTGCTGAAGGCACAAGGGAAGGGATAGGTAGGGCAACTGAAATTTCACAAATTTTTACTGTAGGAAACCTCTTCAAGTGACCTCACCATGGCGTCATAAAGACACAAGCAGTGTTGCACACAGTATTGACAGATACAGGCACTTGTGTAAAACCAATAGCCAAGTAAATATGAAAACATCTACTGTGAGTCTCAGTCTACACTAGGCTACCAGAGCAGTGTCCGCTAGGAAGAGAAAGATTCAGAAATGCTACCAAATCACTCTGCCAGTAAAAGTGGTGCCAGAGGGGACACATTTGGGGTGGGAAGGCATTTTCCCTTCAGCTGTGCCTCTACTGTGGACTTTGCTGCCCTGGGTGCTGCCTGTGGGGCTGTAGCAGCACAGTGTTTTACAGACACCCCATGGCCAGGGCACATTCTGATTCCTTATGAGGAGAAGATGTGGCCTTGGAGGTTTAGAGGTTGTATCAGCCATGCTTAGTGCAGCTGACAGTGTCTCATTCTTCAAAAACACCTCCAGGGTCCTAATAATTTCCTAGTAAGTGTGGTAAACTTTATTCTCCAGTGATGAGCCAGGCAACAGATTGCTGGTTTGGTTATGCCTCCAATGATGTCTCTCAGACTTTCTTTGTAGAGCCCTCTCTTTTCTTGCAGTCCAGACACCAACTCAGTACAAATTGCCTGAGTACAGTTGGAGTGGATTTTATTCTCTCCTGGGCAATACTGTCGTCCAAACTCTTAGACTCATTGAAAATATATATATATGGTTCATTTTACATCTGAATATGTCTTGCTATTTTGCTCTTATGAAAAGAGAAGTCACACAGTTTAGCTGAAGGACAATGCCATAGGTACCATGAACACCTGGTCTAGGCACCTGGGTATTTCTGGGAGAACAAGCTGCTCGCTATCAGCTAAAGGGTGGCTGGGCAGCCAGAACACTTCCCCTTCCAGCACATCACATCGTGCGAAGGGAGAGGGAGAAGGAGTAAAACAGGGGTATGTGCCATTAGGCTGCCCTCGGCTCCATGGTGTTTGCCTTGCTGAGTACTTTGGGGCTGCCAGGCTGGCGATTCAGAGGACGCAGGACAGCAGAAAAGAGGCTGTCATGCTGCCCTCACTGCACAATGAGTCTGGCAGAGAAGAGGAGAGGAGTGAAGCCTGCCCAACAGCAGCGATGGGTGTGGGAAGCCATGGCTGGGGTTGCAGACTGGGGCATTCCCCATGTGTCTTGCTGGATTTCAATAATGCAGACTGGAATAGGCTCATCTGAACAAGAAGAGGTGATAAACATTTACAAAGGTACAAGGAGCTGCTGGCTCCACTGTGTCCTCCACAGAGACAGTGAGTCACCTGGCCAAAAAAAGGGAGAGGACATGGTCAGTGACACTTGACAGACTGGAAAGGTAAGGAGCTGGTACAAAAATGAGCATAGGATCATGGTCCAGGTTCAGAGAAGTAGAACATGGGGAAACAGAGGAAATAATAGATGCCACAACCCTTTAATAAAATAAGAGTAGAAGATGCTAAAGATAAACCTACTCTTCTGTCCTTGCCTGGAGCTAAATTTTCAGGTGATGAAATGATCAAACAGAGATAAAGAATTCACAGCACCTCTCTGTAGGACTGTCACTATAAAACTGGGTGCCTAGTGATGTCCAGTGTGCTTTAGACAGGCAGTTGGGTTTCTCACTTCAAAACCAAACATGCTGCTTCATTTCTCACAGTTCAGCTGCAACTCTCCATCTCCCACTGCTGCCACTGGCTGCAGTCACAAGGCTGTTCCCATGGCCCTCGCCAGCTCGCTTCCTGCCATTCACTTCTGGGAACGGCCATCCCTGTGCCCCGTGTATCTGGGAGCATGTGATCCTGGGCAAGCGCCTTGTACCCTGCATGCTGCGGGTCAGACTTGCTGAGAACCATTCCCAGGGACTCCCTCAGTAATTGCCCCATGGTATCTTACAGTGTTTATTGGAAAATGGGGAGACAATCAAAGCAAACCTATAGGGAAGCATAAAACGATCAGATCTAATCTAAGCTGTGGGTAACAGCCCAGCTAGACAGAGTAAATGCTTCCAGTTACAATTCATTTAAGAGACTAACTTCCTTCTATTCTGTGTCTCATGCAATAGCCAATTTTTATGAGATAATCAGCCAGAGCTCTCCAGTTATCTAAGGGAAGACTTCACCTCCCACTGAGTAATGAAATACTAAGCCCACCTGGTGTCAAATGGCATAATATAACTGGTGGTAGTTTGCACCAGTGGATATCAGAGAAAGATCTGACTCGATATCTGCAAAGGCAACGTTAGTGAAATGTGATATCTGTCCACTACACAACTGTGGGTTGTGGCAGCACAGCACCAGAAAGTCTTTGAAATAAAGGGTATTGTCGGCATGCGTGAGACTTCCAGCCCCAGGTATCCCAAGTCTATTGTGCTTGCTACATCCTGTGAATCATTCCTCCCTGGATAGAAACAACAGAGTTGTGTCTACCACTGCAAAACAGAGGCTGAATTCCTGAGAACACTTCACTGATTTATGCTGAGGATCTAGAAAACTGACACAATGCTCTTTAATAGCAAGGTTACAGATATGATTTATCAGAAAATCAGGGCTGTAGTATGAAAATGAACACAAGGTTTTGTTTATCATAAAATCAGAGCATATTGCCTTCAATAATTGCCAATTTCATTTTTCCTAATTCCACACATGTTGGGACATGGAAAATTGGGTAAGGGGAGGCTTTTAAGGAGGAAATTGCATTTTAAAGTTTTTAATATATTTCCATATCTTCGAAGCTTTTCAAGAGTTACTGATGAGTTAGAGGATCTCAGTCCTGAGAGATGAATTTAAACGACCATAAAAGGACTTAAATTTCAGATGATGGGTGCTCAGCCATTCTGAAATTCAGGCATTATTACAATGTCTCCAGTTAGGCACCCAAAGTCATTAGTCACTTCTGAAAACCTTGGCATAGAGTAAAAGAGAAAATCTCCAACTGAGCTAACATCCTTCATGTACAGTCTTGTAAAACAAAAACCAGAAAAACATGTCCTGAAGCCCATGAGTGAGTCAATCTCATTCATTGTGACTACAGTAAGCTGTAAATTATTTTATTTAGTAATAGCTAATACCTGGCTTTTATACAGCTTTTTTTTCATTATCAGTGGTGTATTAATGTATTATAATCTCTAAATGCAGCATCATGGAGCCATTAGTACAAGAATTTAGTCAGTGTAGACAGACCATCATAGCAAAAGAATCCAGCTAAACAAAGTATACACCAAAGTATTTGTTCCTTAGAAGACAATGGGAAATTTTAAGCACGCAAGAATCCTGATCCTTTCTCACATGTTATTCTTGAGAATTAATTTCTCAGTCAGATCAGAGACAGTCGTGGTATTATTTCTTTTTCTTTTGCTTTCTCTTACCAAGGCAAAAGGAAGAAGGTTGCATCACAGATCCCAGAATCAGGTTTTGTATCCTGTTCTTCAGAGCAAAAAGGCAGGAGGATGCATGTGGATGCCTGGTGTCTCCTAGGACTGCTTGCAGGGCATTTACTCAAGGCTGTACCTGAAACAATCCCCTGGCCCATTAACCACAAGAATGAACTTGACAGTCAAGGGGACAAAACCATCCCCCACACCACTCCTAGCCTGGGTTATTTAAATATCTCAGGGTGCTTCTGGGGCTACCAGTAGTTCGGCTGCAGGAGCAGATTCATGCGGGATGTGCCAGCATCGTGCTTCTGCCAGCCAAGCTTCTTTTACCATGGAGCTCACCGCCACCAGCTGAGTTACCACGTGCCTGCACGGATCCATCAAGCCAAGGAGCCATTTGCAGATGGGTCTGGCTTTTGCAAATTCAAAAGCTTCAACTTTTCATGGCCAGCAAGCACCAGCACTGGACTCTGAAGCAGAAAATCTGAAGCAGTCATGGTTGCCCGAGCAGCACCGTGTTTCATCCAGCGCAGTAGGTCTGTGCCAGATCCATCACCCTGTGGCTTAGATAAGCCCCAAACTTAGTTTAAGTTGCTCTGAGCTCTACTGCTCTCACCACAGTATTCTTGCTGTCTGGGACCAAATTTCCCAAATGCTCTTACACAGGATTGAAAATATGTGCAAAGCCAGGCTAGAGCTACCAATGGAGCCAGTCCTCTGGCTCCTATATGAAAGCCTTATAAAGGTCACTTTATAATTATTGGTGTAAGCACTTTTGTAAGTGATGCTATACAGCTTTTCTGCACAAACCCGTTGCATCATTACTAAAACTGGTTGTTGGACTGGGCAGGCTGAAGGTTGATTTAGGTGTGGCGGCACTGGCAGCTTTCAGGAGGTTAATAAATATAGTAAGTCCTTGTGAAATCTTTGCAGACAGGCTTGGTGCCACAAGCAGCTATCATTTTGTTCCTGCCACAACCCTTCAGCTGAGCCTCTTGACAACAGAGAAGCAGATGAGCACATAGGCAGGATCAAGCCTGATGCAACCTCATCTCACAGTCTGTCTGAAACAGAAATTGATCCTGACACTGGCACACAAAACAGGCAGCTCTTAAGGAAAGTAAGAAAAAAAATCTAGGAAGAGAGCACAATCTGAAATGCAAACACAAGCCTCCAGAAAAGAAGGAGGGAGAGGTAGATGCAAAAGAAGAGCGAAATACATAATAGGCAATAATCCATCCAAAACATCAAACCAAATGTCCTAGATAGATACAGTCAATACAATTTTCCGGATATTTTCTTTCTAGCCCAATCGTGGAATTTTGTGGCTATGTGTTAGTTTTATGTATTCATTTAACAGTGAAACCAACCCTCTGTCTCACTTTTACCTAGTTTTAGAAGCTGAAGTTCCATTTGCTTTGCAAATAAGACTTTCTTTTAATGTAAAATGATTCCAGGTAAAAAAAAAAAAAATCTTACAGCTGACAAATAGCCACATAAAAGCTTTAAAAAGCATTTCTATAGCCCTTCTTTAAAATAAACAGTACTTTTCATCCCTAAGTGCAAAGTATGAAACACTCACATAGGACAAAATATTTTGCAAAAAAGGAACATAAAAATGATTATGCCACTCTGGAAAAATAGGCAATGGTTTTATTTTACTTATGTGCTTACACCTCTTGCATTTAATAAGTGTTTGCTTATCACTATGGAAGGCCATGCATGTGTTTACCACTAGTACATGTCAGTCAGTTTCACAGGTGAATTAGTAGGTACCAAATTTGACCACATATCTGGAATTTCCCACTTTTTTAATTAAGAATTGCAATCACAGCGTTGTTTTCAGGAATGGCTATTGCTATTATCTACAGTATTCCCCACCTAAAGTTCTCTCTTCAAAGCAGTGTTTAGAAATTCAGATTAGCCAAAATTCAACCTCTATGTTTGTCACCAATGCTTTTTAGAAATATTATCCCTGGGTGAGCATTCATGTTGCTGCATTTTAATGAATGGAATGAGCCCTTCCAATTTGCATAATAGTCCGTATTTTTAAATTCAGCTGGCACTAACACCATATTAACCCCTTTCACAAGAGTACCTGGATAGCGGTGACCTGGACTCTGTTGCCATGATTCAGTGGATGTCATCAGTGCTCAGAGCTTCTGCAAACCAGCCTGCAGTTAATCGGTAGCTAAAAATACACATGGACAGGCTTGCTTAGGAGGGGCAGCCCTTCAGCCTCCCCACCCTGCCTACACACCAGTGCCCCCAACTATTTCATTTTCTTCTTGGCGACGCGGGTTTGGAAGTGATCTGATACAGAACTGTATCACTGTCACTTAGCAACCTTTGCTGGGTTCTCTAAATTAAGTGTTTTATTGAGGAATTCATGTAACTTCAGCATTTATAACCAAATCAAAGGCTTTTCCCTCTGTCACCAGATAATTAAAGTATAATAATTAAAGTTTAAAATAAACCCGTGAGGGCTGTTTCTCACTGATAGAAATAGAAACTAGGAAAAACTGATCTAAGGTTCTGCGTCAGTTACTGAGATTGCATCTACCTAATTTTAATCCTATTACCTGCTTGTTGCAAAAGGACACTGCTGAGCTGGGGGCTCACCTGGAACAGTGCTCTGGAAATTGCCCCTTGCCAGAGCCTCGTTCAAGTCTTAGCCACACTTACAGTGTAGCACAGTAAAAGCAACTTTAGTGGAAGATGTGATTGTATCCTGATTTATTTATATTCATGTAACTTCTAGGCTGGAGGAAATTCAGTGTTATGGCCTATTCCCCCTTTTAATGTAGATAATCATAATAAAGTATCAAGTACACATGTGAAAATTTGAAGCAGCGTTAAGTGCATAGGAGGTTTGTTCGAGTGTAACAATACACATATGGGTAATGCAGGAATGTTTTCTGCATACATGAAGCCAGTGACTTTAAAAATGTGGCCCAGTAGCCCTGAATGGTTGAAAACAGCCATCAGTACACACTCCTCTCCTGAAGAGATCGTGGGTGATGGTCATCTCTCTGCCCATCTTGACCCCCTGCACCAGTCCAGCCAACCCTTGGCTGGCAGAAACAGATCAGAGTGGGGAGGGAAACTGAGGCAGGTCTGCATGTGGCTGGAGACACCATGTACCATGGGTCAGAAGGACCTCAAAAGGATCATGGTATGCAAACCAGAGTGTTGGTGCTCAGGTCCATCAGCAATGGTCAGGCTGCAGCTGGGACGGAACGCCAGGAGCTGGCTGGAGCAGCTGCGTGGGTGCGAGTCCTGCTCAGACCTCCTTACAGGAGGGCTCCCCATCCCCAGCCAAATTCTTCCCCCAGAGCAGCCCTGGGAGGCACCAAGCAGCAGACACAGGTGTGTCAGGCTCTTCAAGTGATTTTTTCCCACAAGACAGCACTAAAGAAGGAAATGAGAAGCAGCCACCTTCATGGCTGAGATTCGCTCTGGAGGGCTGCTTCTCGCCTGCCGCTCTCCTCCGATGTTGCAACACAGGAAATTTGCTTTTGCTAACACCTGGTGTTGTTTCAAACAGCCAGATGGTCCTAACCTCAGTCTCCTGTAATTGATGGCCTACTTGTCTAACTCTGTAACTATCTCTCACTTTAGACGCAGATGCCGCATCTCTCTAAATACCATTCCACATTAAAACATCCTACCTTCCTGTTTCGCATATCAATCAATGCAGCAGTTCTTACAGAAACAAAACAGCAATAGCCTATGTAAACCAGGAGGCAGTGGGTGTAAGCAAGCAGAGGTAAAATTATGCAGGCTTAAATTACAAAATGGATGTGCGGTTGAAGGATTTAGACTCGCATTGCAAAATTAGCTGGGATATAATCTCAAGCAAACAAATTTTATGAAGTGACCCCAAGAGCAGATCTCCTAGCCATTCAGATGTAGCCCACAAAAGCCAGGCTGTCCTGGCCTATACCACTCTGTCAGAATGACTAACACTAATTTGGTGTTTCTACACACCACCCTAACTCTCTGTCCAGCAAATCCAAATAAGCCTTATACATGCAATTTCAATTTTCTGCATTATTCTCGTAAGTGGTTCACTCTGGGTCCCCTAGTGCAGGGATCATGGTGAGACATCCTAGAGGCCACAACAGTACCAGAGGCCATTGGCAAAGCAGTGTCACTTTGAAAGTCTGAACGCCAGAAGGTCTTTACTCAACAAATTAGGGTCTGCCCTGAGCTCCCAGTTCTTCTCAGTCCTTCTTCTGAACAGACCAAAGGCTGACATAGTACCTGAGATTCTGACATCGGACTCAGGAAATTGAAGTTGAGGTTACTAAGGCTACCAAGATATTTTGCTTCCTGTTTTTAACTGGAGACAGTATTTCTCCCCCTCCCATAGGTCAGTGAGGACAAAACTTGACTGTTGGGTTTTCAGAAGCTGAGCCATTGATGGTGGTTCAAATATCTTTCACAACCCTGCAGCTTCATATCACAGCATCTCATGGGTGTTAATGCCTGGGACAGAGGAACTGCCATCATTCCCATTTTGTGCATGGAGAACTGAGACACAAAGCACATTGAAAGATCCACCTCAGCACAAGATGTCTGTGTCAGGACATGGGCTGGATCCCGTTCCTGACTTGGGACCAGAGTTTTGCTTCCCAGTCCCTCCATCTTGGGCAGATAGTTTTGATCCAGCGTTTATTTTTCTTGTGGTATGTCACCACTCATAGTCTCATCTGGATGTGGCTACCTCCACGTTCTCAAGTGCACTGATAGACATCACGCATGTCACTTTATAAGGTCTGCCCACAATTATATGATGATTACTACAAGAATGAAAAAGTCACGTGTAGGATGGAGATGGGCATATTAAAATTTAGGTTGCAGTTTTGTGGGCCATAGGCAGAGTCATAAGGTCCTGCTTCCCCCTAAGCCCATTTAACTTACTAAAGCAAACAAAGTTATCCCAGGAGTACAGAGAGGAGGTGGGGTGGAGAAGCAGGAGGAGCAAAGGAGGAGACAGAGAGAGTGACTTTTTCCTTTAGGCAGTAACAAAGTGGTAGATCAGATCAGCTGCCCATGAAACCACAGCCTTGGTTTACAGGAATTTACTAGGTCAGAAGAAAATGGAAGTGATTCCTTGCCAACGATACGTGCAGAGTGAGAGAAGAAACAAGTCTTGCAGGGAAGTGTAATATTAATATTTGCATGAGCTCTCAAGCTGTGTAGAGTGCATTAGAAAGCAACATGGGTTTGAACAGCTGGACTGCTCCGTAAGTCACCATATCTCAATACAACCTGTTACTGACACAAAGCAAACAACTCCTTCAAAAAACACCCCACCCCATCATACTTTGAGAAATAAAGACATTTCTCATATTCTTTCGTTTCACACAGTACACGGAGCAGAAGTGATGTCCACAATGGAAGACATTGCATTTTTGTGTAATGTCAAGATCCCTATAAGAAAGCGCATATGACAGTATTAGGTCTCCCTCTCTCTTTCCTCTCAGTACTTTCCCAATAAAGCTGCTTCAGTTTCTGATCCTCACAACTTTTCCTTCCAGTTATTGTCTGCCAGCTTGAATTTGACAGTTGAGGTCATGTTTTTACCATGATCTGTTGAATTCCTACTTTCTCAACGTGTTTATTTGCTCTCAAGTATGATTTTCTGTACATCCCCATCCACACTTTGTCTCTAAGAAGCCTATGCTAGCAGACCTTTTAGATTTTTCCTGGCCTTTTGCAGACCTGCAGGGATGATCTCAGCCTCCCTAATGTGCTTTAATATTGCACAGACTTGCACTAGACAGAGGTGAAAACAGTTCAGGACCAGCCAGTTCTTTCTCTTGAAATGAAGCTGAAGGAGAGAAGAACCGAAGCACTTCCTCAGGCCCATAGGAAGAGCCCAGCTCATTCCAGACCCTCTGGAAGGAGAGATCCCAATGTCTCATTATCCAGCCAGCTGCGACACACATGTAGAAAGGAGACAGGGCCTGGGACGCAGACCCGGCTGTTCCCAGGTACATCTTGGGCACATCAGCAAACCAGCAGGGCCGAGGCCAGGCTCTGGCACACAGTCACTTATCTGGCATGGTGCTAGCATGGTCCCCAGCCCCACCTTGGCCAGGCCAGTCCGTGCTGTGCCAAGCAATGCCTGGGCACAGCCTGAGGGTCAGCAGAGGCCACTGATCACCCCGACCTGGCCGGGGGGCAGCTGGACACTCATCAAAGCCTGCCCGTTGACAAGGCGGGCAAAGAACAGTCCCTGCCCTTTACTGGGCAGCAATTTATCTGTACATACATAGCCACTGAGCCTGAAATATAAATAGTTACATCTAGCAATGGGGAATGGAAACTGTCCCGGTCACTGGTTTTGATGTATTTATGGCTGCTTTTAACGTAAATCTAAGTTTTCAGTGCTAACGGTCCCAGCTTGCAGAGGATTCTCTCCTTCCGCCACCATATTTTTGGCAAAAGTCAGAAACAAATACATCCACATCTCCTACCTCTTTGCCTCCAGTATCCTAAAGGAAAGAGATGGATCAGGAGTTGGATGGAAACCTGTAGCGCTTGCTATTCACGCTTCAGGTTGCATTCGTAGCTGTGCATATCTGAGCAGCCATCCAGATGCTAATGGAGCTGCTCCCGTGGAAGATCAGAGAAAGAACTCTACTGTTTAAGCTTTGGATATTTATTGGCTACAAATCAAAGGACAAACACATATTGAGATATCAGGGAAAATGCCTTTTTTGCCTGTGTTAACAGCAATGTTCTCAGATAAAGCTGTTATTTTAAAACATGATCTGTTTTCACTTTGCACTAATCTTTAACTGTCCTGAAAAAGAAGGATGTTTATACAATTTTGCAAAGAAACGTGAACTGTTCTACTCCATTTACATTTCTTTGTTCCAAAATGTATTCCTCTTGTTGAGATTCCAGCAGACAAGGAAAGCAGACACAGCGGTTACTTTCCAACGTGAAACTTAAAACCACAATCTCCCGCTCAGAAAACACAGAATGAGTCACAGGAAGGGGCCACTTGCTTGCAAAACTCATTAAAAGCAAGGCACGGCAAAATGGATTTCCTGTATCAATAAATAGATTGCTGGCAGCAGGCAGAACACCTGACAGTGCTGGAGGCTAAAAACCGGGCCAAGAGTAGCCTTTAGAAAAGCCAGATCGATTATTCGGCTCGGAAACCGTATCTCCCCAGTACACAGCTTTCTTGGCATTAGTTCCCCTAATCCAGCAAAGTGCTTAAGAATACACCTAAGTGTCAGTGCAAGGAGGGGTGACTTGAGCATATACTTAAACAGGCTGATAAATTATGTCCTGTATTTATTTTCCGAAGCAATCCTTATTAAAAGGTGCTACAGAGGTGTGTGTATTGCAGACGAAAGCTTCGTTTCATCAAAGAACAAAGCATTCCTAGTCCTTACATAAGCTTAAAATTAACTGTAATTGCAACTTTGTTTTGCTGTTAGCAGTACCCCTTGGACACTTACACATAGATTTCCTTTTGGTCAACGATATTCTCTCTGGTTTGGCAAATGAAGCCAAAATGGCCTTCTCACCTCTTTGTGAAATGCAGACATGGGATTTCAAGCAAGGCTGCTTGAGAGGCAAAGGGCAGAGCCCAGCGCCTGAGCTGGTGCCACCCAGGCTCAGCATGGGGATGGAAACAAGCAGCTGCTTTTTGGCCGCTTGCTCTGGTTTTGTTTCATTTCTTTAGTTCTGCCTTGGGACAAAAAAAATATATCAATAATCATTTCTCACGTCACCTTTATTTTTCTCCTTCACATCCCAGTGGCTGGAAATGTCTTGATGAGGAGGATCCCCAAGGCATCCACCAACTGTAATTCCTTTGCATCATGGCCAGGTTTTTTTAGAGCCAGTCTCACCTCTCATTTACAACTAGCTCATTCCTTGCATGTCTCCAACATGGTACAGAACAAAATCAGGGGCTGGATTTTATTGCAAACAAAAGAGCTATGACCACCTGAGGTTGTGGCACTGCGAGTACTCCCTTCACCACTATACACTGGTGGACTTTTATAAAAACAAAACAAAACAAAACAAAAAACCACCACCACACCAAGAAAAAAAACCTCCAGGCTTCACCTTTTATGCATTCATGGAAGATCTGAAAACTGTATTATTTATATTTTTAGACACTAGCTCTTAGCACCAATGGCCTCCTGCCTCTTGCAATGAACTATCCTGAGGTACTTGATGGCATCTGCAATGCATATTGAATTAAGACTATTTATTTATAAGGAAAAAAAAAAACAACAACAAAAAAACATTCCCTGTGGCATTGGGTAAAAAAAAACATGCCACACAAACACAACAACTTTATGATGTTCACCCCTCAGGAGGCTTGCTCCTGCAGACTGCTCTGCCTCTAGTGTTAATGGGATATTCCAGGAGCAATTAATACGTCCTTATAAAGTTTATGTTGCTGATGCAAAAGCACCATTTCTCCAACTTTTAATTAAAAAGGCACCTTCATTTCAAATCCTGTCTCCAGAGCTCCAGTGTAAATGTTTACACAAGCCAGAGACATACAGAAAACAGAGAAGACTGAAGCGGCAGTGACTGCAGTCTGCCCAAATACGGCTGCTCTTGTATTTTTAACGCAGAACTTGAGCTGCTGCAGAACCTTATCAACCCCAAACATCTTTGTTTTCATACCGACTGACACAAGCCTGGCAGACTCACTAGGGCCGCAATCAGTCTGCTCAGCAAACCCCAGGGCAGCAGGAGGCAGCTCTGGGCTCACGGACAGGAGGGAAGAGAATTTGCTTCTCACCACCACCACGGCCAATGTCAATGGGAACAAGAAAAGAAAAAGTTATCTGGTCTCATTGCCATGAATAACAGTACTCCCATTCAAAACGGACGGTTTTTCCTTAGGTCACACTAGGAATTAGACAAAAGGAAGATTTTAAAAAATTCTGGGGTGGGGTATGATCCCTGACTGATCCAACTTGCTCCAGTTTCCACCTCATTGTTCTTGGCTTTGAGGTGTTTTTGCTATCCCCCAAAACAGCCAGAGCCCAGACTCTGGCCCCATCTCATCAACGAACTCTTTCCACTTGAAATAGCTCTGGGTCAAATGCTGCAGCTGAACAGCAAACGTTTTGGAAATGCTGGAAGTTACACCGGATAGCCCTGAGAAGAGACAGGCAATCAAGACTGGAGCTACAAACGCGACGTTATACAGAGTGTCAGCAGTCCTGCAAAAGCACTCTGCCACAGTCAAAGCATAGAGAAAAACAGAAAAGTCAGAAAAAAATTATATTTGCTTTTATTACAATATATATTTCTACCTTTGTTGTATTCAGCAGATCAAAACGAGGTGTTAAAATGATTTTCATTGTTGCAGTAGCACACACGTATACAGAGTCAATACTGTATATAAACAGGCTTTGAAATAATAATCCATCTCTATAAATAAAAAATACTCAATACCTTCTCTCTCCTCCCTCCCCAAATTACAGCGGTAACATTTTATCTTCAGCATAACTAATGCAGCAAGTATGGTCTTCTTTCCTGCACATGATACAGCTGGAGCAGTATGGTCAGCAGCTTCAAGAAAATAAACATTAGTCACTCCTCACTGCTGCTTATTCTAGTTTATGTGTATTGTATAAATAGATATACTATGATTTAACATCTCTGCATTTTTATGTAAGCCAAATATTCTTTCTGTAACAGAAACCAACATTACACTGCAAGCAAGGCTGAATTTTTTTTCTTTCACAGAAAGAGTACAAATTTGTTAAACCATTCATTTTTCTTCTACATAAATTAACAAAGCAGTTTAAATGTTATGCATAAAATTGCTCCACTACCAAATCAAAATGTCTTACACTCTCTGAAAAAGTACAGCGATGTTTGTAGCAGGTCAAAACTCTGATTTCTGTAACTGTCTTTTCTGTGAGCAAATCTAATAAAACATTATTTATACAAACAGCACGTTCATTTCACTGTTCAGCTGTATTTCAACTTTCAGACACAAAGGGCTATAACAGGATGTCAGAACTCAGGCGTTTAAGTTGACACAATCTCAGAAATGTTGGTCAGAAGGGACCCCTGGAGGTCACCTAGTCCAACTTCACGCTTGAAGCAGATTGTTGCCAACACCAGATCAAGTGAGCCAGAACTGTTCTACTGCCTTGAAAAACTCCGAGATAGAGATTGCGCAGCATTGCGTGGTTACCTGTGCCAGTGCTGCACTACAGCTAAAAATCCAATGGAATTAAAATGACCACTCATTCACACTATCATTCGGTTTGAAATACTAATTGCAACAAACGACCCTGGTTTAGCTATTTATTAAGTTATAAGTAAACAAATCACAGGCTTTAATTGTGAAGAACTTTCAGGGATCAGATTTTAACCACTGAGAAGGATGAAAACAACAAAACCAACAGCCTCTCACTGAAGAGAAGGGTTGGGTTGGTTTTATTTTGCAGAATAAATGGATTGAGACAGGCCTTTACCAAAACTGAATTAAAACAGGATGTAGTTAGTATGTTTATCCATTTATTCCATCATTAATGACACATATTAATATATACTGTGTAGATACAGTGTGGCTATATTTAGAGATGCAACCATCTCAGTTTGGCAACCTACAATCCACACTGATTGTCTTTCAGAAAATCCATACCACATTCCTTCAATCCATAAGTAAAAAAAGTATTTGCATTTTCTTTAAGTTTTTGAGTCTGGGTTCTTAAATGTACCTTTCTTCCCCTTTGTGTCTGTCTACTAGTTCTGGTATCTCCAAAGCAGGCAAGCAGCTTGCCCAAAGCAGCAATGTCCACGTGAAAAGGAGGGCTTCGGGAGGGCTCACCACTCAACACTGCAGCTGGAGAAAGGATTGCACTTGTATTCATTACTACTGAAGGCACAGGGAAATCATAAATTGGCCCCTGACATCGCAGGTAAAGACTTCAGCACTAAAAGTTAGAAAACCCCTACAACAGAGTTACCATCCTACCAACGTTGCAATCTCTGATGACATGCAAAACCACAATTTTGTTGAAACACAACAAATGTGATACAGAGCAGCCGTTCCCAAACTTTTGGGTGCTAACGAACCACAATCATGTATTATAATTTCTCCTGGACCACTCTGCCTTCCTATTATTAAACTCTTAACTGAGAATACTACAAAGCAGCTGCAAAACATGCACCACAGCCTCACAGATCATAAGCTGGCAGAGACCACAGTTCGTGAACCACTGTTATAGCCATACTGAAATACAATATACATGGAATACCATGATGCCATTTTCAAGTGTTTCAGAGAATAATTAGACTTTTGAATACATTTTAAAAGGAAAAAAAAAGTTTCTTTCCTAGCTACAAGCACATTTGAGGATCATTTGGCATATGGCAACTTGATGGCTACATTTTAAGTCAAGCACCACATTGTGGAAAGGCAGACCATTGGGAAAACATTATCAACTGATCTGCAGTATTGCTTTTAGCATGCACAGTTAAGGCATAAGGCAGTCAAAAGCAGGTAGCAAAACCAGTATCTGCAGCTTGTGTCTGGACAAATAAGGAAAAAAAAATATATTAAAAGGGAGATTTCATTATCTTGGAGAATAAATTGCACTAAAAGCATCCATTCCTTATGATACAAAAACAAAAAAAATCCATACAGTAAAAACCTGAGATGCATCATTCACCAGCATCAAAGTTCACATTTTCACATTTTAGCCAAAATAACATTTCAAATAAAACCATTCCATTTTGACAAAATCCTTAGTGTTCCTGGCTCAGTAACAATCTTGAAACCCAGTACATTTGGTGGGTAAGAAGTCTTTACTGAAAATCATTGACTTCAGTAAGATGGGCACTATGTGCAGTGGCCTGTATCCTCCACTTGCACACTTACTTTAATCCGAATCATAGAATCACTTTGGTTGGAAGAGACCCTTAAGATCATTAAGTCCAACCATAACCTAAACTTAGCATCTACATGTCTTTTAAACCCCTCCAGGGACAGTGACTCCACCACTTCCCTGAGCAGCCTGTTCCACTGCTTCTCAACCCTTTCTGTGAATAAATGTTTCCGAATATCCAATCTGAACCTTCGCTGGTGCAACTTGAGGCCATTTCCTCTCATGAATGGCTATTTCTGAAATTTTTCTCAAATTGAGAAAGACTGCCAGGATCTGGCCACCTTATTTCCTTTGCTTTCTATTTAATTACACATCATTTCCTCAGAAAAGTGTTACCATGTCAAAACAACAGGCTGGAATAAATCAACACAGCTCAATCGGCTTTGATAGCTGCACTGATTTACTATGGCTGAGGATCTAGACCAGTAATTAACTCTTAAACAGTTGTTGGTCAAACAAGGGAAAAGAGGATCAATCACTCACTCCTTCAGAGAAAGGAATTTTGACATACAGACTGCAACCCCCTGTCCGTGTCACCAGTTGTCAGGACAGGTGCACATCTTCAGCTCCCTTACTTACTTGCAGGGGGTTCTGATGAGATGAAAGATGACTTCAGCGATGCAGAAGAGATATGATACCACTTTACAATCTTATGGCATGTTAAACTGCAACTCCAACATAACTTCACTTTTATTTGACCTTAAAAAAATGAAACTGTATGGCACAATTTGAGGAGCTAGAAACAGAACTTCTATTCCTAGTGAGACTCCTCGTCATCTGGAAATGTGACTAAGTATGAGAAAGCATTTCTAAGTTTGCTCACAGCAAAAGAATACAATGCTCACATCACAGATTCCAGCTGAACTGTCAAGAGCCAAAGCCAAGTGCTGTCCATTCAATACAAGCTAACACCTTCTTTGAGTTGAGGCCAACCGTGTGGAGGTGCAGTTAAGACGAAGATGGATGTGTGTCCTGAGTTTCAAAAGGCGGCGGAGGTTCTCTCCAGTAGGTGAACTGACTGTAGGTATCAGAACAAGGGAAGTCTGAAGAATGGCTTCTTTTCAACAAAGGGAAAATGTGGTCTACCACTTCACATAGTCTGACATAGCTGGAAAATAAACAAATAAAAAGAAAACTGAGCCATTTCAGATGGGTTTTGAATTTTTATAAGTCCCTAACCACTAAGGTATGGCTACTCTTACACAGACAAGTCAGCCCACTCAAATAAATGAAATTAAACTAGATTTGGGTTCCTAGCTTCCAGGAAGGATTCACAGTTCAGATAAGAAATCCATAAATTCTAAGCAACAATACTTATATAATAAGAAATACATTGTATTTTCCATCCAGATCACCTGCCAAAATATTCAAGCCCCCTATTTTGCTTCTCCATTTCTGTCCGGCTCAGCTCAAACAGATCCCTGCTCAATTCATTATTCATATTTCACACACATATGGCTCCCCTTCAATTAAGGACAATCTTAACATTATTAAAAGACCATTTCCATTCAGTTTTAGGTGCTACAGTGCCTAAGTATCTCGCTGGAAGCCCTCAGCCCTATCTTCAGATTTTGTTTTCTGTCTCTTCCAGATAGGAGCTGCAGGAAAGGGAAGTTTTGAAAAGGCGGATGGCTTCAGGAAACCAGCTAGTCTCATTTTTATGCTGACTAAATAGTACACTGATAATTCATTTCCATCTGCTTTACTCATGTAATATATTAAACTAAATACTAAACAATTTCTTTTTGTCAGTTTAACTGAAGGAAAGTGTCGAGTCTGTCTTTTTTTCTGTTTTGTTTGAAATGTCTAAGAAATTAAAAGCATCTTTGGGCAATCTGAGTCATCAATTAGAATAGCAAATTAATTTAGTCTGCAAGGTGTTAGGCATAAGAGATTACTTACGATGAGATGTTTGTCTTTGCATGCTCTTGTATAAGTTCTCCTTTGGGGTTAACTGTAAATATCCTGTTTAAAGAAACTCCCACCTGTTTGTATGAATAAACATCCTAAACAAAAGAGAGGGAAAAAAAGAAAAATCATGATTCTGCCTTCGCACAATGATGTTTATTCTTGCTGGATTATTTCACACAGAAGAACATATTTGCACAGGATTGGTACTGTATCTATCTAGTCACTGTGTATCCGAAATTCTCTAATATATTACAAACCTGAGGTCAGACTAACAAAATGCTCATGAAACAGCCAATTTGCAGCTAGGTAAGGAGTTTGCCACTTCTGTTTAAACTAGTGATCAAAAACCTGTTTTGTTGGATTTGGGGTTGATGTTTGGTTTTTCGTTTGGTTTGGGGTTTTGGGGGGGGGGGGGCAGGGTGTTTGTTTTGGTTTGTGTTTTTGTTTGGTTGTTGTTATTGATTTGTTTGTTTTTCAGTAACTTCCCTTGACACAAAAATAACATTCAATTAAAAACTAATGATATCTGGTTCAAAAGTATTTGCACTTCCATTTTTCTTTCAGAGAACAATTAATTTCTTGAATGTGTTGTACCAAGTATCTTGCAATAGTGTAAAAAGATTAAAACATAAGTGACACGTAAAATAGCGATTAGTTTGTAAGGACAAGATCACAAGAGGAAACCACAACAACTGTGTCTATATTAAAACCCCTGGAAACATGTCTTAGCTCCCGAGTTCGGATTTGTGCCATACCCATATATTGATGCCATGTCAGAGCACAGGGGAAAGAAGGGAAGGGAAGGAATAGATGCCAAAATAGCAGCAGTGAGCCCCAGCAGGCAATGCAAATGCAATGCTGGGAAGCAGTAGAATTAGAAGTAAAAATTAAGAATGTATTCCAATAAATTCAAATTGTTAAGGAAAGTAAGGCATCAGTTTTGATCTGTTCTGAAGAAATGCATTACCAAAGCAAAGATAAAAATAACTCCCAGAAGATCAGAGCAAAAACAAGCTTCCACTTTACTAATATAAGTCAATGGTTTGGTTTAAAAAGCTGAGGTGGTGAAAGACTGGAACGTTCATGAAGATTAAAGATTATTTTAATCTCCATATTGTAAAGAATATTCCAAAAAAATAAAGTAACTGAACAAAAGTGAACAGCAGTCACTTCAAGAATTCAGCATCATGGCAGTCCATGCACTGCCTACACCTGTAATGTCCATAAGCACTGAAACTTCGCTGGGGGGTGCGGGGTACAAAGTAAAAACACACTACCAAAGACATCAGGCTCATCACTTTCTCAAAGCCAGTAGCACACCTCACACTTGAGGACTGCTCTCCAACAGCGATCAGAGTGAGCTACCACTAATTCCTTTAGAAATATTAATTTACTGCTTTACTTGAAATTTTGTTGAAGTGTGCATGAAAATCATGATTTTATTTCCTTGGTGTTCAAAAAAATTGAACTAGAGGTAGGTGTCTTCCACAACACAAGACCAGAAAAGCGTCTAAAAAGTTACTTCAGAACAGGATAGGAGGAAGAAAAGCCGAGAGCCCCACTATCCAGCCTTTACATCCCTTCCCATGCAAAGTAGAACCTTTGATTTCAGTGGGATGTCCAAGTTATTTTGAGTGTACTTAGAGTTTCCAGAGTAAGTCCCACCAGTACCCATCCAAAAGCTTTGTCTGTCCGCAGGTACCTCACTGACACTGTATCAGTGTGCAGTAAAATAAGATCAGTGTTTTCACACAAGCTCAAGGATTTTTTGGTTAGGATTTCAGTCAGTATTACTGTTATGCTAACTTATGCAGATATAACAAATTTACTTTGCTGCTCTTCCATCTCTGTTTGTATCCGACATTGTGAGATCTTTGAGAAAAAACCTTTATATTCTCCTTTGTACAGGGCCTAATAAAACATTCCTAACTTCCATTTAAAGCTTCTAGGTTCTAATGTAACAGAACCACAACATAACAGCAATGTTTTTGTTCTCTGCAATAGAAATGAATTCAGCTATTACTTACAGCAGGTCTGTTTCCAAAAGCGGCATAAAAGGGTTCTGTGTTAGGATAAAACAAATTTTTGATGTCTGTCAAACATTGAACTTTAAATTTTTCTGGCTTCTTTTCTATCACCTCCCTGAAATGATAAAAAAGGGAGGCTGAATATGAACATAAAATATAGCACAAACCATTTTGTTTTCTTTATTAAAGATTTTCACCTGGCTGAATACTCCTACAGACCCCCCCCCACCCTTCTCCAATAAATCTCCCTTTGGATATCACAGGCCCATGAAGAAAAAAATCGCTTTCCCAAGCTTACATACTGGGTACAGTAAATAAATGCTCTGAAACAAGGGAGCTTCTATTGAAATCTATGCTGTAAAGATGATACTGAGCAAGGATGGTTGATTTCAAGGAGTAGGCGCTAAATAAAGACTTACTAGACACAAATTGTCATCAAGTAAACTGCTTCCTGAGATCTGCAGAATGATTCATAGATTGCATTAGCCTTCACTGGGTATAGCTTTTTTTCTTTCTTTTCTTTTAAAGGATTGCAATTACCTCATGTGCTACAAGCACTTCAGCCTGTTAAGATATTTCTACAGTCAGGATCCTCTTTCACTGCTAATTAGCAGAAGTTAAGGAACAAAGTAATCTTCTGCTTCTCTTCAGTTGCTCCTTACAGAATACAGAATTCATTAATGAACAGAGCAGTTATTTCATCTCTGGGCAAAAGCCCTTTCACAACAGCTTCTCTTGGCAAGGAGATGGAACAGGTGGCAGAGTCTGGAGTTCCCAAAACATAGGAAGATGCCAGCATGACACAAAAGTGCTTAAGAAGCTCAGAATCCCACATCCTAGCACCAACACATATGTCAAGGAAGATGTGAATAGCACAGAAGCTTCATAGGAGTAATACAGCCCTTTGGAACAGCACCTCCAAATCAAAGTTTGAGAATGTGCAAAAGAGGAATAAAACCATCTTTCCCCAGTCTCGCATGCAGCTGATCTCAGAGCCCTCAGATTCACAATAATTAAATCTATGGATGACAATGAAGTCATTTATTGCCCACACATCACAACATTTATGATAGCATATATTGAAAGATGGGCATTCTTTCATCTAAACAAGACACCAAAAAGACTATCACTTTAAATATATTTCTAGATATGAGTATCATAACAGTAACTACCCCTTCACTGCATTTATTATTTAATCAGTATAAGAAGTACACTGTAATATCTCCACAGTCTCTTATATTTAGAACATGACTGGTAAGACAGTCTGTAGCGTGTCACTCAATCAGGAGAACACCTGAACAACCATCCATTAAAAATTCTAATGAAATATATCCTGTCACAGAAGCTTTTAACAACTTAAAATATTTTCAGTAATCACTTGACACGCTTCACTGAATTAGGAAGAAGGTACAATATTCATAATCTGTGTTATTATAATTCACTTATTATAGTTCAACGCCTAGAAAAACCAACACTGTCCACACAGAACACCACCCTGCAGTTAGGAGCATAAAAAGTTCATTTCATTTTCACATTAATTTCTTCAAAACCCACCAAGCAATATTCTTCCACAAAAAAAAAAATATATATATATATATATTTATGCCAGTTGGAACACCTTACAAGTCAAGACAAAAGTGCTTGTTATTAATAGGTGAACAGATTTCCCATAGCTAAATATTCATATACTATGCAAAACACATCAAGTCAACAGAAGTACCAATTCGTAAACAGTGAATGTAGATTTATATTGAGGCACATTTAAGAGATAAACCAAACAAAGCGATTATCTGTTGAATTTTGGCATTTCTGTAACAAAGTTTCCTCTTAAATTTTGCACCAATGTGTAAGAAACAACAGTATGAATGATTTTCAAGCACTATCATCAAAAAAAGCTGAGCATTCAGCCCCCACCAACCTCTGAGTTTCTTTCTGCGTACAAGTGACATTGCAATACCTGTGAAAAGCTGAGAATAAGCTGCTTGGACTCAGCAACAGCGGCCCTTGAGGCAGCACCGTTCCTCGCTCGTTGACCCAGTGCAAGTATCCTCTGGTCATGTCTGCCATTCCAATAGCACGTGCTGAGCAGTACAAAAATTTATACCCGTTTCTGTGATCAGAAATAAAAGAAGAAATTACTGTAGAAATAAAGTAGGTATTTTGACATTAATAATTTTGCAGGTTTATTTTTACATGAATCAAATAACGACTGCTAAAAAGACTTACGTTTAACCTAGGCTTATTTAAAAGGAATGAAAACATTTATGCCAGGACCTTGCATAATTAAAAATCTGTCCAGCTCCACTGCAGTTAGTGATTTACACCTAAAGAGGGTTCATTTATCTCTGGTCTTCTTGTGGCTTAAGACTTCTTATGGCTTTCTTACTGACCCTCCATAGTGGAACCATACTCCTTCGAATTAACTGAGAAGAAATCTGCTAAGAGGAAAACACTTGGCATAAAGCAGACAACAGTGTCTTGGCTGTATTAATGGTGTTGTGCTCCTACCTCTTGGGCCTCTGCAAAAAAACACCAGTCTATGTGCAGCAGTAACATATTCCTTAGAGTCAGAGCAAATTTGAACTTCAAAACACAGTATGAAAAGCAATCTTGGACTTCGCACTGAAATAAAAGTTTCAGCAGAAGTCACAAGTTATCCTTCCTTCTGTTAATGACAGAACAGAATCAAATTATGCTAGTTCAACTTAATAGTAATTTACTTCCAAAGTCCTATACAAAATTATTGTTCAAAAAATAAATACTGTATTCAGTGCACATGTGGTCATAAAATCTAACCACTGAACATTAATATGGTGTTCAGCTATAATATCTAGTCCCTACATAATTAATTCGGTAATCTGAAAAACAAAATGACTCAAATCTATTTTTCCCCCATGTTTATGATCACCAAAGCCCTAATGATTCATAATGGTGGCAGACATAGAAATAACAACTGCAATTAAAAAAAAATAATTTTCAACAAATGTATTGCAAAGGTTATATACAGAACTAAATACTGCTCAGCATGTGAATTCCCAGGCTATCCTGTCTTTTCTGTGATTACATATGTCCATACAGAATAAAACCACAGACAAGTGTCTCTGGCACAATTTAGTTTCTATCATCCATAATTTATAATTCATCATCCATGTAAAATAAAAAGCATTAAATGAACCGTAGCATAACCCTAGTACACAGAACAAATCAGATTAACTAAGAGGACAGAGTGATGTGTACCGGAGGCTCTTCAAACATTTACAGTAATTTGAATATGTAAGAACAGCTGAATTTAACTTCATAAAGAAAACCAATTTTATTTTCTGCATAAAGCAAAAATATCAACAGACAGCAATCAGTAATTCTCTTTGTAAAAGTTAAAATCTGAATGTATAACATCAGAATATATTGGATACTTCATCTGATTCCATTCAGACATCAATTAATTGTTCTCCTCGTTTCCTTTTTTCTCCCAATTGCTAATCACAAAACTCGCCACATTCTCTCTTTGATCCTCCAGATTACCCAGTGTCCTGACTACACTGCAAACTGCATCCAGGGGACCAGCAGTACACCTGTGCTCTTGCACTAGCCTTGCTCACCTAGAAGGAATCCCACACATCACCCCATGGGAGTTGGTACAGTCTGACTGTTTTTCTCCTGTTCATATTTATCAGAGGAAATACCCAAGTTTTTTGAAATATATTGTTCTAGGTCTCCCTGTTCTAGTCTCCCTGTTAATGACATTAACTGACCAGAAGCACAATTGATCTACTGTTGTCCAGTATTTCAAAAGCTATTGGAAAAAGAAGTTTTTCCAAACATTGTTAGATCTCAGGTATCCTGAGCTACTTTTCAAATACGCCTGTCTTTCTCGATGAATTGCACAGAGTGTACGACCCACAAGTAAACATGATGAATCCAGATCCTTCCACCCACTGTAGCACAAAAGGTATTTATTATACGGAGCAAGAGGCACTAGCACAGATCAACTACTGAGCTATAATAGAGCAGCTCACACTGGTGTTGCCAGGTAAAGGCCAGTTCATCGGGGTCTTCACAGCGTATGTCTTACTGACTTTTAATGTCTTTAAACTGCACTTTAAGCAGTAATTTCTTATCACCTACTCCCAAAATTAACCAATGACACAAAAATATTTCAAGATTGATCCTTTCTAACTTTGCAATTTAATACTGGAATTGAAAACAAATACTTAAATACAGAAATAACAAAATAAATTGTATAATCATCAGTAGCAAAAATCATCACTATCTTTTAAACTTGTTATTTATACAACAAAAAAAACAACAAGAACATCAGCAGTGAATATCCAAAATGGGTCCATTTCTACTCAAGACATTGTGCTGAGCTAAAAGGATATGATTCACTAATCTCCCTTTCTGCTCACTGGAAAACAAGGGAACTCCCTCAAATGGATTCATCCCATGTGCTTTAGATTTCATCCCTGCATAACTCCAGGTGAGCTAAGTTTGGTGAGAACTCCACCTACAGTGACCACCCCAGGCTGAACAGTCCTTATGCATCTCAGAGACTCCTCAGCAAGGAGAGAAGGGAAGGTATAAAAGCATCTTATGAATTAATGCTGCTGCAACTCCCAGTTTGCAAAAAAAGTTCCACTTGCTGCAACTACACAACTCGTTCAAACTACTACGGTTTTTGTAATTAAATGTAGCCATATGTTTGAGATGGTTGGAGGAGCAATCACTACTCATTAATTCGGGGCTTTTGCTTTTGATATCACAAAGCAGGTTTCGCTGTGGCTATCATACAGCAGAATTGACAAGATATTGATGAAATTATCACCCTTGCAGGTTAAGAGAAGCCTAGAGAAATTTTAATTTTCATATGCAAATGAATAAACACAAACAAGCCACAGATGCACAGATTTACTGAATACTCACTGGCTCACTTTATGGTACAGCTTTGCAATCCCTTGGTGTGTCCAGTCTTTCCCAAGAGTTGGCAAAATATGACCTAAAGTATCTGACCTTAATAAAGGAAAAAGAATATAAATGAACTGAGAAAGAACAATACTTACAACCACCATTGAGGTTCATACAAACCCCACTAACTTATCTGGCTAGCGGTAAAGGAAAATAAGGTTTTCTGTAAGGTACTGATTATGATCAGAAGAGGATTATTTTACTCCCCTTTGAGACAGAACTGACATGCCCATCCTTGGCCACGTTGTTTTAATTACTTTTGTGCCCCAGGACTTGTCTTCATGGATAAGCTCATGACCCATAGGTAACAGGGAAGTTACAGCATATAGGCTATCCATCAGATCGGTGTGGTAGGCCAGCCAGTACTAAGCATACTTTTCGAGGTTTATATAAAATGTTTACTAAATAAACCACATATACCCATAAGGGAAGTTTATGGGAAAGTGTAAGCATCAGGTAAGTCACATTCTAGCTGACTTAAAACAAATCTCTCCACAAAAAGCCAGCAGTTGGTCATGTATAAAGTATCATGAAATAGCTATACTATATGTATTTCCTGCTTTACATAGGAGAAAATTATTTACACTAGAATAACACCTAGAACAAATGAGCAGCTCACTTGGCTATGCATTATGCAGATACAGAAAGTGACCCACACCCTGAATCTCTTGCATCTTAGAGAGAAAACATTGGGCATTGTCTTAGAATGGATTTGCAATGGTATTGTAAGGTGAAGCGATCCAGTAACTTTCTGGCCAGCTCAACAGCAGCGTAGATTTCATTCACTTTGTTGAAGTTCAAGAAAACAAAGCGGAGAATATTAATTTATGCTGGCACCGAAAAAAGGTTTGCCCTACAATGAATAAATCATGACAAAGAAAATAGTTCCATTTTAAATCAAGTATTTTAATTCACCCCAATTGCTCTTGGAAATTATTCTTCCTTATTCTCTTTTTTTCTAATTATAATGCAATCACAGAATGGTTTGGGTTGGAAGAGACATTTAAATGTGATCTAGTGCAACCCTCCTGCCATGAGCTTCCACTAGATCAGGTTGTTCAGAGCCCCATCCAGCCTGGCCTTCAGTGCCCCCAGGGACAGGGCATCTACTACCTCTCTGGGCAACCTGGGCCAGTATTTCACTCCCTTCATAGTAAAAAATTTGTTCCTTATATCTGGTCTGAATCTTCCCTCCTTTACTTTAAAGCCCTTGTCCTGTCACAACAGGCCTTGATAAAAAGTCTGTCCCCATCTTTCTTACAGGCCTCTTTTAAGCACTGAAAGGCCGCAATAAGGTCTCTTCAGAGCCTTCTCTTCTCCAGGCTGGACAATCCCAACTCTCTCAGCCTGTCCTCACAGCAGAGCTGTTCCAGCCCTCTGATCATCTTGGTGGTCTCCTCTGGACCCTCTCCAACAGATACATGTCTTTAGATACTACCAAGCTTGATTTTCAAATAAAATTATTTTGAAACGTATGTAAGCATTTAAATGGTCAAAAGAAAATATTTATTTTTTTATTAGGTGTTTTCCCCAATGTTAAATTACTAACTAAATAAAAATCAGCAACAGAGTGATTCATTTTGGTCACTCCAAAATGGTGGGCTTTACTCAAAGTACTAATCTGAAACTTTCCATCAAATTCTAATTCTGACATTGATTTTGGAGTCTTGTCTTCTAAATGACAATGCCTCTCACTGGAATGCCCTAATAATGCCTTCTAAAACAGAATTCACATGTTTCTTCTTTTTAATGTAGCCAGTGTACTTCATGGGTGTGATGCAGCGAAAATGTTATTATTTTGTAGAAGTTCCTCCAAAACCATTGTAAATACTACAATGGAACACCAATAGGTGACAAATAACGGGTGCAGATGGCATGTGTCTTCATGGAATTAAGAATTCAGCTAATGATTCTTGCATTGTTTGAAAGCTAAAAAAACAAAACCAAAACAAAACAACCATGCCCCCATCCCCCCCTACAATATGATGATTCTAGGACTCAAAATTCTCTGTCAATTACTTTTTCCTTTAGTTTAAAGGACAGCTTGTCCTTGCAGATAAGGCCTCTCCCTGTTCGTGAACTCACCGTGTGATTGTTCCATCAATGTCAGAAATAATAACTTTTTCATCCCAGTTCCATAGGTAAATGGTGCCTTCACAGCGGCAAGTGCCTTGATACTGTGTTGTAACACTGAAGGTCACATCGTTGGGGCCATTCTTGAGCTTTAAGCTTTTCTGCAAGACATTATCAGCAAGATAATCAACAAACTGAGCAGGTAAAATGGACACAATGCAAACACAAACCACAGATGATCACTGCCTTCGTCATAATGAATCTTATTGCTTTCAGCAGAGTTATTGTCTAAACAATGACAGCAGGGGTTTGCATAGTGTACATTAGGGATTTATTTATAGAGCAGAACAAAGCAAACAAAGAAAAAAAAAAAATCAATTTCACAGTCAGAGATATTAAAAAAAATCCCCGAAAGTTCATATAAACAATAACTAATTATGGAATAGGGACTATCTATGGAGGTTTTCCATTTCTGAGATATCGATACATATGCAGAAATGTAGGTAACTCTAATAGTGTTTATATGTGGATTTGTGTTCTATAGTATTACACCTCTTTCCTGTAATAACTCACCTCTCATATCACATGACCTATCGCCCTTCAGTGCCCAACAAATTTCCTGAACTTTGCCATTTCCGTGCCCTTCCCTCTCACTGTCTCCTGTGTCACTCAGCGACTCACTGGGCAAGAGACTACCTATTTGATTCTATTTGTGGATCTAACCATTCATTTTCACAAAACTTGCAGTTTAACATATTAAGTGTCTCTCTCTTTCTTAGTTACGTTTCACTGCAATTGTTCAGTGAGTTAAAAAGTGAAAAGGAGGTGGGAATGCAGAAGAACTGATGGGTACCTGATGACCCTCACCCACTGTTTCATCAAGAAACCAATTTAAAAGTTCTAGCTTCAGCTAATTTCTGCAAGGTTTCTGAATCTGAAATGCATCAATGTATTTGTGTAACCCTTCCTTTTTGTTTGCTATAGAAGATTACCAACACATCCCATCTGTCTCTTGGGAAAAATTCTGTATTTCTTGCAAACTATTCAGGCAGTGAGCGATGGGCTGTTTAATGCTGTGCGCCTTGTGTGGGTTTCCTTCAGAAAATTAATTGGCTGCAGATCAGATCACAAAAAGTATTTCCTTAAAACAGCCCATTTTTCCAGATCAAATTGTAATGGGCAGAACAGAAAACTAACAGTTTTGTCACCATAAGTCAAAACACCTTTGTCGCAGAGGAAGAGAACTGGCTCCAAAGAAATTAATAGCCTGGCCTCATAGTAAATTCACAAGCAGAATTCACATTCAGACGTTACTAAAAGAAAACTATATTTATGTAAAATATGACTGTCTGCCTACAAAGGAGAGGAGAGGAATAAGAAAAAAAGAGAGGTCTGTGGGTTAACATATACACATTATACATAATACAAGAAGGACATGGTTCTAGTACGCTTATTCATGCAGCTAATACATACTTTGGGAATTTAATTTTGATATTTTTCTAAATGGGATCCCATGCCTCCCAATCTCTAAACCCCAGCACTCGCTGCAAGGTAAAATATTCATGCTTAATAGTGAAAAGAGAGGAAAAACATTTTTTTTTATATATAACATGAGAAGTAATTAAATGCAAGAGATAAGAGCTAATTAAGCTTTGCAAGCCTGAATAACAGTATTGTCCATGTTGCATTAGAAATGACATTCTAGGACAAGGATGTAAAATTAACTCACAAGCTGGTCAGAAGTGAGTCGAAGTGTTTTTTTGTAACTGATTCCAGACAATAATGAGAGATGACTTGAGTTGGTTTGTAATGACCCGAGGTTTTGTTTGGCAGCTCTAGGGTCTTCATCGCTTGAAGAAGATTCATCTTTTATTCTGGAATATTGCACACCCAGAAAATGTTATCATGTCAGTAAATGCATCTCAGTATCCACTAAAAATGCATTAACAGTGAGTCACCAAATAATTCATTAACTCTCCACTTCTAAGTAGTGTCTCACAGGAGGCCATTCACATCATGGCTCTAAATATATCAATGAAGTGCCGAATTTTCATTCACACATGTTCCCGATTATTCATACTTGGATTGTTCTAGCCGTTCACTTGCCTACAAGCTAGTTTTCATTAATTATATTTAATGGATTTAAATTAATGTACCGTATTAACTCCAAAATCTCGTAGTGGTAAAGGAATAATAACCATTAGATACTGTAACTACAAAACGTCTTCAGTTCTCAGAAGAATAAATACGCATTTGTTATGCTGGCTTTCTCTTACCCACTTCTTTCCTCCTCCAAAGAATTTAGCAATTAATAAAAAACAACCCAGGTGATGGAACTTTTATTACAGAAACTAAGTCTTCTTTCTCCTTCAATGAGCAACTTTAGATCATTGGATTATTCTTTTCCAGAATTTGCAGGATTACCCCATTCAGGATGTGAAGATGAAAAGTCATAAAACCTGAGCCCCTTTATACAATTCCATTTAAATACACATCAATATAATTTTTATTCTTTTTTCCTGCTATAACTATTTTTTCAGAAATGTTTTAAGGATATTTTTCTTCAGAGAAAAAGTTTTCCTATAGTAAACAAATCTATCACCTTATAGAGAAGGTAAAATATCCCTTGTGGATCCAACAAATCTCATCTCTCAAACAAGCGTCATCTGGCCTCTTATTTCAATCACACCTGGCTGTTGTTTGATGTTAGGAAATCTTGACCAAATATCAAGATACCACATGTCATGACTAGCAACATTTAAAAGCCTAGCTTATCCTTTGTAACAGCAGATCCAAAAGCTTTACTCAATATCCCTCTTATCGCATTTTGCTTGCAGGCAATAAACTTTTAATGACACATTTCTAAGGTCAGTTAAAATTTAAACAAAGAATACCAATTACAGGATCTCATCTGCTTGAAGTCTTAATCCTACTTTAAAGCTTATCTTTAAACAGCCATGTAAGAAACAACAGACCTAAATGTCACTTGTCACCCCTTAAAGGCAAATGAGCCTTTCTGATTTATTCTGTGGCTCGCACAAACTCAGATGCAACTGAGATAACAACTAGTCTCCTACAGAATGAGGAATCCTCCTGCCAGCATGTTCTCCTGGACTGCAACTGCTGACCCCTGGAAAGAATGACAGCTAATGCCTTTCTGTTTCACAAAGATCCTTGAACTTAATGAGCATAAAGCATATTCGAATCTGGCCCTTCTCAGCTTTAAGTGCTGACAGCACACAGAGAGGTGTCTTTACAGTGAGATCTCTAAGTACAGCAAAGGGCTAATGTAGGAGAGCTATCCCTGGCTAAGTGATCCCTCCAAAGCAAGTTAAAGCCCATCTTATGGAACCCTCCTAAAGGAGAGATTCTGGCCATACAGTATAATTAATTTGGAGCACACAAAGGAAGAGACTTCTGCAATCCTTGAAAGAATAGAAAACCATGACTATTGCCTAGGAAAAATAAATCTCTGGAAAGACTTAGGCCCCTGAACTTCCCAGAATATGCAGGAACAAATTAATTATCAGGACATAAGTATATGTAAATCAGAAATTTTAGCAACTGGGATATGACAACAGCATAGGGTCACCTACAATGTTAGAACTGCATAATTGTTTTGGTTGGAAAAAACCTTTAAGATCATTAAATCTAACTGCCAAATCCACCTCTAAACCGTGTCCCTAAGCACCACATCTACACATCTCTTAAACATCTCCAGGGATGGTGACTCCACCACTTCCCTGGGCAGCCTGTTCCAATGCCTGGCAACCCTTTCTGTGAAGAATTTTTTCCTAATATCCAATCTAAACCTCCCCTGGTGCAACCTGAAGCCATTTCCTCTTGTCCTGTCACTTGCTACTTGGGAGAAGACACCAACACCCTCCATGCTACAACCTCCTCTCAGGTTGTTGTAGACAGCGATCAGGTCTCCCCTCAGCCTCCTTTTCTCCAGGCTAAACAGCCCCAGTTGCCTTGAAAACTCTAGAGAGATACATACAGCTTATTGTTTGTTTTCAAGGGGCTGGAACGTGTGTCACGGAGCTGCCAGCCAAACCACAGAAATGCCAGAGCACTCACAAGATCTGCAACCCTGCCAAGGGCAGAGTCCGCCTATCTGCACCCATTTGGTGCAGCGAATAACAAATTATGCATACTTCACTGAGGCAGTGTTTCTTTATTCAAAAGTAAGAGGTAGCTTGCTTTCATTCTTAAATAGTAACTGCTCCTCATTTCAGGGACAGATCATTTTGGGGGTACCTGTTTGCCATGCTCATTTGTGAAGAGCCTGCTCCTGTAAGTCTGCTCTCACTCATACCTTGCTCCGGCTTTGTTTCCTGTAAAAATACAAAAATGAGAAGCTGTGCATCTCCTGCTGGAGAGAGAGCAAAAGTTTTTAGAAAAATATTTGAAAAGCAAATTCTGTCCTGTACAGACTTGGTAAAAATCAACAGCATGTTTGTTTTCTTTACTTGTAGACAAAATAAAACTTAATGGTTTTCTTATAAAGGTTGTACAAAAAACTAAAAATCAGAAATATAAAACTCAGAAGAAGAATTAAGATTTAGTATTGCATGGAAGAAGTACAGAAATATCAGATTTCACATCTGGTACTGTTGAAGTTCAGGGATCAATCTCATAACTACTCAGCTCATGCACTTCAAACAGCAAGATTTCACCTGAAAAAGCAAAGTATGGCTCTGGAGAAGAAAAAAAAACATACTGTTACCTATCATACAGTCATTAAAATCTTCAATGCAATAAATCTTTCCAAACTGTTTTTACCTTGAGTAGATGCTAAGCTCTATCAATTTCGTCCCACAAAATTTTTACATAGGGAATGATTTTATGAGATACACAAACAACAACATAGCTACCACAGCTCAATAGATAACCAAACACTTCCACTCAGAAACTCTAAAAAACTTCAACCAACTGTATATAAATCTCATGCTCTGAATCTCATATCCACAGATCAGTACAATGATTATTTCATGCAAGGCTGAAAGATTTCATCGACTGAGGCACAACCAGGAAAATGTATTAGAAGTTATTTTCTCCCCTCAAGTACTAATGCTTTAGTAGTACAAATTAATATGAAGAGGTTTTATTAGCCAGCTTTAAAGATTAAATATGTCTAGACAGAGGATCAATATTTCATATAAAGTTTTGCTTTTTTCCCTGTTTTTAATGTTCATCCATGGCTTTAAGACTGTTACCACAAACTTTTAATGCTCAGAGAAGAAATTCAAAAATACTTTCAAACTAATAGACAGTCAGTTTTCTGTCTTAGGTTTTTCTGAATTTTACAGCTCACACTCCTCATAAATATGTCTGTTCACCAACTATCAAAAGAAAGCTGCAGAAGGTAGGTAATCTGCACGGAAACATTAAATTAGTGGCACTGCTCTTCGATTCCAGGTTCCTACACACATTTAATCCATTAGATAATACTGCCTCAGGTCTATGTAATGAAAATAAATGCAGAACCAAAACCCTGCAGGCAAATGTTTCAGGTAGAGTCTGATCCAAAGCTTTCTGAAGTCAAAAGAAGTCAGACTTTAGACTCTGTTTAAACATCTTTTAATGTGTATATCCTCAGTCAAATTGAATATTGCGTTACTCTCAGAAGCAGAATTCAAAGGGATGACTATGGAGGCATCCAGCCTTCCCAGTGCAACTAGAAGGAAAGTCCTCTTGCTGCTTAAACTTACCTCTTTAATAGTGCTGTTCCTCCCTCGCCATGAAAACCACCACCTTCCACCTTTTTTGGGCATCTTGTCCCTCATTATAGATTCCACAGTGGCCTGTGATAAATGGATGGCAACATAAAAAAAACCCAAAACAAAGGACAGCCTGATACATGTAAATGAAATAAAGTGTCAAACACACAATTTTAACTGATAATAAATAGAATAAAAGTAAACATACTGTCTGTGGACCATAAATTCTACTAAAGCAAAATCTAATGGTATCCAGAGCTGCTCTGAAGTAACTTAAGCATGAATACTTATGGTTTTTTAAAAAGGAAAATGAAAAAGAGATAAAATCAAAGAAGAAAAAAAAACATAAATAGATGTTAGTATAATGTCTAGAATGGAGAACCTACTGTTTTTAAGTTGAAGTTACTTAGTGCAAATCATATTTAAAAAAAAAAGAAAGGAAAATATCACTTCTTGAAGGAGCTCTCATGCAAAACGGTAACAAACACACATGCAAGACAGTTATTGTAATTTAAAAATAACTACGAAGTTCATATTTAATCACCAGTTTGGGAAAAAAAGCAGAGAAATCACTAGCTTTTATGAGTTTAGTATGATGTTATGAATTTGACAATGTTAGAACTAGGTGTTTTTTCACCCTGGCTACTTTTCATTGGCTGTAAATACAAGACCTCAGTAGAGAAAAGTTTCTTTCAATACCCACAATGACTGGAGTCTTATGCATTGTAACAAGGAGAGCTGAATTCTTTCACCCAGAGAACAAGCGAAAGACAAAAGGGGAAAATATTACAGTAAAGGTGGCCACAGTGTTTGGTACACCTGAGAACAGCTTGGCCACCGGCTTTCTAAGCTGGTAGCCTCAGAAAAAAACTGTGACATTGATTAGTGATTTAAAAAAATAATAAATCATTCTGAGAACTCTTCACAGTTAAGAGAGAGGGTTCCATACAGCTAGAACATGGTACAATGCATCCCTTTTCTCAAGTTTTCCATAGGTTCTCTTCACTGTACTATCTAAAGTATATGAGAAGAGAGAGGAATGACAGAGGAATAAAGTTGAGCAAATAAGTTGAGAACTTTTTAAACAAAAATGGGAAAAACAAGGAGCAGATGGAGCTACAGGGAATGGAATACCACTGTTGAGAACAGTGGCTAACTTTCAAACATATGGACAACTTCAAGCAGATGTCCTATTGACTTTGATTGAGATAATTCACATGCTCATGATTAGACATGTGGTTGAGTGTATTTTGCAGAAGATGAGTGATTTTTTTTTCAAAAACTCCAGTTCTCAATCACTTCATAAAGCCTGTTTCGATGAAGTATCTTAGTATTTTCATTCCTTAGTTTCATTATTACAGCAAATCAAACCTCTAATTAACAGGTCATTAAGAAAACCAGTAGGATGACTGGTAGCATAAATGAGCAATTTTAGTTTCAGAGGTACAGTTCAGCCAAGTAAACCTTCCCAATCCTACAGACTGCTCCAATTATATATACTGGCTTCTCCATTAAATTAAAATTGCACTGTCTAAAAGTTACCAGCATTCAGAATACGTTATCCACTAAAAAAAAATTGACACACTGAATTTCACACTCATAGAAGACTTTTCTTAACGGATAACCTACATGAATAATGATGTAACCATACCATAACGCTGTTTAAAGAACTGCCATTTCCCTTTGCTGTTAAGCAAAAATAATTCATACCAATTCTTTCCATTTACCCATTCTAGGCAAAACCCAAAACATCTGGCTTAGGCATCAAAATGTTTAATTAAAAATGCTGTTTCCTTTCCTTATATTTATTGCCACTGAAGACCTAATAGGCTCCTATCAAAGTCTGAATCACTCTGTGGAATTGCCCAACAAACACAGAGTAGGGTAACTATACACCTTCTGTAGGCATTTGAGTTCCATGGTATGAGTCCCACCTTTGAAGATTACTAAAATATTTGCAGTAAACCACAAAACATCTGGTTCTGTGGCATCCTTGAAATTCAAGTCAGGTTTACCAGATGTTTGGGACTTTTAGGATAAATTTATTTTATACTGGGATGCTACAGTGCAGATACACATTACTTCATACATAGGTAACATGGCACTAAGAACATGGTGGCAGAGAGTACTCTGGACTCTGAATAGATTTTTATTCCATGTTCATGGCAACAGAGATAGTATTTGAATTCACATAGATTAAACCCAAAGACATGTGAAGTGCTGCAAATTGCAGAGGAAAAGCTTAAGTTCCAAAATTTATTAAATCCATGACTTGCCAGGATACAAAGTAGTGCCAACGGTGATGCTACGTGTTTATATACATTCTCAGTAGTGTGTATTGCTGTCCTCAGCATCTATGTGGCACCTGGTCACGTGGAATTGGACTAAGTTCATCAATACATTTAATATAAGCCAACATATAGAGCTGTCACATAGCTGTAGCTATCTGCTACAACCTACCTGGGTTGGTTATGAAGAAACAACCAAGGGAAAGCTAGAAAGCTACAGGCCTTCCTTATCCAGTTGTTGAAGTTCAGTCACTGAAGTTACAATCCCAAGCCTCTATTTTTATTTGATAATGCATACTGTATCCAGATAAAATGGAAATCAGTCACCAAGTATTGAGCTACAGCAAACACTAACACAGGTCAATATAGTTTATGTTTACAATCCATATTAATGAAGGAAAACGGGAATTTCTCTCCCTTCAAAATATTTGTAACTATCTTAGCCTAGCAAATAAATACTATTCACAGATCAAATTTACTCCTGCTTATTTAGCCCTTAGCATAAGCTAGATGAATGGTTATGTGCAGATAGATATTATTGATGTGCAGATTGTTTTGCACAACAGCCCTCTTCCCTGTCTTTATAAATGGCAGAACATCACAACTCCTCTTCTGACCAACCTTCAGGTTCAATCTCACCTTTGGCAAAGGCTTCTGGAATGCCTGCATTGCTAGCAGAAGGGGACCAGCTGTCGTCCAGTTGTAGTACCTGGCCACGCAAAAGAGACAATTACAGCATTTTGTAATCCAATTCATGATCTACCTTGTATTTATCATCTGGCAGGTCAAAGCCATGAGGCCTCTTTAGCACAGGTCAAACTCTGGCCTGCACCAGTAACAGCAGACCCACTTTATTCCACAGTATGTTCATAGGTATTTATGGCATATACTTTTCAAGATATGCAACAGATGCTGGGTCCTTAAGTAGAAATGGTATTTGTTGTACATTCCTCATGTCCTTACTATACCTCATTATCACAGCATGAACTACATTTTTTTATATGCTGTTTTAACTGTTTTTCCATCAAGGAATTACACAAAAGGTAAGGGTCGTAGTCTGCAGGATGTCAAGCTTTTGCTATTACGTGGTGAACACAGGTCAGCTCTTGTAGAGCAAGATAAGGACTAAGCAAAACAAGTCGATTCAATGTTAATCACGCTAAGCCATTTATTACAGAAACAAGTCTTCTTATATACGTAACTATATTCTAATCATGCGTCCACGCTCTAAGCATGGATTCGTTAAATGAGGATCGTGGGCTGTCCGTGCTCTGGACTCTCACTGATGATACGTCCGATGATTCATGCCACGTCAGGACCCCGGTAATTGAGGAACGCCCCTCTTTCTCACAGCAGACTCTGTTCTTGAAGCGGCCTTGAAATACCTTTGAGCCTGACTAATTCAGCAACAGGTCTTAATCTATCAAAACCCATCCACAAGCTCTTGTTACAGACAATAGGAAAAACACAGTATTATCATCCATCTGTCTAGGGAAGCTGAAGCTCACATGACATCGAGATAATATGACAGTAAGAGCCTCACTAAGTACTCTTCTCTTCCCAGCATATCAGTAGGTAGGTAAACACTGCCATCAAATTCACCTCAGACCATAGAGGTCAGGTAGGAGGCTGTAACAAACTATCACATTAGGATGTACCAGGCACACGAGATCTGTATGAGCGATGTCCATGAGTAAGGGTAGCCTAACTTCTAAGGGCAGCACAATGCCACTATCTCTCCTCTGTTACACTGTATGCCAGGTGCAAGGAACAAAACACCCTCCAAAAAGCTGCATCTGACACAGACCACAGCACTGCATTGCTGCCAGCAATATAAACATAAGAAATAATGTCTTAGTCTTGCAGAAATAGAAGTCTCATACTCAGTGGGTGAAGTTTAACAAGTCTTGAAAAGCAATGTCTCCATAGAGGCATATTAGCAAAATACTCAGTATACACAGACAAACTGCTGGGTACAGAGTGCTTGCAAGCAGACTGCCACATCCTTGTAAATACTAATTATTCAAAGTAGCTCAGGACAAGCCTTAGCAAGTTCACATCCTATTTCATTTTTAGTCTGCCAATTGAGTGTGAACACTATTAGCATTTAATATCAGCTTCTTGAAATTCAAACTGTGCCAGTAAGCTGTAACAGGTCATCTGAAACTGCTCTTTACTCTCAATTTAAAGAAGGAAAGATAACTAGAAGAACCTGAATTCACTAGAGAGTTGACTCTTTCAGAGCAAATCTAAGCTATGAATGTTTAAAACCTGTTTTTTCAGCTACAATGAAACTGATCTAACACATAAGCACCACATAAGATTTTGTTACAAGAGTAAAATATTCTTTTTCCTGAAATATACTTACTTATTTCCAATCTTAACCACAAGGTTAGGGTCATCAATGATACCAGGATTGTCCACGAACTGCTGATACGTTACTGCATGTTCTAAGAACTCTTCTGTGGGAAGAAGAAAGTACATACATAAAGTATGCGTTTACAGATGCCTATGATGGGCCAACCTAAACCTCTTAGCATCTCTCAGACACATAAGCTTCACATTTCGGGTCAGCTCTTCATTACCAGGGTTCTGAGATGAGTAGTAATAAGGAAGAAAGATGTTCAGAGACTCTCAATCTCAGGAAGATGCCGAGGGTTTCTTTGTTAGCTGCTGGGTGCCCTTCCCGTTCCAAATACAAGCTAAGTGAAAGCTCAGGGATGAAACTGTCAGGGAGGAAAATCAGGTTTCTAAGCAAGGCAAGTACTTTGCCATTGTCTTTCACTGATCTTCTGCCCAAATTAGGAACAGGAACTGACAGGCTCAATGTATGTGTAAACCCATAGCCAGAAACTTAATTATCACTTGTAAGGCCTTCAGCAAAATGAAAATGTTTACCCATAAACACCCTTTTCTACTGCCTGTAACACCTTCCACAAAATCTATGCAATTCACAAGTGATACATATAATAAATACAACTCCAATAAATCACAGTATATTTCAAGTGTTTTAATAACTGGTTTCTGAACAGCAATCAGTGTAGCATCAGGCTCATATGATTTTCAAAACTGCAGCAACTGCAAGTCTTAACGCATTTATCTTCACTTTATGCAGCTGGAAATTTAAAGCACAGAGCATTCTAAATAACTTATCTGAGAGTCACACAAGAACCCGGATGTAGAGCAGGAACTCAGGTTACGGTTTCCAACTCCTCCTCCCATTGTCTCCATTTACAAACTACCTTTTTTATTTCTGACACCAGCAGCTGGGAATTTCCTAGCTACACACTGTACCAAGTGTGATATAAAATTTAGTACTGTCAGGAAATAAAAATACCAATAATATACTTTGAAAAAATTTAGTATATATTGGATTACTGAGACATGTTAAAAATCACAAGACCTACGTAAGCCCACTATTGCAAGCATGAAAATTCTAGGAAACTTATTTCAGGGACAGTACTTATCTCCTCAACACATTCTTGAGTACAGCCACAGGAGGGCACTGCTTCCTCGGTCTACGATGCTAAAACTTGGCTGACAGCGCAAGCCTGGAGTTCTGAAGGGATTCCTGTACCTTTGGTTATCTCTTTGTTGTCAGTAAGGCCTCCACAGAGAGAAATGGCAATGGAGGGCAAATCTCGAATTCCATCCGAGGTGCTTTCAACTCCACTGTCAACACCTGAGCTCCCGACAGACTGCGGAGACTGACTGGCGGATCGCGGCCCCATGTCATTCGCGTTCTTGCTTTGGGCAGTATCCCCACTGGAAAAGAAAAATCCGTAATTCAGTCCTCATGTATTCATTCCCAATTTCTCTCCCTTCAATAAACACCATTTCCTTCTGGCACACATTTAGGAAAAAAAAAAATGCTTGGTTTTGCCATAAAATTTAAACAAAGCAGCAGAGATCTCATGTACCCTCAAACATTAGATTGCTTCTGCTTACTTGCCTAAACTAGGCATGTATAATGATACCCACACTTACTTACAAGAGACAGGACAAATAAGACAATAAACTATACAACCTTAGTAGACAAAATAATGCTACTATAAGCAGAGTTTATACTAGTAGAACTATTCCCATGCTGGAACAAGAATAAACGTATTAGTTTATTATTTTATATTAATTATATAAACTGATAGCTAAAGCCAAAACAAAGGATGTGTATGTGTATTTATTTGTCATGTACATATAAATAAAATACTGAATATATAAACCATTAGGATTAAAATTTTAAGAAACAAAAAGTAATTATACCCACCTAAAAATCTGTGTATAAATGAAATCATTATTACAGAGCGTGGGCCCAAACTCTGCTTTCCATTCTAGATTTATATGAATGCATTTGAAAAAGGAATTATCAATCCAGCTTTTTTCTCAATATTACTGATCCTTCTCTGTTTTACTGAAATGCTAATATTACAACAACTAAGTTTAAGCAAGCAAGAAAGAAAAATAAAATATGCAAGCTACTTTAGTTGTTGCTCAATGACTTTAGTCAAGTGACTAGAGTCTGATGTGGAAAGCGGATAAAAGGCTCTAATGTAGATTGGAACAAGCTGGAAATTATATGTTCAGGGTAAAATATTTTCATAAATAAATCTGTTGTGTGTCATCAAAAATTATTATAACATTCATATTTATAGGTCATCACCCACAGTAGAACAACATTATAGCAATTATTTTGTGCTAATGCTGTTAGCAGTAAGGCATGTTCTTCACTGTAACAGGCAAGGACATACGGATAAATATATCCCAAGGCCAACTGCTCTCCCAGGGCATGTGAGTAATACTCGCAAACATCAGTGTACATTACATAACAATCCACAATCAATATACGCTGCTTAATTGACCCAAATAGAACAATCAGCTTCAAGTACATTTCTCAGGCCCAAATGCAGAGCCTTCTAAAAGCTCTAATATTTCCCTCCACAGAGTTTTCTTTTCCTTCTGCCTTCATCTCTGCTTGTACTCTGAAAAAGTAGTCTTATTTGGTTGGCAATTAAGAGTCTGATCTAAATCTGGAAGGTGACAAGAGCTCTTTGAATAGTAAAAATATAAGAAAAGGATTTATACTTCTTGGGGAAATAGAGTGCAGCAACTTCTGGTTCCATGTCAGGGAGGTCATCTAAATAGACACCATCAGCACCAAGATGACGGCTTCGTTTGTCTGTAAGGATAGCACAAATAAGCCTATTAATGAACTTTTCCTGAGTAACATGCCAGAACTATTATTCCTTTTTAACTACTTATTTCAAGATTGAGAAACCAGACAAATTGTAACAGTGTGTGAACTTTTCTATAAAATGGTACTGCCAAAAATTTTAAAACAAGTTGCTCATATACATTGTTCAGACCTTGAATACACAACATGGGACAATAGGGAGCTAGTTCTGAGATCTGTTGAAGCCTCCTTATCCCAGACAAAACCACTGGGATTTAGAAGTCCATGGTCACTGTAGGAAAACAGCAAAAGGAAAACTTTCTGTATCATTGTGTAGGCCTGTTATCGCAGTAAGGCAATCAGGGCATTTAATCTCCAAGAACTAATCTTCAATGCCCTCTTGCAAAAGGGTAATAACACAACAGACTATACTATAGTTACTAACAGACTGTAACCAGCTTGTTATGGAGACAACTAACTGTTTAGCACATACATCCTGATGTGTTGCGTGTGCACATGCACCATTGCAGGGGACAAAAAACCCTCCTGGGTTGCACCAACACACGGAGCCATCGCTGCCCTGCCATTGCTGGTTCATCTAGACAAGTAACCACTGTAAGACCAAGCCCTAATTGGAATTCGTTCTAAAACCCACAACTTCTCACTGACCCGATTTGCAACATCAAACATCAGAAAAGCAATCAGAAAAAAAGTTATGCAAAGAATTAATAGTAAGCAGAGTAACGCTGTCATTTTTGTCTTCAAAGACAGTGGAAGGCATGGGGAGGTGGCTACAAAACTTGTGCATTTATTGACTAAAAAGCAGCCACGCAAACTGGGTTTATTTAAGGCTTATGTAATTATAGAAAAATCAGAGCTCTAAAACATAACATTTGTAAGCAAATAAATTTCATGTGAATATTATGACACTTATTATAAAGCACTATGGGTACAGAGCCCAGAAATTAAGAAGCAGAAAAGCAGATGGAATTATATTTCACAATTTCAAGACAGCATGTGTACCACAGGGAACTGAAATTGCTCATGTGAAACAAAACACCTTATTTTATGGTAAATCTGTTGTTTGTGCAAAAGACATACTACTACTTTGTATTATCACAGAGAGGTTCCACAATTACCAGCGACACATAACACCTTCGAAAGTAGTCAGAGCACGTAAAGCAGCAGACCTACAGTGTGCTTGTACCAAAAAGTGAAATCTCTGAATCTGTCGAATATGGATGAATTTGGAGTAAGCTTTGCAGTCTTGCTCATATACAGAGAGCTGACAAAAACCTCAGACCAAGAAGAATCTTATATCTTACTACATGGCTCCTGTGAACAGCCTGCTGCACAGCTCAGGTTTTGAAGTTTCTTTCCAAAGCTTATTTCTTTTCAGATCTGAAAGTGCCTTCAGGGCACAGATTAATTTATATGACAATGAGGTGCTCTATCACCATGAAATTTAAAGACAAAATCATACATATGAAAGTGCAGAATCAACAGCTTTACCTTTCTTTCTGGAAGGGGAATCTGTCTTGCCAGCTGATTGGGCTGAGCAAGCTGTAGCTTGTTTTATTTCTTCACTGGCAGGCAGTGATGCTACAGCTGCTCCTGAAGACTCTATCTCTGGCTTATTTGTCTCAGCCGGTAAGGGCTCACTGTCATCCCCAGTTGTTGCACCTGCTTCTCCAGTGGCAGGTAGAGGAGACATAGTGTTAAACTCCTCTACAGGAGAACTCTGGATGACCCGAAAGTGAGTGCTTTCCGAAGGATTTACATCCACCACACTGGGTTCCTTTGCTTTGAGCACAGAACTGGCCTGTGAGGGAAAATAAAAACAAACAGATTGCTATTAAGGAAAGCTCTTACACTCCAGCGAGATTCTCAATGTACACAACTACAGTAGAAAGCCACAACTAACTCAGGTAGAGACTACAGCATACAAAAGACCTCTCTGCTGTGCACTCGCTCACACAAAACTCATCTGCATCTTGGGGCCAGGAAATCTTTGTTCTGCAATGTGCTCTACAGCCCTCATTTCCCACTCAGCTACCTGGGAGCATGTCACAACTCCAACCCTGCCCTCTTCCTGGCAAATCCCAGCTTTTCATCACAAGTTAACCCTGACAAACATGAGAAGGAAACACAGACTGGAGTCCTTAAACAATCAGAATGCTCTCAGGGACCAGAACAGGGGCATAAAGTCATTCATTTATACCCTAGATTTAGATTTTATATCACTTTATGGGAACAATTCTATATCTTCTCTGAACATTGCTCAGGAAGCGTTCTTACAGAAGGGAGCTGAGCTCCTACAGCAGCAGCTGTATACCTGCTGTGACCTTCTTGTCACAGCAAATTCCTACATGAAGATCAACAGCATCCAAAGTGTAACTCCCAGTTCAGATATGGCCAGATCATTGCCAAATAGCTTGGCTGGGACATAGAAAGGGACTGCAGAGGGAAAAGCCTCTAGGAATAAGATTTACAATACAGACACAGCTGTGTGACTGGGATAAAAATGAAACACCTAAATCTACTAAGAGGAAACCCTGAACTCTAAACTGGAAATGCCAATTTGAAACTCCTGCCTGGGTCTGCACACTTAAATCACGTCTCTATGTACAGAAGATAGCTCCCAATTTTCTTGTAATATACATGATGAGGAGAATAAGGCAGAGGTGATAACAACAGTTCATGTTTGGCCTAGTAAAAAAGAGGACAGAGCTTTTCTGAAGGAATTAAGAATTCTGGATTCCTGTCTCTGCTTTTTCACTAGCTACCAACAGTGAATTGAAGATAAATTATATTAGTCCCATTATGATTCTGGTGTCACCACCAGAATGAAAAAGTCATCTTCTTTCTGAGGAGGATACCACTTCCCTGGCCTGCAAAGCCAGGGCTTTGTTTCTTTATACTGCTCCTGATGCCATCACAGCCCTTAAGTCAGTCTTAAGCAGAAGGGACCAGACCCCGCACCATTCCTGCCCCAATAGTTGCAGTACGCCACGGGAACTCCATCTTTATTTCTCAGACCCTGAGGCATGTGTAAGCCCCAAATCTCCCCTTTCCCATAGGAATGCTCCAACTCCAGAGCTACCACAAGGAGACAGCCAGCACCTGACTGCCCCGTCATGTGCTCCTGTGCAGCACGGGTGACAATGCTGCTGGCACACTGCAGATCCTGCCATCTAACACGAGACAGGCACCAAGCCAGTCACTCAGCCAAGGGAACAGCACGTCTTGGCACGCAGAGACACAGAACTGCAGGTGTTTCTGGATGCTTATGTACTCAAGTAACACATTTCAATTCTTGTGAATCACACTGCAAACACCAAGCACCTAATTTCCCTCTAAGACCATTTCTGAATTTCAGTGATTTACCAAAGGACAATGGGTTTTATTTTCTATGTTATTTAAGCTTCTAACTTTTACAAGACTAGGTCTCAGATACATCCTAATTTTCTACTGCATATCATCTATGTTGAGAACATCCATAGCACAAGGTCCTTTCCTGTACCTCCTAAGGAGAAAGATGCAATTCTCTTACATAAATATTGCAATTCTATGTAAAAATAGAATCCATTCCCTCTTGGGCAGTCTGCAATAGAATAAGCACATTTGCCCCATTAAAGCACCATAGATGCTAGCAGGAATTAAACAAATTATGCTGGATACCTTTGCAGCCTGAGGTAGTTCTCCCCAGGCCCAGTGCATGTGGGGATTATTCTTCAGTCCACTTCTGTCCGCAGGCTTACTGACTAATTCTGAGTCACTTTGGGGAGTAGGAGGGCGTGAATCTGAGGGGCTGAAGAAAACACAAACAAACAGAAACACTACTTATTACAAAAATGTTACAGAAACAACAGCAACCACAATGCACTACACACTTTCCAAACTGATATCCACCAATGCAAAACATTGAAAAACTAAATAATTATCAGCCAACTGAAAGTGTGCAAGCACAGAAAAACAGTTTAAACAGCTCAGGATCCTCTTAGACCGGCATTCTGAGGTCTCATCTGTTTTTAAATGTGCATTACAGAAGTAGTATTTGAGAAGCTGGAAGAGACTGGACCTGAGCATTTCAGGAAGATTTTTGGGTTTCCGTGTGGAAAAAAGAACAGGGATGGCACAAGCAGCAGCAGATGAATAGATGTTAGTATTGTTATAATGGATGTGAAGAGTAGAAATTACTCACATCAACAAGACACTTTATCCAGAGTAAGTAATAAACTAGTCTAAGGAATCCAGTTGATTAGTTCCTTCTACTAACTTGTTCAGTTCTACCCTTGGATGCACGTTTATAGCAAAACCAGGAGAAGAACCATACAAAGAATGTGAGCCCTTCCAGTGAAAAAATATTTAACTGTTTGCTTTGCTGACTACTCAATATAAAATTTTTAATACTTAATTAGTAAATTATCAGTTTGTAGTGTATTTTTAATGTGGTGAAGTCAATAATCTGATGTCAAGTCAGCCATTAACAAATAACAATTCACTGATTCCAGTGACAAAAGGTAAAATTCTGATTATCTACTCTGCCTTTCCACATAACACAAGTCATAGAATTTCACCCAGAACCCCCAAACAAAGCCCATTATTTTTTGTCAGAGCTACAGCATGTCTTTGGTATACTCACGCAATCCTGATTTAAAAACTAAAAGCAACAAGAGAATCTAAAACATTCCTAAATCAAATGTCCAAACTGAGTTACCTTCACTCCCAAAAACAAAAGGCTTCCTAGGTTTACTATTCTTTACCTTCTTCTTGATAAACTGAACATCCAAACCAGTTTTACTCTTTCAATATACGGCAGTTCTGCAGAGCTTGCTGATAGGGAATTCATTGATCACAGACAAATAATTACTTCACACTAACACAAAGCAGCTTTCAAAAACTCTGTGAATTTCACATCTGAAAAAACAGCAACCTAATTATCTACATTATTCCTTGTTTTCACTTATGTTGTAGTTAGGTATACTTTGAATATGGACAAACACTCTGACTTTTTAGCTACATATAATTATGTTATCCAACTAAGCTATAAAATATATAAGCAATACTGTGGAAGATCTTTTTTGCCCCTAAGAATTTCAAATTGTTATTAGTCCTTAGGATATAAACTACCAACTGACAGATGAAGGAATTAATAAATGGGATTTTAAAACTACTTTCAAGCTCTAAGGATTCAGGAAATACCTGGTGACATTTTCAGCACCCTTCATCACCCACTGACAAGTTTGTAGGATTTGCAGTATTTTCCCTGCATCTAAGGCCCACTGAAACCTTGAAAATCAGGAATCTGGACACTTCAGAAAAATCTCAGCAAGCAATAATGCTTCTACAGCTGCTTTAAGACCAAAACATCTCGATTTAAGGAAGTGGTGTCACTGCACAAAATAATCTGTCAATTATACATATTTTAACCTTGAAAATACCTGTTTACTTAGAAAAATCTCTGGTCTAGGCTTTGGTGTATGTTCAGCCCAGGTTCACTTACCCAGCTGGATGACCTGGTATTAGAGGGCTACAAAGATGATTAGGGGTCTGGAGCACCTTTCTTATGAGGAAAGACTGAGAGAGCTGGGTCTGTTCAGCCTGGAGAAGAGAAAGCTGAGAGGGGATCTCAACAGTCTTCATAAATATCTCAAGGGTGGGTGTCAAGAGGATAGGACCAGACTCTTTTCAGTGGTGCCCAGCGATAGGATGAGCGGCAACAGGCACAGACTGAAACACAGGAGGTTCCATCTGAATATGAGGAGAAACTTTTTGAGGGTGACAGAGTACTGGAACAGGCTGCCCAGAGAGGTTGTGGAGTCTCCTTCTCTGGAGACATTCAAACCTGCCTGGACGCAATATTGTGCAATCTCCTCTGGGTTGGACTAGGTGATCTCCAGAGGTCACTTTCAACCCCAACCATCCTGTGATTCTGTGAGCCACCCAGAACACATCACTGCTCCCATCCCAACCTGTCTGTCTGTCCTTCCTTACCATGAGAAACACTGAGGAGAGCCGCCTTGAATGTTCCAGGATCTCACCTTAACTTGGTGCTGCAACATGGTCAGGTTAAAGAGAGCAGATCTGATCTAGAAGCTGAGAAAACCTCGAGATTATCAATTTTGATACAGCCTGAAGCACCTAGTATGGCATCTGTTAAGATAAGCAATGAGCAATTTAGCCTGATTTGTTACTCAAAGCTTCCCCAGCATCAGTGGGGAATTACAGAGGTCATATTCAGACACTCACTTCAAACTGAGTTGCTGCAACTTCTCTCCAGTGACTTAATGGAGAGAAAGTGCCTGGCTGCAGAATCTTCAGACATCTCAAATTTAAAATATCGTAAAAAGTGTCTGTATCCACTTTTAGCTCTGTAGAAAATACAGTCAGAGGAATCCTACACTACAGCAAAGGCTTAAGTCTCCTAAACTTTACACAAGATGCCTTATCTATTGCATCACCTTTACTCTATAAGATGCTCCCCCACTGTAAACCAACATACTGAAAATTTTCCCCTCCCCTAAACCAGGGAACAAAATAAATTCTCCTTTGGTATTGAGCTCCTTCCACTGCAAGCTCTGCACTCCTTATTTATCACTCAGTCCCTGAGGCCTTTGCTTTGTTTTTACTTTTGCACAAGCAAACGACTCTGGAAAACCACTGGATAAATATGTCATTAAAATGTATACTGACTGTAAAGAGCCACATGGAAATGTCAGTCTTCAGAGAAATGTAAGTTTTCATTAGCTAAGTTCTCCCTTTTTTGTTATCACCTTAATAGAATTCAGTTTTAACCCAGGTTTTCATGGGCCTGATTTTATATTAGCCACCCTCATTCAAGGGATGATTCACCAAGGCAATTTACCTCCAGTGGATGTCCACAAAAAAGTAAGCAGGAGAAGTGGCTCTCATTACTTTCTTTCAAAGTGTCCTGGTTAGCATTAAGTGCAGTTTTAAGTTCAGCAAAGTCCACATACTATTAACATGTTAGAAGTGCATTAACGTGTTAGAAGGATTAAAGAGCATTCCAGAAAGAGGGAGGACAACTGTTCTACCTGTCTGGAGGAGAAAAGTGAGAAGACTGTTGAGGACAAGAGTTAGATAGGCCTCCGTCTGCTGGAACACTGAGAAGAGAGGATTGCCCTGTGCAATCTATAGGTTTACTGGACAGCACATAGCATGTTGGTAGAAAAAAAAAACAAAACAGGGTGCCATTATTCACAAGTGTTGATTGACGTAAGCTCTTCGTGTGTTAGCTACATGAATGCTGAATTTACAGCTAGAGTTTTCAAACTCTGGAATACTGCAATCAAGAAACAAACGGAACATACAGTTCAAAAAGATACTGATTGGGCAGGGTACTGACACACGGTATCACCAGACTGATGAAGCTAATCACGTTAAGCTCTACAGTCAGTGGAAAAAGTTACTTCCAGAACACAACTCAAATTAAGCCCTTGCTCTGAAATCATCTCCCTGCTCTCCCTTCCACTGTCCCTCATCTACAGCGCAGTCTATTGAGATTAGACTGTTTAGGATATAGTCTTGTGAATATTGCCTCACTTCCATAGTTCACATGGAAGACATGCAGCACATGCACACAGACACACACAGACTTCATGGGATTGATAACACGATGAACATCAAGAAAAAAATTGTCCCTTTTTGACAGTGTTCCACAGACACAAGCGTGGATGTCCAAACTAATCTGCTCTGTCAAAGGTATACACACGCACACAAATACACATACAGGAAAAAGTAAGCAAAGTCCTGTATGTGTTGTTGTCACACAATCAATATTTCAGGTCCATCTGCCTCTGCAATTCAACAGACTAGCTTTCAAAGAGACACAAGAAGCTCATATGCTTATTCACTAAGAAAACTTTTTTTAAACACCGGTTCCAATCTTGATAGTTCTTAAAAGGATTACACTCAAAGTACTACAGATTTATATACCTGCATTCACTGAAGACCTTACAAGGTGTGTGCATCAGGCAGAGTCAGATTTCACAAAATGTTCATCCTCCCCACAGTATTTATATGCAGTGACATTAACAGATATATATACTCTTCAGAATTTGTGGACCTGTCTTTGTATGCAAGCATTTGTTGAATCAAGGAAAAAGTGAACCTGAAATTTTTGTACACTACCTGATCTCAAATACAGAAAGCATTCATCTCGTAGTTGACAGTGACCATGTTTGATAGCAAAATTTTTAGTAAGACTTCATACATCAGTGGCACATAAGAAATTAAAGGAAGGTAATTTAGAACTGTACTATCAGAAAAAGTACCTTTGAATAGGTGACCATTCTCCATCTGAATGGGGGTAAGATGTAGACTGAGAAAATGTAGAAGCTGCAGGAGCCTTTATATTAGACACTTCATCAACACAGACATCTGGAACAGGGACTCTAGGTACAGGAAAAGATGTGATATTTAAAAACCATCCTTGATTACTGAACTGTCATATACTCCAGATAACAAAAAATCCCAACTGTAGAGAAGAATTAGTATAACTTGAACTAAAAAGAGATAGAGAAATGCTACCCAGTTCACACCTTCCAGATCACAGTGTGATGGAGAATTGTTCTTATGTTTTCAATGTCATTTTCATTATTTTTGTTAGTAACATTCTTAATAGCTTTCTAGCCTAAAGGTTTTTCTTAAAATAAAACATGTTCATAAACCATAGATACTGACTTAAACAGAAAATACCGTTAGAAGGTATGTAATGGAACATTAACCCAGCATTAGGTTTTAATTATGTATCTCAGTTCCACTGTGATACCTTGAATTGTCCAGTGGTTCTTTTTCTTCCTCTGAGCTAATCTCTATAAGAAACATGTCCTCATCTTCTGACGTGTCTCCATTCTCTTCTCTTTTTAAGCTATCTAATTTATGGGTAGACTTCCTCCTCTTTTTCCTCCTTTTTTTCACAGAGCTACAGCCTGAAGATGTTTCAGTAGAAGGCTGAGATCCATGGGCTTGAGGTGGTACTTGTGAGGGTGCACCAGTGTCCAGGTTTCTTATTCTGTCTATGGAGTTCCTCTTCAGCTGAGCTTCCATTAAAGCAGTTCCCTCAGACAGAATAGGAGATGTGGAGAGATGAAAAGGAATTACCTCCTGAGAAACAAAACATGCAAACCACATAACATATTAGTCCCTCTACCAGTTGTAAATGTGGTTCTAAAATCTCTGCACAATTGCCAAAATCTAAGTCATTTATTCCCCAGAAAAATAACAAAGATTGGACATCTGGGTGCTCACTATGATCCTATAGAATAGGGGAATTGTTCCATTGCTCCATCTCCTTAGACAAGCCAGGAGCAATACTCTTAATAAAAAGGATTCTCTGAGCATCTGTTATTGGCTAGGTTATGTCATGAGTCTATCCACTAGATGCTAGATACAGAGCAGAAACAAAATCCTAGTTTATAACCTGAGCATTTTGTAAAATCCAATTTTCCTTCACAACTCAGATGACAGATAGTAATCAGGTAGGTCACTAGTATATAACTAGGTCACACAAACTTCCTCTTATTCCATCATATATGTACATCTCTAGACAACCATGGAAGTAATTCTAGCAATTTTCACCCACCAAATAACTGTTACCACAGAGAAGACTTAAATATAAAGATACAGAGATTAATACTGCATGTGCACACAGCTCTCACCTGAAGAGAGTAGTATCATCCTCAATAGAGAACCATAGAATCATTTTGGTTGGAAAAGACCCTTAGGATCATCAAGTCCAAACATTAACCTAACACTGCCAAGTGCTAGAATGGTTTGAGTTGGACGGGACCTTAAAGATCATCAAGTTCCAACCCTGCCATGGGCAGGGACACCTTCCGCTAGACCAGGTTGCTCAAAGCCCCATCCAGCCTTGAACTCGTCAAGGGATGAGGCATCCACAGCTTCTCTGGGCAGCCTGATCTAGTGCCTCACCACCCTCATGGGGAAGAATTTCTAATCTAAATCTATCCTCTTTGAAGTCACTACCCCTTGTCCTACATAAGAATTTTAGAACTCATCACACTCTGGACAGTGACAAAAATTATGGGAGATATCTGAAGAGAAGTGCCTGTATAAAACTCTTCTTATGTTACATTATGTGAGGACTATTTAAAACTAGTGTGCCCATAACTTACATAGACTAATATTTAATCACATGGCTCAAAAGCAGGCATTCTCATTTAACAGAATTCCACATAAATAGTAGTTGCAAGATCATGTCTTTGGTAAATACCAGAATTACTGTGTGCACCAGTGTTTACAAAGCACAAACACTTTTACCTGTGGTGTTCAGAGTAAAGATTTCTACAAAAAAAACAGGTCCATGGACAAATTAACCTCTGTTGTACACATCTTTGGAGCATGTGAACTCTGTACATGTTACTTCTGTTCACACACTGGCATGCACATAACTTCTAATTTATTTTTTAGTTATGTGATTACTACCTTTAGATTTTTTCAGTTTTGGTGACCTAAAAACCAAAGTAACTCCATAGTATTATATTAAATTTCCTTAGCAGAAAATTGTCCTGAAACTTTCAAAACTATAAAATGGGTAGAGGTGATGTTTTTCAACAAAATTTGTTCACTCAGAACTGACTCTGAAAAGCAGGCATTGAATTTTTAACAAATTAAAATTAGTTTTGACTCTCACCTGATCATTATCCATCTCCTGCACAAAAAAGGCCTCTCCATTGTCTCCTAGTTTCATGTGCAAATCTACAGCCTCTCCATTAATTTCTATGTCAACCTGGAAGAAAATAAATATATTTTTAAATGAAAATAAAGTTATTTTAGGTACACAGCTCCTGTTCAGATCTCCTACAACTGTCACTGGACAAATGCTTCTCAGGGAAGTGTAGGAAACCTTATAATAAATATAAAATACTGAACTTGTCTGTTTTGCTCCCCACCCCTTCACAAGGCCATCAATTGTCACCGTGCTTTTCTAACTCATTCAGCTCATTACTGTCTTGGTCCTCTACTCAGGAAGGTTTATAGTAATTATATAAAGTCCTGAATCTTTTTAAATGTAATTCTGAATGCTTCACTCACCACACAAATCTTTTTGCTCTTTTAATTCATAGCCTAATTTTGACTTGTGCAATAAGTACTTCAATATGCAAATTCTTACTATACTGTCTTTCAGTTGCATTAAACAGACTTCTCTTTACACTATGAGAAGCACAAATGTGAAAAATTGTCTATTTCTTCCAGACATTTATCTAACCACTATACAGCCTCAACTATTTCCATTTTTTGTCAGAAGGATCTCTCTCTTCACCTATAACTTTTCTTGCCACCAACTCTGTTCTCACTGGTGGGTTTTTCCGGACGTTTGGACAAGCCTACATTCATTTTATATTGCAGGACACAGTACACTATTGGCACAGTAACATTATTAACTTCTGCCCATCATAAATACTGGTATTCTTTTCTGATTCATGTAATAATTTAACACAGTCCACAGCAATATCAGGATCTTTCTGCTGAACAATTATAACTACGTTAGAATTAGACTGTGTGTAGCTACAAATTATTTACTATAATAATCCATCATGCATTACTTACTGGCAACTTTGCATCTGATATCATATTGCCAGGTCACTCAGCTTGGTTACACTTATCTAAACATCCTCACTGCTTTTTCTATCTTCAACTAGCCTCAACATTCTGTCATCTGAACATATTACTTCATTATTAACTCCCTTTTTATAACTATCAATGAACATGTTAAACAAAAGGGTCTTAATACACAGTTACTAATTAAATATTATAATCCTAGATCAGCACACTCAAAACTTTGCTTATTGAAAATAAATATTGCCAATTTCATGGTTCTTCTTGGTTTCTTTTTATAGTCAATGTCTTAGAAATTATGCTTTGAAACGGAAGAATAAGTAATGATCATTTTAACTGAATCTAGCCTCAATTTGGGCACCTTGCAAAGAGTGTCTTAATAAAGTCTTGACTAGCACATCATAGAACACTCAGTAATTTTCACACCATTAGAATCCCCCTCACAGAACATATAAAAATTCTCAATTTTCTTACCACTTTCTCCCTAGAACGTAGGACTCCCATTTTCCCAAAGCGTACATGGAAAGGGGAACATTGAAGATTTCCATCTGGCTGACGTACTACAATTATATCTATACATCCAGACAGTGTGGCTGGGTTCAGTCCCTTGTAGAGCTCCTTCACAGTCACAAATACTTGCCCTGCTAACTGTCCAACGTAATTCATGGTTTGGACCTGAAACGCAAAAGATGGAACAAATAAGATTTTGAACCCTGCTTTATATTTTCTAGACATTTGAAAGCCAGAGATTCCAGCAGTGGAGTATTCTTCTGTTACACAAATAAAAAACTTCATGTAGAATCAGAATTCCACACCTAACTTGTTTACAGCTGACACGTGTTTGTAGAGAGCTATTAAAGGACAAAACCAAAAGAGACCTTGTAAGTCAGAGAATTGTAACAACTTTCAAAAGTTCATAAAATCACTCGCATTCAAAACCACTGTCACTTTTAGATTCTGCAGCTCTTAAGTATCTCCAATTATCTCTGAAAAGCATTGCTTCCAAACTAACATCTCCTCCGATCATTTATTGTGCCCTCAACACTAAATACACCTTTCTCATGTATTTCTACAGGCTTTTAAGTGCATGGCAAGTGAACGGTTTTAAGTTGAACTAATTTTCCACTACACTCAAGTCAAAGACTATTTTTTCACTTTCCATGGATTTATCCCATTAAAATATTATAATGCATATGCACAATAGATATGCATTAAGGTTTGACAAGCAACCTTCGCTTCAAAGCATCTGAACTTTAGAGTGCTTCCTATCTCAACTTTACCATTCTTGTTTTAAAATTGCCTTTTAGTATCAGCAGCTTTATTAAAAATCAGGCCTGTGTTGATGGTTGAAGTGGTTGGCTTTACTTCCCATGCTCCTGGAATAATTTAGAATTTAACATTTAGCTTCCCGCATCTACACTGTTAATGCACATTCTGTTTGCGCTTCATTAACACACTCAGTCCCCTAAACAGGACAGCATGCATACTTAAGACATACACTTGGAGGGAAGGCAAGGGTGAAATTCCCATTGATGGTGATGAGAACAGAACTGAGCTCAGAGCCCGAGAGACAGTCACAGCACTGAGCTGCTACACACAGCACACCAGCTGCTACAAGAGACTCCTTCAGCTGTGCTCTCCCATAAACAAAGAGATGCAAGTGTGATGCTGTAAAAATAGCTCCAATTCCTAACCGATTTATGCTTAGAAACAATAAACTATTAAAAGAATACAGTAAAAGCATTTCAGTAAAAAAAAAATAATCAGAAAGCTAGGAAACGCTATAATTAAGGCTGGTTAATGCATGCATAGCTGTTCTAGTTAATTAATGAGCACCTGTGTTTTTTTTCCCCAAAAGTCCATCCACACAGGATGGACTGAAGCTTTGCTTTCTTCTCTGTTTCTATTGCAATACATGAACATCAGGACACAGATCATGCTCTGAAGGAAGAATTATTTATGTTCTTTTGGTCTTGATGATAGTCATCACCACATTGCCTCTGAAAAGCGATGATGCTCTCCCTGTCTGACAACTGGGGAATCACGAAAGGATAAAGATTAAAACTAGTCACTAACTCTGGAAAGCAAACAGACTTTTTTGAAGTATTTAGTATACAAGATGTTAACTAATGAAAGAACACTGTTTGGAGAAGCATTTCTGCACAGTCCTCAATTAAGGCATCTAGGAAATGCCACCTACTGAAAAGTCAACAAACAGAAACTTCATGGCAGAAAGAGCAATTATATTCAGTTCAGCATTCAACTGGTATATCACTTCTATTATATGTTAAAAACATGCCTTCTTGAATGCAAATCTAGTGGTAAACTTCCATAGGGAACTGCACTTGAAACTCATGCCACACCCTGTGCTGAATCACAGACCAACAGGCTGGAACAGTCCTCTAGAGGTCACCTGGTCCCAAATTCTGCCCAAAGGAGGGACAACTTGGACCAGGCTGCCCATGACCTTGGTGTCATTAAGTTCTTAAAGGATGAAGACTTCTCACCCTCCCTCCACTCGTGTTCCTATGTTTGCCTCTCCTCACAGTGAAATATTTCTTCCCAGTATTGAATCTGAATTTCCCTTGTTGCCTCTTGTCCCATCACTGCGTACCCCTAAGATTCCAGTTCCATTTCCTCTATAACCCTCAACAGGTAACTGAATATCCTGAAGATGGAACAAAAGGAGTTCTACCAGCCTCTCCTTTTAAGTAATAAGCTCTTAGCCTCCTACATATCTTGGTGATCATAACCTGAACTCCTTATAAAAGCTGGTACCACACAGGCACAGATGTAAGTTGAGAAGTGAGCCCCCAGGGTGACGGATGTAAGCAAACTTTTAAAATTATTCCTCTGCTTTGGAAAATGTTTCCATTTCTACTAGGGATTTTTCTAACCTAAAGCACAGTAAGAAACGCATTTCTTACTGAGTTAGGACTGAATTTAAAGATGGCTACAATTAGACTCAAAATTACATGGTGTAGTTCACCCTAGTTAATGCTTGGTCTGCTGAAGCAACAAAATTTCTAGGTGCAAAATAGCCACAACTTCCTTGGTGGGGAAGGAGTTACTGGGATAGTACATACACCACACTGTTTGGGAGACTTACAGGCAAATAATCCAAATATGAGGACTCACACATCCTCTTCATAAGTTGCACCAGCCAGTCTCCTAAACCTCTAAACCTCTAAATTTTGCAACTATTCTTGTTCACAACAAATCTTAGCTGCATTGTCTGCCCTGTCTTAGGAAACAGAGATTATTTTTATACTTGTGAATTTAAAAAGTTAGACACCATCCTCAGGCTCTGAGGCCAACTGGCACAGCACAGCTTGCTTACATGCAGTGAAAATCTCTTATCCCTTGGAGTGTCACATTCAAACTGTCAGCTGTTGATGGACAGTCCTCTCAAGCTGGGCTGAACCTGGCCTGTGCAACAATATCACTGTGGAATGAAAAGACAGACGGGCAGACTAATCATATAAACCCCACTTCCTCGCGAAATCAGACAAAAATGGGTTTATATTTCGAACATAGGGAACAAAAGATGCTGTAGTTAAAACAGGGGAGAGTTCAGAAACTGGACTCTGATGGATGTAGACCCTTTAACCTAACTTTTATACATGTCAGCCAAAGCTGAGATTGTTTGGAGTCAGAGGTTTTTAATTTTATACTCTGAACCTAAAGTCAGTCCATACTATGTCAGTACTCCCAGAAACCAGCATTCCTCAAACCCCAGAGAGACTGCGTGTGGTTTTGGAGCATTACTTTACTCCGGCCACTCCTGGAAGTCTTTCACTTACTAACCAGGCAGCAGCAACTTCGGCAGCAAACAAAGAGTTTATGTCATAGGCTAAAACCCCAGAGCCTGCCTGTTAATTATGTTGAATTTAGTAAAACTCTTGTTGTCATACCATGCTAGTGGACATAGCATAGAATATTTTTTGCTGCTGGGAACAATCAGAATCCTTTTGATCTAAGCTTACAGCAAGTGAGAACAGCCTGTACTGCATCTGCCAGGATATTCAAACGTCTTGAGTCCTGTTTTTTTTGGCAGGAGACACTCCACAACCTCTACACTATGTATCTATTATGAAATTTAAAGTATTTTCTAGTATTATTTTTAATGTCAATTTAACCAGCGTCACCTGCCAGGAGGCTCAGAAAATTTCCAGATCTTTTGAGTTAAAGACAGCAGTCATTTTTCAGAATTGATCGTCTTGTGGAAAAAAATGCGAAAAATAATAGCTAGGTGTTACCTTATTACTGAACTGATTTATTACCTTACCAAAGATTGACCTAATAAAGATAATTCTTTAAAGTACCGCTCTGTTGGATGCCATGGTAAGATCAAATGCACTGTCATCTCCATAATCCACTTCTTTCACACAGGTACAGGAGACTATGTCCTAATTTCACTGAAAAAGCTAGTAACTACACCCTTTGTGGCCTGTTCTTTACAACTCAGGTCTTCCCCACAACATTTCACCTTTCTTTACCATATTTTGTAAAATAAAATACTGAAAGTCATAGGAACTAAAGGCCTTTTTTTCCTTTTGCAAGTCTCAGCGTCTCTTCAGGCACCACAATGCAAAGTTTAACAGGTTAGATATTCGCACATGTTGAAATTACTTAGGGATACAAATGCCATTCAACATGTTCTAAAGATGTACAGTTTTCTGAACAAAAAAAAAAACGGACCATGATTTAGGTAGCATGCTGGCATTCTGTAAGGGTAATTAAAAACTGAAACACACTTCCCTTGGAACATATGAAATCTCCAGTACAGAAAATTTTGAAAAGCAGGACAAACATCTGTTGGGACTGATTTAGGAACACGCAATTGTAATCTTTGGAACAGAAATTGTCACTGTGCCTGTGTCCAAAGCAGTAAACTAAACCATATCACATCACAGACCCAACCATTACATCTATACCGAATCTATTTCAATTACAAAATGTGCTTCTGGCACAATTTAGGCACAGGCGAAAAAATCACACTCCCAAGGATTCCTGGACAGAGCTGCTAAGATGAACTGGGGACTACACCCATAGCCAGTTTAGAAGTAGTCATCTTCTTTTAAAGGTTTATAGAACAGATGTGAGCAGATGGTGCTAGCTGGTCTGGCTGCCAAAAATGGACTTTGGCACCATTTCATTCACTAGCACGGATGTAGCATTTAGGTCCCTTCCAGCCCCTTTTCTAGAGTTCTACAGTTATTGACTGTGCACTCAATTTGTAGGCCATGAGAGCAATGGTAAGCATAATACAAACCAAATGCTTAGCAAAAAGAAAATGCATACAGATACATCTTTCAGTTAGGCCTCTAATACCTGATGTTATGATGAGACCCCTGTCTGTGATGGAAGCGACAGGCATAAGCACAGAACAAACCAACTTTCCTAAGAACTTCTCCATACAACTTGGGAAATGGTAAAAGGGAGCCAAAAACTGATGGGCCAGTGTTCAGTTAAAATAAATCACTGCAGCTCTGCTGCTGACACTGGAACTGTAACAATTTTACAAACCTGATCCATCTGGTTCTCTGATCTGCCCTTGGCTTATGTTTTGAAGACGTAAAGCTTGAGGGAGACTGGATTATATTTGAGAATCAGGCTGTGGCCCCTTCAAGACAATTATTCCTCATTTACAAAAAAGTAAACTACAATATTTCAAAGACTCCTAGGTAAGTGCTTACTCTTTTACTATGTATCACACATTTGTTTTCTTGACTCTGAAGCAATCAGTTTTGTTTACAGTATTGAACACCAACTCCCTCTACAGCAATTAATGGAATTCTGCTATTGACATATTCTTTACCATGCAAAACAGTATCAGAGGTTATGTTCTAAAAAAGATATATGATAAAAACCTAAGAGAGAGAAGGAAATATTTCAGATAAAGATTCCCTAGATGGACTCCTTCAAAATTAAGCTTAGCCATTCATGTCTGTACCACAACCACAGTAGCAATGATTCCTTAACTACAACAGCTTATAATAAGTATAATTCTATTCCTTTCTAAGAAGGTACTTCTGTTTATTAGTAAACAGTCAATACATTATAAAGCTGCTAATGCTGTGTGACCATCACATTCAAAGTCCTTAATATTTTAACTAATTTCAGGTTGGAAACTGAAAATCAGCAATAACTTTCTAAATATTTTTTCTTAACTATTTATTAGCTCCTACATCAATTCAACCCAGAGTTTCTGCCATGAATTCCCATCCCACTTTTTTGGTGTAAATTCCCAGCCAGAAGTTGTGCATTTCTCAAAGGAAAATCAGAGCCTGGATTTACTTTCTCTAGAGGAGCAGTGAAGGCACTGCACAGGACTTTAGGAGACCTCGGTTTAGGTCCCTGCTTTGCCACACAGTCTTGGGCAAGTTGCTAAGGCTTACCTCTTAGAGGGTCTCTCAAGCAGTGTGGCTGTCTCTCAATCACAGCATGCCAAGCTCATCCAAGTGAAACATAGACAAGCACTCTCCCTTGGGCATTTGTTTTTTACCCTGGGAAGGGCAACCTGGACATATAAGCTGGAAGGGAGCCATAAGCAGCCATGGCCCTGATTTGTACAAGTTTTTGAGGGAGAACTCCAGAGCATTCTGCTGAGCAGCGTGATTCTGGTTGTTCTGTAAACAGGAGGGTAAACTCTGTCCAAACCTGATTATGTGCACATTTTTTCCAGACCTCCTCACAGGCACAGCAGCATGGGACAGACCACAGTCCTGCAGGTGATTTGACAATATCTCTCATCAGTCAGCAAACAGGTGCAATTCACTTGTGCATCCCAAATCAGAAAGCAAAATGCAGCATGTGGCTGCCTCTATAGCAGTGTAAGAGCATTTTGATTCCTGACAGCCAAATCTCCAGAAATATTTTAGGGTTGGGATTATCCTCAGCTTAATTCTATTAGGAACTATTTGACTCCTATTCCAATTTATCCAAGGTGCCAAAAACTTTGACCTCTTATAATGGCCAGAGAGTCAAATGGATCAAATGTCAAACTTATCTGTCGAGCTTCCAGTCTCTCCCAGAACAAACTCTCTCACACTCACTCACAGATACATACTCTGACTACAAGATGACAATTCACTTGGTATTGCACTGCCTTTTGAATATCTGAAATATTACTTGGTTCAATGCTTCACAAAGTCTCTGTAAAGGACAGAATATTTTCTTCAGAGCGGCTAAAATAAAAAATTCAAATTGAAGACCTGCCTGTAATGAATCCTCAAGTTCAAAGGGAGGACTGTCCTGTAGTCCCACAGTCAGGGCATTGGACTCGCACACAGGGGTCCAAGAGAACTATTTCATGTCCAGTTCAAGTGTACAACCATGGTCCCCACACCAGCCTCCCAATCATGTATTCCCAGTTCTCTCAAATCTTGCCCTTGTGTCAGCACTGAAAACTAACATCACTAAAGCCATACAAAAATAATTACCAACTGGATCAATGAGATGACATGACTCACTGCACACCCATACAAGTGCTTGCCTCAACTAAAAAGAGAGAAGCTAAGAGAGAGTCAGTGGTTGGCAGTACCAGAGACACCTCTGTTGGCATTTCAGGCAATTCTGAAATCACCTCTCAAGATTCATCTCCTCCTTTCACTGGGATCTCCTGGGCGACCTTCCACACTTCCCTCCACCTTCCTATGTTTCAGCCTCCCAACTGTCCAGGGCTTCCCTCCTCATGGAGACATGTGGGGGGAACACACACAAAGGCTGACACCCCTTTGGATTGACTCTGCATAAACAGGATCAAACTTTACAACAAATTTAAAAATATAAAGTGACACCTGAAACTGAGAACTTTTGAAATAACTGTGCTGCCCTGTGCTACTGTCCCGATGTCAGAGGAGGAACATAAATCAACACGGAATCACAGCAGTAGCTCTATGCTGATACCTCAGGTGACTTGGCATCCTTTCTTTCAGTGAAATTGGAAAATAAATTTGTTTGTCAGACTACAACTTTACATTTTCAGAGTTTAAAGTAAGCTCTTACTGCATTCCAACTGTTTCTGATAGTTGCTGAGTGTATGTATGTGTGTTCATAAACAAACGTGTGCACCTGCACATCCTCAGGTATGGAAAAGGATTAAAGACTAAAATTTTCCCAACTCCCTTGCAAACAACCATGCTGAGTCAGGTAAGTAGATATCATCAGGTAGTCTATATTCCACATTAGTGAATTTCAGCTATCAGAAAAGCAGAAAGTATCTAAAACCATTAGAAGCTACTTTCATGGCTTTATGCCTAACATCATAACATAATTGAGTCTTCCCCATCTTTATCTCCTTCACTGCCTCCGCACTTTTTCTCCAGTTCTCTTAATGGAATTAGACTCATTTTACTGTAACAGGCCCATATCCACCTGACTTCTAACTGGGTAGACTTGCTGACAGCAAAACCGTATTTACGTACACTAAACATATGTTGGTATTTGTTTTCCTAAGACAGCAGAGACACAGAAACAGCCAGCCAGAAAATAAAATAAACAAACCACTCCAAAACACCCTCCAGACTGTGGACCAAATCAGAGGTCAATAGATCTATTGAGGCTGATGACTTTACACATGAAAGGAAAAATTATCTGCTGGTTAGTCTGCAATATCTGTGCTGAGTCCCTGTTATTAGTACTGGCCTGTACATAATTCCTCTTTTTGACAGAGATAACAACAACACTGAACAGTTTTGTCTCCAACCCTCTCTCCACAAGATACATTCTCTTCATCTTCCTGAAGGTAGATGAGATACACTGATCAGTAGAAAAATTAATACTGTTCGAGGGTGGGGGAATCACGTAAGAGAAAACAAAAATTAAGCTTAGTTTCATATGCAGCAACTGCACTACTGCCAGCCAGGCTCAGCTGTGGCATTTAATCCCCCTGGCCTGTTACCGCTTTCATTATTCCATCTCAGGCCACTAATGCAGCGATTTGCATCAGCAGTTGCCAGCCAAAGGGAGGCAAAATATCACCTCTAACGTACAAAGCAAAGCAGCGCATGGAAGGGCACTGGACTCCACAGGCTCACACAGCTCGGCACGGGCAGGGACCCCAAACCGACACCCCGCAGCTGCCAGCGCTGGGTGCCTCGCTCTGAAGATAAACCACGAAAGCATCAGATTCCCCTTCCCCTCTCACCCCGTGCACGAAGCCCTGCCAACCCCAGACGAACACAGCAGCTCCGGGGCTCGCTGTCACTCCCCAAAGCCAGACTCCCCGCCAGGGAAACCGCAGGTGCTGCGGAGCCCCGCCGGGAACAGCGGGATGCCCAGGCCCGAGGGACCCGCTGCCTCCCGCAGCCTACCCCGGCCAGCTCAGCGCCGGGGAGCAGCGCTCCCCTTCCTCCTCCGCCTTCTCCTCCTCCCCGCCACAAGCCGCGGCACCCACCTCCGCCGCCCGCCGCCTCGCCCCGGCTCCGCTCACCGCCAGCGCCTTTGTGCGCGCCGCCCGCAGCGGCGACAGGCACAGGACCCGCCCCGGAGGATGGGCCGCAGCGCACGGGGAAGGCGGCCGGCAGACGGCGGGCGGCAGAGGGCGGGCGGGGAGGGTGCTCAGCGGCGGCACTGAAGTGGTCCTCGCCTGACCCGCCTCCCGCCAGGCACCGCGGCAGCGAGCGGCACCGCGGGCTGTGCGGAGCGGCCCCGGGGGCGGGCCGGCCCCCGCCTACCGACCGCCGGGAGGGGGGCGGGCAGCGCCACCGCCCCCAGCACCGCGGGGCCGACAGCCGGTGGTGGCGTAACGGCCCCGGGCAGGGGCCGGTTGGGCCCTGCAGCGCTGAGTCAGCGCGGGGGGGCGGTGCGCTGGCGGGGGCGGGCGGCTCCGTCCCTCACGCCACCGCGGGGCCGGTCACGGGCCGTCCCGCAGGCCGCGGCTGTCCCTTGTCCCTCGGGGAGCTTCGGCTGCTCGGCTGGTACTGCTGTTGGTGTATTGAAACCAATACTTCAAGCTTGAAATGAGAATCACAGACGTACCTTCTCTTCTCCCAGCTCCTTTCAGTCGATGTCAAAAACATTTAACAGAGGCATCTTTTTTCAGATTTATAGGTAGGAAAACCAGGGAGCGGAAAAGGGGATCGTCCTGTCCAGGCTGCTAAGCAGGTCCTTGAAAGGCTAGGGTTGAAGCCTGGAATCCCAAAGTAATGGGCCACAGGGGAAACATCTTTCAGTATCATATATGCTTTATCACTGTAAAGAAATGTGATGAAATACAGTTTTTCCACCAGGTAGTGGGTCTCTTGCATTAAAATAATATTGTAATCTCCTTTTACACTGAGTGCCTTACACAACTAAACAGGGAAGTGGATGTCTATTATAAAAATTAACCAATAGAGAAGTCTTCCAGCCTTTTTCGCCTCTGTTTACAGAAAAGGCCAATGCTAAGTGCGAAACAAATGAGCAGGAAGCAGAGTAATATGGAAAAAAAAGGACAAAGAATATGCACAATAAAACAAGGATCAAAGTTCATTAGTTGAAGATGATCCTGCTAATTTTAGGCTTGAAAACAAGTTTTTCAGAGCTGGATTTAGTGCATTTGCATGTTCTAGTCCCCAAAATGCACATGCAGCTGGAGCCTGGGAAGGATTTCTTGTTGAGTAATCAGCGCTTAAGCCTTCAGCTTTCTGTTACCTTCCAGTTACACTGTAAAACAATCTCAATGCAATCTCCTCTAAGTCCTCACCCAATTAAAACCCTTCCTACTGTTTTCCTCTGACATGTTTCCTGCCGTAGTTCCGCTAACTCTGTCTCCACGTTGGCTGGTCTTTGCACAGCTCTCAGCTAAGACAGAACGGCTGGGTGACAAGATCTGGTGCACACTCACAGGCTCGAATCCCTACCTTGTGTTCTCCTCCGTTCCCCGTTATGCAGCTACACTAAGGAGTTCACCTCCATTTTAGATCACAGAAGTCAGTGAAGACAGTTTCTGCCCAGAGACCACAAAGATGTTTACTTAATTCCAAAGAGAAAACAATATACAACTGAGCCCAGAAATCCCTGGAGCGTTGTTTCCCAGGCATATCGTATCTAAGCCCTTGTCAGTGGGCAGTCAGTCATTCTGGGCAAAGATGTGTTGGTAAATAATCCCATTCCTGATAGAAATACAAGAAGCTGTGTCTGTGCTGGCTGTGGATCCTGGCCAGTGCTCTGCCCACCACATTTGTATGGAAGACAATCCTGAATTGTGCTATTTCTGAGGGGGTGGTATCCTCCAGCCATCACTGTCGAAGACTGCTCTAACATACTGTTTCACTATGGTGTTTCACTACTACACTAAAGTTGAAAACATGATTGTAACATATTGAATCAAAAACACTGTCTTTCCACAGCATCAACAACACCCACCCTTCTCTGCTTCTTTCAGAAATCCAGAAGCTGGAGCCTCAGCTTTGGGAAGTACTGTATTGTTTTTAGTTATTTATCGTGTCCAACAATCTGCTGCTTAATGTAAAATAACCCACAGAATAATGCTTCACATTTTTGATGGTTCCATGTGCAAAGTCATGTTTTCTCTTCCTCCAGAGCAGTGTAAATATAGCCATGACACAAGACGCTGTGGAAAGTGCTGAATGCTTGAACAGCACCAGTGAGCTTCTGTTAACAGCAGGGCACCATCTTTGCCCTTCTGTGCTTTTGTACTCTGTTCTTACTGATGGTGTGACCACAGTGCAGGGCAGTTTTCCTCATATTACTTCTCTGGAACAACCTCTGCCAAATGATTCTGAAATCCTTACTTGTCTTGTGCTGCACTTCACTCGTAACTATTCTCACCAGTTCCATCTATCTAGAGGACCAAGCACTAGTAGATAGTCTTCTGTACCATCCAAGCCTTAGCATGATCATGGCTGTGGTTTTGGCTCAGCCCAGTGCAGAGTTTGGGGTACAATATGGTCAGGGACAGTTCCTAAGAATAATCTGGAGTTACCCACAAAACTAGATGGCTGAGGGAGTTCAGGCAGGAGGCAACACTTTGCCACTGCAAGAGAACAGTCCCTGGCAGTGTCATTTCCAAAACGGGAATGATGAAGTTCTGAACTATTACCATTTTGTTCCAGTAACATTTCCCCCTTGACAGGTTTATTTCTGGAGGCATTGTGTTGGGCAACACAAGCTTTTTTCCCCGAGGTTTGTGTTAAAACCTTCCACAAACTTTCAAAGAACCTGCTAATGGCAGTTTTTTTCTTTCCACTCATTTGCTGGTCTGTTCATACCTGTCCATTGTCACCTGACTCTTGATTCCTGTCGCAAAGAGCTTATAGTTTACATATTCACTCTGTGTTTGTATGGTTCTGGCAGAGTGGAATTCTAGCCTATGATCTGGCTCATAGTTACCATGAAAATCCAAGTAAGAAGGAAGTGGAGCTGTGTTGTCTTCTCTAAATTAATAAAACTGAGTTTAAAAAAAAAAAGTCTACAAGCACAGAAGAGTTCCATAAAACTCAAGAACAGATTCCTAGAGAGCAGTGCCTACGTACATGCAGGGGGAGTAATAAAAAAAAGGCCTTCAGTTCTGACTTGGGACACCAGATTTTCCCAGCAAGAGAGCAAAATAACCACTCAAACCAAAAAGTTCATTATTTAATGCACTATCAGTATCATGTGGCATTTCTCCCACTAAAACTGGAGTTCACGTTTGGGCACATAGTACCTGGGTTATGAATGACCTCAATTGTTAATGCATGCACACCATGTATGTAAAAATGATTCAATAAATAGAAGAGCTGACCTTTTAGTTTTTAATTTATAATGAACTCATAAGCAAAGATGACTCTGGAGTCTCATGCTGACGTTCTGTATATTAGTATCAAACTCGGAGTAGCTCAGGCAATATAAATTAAGAGTTGATCTAGTTTTATTCCAGTGTAAGCATCAGGAAGTAGTTGGACTTTGATTCTGTAATTACCTAATTAAATGTCCCACCATCCTAACAAAGGAATAGTTCTCCTAAAGTAAGTAGATATTTTTGTACAATACCTACAGTACCTGTGATAATCTACTGAATTCTCTGTCTGGTTCACATTATTTTTTCCCTTTCTTTTTCGTTTCCCTTCAAGTCCAATTATCTAGTACTTCGTTTTGGCCTTCCTTTGAAGGCACAGTAGTGCTGGTTATTGTAGCATGTAAAACCTGGCATTTAATTTGCCTCTTAGTGCTTGATTTATCTGAGAGCTTTAAAAAAATAAAGTGTAAGTAGATTTTAATTAGTTGCAGAGATTTCTAAAATGTTTGGCCCCCTTGACTTTAATTCTTTGCCAGTTTTGTCTGTGCTGCTGATTTTGCTTTGTCTCTTTTCCTGGGATCAACTGTTCCTGCAGTTTCAGTATCAGATGCTTGAGGATCTGAATAGTAAAAACTCTGAAAAGAGAAAGAATGCCATCCTTGTCCAACATAATCCATACAGGACAGACCTTATTCCACATGAAACCATCTTGCTTTCGGCAGCATGTTCAATCTGTCACATTTAGGCAGATGCTTCTGGTCTGCACCAGCCGTCAAGTCTGTCCCACCTGAGCTCTGTGCACTTTGCCGGCTGCAGCTTTTGGGTTTTGCTTTCCATATGGTCACAGTTCCCCAGTGTTGCAATTGCCTGCTGACAGTCACACATGCTAGCCAATACACTGCTGACATCATTTCGTATCTTCCTTCTTTGGCCTCACTTTTCAGAGGTGAGATGATTACATCATCCTCAGAAGGACTGCGATGTCATCAGAACTACTATAAAGTTTAAGTCATCAATGAGGCAGAGTGGTGACAGGTGAAAAGGGAAACTGAGAGGATTGTTTTGTCAAATGATCAAATGAGGGATTGTAACATTCCAGGAACTATTGCAGCTGAATTGCGAGGCAGGGCAGGAGGCACTGGTCACGTACCAAAATGCTCATCTGTGACGACAACATGCTTATCAGCTCTAGTGCCGTCAGGGCTTGCGTTGCATAACCAAACTTGATTTTGAACCAAGTACTTTTCGACTTAGTTTTGTGACACATACACTGTTCCCACACACACGCACTGAAAATACAGTCCCAAAAAGGGGATCTGTAGCCAATGACCTTCCAGACAAGTTGTTTTTCCTTCTCAGAATATAACAAGTCTTGATGATGAAAGTTCTCAAAAGAGGCTTTCTTTTTGCTCTAGATCCACATGCAGCCTTGCAAAACCATGAAAATCTCAGTGCTTCCTTTATATCCTAGCAGCTCTTTCCACAGTCAAAACTCAGTTCTCTGCTACAAAATACTTGGCTACTGAGAAACAGAGGCATCTATTGACTCCTATGATCCAAATGTTGCCAAAGAAAAAGAGTGTAGGAATATTTGAATTAGGATATTTAAATTAGGCTACGTATATCAACCCTTGCCAGAGGTCCACTTGTACCAGTCCAATCTCATTAGAAAGTAATTTAGCTCCCAGTCTGTTAATAAATCAAACTTGAGCTCTCTAAATATAATCTAAGAAAGCTTAGAAAATCTTGAGCCCTGATAAAGCAAAGCAATCACAATGTCTGAGATTAAGGATGTAACAGTGAAATCATCATGTTCTTTCTTCAGCCAAAGCCCGGAATTCCTGCATAGGCATGTTCAAACACAGGTCTGTACTCTGCTCAGGCAAAATACATATTGATGTTTAAATGTGCACACATAAAATAAATAAGAGATTGTATGCAACTCAATGGAAAATCCCTCTGTCCTGTTTTGGACTAGCTTTTCATCAGTCCAGTAAGTCTATGCATGACTGACAAAGCTTTTGCCCAGAATACTGTTTTCAAAGCACAGCAAATCAAAAGCAAGATGATCAGTATTATTTGTTTAGAACAAAATAGTACAAAACACGCTTTGAGAACTTCAAACAAAGCTGCTCTACTTCCCAGGGTATAATCTTTACTAGTCCTGCATCTCTTGCAAACTAAAATAAAAATCTTAATCCTTGAGAGAAAATATGTTTGGAAACCAGCTCCTTCTGTTGGGAAAATTGTTGCTCTCTTCTCAGCCTCATGTCTGCAATTTCTACATCAGACTGCCTACCAATATTGAATTATCCTCGCAAACATGTTCTGAAAGTTATTGCTTGGGGTTGTGGAGTAACACATCTTGATTAGTTTACTGCACTGTTACCTCCTTCCTATGCAGACTAGTCCCTCTTTCCTGTAGCTGGCCAAGATGTAACAGCGATAGCCAACTTCAGATAATAAGATAAAGAAACATTTTGTATAAAGCTTTTTCTTATGGTAGGCTAGCCACTAAGTGCTAATAGAGCTCAGTGTGCACTGACGGAAAGTTTCTAAAATCAGTTTTATAATGAAAGTAACAATATCTGGTGTCTCTCACTGTGACAGAAAAATTCATTACTTCTGTGCAGACCAGGGTATAAAAGTCGTTGCTCTGTGTGTGGCTTCTGGTGAATGAAGGGACACTCTGTCCCTTGCTTGTGGTTATGGGAAGCAGGTTTGCTTGGCTTTGGAGACAGAAAATTCTGTACTGTCTCAGGTACTGTCATTAGTTCATGCTGTCACATAAACTGGATGAAAAAGGTTCAGTGTCTCCTCAAGAAAGAGGCAGATGGAGGATTGTAAGGAGAGGCAGACCCTGGCTGCTTTCTCCTGCACCAGTGAACTGATGGGAGACGCCTCTGCAAGTTTTGCCCAAAGTTTACCCTTTATTTTTCCTAAAAAAAAAGTGAGATAATCCAACCCCTTGCAACTAATTTTTTTTTTTTTTCTCTCACTAAGACTCAACTTTCTTGAATATTTGAAGTGGTAGAATGTAACCAAATTAGGGTATTTTTTTAAACAACTCTTTAAAAGAGCACTTTTCAACTGTTCCCAGTTCAGCCTGTGCAGCAGGTGTGGATCCTGCCTGAAGGGCATCGCTTTGCCTCTGCCAGGCTTTAGTCACAGCCAGGCAGGTGCAGGGGAGCAGGTCTGGTCAAGAGCTTTGGCACACAGGTCTTTCCACATTGTCTTCTCGTTCCTTCTCATGCACTGAGTGGTGAGGACACAACCTGGCAGCACAGATTTCAGATCTCTCTGATCTTTAGCCTCTAGATCCAGGTAATTTGGGGGGAGAAGTGAGATATTGTTTTGAGATAACCAGTCTTAGAGGCATCTTATTTCCAATTCTTGGAGATTTTAGTGATTACAGTTTATGCCAAGGACTGCTTGTTCTGTATTTAAAGTATATCCTTTGAATGCTTGTGATAATTTCTTCAGTCAAAATCTGAGCTGTATGGAGCAATGATAATGTTTAAAAATGCACTTGGCTTAAGCACGTGATCTTTTCAGTCTTGCTTGCTGTCTGAGCTGACTTAGTCTTACTGCTTCCAGAATTATATGTTCTCATAAATACATTGTTACTGGTAAAGATCACAGTATCATAGAATCATAGAATGGTTCAGGTTGGAAGGGACCTTGAAGACCATCTAGTTCAAACCCCCCTGCCTTGGGCAGGAGCACCTTCCACTAGACCAGGTTGCTCAAAGCCCCATCCAGCCTGGCCTTGAACACTTCCAGGGATGGAGCATCCACAGCTTCTCTGGGCAGCCTGTTCCAGTGCCTCACCACCCTTGTGGTGAAGAATTTCTTCCTTACATCTAACCTAAACCTCTTTCAGGTTAAAGCCATTACCCCTTGTCCTATGTAGAAAGTCCCACTCCAGCTTTCTTGTATGTCCACTTTAGGTACTGAGTGGCTGCTATAAGGTGTCCCCAGAACCTGCAGGCTGAACAACTCCAACTGTTTCAGCCTGTCTTCATAGGAGAGGTGTTCCAGCCCTCTGATCATCTTTGTGGCCCTCCTCTGGACCCTCTCCAACAGGTCCATGTCCTTCTTACTTTGGAGGCCACAGAGCTGGATGCAGTACTGCAGGTGAGGTCTCATGAGAGCAGAGCGGAGGGGCAGAATCACCTCCCTTGACCTGCTGGTCACACTTCTTTTGATGCAGCCCAGGATATCGTTTTCTGGCTTTGAGGCATTCTGGGCGGTCTGCACATATTATCAGGTCATGCTGAGCTTCTCATCAATCAACACACCCAAGTCCTTCTCCTCAGTGCCGCTCTCAATCCATTCTCCACGCAGCCTGTATTTGTACTTGGGATTGCCCTGACCCATGTGCAGGACTATGCACTTGGCCTTGTTGAGCTTCATGAGGTTCGCGTGGGCCCAGTTCTCGAACCTGTCAAGGTCCCTCTGGATGACATACTGTCCCATCAGATGCGTGTCAACTGTAACACTTAGCTCGGTTTCATTGGCAAACTTGCTGAGGGTGCACTCGATACCACTGTCCTTGTCACTGACAAAGACATTAAACAGTACCAGTCCCAATACTGACCCCTGAGGAATGCCACTTGTCACTGGTCTCCACTTGGAGACCAAGATATAACGATCAAGATTGTACTGAAATCCCAGAAACATGTTGGGGCACAGAATTAAATCCTGTGCATGCAATCACAGGACAATAAATTCTCTTTAATTATTTGTACCAGGTCTGAGCTATTTCTCAGTAAATAACATTGTTTACTGCAGTCTTTCTCATACCTAAGCAGTTCACTCTCCTAGTTTAGGCTGAGGACTTTTCACTGGTGCCTCTAAGTTTCGTATTTTAAAGCTGGAACATCGTAATTTATTTCAGTTTTACACCTGCTATCTCTCTTTACATCTTCTGTAAGGACATGTGACCTGAAGGTCTATGTGACCTTCTCTGAGGAACTGGCTTCATTTTTATGATTTCTGTATCTGGAGTACTTATATAGTCAATAAATGTGATTTGCTTTGCAAAATCACGAAAATAGTACTTTTTTTTTCAGTTCCATGTTCAAATTTCCATGAGTGAGAGAGGTGTCCCTGGTAATACAATAGTAAAGCCTTCCTTCAAAATATTCTTGAAATTGAGTGTAGTCTTTGCAGAAGTGTTATAAGTGTTAGAGCACTACAATCCTTGACGTGGTAATGGATGCTTTTTTAGAACTGCAATTAAAGGGCATTCCATCTCCAGCCTAAAAATAATTATTTGGAAAACTAGATTTAGATTTGCTGTGACAACAATATATCAGCCAGTTTGGAAAATAAACTATTTAATGGAGGAAATGCATCCTGTAGATTGACAGACAGGAGGTATTGCCTTTTTCTGATTTTTGCTGTTGTGTTTAAAGCAGAGCAAAAATTGGAATTTTACCCCAATGGGAAATTTCAGTATTTGAATATTAATATTTGAACAAAGACTGAAATTTAAGGGTCTTGAAGCAGAAAATGCACAAAAGTTTTTGCACGTGAAACATTAATCTTAAAGTGGGGTTATTATGGATATGTAATCTAGCCAGAAGGTATGATGTATTTGAACTGTTCTCAGGAAGCAATAATCCATTAAGGAAATATAACTCAATGTTGAACTAAGAAATTTGAAAGCATTTATTTAGTCCAGTATTAAAATTCTGTAAACAAATGGGTAATCAACTCTGCCTGCTCTATATATTATTCTCTAGACTCTGCACTTAAATAAAATCCAATGAGGATCCATATATTTCTGTTCACAATTTGAAAAAAGCTTACAATCCCTTGCACATACATACAAGAACTTTTTAAATTATGTTTCAGACATATTTCAACAAAATGTCTGCATTCAAGAACGAGCACACTGTGAAAATAAGTTATCTTTTTTCCATAGATTTGGCAGAGGTGTTTCTTAGAAGAAGCATTTTGCATAAGTCTGTGGAAATCATTTACTTCATGAAATTGGTGGAATCCATTTTGTTAGGTCTAGCATGTTCTGGGGAAGAAAGCCTTTGTCCTGGCAGGCTGTGTACTTTACATATTCCATTATGCAAATCTGAGAATTCATCAGAGACTTCGCCCCCATCCTGCTACCCTCGTTACAGTTTACTGTACAGTTTATCTACTGCAGACAAATCTGCATACCATGAACAGTCTCTCAAACCTAGCAGCTTCTGCCCACAAAAGCAACATAAGCTTGTTTTACTATTATTCACACGTCAGCAACATTGTGTTCAGTGTATCATGTGCAAAGAGAATTCCCATCCCAGCGAGTTTACATCCTGAAAAGTATCGGGCCTGATGCTCAGTTCACACAAAGCAACATAATCCCATTCAAGCCAGTGAAATCTGTATTACACAAGCAAAGGGTCTTGCTAATTTTTTTCAAACAGGTGGAATTTTTTTTTTAAAAAGCAAGACTAAGAACAGGCAAGCAGGTAGAGCTTTGTATCAGGCTCTGCCATAGTATAGGAAGAGAACAAAGACCCGGTCAGAAAATACGTAAAATTATTCTATTTAATAGAATAAAAAGCAAAACCATACCCACAGGTAGCTCAGAGTCATGTCAACGTACATGTCTGCTTCTGATCTGAACACTTCAGACACCCTGTTCTTCCCCATGCCCACCCCCACACTGCAATTTGGGCACAAACAAGCCTCCCTGTGCGGTCATCCTGCTGATATCAGATGTCCCTCCCCTGCAGCCCTCAGTGACAGCCCAGCTCATTCACCCAGCTTGTTTTGCATGGTGCTTGCATGGGGCTGGGATCATGCTAATTGCTCATCTGCTTTGTCCAGGCCAGATGTAATTTATCCTGAGTAATTCTGCTTCCTGTGACAGATACAGTTTGATAGGGTTTTCTTACTTTCCGTTTCATACTGCTGACATGTCTGCACAGGTGTAGGCACACCTTAGTGCAAACATGTCTTTTGTCTGCAACAACTTTGGGATTTTTTTGGTATTAGTTGTTTGCTAATTTCACGTGATCTCCCTTCTATGTAGCACATTTTAAATATAGCACATCCATGTTGCAAAATTCTTCCTCCTCCTTCATATTTTTCTGTACTATGTTATGAGTAATCTAGGACAAACAGCATACTGTTGATATATAAAAATGAATTCCAAATTTTGTGAAAATAAAACATAAACTGATTCTTCTTAAAGTATAATCTTACTGCGAGAATACATTATCCTCAGTTCTTTCAAAGTTACAGCACAAGTTCACATGACATGTTTTGGTTACCCAGAAGATGGTCTTGTAAAGTTCAGAATCCCGCCTGAATGTAGATCTGAATGTTCCTCAAGTTTGGAAAGGAAAAATCACATCCATAGTATTGCTTTACATTCATTTAATTTTCAGATTTGATGCTATCCTTTGCTAATTGGAGCTCCCTCCCTGTTTACTTTACTGGCATTTTGAATTGCCAGATGATACCTTTCTGTCTGCATAGCTTGGCTGCTGAAATAGCTGTTCAAACAAAACCCTGCCAACAGCAACCAACCTCACCCACATTTCAGACTGCCTGTTTGACTTATCCACCTGTCCAGTTTAGATGGCATTGCTAGTATCAAATTCATCGTAAAGGTTGGATTGCCAGTTTGTAAAAGCTGACATACCTTCATGGAACTCTTGAGCTATATCTGCTGAACCCAAGCTTTAAAGCTGCCAGGCTCTACCAACCAGCTGAGGAGCTGCATGCAAGTCGCTATAGACTCCTGGATCAGAAAGGTTCCTCTGTAAACTATAGAGTATATCCCACACTGCACCATGTAGGTTGTATGGAAACACAAGTGGGATCCACGTGAGATAGCAGTGTAGCTATGCTAACTTCATCCAGGATAATACGTCTTCTGTTCAGCTAAGCGGATGTGTCTGTGTGGCACTGCTTGATGCTGGGTAGAAGTGCTGTGGTCCTTCCTGTGATTTCAAACATGTCAGTCCCTAATTACTCTGCCCCACCATCACTGTAAGAGTAGGTAATACAGTCCAGAGTCACTTAGGAAATCATCATGTGGTTTCCTGGGTTTGCCTCTTTTCCCTCCTTCACCAAGCGTTCAGCAGCTGCAGCTCTGTAACTGGGGTGGGAAGTGCTGTTTTCCCTCTCTCATTGCTCCTCCTGAGTGGTTCTTCTGTCCAGTTCATGCCTGTGTCCCGAGACCAGCGCCTCAGAGATGTGCTTTCTGCCTTCCAGGAGAGCAGCAGCAGGGGCATCTGAGCATGTTTTCCCTGGCTTGAGACGTCTCACATTTCACATTTGCCACAGCTTTCCTGATTCTGTTCTTATTGCCCATGCCCACCCCCACACTGCAATTTGGGCACAAACAAGCCTCCCTGTGCGGTCATCCTGCAACTGTACCTAATTTCCAAATTTTTGTGCTGTTTCTGTTTGTTAACCCACTAGTACCTGACACATGTGAGGGCCACCAGTTTCACAGAGCCACCTAGCCTTTCAAAACAATAATAATGCCTTATGGTAACAGTGTCCAAAGGGTGACACCTGGACATGCTGTGCTGGGTACCAGAATGTGGACAAGAGTTAACCACTGCCTTATCCTGTTTTCCCAAAACCTCACCAGGCTTCAAGCTGGGCCTGCCTTAAGGCACTGGAGTTAAAAAGCAAATAAACACTTAAATTCCTACGTTTAGGTTGCGAGTCCAAACATTTCGAATCCAACCAGGATCTTTCATCAGTGGTATCTGAAAGAAACAAAGAATAATGAGGAATAATACAGTTAATTAACTATGAACAGAAGTTAATGTATCCAGACCTCAATTATGGTCCTTGAATCCCAGCTGCTCTAATGGCTTCCTCTCTTGCGATTCCTCTGCAAGCCACATTGCCCTTGTGTCATCCTCACTTGTTATCTGTACTGAGAGCTGTTCTTGATTCTTTCTTTCTTTCCACCATCTCAGTTTTCACAGTTTTGGTGGAAGAATTTAGCCCTCTGCTAGTAGGGTCTGTATCATCAGCCAGAGAGAGCTCGGGAGCAGGGGATCTCTGTGAGCTCTGAAGACACACGGACCACAACAAGCTCTGTTTATTCTTTTGCAGGATGGGGATGTCCATGGCAAAGGATGGAGGTAGACCTGTAATCCCGTCCTAGGTAAAAAAATCTTTTCTTATGGCAGCATCCCTAGATCTGTTCATTGTACAGGAAGACCTCTAATACCCAGCAGGACAGGAGAAGGAATTTTGTAGGACAAGAGCAAAATTCAGCCCCTGTGGAGCAACCTGGAGTTCAGGGGTTGTGTATCAGAGCCAGGACTTTAATCCCTGAGTCATCCCCTGGTGACAGGGATCACAGGAGCCTCAACAGAGTGGCTGCACTTTCAGAGTCAGCCATGAAGGTGAGGTGGCACACACTGTCACAACCTCTTTCTGAATACACAGAGGTATGGTGACTTCATTTTTAAATAAGCCAGTGTAGCAAGACATATTGAAATAGATTAATACCTAGTCAAAAGGGTAAGCTCCCAGTTTTGCTGGAGATGATGGGATTCATGTTTAAAATAAAAGCAAAAGCTATTGAAGAGAAATTCTGTACTGCGTTTTTTAGTTTTTATTCCATAGTGAAATTTTACACTGAGAGGACTAATTCTGCAGAATTGACAAATATGATGATATGAACAAATCATTTGAATGATTTCTTTTTGGTGTGTAGAAAAATTAACATTCAAATATAGCCAGGTTTGCTGGTGATGTGCGTTCTGAAAACATTCATATTCCCTCATATTCACATCTCAAAATTTTTTATTAGCACAAATACTTACTGGAAAAGAAACAAACTCATTCTATTCTTTATCCTCACGTTATATGGCACCCAGCACATTCTGTGGAATCTTACTGAGCAAATAGAAAAGGCAAGAAATGATGCCTTTTCTGAACTCTCATTTAAATACAGCTAATGAAACAATAACAAATAAGGTGGAATCAGATATAGAAAAACAAGCATTACAGAAATCAATTCACCCAGTTCTGGGAGGTGCAGTTCTTAAGGGTTTCATTAATGTTCATTACACTCACTCACACACTCTGTTATATGTATAATTAGAATAACATTTCATGTGGGTCACATGAAAAGTAAGATTGGGGTGGCACAATCAAGAGAGGACAGTAGACGTCTGGCACGTAGCCCTTCTCTATTCACCAAAGTACCTTACACTTGAGCATTCCATTAGGGATTGCACCACACTATTCAAACACAATTTACCAAATCTCTCAACAACCTTATGGGCTAGGAGGTATTATTAATTCCAATTTCCAAATGAAGAAACTGATATACACCCTGATTAGATTACTTACTCTGTATTACAAAGGAAGTCTAGCATCAGAATTAGAAACAGATCTCTTTCCATATGGCCCATTGTTTTAACAAGTCTATCCTTTCTATTTTCAGATGCAGAACAAAAATACCAGCATCAATGATTAAATGATCAGAAATACCGCTACAGGCTACATTATTAATTGAAATACAAATGTGTGTTTTATGCAAATGCTAGGTTTCATATAATTACATTTTCCTGTTGCATGTACCTGTTTGGGGCTAAAATGCATCTTCGTTGACCAAGATGGTGGCTTGAAGAGATCATAGCAATTGGCTGCTCAGGGATAACATTAAATATTTAGAACATGAAATATCAGATCAAATTCACAGTGTTTATATACTTGATGTTTGTATTTCTGGTGCATGTAAATACATATGGTATATGTGTTCTGTATTTTGCTAGGGCAAGTTTCATCCCATTTTACATGGTCTGGGATGTGTGTCTCTCTTCAGTCTTCGTCACTTTTTTGAATTCCAGGAGAACTTCCACCTCCCAGGGAGAGGTGCCAGCCCCATCCATGTCTTGGGCATGTGAGAAGGAAACCCAGATGTGCTGCCTGGATGCAGTGTTTGAGGAACAACTGGGTTCATTCCCTGGAAAATGCCCATCCCACAGTTTGGCAGTAGCCTCCAGATTTCTCAAAGGAAATCAGCTGTGCAAAACAACAACTAGTTAGGTTCCAATCCACTACCTATGCACACTGCTGGATCGAGAATAGCTGCTTTGGGGGTGAGCTGGAGGGAGCAGCTGCACTGGCAGGCAGTACACTAGGAGGTGACACCTTCTGACTCCCAAACATCAGGAACATGTTGGCAGAATGAATCAAGGGTTTCCTATATTAATTCATCCCTTCCTCCTCTTTCCCCAACATTTGCAGTCTGATCTGGAGTCCATCCAGTTGTAAAACACCTCATATGAGTACATTTCTTTTTGAATATCTATAGTAATGAAAATATTAGACTGGCCCTCTCTTTTTCTTTTTCTCTTTTTCTCTTTCTTTCTTTCTCTCTCTCTCTCTTCCTTCCTTTCTTCCTCTCTTCCTCTCTTCCTCTCTTCCTCTCTTCCTCTCTTCCTCTCTTCCTCTCTTTCTCTCCTTGCTTCCTTCCTCTCTCTTTCTCTTTATCTCTTTTGCTCCTTCCTTCCTTCCTCCTTTCCTTTCCTTTCCTTTCCTTTCCTTTCCTTTCCTTTCCTTTCCTTTCCTTTCCTTTCCTTTCCTTTCCTTTCCTTTCCTTTCCTTTCCTTTCCTTTCCTTTCTTTGCTTTCTGTCACTTTTATTCCCTCTTTCCCTCTCTCTTTCATTTTATTTCTTTCTTAAAAACCAAGTTCCTGATGACTCACATTCACGATTAAATAAATAAATCTCTGAACACAATAATAGGAACTGCCACAGGAAAACAGTACATGTCATTAGCAGAAAAGTCAACAGTGTGTCGCAACAGAGTTGGTAATTGTACAATAGTGCTGTTGCCTCTGCATTCAGTTCCTCTGGAAAACAGTGAGACAGTCCTGTAAAACATTCTTTGTATGCTGGTGTAACAACCACGCGACTCTCCAGGATCCCTGCCAGCAGTTTAAAAGTACAGTTAATGTTGCAGCTAAGAATTTGATCTTTAGAGTTGTCTCATCTCTGGTCCTGCTTGCATTTGAAAAACAACCCTAAGGAGTTTTCATTCAGTCCTGCTATTAATGGAAAAATTTAGCATTTACTGAATGATATTTTGTTTAGAGTGACTGTTATAAAGCCACTGTCTGCCTTTACTGTTTAGTAGGCTTGGAAATGCAAACTGACATGAGTAAAAAATATTTTAAAGCAGACAGAATGCATAAAATCTTTTCTTCAGCTGTGCCAGTCTCTGCAGTCACCCTGCTGACCTTAGAGAACAAAGCTAACGTAGGGAAAAGATGACCTGGCACTTAAGTTAGTGAAATAGGACACAAGAGCTATTCCTGTACAAGAAAACTAAACAGAGTCAAGGCACAGGGGAAGGCACGGGGACACTCTGGTCTGTGCCCTGACGCTGGAAGAACAGCGCCTGGCATGTCTGCAGCCCGGCCAGCTGGCAGCTCTCAGCTTGGGAATGAGCACAGAGCATTTGAACAGGCATCTGAATTTTGAACATTGAGGGCTGAAGGAGCTTCATAGCCTGGAGGTGACTAGATCACTCCAGGTAGCATCAAAACCAGATGATGGTCACTGCTGCTGTTCAGTTCACTAGCACCAGCATAGCCAAGAGATCCAGGTGTCCACTGGAGCTACCCCACCTTTCTTCCTTCCAGGAGTGTGGACATATCACAAGCCTTGTTGCTCAGTTCTCCTTGTATCTAGCAGGAATAATATCCTCCTAAGTTGCCAGAGTAAATTCATTAATAAAATTAATAAGAGAATTGTAACTTTTGGTGCAAAGCAAACTTTGCCTTTCAACTCCTAAAGAAAGGCTTTATGACCCTATCTTGGCCAGTCCGGCAGCATTAAGCCAAGCTGTACTTTTCCAAGCTAATTATGAGGCATTTAAGAATTAAGAGATTTCTTATAGCTGATAGAAGCTGGAGTAAAACAGGAGAGGATTCAGAGACAACAGATGTTACGGTATAATATCTAGAGAACAGATTAGTCCATATTTCATACTCTTACTGGAGTGCAAAATGTATTAAAATATTGCAAGGAAAAAATGAAAAGGTGGTAACTGTAATCCGTGTCTCCTTGGGAAAGATATGGAGATGCAGTGAGCATGAAATGCAACAGGAAACATTTAAGCATTAGGAAAACTTCATAATACCGGGAGCAGGCAAGCTCTGGCATGGCTTTCCGGAAGAGGCTGAGATCTTCCAGAGCAGGCTGAAAACACATTTGTCAGAAATGTTTTAATTGTAGTTGAATTTGCCTGTAGGCACAGAGTTGGACTGAATGATCTGTGAGTATTCCAGCCTTGTATTCTATTGTACTTTGATAGAGTGACACAGCAGGATGAAGCTGCATTTTCAGGAGTTCTTTCCTAGCAATTAAATCTCACAGGGAAAAAAAATCAGACATTGGTGGCTAAAACCCTATTATATGAAATGTTTTGAATCTGACTAAGAAAATAGTGCAAAAGAGAGCTGTAGGGAAGCATGGCAGAGTAGCCAAGGGATGGGCTGAGTGATTTAAGTGGCTCTTCTGTCTCAAACTTCCGACTCAGTCTCACGACATCACCTGACTGGTGTTTAACTCATCATGCTGATGCAACAGATATTGTAAACAAAGTTACTCATTTCTGCATTACTCAGTAATTTAAATCTGGTTCCTACAGTAATCATGCCTCTTAATGTAGTTAAGTACACACTGTGTGTGCTCCATTGCTGCTAACACCAGATAGAAACATCCTATTTCTTCCCTTGAGGAGCACCTGATTTTGAAAAACAATTATAAGACCCACCTCTGATGCCCAGAGGTGATTTATAAAACATTTTGTCTGTGGTGTGGGTGACTAGTGCAGAGCAGCTGATCTGTTCTTCCACAGAGGCCCAGAGCCAATATCTTTGATGAGGAGATGCAGTCTGTACTACTGAATATCTTTTAAGCAACAAATAAAAGGAAGGCCACCTTCTTTTAAGATAAGATGACATACCTAAATTCAGCATATGACCAAATTACCTTTCTAAATGTCATAAAGAAAACTGCTTCCTTGTATCTAGAATAGTCAGATTTGACTGACAACATTAAGTTTCTATGGAGAGATGTAACTGGAGTCAGATGAAACTTGGAACATCACTAAATATGGTAAATGAAATGTAACTGCAGAGACCTTTGTCAGAAACTGCAGTAGTGAGTTCCTAAGCAAATGACCTGATGTTTTATCCCACTAAGCCAAAGAATTCCTGTCTACATTTACTTTCTACACAAAGGCTACCAAAATAGAGCTGCTGGTCTGTAGCAGGTCATAGGGGAGGACTACAGCACATGCAAATCAGCACAGCAGAGTTTAAGTGCTTTACAGCATGAAAAGCATAGACAAGCTTTGTCATATGAAGTGGATGAGGCTCAACAAGAAAACCGTTTTGCTTCATCACCTCACTCAAACTTGGCCTGCATCATTGCTTTCAAGTCAGAGGAGCCATTATGCTCTAGCATTGTGGTAGCTCTGGAGTCCCAAGACATCTCATGGAGGGGGAGGCACAGGTATGGGGTGGGCAAATCCCAAGCAGCTCGGAGCCTCTTTGCCCAGCCCTCACAGGCTGCATTGCTCTGGGGTCAGCCTGGGATCCAGGGCAGCTCCTGCAGCATGAGCACAATGTTATCCCTTGCCCTGTCACTGCTGAAGGTACAGATGGCTGCATTTTGCACTACCTAAAGTTAGTAAATTATTTTAAAATCTAGACTTATGCTGAATGCTTTTTAACAATCCAGCATCCATGGCATTTCTTCTCTGGAGCTCCAATCTTCTTGCTAAGCATCAGTGGGAGAAGAGGAACTGTTGGACAGCAGCAGTCTGCAGCAGAGCCCGGGCGTGTTGCTCTGCTGACCACATTTGAAAGTGAATTTGAGCAAAGGCAGAAGGAGCATTACATGGCAGTTAAATTATTTTGCCAGATGCCTTGTTGAGTATGTCTCAGCACTGGGTTAACACATAAGACTCCAGCACAGGTCTTTGAAATACATGCATACAGCTGCCTTAGGCCAGATCTGAATTCTTTCTGCTGAGCTCCTCCCATTTCTAAACGCCCTGTTAGTCATAGTGAAAATTATCAGCTGTTTATCTAAAATCTTCTGACACATCAACTGACGGTTGATAAAGGCCATTTCCTCATCTCCACCAAACCATTCAGCTGGAGGAGCGTGTTTGACCACCACCTCCATTGGCTGGAGTGGTGGCCCCACCACCACGCCTGCTCCTGGCGTTTGGCAGATATTTTAATGACTGCAGTTAACACCGCGCCTGGGAGTGTTCCTCTTAGGAACTACCCCAGGCTACCAAAAGATGTTTCATGAGGTGATGTCTCCACATCACCCGATCATCACACTCTCCTTCATGACTTCAGCCTTTCCAGACCCAGGAGCCTCCCAGTCCTCTCCTTTATGGGGCAGCCGGGCCATCAGGCCTGGAAATGGATGCTGCTGGCTCTCCACTGGACCACCAAGGAAGGCCATACATGTCTTTCACCAGAGGAGGGTTAATATGACCACCTCCTCCTCACAGTTCAGGGCAGAAAGCTGGTGGGTAGTGGAGCTGCACAACTGTGGTATCTGCACCATACATGCCCCTCCATGTTGGGCTTAGTCTTGTGACAAGCTTTGGGTTGTTTGGATCCTCATTAAGTAAAAGGCACAGAAGTTCAGAGCTAGATTTGTCAGAATCTGGGGTTTGCACCCCTGAAGAATCTGGAAGCTTTGGGTTTTGCATGATAAATAGAGAACAGACCAAGCTGATGCCTGTCCCATTGGTTTTCATGCTGAGACACCACATCCATGCTTAGTCATGCTCACAGAGGACCCTCAGGAAGGAAGAAAGACAGGAGCTATTAAGGAGCTCTTGGCTTAGTTCAGACATATTCTGGTCAAACAGGTAGGGCAGCAGAGCTAAACCCTGAGCGGTCCTGTTTACAAGCTTGAGAAATGGGGTTTGTGACACATGCTGGATCTCCAGGCTCTGCAGCAGCAGAAGTGTGCAGGAATAAAAACTGCTACAGCTGCTGTGCTGCTGCCTGCTCTCTAAATAACACCGGGCACAGGCAGTGTGTGTTTTCACTGGCTAGGAAAATTTGCCATAGGTCACAAACAAATACTTTATAGAAGCTTATGGCGAACTTTGGAAAGGAGAATTTCTCTGATTCCATTTATTTTCTGTGTAAATCTAAGCAGGAGTTTCAGGAGCGGGGATGGGGTTAGGGAGATGACAGGCACAAAAGTGGGTGCTGCACGCTGAAAAGCTGTACGAGTGTTTTGTGTTGTGAATTGAAGCCTTTGTTCATTTGTCCAAGGCAGCTGCCTCTGTAGCGAGGCATAAATGTCGCAGCAGCAAGTGGGTGGTAATGGTCACATCTGTGGCTGACCTTTAAAAATCAGCTGGGCCTTTCATTCTCTGTTTATTCGCTTTGTTTGCTTGTAGGATTTTACTCAGAGGTCTTCCCTGTGGGTATCATAGCTATTTTTTACTGCAGATGTTGCTTCCCATCCCCCTGCCCATTGATTTGTGGTAAGCCTACCATCAGAATGCAATTTATTCGGAGCAGATTAAATTTTGCCACATATGGAAGCTGCTTTGAGTCAGTACTGATATCTAAGTACTTGTATATAAATTACCATCCAGAGTACCAGCAGAATAATGTGTACATCAGATTTCAATATATGGCTTCATGACAGGTTTGAAGGAGTGATAACAAGCCTGCATTAAAGTGCCAGTGTATTAAAATACTTGTGTGGCTTTTCCATTTTTCTCTGTCCATCTGGGAAGAAAGAATATAGACAGGTTTGCTGTGATTCTTTCAAACCTTTCATGAAGTCAACTTGTAAAGGCTCACATACACATAATTAACTGCAGAAAAAAATGTATCGTCTTCTGTGTAGTCTTCATAGTTTTTTTTAAAGGGATTTGCTAGCAACAGCCTTTTAGGGAGCAAGTGTAGGTCATTTTGTGAAACATGGGTATGTTTGTAATATGGACAGGACAGACCTTGTGTCACAAGATCAGATTTCTGAAGTGAAAACAACAGGAGAGGAAAAACAATCCTACATCAGAGGGGTGCATCAGGAAGTTTGGAAACTTCCATTGAGGCTGGCACTATCACAGGTTTTCTGTGCTCTGCTGCACAGCCCAGCTTCTGGGTTTTTTAAAAATATAAAATACACAAAATAGTATCAGCCTCAGACTACTGTTATGAACTGAATTTCTTGGCATTCACAACAGTTCTGAGTTCCTTGGGTCAGTACATAGTGTTCACATATAGTAAAGACTACATATACATAAAAGTAAACATGAGTTCATAAATAGACTTTGGAGGCAGTTCCCTGCTGGATTTTATCCAGGAAATCAGAAAATAAGGAGGAGGGCAAAGCTAAGTGTGCCTTTCATTGCACGTGATTTGTTTTTCTCACTAACGCTACATGCTGTACAGGACTATTTCTAGGAAGAAGGAGGTGGCCATAAAAACCAATCAAAATATGCTGCAATTTTTCTGACTAGTAGATAAACAGCACATGCAGAAAAAGAGGAAGTTTTTAACTCAAATCCTTGGTGAGAAGGATCACAGAATGCAATGGGGAAGGAGTATATTATTCCTGCAGAGCAAGTTTAGTATTTGCTAATATATAAAAAATAAAAAGCTTTAAAAGTCTTTAGAAGTATTTTAGAACATGTTAATAATCCCTTGGGCTTAACTGGACTTTACTTAATACTAAAATAATTGGACTGGCTTTGAAACTGTCCTACCATCTAACAATATCACACTTTAGAGGTTCCCTGCCTCTCCTACTTCCCTCAATATTTTGCCTCAACTAAGCTCAGTGGCCCGGTATCTATCACTCTCTTTTGCTAAATGTCATGTATCTATAGTTTTTCTGCAAGCAGCACAATGCTGAGTGAAGCCTTACAGACATCTCGGCTGTGGAGCATGCAGTTTCCACCACCAGCAGATGCTCCACACAGGGCTCGCTGACCCCAGCACAGAGCAACAGGTCCTAACGTCAACTACAGGTGTCTTATTTTATACTCCTGAAGATGCCACTGCTGCTAGATTGGGGGTGAAGCAGCACTAGGTTGATACAGCAACAACCAGCTGCCTGTGGCAATGCCTTGGGGCTCTCTGTTTTCTGAATTTGTAGCTTAAGAACATTATGGAGAGTCGGGTCCCAAGATCTGTGCCACAAACCTCTCCCAGAGTCCAGTGATGTGACCAAGAACATCAGAGATTCACCTCTGTTGGTGGAGGATCCTGGCCAGTATTTCTGTTACCTACACAGGGCTGGTTTTCTCCAGAAAATTTTTAAATTAAATTCATATATCAGGAAGTCAGCAAAAAGTGAAGTAGTGACAAGAGACAATCTATTCACTGTATCAGGCTCCAGTATATTTACTTGTTTTCTTTCCATTATGCAGTGCCCGTAATGTAATTATTCCTATGTAAAGGGAGCCCTGCAGAGAGCAAGCACACAGGTCCAGCTGTTCTTGTTTTGCTTGAGGTGGCAACACAGGACTCTACCTTTTCAGAGCCTTTCTCACCCACGTCACAGTCTTCATTATGTGTCATCACTTGAGTAGAAAGATTTCCTGCCTCTGGGTTAGTTTGTACTAGTTTTAATGAGATAACATTAGATTTGGAGTCCCCATGGTATAGAGTGCAAAGATGTTTAACATAAGAACCCTCCTATATTCAGCCCTATCTGGATTTAAGGAGAGAGAATAGTCCTCCTGACTCCAAGGTCACCTTTCTCCAGTGGCATCAGATCCTGAAGCTGTCCCTCCTACCATAAAGAAGATGATTACATTTGGATTCCCTTCCTAATCAACAGGAAGTGTAGCATTGCTAGAGCATGATCCATATGACTACCTTAAGCTGACAGAATCACAGAATCGACTGGGTTGGAAAAGACCTCAGAGATCATCAAGTCCAACCCTTGGTCCAACTTCAGTCCATTTACTAGATCATGGCACTAAGTGCCATGTCCAATCTCAGTTTAAAAACCTTCAGGGATGGTGAGTCCACCACCTCCCTGGGCAGCCATTCCAATGCCTGACCACTCTCTCTGTATAGAATTTCATTCTAATATCCAGCCTAAATTTCCCCTGGCAGAGTTTAAGCCCATGGCACATGACACAGAGCACTCAAAAGTAGTTTGTTTTCTGTCAATGGACCTCTGGCTTGTTTGGGGAAGACCATTTCTGTAACTGCCAGCTTTTCTTTTTCCTTTTCATTTTTCACCCTTTTCCCCCACAGGATGGATCTGCTTTTGTACTTTGCCAAAAGCATACTGCTTGCAACAGGGGTTGCAGCTCCACAACACAAAGCCAGCTTTCCTTCAGCAAAGATGGGCAGTGGAAAACTGAAAACAAGTGCATATGCATCCCGAAAATCAGTAGCTGTCAAAAGAGCTTCGTTTTTATCAGTATTAAATTGTGCCAGGGTTTACAAAGGAAAAGAACGTGCACTAAGACTCATTTCATACTGCTGTTTACTGGCTTTTAGCAATGCTTAGAAGCATAAATTGTGGCCAACTTTGCCACACACTTTATAGGGACGAAATAAAAAGGTTGTGCCAGGATCTGTCTTTTGTGCAATCCTCCCTTATTTAAGAAAGTGAAGGATTTCCAAATATTAACAATTAAAAGTCTGGTCAGTCATTTACTGGCTGCTGCTTGTCACCAGTTTTATTAATATAATAAGGAGCAAGGCATCTTTAGTGCAGGCAGCGTAGGATGAGCTGAAAAGTTTGCTTGATGTGCATAAGCAGGTTGAGGAATGTGCTGCCCGGCTGCCACGAGGCTGGCGAGCAGTCAGGATGTATTTCTGCTTCATCACTTCGGATGTTCTGGTTTCAGGGATGTTTGTCTGGGGATTTTTAAAGGCCTTTTACAAGCAAAAAATAAACCACCAGCATTACCAAGCAAATAAGGCCACCGTTTTTCAATAGCTGTGTATTGACAGAAGTCAGCTAAAGTGAGGAACTGCCTCTCACATGTGGAAATGTCATGCAGATCTCTAGTGAGTAGTACTATCTTCCCTAACCTTAGTCTGAGCTTAAGCAAGCTTACAGTTCCCTCTGTAGGCAGTGGAGAGGTAGAAATTATTTCATAGAATCATTTTGGTTGGAAGAGACACTCAGGATCATCGAGTCCAACCATAACCTAACTCTAGCACTAAACCATGTCCCTGAGAACTTCATCTAAATGCCTTTTAAACACCTCCAGGGATGGTGACTCCACCAGTTCCCTGGGAAGCCTGTTCCAAAGCCTGACAACACTTTCGGTGAAGAATGTTTTCCTAATATCCAATCTAAACCTCCCCTGGTGCAACTTGAGGCCACTTCCCCTTGTCCTGATTTATTCCAGGGCTGATTTATTCCAATGGGAGTGATGCCTTCAGTTGAGAAAACAAGCCCTTCTTTTGGGACATCCTTCTTCTTCCGCTGAACACAAATATGGTAACAAACCCTGCAGCATCCTACTTCACTCCCTCTGATGTAGGTGGAGATTAAATGAATCCATGGGAAAGCAGGAGTGAGGAGCTCCAGGGAACCCGTGGGAATCCCAGGCGTGACTGGGATTGAGGCTCCTTCCTCAGATGCCACATGTGGAAGGGCTACAGGCTCATGCCTCTGGTATTTGCAGCCCTCCAGAGTGGCGGCTGGAGGCTCACTCCGGCTCCTGCCAGAAGCTAAGGGAGAGCATTGCTGGGCTGGATGCAGCCCAGCTCTTGCATACACCTTAGCTGGGTGCTCTGTGTGAGGGAAACCTTTTCCCCACCAGCTAGTGCCCCCATCCCCACGTATTTGTCATCCCCTCAACCCCTGACTCTGATTCACTCTCACCTTTCACCACCCATCTCTGCCAAGTGTTTCTCCCAAACCTGGCTCTATCTCCACTAACAGTCTTTTCCTACTTATAGGCTCCAGGTAAAGTTCCCAGCCCAAGCAAAAGCTAAATATCTGGGTCCTGTACTAAGCACTGAGTTAATACTTAGTCCAGAACACTTTCATAGTGCCTCAGCCAGCACAGAAACCTCCCTCTCCTACCCAGCTGCCCAAAACTGCTGAGAAAACAGTTGGGAAACTTGACCATTGCATCTCCTGCTACACTGCCCTGTCACCCCTGAGGCACATGCTGCCAGCAGGAAAGTAGACACCTGCTTCGGTCTCCTTGCAGTCATTAAGTGCTGGTGTAGTATGTCTGCCAAACCCCTATTAATAAACAACCTTTTTGTCTGTCGCAGAGTTATGCCAAGATAAAATGCCATTCCCTTCTACCACCCAACTTCTTTGTGTTCCACAGGTCCTGACGTGGCTTTCTTTTCTGCACTGTTTCCTAATGTACTGAGATTTGTGCAGCACTTACAAGAGGAGGAAGAATTTCAAGATCAGTGAACTAGTCACATAAATAAGAGTTACAGGAAACTACTTGTTCTCAGCAGTACCATTATGGCCTGACTATACACAACCTACCATCCTAGAGGGGAGGAAGAGAGAAAGAGAAAGAATATTAATGTTGAATAAACACAAGCACAGTTTATATCCAAATGTTTTGCTGTAGAAATGTTCTGTGGGCATCTTCATGGGCTCCTGCTTTACAAGTCTAATGCAGCAGCTGGAGAGGAGCAGAAGGGACAGATGAAAAATAAAGCAAACTTCCTTCTTCTGTCATTTTAGCTTCCTTCGCTTCGTGTTGCTTTTTACATAGAAGGGGGAGAAAAGCATTATTGTGTTTACAATCTGCTTATTAAATGCATTACCCCCCTTTTATATACAACACAGCCTTCATGAATCTCAAATTATATTACAAAAGATGTTATTAGCATAATTCTCTTTTAACAGGTGGAGAAACTGAGAGAGTTGCAGTGGGTTATTGAAACTCACCCAGCAGAACAAGGGAAAATAGCTTCATCATCCCGTGTCAGGCCAGCACTGCACTGATTAGGCCAAGAGCTATAGTTCATTTCCCAGTCTTAGCTGAGAGTCAGGTTTTACTTGATTTACAGTCAAGTTTTGTTTTCTCTTGCACACGACATAAAATTTCCAGGGCAAGGGATTTATGAGTACACAAACATTTTTACCAAAGGTCGTGTCTGTATTGCTTTAAATTAGCTCATTTGTAATGACTGTTGCATTTCCACTGACCTTCCAAAAAATGCCAGGACTTGGCCAGTGAATTCAATTTAGCTAAGGATATAAAGACAAAGGACAATTAAATACCTGTAGGAAAACTCTCCCTCAAGTTTAATCTGTTTTAAATTAGGCAAATACAAATTAAGGAAACTGTTGTTTTTCAAGAGAGTTTTCATATAAGTATTTCTTGCAATTTATTTATTTATTAAAGAGTACATTTGCATTGAATTTTCTAAGTGTCCCTCTGCAGGAAAGCCCCCTCCAGATGCCTTGGACTCATAAGAACCTCTAAACAAAGCTGTCAGACTGGTGGTGCTCAGATGTTTATGGTGAAAGGAGATCCCTGAACTCAAGAGATTTCTCAGAGATACTTAGTGGGATGGAGATCCAATAAAGCCTGGACTTATACCTGTGCCTCATGTTTCTCTGTCTTCAAGCATCTAAGAATTATTAGTCCATGGGATTCTGAAATACTTAGGAAAAGACAGGGCAATCCATCATGATTTCCAGATTTCAAAGGAAAATGAATGATTTTATTAGCAAAGCTATGCAGAACTCCTAATTGCTTGTTAAATAAAAATTAACCTTGAGATGCTAGATGATATATTATTTGCTTTTTAAAAGGTCACCTCTGTCCTGTAGCAGATGGCCATATGGAGGATGTTAGCATCAAAGCTGTGCTACGTGCAGAGGGTGAGCAAAGATAACCCCAGCATAATGCAGAAAAAAACACCCCTGAGACGTAAAACACAAATGCAAAGATAAATAAATTAAATACCTTCATCCTGATTAGTAGGTGTACAAAATATCTGTATGTGAGAATATATCCAGATTAATGGACCTTTTTTTTTTTAAGTATACATCCAATTTAATTGACCATGCTTGCTGCAGGCTGTTAATTATCATATTGCCTCATTTTTAACACAAGGAAGATAAATAGTAGACACCAGCCATAAATAATGTGTGTGACCACTGGAGGTCACTTTTGATTTAGAAATCCTCCACTTTAGAGGCCTTTTGATAGCAATGCAAGTTCTGCAAAAGCAGAAGAGAGCAAAACTGGAGTTCACAATGAAAATTCATTGGAAAACATTTATTTCATTTTAGGATATTTTGTAACCCGGAAGGGCTTCAGGGAATTATAGCAAATTATCTTCATGAAACAGCTATTCTCACTAAATTTCTACCAAATTGCAGAATTCACAATGTGGCTATTTTGTCCTGAAAGGACATAGAATCATAGAATAGTTTGGGTTGGAAGGAACCTTAGAGTTCATCTAGCCCAACCCACCTGCCATGGGCAGGGACATCTTCACCCAGATCAGGTTGCTCAGAGCCCCGTCCAGTCTGGCCTTGGATGACTCCAGGGATGGGGCATCCACAGCTTTTCGGGCAGCCGGTTCCAGTGCCTCACCACCCTCATGGTGAAGAATTTCCTCCTTATAGCTAATCTAAATTTCCCCCCTTTCAGTTTAAAGCCATGACGCCTTGTCCTATCACTACATGCCCTTGTAAAAAGTCCCTCCCTAGTGTTCTAGATTCCCTTTAGATACTGGAAGGCTACTATGAGGTCTCCTGGAGCTAATAAATCAATGGATTGAAACAACAACTATAGGACTGGTTTAGAATGAAAAATAACGTTTTTTTGTCTTTTTGGTTGGCTGTGTACTTAAAAGAAAAAAATGTTAAAACAATTCACCTGATCATGGACCAGATATCTACCACTAGCTCAAAGGCTCCAAGTTTCAGGCTTTTGCCACTGAAGAAGAAGGAACAAAGAAAAGTAGCAATATTTTGTGTACTGGCATAATTTCTAGATTAATCCTGCAAAATATTACTTCTCTGAGGGGGTCATCCTTAGATGATTGATACAACTGACTTCAGAGGCAAAGTGTATCTAAATAAAAAAAGTTTTCTAGACTAGCCTCCATGTTCAGCCTCTTTCTTTTTGCAGTTTTTCTTGTTTGCTCAGGCTCTCATGAAATAGGGCTGCTTCCTGGCCTCTTTTGCTTGGAACTGGCCATGCAATTCCTTCATCTCTTATATTCCCCATCTCTGCTGGGCAAAGGACAATTTGCTCATCCATTATAACAGTGCATTTCAGCAGCAATGCCACAAAAACAGCATTATTCCAAGATCAGACTGAGGATCTTGCAAAATTCAGCAGACAGAAGGGAAAAATGGAAGAGAAGGCAAGAGAATATAGAAACTACATAAATCCCTCCATCAAGTATTTTTTTCTTGGCCTTTCAGAAGGAAGGATAGAGAATTTGTTGTGAATGAGCACATCTCTGTTGCCTAGTGCCAGTGCCTATAATAGAGTGCCTGGTGTGTTTGAGGCAATGATTGCTCTTTTGTCCTGTGGTCTGTGGTTTTGATGATGAATTTCCTGGGAGACTGTAAAGATAAAAATCACAGCTTGCCACTTGTTGAAGATTTAAAGAGCTATAACTTCTGACTGGTAATACTGAGGGATAAACAGACTTTCGACTCCTGCCTATGAGCACCATGGCAGTGCTGCAGAATTTCCCAGGACACTGAAACCTCATGTCCCTGGAGGCTTACTAAAAATACATATTTTTAACATTTTTTACTTACTTCTCTTTTTTCACTTCAGTTCCTAAACCCTAAACAAAACCCACAAGCACACAAAATCCCTGCCCATGAGCGGAGTGTCAGGCCCCTATAGGACACCATGCAAAGTCTCTGCAAAGCTGATAGGACACTTTGCTGTCAGCTTTGCAGTAAAATTATTCCAATACAGCAACAATAGGCAGTGGCACAGGTGTCCAGAGAGCTCGAGGATGGCAGTGAAGGTGCAGCAGAAGGTACCAGCTTCAGCTGAAACAATACAGGCCGTAGGTTAAAGGAGAAACAGTTTCAAAAGCTTCTTTTTCTCTCTGCATTCATATATATGACATTGTACTGGTAATTTCTCATAAAAATCAGTGGCTAGTTTTCCTGTGAGGATAGATACTGGTACCAAGAGAGAAAATTAATTCCGAGGATTGTCTTGGGTCACTTTCCTTCCTCATTTCATGAACTGCAATCCCAGGTGGGATGTACCTCAGTTCTAAACCACAGTGCATTTAAACTGGGCATGGGGAGGGCCTGAGCTGTAAGGCAGTGTGCCCTGTCAGGATGGGCATACACAGGGCTTTGAGGTGAAATGTGCCCTTTTTGCCGGTCCTTTATTCCACAAGCAAGCACAGCTTTGCTTTCTGCTCCCACATTCACTTCCATGCTTATTTCCAGCCCTCAACATATGCAGCTCTGTTTGCAATTTCTTAATTACTTCTAGCTCTGTAAAACCAATGAGATCCACAAGAACATTTGCTCCCATTTCCTTACCCACCCCCACATATATATAATTATGATCAAAGTAGAGGTCAGTTCTGCATTTCCTGAACCATTTTGCCATGAATGCTCTTCTCCAATGATCTCACCGTTAATGTGCTCATTAAAACTAGAGGATGCACATTCTGGGGTGCCAACACACTGGTCCTTGTTATGATACCCACAGCCTTGTGGTTCCCTGGGTGACGGTGGAGGGAAATGCTCAGATGATGACAGCCCAGACTTATCTGCTCCTCGATTTGGAGCAGAAGCTCTTTGGGAGCCTGCAGCATAAGCGCCAGATGTCTGCTGCTTTTCAGGAAGCTTTTTCTTATCTCCCTGACACAGGGGACTTTAAATGGAAAAAAGTTTTAACCTTCACCATGACTGGTAAGAGCTTGATAAATCTTTAAATACAAACATCTGAAAGTGGGTAGCAGGAAATAAATATGTATCCATGCTTCGAAATATCTCAGATTTTAAGGCAGCCCTAGTTCTTGGAGATGAGTTTGTGTTTTGTGCCTGTTTGGACTGGGTTTTCCTTGTGTGCTCCACTTTTAGGAGTGTTTTGAACTTGCAGCCTGGATCTCAGTGTGGGTTTTTCTCAGCTGCTCAGACAAAAGCTCACCCCGGGCTGACCAGCCCTCAGCCTGTGGCCTTGACATGGTGCAAACTCCTGCACCAGGTGAGGTTCACCTGTCACAGACCACCACAAGGACTAGGAGAGCCGGAAACAGAGAGGTTAACACTCTGCATTTACGGCAGCACAAGATAAATCAGTGTTATTAAAGCATTACACGTCATGCAGAGCAAGGTTATCATGCAAAGGCAGTGTAGGCGGCAGGAACTGGGGGGCGAAGCAGCTGGCAGCCTTGATACTGTTTTGTACCACTTTATACCCTCACAGCCTCAGGTCCCCAAGGACCAAGCTGAACTTTCAGATCTATATTAAGACAGGGCAGGTTCCCTGAGACGTGATCTGCAGATACAGAAGGATCACTGACCTCCAGCAATCTGCTCTAAATAAAATGCAGAAGGACTGGGTCTCCGGTCATCTCCCCTGAGAGGTGCTGAGCGAGCTGCAGGGTGAACCACAGGGAACGGTCTGGGTTCGATTTACTGTTTGTTTTTCAGCAGGTGGGAGGCAGCACACATGCTTGATGAAGGTGAAGGAAAGCAGATCTGTGGTGAAAACCTTTGAGCCTTATTTATCCATGCCAAAATCCATCCTCCTGGCACTGAAGCGTCAGCCCTGTGGAATGGGAGCAAGGGGCTGTGACCAGCTCATACCTGCTCCCCAGCTACAGCTGCTGGCCTGCTGGGGATAAGAAGCTCCTGCCTCTGAAAAGCCTGAGGTTTGCTCAGCAGGTCAGTGCAAAAAAGGCCCAACAAAATAGGACAGAACAAGAGCCCACACCATGGAACTTGTGCACAGGCGATAGTTGAAATCTTGTGCCTGAAGTGCTGCAGACCAGCCGCGGGGCAGAAAGCTGGCAGGGAATCAGGCCCCATATGAGAGATCCCTCACCAGGGGAGGTCCATGGGATGGGGCAGTCGCAGAGCCCAGGCCATTCCCATCTGCGGGGACAGCTGGGAACAGTCCCACTGTCAGAGTAGCTGGGGCACCCTTGCTGTAAAGTGCAGGAGATTCAAGGTGACCACAGCCACCAGGTGAGTGGCTCTGATCTCCAGATGGCTTTTATGCAGTAAAAGTTTCACAGTGTGAGACACACAGATGTTTTTAGCTTTCAAAAAAACTGGGGATAATTAAATTGTTAGCCCCTCTGGAATTTGGTAAATCCAGGACTACCTGCAGCCCTGGAGAAATAACAGTGTTTTATCAATGAGCCAGTGGTTTGGTGTGGGACTGGGCAGAGACTAACAAGAAGCTTGCCCTTGAGAAGCCAATGAGTCTCCCTCCCACGGCAGCATCAATGGCAGCTGCAGCACTGGCAGCAGATGGCAACTTAATTGCAGCAAGGCGCCGCATTCCTAGAAGGCTTCTCCCAGAGGAGAACACAATATAAGCTCCATGTTAAATTAGCCTAAAAAATTTGGGGGGAGGAGAGAAATGAAGGTTATAGTTTTCAAGTGTGCCCATATACTTTGAGTACCCAGTATAAGTGGCTCAGGAGGGATTTTCACAGATGATCGGCTTTCGCAGTTCAGGTGAGATTTGTAGAAATTCCTCTGAATGTGGAGGTCCCGAGCCAGTGTCTCAGAGCAGAGCTACCTACAGTCAGTGGAAACGCTGGAAAATAAAACCTGAATTTTGCCTCAGGCCATATGGGAAGGTTGTATTTGATCCAGGAATTTGCACAGATCTCCTTGTGTCTGCAACTCAGAAAATGCCCCCATGGCTCAGCCACTGGGGGTGCTGGGGGGGACACAGAAGGAGGGGTGGAGGGACACAGGGATGTCTGGGGGCAAGTCAGGCCAGGTACCAGGTCTCCATCTGAGATAGCTCCATCACCCTGCTGAAACATTTTTACAATGAGGATGGTGAAACACTGGCCCAGATTGCCCAGAGAGGTGGTAGATGCCCCATCCCTGGAGACATTCAAGGCCAGGCTGGACGGGGCTCTGAGCAACCTGATCTAGTTGAAGATGTCCCTGTTCATTGCAGGCAGGTTGGACTAGATGACCTTTGAAGATCCCTGCCAACCCAAACTGTTCTATGATTCGATGAATACGACTGCTCTTTGCCCCAGGCTGGAGGAGCAGAAACGTTCTCCACACATGACCCAGTAGTGTCCATTTTGGGCAATATTTGGTTGGAAGAGAAGCTCCACAGCCAGCCTGGGACTCCTCCACCCCAGCTGGTGGCTGTCCCTGCAAAGCAGCAGCCGTACAGCCTGACATGGACATATGTCCCCCAGAGCAGCCTCACACCATCCTTCACTGGCGAGGCATCTGCCTGACCCAGAGCACGGGGATTTCCAGTACATTCTTAAAAAGAAGAAAAAAATAAAAAACCCTGACAATGAAAAAGCTGGAATCCAGACAAAGTAATCACTAGAATAAAGGGCCTTCCTCCATGTCCCCACCACCAGCCTCGTCCCTGCTCATCACACTTGTGCCCAGCTGCCAACAACAGCAGGTGACACAAGCCCAGCTGCCACCGCATGCCCCACGTGCTCAAATGTGGTTGCCAGTCCCAGTGCCAGCCCTACACTAATCGTGAGGCTGGGACAAGTTCCTCACCAGTCACACACAGCCCAGCTTGTTGACGCTTGCAGACGCTGTCACTGTCTGCAGGTTGGTAGAGTCCATCACTGAGGGTTTGTCACCAATGGGAAGAGGGGAGTGTGGAAGAGCCTTGTCAAAATGCCAGTGACACACTGCTTCTCTATCACAGCCAGAACAATCCCTTGAGGTGCATATGTTGTCTTCTACTCCCTCTTTCTGTACATCATGAACTTCTCAACTCCCCAGCCCTGGCAGAATCCTCCCCTCCTGACATTCCCATTTCCAACAACACAGATTAGTCATCATTTTCTGTTCAAACTTCACATGCTGTTACTGGTGGAGAAGAAACTGAACAGGTTTTTAAGGTAACTTTTCCTTGCTGCTTAATCTGTTGTGTCATTACCATAAAGCTGCCTTCCTAAGTAGGTTTCTGTTCCAAGTCTAAGGGTGCTTTTGTTTAAATTCTAGTACCACCATCCCCACCATATCAGCCTCTCTCAATGGTGCATAATTTATTTGTCTGGAATTTGTTTCATAATTTTTCATTATTACTCCTCTGAAAAGGACAGAAGCGTACAATCTCCTTCATTTCCTAAGAGAAATAAAATGTATGAAGTAATATTTGTGTGGTCTTCTTGCAATGTCATGGTAAATCAGAGGAAGCGTTTTGAGGTCTAGATGCTCACAAAACCAAGCTTTTGCTTCTGGAAGCATGTAATTTTTTAATCACACGGTACATTTCAAAGCCTAGGGTTCGTATGCTTATCTTTGCATACCTAGGAAATCTTTTTATCAAAAAGCTCTCTTATGAACATTTAGTATTCTCAAATGTATGTTTTCTGTCATCCTCTCCAAGGACCACAGTTTTCTCTGGACTCTACAATGTACTGATATGCAGAAACACTTCTGTAAATCTAAGGAGGCAAGTGGTCCTTCTTTTCTGAAGCCCTTAGCAGAAGCACAGAGTCAGCAACACCTAAAGGCCAAAAGCAACTGTTTCAAATGATCTTTACCACATCTATTTCTATCAGAAATCCAATATGCTGTATATTCTAAATAACAGTGTTTATTTAACTTGTAAGGAAACTTACACATTTGTTGCAGAATAGATTGTCCCACAGAGCAGTGGGATCCATTATTTCCGTTGGCAGTTTAAGAGACTTATATGTTAAGGAAATTCCCAGGAGGAAACTTAAGGTAAAATACACATCATAGAAATGCAATAGTCAAAATGGTGTGCAGGAAATCTCAATATTTAATAAAACTGATAACCAGAAATCCACTGATATCGGAAGTAAATAATAATCATCATCATCATCATCACCTCTGCCTTCATTTATACTCAGAGCTTGGTTTATATTGAATGTAGTTTAGATGTTCCTTAGAGCTCTAGCCATCTGCTAATCATTCAGTACCAATCTGTCCACACCCAGCCTCCAGTCTGCTTAATCTGAATAGGATTTTCAGTGGAAACAGAACATTTCCACTTATTTTTAAGTAAGAAATCAACATCTTTAAATTGTCTTTCTACATGTCAAAAATGGACATTCACCAGCACAAAAATCCTGTGTCCTGGTGATAACAACTCATATTCCTTTTCATCCTCTCTGCATCTTCCTCTAAAGATGGGACTATTTTAAATCCACAGTTCTATCATCAGCTGAATCTATTTATTCTGCCTCCAAGAAGCCATTGTCTCTGATAACTCCTTGGGTACCTGCAGAAAATGTTGGTTCCGTGTGCCATGCACACATTCATGCCTGACCACAAATACTTAGAAACCATTTCAAACATCGTCATTTCCAGAAAAATCATAGATGTGTATGTTTATAAAAATATATGGAAATGAAATAAAGCCATAAATACTAATTTCAAGATATATAATTGATTTTTAAACAACTTTATTGATTTTTTAAAAGTAATTTCAAGGCTTGGTTGTACCTCCCTGTCTTTTCCTGAAACTTAGAGAATTCCCAGACCATTCAGTAGAGCTGTTCCTATTTCCACCTGAAGCCCTTTCAGAGTGAATGCATCCTCTGTCTTTCCATCAGAAAACTGTACAGACCCCTGTCATTTCTAGTAGCACTGGGTATCAAGCCCAGATCTTAAAACACTGTTTGAGGACCATCAGTGCAGACTGTCTCATTAAGGCAGCTTCTATCTTGCTAAAAAAATTAAAGCAAACATTCCTGTATTTGTAATAGGGGTCTCACTGGCTTCAGAGCAAACATTTGCACTATTGTTTACATCATTTTCCCTCCATTTTACCTAAAAGGTACCTTTCAGCAGTGCTGCTTTACACAGCCTCTGGGACAGCAGAGCAAACAGCACAGAATCAGCCAGGTTTTCTCGTAGCATCTGACAGACACAACAGGAGCAAAGGAAGGTTTTCCCCATTCAATTTTTCTTTAAATGTCCATAGGTAGAAATAGAGCAGACAATCTAACCATTAACAAAACAGAAACCTCAACAGCAGAGTAAAAAAGCTGATGATACTCAGTTCTATCTGGGTTCACACAGCACAGTTTGTTACTTTCTTTCTAGAGCTTTAAAATTATATTTACACAACCTCAGGGCACAAGCTCTTACCCAAGACCACGGGGAGCCGGTGAGGGTCTCTGGCTGGTCTTCCTCCTCAGACGACATTCTGAGCTGATCATTTTCCCCCATTCTTTGCATACACTACTAAAGCCACTCTTCGTTTCGGCCATGTACAAAAATGCTGCCTTCAGGTTTTAGCTGTTTACAACAAAGCTCCAGAGAATATAATTGCTCAGTGCTCATGTTTGCGTGCTAATTTTACCTGCTGAGGTTCTTGGAAGCACAGTCAGAGCAAGAAACCTGAGCTCAGTAAACCGGAGCACACTTTCCTTGCAACTGACTCCTCAAGTATCCTGATTAAGTCATAAGATTCAGTGAAAAACTAGAGCCTGACAAATGCAAATCCACTTCCAAACAGTCAGTATCCTTACTTTCATATGAGATTTTTATGGTCAGACAATTCATTGAGTTATAAATTCCGTTAAGAGAATAGAAGGAATTTTCACTGCGAACATTTTATTGCCATCATTAATCGCATTTAGTATGGATTTTAGTGGTTTAATTTTGTTTTCAAGGCAGGTTTTTAATGTCAAAATCTTATTTCACCATTTTGAACAGCCACACAACTCCACAACCATACCTGTATGGACGTGAAGGCAGCACAGCCTTTCTGTTCTCAAGTGCAATCAAGTTTCAAAGGCAGACATTTCCATTTGTTCCTTTTGGTCTTCTATGTCTGTTTGGTTTGGTATCAGAGTGTAGAATCTGATTATTATAAATCTCACACTACATAACTCTTGATCCTTGCAGGACTTACAGTTCTGGAAGACTGGAGAGCTGAGTCCAGCATCTTAAAATCCCTTCTGGCACCTGACAGGAATGGCAGCTTTGTCTCCAAGATCAGGTCTAAGGGAGGCTTTGCAGCTGAACTGACCAGTAATTCACAGCTATGAAATTATTTCAAATTCACAACCTATTTATTATTTCTCTGTTTATAAGGCATCCAGTTGCAGTAGCTGGTGAAATAAAATTTCTGTCAAAGTCCCTGAACCCATCGGATATATCTCTGACTTCAGGCAAAGGCTTCTAAACCTTTCTGCTGATTTATGTATAGAAACGTGCTGTTTATAGCACACCATTGCAGGACAGTCCTAGTGTTAGCTATGAGCTGATAATGGTTATCAAAGGAACAAATATGCCCAGCTATGTTTGATATTTAACCTTAAGCTACATGCAAATTCGGTAAGTAGGAAAACAATTTATAGCCAGTTATAGCCAGGTGGGGATTGGTCTCTTCTCCCAGGCAGTTAGCAATAGGACAAGGGGGCATGGGCTTAAACTCTGCTGGGGGAAATTTAGGCTGGATATTAGAAAGAAATTCTTTACAGAGAGAGTGGTCAGGCATTGGAATGGCTGCCCAGGGAGGTGGTGGACTCGCCATCCCTGGAGGTTTCTAAACTGAGACTGGACATGGCACTTAGTGCCATGATCTAGCAAACAGACTAGAGCTGGACCAAGGGTTGGACTCGATGATCTCTGAGGTCTTTTCCAACCCAGTCGATTCTGTGATTCTGTGTAATAAAGTGATGGAAAGCCAAAACTTTGGAAATACAGCATTGAGTAGAGAAATTGCCTGTTGCTGGCATGTGGTCTCTCATCACTGAGCTTGGCAGCAAGTATTAACAGAGAGGGCTAAAAAGTGGCATCCCTCTCTGAGAGCTGTTAGCCCATCAGGCATCGTCACCTTGAGGATTAGGGTATTGCTGTTGCCCAGACTGTGGTTTAACAGTGAGTTGTTTTCAACAGCAACACCAGCTTCAGCCGTACTTTCCTCCATCATCCTCCTTATCCCAGCCTACAACATGCAGGGCTCTTAAAAGTCTGAAGCAGCTTCCTGAAACAACTTATTCTGAGGTCTCAAGAAGAGCTGGGACATGCCAGCTGATGGGGAAGCTCACTGCTGCCGGGAGTTGCCTGAAGTTTTGCGAGCACTGGGAACTAGGATTCCAGTGGATCCACCAAAACTAACACAACTGCCAACCTGCTGCAAAGGTCTGACATGGAAAAGGAAATGTCAGTTTGCACCAGAGGACACACATCAGGTGCAAGAAACACAACAATCACTCCAACTACTCACTGGGTGTACAGGAATCTGCTCAGCATCCCTCCTGTACTGGCAGCTCAGACCTGCTCCTGCCCCTGAAGCTCTGCCCCTCCAGCCCACTGGTGCCCATCCCCAATGGACATCCCTCCTGATGGGTCACTTAGGATCATAGGACATTGACTTGGAAGAGACCTAATTTTCAGAAAAATTGATGCTTGCTTGAACTTTTTCATATAGCCACGTCACTCTCAAGTTGTAGACTAATGCTTTCAAGAGAAAACAGCACAGCAATTAAGTTTTCAAGATGCTCAAGTTACTTGTTTCTGCCATACACCAAATGTTAAGACTGTGAGCACAGAAACCCATTTATTAGCTATCTGACAGATCACATTTTCTTTCTGGAACAATTTCGGGGAAGGAAATTCAATACAATTCTCCTTATTTCAGCTAAACAGGGAAATGCCACACCTAATGAATTTCAATGGCATTCCTGCTTCTGCTGAAAGTTCTATTCACTAAACTTAAAAGATAGGAACCACAGTTTGTTGAAGTAATTTTCCACTGTCCCACCCATTTATTCTATTAAATTTGCTTTCAAGCTGCGATGAGTAAGTACAACAATCTATCAGAAATACAGTTTAAATCATTGTAATACATTACATAATGTTTATTTACAAAATTCTTCAAGAAGTGGCTGTGTACCTTTCCCAGCACACTGCATTTCTGAAGCCTTTCTCATATTCTGCACTGTCCAACTTCAGGACCTTTCTGCTTTCACCAAGCAGCACTAACAAGTATGGGCACTTCTACTGGGCAATATATATGAACACAACAACTGCTGTTCCTAGATGAATGGTCTGGCATCCCATGTCCAAGGGTGACCATCACCAAACACTTCTGATCAAGAAATCCAGAAAAGGAATAATAACCGGATGTAAAAAGAACTTTCTCCATAATTTTCCTCAATTAGGACAGTGGTTCCCAGCCTTTTCCCAAGGCTGCCATTCCCAGCTCCACTCCCCCATGGCCCCAACAGCTGCTTTTCCTTCACTCCCTTCCCATTTCCCCACTCTCAGGACTTCGTGGCTTCACTGCTACTTCCCCAGTTGGTGTTTTCAACCAAAGACACATGTGGAAGACAGCGTCTGACTCAAAATTCACAGAAGATGTTCTCAGACTCACAGTTCACATAAGCTTCATGAGGGATTTTGGACTCCTGCTCAGCTTGTAACCTCTGTGAGATCCTGTAGCAATGAGTTTCATTGGATAATTATGCAGTATAAACAGAAACCTCGATGTCAGTTTTAAACATTGCCTGATGATTCCACTGCATGACACAGGGTAAATAGGAGCCAGCTTCTTTTTATAAACGGCATTTGTAAGTGCTGTATCATGAGAAGGAAAAAAAACACTTGTAATCATCCCAGAATATTTAAGTATAGTAATATTAGCTCATGCTAACCTTCATGTGAACTTTATTTTGCTGAAGTGATAAGATTATGTCATCTTATTTTTAATAGAATACATGTTCAACTTTAAGATATTTTAAAATACAGTCATTACTGTACTGAGACAGTGTCACTCACCTATAGAGTTAAGCATTTGAAAGTGTGTGACATTCTGACGGTTCTGTTTCTCCAAAATCAACACACTGGTCACCTAACAAATGTGAAGAAATTTCCTTCTGTTTATATTACTATGCAAATCTAAACCAAATATTTTGATTTTCTTGGGAATTTTAGTCAAAACCACGTCGACCTATGAAGCAGCTTTATGAATCTTTCTTAAAATCGTGCTAGTTGATTCCAAATGTGTTTTTCTCGCTGAGCAGGAGTGTCACTGTTATACCTGACACCCCATCGCTCCGTTATCAAACAGCGTGTCAGCAATGGACAATCCCAGCAACTGAACTATTGCCTCAAAAGTCCCTGAGTTGTGTCCTCCACAATCTTCAATGGTTGTTTTGGGGGCTGTCAAAACAGGACTGGAAATGTTATAAAAGCATTTGCAAATGACCAGAACCACTGAATATTTCTTCAGGTGAAGACTGGAGCAGGGGTCAACAGGCAGAGGATGTGTGGAACTAGTTTTACTTTTCATTGAAAAGCTACGTGCTTAAGTAAGAAAAAGGAATGAATATGGATTTTATTTCACACCAGCATAGCCACTGTATTTCAGTGACAGCTGATGAAGTACTAAGGCTGGTTGCTGAGAAGCGGGGGACAAGATGTGACGGAAGGCTCTGGTGGGAGGATGGAGAGCCAGGGGGGCGCTGTGCGTGGGGTGCTGAAGGGCTGTGCAGGGGTGTGTGGGTGAGGGATGCAGACAGAGAGGGTCTTCAAGATAATTGCAATGTGTTACCATGCTGAGAAACAGCTCTAGTGCGGTCATTTCTGCTACAGGCACTGTGGCAGTGGATGGGAACAGGCCCCAGGAACGAGGGATGTCTGGTGAAACCCACCAAGCAGTCAGCCCAGCCCAGCCTCCCATGGCATGTGGCCGCGGCCTGTTGAACTGGGTGCTCATGCCACCCACCTGAATTCCCCCTGCCATGGAAATCCTCGTTCTTTCCCACCGCACACAGCCCCTGCCCAGGGCCCTGGTGCCCCAGCAAACATTTCCTTCTGCAGCCAGGAGCCCAACTTGCCCCCAGGTTTCTTCCATGCTGCTGCCTCCAGTCGTAGTCCCCACTTCCCTTGCTCCCCATTTCCCACCCTGTAAACCTCTCCCCTGACCCTTTCTTTGGCTTGTTTGTCTATTACTTTAACCTTTTTGTATGAGTGAGACATTTCACCACAGAGTGTCACAGATAAAGCCTTTGAAAACCAGCCGCCTCTCAAGCAAAATTTAGCAGCTGCTTTTAGATGCAGAGTGGGAGCTGAGATCTGTACATTCCCTATCACCACGACAGGAAGCACTTGCTAGGGAAGGATGAAATCCCTTACATCCTCTAGTGTTCAAATCATCTTTAATGCCTGGATGAATAGATACCAGACATTAGTGCTTCTGAAGAGTGCTTTGTTAGTGGAGAGAGGATGGTAAGAAGGAAAATAATGTCACCTTCCCAGCAACCTTCTCTATATTTGGATACTGTCTTTTGCAGGAGCTGAATCATAAATACTTCACCCTGTGACACACAATACAGAACATGCTGACAATACTGTCTGCAGGTGATAATAGTGGATGACTAAACCAGCAAGTATGGAAGGCACTAGAGAAGAGCAGAGGCTGTAAATCGTTTGCAAAAGCAGGCAGGCTGTGCCTTTTATTTTATTTGCCACTACGTTATCCTTGAGTCAGTCCATGGGATGGTGAGCTCTATCTTCTTGCTGTGTCCAAAGTCAGAAAGGAAATACTTAAAAGATTTGTGTATATAATGGGCATAGGCCAAGTTTTCTCGCAAAGGTCACTGGCACTGAAAGTCAGAACTCCTCCCACCAAAGGCAAGATAAGAGAAGGGTGGAGTTGGGACCTGGGTTCCCAGCCCTACACATGCCCCTGTGGCAAACAACTACAGCACAAAGATGTTGGAGCACAGAATGCCAGTCCCACCCAAACAGACTTGCTTTTATTTATCATTATTATTTATCTGCATTACTGTAACATCTCAGAGTCACAGCTGGACACGAGCCCTACATTGTCCCTCTCCCTGAAAGCTTACACTCTAAGGGAGCTTAGCTTGTAAACTAGGTCAGGGATGAAGAAACTTTTGGATGGAGCTCTGGAGAGTGGCTCTTCCTGACTCATCCACCATTACTTTCGTAGCATTCTGTGAACAAAATGTTGTATTTTTCTATCATGTTGAATGCATAGCTGGTTTTATGCTGGGAAGTAGCTGCATTTTGGTCACGCAGTACGTGTGTATCTGGTCTTTTAACAGGACGTGCTGCATCCTGCACAATGGGCTGTGCAAGCAAGTTTTGCCATATGCGACTGCTTATGTATATACTCCATGATGAAGAATGATTGCACATGTTCACATGGTAGACATATGCCTGGTGAGGCCAGGTCCTGAGACTCCTGTCCTGGAGACAGGACACGGTAGGTAACTCATGGAGCAAAAGGCTAATGGTGAAACAACACTCAGGAGTATGATGGTTTCAGCCCACTAGTGGCTGCATTTTGTCAAAGTTCTGAAGACTTTGTGGCAAAAGAGAATGTTAAGAAAGGATACGATTTATTTTTATTTATTTACTAGTATTAATCTATACCTTTTTTCAGTTTCCTGGAGAAAATGGATGTCTAAAGACTTGCAAAGCAAATCTCTGATCTGTAACACCGGGGAAGTTCACAGACACTCGGTATAAGTTGCTTAAGTAATTGGTTACAGGAAAGGAGGTTTCAGCCTGTCATCTTTAGTTCTGAGTTGTAAAAACTCTTACACCTTTAAGCCTATGCTATGCTTTAGGCCATTAAGCAGCACTTTATTTTCTCCTGATTTGTTCAGGGCATTCCTTAATTATATTAGCTTCTTTCAGCCAACCCTTTTCTTCTTTTTTCCCCCCTATGAAAGCATACTTGACGGTACATCACCAAGACAGATATCCATGCAGCATTAACTTTATTATTTATAAAGGATGGATTAGACATGAATGTCACACTTCTTTAAAAAAAGTTTAAATTAACTAATTAATTGGCGAAAACTGAACAGATAATACTATTTACATAGGACAATGCTCACCTTCCTTTCCAAAACTTAAAGTGAATTCTCACTCTGAAACAAGGACAATGAAATACAGAGACACACTGATTTCTAGCAGTTACCTTGTAAATAGCGATCTCAGTCTCTCAAACTCAGAGAACTCACCTTTTCCCTGTAAGTGAACCTAAATTAGCTCTTTGGCATAGTCATACTGATATCTGCATTTCAAGTCAGTATTGTAATGAACTCAGCCGCCTAATAGCATTTCATCAGTATAAAACCAATGATCCTCCCACTGGCGCATCCAGCAAGAAAAGATACTAGAGGTCTTCTGACAATATCTATACTCATCCTTCCTCCATCTGGAGTGAGTGAAGTTAACACTGATTCAATAAGACAAACGGGAAGTTTGCAACTCAGAGAATATTATCAAAAGTCTAGACAAAGACTGTGATCACTGACTTCACATGTAAAGTGTACATTCTAGAATGTGTTATTAGATTTCCACCTGAATTCCTCAGAGACGTAGTCTCTATTTTCTCACTCTTTTGAAGCACTTTGGCAAGAAAATATCCCCAGAAAGTGTATTAGGAGTGTTTCAAACCACCTCATCTGCTGCCTTGGGTGCACTGGGTCCAGCTTGAAGTCTGCAGCTAGTGTAACAATTTAATTAGAAGCCAGGAAACACCAGATGTAGTAAGTCACTTGCGGGTCAGTCTCACCATTTGGTCTCTTCAGCTACTTGAGGTAATTTCAGTTTTAGGTTTAAATGTTCAGACCTTATTTAAAAGCTACCTTCCTGACTCTCTTCTTTATGCTAATAAAATTAGACATATAGTTATGCTTCTATCCCAAGAGTTCTGTGCAGTAAAACTATCCAGCATGGCACGTATTCCAGAAATTAAGGCTCCAACTGAGTGCCCACTATTAAAGAAATATACTTTACAAATCTTCATATAAAAAGCCTTCCTGAATCAATCAGTAGCAGTATACTACAAAACTGTAACAATTCTTGTTGCCTTGTGCCAACTGTTAGATAAATAAGACTTGTAAGACAAAATATGCTATAAATTTAAACTTCCTATTTCTGGAACACAAGTAGTTCTCTTTTCTTGCTTATGAACTTGCATGTGATCTTTTTTGTCCCAGCAGAAGTGCACTCACTGACCTCCCTTCTGATCCAAAATGGTTTCCACATTGCAGAGTAGCAAGTTTCTGCATCTCTCTCAGGAATTAGAAATTGCTTCCATCAGACAATTAAATTAGAAAAGTCACTTCAGGGTTTGGAAATATGAGCGTAAATTGTCTGATTAGGTATCATTCTAATAAACAACAGAAAACAGTCCTGTCTCTGTTCAGAAAGCAGAGCCTCTCAAAAGTCATTTCAAGAGATGGTGGCAATTAGTCTCTTGTTTCATTTAGGAAATGTGTCTCCTTCCAATTAAATATGTCGCCCAGTCAGGAAGAAAAGTGGTCTGTCCTCTTTTGCGTTGGCAGTCTGGAACTCATCCCGCAGCCGGAACTGCCATTCGTCTTCCAGCTCTAGCCGGACAACAGTCTGGCGAAGAGAATTGCGATCTTGACAAATGACGCACAGGGTGGCACCTAAGCAAACAGTAGAAAAGAAACCAACATGAGTATCCCCTTCATTCTCATATCACTCAGCTCCCACCACTCTTCAGCATGTACAACTCCACCACTTTCACAACAGGAGCCTGGGAGAAAATTAAGGCACTCATGTAGAACTGAGGAGAGCTCTGTTCAGCTCCCTGTTTATCAGGATCTTCTTGTGTAACTGGAGGTACCTAGTATTCATCTAGTAAACAAGACCAACCATACAGTCCCTACTCTTTGGAGTAAGGAAGAGTAAAACTGCCAGGTCTAAGGAGGTGATGGTGAGTCCTGGCAGAAAACAAGACAAATCCCTACATCCATTCCTGCTCTAGCCCTACCTTGTTGAGTGAAACCCTCCCTCAGCAAAACACAGCACAGCCAATTGCCATGAAGGCTGGATGAGCTCCGTATGCTTTGCTGGCCAGAAAGGGTCTAAACATGTCCTTAAAGCTAGTCACAAACTTGAGTGCATTTCAGATTGGTAAGCCAATGTGCTGGCAAGGAAGAACCTGGTCTGTATGGCTATGGACACAAGAGAATCCAGAATGCCAAAGTAAAAAATATCATATTTTAATAAACAATATTGAATGTCTTGCCCGACATGCTGATGCCATTTTAACTTGTGTGCATGATTTCCTGGCTTCTGAGAAAAGTGCTCAATCAAGAGGAAATAATTACCTCACCAGCACTCAATACTCTGAATGAGAAATGGTGAAGTAGGAGGAAATGCACAAGACATAAAAAACCTGAGAATATAATAAAAAGAAACAAGACAGGCAGTCATGTGGTGTTTAATGCTCATGTGGTTGGTTACAAAATCAAGTAGAAGGCCAAGGGTGATGGAGAAATCTCAAATCAAATACACTTTGTGCTACATGGCATAAAAATTTCCTGGTTTATGCAAAATGAAACTGATTGATAGCCTCCAGTCACTCAAAAAATGCAACATAAAACACTGCTTTCATCTGCAGTTACTCTGATAGCCGTGATAGAGAAACTAAAGGCTGATTATGAGCACAGACTCTGGCACGCATGTGGCTTCAGTGGTGTCTGCAGGTAAAAGCACTTTATACACCAGTTTGCACTTTGCAACAAAGGACACAGCAGTTCATAACAACTCTGCCTGTTTCAAGAAGGCATTTGCCACGGTGTTCTTCCTCCAGTGACAGTTATAGCTGTGAGTGAAACAAATCCCCAGAGCACTAAAAGCCTAAGACAGTAGCAGAACAAGCCCAAGGAAGCTTGCAATGCGACTGCCTACAAATGGAAGTTATTTGTCTCCACTGCTATCCACCACCGTAAGGACTACAGGGAGAAACTGGTTGTTATGAATAAATTTTGAATGAGCCAGTTTCTATTTCCAAGGGTAGTAAACAGATATTGATGGAGGCTTGTTCATCACCCATTTTCTATCAAAAATTAGAAAACCTGCAAGAACACAATAGATAAATGACTCATACATAAATCTTAAATACTCCATTTTTGAACATAAAGTAAGGACTTATGCAGATACACTGGGCATAATGATACAGATGCAACATTCCTCCCCACTTAGAAATCTGCAGAAATTATAACACTGTTATATACCAGTTTACTACTGTACAGAGTCAACACGATCAAGCATCGAAGATGGGTGGGACATATAAAGACAAACATGAATACATGCAAATATATATATACATATATATATGTATATATATATGCATGTATATTTTCATATAAAACACATTTTTTCCCACCTTCCCAGAGACCAATTCATATAACTCTTCATAATAACATTATTGCATCTCACCTTTAAGAAAATGAAACTTCTTCAGAAAGCTGGCTACAACAAAGGAGTCACAGAGGTACAGCAGGAGACCACTGAATGTCAACCCAGAGGAACTGATATTCAGGGAGTGAGGCCGAGAACTCACATAGCAAACTGCAATCTGATTGTGACATGGGAAAATAAAAAAAGTAACATTTTTCATGCCACTATATAAAGCTGAGGCTTGATATCAAGCTTTCAGTACTTGCACCTGACTCAAATTCAGACTTGCCTTCTAACTCCAAATATTCTGATCTTTATAATTTCTTCCTAAACATCCCTCTGCTTATTAAAAATCTACATAAAAGCACTATTTGTAACTATTTTTCAGTCGTTACTATTCATTACTGTTCTTATCATGAGTTTCAGATATGATTGATAGGGTTTGAAAGCTGCAGTAACTCCCAACAGCCATAATGCTGTGACCTGCCCAGCACAGTTCACACAAGTAAATACAGTAATTCCATGGTCAGACATGAAAAGAACCCTTTAGTAATGCCTAATTTAATTTACATTATATAAGATTAATCAAATCAGTAGAACTGTGCATATACATAAATGCATGAGGTTTCCTCTTGTCTTCTTTGTTTTTAGGGTTACTTCCCAAATCCACTCTGAACTAGGAATATTTATAGCACTCTTTCAGGTTTTTATACATTTAAGTTAAAGAATCTTCCATACAGGCTTTGTTTCCAAAGTGCCTTTGTACTGCATAGTTGGAACAGACCCTCATCTAGCATAAATCAGCATGATTCAGTGGAGGAAGGTTGACCCACAGCAACTGAGACTCTGGCCCAGGGAGCTTATATTTATCCATATTCCTTCAAGCCTATTGTGTCATATCCCAGCTCAGGTAACAATTCCAGAGTGAAGTGAACTCATTTCATGTGTTGAATGGGTTAATGCTGAAAGTGTGCAGCGGATGAAGAGAGTAACAGTACAACACCCTTCCACAGAGTTTGTTTATCCAAGCATGGTGGGAATGTAGAGCTATAAGAGCTCAGCCAGAAAGAAAATTAAAAGATATAGTTGAAAATTTTCTGGCAGCAGCCTATATGGAAAGGTCATTACACAGCTGTTTTGGTAAAGAAGTTCAGCAAGACTGAATTTTGTTTAGTATTCAAGTCAGGTGAAAAGACAAACACAGTTTCCCTATCTTGAACAATAGCTTAGTATCATACTTCTATCTGACCTACATTTGTGTCTAAGTATGACCTTGGCTTTAGATCCAAACCCATTAGAGAGAGCCAACCACTCCCGAGATCTAATGTCAGCTTCTCTCACACTGTTTTCTTGGTATTTGCTTCTCTGACTCAGCTTATCAGTCAAAAGTGAACAAAAACATTTGTATTTTGAAGTGCTTTCTAAGGGCTAGCTAGTATTTGTAAAACACTCTTGTGGAAGAAATTTGCTGTAGGAAGGGCCAAATTATAGCAGACTGAGCAAACACTTAAAGAAGAATGTGCTTTGTGTTAATGCAATTCACAGACTACAGTAATATTTAGGACAACTCTGGTATTGTTCTCCATGTAGTTTATTCTTAGTCTCAAATAATACCTCTGTGGGTCTAAGAACTTGATTTTAACATTACAGGGATCTAATACCTGATTCTTTAAAGGCTGTGTAACTATTATTGAGGAATGCATCAACAAACTCATCCAAAACATAGCCTATACATTTTTAGAGCTGCTCAAAGATTATTTTGTTCAGTACCTGTGGTCCTAAGTTAAGGTAACAGTCCACAGATAGCACTGGATGGCTATAATTCTTCAGTGAGAGAGGGAAGAAGCGATGGCTGTGATACTGGAGGTATTTTTCAAGGAGCAACTGAGCAGGTGCTGCCAAGAAGGTATGCTTGCTGTCGGGAGCACAAATGTACTGAGCGGGGGAGATTGAAACTGGAGTGTCAGACACCTATGAGGAAAAATATTTCTTGTACAGATCAATCCTGATAATCAAGTTGTACTTATCTGAATTTTGGTTTGTATAAAATATAGCTCTAGCCTACAAATCTAAGATTTATATAAGAAATGAAATCATTCAGCCAAAAATATCTGCTACCAAAAAGTTTCAGAGTTTCACAGCATGATATTTGTACTTATAGAGGCTTTGTGGTTTCTTGTTTTAACACAAAGTCCTCCCACATATGAAGATGAGCAATTCAAGAGCTATAGAGAAAAAAATCATAGTGAATGGTTACCTGGATTGTAAAGAGACACCTTAGGTGTTTTAAAAAGTTTTAAAGGAAAATTATTAAGGAAAGGTGCATTTATGTCAAGAATATTGTGGGTTTCAGAAGTAAACAAATACATACATATGCAACAAAATATATGGAAGACATACCCCATTACTGGCAACTGATGATGCACCAAAATACCTCAGTTCTCCTGGTTATAGGGTACAAAAAGGAAAACAGCATTTTAACAATAATGAAACAGCAGTCTCAGTTCCCACCTTAGACTTAATGTGGAAGGATCGCTGTCCTCCTACTGCAATTTGCTTTTTCATGACACTGAAGTGATTGAACCGACAGATGAGAAGGCCAGCGCTGTGGACGCGCAAGTTGAAGTCAACATCATCACACGTAAATCTGGAAAGAATAAAATCAAAGCAGTTCAGAGGAATATTTCTCATCACACACTAACAAATACAAGCGCTCAGGGTCTTTGACAGGTGTGAAATACACTGACTCTCCACTGGTGCCAGTCAGGGAAAGAGGTTTCTGCTTTGTAGCAATAAACCAGGCTAGAAAGAGTTCAGGAAGACCAGAATGAGGGAGAGAACCACTTAGGGGGTGAAAGCACCAGAAGCACAGAGGAAAATGGAAGGAGAAATGTAGGAAATTGCCAGGAAAGAGTCCTAAGAGTTAAAATATTTTCTTTGCCTTTTACTACAATAAAGCCATCACAGAAAATAGCCACATACGGTACTACCTCAAATAATGTCAAGGAAATTAATTCCTTTGACTTCCAAGGAAATGGTTGAGGCCCTACAATCGATTCGTCAAAGACACAGAGGTCTCTGACTACTCCTTTTTCCCTTAGCATATGAATATTCAGAAATTTTTTTTCAACATTCCTCTACAGAAATAATGCCATTTGACATTAGAGACAAAATCTATTTCAAGGCAAGGAGTCTTTTCTTAATACACCAGAACTGCTGAGACATAGGAATAAATTAAAAAGAATGAGGCGAAAACATCCCTGAGCTAAATTTGATCAATATTTAAAAATAAGATGGAGCAGAATAAAAGATAAATTCCTAAAGCTGACTAAATTCAAATTCTGTGGCCTTTGGGAAATTCAGGTTCAGTTCTCCATTTTGTATGTAGGTATTACACAGCAAAGTGAATGATGTACAGAACTGCTGGATTAACATCCAGGGCTTGGGTTTAAGAGAGCTGAGCAGGTACTGCAATGGTGAACACCAGTGAGAAATGTGGCATTTAATGATACATTTCTAAAATCTTGTCTTTGATCTTAGTAGTATTTACATGGATATTTGGTATCCCTGAATGTCAGTGTCTCTATTTTAAAAAGTACCTGTTTCCTTGCCAGCCCAGGCATGGAATGCCATGCAATACTTCAGACTCAGCAGCACCCACGCAGAGGATTACGGGAGCCACGCATGGTTGAAGGACACAGTCAGGAAACAGGTGGTGTGGTCTGGCATTCCTGACATTTTAATTTTGCTGCCTGCACTCATACAGTTTTGCTTTATTGTTGTTATCTTCATTAGCCCTTTGTAGTGATTCATAAGGTAATATTTAGACAGGCTAGGAGATGCACAGGAGCGTGTTTAAAATGCTCTTTTAAGGTGTCAGCCTGGTGGTGACAGAAAGTTAGGTCATTTGTTTGTCCGTGGAATTATGACAGCAGAAGTGCTTCCCTGCAGATATAAGTAAACTTGGACTTCAACAGACATCTTCCTGATATAGAAGAGTTCTTCTGAGAGGTACAGTGACGTTCAGTTATCTAAGTCTCGGTGTGTAGAGCCCTTTTAGATTACCTGGGGTATCCCACCTAGCTTACAGAAAACCACATTTTGATTTCATGTTATACCTGTCAGCCCCATACGGACATCTTGCATATCTGGAGGTGTCTAAAGGCTGACTTTAGACAAGTGAATCCCACCTCTACCGATATCTACTTCATTCTGTTGTAATAAATGATTGTGTCTCAGAAATGGGTCCAAAGCTACAGTTTATTTCACATAGATCAGTGAAATTCTGTGAGATGATGTATCCAGTGAATGCATTTCTGGTAACTGTGGTGATACTGTGCATGACAGTATTATAATCTGATACATCCTGTGTGGCACAATAAATTAAAAATTGGGAATTCTGAGACAACTGAATGTGAAAATCAAAAGCAATGTTAATGAGGTTCATTTTTTTCCCTTCTTCTAATTGTCCTGATGAGCACACATGCAGTATGCTCCAGTGTTCTGCTCCTCAGGGTAAAAAATCCCAGCTATATCTCAGTTCCATGTCCCAACAAAATGTGGTTATGTGCTATTCACCCATACAGCCCTGTTTCCTTTGGAAGGGAGTGCAGGTAAGCAGGCAGGAGGGGAAGGACAGTGTTCACCAAAAGGCCACTTGGACTAGACCGCCGGGGCACCAGCATTGCAGGTCACGCTGCTGAGTGTGTCTGCTCTGCAATTCAGATACAGCTGGTTTATTTGGAACTATGGACATTAATGTCTTTTTCCAACTGCTGACAATTTGGGAAGGATTTGAACCATCAATAAGAAAACAAAACCTTTCTGTATCCCGTTAACAACCTCCCCAAAAAGCAAACAAGAGCTTCTGTAAAAAAACCCTTATATAGTTCATTATCTCTATTGAATTATGCTACTCATTCACTTACCTGTTTTGATTGTACTGTACATTTTGTGTCAGATCGACATTCAGCATAATGAAGTCATGCACATGGCAGCAGGAGAATGCTTCCTTGATCTCAGCACTGTTCGTTTTACTGGACCATTTCCTCATCCCAATTAAGGCATAGTGAGTGACATTGGGAGTTGCTTCAATGTGTTGCAGAATTTGCTTCAAGGAAACATTCCTTTCAGTCCATGTATAGTCACTACAATAATTATGAAAATGTGTTTATTTTAAAGCATATAGAGAATATTCAGAATCTCATTCAGAAGAGCAATTCTCAACAGCTGAAAGTAGCCATGAGTACCTGGTAAGCAACTTCAGTGTTGTGTTAACTTTACTGCAACTTTTTGTCTCTCACTCTAACCAAAACTTAAAATTAACTAGTCCTTATGTGGTGGGGACTGGTATGACAGATCTGGAACTTAAATCTGGATCTTTCAAAATATTCACTCAGATATGTAAAATTAGAAAGTTACCTGAATAATGTTCCAAATTACTCCGGGAGGGTTGCTGCCTTTGTGCCATAACTTAAGTGCAAAGCCTAAGATTCTCCTAGTCCACCCCTAGAGACATAAATCTCAGTTTTCACTGAGCTTAGCTCTCTTTGAAGGTTTGCTGTAAAGCCTGCATAGGACCATTCTGGGAATAGATAAAATATCTAGTACAAACAATGTTCTATAGTTATGAAAACAAAAATAAACAAAAATACTTGTTTGGGGGCTTGGGGAGCTAATAAAGGAGCCATACAGACTGGGACTGACAGCCAGAGGAAATCAGTTGCACAGTTTGCACAGAAATGTCTTTTAGCTTCCTCAGAAAAATCCTGTTAAAGATGTACCTGTGAATGTCCATGTTGTCCAGTATATTAGGGGTTGTTTTGCAGAGTCTGAAATCTGCAGCCCAAATAAGTCTAGTTTGAACTAGAGTCAAGATGTACAGCAAAGGCTGCAGGGCACTGAAATCCCCAGGGGACAGCAATGAAAATCAGGCACTAAACTATGTGCTATGCAAAGGCAGATATCTAGGGAAAATACTTCTGTCATTAGGCAAATGTTCTCTGCTTGTAGAGGGTAAAAGTTGTAGTATATCAAACTTAATTTCAAAACTGCTGTTCAGTGAAAGGTTAAAAGAGATCAGCTGAAAAAGTATATATTACTCTGTTTACCTTTTCCTGTCTCCTGAACAATCAACTTCTACTGCATTCCACATAACACAAGAGTCATCTGAAATCACAATGAAAGGCCAAATATCCTGAGGTTTTATCCCCAGCTCCTCCTGCCGATTTCGTTCAAGCTCCAAGTTATGATAAGACAACTCTTTTATCAGGAAGTGTGCAGCACCTGAAACCGAGGACATAAACCATCAGATTAAAAGTAGGAGCAGAAATTGTTTGCTTTTAACTTGGAAATGTTTTGAAGTGAATATTTCTGCAGACCAGGATACAAATCATTCTGAAGATTTTAACGCCCTAACATTCCCCAAAGCCAACTTACTCTGTCACTTGCCAAGCAAGTGACTTACAGGACCCCACTGGGAAGCACCAAAAATGAAGCCTGATTTCTGTGATAAAGAATTGCTAGTGTCTTAGCGGTTTAGAGACTGATTCTTTTAACCTGACAGATATTTGGCTGCACTAGCATCTCTTAGTGAAAACATCTAGAGATGTTGCTTGATCAGCTGAATAACATGAGAATACTTTCCCCTGACGATCTACATTGAATGTTTGTCACTACTGCTGTCTATAAGTTGTTCCAGTAGTAAAAGCAAGGTTCTGAATATTTCACTGATATCACATTAGCGAAACCCACCTAAGAGATGTCTCTAATCAATGCATCACTGCCTATGCAAATAGTACATATCTTATTTCCACAAGGAAACAGAGTAGGTAACTCCATCTGAGTTAACATCCTCAGCACCCTTTAAAATCAATAGGAGAGAGTATTTCTAGGTAAGTATTACTAGGATGCAATTAATCAAGCTTGTTTTAAGTGACCTGGATTAAGTGAATTGCATCTTCAACTGTGACACATTGTCCTCAAAGGGAATCCAGGTCACCAGATCCAATATGCTGGCTACAATGTGTGTGTCTACCTTCTACTATTGAATAATAGTGCCTCAAAGGCCCAAGTCATGTGTCTGCATCTGTTAGAACTTTTTGTTATACTTACCTACTCCTGCACTGTTGAAAATGCTTGGAAGAACAAGCATGATGTGGTTGGGCCAATACTTCTTATATATGGCCATTTCATATTCCTTGACAACTAAAACATGCAAATGACTGGCTCCATCCATTGCATGATATAAATTGAAAAGTCCATGTTCATGACGACCAGTAGTGGGAGTAAAAGTGGGGCTTTTAATGTAATCTTCACTCTGTAAATAAAAAGAAGTGTGAGTTTCTGTATCAGCCCGGAGGATGTTTAAACAAAGAGAACCAGATCCTTTAGGAGAATAAGCCAGATTAATTGATTCTGGGCAAGCTGCTACATTTTAAATAAGCTTAATAGGAAAATGAAAACCTTTCACAGAATTTGGGAAAAAGAAAACTCTATCACTTAACTTATTCAGCTGGTGAGAGTGTGGTGGACTGGATAGGACTGCTAAACTTGACCTGCCAACTGCACGAGAACCCTAAGGCTATATCTGGAAAAGGATTTAGGTCCAAATGACAGAAGATGCTAAGAAACACCTTACTCCCAAACCACAGTACGACCCTTATGAGTGACTGTCACCCAATCTTGAATGCAGTGGAAATCATTAGGTGCTTCCAAGTTTGATAGCACAGCATCTGAGAGACTTGTTTCTACAGATATCCAGGGCTCTTCCTGTCTGGGCAACAGATTTTAGCCCAGTTCCTACTAAGGTCATTAAGGACCTAGAATGAAAGTATGCTTCTTTACAGAGATTCTCCAAAACCCTCACAATTAAGCACTCCTGATTTAAAACTGACAAAGCACAAAATGCTGAATTTGATGCCAGTGCAGTGCATGAAAGGGAATTTAAAGTGGATCAAGAAAATATTTTAAAATGGTTTAATAAACTGGATTTGCATCCTATGGCACTTTTCAAACTTGCAGCAAGAATGCAGGCATCACTCTGGAGCAAGTGAACAGAAAAAAGAAGCAAAGAAAGAGGAAATGGTTTTGTCAAAGCCTCAAGGCATGTCAGTGGCAGAAGCAGGACCACAAGGACCCCGTGCACAGCATTGTGTAGCCAAGCACAAGTTCACTGGGTGAGGAAGAGCAGGAGGTTTCATCCTCACATTGGACAGTTGCTGCCTGGACAGCTATGTTGCTGCCTGGGTTCTTGCATTTCAAAACTGAACTGGACATAAAAGCCCAAACTGGAGGGTGGTATTGATTGATTATTGTTTATTGGAAGCAGCTTATTTTCTCCAGAAGTGCTACTGCTTACTGCTGTTCCACAAATTGCTGCAATAGTCCAAGCAGTGTGGCCTGAGCAAGGCACAGTTCATCTTAAGCACAGATATTAGGAGTCACTGTAAAGGTCAACATCAGAGTTTGCATAGCCTGTCAGATGAGTGACCTTACAGTGTTTTCTGCAAGTATGATGTGATTCTTTGGACAGGTATGAAGCCATGACAAAGATTCTTTGAAAGCCTTATATTTATATGAAAGCAACTGAGCAGTTACACAGAATAAGAGAGGATAATCCACTGCCTTCCTCTAGAGTAAAAAATTGTGTCCTCTTAGTAACTTTATGATAACAAAACCATTCTCACTTTAACATCTTAAACTTATAACCAAAGACCTTTTGCCCCAGATAAAAGTGTTCAAAGGTAAGTATCCTAGTGATCAAAGGATCAACCTTGATAACGAGCAAAAGAAACAGCTTATTGGTGGCTTAACAATTTTGCTTCATGTCTCACTTTCTGGGAGAAAATACAAGCTTAGTATCAGGACAACCTCATTATCTCTTGCCAGCACGACCAGAAGTGTAAAGAAGTCTAACCCAACAAATTTTAAAATTGGTGTTGTCTTTCTCCCATATGTGGCCATAAATATAATTATCCATCTACCTTATCTGTGACTAGTGGCAGCCTCATGCTTTCCAGTTGTCTTCCTGGTTGGCTGAAGACAAAATGATGCTCCTTTGACTTTGGAATGATAAAATGCAGCTGGATCTCTTCTCCCAGCATAGAATAGGAAAAGGCAAATGCATGCAGAGTGGACTCATAAAGCTGAGGATGGGAAAAAATAGGGTAATTCCAGTGGTTAGAGTCAAACTACAAGATCTCAGTGTAGTTAATAAACATTTATAACATTACCAAACAATCACTTACTGTATTGCATTAGATTTTACCTCATAATTCAATAGTTGTTAAGCAATGCCCCTTAGGCTAGAGCATACACTAAAAAATATATAAATTAAACTGCTCCCTCTTTTGAAATCATTGTTTCAGCTTTGTCTTGCAGATGACACCAATAGTAATGGCCAGTCTTGGCTTTCAAAAATACTGACTCCAAAAAAACAGTATTTGCATTGCTAATACCTTCTTCCTCACATCCTAATAGGCAGGAAATTGGAGGGTTACTCTGAGTAATACACGTCTACCTATCACACACTATGCCGGACTACTCCTGTATCAGAAGTATTAGTAGCATCTTTTGCAGTTACTCAGTTGAAAATGCAGTGAAGTCCCAGTGGGAAATGTTTACCAGGAAAGTAGTTTTAACTGGCAGTATACGAGGAGAATGCAGATAACAGTACTGAAAAAGACAGTGTAAATGAGGCAAGGATCAGTCCTCTGATGTCCCCAAACCTGCAGTCTGTTCAAGGCAGGCAAACCTCAAGAAATAAAAAAATCTGTAAATCAGCTGGTTTTAACACACACATACAACATGTCAGCCAATTCAAATATACAAATGTAGGTAAAACAGTGTGTGGGTTCTGTCGTCTTCTGTTTCTGATGTGCGGAGTAATATCTGGAAATCTTTACCTGGTACCTGGGATTGAAACCCATATACTGGTGACACTGTTCACAGTGATGGTAGGTGTTATATGCTGCATACTTGGACAATCTCATCCTAGTTGTTTGACGGCGTGTATACATATCCTCCTGTCGCCTGCTTGTTGTTCTGTCTATTAAAAAAAGAAACTATTTAAATGTAACAAATATTCAAGGCCAGAATCTATTCCCTTGTGACAAATCGTTGCTGTCACTGTAATTAGCTTCTGGGAACAATGGCAGGATTAACCACATGCAAAACAAACTATTAATTCATTCTAAGCACAGTATATTTTATAAATTGTTATGCACAACAAAGGAGACTACAAAGAAAATTCATTATTATGATAATTCTGTACAGATTTCATGTGAGGCCCAGGTGTAAGCAAAGCCAGATTATTAAAATTATTATTGTTGCTGCTGCTGCTATTATTGAATACTTGCAAAAGTAATAAATATGACAGACATCTGCTGTCTGGTGATGGACATCACAGTAGATTATGTAAACTTGGCAAATTTAGTGATGTTCTTCTGCAGCAAATACCCACATTTTAAAAGAGTCTCCTTTATGGGAGGCTGAAGGAAGATGAGATGTAATTTCTGCTGAGAAGGACTTCTGTTATGTCATCCGGCCAAATCTTTCACTCAGATTTTCAGCATCAGATCAGGTTGTTCCTTGTCCTGACAAGTTTAGAAAATCGCTAAGAGTGGAGTTTCCACAGTCTCTCTAGGCAACCTGTTCCATAGTTTGACCACTTTTATTCTACAAATATTTTTCATACTATGTAATTGTAAATTCCCACGTGGCAACTTGTGTCTGGTGTCTCTTGCCCTTCTGCTGTATAATAGCTTGTGTCTGCAAGTTCTCATTAGGAAGTTGAACACAGCAATCAGATGCCCCTGAGAGACTTCTCCAGACCAAACCAACCCAATTCTCTTCAGTTTTTTATGTTCATCATGTTATGTTCAGGCCTCTGGCCATCTTGGTGGCTACTCCCTGGACTCACTTCTATATGCTTATGTCTTTCTTTTACTGGGAAGCCAAATATTTGACATAATACTCTTACAGGTGCGATGCACAGAAGAATAATCACTTCCCTTGACCTGCTTGCTAGATTTTAGTAAGCCATTAACCCAATGGAGAACTGGTGACTCATGTTCAAATTGTTGTCTACCAGGATTATCAGGTCACCTTCCTCAAAGCTGCTGTCTATACCTCTGGCATCAAGCTTGTACAGTTGAAAAAATTATTCCATCCCAAGTGCAAAATCTTGCATTTACCTTTGTTGAGCTACTATGTATGAGGTTCCTGCTCCTGTGGTTCCTTCCTGGAGGTTCCATTTTTCCAGCCTGTCAAGGACTTTCTGAACGGCAGTGCTACCTTCCTGCATATTGACTGCTCCCCCAGTTTGGTATCAACCATGAACTTGCTGATGTAGCATTCTGTCCCTTCGACCAGATTATTAATGGCATTCTCAAACAGCATTTTTCTCACTGTCAGCCTCTGAGTTTTGCCATGCATACCCAGCTGTCAGTCAGATTTGTGCCACTCATCACATTTTGAGTTCAGTGGTCCAGCCAATTTCCCACCTACTTTACAATCCACTTATCCAAACCATCTCTCTCCAGTTTTGGCTCTATGAGTATCATAGAAGACAGTGGCAAAGTCTTGCTGAAGACAAGATAAAACCCCTGCTCTTTCTTTGTCCATAGTGCCAGTCATCTCATCATAAAATGTAATCATGTTTACCCATCATGATTTGCCTATGATAGATCCATTCTAGCTGCTCCAAATCACTTTCCTGTCCTTCATGGGTCTGGACATGGCTTATAGGAGAGTTTGTTCCATAATTGTTTTGAGGACTGAGGGTAGGCTGACTAGGCTGTAATTGCTTCAGTCCTCCCTCTGTTCTGTACAGCAAGGGCAGCTCCTTTTTCCAGCCATCAGGAACCTCTACCAGTTGTCATTACCTTTTAAAAATGATAGACAGTAGCCTCACAATTATGTTGGACATTTCCCTCAGCATGCTTGGGATACATCTCAACCTACCGTGAGATTGTATATGTCCAGCCAGATAATTCAGAGGACTAATTCACACCTCAATACTCCAGGAATCTGGATCTGAACATATGCATCTCACACTTTCCAAACCTAAACCAAGACCTAAAAAATAAACCTGTAAACAATTTTAAGTACATAAATAACTTTACTCACAGAGGTCACTTCATTGATACAGAGCAGGACAATGCTACTACATAGAAGCATTCAAATGCACAAACTTATTGTGGAATCAGAGCATTTTAATGGAAAACTACATATATAATATTCCATAAAACATTTATAAGGCTCATACTCTGGTGCTTTATCTGGAAAACTCAGAATCTTTTTTCACTATTAATTAGTCAAGAGCAATTCTGATAATTCACTCTGTTTAAAAGTTTTAACAGGATTCTCAGGTTAAAAACAAATAAACACATATAAGTGTACCAATCTAGATTTCTCAAATTCTAACCTTCACTGTTCATAGTCTGAAGCTTTGAACAAATCAGACTTGCATCTTCATATTTTGGGTCATGGATAGTGTAGTCAAAAGGCATCTTCTTAAATGTCTCCAAATCTGGCCACATATCTTCTGGCTGATGGTAGTATTGATCAGATTCTTCTTTTATGTCTATGATATTATTAAAAAATAAGGATTCATGTAATTACAATTTTTAAAACTTTTTATATTACTGTAGATGGTTTTGCTATGCCTATTATTCTCACACAATTTTTTCTTTCATCATTCTGAGGAAGCAATATTAATGTGCATCAAGAGGTGAAACTTTGAGCAAATGTACCTCATACCTCAATACAATTCTGGTTTTTAAACCTTTATTATCAGTTTAAGACCTTGGTAATCCTATTGGAGCAGGTGGTGGGATGATGATGATGAAAACAATGTCAAGAGTCAGGTAAGGCTGATCTACCCGCACCCAAGCATTTGTGGAGTCTTTCCACTGACCACAACATTCATTAATTTAGTTGAGCAAAGATATGTTATTCTCACTGAGGAAAAAAAGTCCTTTAAAAGCTTCAGAAGTTGCAGTATTAAGTACAGTGGAGAGTTAAAGTCTAATGCTTCTTCAAGTGACGAGACCAGAGTAATCAAAGATAATTCACAGTATGGCATGGTAAGAGAAAAATAATAAATTATACTGGTATAATGTGCAGTGAAATTACGCCTTTTTCTGAAATAGGTTAACTGACATAAAACCCCAGATGTGCAGAAGTCCCTACAAAATATATTTCTGCCTTTGTCAAGAGAATGGAAGATATGACAGGAGTAAAACAGACATTAGTGAGGAGTTCAGCTTGGAGTCAGCTGTAAGCTGCTGTAAAGAGCCGTAATAAGTATAGTCTAAATAATTCTTTACAAGAGGTAAGACGCTGTCTTTTGGCACCCAAAGCAAAACTCGGGTGGAATCAGTCAGATTGTGAAAATATCTTCATGCCCTGACTGCGAGTTACCTGTAAAATCCTGCCTAAAATAGAAAGGATTGCTTCCACAAACCTTTCCCCTAGCAGATCGGTCACCTTTTCCTCAGGCTTTGCCTCTTTCTCAAGCACAACTCAGTGTGCAGGAAGAGCCCTGGGTACTGCCCCCAAAAGCCCTGAGGGAGCAGAGCTGAGGCACCGTCCCAGAGCAAAATGACTGAACAGCTTCCAGCCAGGGGCAGCCAGCACGCACCTGAGACTCTGCATGGCTAACTGGACATGCTTTCAGTGCAGTATTACACACATTCCATAAAATATCACCCATTTTTTCTATGTAATCCAGCCCTTAATTACTGAGGCTGAGTGTCACAAATACATCTGGAAACACGGGGGAGTAATACACTGTAAATAAAGGAAGTTTGGACTAAAATTAGCTATTAAAGAGCAGGAACTGTTTTCCTCCCTCATGTAGCCTTATGTACTTAGAAAATACGACATTGCTCCTCATGGTGTAAATCTGCCAGACTTTCACTGATTCTTTTTATATACTTTACCACAAAAGTTAATTCCAATTCTAACCTCAAAAACAATGTCTGGATACCATTTAATATACATAAATTCTGTTGATTACTTCGCAAGTAAAACAGAGTTATGTGGTTCTTACTGAGAGGAAGACTAAACTCTAAATTATGAGTTGAATAATAAAATATTATTAAGTACCAGTTGAAGATCACACAAAATTTTCTTAAAATATTTCAGTAATGTAAATAAATTGCAAAAGTGAATGGCATAGAATAAACAGACAACTATTTTTCAGTTTAACACATCAATTTTCTACAGTCTCCAGAAGCAAATATTTTTATATCAAGAACTTACTATTGTTGATTTCTTCCTCATCATAAACATCCACTTCTGTCAGTCTAATCAGCATTCGGGACAAAATACTGAGGAACTGCAGATAGGCACCTGTTTTTCCTATCTGTAAACATATAAATTAGAAAATACAAAAGTAAACTTTCATTTTTCAACATGTTGCCTTTCCACATATCTGGAAATTGCAGCTACAGTGAAACTGATTATTAATATTCAGTGCTTGCATGTCCCTGTATTTGTATATTCCTTGGCATAAATGACATGCTTACATGCTTAACGGTTTTGTTCTATCTATGCAGGAACCCAGTTTGGAAAATGTTTTTTATATCACAAGTCTAATTACAGGCCCATAGCTGACAATCTTCTCTCCTGATATTATATCTTCTACATAGGCAATGAACTTTTTAAAATCCCTACAAGATCACAAAAGGCTTCAAAAAAACCTTCTCAAAATACAAGATAACTAAGTAATTACCTCAATCCATTCATATTTGGACAATTTACCAGTACACTGACTGCTATTGAAGTGCAGTGACCATCCTGAAGAACAAAGTGTCAGGCATAGAATCACAGAATCAGTTTGGTTGGAAGAGACCCTCAGGATCATCAAGTCCAACCATAACATAACTCTGGCACTAAACCATCTCCCTAAGAACCTTGTCTAAACGCCTTTTAAACATCTCCAAGGATGGTGACTCCACCACTTCCCTGGACAGCCTGTTTCAAGGCCTGACAACCCTTTTGGTGAAGAAACGTCTCCAAATATTCAAACTGAACCTTCTCTGACTCAACTTGAGGCCATTTCCTCTTGTCCTATCACTTGCTACTTGGGAGAAGAGACCAACACCCTCCATGCTACACCCTCCTTTCAGGTAGTTGTAGACAGTGATAAGGTCTCCCCTCAGCCTCCTTTTCTCCAGGCTAAACAGCCCCAGCTCCCTCAACCACTCCTCATCAGACTTGTGCTCCAGGCCCCTCACCAGCTTCATTGCCCTCCTCTGCACTCTGTCTAGTACCTCAATGTCCTTCTTATGACGAGGGGCCCAAAACTGAACACAGGATTCAAGGTGGGGCCTCATCAGTGCTGAGTACAATGGCACAATCACTTCCCCAGTCCTACTGGCCACACTGTTCCTGATACAAGCCAGGATGCTGTTGGCCTTTTGGCCACCTGGGCCACTGCTGTCTCACGTTCAGCTGGTTGTCAATCAACACCTCCAGATCCTTCTCCACCAGGCAGCTTTTCAGCCACTCTTCCCGAGCCTGTAGTGCTGCCCAGGGTTGTTGTGATCCAACACATCCATCTATAGGAGAACTTGTGGCACTTCCACTCCTGGAGAACATGGTATATGTAACAATGTGTTGTTCCACCTCTTATGCTGAAATACGTTATTTCCCTTCCACTATTTTAAAATTATTTTTTAAAAGTCTGTTTTAACATTCTCTTAAGATAACAACTTTCTCCTTTCTTTTTTACCCCACCAACACACTATAAACATTTTCTCTTCATTATGTCTAACAGTAGTGCTGCCCTTTTGCAGTTTTTTTCAGCTGAAATATATAAGCCACAGCCAATGATTTACTCAATGGATTGTTCTGTGTCTTCCACATAAAGTTTGCTGATGATAACATCAAGTAAATAATGCTGTATCTAAGCAGACATCTTCACAAACTATTACACTTCAACAGTCAGCAGTACACAATGGGCTTCAATCAGACAAAAAGAGACCATCACACTTGTGTCACTCACAGGAGAATGAACACAATGTGATTTCTTGTGTGTGTGTGTTGTGTGTACAGTTCAGCCTCAGAATGACACTAATGTCCAGTTGACACACCTGTACATGTAGATCAATTATGAGGCATCCTGCTGTACCTGTGTAGTTTCACAAAGTGGTATCAGATTTTGCTAGGTTTATATTACTACTGAATTGAAAACTCAGCTTCACTGCCATTACTGCTACTACATGTCACAAGCATAGGGTGTTGAATATAGTTGAAAATAGTATTGGATTTACTATTTTCCATATATTCCAAGTAAAACTTTCATTTTCTCTCAACATTTGAAAAAGAGAGGCTTTGAAGCTGAAACAAGAGTAGGAAAATATTTGTTTTGCTCAAAGTTCACTATCTGTTGTTCTTAATAAACCAGATTGCCTTTGAAGCAGTTGGTTGCCAAGGGTGGAAAAGGGAATGATTATCCCTTGTGAGGGTCAAATAACCCTTCCAGGTATACATGGTAGACCACATGTTAGCACACAACTCTGTGTTATCCAGGAGTAACAGAAAAAAAGAGTCCTTGAATAGAGGAAATGACAGCACAGATTATGGTCAGCCCACGTACCAGATGTTTCTAACTCCCAGTCTAGGTTTTTATCTAAAATCCATTGAGACTGATGAGAATCTTTCTATTGATCTTGGAACAATGTTCTAAACAATGGTTATTTATTGGAGAGCTAAACAAAAGCATATTCCCACATCAGAGGCAAACTTGATGATACTTTGTTCTAGAAGAAAATACTTTCAATGTTTTCTCTCAAGTCTGAGATTGCCTTTATGAACCCTCATGAACATATTTTATAAAGTGCCTCTGATCATAATTTCATTAAACACAGGATGGCCTCACGGATTAAATGTTCCCTGACTTCAAACAAATGAGACATCATTTGGCAAAAGTACACAACCTCTTCCCCTGGTATCAGGTGTCTACACGAAAAACTAATTCATAATCTGTTTGAAGTATATACTTAGAATTGTCAAACGAACAACAGGCTGAAAACCTTATTTTTTATTTTTGGTAGCTGCTTAAAACTTATTCTATCAAAATAATGTATTTTTCTCTTCCTAGGGGACCGGTCGTCACCAGTAGTTTTCAGCAATGTATCTGGGAGTGAGTAGGCTGCTACTTGGTGGTACTTAGATGAAAAGTTTCAGTTGTCAATTGACTCAAACATACACAAAGCTGTAATGTCATGAATCAAAAGTGCTGGAAATCACAGGACAACAAATGCTACTTCCTAACCATCAAAGTAAAACATATGATATTCCATGCATCATGTCTTACTCAGTCTCATTATCTGTCAGATAAAAATTGTCCAATACATTACTGTGAGCTTTATGAACTGTTAGATATCAGCAACACTACATGTAAAATGCTGGTGGGAACTTTAAGGAGTCTCTCCACATTTTCAGACTGTTTCTCTGCCAGGCGAGAGATCAGGCTGAGCACATGGCGACATTCATATTTGGGCTCCATTCACTTGTACATCTGCCTGCATCTTCTGCTGAAGAAATGAATTGGTGACATAGAGAACACCTTTTCCAGGTAATTTTGAGATTTTCAAACAGAAAGTGAGGAAAAAAACCCTCCAAACCAACCAACTAAAAAAACCTAAAACCAAACAAAAAAACCCCAAAAACTAAGTAACAAGTAACAAACAAACAAACAAAAACCCAAACAAACAAAAAAACCCTACCCTTCTCATTTACAATCAATGTTTACTCCAAAAGGGAAGAACCTTGAACAACTGAATTTGTAGCATGCCCAGACAAGTAAATGTGCCTTTAATTTTTTTTTTTTTATATGTACCACCTCTAGGCAAAATTGAAGTGCACAAAGTGTCTTTTGTTGTTTGAAAATACTGAATAGCTATCAAAAAACAGAGCTTCCATATCTCTCCAGAGAGTCCTTGTCCCATCTGTCATCAACCCTCTTTTCAATACTTTGGGCATCACAGGTATCTGCAAAGAGATCCTGCATGCAGCATATGAACAACTCTGAAGTATAACACCCCATATTTGCCCATCCTCCATCCCCCAACTGCAACAAAACAAAAGATCTGCAAAGACATTTTAAACTGGATACATGATTGGGCTGTGGCTTTACACATCTTTAGAGAAGCCTGGTACAAATTATGTCGATCCTAATAGTGACTCTGGGCTTAAACACGGTATGATATGATATATTAAAAATTATGATGATGGGTAGGGAAGTGCTCTGAACAAGGTGTTTTTCTCCCTATCCTGTCTTTGCTCTGCAATGAAAAGCTGCAAAAAGATTAAAAGAATGAAGGAACCTGGATCTTCACTGCATTTTTATGATTCCTGAAACAAAATGTACATGACAGGTACTGCTACTACAGGCAGGTCTACTTCCCAGAAAGCGGTTCCTCAAATATGTAGCTGTGCCCAGTGCCTTATCAGATAAGGCACCTGGGGGCCAGATATTCCCATGTAATGGAAGTATTACTCTAATGTGTTTCTGTCTACCTGAATTTGGGAGACAGAAGTTTGATGAATCAGACTTGGAAGAAGAAAATCCCAGAAGACTAAGAAGTAAAAATCCCAAATCTTGTGAAAACTTCTGATAACAAAGGAATGTGGGGTCTGCAAAAATTTAGTATTTTGGTTTCTATTTTCATCCTTAGTGTGAGGGATAATTTGCCTATTAAAAAAATAAGAATTTGTTTACAGTGAAGTTCTTCATTTATGAAAAGTGTAGCAGTGAGGAAGGAATATGAATTCAAATTCTACCTGCAGAGAATTCAAGACATACGAAGGTCTAGTTTTGTGTCAAACACACAAATACCTAAGAGGAGTGGAAAGCAACCCAAGAATTTTGACCACTGAACGGCACTTGCCATAGATATCAAGGATAAGCTGAAAACAAACTCTCTAAGAATCTGAGAGAGAAATATTCCAGAGAAATTACGTGTGTGCCTCCACGGTTATTCATGAAAGTGACATCAAAAAGTGCTGTTGCAGCAAGTCTAACAACAGTGAGTTCCCTTTTTTAACTTGTTACAGACACTGGATGCCAGGACCAATAGAAATACTTCATTATTCTTACATGTTGCTATAAAGTAGTATCTGATTTCAGTCTTCATATGCAGAGAAATAGGGCAAAAGGGGAAATAATTCCATAAGGCTTTTCTATTTTAATTTCCAGAGGAGATACTTCTTCACATACCACAGCAGTGGTTTTCAAACTGTGGTCTGCAAAACAATGGTGATTAATAGAACACATGCTGATGGTCCACAGGCAGCTGGTCAAATGGTGCTGGCTCTTCTCCTTGTTTCCACTTGATACATTCTTCTAAAAGACAGCTAACAATAGATATATTAAATATTTCCCTATATTTTTCTTACATAAGGTGAATGGTAGATAAGCCCATTGTAATACGATTTTAGGAGTAGAGGAAATCCAAATAATACAGGCAGCAGTTTTCTCCCTTAGAAAGTGTCTTAAGACACGCTTGCTTCATTCCCTGGATGTGGGGCCACAGGACTGAGCCATGCTCAGGAGCAGCCTTGATACTCAAGGAAAACGCTATTTCCAAGTCATAATATCCAGTTAGAAAGCAAAGGTACAAAACCTTGATTTGCGGGTTGGGGACCTTTAAGAGTAACATTTCCAAGAAAAATATTTTTGTGAATTTAGGCTTCTTTATAGGCATTTCTTGAGTGCACTAGGGACTAGATTTCTAGCTATAGATATGATACATGTTGTTCATGGTTGTACATATTTATTCATATTCATGAGTTAATGGCTTAACTTCAGTGGTGAGCCAACGTCCAGATAAATATATAGATCTATTCTATACCTATCCAGTTTTTGCTGTATTTCTTGAAGCCTCTTGTAAAAAATAATGCATGCATTGCCTTCTAATTACCTAATTGTCCTTGTAAAAATACATCAAGTCTTCTAGTGAAACATTTTGATCAGTCCAGAGCATAAAACGTCTCTGTGAGTGAACAGTGAGTGTATCCAATTCCTAATTATCCTGACAGCAAGAATTACTGTTTCGGTTCACTAATGTGCCTAGTTTTGTTCCTGCATTGATTTAATGTTTGTCATTTAAACCAACAAATTGCTTCCTGTTTTGAATTTTAGTAAAGTAATACTGATAAAGAAAACAACTATTTCTGAATTTTTGAAAAGACAGTACTCTGGCAGTCTTCTACTTTGGTCGAGGTGTTAATAACACAGAGGTGCTATCTAATAATTGTTTTGATTTCTGCCTATATCTCTTCATGCATTAAGTCCACGTAAAATGTTAAAATCACCAAACACACATGTACATAGAACCTATTTCAGGAAGCAAAATTACTTCTACCCAAAAGGAGAAGGGTAATTCTAATTCCTGTGTATTTTATTGTAACTATTCCCTAGAAGAAACACTGTACTGTTTTACTTTAGACCAATAAACAATCACCATAGTTTTACAGTTCTTTGTTTGGTTTACAGAAGCTTTTAGTACTTTGGGAGGTTAAAATAATAAAGGAAGAAAAGCTACTGGTTTTTTCCACATACTGAAATGAATATATACCCCCACATTTTGATACTAAGGAAGAAGACACGATACTCCTAATTTGATGCATGTTAATTTGTTGTCTATGAAACGGGTATATTCTTCAGAAAGAACTGAGGAATACATAATGAATAAATATGTGAAGTGTGTCCTTTAGTGACTGATCCCCCTGTATGACCCAATGCAAGACTAGGAAATACCCTGCATTGTGGAGACAGCTGGAGAAGAGATGGAGTTTCAAGTAAAATAAGTGATATTAAGATAAAAGAAGTGATATTAACTCACTGCTGTACAGAGGGTCAACAGGAGTACTATTTAATATTACAAAAAAAAGTTTGATAGTGAAAAGTGGTGAATACGATACCCTGGCACAGAGCCGATGAATAAATAACCAGCGTGTATAATTATTATTAGATAATGGCAAGTACCAAGTGTGTGAAGCATCAAAACCTTCTCATGGTGTCTAGTATGGTCTCAGAAGTCTCCGAATGCCTCTTCTGAGAATCACAGATTTTCATTGGTGACCCACAACCAAATGAATAACGAAGAAATACCTACTTATCAGCTAATCTGGATATTTAGGGTAGCTTTGGGAATACTATCTTTGTAGGGTTTGACGTGTATGCACATAAAATTCTAATAAAAATGGTCACAGCCCATGCTTTTCTTTGACATGGAAATGGAAAACATCTCTCTTCCAGAATGTATTTGTTTTTAAGCTGAAGCTGAGTAAGAAATTTAGTTTCTTGACCACATATACCTCAATCTTTGGCAAACATGGACAATTTAGATCAAAGGCACGGACAGTGAAATACTGCTCATCAGAGTACCTTCTGGAATGCTCTAGGAACTACAGAAATATTTGCAGGAAGTCCCAATATGAAAAGCCCATTTATGCTCTTTCTACTCTGCTGAGTCATAAATTTGGGTGTACAATGGAATACATTTAACAAATAGCAATATGTGGTTTCCTTTTGCAATGGATGGGCATAGAAGAGTGGATCACGTGGCAAGCTAAATCAGTGACTAACTTTAGATTAACTCTTTGGGTTGATGTTAAAATAACTGGAAACATGGGGCATTGTCTTGGTTTTGATTTATCCTTTTGACTTCTGAGGTTCACAGGACATATTTATGCTCTCAGTACACATGATGTCTCTTCTTACTTGTTGCTTTGTACTTCAGCAGAACATGAGAGGCACAACACTACCTTTAGCATGTAAGTTGTGCATTGAACTAGGACATACCTTGCTCAGAAATAAGTGCTAAACTTTCTTAGAGAATTTAAAAGAGAAGGAACTTCTTAGGACTATATCCACTTCTACGTATCTTTTCAAAGTAATTTAAAAACTCTTGGGTCAGTTACTCATCTTGTACATATGACTCTGCTATGTTGAGCTGGCCTACTTGCATATGTTATTTACAACAGCTTCTATTTCTGTCTGCTGTGCGGAGGAAACAGAGAAAATAACTTAATTACAAACTGCCAACTGCCTTCAGATTGATCATAAGAAAGTGGTTTTGTGAAGATCTTTGATCTTTATTTAAAATGCAAATGCATATTCAGGCTTACCAAACTGGAATTATACATGTAATCTATCTCTTGAGTGAACTATCTTTTAAAACATCTAAATAGAGAGAGACTGACACAATATGAACATTGTTGAAACTTCATTGTTTTTGAACCCAGGCTAACAGTAAAGAAAGGAAGTTTGTTTAATCTAAGATTGTTTAATCTGTTTATAAAAAGTGATTAGGAAATAAAATATAAGCAACTTACTCTCCACCAACAAAAAAACCTTCATAAGCAACTTACTCTCCACCAACAAAAAAACCTTCATGTATTAATAATAACAACTAATCTATTTTTTCTGAGATTATGATAAAATTAAAATAAATAAATCAATGATAATACCTTGTTCTTACTACACACCTGTGGTGGCCCACTCAGCAGCAGCCTCCTTGGGTGAAAGGTGTCCATTCTGCCCTCATTTCTATTGTTGTAGTCCATATGGTTTGGCTTGGGAACCGTCCATTGGCGGTAGTATAGAGACTGCTCCGTGCAAGTCATCATCTTGCTCATAAGAGGGCGAAAAGAACTTGCCCACATAACAGAATGATAAGGCAAGAGGGAAGATGATTTGGGAAGTCCACTGCTGTCCGTAGAAGTAATAATGTCATAAACCAGTTTGGGCAGGAAAACTATGGGAGGCTGTTTTGATGCTTTGGTCATGGAGCACTGAGAGGTCTGTAGGATGAAGGAGTTATGAGTAGGTGCAGAGGAGGAAGAAGAGGAGGAGAAAGGTGAAGAGGATGACGAGGTGATGGAAATTTGGGCACTTTTTATGTTTTGTTTCATATCCAGCTGTTCAGTTACCAGTGGCAAGTGTTTGCTAGTTGTTGTTTGTGCCCCCTTGTCTACTTTCTGCTTCTGTCTTTCATGGTTATTTGCAGTTTCTTCAGCATTGTTGCTTAGGACTTGGTGAAGGGATTTTGCTGTATCACCTGCTGCTGTTAAAGGAGGTGATGACTCACTGCAGAATGCTGTAACTAAAAGAAAATTTGTATTTCAACAAAGTGCAACTATCTCTGCTAGTCAATGTCACAGTTAAACAAAACAGAACAAAATAATCATTTAGATAGAGTATCCATCAAACACTGCAACTCCTGTTCTTGCTTTCACCTTTCTCGTACAGGAAGCCATAATAGTTTGGATATTCATCTCAAGGCAGAAAGTGGCTTTTAAAGTACTGAAGTGCATAGGAAAGACGCCAGTGATTGTCCTGTCCTCTCCTTCCCTCATCCACTTGTTGCTCAAGGTGTTCATCAGATAGTTTCATCACTCAAGACAAACACAAAATTACTGAAACCATCATTTAAGAGAGTGTAAGAAAAGTATTCACAGGCTATTACACCGTCAAACTGCAGAAATACCTACATAGATTGACATGTAGAAGCAGTCCTCAGCTCTGAGTCGAACTGGTCTGACACTCATGTGTCTGCATCACTGCAGCACTTAGGCTGATCTAACAAAGCCTGGCTCTCAAGTCTCTGGTGCTATGTAATGCATTCACACAGCTTTTGGTCAGCTCAGAGCACATACTGAACTCACGAATGTTGGCCTTGAATATGTGACACAGATATACCTCACCGCTAATTGCTAATTTTCTGAAAGTGGTGTATTTTTACCTTATATATTCTAACCACAAAGATTTCTTGGAAGTTCAAGGCCTCACTTTAAGTGGTTCTGAGCATATTTAATGCTTAGTGAATTCCAAAGAGAAGATGCAAATACTTGAGTCTTCAGAGAAGACTGAGAACTGGTTGAGGAATCAGTCTCCACATAGTAATAGGAATATCTGTCTGAAGCTGAACACAGATAAATCAGCTTTGCTCTCATGGTGAAAACAACAATTTTGCTTCCAGAAAAACCCATACATTTTGAACTAATAGAAATCCATAGTTTCTCTTGGTCTCAAGAAATAGTCAGGTATACTCTAGCTGCATATTAAACTAAAGTAGCCAGTAAAGGACATTAGCGCTAAATACAAAAATATTGGCAGAGTATGAGTGGCTTCAAGTAAAACCACTGTGACATCTCCCAAAATACCAGTATCCAAGAGCACAGAAAAAAAAAGATAAAGGAAAAAAATATTAACTACAGGCAAATTGAGGCCACAAAGCCACAGACAGGTCACACATGGACTCTGTGGAACTGATGAGCAGCCCAACTTTAAAGAAGAAAAAAACATTTTGAAAATTAAAACGTTGATGAAGTTTATCCATATGTTTTCAAGAAACAGAAGTCTGATTCTTATTTTTTTAAAAGTTATCTTTAGTGATCTCATAAAAACAGGCTTTACCAAAACCTTAGTGATTTATGCCTTTGATTATTCCTCTAATAAGCTGAATAAAAGGTCTCTTATGTCCTAAGTGTAACTTAATAGAGATGATCTTAAGATCTTACTGGAAGCTTTTGAAGAGAGAGATGAAGATGCAGAGTCATGAGAACGAGATCTTTCTCTTTTCATAGGACTTCTCTTTTCTGCAGTAGAACCTGTTTCATGGGTGGTGGGGGAAAACAAAAACAAAATATAATTTAAATAAACCTGTGAGAAGGCACAACTACATTGTCAAAATAGGGGTAAGGACACAAGAGGTTGTGTGGGTTTTGTCCTCATTCTGACACTGTTTTCAGTGTGGAGAGTATCTGTGCCTACCACGCAATATTGGATCAGCCTGTGATCTAATCTAACTATGCTGAGCTGCAATAGCTTCACAAAATCAATGGTGCAGCCAGGACCTGGTAATTTCTAAACATGTTTCAACCACGTTTTCTCTTTCTACCCATGTCTTACTTTCCTCATGAACACAGTGTCAAGGAAACCAACAGGCTACAAGCTCTATTTTGTCATTATGGTAGGAAATTACCTCTCATCCCATACACTACAGCTTTATGGCCAGATTACATCTCAGCTTTTGGTGATGAAAATCCATATTTGAACAGCCACCAAGGGTATTCACTTGAGGTTCCTACCTTGGCCTTTAACTTAAAATGCTTGCTTCTGTACAGTTTTACCATGATAAACAGAGACATAAGCACTGCCAGCAGAGAACTTGGAATGTAAGTCTGTCTCAGGTGCTCTGAATTGGACTCTGGAGGAGCAAACCATACTTCATGGATTAGGAAAGTAGCCTTACAGTTTAAACACCTAACAACTTTGGTGCCCATTCAATTCAGATCACATACAATCTTGGCGTACTTCAACTGAAGAGACAGAAGTACTCATCACATCTAAAGTAGGCCTCTATCATAATCTGAGTATGACCTCAGGTATTTCATTCCTCTATGAAAAGTACATATTTTATTAAATATTTTTGTTCTGCTTGTTATGCTATCCTTATTACCAATGAGTAAGAACTTAATAGGTGAACAGTAACCAGCTCTCCTCCTCCTCATAGTATAGAAAAGGAAATGAAGGCAATTTGAGATTTAAATAAACTACAGACATAAAAATCCCTTGTTTACCACAGTTGCAAGGCATAATAGACAGCAAAGAAAAATATAAATAACTTAATGATAACTGATACATCAACTATCATTCAAAAAAAACCCTGACAGTTCCTGGGTAAATTATTTTTGTTTGTTTACACATTTATATGTTCTTAATTGCTCTCTTAAGAAATTATAAACTCACAAACTCTACATGGTCACTTTGAAGTCATAAGGCGTTTTCAAGGAGTACTGAGGAGTTACTATGTTCAAATATATCTTCCAGACATACTATTTAATACCTTATAAACTAAAGCAAACTCATTCTCACTGGGGTGGGTACATCAGCCTCACGGTTGCCTTCAAAGGGCCAAATGTAATTCTAGGACTGTATAAATGTAGGGATAGTTTTGTGGCTGCCAGAACATTTGGGGCAAAGGAGGTAGGGAGGAAGGGGAGAGAAGGGAGTAATAAAACAGAGAGCACAGATGCAGCAGCAGGACTGCAAGAAATCAAAATGCTGCAGCAGCAACAGTTCTCAGGCAGAGAGGGTGGGAAAACATAGGGTCAATGAGATGAATCAAAACTGAGGAGCAGAGCTCACTCAGTAAGGCCAACTCCAGAAACCCTCACCAAGTAGGTATCCATACAATCCTGCTTTTTCAAATACAACTCAATCATTTTACAGCTTCTTTTTTATCACTACTAATAATACCTTCCGTTGCTATTTCTTCATCTTCATTATCGGTGCTGCTTAGTTTCTCTGGGTCACTTTCTAACACATCATTCACAACTGCTTTCTCTGTGTGAATTTCTGAGCTCACAAAGTATGCAGCCAAACCAAGTTCTTGCTCCAAGGTTGTCCTTACCAAAGAAGATGAGTTTATTAAACGTAGGTCACAGTATCTCAGTGATCTGAAGAGAAACAAGAGGGGTTAGTATGAAAACTCACTGGAATCTACTCCCTTATTTCTTTTACAAACACAGCCAAAGGGGAATTTTTCATAATCTGCTTAAACTACAGATGAGATAGAACACAGTATATCTTTTGTGCTTAATAGGTTTACCACTGCAGTGTATACACTTTTATTTTTCTTAATCCAGTTATGCAGCTTAATCTGGTGCACTGAGCATTAGCATCAGCATAAGAAAAAGAATAATCATTTGGGTTCCAAGCCTAATACACAGAATGGGATTCAGCTGAACATATAAAAGCATTCAGTGCCCCAGAGCAGTTTGTCTGGCTTCCAGCTTCCACTCCAGAAGGCACCGATCTCCCCTCATGTCCTGTAGTACATGTGCCAGCATCATACAGATGCCTCAGCGACTCTAAGGTAGCTAAGGTAGCTATACTTTTTTTTTCTTTATACATCCTCTTCTGTCCCCTAAACTGGGGCAACTCTTACAATATGTTCTGAGCTGTTTATGTCTTGCTATAGGCAGGAGGTTGTTATTAATAATATGGGGTTTGTATTTATGATACAAAGGCTGTCAAAAAATTGAAAAGAAATATCTTGACACCGAAATGTGTTTTCTTCTCCCGCAAGTGATTACACAGTTCATCTTTAGCCATTTGGTAAGCAATGGATTAAAAACTGCCATTGAGAAAATATTGGATCTTCTTACCGTGGCAAAGACTCCCCTTGAGGATCCATACCACTAAATATCAATATACAAGGCAAACCTTCCAATTCCAAATATGTCTGTGGCCTCCAATCTACATCCTCAATCTTCTGCCATACCTGTATAATATAAGAAATACTGTTGGATATATCTATATGATGTGAATAAATATACAGAAATATATAATTTTATCATCCATTATATGAATCAGTTTATACAGTGGATGGATGTTCCACCAAAGGAAACCATAGAGCAGGGCCAATTTCAACAGAGGTAGATTGCACAATTCCTAAAGCATTACAGCTAGCAATCTGCCTGCTCTAAGTATGAGGAGACTGAGACAGTATGTCCCAGCCTGAAAACAATCCCAGCTTCCCAGCTGCAAAGCACTGAGGGCAGGACACAGACAAGTAGAGTGGATATGGTACAATGGTAAAGCTGAGTAGGAGGTTTGGGGGAGAAGAGAGTCCAGAGGGTTACTTCTTGTGGCAAACATGGTCTGGATGTCTGAGTCCAAGGAAGGAAATGAGCTGGGAATGAGGCTTTTTCCCCTTAGAGGAACAGGGCAAAGCTGGAAGTGTTCAACACACACACACCACTGTCCTCACTTGCTAACCTCTGAAGCCTCCTGCTCTCCCCCAAAGCTGTCAATTTTCCTGAAAACTTCATGAGAAGTTTGGTAACTAGATCTATTGTTTGACTGTTCAGCATCAGGCTATACTGCTTTATTTACACCAGTCAGTCGTTTCTGCTGTATGACAGATAAGGATGAATAGTACAACAGCTCAGCCTCTGACATTCATACATTTACCACTACTATGCATGTCAGATAACCAGGATGTGATTCAGAACACTTCAGAACACAGCTTAATTTATAGCAGAATGAGATCAGCATTAAGCCCTGGATCTCAAATGACTTTGTCTAACATATAACATATAACACTGTTAGACAGAGTGACTGTGTGCTGTATATATATTACACCATCCATGAATGAAAATATATTTTTGCTTTTGTGATCATATGATCAGATTATGGTAATTTTAGGAAAAGCAAGACAGTATCAGGGGCTTTTGTTACATACATAACCCAAGACTCTGGACCTAAAGGATATAAATTAATCCATAAACCAACACCTGATCCAGAAAGCATAAAGTCCCGAGCTGTAACTACCGGGGTGCTGTAGTACCCATAACTATTACAGAATCACTGATTTGATGCCTTTTTGCCACCTGCTGGTGAGAAGCATAATATAATTCTCAAACAGTCAAATGTTTTTGCATTATGATGATTTTGTGAGAAAATTCTATTAAAACTGTGACAATTTTATCTGGCTTTTTTCCTTATTGCTCATGGCCCCTGTAGATAAAAGGAGTTCAACTGTTTGGGAAGGCTGATGCTTGCTAGGGAAGTCAAGTTCTAGCCACATTAGCTAATATTGCACTGAAGTATTAACTAGCAGTAGGACAGTAGTCACAGATGGTATGTCTAAAAGATAAAGTCATGGTCCTTAAGGCAGCTTTTATTTTTACTAGTAAGACCTGCATTTCAGCTCCCAAATACAACTCTCAGTAGTGAAGTCTCCCCGCCTACCCATCTGATGAAGCTTCCAGGTACACATCATTCTGCAAGTTACCTTTAGTTGCTCCACAAAGTGCTTCCCTATCGTGATTCCAGAATTAGGATTTCCCAAGATTATTTCAAAGTTATCTTCGAGGGCTAGTCTTTCCCTTACATTATACAGACGTTCATATGCCACTGCAGCCAGCGGAGTACATGGAATTCTCAACACTACCATGAGGCCATGACCACTAGGACATTGTCTTGAAGAGTTTATTAGGTTTTGGGTGATTTCCAAAGTTTCAACTGAGGTGTAATTCTTCATCTGAGAAAGACCACACACTGCCATCATAGCTGCAGAGTAGTGTTGTATGAGGACAAAAGTCCTTATCACTGCACTGTGTAATCTGGGGAACCTGAAATAAATGGTGAATTAAATAGTGAAGCATTAAAGGCTAAAGTGAAAAAGCTAATGTTTTACAAATTATCATAAATTCAGGTTTTTCTCTTGTACAGAATCCTTCATACCTAATATACAACAGAATCTCACCAAATTGCAGTTGTATAGTCTTCGCAAGGCATCATTTCACAGTTGGAAATGATGTTGTGTCTTCATTTCTAAGTAAATATTGATTAAAGCAAGTAGTCCAGTAAAGTTACATCACATCAATTTACCAAGACTTCACCACTGTTACAAAATTTATCACAGAATATTTGCTAATGCACTCAGTAATACCATCAATCAAAACGAATGCACTTGTCAATGAGAATACTGCTCTTCATGACATGCTTTTCTTATTTTTTTTCTCTTCTCTGTTTTCTTACTGAACCCATGAACCAAATCAACCTTGTTTCCAAGAAGCCGGAATACGTAGGCAGCATCCAATGAGCACTACAAATTCCCAAGCCCAGATACATCTTGTCTCAATTCCCAGTCTACGGAAGGGAGAGACATGAATATGCAATAGCTTCCTGTGCTCCAGTTTTCATGAAAATGAAACCCAGGTGCACAGTATAAAGAGAGACCAGGGCTTGCTCAGCAAAAGTGCCTGGTCTGTGTGATCAGAGGTCCACAGCACCCTGTAGCAAGCCCCAGCAGTTGTGTGGATGTGCTCAGTCTATCAGCCATACAAATGCACGAGATTCTACCTCTCACATCTCATTCTTCTTACAAACCCCAGAGAGGTCACCTACAGCAGCAGGTATGCAGAGAATTTGTCACTGCTCTTTTGCAGTGATTCTAAACTTGTTCCACAAGGACCAAGGAAAACTGATGATGTATTATCAAGATCTGATGATACGTCTACTTCTCCTTGTGGTCCAAGTGCAGTATATACAAATTCTACACACCAAAATCCACCAGGGTCAGCAAGTGATAAGTTTAGACAAAAGTAATAACACATTTGAAGTTACTCTAAATTGTGCTAAACAGTTATCATTATCACAGTAAGAGGCAGCCTAGACTGAACAGACTGCCAGCCAAATATATAGAAAAAAAATGTAACGAGAATATAAGACCAAATTAAATGTTCTTGCATACATGGATTTGTGGGACAGTGAAAAAAAAAAAAAAAAGAAGTAGGTTTCTAGCTAGTAACTCAAGTCACTAGAACACAGCTCCTAGATTCCCTGCATTAACCAAAGGAATGCACTGTACCTCTTTCCCAAAGCCATGACCATTGCTTCAAAAGAGCTGTCGTACCGAAGCAGTGGAATACTGTGTCCAGAGAGGGTGGACTCAATGAATTCTGACAGCCCAAAGTATTTCTTATTCTCATGGTATAAATCTACACCCTAAAGCAAATGAGGCAATAAACATTTAAAGGTAAAGTCTATAAATTATTAACTTACAATGGATTAATCATTGGTATCGGATATATTTGCAATCACATTCTCTAATAAGCATCATATACTCAGACATATTAAAACAAGGAGAGAAATAAACTATTTGTTTTAGAAAATAGATTGTACTTAATTTTCCCATTTCATTTGTTCTATCTCTCCATATATACATATACACAGACAGAACAGTTACATATGGAATAAATGTGCACACAATGAAGAAAATCCATGCATGTACACATATTTATACAGTAATGCACTAGAGACAGATTTTCAGATGGTTTCCATTTATGTAGCTCAAAGATTTTTAGCAGAGTTATTATAGTTCATATAAAAAGGTTTAAAAAAAGGCAAGAAATGACAGGACAAGCAAAGGGAAAAATAACTTGCTGCAAACTGAACAAGAAAAAGATGCCATGCAAACTTCACTCTTTGCATGAAAATCATGGGACATACAGAGTTTCACCAGGTATGTATATGTCAAATAACTTATAAAAAGTTCAGAAAAGCACCTCAAAGCATCCATCTTACATTGCTGTATGAAGAAGGCCAGTGGATTTCATTGTAAGGGCTGATATGAGTATGTTGTGTCTGCAGCGCATAGGGGAAGGAAGTCACATGGAGAGTCACAATATTTGGCGCCTCTTTCACCTCCCTGCAGTTCAACAGTCTATCAACAAGTCCTGTAGACAGTTCTGTTTGAGGATAAAGGCTATGCATAGCACTGCAAAAAAGAAACCCAAAACGCTCCAAAGTGATCAGCACAAGGGAACAATTGTGTCAGTGGAATAGCTTTAACCCAGATGTGAAATCAAAGTTAAACATGTACAAGGAACTTAGGACTCTATTCTTTGCCCTGCTTTTGTTACACAGAAGGATGGGAAAAGAAATGCAAATTATTTCACTGCAGCTGAAAATTTCTGTAAGTCTGATAACTCCCTAGCTAGCAAATTACCAGTCCCTTACAGATACCAGCATATGAGAGATAAAGGATGAAAGGAAGTTGATGTTTGAACAGCTGCCATTAGACATATAGTCCTGTATTAACTTTGGCCAGATTGTTAGTGTTGCCCTTACGAAAATATCATTCGTAGCTACAAAAATGAAGATAGAAAATGACAGACAGCAAGTTAGTATAAGAGAAAAACAGAGGGGAACTACCTGTGATAGAGCTACTACGAAAGGGAAGAGTAGTTATTATTTGGGCGAATGCCAGTACCATGGAACACCTACAGTCAATTCCTTGCTTTGGTGTAAAACTTCAGTCCAAATTAATGCTGTCTAATTTTTGGCATTTACCTGCAGAGACAAAGTTACAAGCTTCATCACTGCAAGGTCCTTCTATTACCAGCAGAGAGGGATAAGCACCTCCAGAAACTGTTTGTGTCCACCCATCGTCTGTCAGCCCTCAGAGCTGCCCAGTCTCTGCTGTGACTTTATGGGCAACCCCAGGCAATTACACTCCTGGTGGAGGCATCTCCTTTAACTGACTGCAGTCAGGTAGCATGAATCCTGCTGTGCAGAACAGTCACTTAAATATTTGTCACATATCTTTATTAGATAAGAAGAAATATCAGAGGTAAGCAGCAATACAGGTATTTCCCCACCACTCAAGGATGCTAAGTGAATAAATGCCTTAAAGGATGTGAGAGCTGTGATAGGTCATGTAAGCTCCTAAGATTTAGAGGAGTTGAACAAGGAACCCTCACATGCAAAAATAAAGTTTTGGCAAAGTCATAATTCTTAACCAGTGTGAAAGACAAGACTGTGTCATTTTTTTCACAAGTAAAATGCCTTAGTTTTTGGTTTCAGAAACACTACTGTGCTCCTAAAGTTGGCACCTGTTGGTGCTTCTGGAATTCAGTATGTTCTCCAAGCTCCCCAGTGCCTTAGGAGCCAGAAAAGCAACAGCAGCCCAACTTCTCAACAGGCAGATTGTTGAGAAGCCAAGGAAACAGAGCTCAATTAAGTGATACAAGTGAGCTGATGGGAAACTTGGTAAACATTGGACAGAAAACTCCCTTCTTCCCTGAGAAGTCTACCTGCCATTACTATGAATTCACAGAAGCTTTCAATTCTTACAAACTGGTGATTCTGGATAGAAACCACATTGTGCTGGGAAATTTCCAAACAGCTAAAAAAACAAGCAGCAGTGTTGGGTCACTAGTTGTCTACTCACTGCGGAGGGTTTTTGCATGTTTTACAGCCCAGAGGACACCGACTGAGGATAAAGAGCTCTGTGTATTTTCACAGGAAGCTTTCCCTTGAACAAAAGACAACCAGCCAAAAAAAACAATAGCTGTGGCTGAAAGAAGATAAGAATGGTGAGCAAGGAAAGCTGAAATGTTCCACTGAAGCATAATATAGTAAGCAGGATAAGAATAAGTCATGAAGGACCTTTAAAGAAAACATGCTTATTCAACACATGGGAAGAGAGAGTTAGCAGAAAGATGCAAACAAAGATGAAAGAAGGGATAAATCAGAAAGCTGATCTTGAGAGCTAGTGCAAATGGTAATAATTTATCTAAAAACAAGTTACAGTTTTCTTACCTCATGAGATCCCAGTGTGCATGATCGTGGATGAGGACAAACAGTGTATGTGGATTCTGCATAGAGTTTTGTAAAAATACTTTGAATTTAATCTGGGCTTCTGCATCTAATTTCATAACATACTGTTCCACCCTCTGCTTTGTAAGATGTTCCTTTTCTAATCCAAGTTCTAATAAAATACCTAAAGAAATGGAACATATGTCAGTATTTCCAGATGCAAATGCAGTTAACAATTTCCTGTAAATCTAAAATTAAGCTAACTAAGGAGCACCTGAGTGCCAGAGATGAAACAACGTCTGCTGATAAGTCACTTCGGAGGGTGGAACACAAATCAAGAAATCAATTTTCTCGAAGGAACCCAAATCAAGATTTTGAGTGCTGGAGTCAGCAATTGAACAAATATGAGACAACAATTTCTGAGCCACTGCCAGCTGGAACGGACGAATCTGATGTCGTTCAATCTCATAACCTGGAAAAAGGCAAAATTTTGTTTAGATATATGCCCAAAGCCTAATATAAAGCAAAATGTTAGAGTCTGGCAAAGAATGACTGATCTACTCTTTAAGGTGCTTTGCTTATGAACAGGACTTCCACTTTAGTAAACTCTATATGAAATATGCAAATAAATCTTTCCACATTTGGGCATTTTGGTCCTATAAGTCTCTTAAATGTCTGAGAGCTGAACGTGAACTCGTGCAATAGCATTCTGCTTGGAGCTTCAAAGACTACAATACCCAGTGGAAGGAATCAGAGCTTCCATCACTGTAAATCTGAATATCCCAAGAAATGACTTGCTGTTTGCCTCAGGACTCTGCCCAGGTGGATCTAACTGCACACCGAGACCTGCTCTCAAGCACTCTGTTCTGTCACCTCTTCAGAAAACCTTCCTTACTTACTTGTACACGCAGCTGCTCCCGTTCCATTCAGTGCTGTTGGTTTAGTCACTGAAGCAGAAAGCGATGAAGAGATGTGTCCTTGGTTTTCCTGATAAAACTTCTCCAGCAAAAGATCAATGTCACTCTCTATCAAATTCAAGGGATAGTGGAATAAAGGTCCACGTCAATAAGAGCTGCGTTTCTTACTGATTTTGATTTGGCTTATTGCCTGTTTTATACAGGAAACCTCTTGTTATTTTCTATTGCATCTGCTTTTACAGCATATCACTAATAAAATGCAAATCAGGCCAAGGAATGACAGACCAGCTCTGCAGACTACCAACTAGGACATTTATGGAGGACGGTAAAACAACAGCCTCAAGGCTCTGATGCAAATCAGCAACAACAAAGACACAAAACCGGCTTAGTTTACGGAGCGATGCTGTTTACTAATAAGGATTACAAGAAACTTTGGAAAATCTGATAAATATTTAAAAATCTTTAACATTTTTGAGAGACAGAAAGAAAAATAAATCCCTCTGGAGATGAAAGAGAAATACGAGTTTTGCAGCTACACACAATGCTGAAGCAATCGAGGTATGTTTTATTGAACCATGCGTATCTGCAAATCTATCCTATTCTATTCAGCAGGGGCCCTGCTTGCAGATGAAAGTATGCAGTAGTATACTTGTCCTGAGCATTTAGTATTTTCTGAGCAGTTGATAAGAAGTTTGATCACATCTGCACTGAGCTCAGAAAGCCAGGGCCTGCCCCATGAAGTGCAATCCAGTGGATATAGACAGCAACTCTTCTTAGGATGCTTGTTGACTTGTTCTGCTCAAACAACAGCAATAGCAAAAGTGATTTTGAGAACCATACTTTGAAGATACTAAGAACAGAAACACTAACATAACTACATGATGGTTCAAGGAAAGTGACTTTCTCTTAAGTGGCCACTCAAAATACCATGACACACCCAGAAGGATTCTTGTGATCCAAGAACAGATTTACTGACGTGACATGAATGGCAGAGGGGACTGTGAGATTCCATTAACACTGACAAACATGCTGCATTTGCTATAGTTGTGTGACACAATTTAAGTCTTTATGTGGCTGGATCTATACCCAGATAATCCTGCCTGTGGGAATCCTCAGTATACTCAGTTAAAAAAATGATCGAGTTATCCGGTCTCTCTGCAATTTGCCTCTTTCCCGTGCATCGTGATCAGGTTCACAGCATGGTAAGTTGAAAGGACAAATCCTTCCTTTGATAAAATAACTGTGTTCTATCACGGTCTAAATTATTTCTGTGCTTAGGGCAAAAGAATTTATGCATCTTATGGATATGGACTGCACAGTCTACAGATGTCTTTGTACAGCTAAAGATAATATGCTCAGCTATTTGCTGGCATATTTTTATGAAATTGAGTGATTTTAGAAACTGACACTTTTAGGAGGAATTTTGGTTCAAATGTACTTTCACAGCTTATTATATCTTACTAATAGAGTCTTGTTTCTGGAAAGGTAATGAGTACAGCTATTTTCTCTGATGTAGAAGTTTCAGGGACTTGGAAACATGCCTCTTTACAACCTGCTCAGTACCTGGGCAGAGTGTGTTAAAGAAGGACCCCAGACTTTCCACCTTTCCAGTGACCAGCTGATAGTTAACTTCTTTTTGGTAGTCTGAAGGAGTGAGCATGCTCTCAGACAGAACTCTTGCCTGATACTTTCCTAAAAGACAAAAAAGTAATTTTGAAAGCACTTCAAAATGAAGTTCCAAAATTATCAAAGTCATAATAAAAACACTACCCAGCTACACAACCCACAAACACAAAAATAGCAGAGATGAGTCTTTCTTTCTCCTGTACATGTATGCACCAGACACCATGTTTTATGATTCTTTGTGTTCTTTTCTCTTTTTAGGAAATATTTGTTGATGCAGTATATGAAAAGAGCTTATAAATAGTTAAAGGAATTGTCAGTTATCTTACACTCATAATGAATCTTTGAACGGCTATTCAAATAATTTGTTTCATTATCAGCACAACCCTCAAAAGGTTGTTGAAGGGAATAACATTGGAAGACCCTCTTTTAGAACAGGGGTGTCAAACTCATTTTCACCGGTGGCCATATCAGCCTCGCGGTTGCCTTCAAAGGGCCAAATGTAATTTTAGGACTATATAAAGGTAGGAGTAATTACAGTTATACAGTCCCCCAGTGAAAATGAGTTTGACACCCCTGTTTTAGAATCTCAGAAAATATTCAGTCCTCTGCTCACAGTAATATTCCAGTCACATAGAGCAGGAGAGCTTTATGTACTGTGTGTGCTGTCACTTGCCATTATTTGTAGTAGTGTTGGATGGGATGCCTGGGTGAGAAAACAGGTGAAACAGGCAGAATATGACTTGCTGGGGAGAGACCCAACCGTGCAGCATCAGCTTGGGTTCAGCAAAACCCATTACTTGCTGGTGAAAGCTATGCTTTCTGAGGCAGCTTATTGAAAGCCAGCTTACTCTGTTTTGCCCAGAGATACACCCTTGTGATCTCACCTGTTATCACAATGCAGGAATCAATGGCTCGATTTCTACCGGCACATATGATCACCACGTAGTTTGTCTTTATTAATTTTCCTTCAATGAGCAGCTTAAACATTTCAGAAAGCCCCTCAGCCAGAGAGTAGCTGCACTCAATTATATGGACGCTGTCATTACAGGAGCTGGCGGCGAGACCCGCCAGCCAGGGCAGCTGCGCTGAAGTCACAGGCGCGACCTGGCTGGGGACTTGAGGAAAGGTCTGGGGCACAGCCTGCTGGTACTGGCGGATTTCAGACAGGTGAGATTCCCGCCACGAACGCATGAATATTTGTTCCAAATCCTCAATCAAAGGAACCTGGTCCGAGGCTAAAAAAAAATTAAGAGGAGAGTATTATGAAACAATTAAACAAAACCCTTGAGGTTTGGGTTTTTTTTTCCCAAATACGTACTTTTTTAGAGACGATCATGTTTCAGATTCCTGCATGCATGACTATTGCTTTTAGCAGATGTGAACCAAATTTTTCATTTTGAGGTACCTTTGTGATACTCAGGTAAAGACGCCCTAACTGGAACCTGAGTATCAGTAATTAGAAATATTTAAGAGGTTGAGTGCTGCCTGTCTCAGCATACTACTACTTGTAAACCACAGACTGTATGCAAGAGGAGAGAATGAAAGAAACCTTTTATTTTTACTTTTCATTGCTGAGGTCCCAGATTATAGCAAAATATGAACTTTGTATTATTATATTTCAATCTGTCTGGTCTTCAAGAACTAATTATTTAGTTTTATTTCATTACCATGAATGAGATTATTTAATATCACATGTCCTAAGACTGGTATTTAATATTGTCCTACCCTAATATTCCCTTTCTCATTTGCCAGCATGCAATACATTCATGGCAGTCTATGTGGATGTAAAATAACCTTACCTAGTTGAACAAGGTAGTACACAGTCAGTAAGAGCTGCATTTCCTCTGAAATAGGCTGTATTGTGGAGGTGCCGTATTGTTCATATGCTCTAGATAAAGACTGTGAATTTCTGTAACAGGTGTACAACAAAGGACTCACTATCACATCATTAATATTCCCACAAAGATAAGGGAAGTTTCCATGACCTACAAAATAAACAATATTTGTACACATGACATTCATTTCATAATTTCCCATGTATGCATTAAACAGTTTTAATAGGAAACGTTTTTAGATAGACAGCTTTAGCAGTGTTTAGCAATAGGACATATCTTTACATCTCTTACAAAAAAAAATATAACATCTTGTTGGGGGGGTTGAGGTTTTTACCTTTAAAAATAACTGGCTTTGCTTTACAGATTTTCAGCAAGTTGTCAGGAACTGAGACGGGTTCTCCTGAGCCCACCATCGGAGATGAGGCTGGCCCCACCAAAGCAGAATGTGGTAAAGATGACAGGCTTCCTCCATCTAAGATTTTAAACATATTATTACTGGAGTGAGCTCTAATAATGATTTCCTCAAAGACAAGTTACTCAGCATCATCTCATACCCACATTTGGAATCAGTATTAAAATGCTTTTCATGGTTTCATCATACATTTCATGAGCTGTTGCTACAACCCATCCTATTATGCTAACTGTCTTGGAGGACTAATTATATTGTTGTGACCATGAACATCACGCAGGCCTTTCAAGATTTTGAAATGTTTATAAAGAAACAGTTTCAGGTATGAATGCAAGAATACAGAGATACCGATGCACAAATAGTTATGATTTGTGTGTTCTGTATGTTATTTTTAGTTTCCCTGCTTCTAAACAGGTTTTCTTGCTATAGCAAGTAAGACAAAAATAAGATTCAACATTTGCACCATCATAACTTCTTAATTAATACTTTAATTTAAACTGTAACACATTAAAAGAAAACATTTTTGGGAAAGCAGGTTTATTACACTTCCATGACACTCTAGGCTTCATCTACACTATAAAATCCAAGTGCCAAGAACGCTGTGGCCAAGAGTTAAAAGAATAAATGGTACCTTGACATCAGTTATGACCCTAATTTGAATATTCCAAAGGTGTTTCGGTGTCTAAAGATGGACACAGGCATCTGTTGGGATTTATTAATAATGACTTGAAAACTGGATCCTAATGAGAGTCAGGCTCAGAGCCTCAAAAAGAAATCAATGGAAATGAAACACCTAAACGTAGGTAAGCAAATAGGTATCAAAGACCTTACAAAACTCTAAAGTGAATCTGCATATATCTTTAAAATATTGCCTCTTTCCCCCCGTTTTTTCTTGAATACTGAAACAAACATTATCATTACCTTGGGTATAGCTTACCATTTTTAATTCTGTTTGGAGCCTGTGGATTGAGCTGCAAGTTCCAAGTTTCAGTAGATGATGGAGATTCTGGTGACCAGCCTTTATGGCGCTTTTTTGGAGGCCCTGAATTTGTTAAAGTGCCTGAATAAGAGTAATATTTCAGAAAAGTATTAGAATAAAATGCATTCAGTTTTGTGCATGGTAATTTAATATGTTTGGATAGATTGAATGTGTATATTAAGTACTGTGGTAGACAGGGTCAAGTCCATGAATATAATAATTTTTTAATGGTTTTTATTTTACATTGCTATGTCCTACTTAAATGTCTGGAAACTTTCTGATGCAGAGCACTCTTAAGTATCTAGGCAGACTTTGCTTATTTTATGCCAATGTTTACTCTGTACTAAGAATAATGTAGTAAAAATTAGACATACTAAGAACACTTATAAGTGTTGCTATTTTGGATTCAACACTATACACATTTTGCTCCTTTAATTTCTGAACACGTAACACTATCTTTCATGTAAAACATTGCAAAATAAAATTCTCAAGGATTTCAGGATAATATTAATAAAGATCTGTGTTCTTTTCAACGATTTTCCCATTTACAGTAGATTTGCCACTTCTCGCTGGCTACCATATTTGGTTTGACGTTAGTCCATATTAACTCCTAGCAAATTACTTCTTCACATTCCACCTATCCACATGCAGCTGAAACACCTTTATCTGTAAAAACATAACCTTCTCACAGTCTCTCTAGGAGCTCCTGATGATTAATTTCTCGAATTTTCTTTCATTAATTTCTTGAATCTCCTTGTGCACTTCTGCAAACTCCTACAATGATGAGCTTCCGCTAATACCAACTATTTCTAATTATTGAGAGTCAACAGTCCTCCAGGAATTGCTCAGCATCTTGCACGACTGAGTCAGTTCTATTTTTGGACATAACTATGCAGAAGTTGTAACACTACTTCCCACTGGCAGGGCTGTAATTCCTGGCAGAACTCCCACATAAGATTCAAGACAGATTAAGAATCTTATATAAAAAGGGGGTTTAAATTTTGCAAAAGATATTAAAAATATACTTGAAGTCTTCAGATCTAGAATAAGCTTGTTCACTTGCAGAAGAGCTTTACATACAGGTTTTCAAAGATGAGTTTGTCCTTCAAACTTTTACCACATGAGGGCAGTACTTGGCCATATTACTGATGATTTAATTTCGTTTCCTGGCATAACGTTGTGACAAAAGTCACAAGTTAGTTAGAGCAATACAAATAATATTTTATTTGAAAATGCTGTACTCTTTCCTGCAGATACGTTAATATGTGAAAGTAATCCATCTGAAATGAATTAGCAAGAATATGTTGTTGCATGGAAGAAACAGAGCAAGGACCTGAATAGGCAGAGAAAAATAATTTGGCTGTGATGCCAACAGGGAAACTTGGGAAGATCTATTCTAGAAGAGAGTTATAATGTGTTTCTAGCCATAGGGAAGACTAACTTTCTTGCTTAAACAAGCCAGTGACACAGAATACAGCTTGCAACAGAAGACAATTAACCCAAATCATTATTATAATGGTGCAGTGAGGACAGTTTCTATAATTTAGAGCCAGTTGTCAAAGTCTAGTGTTCATCCCAAGGTGAACTATAACAAAGGAATTATCCTAGGAGTTATTACTTATAAATCTTTCTTAATTCCCTTCACAAAACCTGTTGGTGAGATTGATGCAAACTGACACTTTTTTAAGAACCTGGATCCAGAATGTAGTCTGTACTTCCACTAAGTGAATGAACTCTAAATATAACAAAACAACTTCCAATTAATAATTGAACCTATAAAAAGCTATGGGTGAAAACATAAAACCATCTTTTTGTCTGAAAATTAACACCAAAAAAGGCATTATGATCAGAAAGGACTTAGAAGGGATTGGTAATTTCTATTTATACAGGAAATTATGTTTAAGATATCATTTGTTCAATGCTACTATTACACCCAATAGAGAGTTCAGGTTTATTACACAACAAATCCATACAAATACCTAATACTGAAGGTCTTGTCAGAGCAGACAGGTTATTTTTCGCCACCTGTTTAGGTGATTCCTTGCCATTATAAACTGCTGAGCTGAATGCTGCTGTTGAAGGGATGTGATCTATGGCTGCAGCTGGCAAGAAAAAAAAAAGAAGTATTTACATTAAACACTTGTGGTCAAGGTCCCAAGTTGATACAATAAACTCATCACTTGATCATTTGCTATAATAGAGCCATCGGGATCTGCTCAGAGTGAATTCAATGCTGAATAAAATGAACCCAGTTCTGATCTCATACCAGATTATTGCTGTCTGACTCCCAGTTAAGTGCCTGAGTAAAATCTGAGTCTGCAATTGAAGAAATAAGTCAGATCCTTTAGCTTTTTTGCAGGTGGATCCTAGTTCTTACATCAAGTTTACTCAAGAACGAGCTAACAGAGAGAGGCTGTTTAAAATGTATTAAAAATCTTTTAAGTCTCCATTCCAATTTGACATCCTCTTTCCAAGCTTCTTTTTAACTACGCTTGATTAAAAAGACAGGTTTTCTCAAGCCTAACATGCATGTAATTAATGTAGCTTCTCTGTATATGTCCGACAAAAGAAAAATGCCGATCTGCTATTATAAGGAGATTAATGATTTGTTCTGGAAGAGTACCAGTATTCCAGACCACAACTATTTAACAGGTTTCTATCTCACAGAGAGAATATAACCACCAAGAGATGTGCCTCAGTTCTCCCTTGTGAATCTCTGTAACAGCCACAAGACACTAAAGAACTGTTTTCATTCTGAAGAAGCTGAGAGACATCTCTTCAGCCTCATTATCCATCACCTTACATTTATGTCAAGCTAATGTACATGTTCCAGAAATCATTTTTACTACCAAAAAAAAAAAAAAAAAAAAAGTTACAGATATTGGTCATTAGTTTGGTTTTTAATTAAAAAAAAAAAAAAAAAACACAAAAAAAGCCAAACACACCTCTGAAGCTTGTAAGTTGATGCCCATATAATGTCTGCATTAAAGACGATTCTGGTCATAACATGAAATAGACTGCATCAGAAAAAAAAGCTGAAACAACACACGTTCCTGTAACATTTGTCATCTGTGACCAGACAAGCAACAGCCACAGGAATGTAATACCTATTTTCAGCAACTTTAAAGATAATGGCTTTTAAAAAAAATATTGGTTTGCCTTGGCTATGAGCAAGCTGCAGAACACCTAATTTACTAGTCGCTAACCTTTTATACATAAACCTGAGAGGAAAAAATGGGCAGCAGGAAGCCTTCAAAGTGTGATTGCTTTCTTTATTTGCCACCTATCTCTAAATCTATTCAACTTGTTTTCTTTTACGTGGTAGCGTACTTATTTATTTGCCTTCCCACCCACAGGAGTATGCACAGAAGAGTATGAGGAGGGGATAACCCAGCATGTTTTCCCCCAAGTGGTACCTGTTTGCGGAGCCCCAGCTGGAGCACCGGGGTTCGCTGCTGGGAGAAGCTCACTTGAGGTGCTTCCCGAGAGACCCGAACTTTCTGGCAGTTGGAACAACGTGCTTGAGCAGGTGCTGGGTGAAGCCTGTCGGCCTCTGAACTCTTTAAGAAAAAAAGACACTTCTTACCCCCTGACACCAGCGGCGTTTGCTTTTTCTCTGCGTATTTGATTTGATAATTTCACACATGAATTACTTAGAGACTATGGCACTTGGAAGGGAGGAACCGGTGCCTTCAGATGTGCCACCTTCATATTAGGTCAGTCAATTGCTTTTTACAGCTGGCCAAGTAATCACTTAGCTTTAAAGTCTTTCTTTCAACTGGTCTGTCTTAGGTTTTACACAGATGCCCGTCCCTCTGATAGCCAGGCTCGGCTGATGAAAGCCAGAGCTGGAGGAAGACAGATTCATTATCTTACCTGCCCCTTTCCAGCAGATTACAGATCCTTTGGTCAGAGCTCCCTGTGCATTCCTGACCAGATAATACTTTAAGTGTTTCTGTTTCTTGGGCTGAGTGGTCAGTTTAAGGTTAATGTGATTTGAGAATTCTGTAAAGTAGCAGAAACCCTTCTTGCCACAGCCAACACAATTGCCAGAGAAGCCTGATAAAATAAACAATACATATAATCAAATGAGATAGGTGAGTCACTATTAATAACATCCAAACACAACTCCTTCCTGGAGAAAAGCTGTACTTATCTTTTTTTTTTTCCAATACCTGAGCTTTTTATTAACATTTTCCTCAAAAAAAAAATACTACATCAAGCCTACTGTATTGCACTTTGGCTACCAGATTGCAAAAGAAGAGCCCCACATTTACAGAACAACTAAAATAGGCCATAGTTTTCCATTTTCTCACACAAGAAAAAGATCACAATTACCTACCTGTGAAACACTAAGAAATTTCTGATTGAAGTGTACCGAACCACATGCTTAACCCCAGCCCTTTGCAACACTACAAAAAGTACAGACTTCTCTTGTTTCAGCTTTCATTGAAATTAAACATGCAATTAAGTCTTAAGAAATCAAGTATATTTAATCTATTCTCTTTAACAAGATTTAAGTATATTTAAGTACCAAGTTCCTACTACAGAAACCTTTTTAGAGAAGAAAATAATACTGAAGCCTTCCTGGGCTATTAATTTAAAGTGGCTTTCTCAAATTATGGCTGGACTGTGTTAGCACTTCACAGAAGTTTAAACTATTTATGATTACGGAAACAAAGTGTCTGCAACTTTATAGGCACGACAGAGACACAGTCCTTGCACGTAAAGAAGCTTATTGTACTAAGGCCTGATGGGGCATTTCCAGGGACGCTGCCATTTCCTCTCATTCTGAGATACACAGTCTGAGCCTCAAAGAGTTTCATGATGGTGATGCCACTTTCACCATAAATAAAGGGCATTCCTTGCACAGCTGATTGTCTTTCATTCTTAAACAACTTTTTTTGTCCATTTTCTAAAGTATTTCCTAGGAATTCTTCATGTTGCATCAGACCAATGCAACTCTGAAAATAATTTTTATCTACAAAGAAATCCTACGGTGTGCAATTAGAAGATGATCTTCCCCATGGAAATCTTCTGTCTGTTCTCTACACATGACCTGAAGCACGAAGTTTTATTTTATTTTAATCATATCTAATGTACATTTTTATGTGTCATCATAGGGATAGAAATGGAAAGGGTGTGTTCAGTGAACTGAAAGATGGCAAAAATAAAATAAAGGAAATGCATTTCACATAACAGATACAGAATAATGCTGGAAATAAATAGTACAACTGGAGTAAAGGATCAATAATACGGTAGATAAAGTGAAGAGCCATTAACGAGAATGGTGATTTCGAACACATTTTTCTGGCAAATTAAGTTTTCTGATTAATGGTCAATACTTTTTTCCTTCTGTAAAATACAAGCACTGAAATATAATGCTTTGTAAAAACCTGTTGCTTGGTTTACAACCTGAGCAATTTCATTAGTTTTCAAGTGGCTCAGAAGAATTTATTAAAAGCATAAATACATGTGGAAATTGGTCTGGTATCTGTGGGAACAACTGGCTAACAACTATTGAAAGCTGGCTATTATCTCTCTGATCCTGGTCGGTAGGATGATAAAGGTCATTATGACTCATAAAATCAGGACAACTCATGAGTCTGCAGAATCCCCTGTGTTATATCAGTCAGCACAAAAGCAACTGTCTAACATTACAGAGCCTTCAGTAGCTGCAATAAAAGCAACAACAAAAGGAAACAAAATTAGAACGGATGTGGCAAAAGCTGTAGAGTTTGCATGCATTTTATGCAGATTAAGAAATCATTAAAAATGCTTCTGTTAGTAACTGAAAACTTCCCATATGTTTGGCAGGACACCGAGCATGACCAGCAGCATTGCAATTTTGCCTGGTTGCCACTTGCAAGCAATGCATTTTCAAATACAAGCATGAAGGAACCATTTCCAAAAGTAAATAGAAGTACCTGTGCTGATTTTAGATTTTATCATTATGCTGAGAGTGTCCAGCAACTTGCTAAAGCCACAGGCCGAAATATTTGTCCAACAGAAAGTTGGACAGTGGACATAACATCTTGTCATGTGGACTCTAGGTCAGTCACTATTGGAAACTCCTGTCAATCATCACCAGCCTAAACCAGATTTAGCAACAACATCTGCCCGAAACAACCTTTGGTCCTTATCACCTATTTTTAATGCTGTGATATGTACCGGAAATTAGTTTACACTACTTACAGCATACAGGTGAGGCCTAGTAAGGATTAAACTGAACTAAATTGTCCACTTTTTTGAAAAGTCCTTGGAGAATGTTTTAGAAGTTTATTTTTTAATTTTCCTTTTACGTCAAACTACCACCTTTCCCCTCAAGCTTCCTGAGCTCCGCTGAGTCAGACTAGGAGTCTTTTCTTGCCAGCTCCTTGCCAACAGCAATCTTCACCCCATTCATTCTGACCCACGCTCTCTTTCAGGACAGCCTTCGCTTCATTAGCACACCTCAGCCTCCACACCACAGATAGAACACAGCATGATATTAGAATTCCAGTGTAAGAAAATGCTGTTCAACCATTACTCATCGCAGGGCTCTGCCAACCTGGCTCATAGCACTACGTGTAGCAGATTGAGTAACACTGAGAACCCAAACATTTAATCATCTTCCTTTCGCTGCATGCCCTGTTCACATGCTGCCTGGGGCAGCAGCTGATAAAGGGGACAGTTTGTTTCATAAACAAGCTGCATTAAATATTCTTCCATACATTATAGAGAGGACAAAGGTCAGGGGAGTCGGGGCAGCCATGAGGTGACTCAATATATCTATGTCATGGGATTGATTTCACAAGAGAATTAGAAATCAATGCCTGGAGTTTAGGGGCTAAAACCCTTTCACCTTTAGGTCACCAGTTCATATCCAGCTCAGTTCAATAGTGACTTAAGGCTGTAACCCTCTGAAGATTGTTTAACCAGAAGGTATTTGATTGCATCTGGAGTTTTATCATATGCACTTGCTTAAATTTGCTCACATCACAATGATCAATTGCTCATAATTCAAAAAGGTCTTCCACAAGTAGGTACCTTGTGGTCAACAGAGAGCTTGGGCTACGGATGAAGAGAGGACTTCAAGCTGGGAGGAGATCCCTCTAACGTTTCATAATCTAATATTTAATAATCTAATCTTTCATAAATTGGCATAAAATTATCCTCCTGTTTCTCTTTTAAACGAATAACAGGCTTTTCATCAACATTATTATTTTTGCTGAAAGTTGGCAGCCTTCTTAAGACGAAGAATTATTATCTTTTCAACTTTTCAACTATTTCTCCTCTTCAGCCTACTCACAAGAAAAAGCATACGGATACTGACAATATTCCACATTTTTCTCTCCTACTTAGTACAGCTCCATTTGAAGACTGAAGTCCTAAATTTTAAAAACAAATGAAATCAATATGGTCAAGCTGGAGAGTTCCGCTGGACGGAAACTCACTACTATTACAAAAGCCCAACAGAACATTGTACATTTTAACAGAAGCAGCCACAGTATTTTATACTACAACGTTTCTTCTTACATACAGCTTACATGCAATCAAACTAATCTTTTCCTCTCTCATTTTGACCTCAGGGACCCATTGAGAAAAAAAAAGGATTCCCTGCTAGGAAAGTGGGCAGCTGTTTGGTCTTCTGGGAAGGAAAGTGATGAGTGAATGGCTGCTTTGTTTATCATGAAATAGTCTCCTCGAGTGAAAAACCCAAAACCCAAAAGAGAAAAAACCTTTGGGAGTGGTACATGTTAGCTGCTTTCAGCCGAGAACAATAAATATTGCAGTATCACAGAAGTGTTTCCTCCATCTAAGCATTCCTTTAGGTTGAGAAAAACCCCAAGAAACAGCTTCTTAAAGGCAAAAAGCTGAATCTGTTTTGCAGAGTAGTTAAACCTGTGATCTAACTTGATTAACAGAAACATACAAGCTACATGCTCAGACACAGAGAACTTTTTGCTCGCCAAAAATACAGTGTTTTCCAGAAAGTGTTTTGTTTTTGTTGTGTTTTCCTATGGAGTAATACATCAATTGTAAAAACAAAGACACAAAACAACCTCCAACAGAAATTACTTCCAAATCACAAGCACATATGCCTCGATGGTGGGACAACTTATTAGCATAATCAATAAATTGGCACATGCCCCCGAGGCAATGTCAACAGCCCCTAATGGGAACAAGACCATAAGTCAAAAGCCCAGAAATACTGCAACATTTCCTGTTTTCTTCTGGAATTTTTGTGTGTTCCACAGGCATCTTCACAAACATATGCAGAAGGACTATGTGAAACCAGGCAACTACTGGGTAATTCATTAGTGTTTTTTTCCTTTCAAATAAATTGTTTTGGAAAAAATGTACAGTACTGAGTAAGAGCTGCCTTACAAAAACAACAGTACAAAAAAGAAAAAAAAAACACATTAAATTTAGAAAAAACGTTGGGGTTGAAGGGTTACAAGTGATATGCCTGTATCACCAATAAGCCTTACCAAAAGTCTGGGATATACTCTGATCCATGATAACGGCTCATTTCAATTCAGCATGAATCCAATTCCATTTCCCCCTAAACTTAGAAAGGCTTGAAGGGACCACTTCCCATGTTGTTTCAAAAGTCCAGCATGTTTGAATGAGAACAGCCTAAACTCAGAATACCAAAAATAAACTTTCTATCCCATCTTTAAAAGTAAGACAACGAAAAGAGCTTTCCTTCTTCATATCAAATGTTTTCAACTTAAGTCTGTCACAGGGCAGAGGTCACTATGTTATACTAATAGACAGAGATTTTAAAGCAAGAATGGTTCTGTCTTTTATCTCACTATTTGTTTGAAACTGTGAGACTACTCATGTCTGCTTCTAATTTTACTTACCCTGATTTGACTTGCATCAGTGTATGAGAACCAGGATTATTTCTATCTACAGTATGATCTATTGTATGAATAGGATGCAATCCTCACTTCAATAACATATATCATGTTTTTTCATTAGATTAGGGACCGGGAACCTTATTTTATTCCCAGCTTTCAGATTAAGACATTGGATCTTAAAGTAAGTTCTTTCATATTTAAGCTTGTTATAAAATACATAAAAGTCATCCTACAGAATTACTAAAATTATTTGCCAAAGAATGTGATTCACTGGTGTTTAAGTGTGTAACAACAGCCAAAAATAAGCATTTAAATGGTTTCAGGAAACTAAAATGTATTAAATAAGCAAGCTGAGGATGCAAGTAGCATAAAAACCTCCCAGTTATGTTCCTGTTGCTTTTTTCTGCCCTTGTTTAGCACGCAATTAACAAATACATTACTTCCTCTCTGCTAACAGCCTAAGGAGCTTAAGCTGTTAATTGTGCCAGCACTGAATGACTTGAGTGGTACAACATTCCTGCCTTTATCTTTAAAATGGCAACACGTGGGTGATTTACAACCCTCTTAATTCTTTTACTGTCACTGGTCAAATGTACTATGACCAATCCAACCCTGCAAGATCACATGAGGAGAGAAGTTACTGTACATGGAATTATATTATGCACCTTCACACTACACTGTCATCCCAAATGCCTTGAAGAGTTGCTGAAACTGAGGTAACTGAGTTCATGTCATATCCCTCAGTGTTTGTGAAAGAAAACGATTAAAAGACATGACAAATGTTTCTTTTTTTCCTTTTTGAATCTTGTGTTTGTACAGAGACACAATACAGCATTTTTTGGTTAACTAACTAAGAAAATAATACATAAGAACATTAAAGTGTCTGATTGAACAAAGAGTTTTCCACCTGATTATATATTAATACAACTTGTCCCAATATAAAAATTATTCCACTGTCATAACATTGATATTCAGTTAAGTCATTCACATGATGGCAGATCATGCCTATTTGGGTTGATTTGGATGAGGGTAATGGCCATCAGAAAGGCTACAATAAAAACAGAAGGACCGAGTTTTATGTCAGAAGCTAGATTTTTAAACAGATGAAAAGCAACAAATTAGAGTATCCTACAAACACTATTATTCAAAAATATAGTATTACCGGAGTACTTATACAGGAAAACAATCAACTTGTAATAATTCATATTTATTTATATTGTGATAATAGCAGAGTCATAGGTTAGGGTCCAGAACCCATTCCGTTGTTCAAACACAGGGGAGAATATTATCCCTATCTCAAAAAGATAAATCAAAAAGGTCATAAACTTTTCTAGTCCAAACTATCATCAAACTGTTTACATGCATATAGTAGCCTGAAAGCTCTACTTGACAGACTGTCCATGTTAGTACTTGGAAAACTAAAATAGAGACAGGCAGCTGTTTGACTAGTCCAGTTACCAGATGTGCAGTTCCAGCAATAACATAAACAAATCGGACTTTAGTCTTGGACTGATGGATAGAAGGTGATGAAGCATTTCTAATGAACTGGCTCACTCTGTATCTTTCCAAAGCAAACACAGTCAGCTCTGAGTTGTTATCTTGTTGTGCATCACCCATGAGCGTTACTGTAGACATGAAACAGGAGTGAAATCTGCTGAACTCACTCTGCAAAAAAAGATTAGTTATCAATTGTAGCCCACAGAAGCATCCACTACTGCAATCATAGACACTTACCCAACAGGGCATTGCGCCCGTTGTCATCTGGCAGGAATCTTTTATCCACAGCACACACTAAAAGGTGATCAGGTAAATTTGGTGACTTTGCACCAACAAGTAAAAACCCTGATGGTACATCAATATGTTCATTGGAAATTGACACCAGTCTCAAATCTTTACCAGCCTGGCAGAAACCTAGAAAAAAATCAATTCAATATATTTTTAAGTTGACAAGATTTTTTTGTTTAATACTCAAATCGCCTTTATTAAAAGACTTCCTATAGTTTTAATGAAAACATTGTTTCCTCTGAGGTCAAGGGCAAACTAAGAGATAATTTTGATCCCTGCCTTCAGCCAGCCATAAACAGACACTACCAGTACAATAAACAAATCTAAATGTAAAGTTTATTTTGATTATGTTTTGCAACCTACTAACATCATCATATATCAGGTCAGACATTCAAAAATTCAACATCGGGCAAATTTCACTGGCTTTTCCTGAGTTTCTGAGTATTTTTTACAGCAACATTGAACGAGGTACACTTTAAATAAAAAATAACAGTGATAAAGCCATCGGAATTATCATATTCGTTTCAGCAAACACCAGGCCTGCAAACTCAACCTTATAAAGGTCACGTTGCCTAAGAGAACTGAATTTCCATCCTCATGTCATGCGTTCCAACACAAATGTTTATCTGACACACCAGGCAAACACTCTGCAAAATATAAGTGCAACCAAGAGGAATCCAGCTTTATCTGGCAGGTAACAAACGCTACATTTTTAGGATTTTTATATTGTATATATTACCTTGTTCTGATGAATTATGGGGAAAATGGCCCTAATCCTACCCTTTTAAGTAGCACAAATGCCATCTGACAACACGTTTAGGGCATTTCTTACCATCAGTAGTGCAACATCCTTCTGGAGGAGGCTTCATCTGGTAAGAAACAGGACTACTTGATTCTGAGCTTTCTTCCTCCTCCTCTTCTTCTTCTTCCTCATTATCTGCTCTGCTGCCTGCTACAAATTATCACAGCATAAATGATTCTGACACAACAGAAAATGCTGGCAACCAACCAATGAATGAGCAGGGTGACCCAGTTACAAAAAGTATTACAGCAAACTGGCTCTCTCCTCTTGACAATAACTTTACTTCTGCCAACTTCTCCAGCTTCCAGTCATGCTTACAATTGAACATCTTTCATCAAAAAATAAAGCTTTTAGCTCTTGTGCATAGAGCATGTTCTTGTGCAAAAAGCCTGTTCAAAAGAATGACCCAATTGCATCTGTGAAAGTAAAAAAAAAACCACTGGAGGACAAATAAAAAGAAGCTTCAATTTATTATTTTTTTCAATCTCATTATTGTTAAGCTAATCTCATGATTTTTAAGGGCCTCTTGGTGTTTGAACTCTTGTTGATCACAACACTGTATCCTTCGTTTATAATAGTAACAGCGAATATAAACCCAAAGTCATTACTTCTTAGCACTTTAGAATGTCCTGGCTACAGTCCAAGTACAGATGTTATTAATTAGGTATTGACCATGTCTTTGATATTGTACAGGGAACTGAAGAAACGGTTCCTTTTTGAAACCAGGTTCACCACAGCCAATGCCATGTTAAGAACACCTAATTCGCAGGTCATCTGTCCCTGACCAGAATGCGAAGCTCCGAGTAAAGCACTGCTGCTCCCTCTGCAATGTCAAGGCACATATCCAGGAAGATGATTCACAGCAGCCTGTGCATGGACTGTGCCAGCCTGGCAAGCAATACTGAATGCTGGGGAGAAGAATACATGATATAGGCTTGTCATGGTTTAACCCGAGCTAGCAATACAACCACGACAGCCGCTCACCCACCCCCTTCCCCTTCCACCCCCGACAGGGGAGAGAATCAAAAGGGAAGGGAGGAACTTGGATTGAGATAAACACAGTTTAATAAAATAACAAAATACTGATAGATACACTACTAGTAAATATATATATAGAGAGAGAGAGAGATATAGATATATAGATATATAAAATAGAAATAAAAGATACTCAAGGCAATTCCCCACGAACTCCATCCACACTAAGCAGCCAGTCCCAAGAAGCCATACCCCAGTCCTGAAGTGGTGAAACAGAAAAACAATGAAGCACATTGCGGCCATCCTCCAAAGCCCAGTGTCAACTGGACATACTCTCTTCGCTTTGACTGCCTTTGGATCAGGCACTAAGAATTTCATAGGATATTCATCAAGGATTTTTTTTTTCTCTATGATCCTCTCCAGAATTACTTTTTATTTTATTGAGAAAGGATTGTAAAATCAGCTAAACTAATTCTACAGAATAAATGAGAATTAGGGAGGCAGCTGAAGGAAGTAAATCTGGAGTTTGAAGATTTGTCTCTAAAGGTTATTGAGACTTACACCCTACACTCCAATCTAGAAGAGGATTTGAAAGGTATGTTTACTTTTAAGTATCTAAACATCAAGCTCCAGTCCTGGTGCTCACAGATAAGGACAGAATATTAAACATGACTGTTTTAAGAGTGTAGGCCAAAGACAAAAATGCTGAAAATGAACAAAGGGAAAAGTGAAGCTCTCCATCTTTGCTATTTAAGTCAGGGGTAAGTTCCATGTTATGACTTAACCTTGACTAACATCCAAATGCAATGAGAAAGGGGTGAGTCTGGCTCTCTTTTTCCCCACACTCCCTGCCTCTTTGTGCCAGCTCTGACACTCCCTGCAGCCTGTGCTGAGCCGTCCCAGCTCGTGAACCCAGTAGCAAAGAAAGTACACAAACAAAAGCGAACAGGGTTTTTTACTGGGTTTATGTATTAAATTAGTTCAGTGTAAGATCCAACAAATGCCCGAACTGATGAAAAGGCAGAAAATGGGAAAATACGGTTAGGAGGAGTGGTGGTGGCAGGATGTGGGATTCCCCCTTTGGTCAGTGGAAAACTGTTTGTTCATCCATAACAAGTACTTTCACATTTTTAAATAAAAAAAAAAAAAAAAAAAGAGTTAGAGACAAGAAATGGAAGTGAAGACTAAGGAACAGGAGAGCTACAGAACTTTCAGCCCAACATGAAAACAGTACAAGAGCAAACGTGTACCTGTAATACACAAGAATGAGCTGCTGTCACCTGATTGCAGCAACAAGGCTTGAATCAAAAGCCACAAAATATATCATATCAATGGACAGCCAGCCTGCCTTAAATGCAGCTCAGGGAAGGAACCAGTCAACCACAGACAGGAGGAGTTGCTGCAAAGCTCCCGTCAGAACATGGTGCTGCTACCAGAGCTGAATACAAAACCTCGCAATGAGCAATCTCCCTGCTGTGGAGCCAAGTGTCCCTCTGTTGCTCTGCATTGCTTTGCATGCTGCTTCTCAGCCTGGTCCACCGATGTCCCAGTGACAGTGAGGCTATAGGAGCTGGATACCAACAGAAAAATAGCACTTGTCTTTAACTTTTGAAATCAGCTTCATACCTCTTTGGCAGAAACATAATACACAGGACTAAAAGGTGGCACCCAAATGAATCTGAGAACTCAAGTGAAAAATGGAAGAAAAGTCTTTTGTATTTGAGACACAGGACGTGATTAGAGAATCGGAACTGTGAATGTGATTGTGATTCAATTGGGATTTTGATTTCAGAAGTGAAGAATCAGACTAAAGAGCCCCACAGATAATGACTTCTAATAACTGGCAACCCAGTCCACAGGTTTAATTTGTAGTTTGCATGGTAATAACTAGGCAGATGTATACATGAAAGCTATATCTCTTAAAGCCAAATAACCTTGCCTCCTATTGTAAAGAGTTTTTCATGTATAGTCCTAGAAAGTTCCTGAACATCCGGACCATTTATTGGAAGGGCAATGAAGCTGGTGAAGGGCCTGGAGCACAAGTCTTATGAGTTGCAGATGAGGGAACTGGGGCTGTTCAGCCTGGAGAAAAGGAGGCTGAGGGGACACCTTATCACTGTCTACAACTGCCTGAAAGGAGGTTGTAGCATGGAGGGTGTTGGTCTCTTTTCTCAAGTAGCAAGTGATAGGACAAGAGGAAATGGCCTCAAGTTGCACCAGGGGAGTTTTAGATGGGATATCAGGAAAAAATTCTTCATGGGAAGAGTTGTGAGGCATTGGAACAGGTTGCCCGGGGAAGTGGTGGAGTCACCATCCCTGAAGGGGTTTAAAAGACATGTAGACAAGTTTCTTAGGGACATGGTTTAGAGGTGGACTTGGCAGTATTAGGTTAACAGTTGGACTCAATGAGCTTAAAGGTCTTTTCCAATGAAAACAATTCTATGATTCTATTATTTGCATATACGTTCTGCAATTACAAAGGCTAAGAAAATTAAGAAGACTTCAGAAGATCCTCATTAGAAGTGTATGACCAGTGAGAACACAGCAAACTGAAGGTTTGTTTAAATAATGATGGTTTTGGACTATTCTAAGCACTACATGAATCTGCCAGTCCTGAAGAAGACGGGAAACACAGCGATAATAAAAAGGTAGGAAAACAAACAAACAAAAACAGAATAAAAAATACTATTATTGTAGCCAAGGAGATCTAACATTCTGTCTAAACCAACTTAGGTGAATGTGGTACACAGAGCTCCAAATAATTTTATAGGCAAATTTAGTTACATAAATTACTATAAAGGTATACATTTCTAATGTGCATGCTTTTGTCAAATTTAGAATATGTAGACTAGAAAACCATTCTCACTGGAAAGTATGTGTTTGCAAGTTCATGGCAAAAAAATAACACCTAGGCCAGAAGGGACCAAGAGGTTCATTTAACTTGTCTCCAGGCACAGAACAGTCTCTTTTGCACAAATTATTTTTAGGCATAAATTATCATGACAGACATGTAATGATATTAGGTTAGTCTCATTGGCTAAGTACTTTTTTCCTTGTTTAGATGGTCATTTATGTATCAAAAGGAGACAGAAAAAAAGTTAAAAAAAAATACCAACACAACTAAAAATAATGACATTACAATAGGTTATTGATAAACCTTAAAAAAATAAAATTGTTTTTTTGTTAAACTGACTATATACTCAATTGTGAGGCTCCCCAGTAATTTTGATATTGTGACATCATCAGAAACAAAGATCTGTAATATCAGCCTTATTTATTGGTGGCTAATTTTGTTGTCAAATGCTACATTGAACACCTATAATGTGTTACCAGTCCACAAAATGGAAAGCCAGAACACTTGGGCTGCACCGATCCACCACACTACCTTGCGTGAATTGTTTGCACCATGTCTCCTTCACCACAGGAGAACACTTGCTGCACTGAGGTCCAGCATGCAGCTCTGACCAGGGATACGCTGAGTGCATCACCATGTCAGAATGCCAAGGTCATTGGGTATGGCTGAGATACAGTTAATTTTTCCCTTAGCATCCCTCATGGTGCTGTGCTGTGTACTGGTAGCCTGAAAGGTGTTGATCCCACACCAGTGCTCTGGTTGTCCTTCCAACATTTCCCTTCAGGAGCAAGCTGGGGGTGAGCTAGATGTCATGAGGGGACGTAGCCAGGACAGCTGACCTAAACTGACCAAAGGGATATTCCATACCATATGATGTCTGCTCACCAATAAAAGCTAAGAGAAAGAAGGACTGTGGGGGGCATTTGTTATTACAGTTCATCTTCCCAAGCAACTGCTACCTATACTAAAGCCCTGCTTCCTGGGAAGCAGCTGGACATCACCTGCTGATGGGAAGCAGAAAATAAATCTTTTGTTTTCCTTTGTTTCCATAAGCAGTCTTTGCTTTTGCTTTATTAAACTGCCTTTATCTTGACACAAGTTTTTTCCGTCTTATTTTCTCACTCATTATATCCTGCTGAGGAGTGAAGTGACTGAGCGGCTTGGTGAGCACCTTCCATCCAGCCAAGGTCAACCCACCACACCAAGGAAAGATAGCAATTAGAGTGGAGGACAGGGGCTTATACAAGACCCGAAGGATGGCTCTCTGCTTCACATGTCTCCTGGCCCTCAGAGCACAGGGATTCATGTAGTGAGAAATAGAGATTTTAATTTACAATGAGGCTGGAGTACACGACATGAACATGCAGACCTCTCCCACATGAGGAACAACCATGTAGACCTGGTCAAAATAAATGAAACACCACTCTGCTGACAAAAATGGATGTCAATGTTCCGCACACACCAGTAAACTCACAGAAAACTGTGAGACTACTACACATAACAGCACAGCAAAACACCAAATTGTATCATGAATTAGCTTATCAGATCTACACAGTCCATTTAAATACTCAGAAAGCAGACTGCTCTAAACACATACAAAACTTCAGTGAGAAATCCCATGTGTTAAAAACCAACTTCTGCAGGGTTTATGAGAGAACACATACTAAATTTTTACCCTTGCAACCACAGAATAACTAAAATATTATGCCTGAAGTAATTATAAATCTTCTTAAAAGCTAAAAGAATTTCTGCTGTATTGATTCACAATGAAAATCAGTCTTAGCATATATAATTTACAAATCTATAATATTTACCATCATTTACTGTATAACTTTCAGCAGCATATGATAAATTATAGGATAGCATATTTATATTACAAATCTCCAAAGATTTCTCCACATATCCAATGTAATAATTCCTAGTACTTCCGTTTATGCATATTAATAAATCTGAGCAAGCAAGTGGTTTAATTTTGTCAAAATGAATACATTTTGTATTTATAAACCAATTCTAGTATATATATATTAGAACATAAAATTTCCAAAGAAAATCTTTAAATATTTTTGGTTTTCTGTATTATGATTTGAAATGTTTGTGCTGATCCTCGGGAGAGCAAACAACAGAATTGTCTTTGAGCAGAAATATAAATGTCACTATTTCCTACCTTCTAGTGATGACAGTTGCTGTTCAGCTTCCAAATACAACTGAGAGAAGATTGGTCTGGGCACTAAGTTGTTTGAGCGGAGAGAGGCCTCTATAGAATTATGCAACACTTCTTCAAACCGTGTTGTCTTGAGCTGACCAGCGTAAGAATTTCCCATCTCCTCAAAAAAAAAAGTGACAAGAAGAAAAATATATATATATATAATTTCAATTTTAGCACTCAGAACTCAATCAGTGCAAGTTGATTTCACACTACAACATTTCTCATGAAAGAGAGAAGCTTCATTGTCCACAAAGAAAGGCAAAGGAAAAGAACATTGCAGCCGTCACTGAGCAGATCCTGCTGATAAATTACAGGAAGTTATCTAAAAGTAACAGCTTTCTGTAATTCAGCAGAAAAGCAGAAAGTTTCGACACCTTCTTGAAGATGTGACTAGAAATCTGATTCAAGTAATTCCTTTGTTTATAAAGCAATTGAGGAGATGCATTTTCAATAGTCAGCAATCTCATCCGTAAAACAGCCTTTCTGATTTATATGATTTGAACAGAATAAAAGTTGAAGGATCTGGGGAATAGCACAGTTTTGTGTAACTAAGTTTGCACGGACCACCATGGCTTAAGGAGTAAATGTGGGGGTTTTTGTTTCTTTGTTTTTTTCAGAATGAAATATTATTTGATTTTGCATTTAATTATTAGGACTTTATTGTTAGTGAAACCACGTAATTTACTCATTCAGTCATTGAGGAGCCAGTCTATTCCAGCTGAATATCCCACGTACTTAACAGCCGCCCGCTTTCCACAGCGAGTACAATGAACCAGTATAACCAAAAGCCATGTCAGCTTTCTTTTCCTAGTACAAAGTGGCTCTTGCCCTGGGCCCCATGTCCTTTCCCTCCTCAAGTCACTGTGAATAGAGAGCATGAAATGCTTCCTGTTTGTGGCAGTAATTCCGACACACGGACCAGCCCCTCCTCAGTGCCGCCGGGGAAACCAGCCGGCCGGGAAGCGGCCAGTAGGAATCAGTCAAGAAAATACAAAACCACCATGAAACCACGTTCTGCTCTTGATGGAAAAATGTGTTTGAGACAAACAACACACAAAGCTGAGGACTTGGGGATCTTTTGAGGACTTCGTAAAGCGTGTTTTACATATATAATAACATTCTTGTATGCTTCTCTGTAGCACATTAATACTAGATATATAGCATGGTTAATACTAGATATTATAGCCTACTGATATTATATATATATATAAAATTAAGAGAAGCACAATAAGAATTATAAAACCATGCAGGTAGCATTTAAGAACATGATCTAGAGAAGAAGCAGGTGCTACTAACAAAATATACACATATAAACACAAAATCGAACAGAAAATTTGCAGTGAGCGGTATTGATGTGTCCATTTGCTGAAGGGTAATTAGGAAGCTGTAAAGCCTGGTAGCGATGCTCAGTGCTAATGCAGAAGCGAGGATGCATCTTCTGCATCTTCTCTTCCAACACAAAAAGCAGATTACGGTTCCCTTTCCTCACTGACAGGAACCCTCTGGCTCCTCTTCTGCTTCACCCACACCAAACACAGCTGAATACAATGAGGAAAGCCCAACTCCAATATTGTCCTTAAAAACCTCTGCCAGAGGTGTACGCAAGAAACCCAAGGTGAAGCTCCAAAATGAATTATATTAAATTATATTTCTGCACAAAGGCACCAGAAGATTTTTAGTTCTAATTTTAATCCATCTTTCAACCATTATATGATTGTCAGGTATCTTGATAATTCTTTGTCATTGTTATAGTGATGGTTTAGGTTTAATATAACAAAGACAAGTAACTGTCAAGATACTTGACAGATACATATTTAATTCTTTGGGTTTTTTTTTAATTCCTTCCCATATTATGAACTAATATTTTCTCACGTTAGGTTGGAGGCATCTGTGGGCTCAGTGACCCATCTCTACATTTTCAGCGGCAGGTACAATATGGTTTTACATGACTGTCCATCACAGTCTTGAAAGTCTGGACCAAAGAGAAATAAAAATACATGATCATGCTCTCGACATGGTAACAATCAAACTTGCACCTTCAGGAATGGAAACAGCATTCAGCTGTCATCCATTCCACATAGACTTTCTTACACAGACTGCTTTATTTAAATACAGAGTCAAAACACAAAAAATTCACATAACATCTGAAAGACTTTTTGCACTTTAAAAAAAAAATCCCTGGTACAGCATATCCAAGAGAATATCCAAAATTTTGACTGCAGTGGCAGAAGTTTGTCTTAAAAAAGGGCTGGATTTTACCTGTTCTCAACATGACCATGCAAAGCAGACTGGTTTACCTGATTCTCAAACTTATTTAATTATTGAAAAGCTTAATTAAAGCACTTGAAAAATAAGATTTTAAATTCATCCAGAGTGAAACAAAACATTCTGAGAGAACTCAACACCGTTATCAGATGTTATGAATGCAGACTGCTTTATGCAATGAAGGTTTACTTGCTTTACTAATCACTATCTGGATCCAATTGTGATGAATGAGAAAAAAATGTTATATTTCTGTTTATAAATTCTATTCCATAGACAAAGTCAGCTATTATTCTGTACAGTTTATCAGGAACAGAAATAGATATACCTTTTAAAGGGATCTGACATAAACAAGCTCAGCATTCACACAGCTCACTGGTGGACAAAACAGAAACCCTATATTTAACCCTGAGGACAGCAGAAACCAGCATCTTATTGATGTGATGTTACAGATAAGGAATCAGTTAAGATTACATTAGTTGTACAAGGGACAGGTCCTGGAAACCTTTACAACATAAGCATGTTTGTTTATCCATTGGGGTGCTAATTTAATTACATAAACGGATTTTTCAAACGAAACAAAAATATGCTTTCTGGATTTGTGCACCTGGTCAGCTCTCATGTACCTGTGGGATCTTAGAATCACAGTGCCAAACATAATCATAAACTCCGGAACATACTTTGGAAGACATGGTAAGTATTTTACAGCCATCTTTCATTTTCAGACACACACCACTGGAACCAGAAAATGAGGTTTTTTTGCCAGCACCAGCCGTTGTCATTCAGAGTCCCACTGACTCTCTCAGTTGCAGGAGACATTATTCTATGGAGCAAGCAAAGGAGAAGCTGTTTCTCACTAACTCTATTGTGGTTGTCATCCCCTCTTTAATGCTGCTCAGACTGTGGTACCTGAATTGTAAAATGCTGACTCTGTGGCACCAGGAAGCAAAGTCCTGTTTTCGTGCTTCAATGAACTCAGCGTTCCCAGCCCAGATTTATGTCTCTGTCAGTTACAAGTGGGCAGCACTGGCTAAACTTTCAAATGCTTGTGAAATTCCAAGCCATGAACATAGATGGTGACCAAATCTATTAAAAAACCCACACACACTGACCCAGAAGTACAGCCCTCAACTTCAGCTACTGATAAATCAAAGGGCACCTCCCTATCACAATGTCAGTTTCCATGGAGAGGATGCAGAGAAAAATACCTGCCAATACCAAGGGGAGAAAAAAGGGAAAGACCTGGACCTGTAAGAACTGCTTAAAACTATGATAAAAAGAAGAAAACCGCTCTGAGGAACTTGGGAGCGTAAGATACAATTGCAGATACAAATAAAGCCGGTCAGGCCGCTGTCTTAGAAACCCATGGATAACCCTGCCAAAGAGAGATGCCAAGTCCAGGCATCTGAAAATGAGAGAAGCAGTGTGTTAGTCACTAAAGAGAACAGCCCTGAAATTTCAAACAAGGAACTGTGAGGATTCCTGTGGTAAACAGGGGTTACGTGACTAGGAAAAACAGGGATCTTCTTAAGGGTTAATGTCTGTCGCATATAGAGTCAACTTCAAGTTCAACTGCAGTTGAACTAGTCAGGTTTTGAAGAAAACTTGCGCTATTCTGCTGTGCCACTGTACTCCAGCTGCTGTGATTTAGAACAGGCGTTCACTTGTGGCCATGGGTGCTGTACCTACCGTGAGAGCCACGACAGTGACCGGTCCCGATACCCCAGAGCGATTGCCAGCAGAAGGTGGACATGCAGCCCTGTCACTGAGATCCTGGCTGTGACAAAGATCAGTGAGGAGTATTAAGATTTTGTGAAGAGTGAAGATCTAGCACAGCAACTCCGCACAAAATTTATCCTATACCTGGGGTAGACTGTGTATCCTAAGGAAAGCTATGGACTTGAGTGCATGGAAATTAATCCAGGGCTTTTTACAACTCCCATTGAAACAGACTGACAAAGAAAGTCTGCTGTCAGCAAAAACTGAATAAAGTAAAGAATACATGTGGGCTGTGTTAAGAAGGCTTGAAAAAATAGTCAAGGAAACAAGCAAGAAATTAGGAAGACACAGTTAATTAGTATTAAATTCAATCTTGCATATGACTTACAAATTATTAAAGGAGGATAAGTTCCATATTAGGTTGTGAATTTTTTGTATTCTAAAACATAACTGACATTACTACTTCAATTTATTAATCCTTCCAGCAAAACTGTATAGCAATGGATACATTTTCCCAGTTTAAGCAGCCAGGTTTCATACTTTTAAAATGGTCGACAGAATAATTTCTATTGTATCATTTCTAAGACGAGAATGGTAAGATATTTCCAAGCTCATTGTTATTCTAAAATAATTTGTTATGAGTCTTGCAAGAGGCAGCTCATCACTTGTATAAAATGAGAGGTTTGGTTTGGATGAACTATTGACTTTAGTATCCAAAAGGCTACCTATTAAAATTTGTCTGGGAGGAGAAAGCATTCTACACTGCAGATCAACAATTTGTTCACTGATCAGTACCAGAAATGTTGTCAGTGTGACCCTTTTGCTCTTTGAACGTGAGTTAGATCCATTCGGTAACATCCAAAATCCATTGCTATTTTTAAAGTTCAGTAAAGTCTCTAATAACCTTTGAAAACTTATATTAAAAACTACAATCTGATTAAGATGAGAGAAGTCATAGGGCAGGGACTTGTATGCAAACACAACTATAAGAAGAAAAGTAAATTTGGAGAAAGCACAAGACTGATTGTCTTCAATGGTAGCGTTACATACTGTAAGATCCTCACAGATTCAGTTCAGTCACAAGACTGTAACCATGTTTTACCCTTTTATTTCCATGAAGCTTTCCATAATTATAGACAGTGCTTTCTTCAGCTTTGCATTTGAAAAAATATATTATTCTTAATCTTCTATGTATTTACCACAATGATACTGTGGTAAATATATTCCCACTGGTTACACAAAATTCTTGATTCAGGAAAACTAAGAGAGACTCTCACTGATATTCACCCCCATCCAGACATAGCACAGTATTATAGCTTCTCTCTTTACTGCCAGCCCCAAACCAAGGTCACTCCATCCAAAATGCCATTTGGGAACGGTCATTGGTCCATCATAACTTCTGAAGTGTGCCTGGGAATTGCTGCAAAGAGTGAGCGCTGGCACGAAAGCCATGCCAAGACATTACAAAAGAAAACTGATTGCTAGCACGCAGGAATTTTTCCAGCAACCATTCAATTTACTAATACTGCTGTAGCTCATATAGGTGAAAACAAACTTCACAGAATCACAGAATGTCAGGGATTGGAAGAGACCTCGAAAGATCATCTAGTCCAATCCCCCTGCTGGAGCAGGAACACCTAGATGAGGTTACATGGGAAGGTGTCCATGTGAGTTTTGAATGTCTCCAGAGTAGGAGACTCCACAACCCCCCTGGGCAGCCTGTTCCAGTGTCTGTCAACCTCACTGAGAAGAAGTTTCTTCTCAAATTTAAGCGGAACCTCTTGTGTTGCAGTTTGAACCCATTACCCCTTGTCCTATCACTTATTCCTTCATAAAGCAATCTAGTTGTTCACATACCACAAAATTATCACTCGTAGAAGTAATTTACAAAGTTTTTTATTTGTCGGTACAAAGCCATCTACAGGCATAGTAAATAGGTGGACTACTGCCAATTTCTGCAAAAAATATTAGTTTCTGGAAGTCAATTCTGTTTCCTCACAATATTCTGCCAGAATGACTTGGCAGTAAAAGAGAGGAAAAATGGGCTCAGAAGACTGATGGTTAGGATCCAATACTGGAGTGTGGGAAACATTTAAATACATTTCCTCATTTGAGATCACTTCCAGACCAATGTTTTACTATTCCTATGATTTTCGTCAGAAACTTCAAAAAGGGTTTGATTTTCTGCTATTAGTCTTACTCAGAATGAGAAATTTTGAAGCTTTAAAAGCTGATGAGAAATGAAAAGATGATCCTTTATGATATAGAGCTCAGCTCTATAGTTCTAATAAGATTAAAATCTGTAGTCACTTATGGATCTGCTGATTGAAATCCACTTTTTCAGTGAAGTAATTTATTCCACAGCAATAAAGTTGTCAGACCATTTAAATGTCTCCAGTCATTCTGTGTTTCCTATACAGATAATGTTATGGCAGTACAGTAGACACTATTTGGCCATTACATTTTAAAGGCAACATATTAATAAAAACTTTAACTTAAACCACAGTTACGTTTGCCAGAAATTCCAGCTCCTTTTCTGTTACCAGGTCTCACAACTCATATATCTTCTGTGGAATTATATTAGAAATGTTATCTACAGACCAGTCCAGTTTAAACTTAATGGTTTCCTAATAATGCCACTTTGGAAAGTAGTTCATGATTAAACACAGAGACTCTGATTAAGGTTGATGACAGGTCACAGAGAACATAATCCGACCATCTTTATACAGCCAAGAACAATTCTGCTACTGTTTCCATAAACAGAATATACTGCAAGACGACTACTCAGATCTCACTACCACTTCTTTTTTCTTTTGCACTTGCTTTCAATTTTTGTCTGATATTTTCTTTTGATATTGAAAAATCAGGCTGACTACAGACAAGGGATTTCTCCTGCATTAACAGTGAGATTATTTCCTCCGCTGACTCGTGTTTCAAAGGAACAGGGTGTTTGGAGGAGAGCGCAGGGCAAAGGGCGCCCAGCTCTCAAGAGCCCTGGGAAGAGCGGGAAGGGGGAAGACATCACCCAGCTTTCGGCAGCTTGAGATCCCAAGCCAAATTGCTTCTATTAACCACCAAAATCAGTGTGGTCACTCACTTCAGAAGTAAATAATAGGGAGATGTCTTTATTCTCAGGAGATTGCTGCAGAGATTAACATGGACACCTTTGCAATGAAATAAATATGGGCAATTTTCCCCACCTACTGAAAAGTCAAGCCCGTTTGTTAACTGCCCTCTGTGTCCTTGGAAGAAATCACACAGATCCATATCAAAAGGGATGAAAACAGACTTGGACAAAACAATGTTAAACAGCTTCAATAAAAACATTATTAAAAAGCTGTTGATTTTTTTTTCTTTCTTCAGGCAGAGAATAAATTAAAAAAAAATAATGGATCATTCTTCACATGAAATTATTTCACATCCATTTTGGCCATTGGAAAGGGAACTTCTGCTCAAAACAAGTATTTTCTTATTTTTGCTCAATTTTTTCAACTGCAAATCAATAAGCATTAAGGACAGAGTGCTAATTTTTCAACGAAAATGTTACAATTCAGGCAAGGAACAGCAGCAAAAATTGCAAATTAGTATTTTCTACAGAAAATCAAAAAAATAATTTCCAGATATGTCTACCAAAATAAAAAAATCATCTTTTTAAACTCACACAAATTCAACTTTGCTTTGAACCAAAAAAATAAAACTTGACTAAATAGAAAACAATCTACCTTGCCATAAACCCATTAAAATATACAGCTATGCCTGGAGATCCGGACAACGGCATGTTGGCAATTTAGTGAGAAGGAATCTAGGCTGTGACAGCCCACATTGTAGTTTTCTGGGGAAAGAGAAAACTCCAATTGCAACCAGATTCCTTTAATTATTTAAAGATGAAAGGCTGTTTTGGTTTTAAGACATAGTTTAGTCTTCCTTTATGACTACAGAAAACTTAAACTTCCTTCACCTTAGAAACTTTTATGTCTACTCTCAAGCCAGAGTTGAATTTTTCTTAGGTATTTAAAGTAACGATTTGTTTAAAAACGGCATTCTATTTTAGCTTATTTTAATATAGAAGAAAGAATGCCAGACAAAGTTTAAACTGGTCATAGTAGAAAGTCCTTTGTCCAAAGCCATACATTTGATTACTACTACACATTTTCAAAAACCATAATCACTATTGGGACCAATGCCTGAAATAAATCTGTATCTGCAAAAATAATTCTTAAGAAATCTTAATTAGACTTTTTATATATGCCTGACCATATATTATTCACTGGAAATCTACTTCCAGGCATAATGATAACACCGACTTTCATTTAGTTACTTTTTTGGTTTAGAATGAACCTTCTTTTCATAGACAATTGTACATGCCATTACTTAACATCCACACAACTGTGCTAAGGGGTCACTTCATAGAAGTAAATGTGGAGCTGGGTAATAGTCCAGTGTTGCAGTGACAGTGCAGACTGAGCCTCATATATGATATGGCAATAAATACATTTAGGCAATGGCACTTCATCCTGTAAATGCTTTCACATTCCTCTCTGTAGGAAACAACGTATTCTGATGCAGATTTCTTTGATTTTCCTGTAGGATCTCATAAACTTTGCAGGTGTTACTGGAGAGAAAATCCCTTATCAGCAGCTTCCAGTGCAGTTCGGCTGATATGCTTGACTTTCTCCAGCACAGAACCATGAACTTATGGCTGGCCAGGCAGCTCTGCCTTGGCTCCCATTCAGCTTTTGTGTGTTGCTTTGATCAGCTCCTGGCTTTGGATGAAAGCAATTCTTCTAGAGACCACCTTCCAACTCTCTTAAAAAAAAAGAATTACATACATAAACCCAATTGAGCTTGTTAAGCAGCAGGAAGAAGCCAAGTAGAGGGAGGAGAAAGGGAGGGAAGGAGGTGCCACAAATCAACGCTAGGAAGCAATGATCAAAGCAGGGAGTGGAAAATGAGTAAGAAACATTCCCTAAGTTGTACAGGCCTCGGTCATTCCCTTTCCCAGCTCTGTAAGTGCAAAGGCTTTCTCGCTATTATCCGGGAAAGAGACACAACTCCCTTTTCAAGAACCGTCTCACACATCTGCTCGGTGCCTTTGAGTACAGCACTTGAGATCTCAGAGTACAGCAGCAGAAAGCAGAGTGGCAAGCTCGGAGGAAAGAGATTACCTTGAAATGCGTGTTTTCCAAAGAAAATTCTACGAAATCAGCACATGGGGTATATTATTCTTCCTTCCAGCTACCAGTGGCTAGAGACTTTCTGAGAATCTTTTCAAAATCCCAAATGAACATACAAATCCTACACTGACTGCGCAGGTTAGCTTGGAGCCATCCTCAAAACCAGATGTTTGTTTTTCCTTACCCCAAGTGTACCCCTCTGGGCTCACTGGTGGCAGCAGTGCCACAGCTGTCCCTGTGGCAGCCACAAGCACACAGGGACACCAGGAATTACAGCTGGAAGACACTTTGGAGCCACCTCTTTCAGAGCAGCAGAGGCAGAGCCAGCATCTGGGGAGGTTCTCCAAGGATACACAGACTGCCCCAGTTCGAAGGCTTTGCCTCACTCACACAGAAGGGCCTCGCTGCTTGAAAGACATCTGCACTGATTTCTTCTGACAGAGCACACTTCACTGTATCTGGATCATACTTTCCATCTAATGCACAAAGAGTGGACAGAAATACAACGGGAGAAGCCTAAAATATGCTATCCGTGGATGGCAAATACTTCTCTAGATGAACATTTTACATTGCAAAATAAAACTGGGCAAGAAGGTACACTCAATCATGAGATCAGCTGTACATGTATTATATGCTGAAATTAAATTACATAAGACATGTTCATGAACATAAATATGCAATCCTAAAACATCAAACAAGCATCTTTACTTAAAGAACCACTACGAAGCTCAGATTTCATCCATTTAAGAAACTTAATTTAGCAGTTTGAGATCTGAGCTGTTTCAAGAGTTTAAAAATTCAAGTTGTCTGGTTTTTTGTTTTGGTTTTCCTAAAAGGAAACCACTCACCCCAAAGACAGCAAGTGACTGACAAGGCAGGAGGTACACAAAAATGTAAACAAATGCATATGCTTAAAACATGAAGATTAGATGTTAAATGTCTCTCAACTACAATATTGAAGAGTAACCAATATAAGGCAATGTGAGTATGCCATCTTATGTTAATGTTTTCATTAAACAGTAACACCATTTTTCAGTACAGAAATACTAGCCATGTAATAAAAAATATACTGTACCGTGATAAAAGCACGTGTTCCTCAGTGACAGCCAGCAAATTACTCCCAAAGTTTTGTATTCTGATTGCACTGCTGAACGCCTTACATCTGTGGTAAATGCCAGTGATTATATCTTTATGGAGTTTTCCTTCTTTTGATTGAGAAGAGTCTGCTGCTGGGCGAATTGGATAGGACACTTAAGGCTCCTGAGTCAGCACTGTACGCAACTGAACAACTCAGCCAGGTCACCGTGACATGAACACTCTCCTGTCACAGCAGAGCACAGGAAGGTTTTAAAGCTATCTATTCTACAACTCTGGCAAAAACAAAGTAATGAGACCACAATATACCCTGGCAAGCTGTTCTCTAATCTGTGTGCTATGCTAAATGATAAATGGTCTGACTTTATGTCTTATTAATACAGAAGTGCTGTGCTGGGTCATGGTGCTCCTGGCCAGGCACACATCAATCTATCACTCTGAAACATTATTAACGTCAACAATTTTGTTGGAGGTTTTTAGAAGGACTGAAGGTGGGGTTTTTAAAACAAACAGGGGTGTCCTATTGCATTATATAAATAAAAAAATCACTAAAGAATGCATAAAGTGTGTACTGTGGGTACTATTTTGGTAACAGAACAGAAGATTAACAGGACAACAGAAATCAGATATGTAGCAATATTATCTTTGTGTTGGTACTATGCCTGTATCTTTTGAATAAAAGAGTAGGAAATCAAAGCAATATCTGAGAGATTATGTTCAATATACTGCTGGATAGACAAAGGAACAGCTATTGGATCACATTTAAACAAACTGCATCTTTTCAAGATACATCTAGAGTACATGTACAGAGAACATTTATTTCCGGTAAAGGTATATTTATGAAACGTTTCCTTAGGTCACAAATTGCAGTACATCACTTCAGAGGATGAAAGCAAATATTCTGAAAATTGAATTTTCTCTTTCCTATGGCTCCAAGTCAAGAAACATTCAGATATGTGCTTGATTTTAAACTTGGTTAAGCATCACTGAAATAGGTAAAATTAAGCACTTATCTAGGCTCTCAGTTGAATTAAGGTTCTGTATAACCTTTGCATGCAGGATCCACTGAACAATGAAAGATTATTTTTCAATACAGCTTGTGGAACTTCATTTTCAGCCTTCACTCTCAGGGCACAGTTTCATTAGTGGTTCAAGCTGCTCTATACTCAAGTTACAGCTGAGGAGGAATGTCTCTCACTTGTGATCATACATTCCTCCTCTGTTGTTCAGCAGCATGGATCTGAGCTGATATGGCTGAAAACCAGTCCTTTTTGTAGGGTTACATTCAGATAGATCAGATCTCTTACCAAGCTATTCATAAAGTGTAAGGCCATAAATATACACAAAAGGACCAGGAACATGTGCCTAGGGATGTTGTTGAGAGCAGGATCTTTTTGTCCAGACTATGAAAATGCTTTAAATAACATTTTTAGATCTTAAAACTACACTTTCTGATTCTTCTTCTGTAACACAAAAGGGAAAAAACCTGAATTTTAAAGCCTGCTGAGGAATCCCTTGGAGACACAGGTGATTTAGTGTTTTAACTCAAAACAGTTTTCACACTAATGGAAGGCTTTCAATGTTTATCTGGGAATTTTAAAAAAATCTATACTCTATATATGTCGTGTTTAAGAGGCATTTAGACAATGCCCTTAACAACATGCTTTAACTTTTGATCAGTCCTGAATTGGTCAGACGATGGGACTAGATGACCATTGTAGGCTCCTTCCAACTGAAATCGCCTATTTTGTTCTATCTGATATTTAAAATTTTAGATGCAAGCACTGCATGAAAAAGTGTGAAAAAGAAACCGTACAGAAAGTAGTAAGTAATGTTCTAGGAGTTATCGGTATGTTTTTCTGTTGCTATGGAAGTGAACTAGAAGTTTTATAAATGTTCTATACTTAACATCAAGCATGGGAGACCTCAGTTATGTCATTTTCAAGTAGGGTACAAAATCATTCAGCTAGGGAATGCAGAAATCACTGTCTGGTTTCCTGTCAGCGCTGTACAATTGTGTACTTTAAACATATTAACCTGACAAGATGACACTTGAAAAGACTATATTGAAAGCCAAAGTTTAGAGAAATCCGAAAGGAAAACAAATACTGCAAGGAGTACATATGCATGTCTGTGAAAGCACCTGATTTTTGGAAGAATCACTTTTAATAATTTACCAGGTCAACAATAACACAAGCCGGAAAATTGACATTTTAAAGAGGAACAACTTGATGATGCCAGCCAAGCATACTTGCCCCAATACTGTAGTGCATTTATGAACAAAATTTCTCCAGTATGCTGAGTAGGGTGCTGTCTATAATGAAGTTTAGGATGCGGCAGTGCCTGCCTACTTCTGACTTTGTTGTGGGATTAGAAACACCACATCACTCTTAAAGAGTATTAGTATAGGGTAGGTGTTAAAGAAGATGTTAACCTGATATTCAGTAATGGAATACAAAAAGTAAAAGGGGCCTGCCTTGGATATAGGCATGGAGCAGGAGTTCCAGAGGAGAAGGAGAAAGGGCAAACAAGCACAGAGGGGTCTATTGTGTTTGATTCATACCCAGCGCAGGAATGCCAGGAATGGATGATGAGGTTCTGTGTAAGGATCCTGTAGACAGAACCAGTGGGAGTTGGTCAGTAGGCAGCTGCTGATGCAACATCCATAAGAAAAGAGCGCGTCTGCCTGCTGAAATGAGTTACTGAATCTGTGTGAAATGACTCAGTAATGTAAGCAATGAATTGAGAGAACAGTTGTTAGGGGAAAGCTGACCATGTAATTATGCCAACAAAAGGGATGCATAATATATACCTTGTACCCTATGTACTTACAGAAAAGAATCTGCTTTTTTACAGGAATCTACAGGGCATGTTTTCCAAAGCTTGAAGACACTGGTATAGAAGTGAAACAAGGAACATAACCTGAGGCTATAACCTCAGGGTAACAAGATTTTCAGAAATTCAAAGCACAGACTAAGATACTAGGACAAAAATAAATAACAGTATCACAAAAATGTTCTACCAGGACATTCATTTATAGGAAAGAATAAAGAAAGAGCTGGTGTAATGTGCAACCATTGACTACCAGGAGTTACAGCTGTGGACATCTACCTGAAGACCTCTATATTTAGGAGTCCTGGAGCTTGATTTAGTCACTTACACGTAGATGTTTATTGGTCTTTGGTATGCTCCAGGGTATCTGAGACAGCTGCATAAGCCCCAGAAACACAATGTAAGACCTGTAGGAGACCAGATAATGCACAATACTTGAGAACATCTCAAATGAGGAAAGCCTGTAAACAAGAAGCTGAATCAAATCCTTAATCTCAAACTAAATTCTACTCTCGAAGTCAAAAATTGAAATGTCTATGGATATATCTACATTGTCAAACATCTTGGCTTCTAGTTTGCTTCTAGTGCCTGATCACCCAATTGTCTACACCACATGCACATTACTTTACACCCAAGCATTCTGCACTCAGCTTTAGTTGTGTGAGTAGTTAAATAAGGCTCTCCTTTTTCTAGGCAGCATGGATAAGATTGTGGCAGGTTTGCTCCCACTACCCTACACAGTTCTCCAGCAGCTTCCCAAAAGGTGCCCTCACCCACCTGTTCTCACTCCACGCGCCCAGGCACGCAGCACATGCAACACCACGAGACCGTGAACAGTCCATCCCGCCTAACTGTGACACGTACTTCACGGTACTTTAGTCACCTGAACATGCACAAAACCTGTGTCTCAGAGGCACCAAAGTCCTGTGGAGGGCTGGGCAGACACAGCCCCGCCATTCCCCAAGCAGTGTGGGTCAGGGCCACCGCACAACACAGTCCATGCACCCAATCTCCCCAACAGCTCTGGGTCCAAGGAACGGGAAGTGGGTTCTTCCAGGGGAACAACAGTCGATCAGGGTTCCCAGGAGTTCCGTTTGGGATGCTCTGTGCAAATTCTTCTAAGTTCTTTGCCTGGATTTTTTTTTTCCTGTAACCTCAATGTCCGTCCACTGTTTGACTGTAAATTGGGGATAATATCACTTCTCTAAGGTACAGTGGAACAGTTACGCTCAAGATTGCAGCTATAATGCTGCCAGAAAAAAAAATGTCAGGAGACTACTCTTGACTTTTTGTAGATATTAAAGAAATAGGAGTTTTAAAAAAGACACTGAGGAGAATTGCAAAATAATGTGCAGGCATCTACTGTGAAATACTAACAAATGTAAAGGAAACTGTGGTGAACTTCTATTTATAAAGTAACAGGATAGCTGGAATAAGATTGTGTTTCCTGTGAATATGTATTAAAGGCACAGAAGAACTTTTTAAAATACTGCTTTGTATTTAAAATCATACAAGTATTGTTCTTATTATCACTGAACTGACAAGGATCTTAACCGTGACAGTATATGTTTTTAAAATCTCTGAGAAAAAAAAAAATATGTTTTTAAAGAGTGAAATAAAAGGTCAATTGAGTTTTATGAGACAACCAAGTGCTTCAATAATGAATGAGAAGAGAAAAAAAATACACTTGCCAAAAACTAGAGAAACTAATAAACTGTTAATTCCCCCTTAAACACCAACTGTGCAGAGTCTCAAGACTGAAAAAATAAAATAAACAGGGTCATCCTGACCTCAAGACAAACAACAGACTTAATTACTGCAGCAGACAACGATGAATCATACCCAGGCAAACTTCCATTCCTTTTCGATAGAATGTATTATTAATCAGACACTTTGTTTTACAACTGGTACAACCTATGCCAGAAAACCCCTTCGTTTTCTCCATGCACAGCAGGAACATTTCAGAGAGTCACAACTGTTTCTTCATTGCTCTCAAGGGTAACCAAAACTGGTGCCGCTTTCATATCTCACCCACATTTCATTTTTATTCACGCACTGCACAAAAGCACCCACTACTTGTTCAGTCATGCTGTACCTGTGTAAAAATCTTAAATGAATGTTCGAAGACCATTTTGTAAAAATTTAAAAGGTACAGCCTTATACTTCTGTAGCTATTAACAGCTCGAACTGTTCAAAACCACTTCCTTAAGAGTGTTCCTTCATCTCTAGTAATTGTAGTACTGGCAAAAAACCTCCGAACCTCCAGGCTGAGTAACATCCATTCGAGTGCTTAGAAAAACAGCTCTTAAGAACTCTCAACTTTCTTCACTCTCATTGTGAAAGACCTCGTATGCCAAGCCATGTGATGCAGGATGCTGTACAGTACATTGGGTCAGGAGACAAGATGTGGCACCATCTTATACCTGGGGAACAGGCACATTACATTCTGTCACGAATGTGAACTGAAACTAATTGAACAAATCTTGTGCTCAGTCTGTCTGATTTGATACTCTCGCATTAACCCCCACTACCCATCTCCAGCTTCAAAGACAGCGATGGTTCTATTCCACTGCAAACTACTAAAGATATTTGCTCAATTTCCACTCTCATTGCCATGTTTTGTACCTATTTCCCAATCTACCTTTTATATATGTTCTCAACCCCCATACACACTTGGGAAGGAATCGTGTCCATGTTCACCAATCGATGGCTTTTTTCATACTCAGTGTATCAGAGGGGAATACATATCTCTGCTCGTGAGCAAAACAAATATACCACAGCACAACTACACACACAACTGTACTACAGCACCACTTTCTAATAGACACTTATTTTAGTTACTAGGGATCACTAACGTTTTAATCTCTTTAGTTTACCTTGGGTTTAGATACATTTTTCTTAAGAATTCTGTCATCTCGTCACTTGATTGATACTGAAGAGTTTAATGCTGCATATTGGATGCAATAGTTGAAAATGTTCACAACAGCATAATTTTCAATCTCACTTAAATAAAAATGGTTCCCTATTAATTTTGAGAACCATCAGATTCTCCAGTTTCTCTTTTTTCAGATCATAGAATATGTAACATAATTGCTGAACATTTCAGTGGTTAATCATATCACCCTCAGAGAACCACTGGGACGTCAAGGTACGTTCTTCCTCCATGAAAAGCCAACCACATCCTGGGCTGCATCAAAAGAATCATGACCAGCAGCTTGAGGGAGGTGATTCTCCCCTTTGCTCCACTCTCATGAGACCCCACCTGCAGTACTGCATCCAGTTCTGGGGCCCCCAACATAAGAGGGACATGGACCTGTCTGATAGAGTCCAGAGGAGGCCACCAAGATGATCAGAGGGCTGGAACAGCTCTGCTATGGGGACAGGCTTGAGAGGGGGGGTTGTTCAGCCTGGAGAAGAGAAGGCTCTGGGGAGGCCTAATAGCAGCTTTCCAGTACCTACAGGGAACATACATGAAAGCTGGGGAAGGAATTTTTACAAGGGCATGTAGTGACAGGACAAGGCGTAATGGCTTTAAACTGAAAGAGGGGAGATTTAGATTGGACATAAGGAAGAAATTCTTCACCATGAGGGTGGTGAGGTACTGGAACAGGCTGCCCAGAGAAGTGTTCAAGGCCAGGCTGGATGGAGCTTTGAGCAACCTGGTCAAACTGGATGTCCCTGCCCATGGCAGGGGAGTTCGAACTAGATGATCTTTAAGGTCCCTTCTAAGCCAAACCATTCTGTGATTCTGTTCTTTGATTCTACTGAGTGTCAAATTGCAACAACAAAGGTTCTACAAAATCTATTTTAGTTTAAGAGTCTGCAAATCCAAAATTTCGTCCTGAAATAGCATAGGAACTATATATGATGATGTTGACTTTTTGGGGGAAAAAAAAAAAGTAAACATTTGAAATAGCAACCATTTATTATAAAATGACATGATTAAGTATAATGTCTGCTCTTTTATCCTCAGAATTTATCAAAAAGCAATTCTGGACTTCAGTCTGCCAGAATTATATCAAATTCTTCAACAAAATTAGAACTTAATTTGATAGATGTGTAATTTCTGACATTATGCTGAAAGCAATGTTAAAATCTTTACCACCTCATACTACAGAAAAGAAGCTGGAGAGGAAGAACACTGTCATTATGATATTTCTGCCTTGTGACATTTGTCTTGCTCTGGCATGAAATCTTTGTTGCAGGTTATACAACACATACACAAGAAGTATTAGTAGTAGAGGCAATCCAGAGCAATATAACTATACAAAAAGGAGTACAAATTACAAGCAGTAATTTTGTTTACCACAAAAGTCTTAAGACAGCCCAATGGCAATTATATACCACATAAGAATAACTACATTCTCTCTGTCTTGCTCTCTGATGTACATTTATGTTGTATAACCCTAATGATTATGATATTTATATATGTAATTATAGTGGTCAAAGAAAATGCCTATTAAGAACAATTTTTGTACCTGAAATTATTTTATACTTCTATAGTAAAAAAACGCCTAGAATGTCAGTATCTTGATTGAGAAAACCAACCTCAGCAGTGTATTAAGTGACTTTCTAAGTAACTTCTAACATTTGAAATGTTTTTTGTTCTCAATAGCAAGCAAAAAAAGCAAATCAGATTTTAAGAATTAAGCAGAAAGATGATTATGCCACTGTATAAATCCATAATCTGCTTACACTGGAGTGCACTGTGTGCACTTTGGTTCACAGGACACAGCAGAACTTGAAGAGGTTCAAAGAACAACCAGAAGGAAGACCACAAGCATTAAGAAGCTTCAATACTATCTAGGTGGCTGGAGTTCTTCAGAACAGAAAAAAGGCAACTTAGAGACATTTGCTAAATGTCTACAAAATGCAGACTGGCACATCAAGGCTGCATAAGGACAAATAGTTCACTGTGGCTACAAGTATAAAAATTAAGACACTCATTTATATTGTTTCTAATGCCATTTTTCAGTTGGTTGATAGTGCCTCGTATTTTTCGAAAAAGCTGGGCATTGCTCTCACATTTGAGTATTATCCTTTGTGCACTGTCCCTGCAGCAGAGAAGTCCCTCACAATGAAGAAAGATTTAAAAGGACAGAGTTTGTGTGACTACCTGAAAGACTGGAATAGCACTCTACACAGACAGCACGAACAGCACAAAATGGTATGTCTGAAACACCACAACTGCACATATTGTATCGATTGACATGCTAGGAACAAGCTTTTATGTAACAGCAAAATTCTTGCCTCAAAGGGCTGACTCTTCCACTTCTGCCAGCATCCATTTATCCTGTAATTTGTATAAAAGCAAAATTATTTGCTTAAAGGGGTGGCTCTTTCACACCTGCCAGCATCCATTTTCCCTGTAATTATGCCTCCAGTATTTTTTACACACATATCACTTGCTCAATAGCAGGAAACATTTCTTGTAAAAGACAGTATTTTTCCCAGACATTAGATAAAGGCTCTTTCAGAAAAATATATCTCAGCCTTATGGCGTAATTTGAAAGCATTAGGAAGATGCATTCAGAAATTTTAACACAAGATCAGCAGACAACAGGTTTAGACTTCTAATTCAAACTTAGAAAATTACCATTTTTTTTGATACAGTTCAGGTCGCTTCACCTCCCCATCACAGGACACCTTGGCCTCCCTTCTTTGTCTCATATCTCTGATTTTCAGAGGTTTAAGATTATCCTAATTTGTCATAACACATCCCAATACCTTAATTTTATTATCTCAGCTTTTGTTTCCTAAACCTATATGTAGTTTCTCACTGTAAAATACAGATAATTCTACTTATTGAAAAGGTAGTGAAAAATTTTCTTGGAAATGCCTTGGATCCCCAAGTACTGCCTATTTTGTAAATACTACTACACAACCTGCAGGAAATAACACCGCATTAGAACTTAACTTCTGAAGAATAAAGAAAAACATTATATTAAAGGTACCCAAACAGTAGCTCTATGATAGAATATGGGATTAGCCATATATGAAGAAGTCTAAATAATTTATCCTACGTAAGGAAACATCTCCATAAGCACTGAGAAATAATCATTTTAACTGTTGCTTGTCTACAAGCTGTTTAAGACTCAGGAACCTGATCCCTGGCTAAAGAGTAAGAGTCAAGCCCACAAGGGGCCCAGCCACTTTCAGCCAGAATTATTACTTTTCTTCACTGTCTCCTGTGCCAAAAGCTGTGAAGAAGAAAGGAGAGGAATAACTGGTTCGCACAATTGCAAAACCTACCTCCACTAGAATTCTGTTATCAAAATCCTTCCTTTTCTTCTGACACTCTGACTGGTAACTAGTTCAGTGCTTGACATTATGAACTTAGAAAAAGTACATTATTATCTTTTCCTCATCATCTTCTGCATTCAATTAACAGTCTATACACTACGTAAATAGCATCTTCCCACTAAGGTGATTATTCTTTACCAAACTAGAGCTTTATAAAACGTTTTCTTGAAAAGTTTTTTACTTTATAAGCAATTTTGAAGCTTTGCTTCCTTTGAATAAATTCTGCTTATCACCTTCTTAATTGCGATAACAGTGTCCTAGTATGCTAGTAAGAAACTCTTTCGAAGCAAGAGCTACGTTTCAGTGATGGATAAAAGTAAATCGGGTGGGTAGGTACCACCCGTACGTACACACCTATCAGCAGATACATGCACTCAGTCTCATGTGTCCTCAGGCTGAGGCTCAGTTATCGATGCATAACGTGACACTTGCTTATACAGTAGTTTCCTTCATAAGTTGACACGCATTGCCCTACTTTCATTACCTCACAAGAATTCTGCACAAAATGCAAAGATAAAATATGACCTTTACAGAGTGAGTTAGTTATTCCTATTAGTCGCTTTTTCTCTATGTGTCACATTCAGCTGGCCTTAGTGGTAGACTCTGTCAAAACTAGTTTCTTGGAAGACCCACAAAGACAAAGCCCATCTTTAGCAGTATATTATTATAAGGCAGGCGCTCACATTCACGTGAGGTTGCAGTTTCACGGCAACCACATCCATTTATCAGCTACATCCAAACCGGGAATGTCATTCCTCTGTTATGCCTATGGATTGCCTACAGCTCACCATGATACTTTTCCAGCCGATGTCAAGGTGGCTGATCTGGAAGATCATTAACTGCCACAGGCCAAAAGTGCACCAGGAACCATTCATTTCAGTGCTCAGCCTCACCTTGAGACATCTTATTTAGCACTGCAACCTCCACCTTCCAGTCCATGTGCATCCTGGTCACAGTTTTCCCTTCTTCATCACACTTTATCTGATTTCTTTTCTATTCACTGTCTTTTTAAAACTGTTCTCTTTAAATGCCCTTCCCACAAATTACATACACACTCCACTTCCCATTCTCCTTTCCAAGAACTGAAATATCCAGCAATGAGACAACTGACACACACCATTAGGTTTTAAAATTATCACTGTTATGAAAGATTAAGAAAGTTGCAGTTTGAGACTGTGTTGCAGACCCAGAGGTACCATACTGGTTGTATTGCAGCTGCACACATACCATGCAACCATGAGAACAGACATTGTTCTCTTTACCTTTAAAGTACATAGACGAAGTATATATGTGAGCAAGTTGCCTATCTGCCTTCTTTGTATTAGTAGACTTGCATAAGCTTGTGATTTTCTGTTGGTGGACTTTTCCAAACTGTGATTTAAGTCTTAGCTTCTCTCTGTGCCTTTGGATATGCACAACATCACGGATGGTGACGTGCTGCTCAGGCCACTCAGCAGCAAATTTCTTAAGACAATTCCCATTCTTCTCAGAAAGGGTTCACTTCTTTTGTGTTTATTCTTATTAGTTTGCATCTTTCAAACCGCTTTTACTTCATCTCTGTCACTCTGCCCCACCATTATGGACTATCAAAGAGAAGTGACTGTACAATGCCAGCTTTCATTTTTTGAGGCAAGACTTGACAGGAGATTTAGCATACATTAGAAAGAATAAGAAGCTGTATGATGACCTGATGACCTGTTTGTCTCACTAAAATGCGTTAAGCTTGCTTTTGTGTTTTTCCTGGCATAGTAAGAGAGTTATTTTAATTTTATTTTAATTTTATTTTAACTTTATTTTAATTCTAACCAGCTATGTAATAACCAAGGCTCCTTTAAAAATATAGCAATTAAAGGTAAGCACCTCTTTTTTGCAGGGAAGCCGATACAGTTTGCTGCAAAATTTCACCTGAACTTAGGTTGCAACTTCTCTGAGCACGAAACGCATATTATCCAGCAGCATTTACTTTTCACTTCTTTTCAGCTTACTCAAATTGCTGTGCACTCTGCCATGGTCTGTAACAGGTTTCCTACCTCATTCTTTCTGATAAATTTGGGACAGAATTTAAGATCTCAGACATCAATACATCTCTGGCTGCCCAAAATCAAAACTCGCTTCTGAAAGGTTATTAGGGAAAACACTTGATGAACAACATAGGAGACCACTTTTTCAGAAATTACTGTAAAATTCAAGCTTCACTATTATTTCATCTAATTGCACCATATCATACACATTGATTTTTTATATGTGACATAGTTCAGAAGTGAGATTTAAACCATTCTCTCATGATGAAATTGAGCATATGCAAAAGAAAAGTGCTATGGAGAAACATGGGAAGTCAAATAAAAATGTCAAAAAAAAAGGAAGAAATAATAAAAGAAACCTGTTTCTTCACCTGTTGCACAATAATTCTGGTGGCTCCCTTAATTATTTTATTAGGAAAAATAGTGAATAAGTATGCTCAGTAAAATTTCTTATCTTTCATTACTTTCTAGACCTCCTAAAACTTCTATCCCCTCTTCCTGTGCTTCCCAAAGCGGAGGAATTCTTGCTCAGCCAGTCTTTCCTATGGAAACTCTTCCATACCTCCAGTCATTCTTGTTTCCATTCCAGGACTCCTCTGGCTCTACTCTAAGACTAGAACTGCACACATTATTCAAGATATGCGTAGACGGCAGATTAAAACATTGGCAAAATACAATTTTCCTTTTTTCTTCCTTTATTTATTATCCTCTTAATAATTAATTTTTTACTTGCCTAACTGCTACTGAGTTTTGACCTAACAACTTTAAAATAAGTAAATAAATTGACTAAATAAATTAATAATTGATAATAAATTAATAATTAAGTAAACAAAGTAATTAATTTTTTACTTGCCTAACTGCCACTGAGTTTTGACCTAACAACTTTAAAACCTTTCTCTTGAGAGTGAAGAGTTAATTCAGATCACATCACTATTCATGGATATCTACTTGCCATCTCTATTATTTTTCATTTTTTATATCACTAGACGCTGTCAATCATCTAATTACTAGGTCATTAATTCTACCGTACAACTGGGGATGAAAATCTACAATGGCTGACTTCCCTTTACAAAAGTTATAATGACTTTTCAAGCAGCTCTTGTAATTCTAATTAGGCTTCTCTAGACTGAGAGATGTAGAATGAAAGCCAGTATTTAATTATTTTTTTTTTAAATCATCCTGACAGACAAATGTTCTACAGCAGATACACAGAAACATCAGAGAGACAGGTCAGCCCATCTGAATTTGGGAAAGGTAATTTCTGGGCTTCTACGAATGTCAAATTTGCACTTCTTCATTCAGATGTGAACATTTGCAAATGTGTACAAGTAGGTGTCAATAGGGGGAATCCATTCTCTCCTAGCACGGGTTATGAACCATTTTTTTCAGTAGTTTTTCCAGTATGCAGACTGAGTACCTCTCCTTTCTGGGCTGACCCAAGCTGCACATTCATGCTTCTTATTTTGTTTGGGCACAGGTATCCATACATGGACATGTCAAGTGGGATTAGAGCATAACTTAGCTGAAAACTATATTGCTTCTTTTTCTAAGCCGATCTTCAGCCAGATCAGTCTCTTAAACTATTTCCCCATATAGCCACATAAATGCCTATGGCACCTATGCAGCTGTGCAGCTGTTGTGCGAATGAGGGGCCAGCAGCAGCACCTGCCTAAGTGAGGATGGCCATAGTCATTAGGAATATCATATAACAAACCTATAAATTATGCATTCGTGACATAACAGAATTTGCTTTCTGCTGGCAAACAGCTGTGACCTATTCATTAGCTATGTCTATTATCTAAGCCACTGCTGAAATATGATACTTGTAGACATGTATCACTTCTGACAAAAATTTAAATTCATCTGTTTAGCCTTAGAATCGTAATTTAACTATAGGATCGGGATCTCACTTCTGTAAACACTCCTTTTTTGTGGGGCCTTTGTCCTTTTTCACTCACTGGGAATGTTCTCTGTGTAAAGCTAGGAATGTAGATGTTTGCAAAATCAGGATGCAGCTATGACAAGAAAAACAATGCAGGTGTAAGAATAAAAACCAGAATATTACAAGAGGTGCAATACTTCGTTCTCCACATTTTTCTGAACGTTATATCATTCATTATATCGTATCATATTATAAAATATATTAACTACAGAATACACAAGCTGCGGTATCAACATTCAAGAAAGTGAGAAGCATTTACTTTGGACTCTTGGTGTAGCAGTGAAAATCCTGTAGCCTCTCTGGGGTCACTCAGAAGTGCCAGCAAATCTGTAGCACTTTGCATTGCACTTACATTTTAAGCCATATTTAAAGATATCACATAACTATGTACTGACAAATCCCAGCTTCAATTTCCTCTTTTTAAGAAACTGTCACTGATTCAACCACAGGTTTGTTTTAGTTTTAATACTTACTTTACCTTAAGTATCTGACAATGAATTCATGTAGTTTTCTTCTTACAGTAATGCACTTATGTATACTGATGTGGCCTAACTTGTATATTTCAATCAATAAAGTAGTCTTAATAAAATGTGGGCAGCAATTAATCCTAAAAGCTTGTTTTATTTAATATGCCTAGAGACTGATCCATAACTAGAAATTCTACTTAGTTAGCCCTCAGTCTTGCAAATAATGTTTTTTACATTGCATCTGCTTAGTTCAAGAGTGGCAGGTTTTGAATTAAAACAAAACAAGAACAAAAACAAAAAACCCCACATACCGAGTTAGATTCACAGGAATCAGAAGCAAAGGCCCATTTCTAGTCCAACTTCCTCTCTGTTGCTACCTATTTTAGGCTTAATGAGCTTTCACATGGCTGGGGTCCCAGATCATTACCCTGGTTGTTCACTCAAACTTGCAAAATAGGGGGTTTGAAGAGCTCTGATCTCTAAAAAGAAATCAAAAATGACACGGAGCAAATAATATGTTTTGCTTTTGCACAGTGGCAGTGATAGAAAATACTTACAATAAACTTATTTTCCCATAGCATTTACAGAATAGAATTTTTGATTGTACAAAGAAACATCTAGCAATGGTTATTTCCTCACCAATGTACAAAAAGGGTGAAGAGGCAATACAGGAGCCAAAATATACGAGGCACAGGCTTTGTTTTGATACTGTAACTTTTATTTGTTGACAAGGAAAGCAATCTACCCTGAAAATGATGGCATAACTCTTCCAGACATCAAAGTCAACAATTTAAGCAGGAATTGCATCAAGTATCAGCTTATTTTTTAACTTTAATAATATCTCAGTGCATACAACCCATGAAAAAATAATAAAAACAAAACAAAAATCTATTTGCAAGTGCTAAAGGAAAGTGGGGGTTTTGTTCTGCTTTGTTTTCTCAGAACAGTTCTCCATAATATGTCAAAGAAGCAGAAAAGGAATTATTTTAAGAGTCAAGTCTCATAACACATACATTATGAAAAATAATTAAAATGGATTCTTGGATGTGCAATGTGTAATTTAAAGGCTTGACTAATCTGCATGTTTAGAAACTAACAGATGATTGTTTTTCTGGTTAGTGCAAATGTTATTGATCTGCTTTCTTGCTGAATTAATAACACTAGCACAGGACAAGGCGTTTTCTCAGCTTTCCCAATGTTTTCCTGAAAAGAGGCCCATTACATGGTGGGGGGCAAAGGACAGGCCCAGATAACACTGTTTAGACTTTTCTTTGATGTCCACAGGCATCATCCTCGACAACTGACCACTAGAGACAAAAGAGCTCTCTGGCTGCTGGAAATCCCGGCCATTCTTCTCACCACCTTTTGATATCCCAAGGCTTCTATACCCTGACCTCTGCACTCTGCCACAAAGATCTTATTTGAAGAATGGTCAGCCATGTCAAAAATTCTTTCCAAATTTAGCCAAGAAACTAAGGATTTCTTTTGCTTTTCATAATTGCTTTGTGTCCTAATGTACCAGTGGGAACGCTAAGAAGAGTTTACAAAAAGAGCGGAAGGGTAAGTGTCAAAGAGAAAACACTTTCGATTTTCTGGTTGTGAAAGTATTCTCAAACACCTACTTTCTTTCACAAACCACTCTGTCTAAAGCTTCTTGATGATGCCGCATTGTGCACACATACCCACTGTATTATTACTTAGCGCCGTACAGAATTCCAGTGTTAACATGCAGATGTATGAGCTTGCTAATGTAATTTCACTCACTAAGTGTACACATTTTAAATGGTGTGCATGCTGTAGTTCAAAGACCGATACCAATTTCTATACATTAGTTCATATTTTTTTTAAATGCAACAGTTTAATGGTTTTCAAAATCTTTTTTCTCCCCTACACACAGTGTAATTGATAGTTGGATCATTTTCCCATTATTTTCCAAATATTTAGAGAAAATACTTTCCACAAAATTATCAGAGATGTTCATGGGTACTTTTAATCAAGTAGTTTCATTTTCTCCCTTCTGAGCAATTAAAATTGAAGAAAATGGCCAAACAGAAATAATACACTTCTAGCCAAGACACTGGAAGTCCCTAACATCATCAACACCACAATCCTTCCCCCACAGCATTTAAACAACATTTCTGCACAAGCTCAGCCAGGTAAACATCTATAGAAACAACCTCTTACCCTTCATTATTATGGGAACTCTTATATGTAAGTAATAACTCTAACAAGACCAACTTACTGAAGATCAATAAGTATTTACAAATTTGGAGTTCAGCCAAAGCAGTGTCTATATACTGTCTCTTGTGATTTGACAACCACTCTTGTAACACGCTGCTAAAATATCGTCCTGTTGTGAAGTTCTGTTGCTTGGAGTGAGGACAAAGCCTGGTGAAAATGTGATGATTTCACAATACACTTTTCTAAGGTAAGTCTAATTTAAAAATCTGTGCCCAAGTCATAAACTGCTTTGCAATATCTTTTTTTCTGAACCAGCATTGATACAATTTTTTTCTACACTGACAATAATCCTCCTGATTTATAAGTCAATGACATATCAGTGATAATGCAACAGATAAAGTAAAATTTTAAAACTAAAACTGTTCATAATTTGTAATGAAAACATTGGGATCTATAATGCTTGTTTTAAAGCCAGTTCTAAATCACCTAGTATCTACTCAACTCAGCCAATGTTTATTTACTTTAATGTAGATGTCTATCAGAAAACAGTGAAACTGAATTCACAGAAGGAATGGAGTGTTATTAGAATGACCAAGATTCTTGCCACCTTTAGAAACTCCTCTTCTCCTCTACATTAATTTACTACCATAAAAAGTAAGGCAAATACCGGCAAATAGTAGAAAAGAGGGGGAAAGGAAGGGGTTTTTAACTTTTGGAACTCAAAACCAAAATGCTGATGATACCTATACAAGGGCAGTTAGAATTCAACCTATTGGTTTCAGTGAGTTTTGAACTAAACCAGACCCTGAGCATTTTTGCTCAGTGATTACTCTTCTTATATTAAAAACTAATTGCATGTCTTCAGATAAAACAAGGGAGACCACTGTGAATCAGTAGAGAGCCCTCAGAGCAGCTCCAGCAAATGTAAAACAATAAGGTTAAACCAGGGTAAAAACAAACAAACAAACAAAAACAAATAAACAAAAACAATCAAACAAAAAAAAACCCAACAAACAAAACAAACAAACCAACCAAAATCCCCCAAAAAGTCATCACCACATATAACAACAACTTCTGCTGAACTACAAGTCTGTAAATATTTTCATTATTTATATTTACCTAAATCCTGACCATAGGTAACATAAACCACACCCAAACAGGCAACATATACACACACCTGAGGTCATTACTGTATAGCAACATGAAAAGACTAAGAAATCAATGGCATAAATTCTATGCACATAAGGCCATCAACAAATCCCCTGGTTCTGGCAGTGTCCACTGAAAAGATTACAACACTTTTACAGAGGGTCATTACTATTCTGCCATTGGAAATTATTGCCCTGCCAGTTCTACCCACATAGTTGCTCCTGTGAGCAATCCCTGACCCTCTTTAGTAAGAAAAGTTATAACTGTTAACATAATAGATCTTCACCACCCCTGTTCATTTCAAGCTGCAGTTACACCTAATTCTGACGCAGGCAGAAGGTAGAAGACTCAATAGATTGTTCCTTTGCAATCCTGCTATTTGTCAGACTACTCTTTATCCATTATGTCAACTTCATGAGGAGTTGCCAGATTTTCATCCCCTTAACCTAACAAACACAACTCTGTAAGCAATTTCTAATTGGATATATCAAAAGATGATATCAAAAAGAAAAATGTATTTCATCTTGGATTCACAGAAGCACATAGTGAAGAAACAAACAATCCAACCAACCTACCTCAGAGAAGCTTTCCCAGTAGATTAAGACCTCATTGGCAAAATTTAAAGGTATCACCCCAACACTTTGTAAGATTTAGCTTGAATTTTCTTCTTTAGAAAAGGAACACACTGCCAAAGAAACCAAATTACATGCAAAAGCAATGCCACCTAGCAGTGAAAAGACTGTGAAGCAGTATAGCTAATTTGAAATGGGGATGGCACCACCCATCAAGCTTTGCTCTCTGGCTGCCACCTACACAACATCACATCTAGGTTGGCCCATCACCGTGACCTTGCACCTCTGCTGCTAAAAGCATCTGGACCGGGAAAAGATGCCTGGCCTTTACATCAAGGGATGGAGAATTGCTTGCATCCACACTGCAGCACCATGTTCACATCATTTCATGCTTGGTCAAAGTGTCTTTTGGCCTCTGTCGGGCCTCCATGGCCCTGACATAATTGTTTGTCTGAGCTCTTTCCCCAGTCAGATTAATTCAATTATTATGCATGCTGTATTGCAGCTTTTATCAGAGCAACATTTTTTGGCATGGAACTAAAAGCATGTGATGTATGAAATGGGATGTTGTATCACATTACACACAGGGTAACAAACTTACTTAAACAGTATTAGAAAATTGTGTGGGATTAAGAAAGTCGTAATTATGTCATCCATTTTGCCTAGTGGGAGCAGTCTTTGAAATAAATTAGCTCCAGAACAATGCTTAAGCTTTGCCTTGGAGGGAAATTGTTGAATTATGGTAAAGGAGAACCCAAGACAGAACACCATTCACACAATGAGCATCAGCAGTGGGCTGGAACCTGGGAACGAACTGAAAAGCCAAGTCACCTGCCCCACTTGCTGAAGTCTTTTTCATACCAACTGATCCTTCCAGTTGCATCCCTCTGCCTCCTTTGGCCTCCCCCTGAGCGTATAAAATGCTGGCTGCATACCAGAAAGAAAATAACTAAAATAAACACCAGGATGTAATGGGAAACTTCACTGCATAAAACAAAACAAGACACATATACAAAAATCCCATATACTAACATCTATAGGAGACTATGCACAGTCACTGCCTGAGATTTTACAGATGTTGATATTTTAATTTATGTGAAATTGAAAACAGTAAACTGACCTTTTGAGATTGTAGGTATTCTTTAAGGCACAGTAATAATGACATGCGAAAAAATCATAGGGATAACAAAGTATTTGCATTTTCAGGGATTATAAAGTCATCATCTAGCTTTTTAATAAGCTCTTTTAAGCCCCTCATCTTTTTTACAAAATACTGCAGTGTTAAATTCAGTAGAAGACTTGCATTATATCTCGAGAATTTTCTATGTACTTCAACTAATCAGCCAAACTGTAGATAAAACCTGCATCTAATTTGATATATACAGTACATGGAATCATTGCCTTCCCCACACAGGAAGGTAGCCCATTAGACAGATATAGTGCCCACCCATATAAAAAGCATCCATATGGATAGTGATGTTATAGCTTGATTACTCAGATGGATGTGAGCACAAAATTAATCAGGTGAAGCAACATTCCAGGTCGCACAAAACATACATGAATTAAGCTATAAAAATATATGGCAGAAGTATAACAGAAAAAAGAATGATCACTAGTAGGCCAAAGATAGGCCCATTAAAGACTAATAGGTCCATTAACCAAAGAGCCTCATTAACATAGCTATCTCAACTGCTATGAATAAGACCAGTTTTTACATCAGGAAACCCAATGCCTGTTCAATAATCCCAAGGAAAAGAGAGCTGACTGTACTCCCCTTCTGTTCTCTCATCAGTGCTAAGTACATCTTCCCAGAAAACAGCAACACTGCCTGGTTTCCTAGTTGTTCCTCCTATTATTTTTCTGAGCAGGAGCCCTTTTTCTTTTTGTATTAAACCTCCGTATAAAACCACTAAATTGGAAGATGTAGGATTGTCAGTGTAAAGATTGCTTGTAGACAAGTACATGAAAATAATAGCTTGCCTTTCAAAAATCCCCACTTTCGCACTCCCAGCCCACCAAGAACTGTACCAAGAATTGTACAAAACCATACTTATAGCATACAGAGCTTTTCAAAAAAAGAGAAAATTATGATCAGATTTGATGGAAGAGGAAGGTAGTGGCAGAAGTATTGAAGAAATACAGAGCACAAGGTTAGAAACACAGCTGGTAAGATAGAGACTGTGGCGAAGTCTTGGTGCAAAGTAGCCTAAAGTCTCTCACGTCTTTATTACAGTCTCACAAACAAGTTTTAGTCATGGGGAACTATGACAGAGCAGCTGATCAAGCATGCAGCTAAGCTGTGGTAACTTGTAGATATATCCATAACATATGTTGTCTGTTTAGGCTGTGAACTCTTGTCCATGAATGCACAGTTTGTAAATGAGACAGTATATGGTTCAAGTTGGGGCCATGTGAACTTTAGGGGCAATATTGGCGCTAATGTTCACCAGTGGGCTAGTGTAGGCAAATGGAAGATACTCCAAAAATAGGAGTGGTTATAATTTCACTTATGTAATATTTTTGTTAATTTTCTTGCATGGAGAAAAAAGGCTGATTTCTTTTTCTGAGTTACAACGGTATGAAATTTACAGCTGACAGTTCAAAGGTGGTCAAGATACAGTAACATTATATGACAATCTCACTGTCATTTTTCAGGATAAACTTCTCAAAAGCAAGAAGACAATATGAGATAGTTTACTATATAGCTTCTTTCCTATGCCCAGGTTTCCTGTAAAGAGCTCCACAAAGAAGAAAGTATACGGTATGATGGCTCTGCAACAAGTATTGCATAAAAAGAAATGGACTTTCAAAGGGTCTATTATAAATTTCTCCTCACATCACAGATAAATGTCTGGGAATCTACCAAAGTCATCTGAACCTGCCATATATGGCTGCAGAGCAACACCCAGTACTTACTGATGAATTCTGAGACCTGGTACCAAAACTCAGTGAAAGTCAGAAGGATCTAATCAGTGGTTCAGAACTCAGCTGTTCAAAGCTGACAGCAACTGTGCATTGCTGCTCTGTCTGACCTGAGACAACAGCACACAGCACCTCCCTCAGTGGAAAGAATTAAAATAGAAGATTTACTGATATCTAAGTCCACAATGTAATTTTCCTTGGTGATTTTATGACTTGTGCCTAGAATGTAAGGAGACTGACCTTACTACTTTGAAAGATGGATACTTACAACTTCTTTGTTCAATCTGAGCAAGACCTAGACAAGCATTGCTGGACAAAAATAAATTTTCAACTAATTCATAAAATTAACTTTCTAAACAATTCTTTAAATGACAAGAGTAAAATCGCAAGACATTCAGATTATATAGGAGGCAGTAAATTCCACAATAATCCATCCACAATACTAAAACTACAGCAAGTTCTTCTTGTGGAGCTGCACCCTCCTTTCACATTGTGGAAGCCTATGTGTCCCTAGAGAATGGACTGCAGTATCACTGGAAGACCAGAGCTTTCCAAACACCACTTCTCTGATTCTGCACCCAGATTTGCTTCACAGAATTTCAGGGGACATTTCAGGTCTTTATAAGCTCTTCTAAACACAGAAATGCACTGTATGTTGCTTTTTGCTCAGCCACCCTCTCGCATCAGTAGCCCTGGTCAATAGCTCGTGGCCCACGCCACGCTGGGCCATGTATTGCACACATGGGATGGGACTAATGCTGTTCAAGAGGAAATATTCCTTCCAAATGCTCTTTCAAATGGGGATCCCACTGTGAGGCAGAGTACTACGGTACATCAGCAAGATTCCTCTCCTGCTTTTCCAGCATCATTAGAACCTCAAAGACATACGATAATGCTGCAGTGTAAGTGTTTTTAGATGCTGGTATCATAGCTGGGGGGCTGGATATCGAGTCAGACATTTGCCTCATACTGAGAAGACGAGACTTGGCTTATCTGCTTCCTTTTACAGTGCTCTTGCTTCAAGGCCCTTCTGAGCAGAGACGTTAATTACCACTGATGTGAACACTATGTTCTTCTTTACACAAAAGATGATGAAATATGTGGGAATACAGCAAATAAGGGGGAAAGCAATGAAGTGTATAGCAAGATATACACTTGTTGACAGAAGATTTTTAATTGAATAAAGTGTTAAAATTGAGAACCACACATCAAAATCAGATCTATTCTGGCAAGTCTGAACCGGCTGGTATCTAGATGCATTTCTTTCTCTAATGGGAGTAACAAGTGACTTTTTCATGGGCGGCAGGAATGACTGAGCCCAACTTAGACATATATGTCCACATGTATCTCCACAACATACTCATGCATGGGGTTTGAACAACTAGGGCTCAAACCATTTATAATTGCATCTACACAAAAATGCCACTGAGATCTGGATCCCTCACTTACTTGACTGCAATGGAAAGGATGCTCCAGTTAAGTAATGAATGTTTTCTTTAAAAACAAATGCATTTACATAATAAATCAACCATTTAATTACCTCTTGGGTGAAAATAATTAAAGTAGTTGTCAGATTAGGATGAAATTATCTCCGCAACTTTTCAGCAACTTCCAAATCATACTTGTGGTCAAAAATATTTTCACTAATGTTATTACAAGTAATATGATGAATTATTAGACCAGTGATATCTACAGTTTCATCGACCACTCTGTGCATATGGTTTGATCGCTTTGTGTATAGGGTATTATTTTGCTATTTAATTTCTAGTTCATACAGAAATTGGGAAAGTACAGAGATTTTGGAAACATGAGAATGTGGTTCCAAATCAGAAAAGACTATACCTTCTTTTTTTAATGCACTAAACTTCTAGTTGATACAAGTAAAACTGGTGCTATTAAATCTGTCTATATACCCATTCAAGTCTCCTTGCAGTGGATACATATACCAGGTAGATGAGGACATGTATGATGAAATCATACGTGCAGTTATAGTAATCAGAAACCAGCTTACCATTTCAAAGCACTGTATAATGACACTATAACTTCACAAGACAGCATGACACCACTATTCTTATTTTAAATATATGTTTATCCTTGGAAAAAGCATAAGAAATGTTATGGAAATGAAAATTTCCCATCTTTAAAAGATGAAATCTAAGTATTTTCTCCTTCTTATGAAAACATTAGACCTAGCCCTACGCTTTCCTCCTAAGGACCTCTAAAAACTAAGACAGCTAGGTTAAAAACAAGGGTACATTTTGCAGGCAACCACTTAAAATGACACAAAAAGTGTTCAAAGAGTCAATAAGCTAACTATCAGGACGAATGCTCATACCTAGAAATACATCTTTGATGGCAATTATTTGTCAGTACTGCCTATTTTTATGACTGTGATGTTAATACACATTCCACAAATAATTTTTCATTTCTATCTACTGCAAAATATATAAAATATACCTCCAATATCATTACAGATTGCTTTTAGTATATAAAGTACTGCTAAGTTGTTTAGCTAGAAAAAGGATATTTTCTTCATATAACACTCAATGAGTATTTATATTTTACAGCATTTTTTTCCTAAGTTATACAACGTCTAAGTGACAATTTTCTTTTACTGGTTTTTTTTTTCAGAAATATAGCACTGGTTATGTTACTTCTTAGACTTCCTTTATTCCTCACACAAACATTCAAGCATGAAAAGCAACACATGGATAATGGTAAATGAAGGCAAACTGAAAAACAAATCAATGCTGTTTGGAATCCTTAAGTGTAATTACAAAAGAAGAGCTACAAATCTCTACAAAATGAGCATAAGGGAGACATCTAAATTTCTGTAGTAAGTAACAATATTTCCTGTCACAGTCTGTGCAACAGAAGTTTTGAAGAGTTAGTCAGATTTGCAGACTGCCTGAATCATTAACCACAGTCTAAGTGGAAAAAAGCAAAGAATTTTCAGCTGTGGTTAAAGATGCAAAGTTTTCCCTGTGCATGTGTGCAATACAGGAATGCAGTCATGTTTTTGTATAAGTAGGGATGTTTGCTCATAGATTTAGGTTGGTTTCAGTTACATTAGTCTTTTATGCCCCTTAATGTATCTGCTATTCACATGAAATAAACCCAGGGTTGTGCCTGCTTCATTTTGTATGAGGGTGAAAGAAGACATGGCAGATCACTTATCATTCACTGTGCAGACTTTGTATTCATTAGAAAAGCCACAATCAATAAGAACCAAGGGCAATTTTTCCCTGAAGATAATTATGTCCAGTGCCATGAGAGTGTTTAGGAGTCTGACAGGCTTTTGTCTATTTATAAGAATCACCTTTGGAAGTTTAAAGCTTCCTCATCCAAATTTGGCCTTACATAACACATACTGTAAAATGCTCCTATTTTATTTTGTTACATCAAACTATACCGGTTTTCCTCATGGTTACTTTTACATTGTGTAATTTGCATAAGTTGCAAATGCAGAAAAACTACGAATGTCAAACTGACCATCACTTTTCACAACTAATAGAGCAATCTCTTCTGGGTTATGGGGGACAGGTGTTGGTTTTTTAAAAGAGAATCTATGGAAACCATTAGTGTCTTATACACAATATGTTATTTTAGTTTAACAAGAAAAATAAATTCAAACCATTGTTTACTATTTCACGTTAGAAAACTCCTTCCTTAACTTTATGCATATTATGCATACTAAGGTTATACAAGCTCATCTAAGAGATTCTGAATCATCATATCCAAAGACGGACACCCTTAACGAAGTCTTCAAATATAGACGCAAATAGACAATAGATCTGAGACCTAAGTCAGAACTCAGTCTCTACAAATCTATATATTCACAATATCAAGAGATACAGATTTCTTAACACAAAATAACTGAAGCACTGCTTCAAAAACATTGTGTCTAACAGATATTCACACAGCAAAGACAACAATGGCATAAGTGAAATTCCATCCCTAAATCATTCTGTTCTGCCCCTGTGCTTGTAAGATCTTCTGTCAGGGGCTAATCTCACGTGACAGGCCTGATCCAAAGCCATTTGAAGTCAATGGAATGTCTCTTCCTGACTTCAGGGAGCTTTGCATCCAGCCCATATAAACTTCAAGAACAATATAGTTCACGGAAGGTTGTTTTAAGAGAACAATAGCTAACTATTGTCTAAGTAGAAAAGAATGTTAGCTTCAAATGAAATTTACCTGCAGTAGTAGATTTGTGTTAGGTTTTCTTTCTTTTTTTTTTTCTTAATGCACATAACACTGTTAAACCTTTCCAAAGAGAAAATTCCACTTCTTTAACAAAAGCCGCAGAAAATCAAAATGTAGAGAAAAAGAAAAAAAAGGCAATTTTGTATGTAGGAAGCTCAGTTTTTCTGAAGAAGCAAAAGATCAATTTCAAAGCCTCAACTCATTTGAGATTTTCTTAGACAGCTGTACATGACAGACAAGACAGATCAAGAGGTTTCAAAAATCTATCAGGTGTTCCTGTAGTTAGCAAACAAAAACATAGATTAAAAAATTAAACTAGTCATGTAAGCAAGTGGGTAGGTTGACAGGAAAAGAAGTTATTTTGGTTATTGTTTTTTACTAAAACCTCTGATTCTCTAGTGACTGAAATCAATTTCAAAGCTAGAGCTGACAACTACTACACCAGAGAAGGTGATCTAGAGTCAAACTCTTGTTTATTGTCTGAAAATAACAGAACTGCAAGCGCTGAATTAGCAATTAACATCACTGTAAAAACTGGTAAAATGAAATTCCCATTGCTGTGATGTGGCTCTTCTCTTTAAGAAAAATGGGGCAATGACAAAGTAGACCAGTACAGAATCTGATGCTGATCCCATGTACGCTTGTACCAATAAATTTACACTGATGAAAAAGCAAATTCCAATCAGATCCACTATCTCCAGGTTGCTTAAGGCAGAAGGGAATGGTGGCTCTAACTTCCTCGCTCACACACCAAATCAACTCACTGCAGCTATTTTAGTTACCTAGCATGCAGATGAAAACACAAAAACTTCCAATTAAGCACAAATATTCCAGAAGGTTCACCTTTGGAGAATGATTCTATGTTTCACAATGGGAAAAAGAAAAAAGAAAAAAGACATTAAATCCCAAAGAATCTTATTCATACAAGCCACTGTTAATTTTCTTTGTAGTTCATTCAATATGTTTAACAACAAGCACTGACATTACTACCATTATTAGTTAATAATTTTCAGAAGGGTCCATGAGGTGTTACATCAAAACCCAGGTAGCTTACACATCAAAAAGTGAAGTAAATGACACAAAGCATAAGCAGAAAGCAAGCACCAATTTTGCCCATGTATAGATGCTGTACTTTCTGTCTTCTTCATCTACGCTTCCAGTATCCACACTAAAAATAAAACAATTCACTTTGTAAATACATCTAACCAAATTGCTAATTTTTTTAGGCTGAGTGAATGAATCAAACATAATAATAAATTTCATTTCAGGCCAGTACAAAATTATGTTGCTTTTTTTCTCTCAATGAAATGAAACAGTATTTCTCAGGTCAAAGAGCATACCTTGCTTTGGTATCACAAATAGTTTTTTTCACAGTAACTGTCAAACAGCCCATTTTGTTTGACTCAAAAAACAAGCAACAACAACAACAAAAAATAACTTGGGTATTTTCCCTATTTTTCTCCTTGTTGCTATTAAATGCCTTTCTGAACCGAAAAATTGTCTTACAGTGAAAAAATAAACTTTTGTTTTACATGAGTCAAAACAATATGCAGACTTCAGCTTTGCTTTTCATTTATATTTTTTCCCTCTGACATGCACAAAGTAATTAATTGTTTTGTTCACTCCAGAACTGCATTTTGGGTAAATAAACCATTTATATATTTTGTTAAGCCTTATTTAGCCATGTATTTCAAGTACCAGAGTATTTGCTTTCATACTCCTACCCTATTCTCTCCTCTTCCTACACGGGCAGCTGGGACACAAACTGCCCACTGCTGAATCTTGCTCGCTGATATTCTGATCCCCCCGAACTCATCTGCTCCCCTCTTACTCCGTTCTTGCGGTAACACCTCCTGAGCCTTCAGGGGACCTGAGCTCCGGTTACCCCCCTGCCGTCCCTGAGCATTCCCAGGTGCTGATAATCTTTCCTGTGCATTGTTGCTGCTGCTCCTCCTGATTTCGGCAGATGCTACAGCTTTGCAAGTCGCAAGGATCTTACCTCTGAGACCCTCTTTGTTGCTCTGTGACCACGTTGGAAGCGGGGAGTGATGGATGTTAGGGAAGCATGAGCCTCCCCTCGCTGTTTAGCAACGTGGTCTGCAAAGGAAGATAGAGATGCTGCTCTCTCCTCCTCCCCCCTCGCTGTCCCAGCTTCCTCCTCCCTCCTCCTTGTTCTCTCCTTCCCATCCACAAACTCTCTAGTTCTGTGTCTGCTTCCACACAATGCGCTACCTCTCAGCACCAGCTACCTAAGGTCAAGAATACCAACCCCTCACCCTCCCCCTGCCTTTTCCTCTCCACTCTCACACATCCTCACCCCTGCTTCCCACTGAATATGGTATCTTCCCAACCAGACGTGCCTTATGTGGCTCCAGGGTCTAAAGCGCACACAATTTCAGCAGACCTAGGAGGGAAAAAAAAAGAGTTATAAAACAGAAGGTGCACAGGGAAGACCTGGGATATGTAAGGGAAAGTGGAAGTCTTCTGGAGAAACTGGAAGCTTTGGGGGTTTATCTGTGTGTGAAAAAAAAAACCAAACAAATGTAGTCAGAGTAGCCAAAGCCTGCCACTTGGAGATTAGTTTAAAAGATCTATACAGATTAAAGAAAAGTGCCCTGGATAGCTAGTTATCTCCCAAATCCAGCTTACCTATTGTTTATGCTCTTTGTTTCTCGATCTTTGTTCTAAATAGCTTTATAAAAAGAAGCTTTCAAACTTTTCCCCTGCAAAGCCAGTCTTAAATGCCAGTATAATCTGATGATGCAATAGTGAATGGAAGTGAAAAAGTAACCAGTGGCATTTTTTAAGATTATGAGCTATTAAATAAGCACCTTCAAGATCATGGAAAACACAAGCACAAATCCTCTGACTTTTCAGCTTGAATGATAAATGTGTTCAAGTGCTATTTTTTCCACTCTCAGCAGTTATGATGACTAAAGCACCTTCAGGTGACCAGTACATGGCTTTTAAAAATCACGTACAATTACAGCTAGCCAGCATGTTCTTCTTAAGGACTTGATTGTAGACATGCAATAAACTAGTCCTTCTAAAGTGTTTATGTTCGTTATAGAGACTATGGAGAGAGGTAGCTGCTGTTGAAGACTTCTAAAAGATCTTGTCTGCTTAAGGTTAAGCATTGTAGTTAAGTGGACAGGATCCCCCTCTGGAGGCCTTGAAAGGCACCTGACTCTATCTGGTGACATCTGAAGATGTATTAGGCACTTACTTCATGGGGTCTGTTTTACTGAGTGCCTAAAACTAAGCAGCAAGTTAGTTACTGCAAGGCCAAGGCCAGACACAATGAAGGTGCATTAATTACAAGTAATCCAAAACTTTAGATATCCTAGCTCATGTTTCTTCATTGCTGGTGGCCTCATAGGGCAACTAGGAGGCACGACACATCTACAGTCAGCAGCAGGTGGTCCACGGGGCAGAGAAAGAATTGCTCGCATTCCCTGGATCATCTCACAAATAGAAGAAAGGTACCTTCTAGGGAGGCTCTTCGAGTACAACAGTCCCAGCTTCCTCTTCCCTCCTCCTTGCTCCCTCCTTCCCAGCCACAAACTGCCATATCAAAACAATCTGTTGATCATAGAATCATAGAATGGTTTGGGTTGGAAGGGACCTTAAAGATTATCTAGTTCCAACCCCCCTGCCATGGGCAGGGACACCTTCTATTGGACCAAGTTGCTCAAAGCCCCATCCAGCATGGCCTTGAACACTTCCAGGGATGGGACATCCACAGCTTCTCTGGGCAGCCCATTCACCACCTTCATGGTGAAGAATTTATTTTGTATCTAATTATAACCTAATCTCCATAAAACTCTTTATTAATTTGAAAAGAAACACAACATAGTCTTTATCTTCATTCAGTAACTAGGGCAAACAAGACAGATTTGATGGTAACCTAAATGACTGAAATTAAATTAAGGAACTAGTCTATTTACTGTGTCATAATCATCTCAATAATTTTGCCCAGAAATGAAGACTTCAGAAAAAAGTATAATCCAGACTTGACAGATCTCATATACTCAGCATGTGAATCAATGGAGCAGCTTCTTCCAACTTCTCCTCTGCAGCAATACCTGTATCACAGCGCAGTGTTATATCCCCCCTCCCTCTTGAAGGCACAGCAAGTGCACCTCTTGGCAAATTGTTTAAACTTAACCAAATGCAACTGATATTTACATTTAATACTCAGAAATGAGCTACAGTATTGTGCTGCAGCAAAAGGGCATGCTGCCTATTCTCACACTCAAGAGACTTGCACCTCAGTATGTCTCACCTAATACAAAAAACAAAATTAATCTCACATCTCAAAACCAGTGCAAAGCTTTTTCAAAAATCAATACAAAGTAAAGTCTTGAATGTCTGGATAACTTTTGACACCTAGCCAGACTGGCAGCATGAAGACTCTCCTTCTGAATTTGGGCTGCAATATGCTTAAGAACTAGTGCCATCTTGCACTATGTACAGAAATATTTCCTACCAACCTTCAGTATACACACTACTTTCCAATAGCCTTTACTGCTCCAGAAGGACAAGAGTACCACTCATAAGTTGTAGCAGAAAGTTGCTTAGAACTTCATTTGTGCAACTGTTTTCAGATCAGAAACAATCCTTACAGTCATTACAGCAACCACCTCCGGATGAGTAATAATACCTCAAATACCTGATCATATATCACAGAATAAAGTAATAGTTTGGGTTGGAAAGGACCTTCAAAGCTCATCTAGTCCAACCCCCCTGCAATGAGCAGGGACATCTTCAACTAGATCAGGTTGCTCAGAGCCCCATCCACCTTGGCCTTGAACGTTTCCAGGGACGGGGCATCTACCACCTCTCTGGGCAACCTGGGCCAGTGTTTCACCACCCTCATTGTAAAAAATTTCTTCCTTTTATCTTGTCTGAATCTCCCCTCTTTTAGTTTAAAACCATCACTCCTTGTCCTGTTGCAACAGGCCCTGCTAAAAAGTCTGTCCCGATCTTTCTTTTCTTCGCATAGATGATGACAGAGTGGTGGATGTGGTCTACCTTGACTTCAGTAAAGTATTTGACACAGTCTCCCACAGCATCCTCCCAGCTAAGCTGAGGAAGTGTGGTCTGGATGATCGGGTAGTGAGGTGGACAGCGAACTGGCTGAAGGAAATAAGCCAGAGAGTCGTGGTTAATGGAGCAGAGTCTAGTTGGAGGCCTGTATCTAGTGGAGAGCCTCAAGGGTCAGTAGTGGGGTCAGTATTATTCAATATATTCACCAATTATTTGGATGAGGGAATAGAGTGTACTATCAGCAAGTTTGCTGATGACACCAAGCTGGGAGGAGTGGCTGACATGCCAGAAGGCTGTGCTGCCATCCAGCGAGACCTGGACAGGCTGGAGAGTTGGGCAGGGAAAAATTTAATGAAATATAACAAGGGCAAATGTAGAGTCTTACATTGGGGTAAGAATAACCCCAGGTTCCAGTATAAGTTGGGGAACGACCTGTTAGAGAGCAGTGTAGGAGAAAGGGACCTGGGGGTCCTGGTGGACAACAGGATGACCATGAGCCAGCACTGTGCCCTTGTGGCCAAGAAGGCCAATGGCATCCTGGGGTTTATTGGAAGGGGGCTGGTTAGTAGATCAAGAGAGGTTCTCCTGCCCCTCTACTCTGCCCTGGTGAGACCACATCTGGAATATTGTGTCCAGTTCTGGGCCCCTCAGTTCCAGAAGGACAGGGAACTGCTGGAGAGAGTCCAGCGCAGGGCAACAAAGATGATTAAGGGAGTGGAGCACCTCCCTTATGAGGAAAGACTGAGGGAGCTGGGTCTCTTTAGCTTGGAGAAGAGGAGACTGAGGGGCGACCCTATTAATGTTTTTAAATATGTAAAAGGTGAGTGCCATGAGGATGGAGCCAGGCTCTTCTCAGCGACAACCAATGATAGCACAAGGGGTAATGGGTTCAAACTGGAACACAAGAGGTTCCACTTAAATTTGAGAAGAAACTTCTTCTCAGTGAGGGTAACAAAACACTGGAACAGACTGCCCGTGGGGCTTGTGGAGTCTCCTTCTCTGGAGACATTCGAAACCCGTCTGGACACATTCCTGTGTAGCCTCATCTAGGTGTTCCTGCTCTGGCAGGGGGATTGGACTAGATGATCTTCTGAGGTCCCTTCTGTGATCACTTTCTGTGATTCTGTGATTCTTATAGGCCCCTTTTAAGTACTGAAAGACCGCAATAAGGTCTCCCGGAAACCTTCTCTTCTCCAGGCTGAACAACCCCAACTCTCAGCCTGTCCTCACAGCAGAGCTGTTCCAGCCTTCTGATCATTTTTGTGGCCTGCTCTGGCCCCTCTCCAACAGGTCCATGTCTGTCCTGCACTGAAGGCTCCAGGTGGGGTCTCACCAGAGCAGAGCAGAGCAGAGGGGCAGATTCACCTCCCTGACCTGGTGGCCACACTCCTGGTGATGCAACCCAGGATATAATTGGCCTTCTGGGCTGCCAGCACACATGGCCGACTCACATCCAATCTTTTATCCGCCAGTACTCCAAAGTCCTTATCTGCAGGGCTGCTCTCCATCCCTTCATTCCCCACCCTCTGTTGATACCAGGGGTTGCCCTGACCCAGGTGCAGGATCTTGCACTTGTCAAACCTCATGAGGTTCACATGGACCCACTTCTCAAGCTTGCCCAGGTCCCTCTGGATGGCATCCTGTCCCTCAGATGTGTCAACTGCATCACTCAGCTTAATGTCTTCCACAAAGTTGCTGAGAGTGCACTCGATCCCACTGTCTATGCCATTGATGAAGACAGTAAACAGTACTGGTCCCAGTACAGACCCCTGAGGCATGCCATGGACACTGAGCACTATTAAATAATAAAATTAATTTTAAGTAATACAAGAACTGCAATCTTATCTAAGGTAAAAAAAATAAATTCAAAGATACTTTGAGACTCAAGATATAAAGACAACCATTTTATGAGGATGTACTTCAACTTTTCCATTTATTTTAAGCTGACAAAATGAAATATATCAGGTGATTTTTCACCTCCACTGCAATTAAAAAGATAACAAACAGCAAACATAATAATGCCCTTTTGCAACAGGAATCTTCTTTGGCTTATATAGTCCTTAGCATGGATTAAATTTTCGAGCAAGCTCTGTTAAGACTTTGCCTAGAACTCCGCATACGCTTTCAGATGGGAGATGGTTTGCTGCCAAGTGTCAAAACCTTATCAAGAACACAATATCCACTGAACCTTTTCAATAAAATATACCAGTATTAATATGTACTTTTGCACCTTTGCAGGAAGATATTTCCTCTGGCTCGTACTTGCAACCATATATACAGACCTATTGGAAGATCCAGTTACAATATTGTCAGTATTAAAGGGAAGATTGCATTTGACACAGAATTTTACAGATCTTTACAGAAGGTGGCATTGGCTGTAACTGAAATGTGATGGAACTATTACGTCCATTAATAAAATAAATACATATCATATAAGGATATAAAGGTACCTGTCAGATAATATAATCCCCAAATTCAGGATTAAATTGTAATTGGACATTAGTGTAACAAAACAAAACTAATTAAAAAAAATAATAGGAAAGTAACGGCATTCAAAACAAATTTTTCAATCTGACAATGGCAATATACAACACATTTTAGAATCCCATTTCACAGGAAATAATAACCTTGAACCATTCCAGTGCTGCATGAGGTTCACCAGCAAAAACTTCCACATAGTGTAATTTCAGCTGCTCAAAATAAAAGTAAAGCCTACATGCCTAAATAGTGCAGGGTAAAATATGAAAATATTAATGTAATTAGCATTAAATTATTCAAGTCAAGCATTGTTAAGAAAATTATGTTTTGACTTGCACACATAGTGCTTCAGAAACGTTAATGATAACCACTGTTTCAGAATGTGTTAATGGTAAAAGATCAGATTTAGGAAATGGAATTATTGCCCCCTGGTGGCAGATAAAAAGTCAAAGCAATCAAAGTAAACCACCTCCGAAAAATGAGCAAATATTTAAGAATCATATCTTGTACAATTAATGTCTGGAGATATTAAAAAGAACACACAGCTATTTTCATATGCAATGAGATAACAGTAAATGTGGTAAAATTTACATTTTCATCTACAGGAGTAATAAAAATGTGGGAAAAAAATAATTATCAGCTTTATAAAATGTAAACACTAACACACTAGAATCAAATTATTTGATCAACTGAATGCCACAACCTAAAAACCTGATAGTCCAGTCGGTTACTTCAAAAGCTAACTTTCATTTTAAAAAATAATTAGGCTTTATATTTTTCATGTAAATATAGAAAAACGTTCCTGTATCTGAATCCATGCAGGGCTTTTCTTTGCTCAGCTGGGTAGGTCAGCAGCCAAGGACAGAGAAGCACAGGAACAACAGAATTTGATCTTATGACTGGCTAGAACAACAGCATAGTTAAATGTTGATGCAATGTTTTCCACATGGGTTAATACAGAAATTCACGTATCCTAATCCTGAAATTATGAACCATTAGCCTTCCTCCTAATATCCGACTACCCAACAATCATCAAAATCCTATTAAATTATTTTTATACTGCACAGCACATTCCTCGCACCACCCCAAACTGAAGTGGCCTAAAACCTCTATTCCAAATATTTCTTCTGTTCCAGATGGAAAAGACCTGCTTTATCACAGTGGGTTTATACAATCTGTGATTACAATGGTAAGATACTTCTTCCAGTTAAGAACATAACAAAGGGGGTTAAATATTAATTCCTTATGGGACTACCTTTATCACCACAGAGTAGTTACCAATGATCATGTTGTCCATACAAAAATTATCATTTTTACATTTCAGTGATGTGTTGCTTTCATGATAGGAAAACCTTCTGCACCTGCAGCAGCCTAAACTCTCCTTAGAATACTGACAAGCAACATTTGTACATCTTTAACTGTACAGTCAAGGCTTCATGTCTCCTGAAACACAGACATTGTGCCTTTGAAGAGCTATAACATATTTTTCCCTCTTTTTTTTCTTACAAACTAATGAGAGCATGAGAACAACCCACCTTAGTTCTACATATCTCTACATGGACAATTATTACCATGCAAGTCACTGACTGGAAGTTGGTTATTATGAAGAAAACTCCATCCTCTACCAGGGCATCTGATGTATCAGTGGTGACATAAGCTACTCCAAAAAGAATGTGTAACCTGAAGAGAAAAGAAACATCTAGTAAATTAACTTTAACTCATTATTTTTCCAAGATAACAGAGTGTTATTTGACCTGTCCAGTCTGGCATAGCAGAAGATGAATGAAGCTCTTCGTGGCTTTGAATTTCTCATACCGGAGAGGCAGTTTTACGCAATGTCCCATGGAATTCTTATTTCTCAAGAACATCTGTACAGAGTGCAGAGAAGGGAAGTGACTGGACATTTCACCTAAGATGTGGGTGGAGGAAGCAAAACAGTTCACAAATTCTTTAAGTAAAAGAAATACATGACATTTACCTGTTGTACAGCATGGTAACACACAGTTAACTGCCATAAAGAGCAGTTCATTTAACAAGGCACTGTATTTTAAAGGCGCTGTCTGAAAAACACAAGTTACCTACTAAATTGGAAATTTTGAGATTACTGCTGATGCTGAAATATGAGCCAGGCAACAGTCTGTGCTTGCGAAAAGTTACCGCAAGTGTGAAGAAAAAGCAGGAGCAATGGAGTTGGGATTTGGGAAAGGTCTGGGACCTCTTGCTAGGAAGTGGACAAGCATAGTTCAGACAAGCCACATTTGCTGGCTCTTGTCTGGCCCTTTACCCACAAGCCTCGCATCATTAACTTATTCTTGACATGGACATGTGGTCCTTGTCTCCCTGGTGATCAACATATGCAGCTTTGGTCTATTTATATTAGCAAGTTGTGATAGAAGTAGATTATTTGGCAAGAAAGCAATAGTAATTCCTCTCACGCCTGTCTATGTGATGGTTCTTGGGCAGGGCGCTCATGCTTTAGGGCGAGGGATGAAAACCTCCCCTCCTTGCAGGAGCCCGAGGGGTGAGAACTCCTTTTCAAAGCCACTGCAGCGTTTACGGGACCTGCACTCGCCGGCGAGACCAGGGGACAGAGGGGACAGCAGATGGTTTCCTCCGGCACCCTGGCGGGTGATGAGAACGCAAGAAGCGCCAATATGGGGAATACCGGGAGAAGTCTCCGTCCTCCCGGCGTCCAGGGGAGAAGGCTCCCCTGAAGACACACCTGCCCGCCGCGCTCAGGGGACACGGGGGTCCGCGGCGCTGCCCGGCCAAAGCGGCCACTGACTGATTGATTGACTGACTGATTGACTGACTGACTGATTGATTGACAGACAGACGAGCGAGCGGGAAAGCCGGTGCTGGCGGGAAAGCCGGAGCGGGCGGGACGGCGCAGGGGCTGCTGGGTAAGGGAAGGGAAGAGAAGGGCGGCAGCCGCGCCGCCGCCCGCGGGTGAAGATTCGTCGTCGCCGCCTTCGCTCGCGCCGCGGCTTTGGCGGGAGGGCGGGGGAGCGGGCTCGCGCGTGCGCGCGGGGCGGGGCTGCCGCTCTCCCGCCCAACAGTCCTCTGGTGGGGGGGCGGCGGCCATAACGGAGCGTGGGGAGAGCGGGAGGGCCCCGGCCGCCCCCTCCTCCCGGGGGTGGGGATGGCGGCGCCTTCTTCCCACATGGACTCGCGGGCTCGTCGTGAAGGCGCCTGAGCGGCCGCCCTCCGCCGCCTCGCCTCAAGGCGGGAGAGGCCTCCCGCCGCGCTAGGCCGCGGCCGGCCGGAGGAAGGAGGAGGGCCCGGGCGGACATGGCCAGCCCTGGCAAGTGGGAGCATCTGAGGCCGCTGCGGCCGGACACGCTGCGTGTGAGTGAGGTACACAGCGGGTGGGGGAGGGAGGCGCTGCCCGTGGCCGGGGGACGGGCCCGCAGCGCTTCGCTCCCAGAGCGCCTGAGGAGATTTCCCGAAGGTACCTCCCTGAGGTGGAAAGATGCGGCAGGCCCGGCCAGAGCGGTGCACGATGGGGCGTTGTGATGCTTCCCTCCTTCATCGCACTTCGGCAGGCTGCCTGGGAAAGGAAAGTGCAGTGGTGTTATTCGTAGTGCAAAGGGGTGATTTTCTTAGCTGCAGTATCTATAGACTCTTAATCGAGTTAAATAGGCTGTAGCTATGTGTTTGGGAAGAGCAGACTACAACTGTGTATTCTGTTATTCTCTGAACATCTGTGATGTTCAGGTAATCTTATATGCGGCTTCCACAGCTACTTTTAGTAATGTTAAGAGGTATCTAACAAAAAGCATCCCTACTTTTAGTTCTGTAAAACTTCTTAAAATTGCTTGTTTTTATTGACTTGGGCTAAGTGTTACTTGGTCTTAAAGCCAAGTTTATGTGAGTTTTACACTAGTAATTGGAAATTTGTTATTATTGGAGACAAAGAGTTTTGGGCACAACTTCTTATATATGCGTTTAGATGAGTCAGCCAGGGGCCACTTTGAAAGTTGGAGGAGCTGAAGAGGTGGAGATCTGCAAGGACAGGGACATTTTCCATCCTGATGCTCATGACAACAAGTAAATGGGTTGAGGTGTGGGCACAGCTGTACCTGCACTCTGGGGAGGGCAAAAAGAACATATGCAGAAACCGGAAGCAAAAACAGACTATAAAGGAGAAGGTTAAGAAATATTGTCTGGACATGTAGGTATGATGCTAGGAAGACCAAAGTTCTACTGTTGAAACTAGCAAGGAATGACAAGGGTGACAAGAGCTTTTGTTGCTTCATTAGAGGCGGGGGAGGGGAGTGTGAACTTGCTGCTATGTGGGGCAGGTGATTTTGGAAGTGCAGACACAGATAAGGCTGAAGTACTCAGCCTTTTTGCATGGGTCTTCAGAAGTGATGTTCCCTGGGCTTCGTGTCTAGGAGATAGGACTCAAGGAGAGGAACAACCAGCAATGGAAAAGTCTCAAGTTAGGAATTTCTTGAGGAATCTCAACCCTTACAAATCGGTAGGACCCACCTGGGCTACATCCTGAGAGAGCTGTCTGGCATCATTGTGAGGTTGCTCTTATCATCTTTGAGAGGCTGTAGGGATCAGCTACAGCTTAGTCAGCCTCATTTCAATCCCTTGTAAAATCAAAAGGCAACTTTTATTGGGAACTATTTCTAGGAACGTGAAGGAAATGGCAATTGGGAATAGCCAACGTGACTATACTTGCAAACAATTACCTTTGGTGATGAAATTACTAGATCTGTAGATCCAGAGCCTGAGATGTCATCTACATTAGCTTTAGCTGGACTTTTGGAATGGTCTTCTGCAGCATCTTCCTCATGGAATTGGGATGTTACAGATCATAAACTACTAGATGAGTAAAAAAAGCTGGCTGGATCATTAGTCTCTGAGAGGAGTGGTTCATACGTTACCTGAAAGTGGATTACAAGTTGGAGTTCCTCAGGGGTCTATCCCGGGACCTGTCCTGTTGATAGGAGGGTGTGGGGTCTACCCTTATGATATTTCTGGCTGGGGAAGGCTGGAAGAATAGGTCATCAGACAACTCAAACTTCAGCCAAGGAAGCTGAAAATCCAGGTGTGAAGCCCGGCACCTGGGCCTGTGCCCTGCAGCAGTACAGGCGGGGGACCACCCTGCTGACAGCACCTGGGGGTCCTGGGGGGTGGTGGGCTAAATGTGCACCAACACTGTGCCCTGGCATGGAGGCATATGAGGCTGTGTTAGCAGAAACACAGCCAGTGAATCAACATAAGTGATTCTTCTCCACTTGGCACATATTAGGCTGCTCCTGGAATGTTGTGTCCCGTTTTAAGCCCTCCAGTACAGGAAGGCTGTTAATAAAATGCTGAGAGAGCTTGTGAAGCCACAGCAGCCCTTCAGTACTTGAAGTTAACAAAAAGCTAGTGCCACAGCCATGTATGAAGGGGGGCTGAAAGGAAGTAGCTGTGAATTGAAGCAAAAGCAAGAGGTATTGCATCTTGATATGAAGTGAAACTTTTCTGCTGTGAGGATGGGCAAACAGTGGAATGGGATGCCCAGAGAGGTGTAGCTTCCATGTCTTAAAATATTCAGGATCCAGTTGAGTGAAGCCTTGAGTAAGCTTTCTCTGGCTGTTCCTGTTTGGAGTTGGAGGTTGGACCAGAGACATTCTCAACTGGAATGAGTCTGAATTTGAACATACTCCTTTAGTTAAATTGGAGTGGGGGGTGAAATTAAGTACCTATTTAGGCTCATTGTGTCAGTGTCTTGACCAGAGCAGACTCTGCTGCCAGTCTGGAAGTCTTCCACAAAATAATTATAATGCTCTAAAATAGCATTGTATTTTCTGTATGTGAGCTGTTACATGGAATAGCTGAAGCTTATACTTGTAGAGTTTATACAGGTATCTGTTGGTGTTCTGACCATTGCATGAGCATTAGGGAGGTCAGTGGTGTTTCCCTCTTTCCAAGACAGAGGGAGATGGGCTGAGATTTAAAGGCTGAAAATTCTGACAGGAATTATTGAGTATGTGTCCCTTGTTTACAGAGACACTCCACCATAATATCTGTTGAGTTGTCAGCATGCTGATGGCTGTAGCATCTAGAGTTGATCTGGGGATTTATTCTGAATAAGCTTGCTATGTAGATAGCATTTTATGCCAGTTATATGTGTGTATATATATAGATATATAGATATATTTTTTTTTCCCCCCGCCCCAGCCACCAATGATCAACCTGAACGTGGATCAAGAAGTACGGATTGTGAGAAGTAAGTTGCTGTGTTCCATGTATAAAGACTATTCATGCTTTTTTTTTTTTTTAAATGCTGAGTATACGCTGTAAGCAAATAAGAAATTGTTATGTGTCTAATATAGGAGGAATGCTGCACACTAAATGAAATAACAGATATGAAGCAATGCATTCTTCATAGTTTTTCCTCTTTAAATCTGCTGCAATACACCTTCCCACTTTTATAAAGAAAATAACTTATGGGAAATCTGAGAGGAAACTGGAACATTGTGCTAGCAAAAGTTGGTTTTCAAATGGTATTAACAGATGTAAGTACAAACTTGAATGAATTTGCATTGTTTTTGTTATGTTTTTTTTTTTTTCTTCTCACCAACTGAACAGTCTCACACATCTCACAGTAACACAGTCCAAAACTGAGTTGTTAGACCTGTCACTTCACGTGAAAGAGTGCGCAATCTTGCAGCCATGAAATGGGTGTGATATACTATGAGTAAAAGTGTATCATTCATCCTGGGAAAAATACTGAAGTTTGAAGTAGAGTGTTTCTAGGGAAGTTTCCCTACGTAGGTAACAGTGTGCACGAACACACGTGTTCTCTTGAAGCATTAGACTGGAATATTACTCAGTGACACGGGTCAAATATGAAACAGCTGGTTTGCTTTGCAGAAGAAAATAGAACTAAAAGGTGGATTTGATGGTCTTTCGTTGGCTCTAGCATCAGATGAGTGCATATGTGCCATGTCTTTTTTGTGCTTTAAAAATACATACTTTGTTTTATGCATACATGAATAACAATCTGAAGTTAAGCTGTTCATCAATAACTTTCTGCTGTTTCTGTGAATATGCTGGTAAGGGATACACATTGTACAGGATGTTCTGGTATCTGTTGATCTTTGTTGCATTAGTAAATTAAATAATGGCATCACCAAGTCTTTTGCCTTGAGGCCAAGTAGTACAACTGGAGTTGGTCCATATATAACATTCTTGGGCTCCAAAACAGGTTGGTCGCATCCAGCCTGAAACAGTCCCTGAAACCATGCTAACTCCTGAACCATGACTGAGAGTAATTAATGAGACCTATGGGTTAATCTGACCCAAAAGATTGTGAAAAATTATTTTAAGTGTCACAGAGCAGATGATTGAGCTGCAGTTCTCTGGCAACGCCCTGACACTGTCATTAACTGAAGGCTTCATTGGTGTTCATTCAGTAGTCTGAGCTCCTATAGTACATACAGTTACCTATTAATATCCATACTAGCAGTAAGAAGTCATGAACGTTGAAATCATGAAGATGCATGCTTGCTGTTTAGATACAATCATTGCAAACAAATTAAGGTTTATGTAGTTAATAGACTTTATATGATGGCATTACAATGTCAGTGTTAATAATGACTGTTTTTATACTTTTATCTTCACTGATACTTGATTGTTATTGTTTTTTTAAGGAACGCTTCACATTCTTGTAGTTGTTCACTAATATTCTGTCAAAACTTCACAGGAACTGTGAAAGTCAAAAAGCCTCGATTTGATGCGTCCTTGGTTTATTTGACCCGAAAATTCATGGATCTTGTCAAAACAGCTCCAGACGGTGTCCTTGATTTAAATGAAGTAGCAACAACTCTTGGAGTACGAAAACGAAGAGTATATGACATCACCAATGTCTTGGATGGAATCCACTTAATTCAGAAAATATCTAAGAATCTTATCCAGTGGGTGTGAGTTGGCTTTGAAACTTCTAATTTCTGAAACAGTAAAACCCAACAATACTGAGTAATGTTTAAAACTCAGAGTATTTTTAAGTATATTGAATTACTGTGAATAGCCAAAAAGATTTTTAAATCCTACTGTGTCTTTAGGCTGTGGGAATTACTTAGTGTATTAATGACTATCAAGTGTAAAAGCACAATGAAGCATATTTCAGCAGAGTAAAGGATACTGGAGTTCCTGGTTGGTTTCTGTTAGTACACTTTGTGTTCAATAAACAGGCTCGTATTTCTGTAAACATACTAGACAACTTTCGTATTCTTCTAGAGGTTCTAATATTGACCAAGTTGTGGGAAAAGCACCAGAGCAGCAAAACCTTAAAGATGAACTTTCTGACTTATCAGCCATGGAAGAAGCTCTGGATGAATTAATCAAGGATTGTGCTCATCAATTATTTGAACTAACAGATGACAAAGAAAATGAAAAATATCCTTTTAACTCTTGCGTTACTTCAACATGTGATTTTTGGTTGCAAGTACTTAGATATCTAGTAGTATGTGTAAGCTGTACATGCCACAGGTATGTAGTAAGACTTCATAATGAGTTTTGTAATAGGAACTTGCTGGTTATTTTAGATTGGTGTACACTAGTCATGTGTCCTGCTTTGCAGTGTCATGTGCAATCCAGCCTGTTCTTAGGGGAGTGCTACTTGTTAGACCTTTTCACTGCAGAAGAATGGAATTGGGGCAGTAGTCAGTGCCCTGTTACCTTGTTCTCTCCATTATAAAGGTGACTCAGGGGCAGATCTGGACCTACCAGTGAGATTGAGTTGCTTAGTAGGATGAGAAAGAGGACCCAAAAATGAATCCCAGTGGCCTGTCACCAGGAAGATGTGCATTGGTTGTGTCCTAATACTGTTCTGTCTCTAAGGCAAAGTTCCAGTGCAGTCCCATATTTTGATGGGTTTTGATAACAGTAAAGAAATTTCTTTTAATATGACATAAACATTGGATTTTTGGGTCTGGAATAAAATAAAACAATGCATATCTCCCTTGTCTGGCAGAATGTTAAGGTCTGTGCTCAAAGGAAATGTGTCAATTTTCTGTATGACATCAGGAAAACTTTTCATTACGCCTTACCTGTCCTGATTAAGAAAATAATTCCATACTTTTCCAGGAAGCTGTTTACATGCATGGTTATTACAAAACAAATGATAGTTTCTCAAAGGTAAGCATTCCTTCAGCTTTGTAGACTTATGAAAGCATCTGTGAGAACTTGTCAAATATATCTGTATTTTAATATTTAATATCTCAAATTTTTTAAAAGGTTTATTCCTTCTTAGAAATAAAGAAAAAAGATTTTTCACTTGTTAGCTCATATTTAATTTCACAAAGCTAGTATTAAAGTAACCTCAGCTGAGCTATCTACCACTGTTCTGAAGTTGGTATTCTGCTTCGGCATATCTTATACTCTTTGCTTCTGTCCATTAGCAAAACAGTTTACAGAATCCTTGACCAATGTGTACACTAGCTTATGTGACATATCAAGATATCTGTAGCATTCAAGCATTTCAAGAACAGATTGTCATTGCAATCAAAGCTCCAGAAGAAACTAAATTGGAAATACCAATTCCTAAAGAAGTAAGTTTTATACATTTCTGTCTTAAGGCAACAGATGTTCTCAAATGTGGGTTTTTTGCAGCAGCAATCAGTAATTGACTTCTATTTTCTTTGTCATATATAGCAAATATTGGTACTTCATTGTTCTTGTGCTCCACTAAACAGTGCTGTAGGGGTAATAGTCTGAGAAACTTATTTTCAGCTTTTTTTTTTTTTGGTTTACCTAAGCTATTAAACAGTAAACGTGTCTGAGCTGCTGTTATTTGGTTGTATTAGAGAGAATGAAACAGCTGTAATAAATGTTACTCATTTCCACTGTCAGTTTGCTTGATGATTACCAGGATGATGGGATTTCTCAAGAGCTGTTACTGTTTGTATTCTAAACTCTACAAAAACTACAAATCTAACCAAACAAAGCAATAAGCATTAATTGGTAATCAACTTAACAAAGTGTAAATGGTGTCTTACTGCTTAATGAGTAGATAGCCATTGTCACTATAATATTAAAATATGAAACACAGTATGGTTGACAAAAGAAAACGTTTTAGCACTTAAAAGATCATGTCAAGAAGGATTTTTTCAGGAAGATAGGGGCCTGTCCCCTGTCCTCACCTCATGGTACAACATGCACACTGCCACTCGGGTCATACAGAAGAGTCGCAGCTTTGCACCTACATCTGGTCCTGTATACGGGTAACCCACTGTTTAAAGTAGTGCTGTGAAAGAGGGGAAATACTGGAAGTAAGCTTAACATAACAAATGGAGCTTTAATTCTGTTTTCCTTTTGCATGTGTATTTTTTTTTATAATGTTCTTAACTCTGTAATCATCAAATTTGCCTTGCTGTGTGCACAGAAAGGGAGGCAGGTGGTATTGTAGGAAAAGGAGATACAAATCAATAAAACCAGAAGACTTTGATCCACTGCATAGATTTCGAGTGGTTCTACTGGTAACAGGAGCTGGTTCTCATCCTGTGAAGATGGAAAAGGTTTCAGAAGCTTCCTGAAGCAAAAGAAGGCAGCGTTTTAAAAGCTGTACTTTAGAGAACAGAGTCTTCTATCTGTTGCCCATTAAATTTTATTTGCTCTGTGCCTTGTAATGTGATGCTTCCTACAGGAAAGGAGTAAGATTGATAAGGTGTAGTTGCTTTGCCATATTATTAAAGCTCCGTGTGCTCTGATTTGTTTTCTGATCCGTGGCATTGATGTGTCAAATTTTTAATTTTGTTACTCTTCCTAAATGTATAGTAAATCTTGGTCATATATCAAATGTAAGTGAAAAGGCTAAGCAAAGGTTCCTTAGGTACATATTCATAAAAAATGAAACCTTGTTAGCTTAATGGTGCTTAATAATTGACCTACAAATGCCTATAATAGTAATAGTTTATGTAGAAGTAGTAACAATTTTAAACAGGAATGATATATTTGTTCTGGTTTTAATCTGCTGACTTCAAAAATGTGCAAAAATAGCTGTGTAAGATTTGTTCTTTGGTTTATGTGCAAGTTGTTCTTTTATAGGATTGCATAAAAGTACATGTGAAGAGCACAAAGGGACCCATTGACGTGTATCTATGCGAGGTGGAACAACAGAAGCCAGGTGCCAAAACTTTTGAAGATATGGATACTGTCACTTGTAAAACTGAGCCATCAGTTCCTCCTGATGAAGGTAGTGTCTTCCATTTACATTTTTCCCCTAGTAACTTTTCTTTTTTTTTTTTTTTAAGACTGTCATACCATTTCGATAAACTGTTCGGTACAAGTATAATTTTCTGGGCATAGTTTTGGGGCCAAGATGTGTGGGAGTATAGGAAACACCTGAAAGAGAAGCCTGTGCTATTGTGTCACCTCACCGCAGCTGGAGGTCGGAGAGGCAGTATGTGCATGCATGGTGAGGCACACTGGTTCCCTGACCCTTTCCTCCTGTCACTCATTACTGGTTTCCTGGTGGAGCTGCACTCTGCAGGTGGAACAGTGTGTGTCAGTTCTCAGCTCCTCCACTGCAAAGTCCAGCAGCTCAGCTGGAATAGTTGTGATGAGTCAGGATGCTGTTTCAGATGAGAGTTTGCTGTGCTTTCTCATTGCTGCCCTGGCTAAGGGAAGGCAGGCAGAGGAGGAGGGGATGTAGTAGTTTGATTTCCTAAAGCAAGATTGGCTGAAACTTAGTCTCTCAAGACCCCCAGTGCTGCAGGATGTTGTGGTTTAAAAATAAATGTGGCGGGAATTGGGAGTAGCTCAAAACACAAAGGATAAAGTATTTTTAGCATTGCTGCTTTGTAGTTGAAGAGTTGACTTTTTAAGCTTAGGGGTTTTTTGTTTTGTTTTTTGGTTTTTGGTTTTTTTTTACTTTACTTTGCTTGCAAAAACACTTAGAATTATATTTCCTACGGTGACAGTAATCTTACTTGTTTTTTTACTTTCAAAGTGAGATCTCCGGAAGAAGAAAAAAACAAACCACCTGAGATGACAGATTAATTACAACTCAAAAATCTAATACAGAATGTAAATATGTGTTATAGAGCTTTTCCAAAGCTGCTTGGATCTACAGACTTCCTAACCTGGAATGTTCCAAAGCATTGTAAAATTAAAAGAGCAGTGGGTTGGTAGAGTGCTTTCATAGGATTGCTTATCTTCCGAAGTCAGAAGACAACAGTTCCTAGAGTTGCTTTTAGGAGCTTTGTTTTCATAATTGCATACGATCTACAGAGCTTTGGGAAAAATATATGTTTAGTTTATGAAATAATTTTAATTGGTGGAAGACATAGGCAATGAGTTGCTTCTGAAAATGAAGATTTGAAAGCTGTTTCTGGAACGATCCACAATCCACAAGAGAATGTATATAATAAAGAAATGCACTTTTCAGTTCTTAGGCTGCACTACTACAAAGCGAGATTGTCAAATAGAAATGCAACAAAGAACTGGTGTATCAGAAGCCTTCATTGTAAGAAACAAGATGTAAATATCATGAGAGTTATGCCTTACGCTGTGTAGATGCTGTTTGCATTGTTTGCATCCAGCTCTGCATGAACAATGGTATCAACACTGAAGCTAAATAATTGGGCTTTTTGTATATATCTGTGTCATGCCTAAGTAGTTACCAATGTAGATTTATGGAGATGGTTTGCATTTCTGCTTTTGTACAGCAAAGAAATAAAACTTTAAACATATAAGTAGTCTAATTAGTCAGTCTAACGAAATGTGTTGTCTTTGAAATTCACTGGGTAACTAGAAACGTTAAAACTGATGTGAAGATTGTAAAGCTGTTGATGTGGTGCTGGCAGCTAGCAGTTAGGTCTAATCCTTGTGATGCCACAGCAGCATAGCAATTTTCAGAAGAAACATGATGATCAGTAACTATTTAAATCAGTCCTGTCCGGTTTCTAGAGTTCAGATACAGCATAGCTTTAGCCTAGTACCATGATCTCCCTGTGACTTTAGTTTGCACAAATACTTAAAATACTTTAGAACTACATTTGTATTCATCCATCTTTAGTATCTGTACAATGAAGCTTCAGATTTTTGATACCGGGTTTTCAAAGTGAATGAAATGTCATCATACAAATGCCAAACTTAGGTTCATTTCATCCCAGTACTGAAAAGCATACATTAGTCTTCTTTGTGGGGAGAGGTGAGTGCATGGTTTTGTGTGTTTTTTAAATCAGAACTCCAAGTCCTTGTTTTCCCATCACACAGTGTCAACAACCATCATCTACTCACAAGTGGGAACAACAAAAATAATAAACCATTGAACATTTTAACCAGCAACTCTCCAGCTACCTTATATGCTGTGAAATTAAATGTCCTATATTCTACTAATAAATACAAATAAGGTAGGGCAGTTGACACTGAAGAGCGTAAATATTACGAAGTACAGGCTGTGAGTCAATCCAGTTCTCTACAGCGTTGGCTAGTTCTGTAAAATGCGTAGTATTATGCTATGCAAATTGGGAAATACAGTGAGTGCAGGTTTGTGTCAGAAAGTAATCCTGACTTGTGTATGTGCTGCCAGTGCAGTGTTGGATATTATTTTTCTGCATTCCTGTAAAAATCAAACTACAAGCTTAGTTGTTACAATAATAAAGCAAAGTGAAAGCGCGTTTTGTATGTGGATCACAATCAAAAGAGGGAAGGTGCTCCTCAGATGAGCTAGAGGTGGGGGTTAAAAATTAAGAAACCATCTTTTTGTACAGAGAGGTTCTTCAGTCCCTGGTTTCTTTCCAGATGGCATCCTTGCTATTTGATTTTTGCATTGCTGGTCTGTTATGGTGGGGAGAGAGGTCTGTGCCTGGGAGAAGTATTGATTCCCCCGACATTGGTTCAACAACTTGGGATAACGTTTGCTGTAAAACATGTAAAAATTGCCAGCACCAACAACTAATGCTGAATGTTGGGCATTAGGGTGGAATTCTGTGATGGAGCGTTTAGAACTGTAAAGTAAGGAAGTGTACTTTACAAAATAACCATGTTATAAATGTTAAGGAAGTCTGTGTTCAAAAGCAGAACATAGTTTATTGAACTGAGACAGGGATTTTTCATTTTGCACAGATCTCCAGTGATTCTGGTTTTTTCCCTCTTTTGTGCAGGTTTTCTAGCTGTACAATTCATTTTTAAACTTCAAGCTATGTGAAATGAAGAAGCTGGAATATAATAGTTATACTATAATTATTTCCTTAAATACTTTTTAATAATGCACCTTCAGTGGAACAAATAGACTTTTGAAGATTAAACCACTTTGTTGTTACTACTTGGATACTTAGAGTATCCATTTGCCATACTAGAAAACAATGTGCTGTATAAGCCCAGTACACTACTCACCTGAAAAGTTTAGACTGAGACTTGAGGAAAAGTTCTTGAGTGATGCTGAACTTACAAGCTTGCTTTCAAACTACATGTGATAGGATTTTACTCGGAATTTGTATAATGCTTTTTTTCTGAAAGTTTATTAAGATTAAAGTATTTTTGTTGAGTCCTTATCTCTCCGTTTTCAGCATGTTTCTATGTGTAAGCACTTCCCTCGGCTGTTTGAGGACTCTGCCTGTAATAAATTAAAAAGCTCTAATAACGTTTTTGTCTTTGGCTGAGCATGTAAATGCATTAATCAGCAACAGCTAGGATCTGTAATTATAAAATGGCCTGGGTTTGCTGACTCTGTATCTGGAACAAACACTGTGAGTTGCCAGTTCAGCCCTTATTTGGTGTGGGAAATTACTCGTCGGAGATTTCAGATGTGAATTGCAGTTTTTAAATAATGTGATTTGTAGAGAAGAGAGAAGATTGCTTTAAATTACTATATTTTGGAAAGCACTTAAAAGACAGCAAATTCCTTCACTTCGAATAATCTTTTTGTTGTGTGTGAAGAGCCTCATTTATAAGCATAATTAAATTAGGCTGATTTCAAAAGTCGCTTTAGCTGTTGCCGATCTCCGTGTCGAAGCGAGGCTGCTGGCGGGGCAGTCGGCTGCGGCCACGGCACTGGAGCTGCCATGGCCCTGGCACCGCGCTGGGGCTGCAGGAGCTGCTGAGTCCCATCCAGAGCAGGAACCTGCTGGTTTGGGCTCTGCTGCCAATCTGCCAGCGGGAAGTTGTGAGGTGTGTTGAGGCTAAAAATCACATGAATTGTACTTGGCTGTGTAGGGTTTATGTAAGTCCACAGGAGGCTTCTCACATAGATGTTTACTGAAGGATCGGGATACTTGTTTGTAAACAGCCATGGTTTATGTTTGGAAGGAAATCTTAGCTGATGCTCGGAGAGCGGGAGAAGCCTAGTTGTCAGGACATAATCCATGAATGAGCTTGTGTTTGCACTCAGACGTGGAGGGTAAGGACAGGGCTACAGGAGATGATCCTAGAAGCCAAATCAGCAAATTTAAAAGATACAATCTCAGGACATTGTTAGCCTTTTATTGACTTATTAGGCCTCTAATATTTTTCTGCATCCTTCTTCAATCACTAAACTGGGCAATTCAGATGAAAACTTCAAGAATCTAGAAGTCTGCAAAGAGCTATTTGAGTTCCTGGAACAGTTTTGCTTTCAGTCCTTCATAGATTCTAAAGCAAACCCTGCACAGAATTGCTTTTAGATAACACAATACTTTTTTTCAGACAGACAAGCAATTTTGGTGTTGTAGCTGTCATTTTCTAAGGATTTTTTTTTCCCATCTATAACCATTAAAACGTCACAAGCAGGTTATGGCAGTGGTTGTTGCTTCTCTAACATGCAGCCAAAATGCATGTCATGGAAAATGAAATAAAAACTTAAGATGCTTTTCTTGCAAATTGGGAAGGTGTTAGATGTAAAGCTTCGGCAAGCTCAGAAAGGGGAAGCCTGTTTTTATACATATTTTAACTACCAGGCACACAAATTCTTAAGAGGTTTGCTGGCTCCTAAGTGTAGGGTAACATTTGTGTGTACAATCTCTGACCTTAACATTAAAAGAGTTCATTTCCAAATGTGAAAAGAAAAGTCATCTGTCAGAAGAAAAGTTCAAAGTCCAGTAAAAACATTTCAGGATTTATTTGGATAATAAAGTTTTAAAGGGGCTTGCAAAGGAGAGATGGGCCTGGACTTTTAAGCACAACTTAAGTAGCAAATACCTGCAAACTTGAAGAGTAAAACAAGGTCAAGAGGCCTCAAGTTTATTATACCAGTCATTAATGGTAAAGCTTGAATTGAGATACAGACTTCTCTGAGGAGAGATTTAGAGTGACCAAGATATTTGTGAGACAGCTGAGATTCCAACAGTAGAATTCTGGATCTGGAAACATCAGTAAAGGAGGAATTTCCCTCCATCATTTGCAGCACTAGCTGTTTGTAGGCTGTTACCTACCTCTTCATTTTCTTCACAAGCAGGCAAAAAGTTCTTGAACATGGGCACCTGTATGAAATATATCCTACTAAATGTTGCAAATGGTAAAATTTTAGCACAGTGTCTGGAACAAGGGAAGGCATTAAGTGATTTTGAAAAGGACACAGTCAGTAGCTTTTATGCTGTCGTTGTTAAGATCCCCCTTTTGGCAAATTGTGATGAGACTGTGTTCTGGCATTCTCATCTGCTAGGTTGTACTCTGCCTGTGCTTTTGTTCAGAAGCGTCCAGAAAATAAATTGTACATAGAATGAATGAATGAACAAACGAATGAATGAACAAATGAATGAGCTCTCATTTTCCACTGGTGAGACTTATGAACATTCAGATTGTTTCTTCCTGGCCATGCAGCAGCTATGAAAGCATTATACCCTGAGTAACACCAGACACCCTGCTGTTAGCTGGGCACTCAAGGATCAAACCAAGCATCCCAGAATTGAGTTGTGATCTCTTCATGATCCCTAAAACACATACAAAACCAGGACAATATCCACACGCTGCCCCCATTCCTTGTACTGAACCTGGCTGCACACAGTTCATAGTCCTGAGCAGAGAACTGTGATTTACTTGATAATGCTACTCCCCACAAATCATCACAGAACCTTTTTATCAAGCCGTGTTCTCGTCACCAACGCCATTGATTCTTCAGTGTTGTATAAGAAATAGTTTCTTGTGGCAAAAATCCTCCTAGTGTTAGAGACGGATTCAACCTCAGCTGCCCAGCAATGTGTGCAAGGCCTTCAAATTGCTGAGAAGCTCTTGGAGATGATGGTTTCTGTCCTTATTCAGCTGCAGGTAAAATAAACACCTGTGAAATGATACAAAACGAACCCATGCTGGGAGAATATTCATTAGGGAAATACAGAGATTTGCCTCAAGAACGGCAGGATCAATTCTTTCTGTGATTAGAAGTTTGAAAATAAAAGGAAAATACTGTGAAAACATTAGTGTTGCTTCTCTTTAGAGATCAAACGAGCCTTAATTGCAGATTTTTTCTTGGAGAATGGAATAAAGGGATAAATACAAATGTCAGTCTTTGAATTGCCGAAATCGACACATAGGTTGGCAGGCTCAGTGCACAGGTCAGTGGTTTTGATTTGTCTGGAAAGTATCACAAATACTGACAGCCCTGGGCCACCAAATATCACAAAAGGAAATATAGATAACTGTATATTTATTGACTAATTACATGTTTCTTCCAGTGTGAAAGATTCCAGACTGTATTAAAAATTTACTGCAGATTGAAGCTCTGGAATCTTACTTATTTTTTAAAAAGGATTTGAATTTGTGACATTAAATGATCACTTAATATATTCTTAAAAACAAGTATCTTCTACATGAAAATATCTTTTATTCCCAATCTGTAAAATACTGTTCCTTTATACATGGAAAAGATACAGACTGTAACAGTCTGGACAGAAGGAGTTGGAAGGCTGTCCAGATATTGTCTGTATGCTATGTATTTGTCTCTGAGGATCTGTTGCCTAGAAATGAAAACAAGACAACAATAATTGTTTACATAGATGTTGCCTGAAAACTTGTGGGGCATTTCATTTGTGCTCCCTCTGCTGGCTTTATGCCAATCCACTGTTTTTTAAATTGACAAGTGGGAGCTATTTTTGTGAGATAGGGATGGAAGTCTGCAAAACAGTGTTTATGATTTGGAGAGAAAATGATACAGCTGTAGAGGAAAAAATATCCCCCCAGTGCCACTTGGAAAGTTTCACCACTTTTGAAATCAAAACTTGTTCAGGATGAAACCCGTTCAATTAATTGTTTCCGATCAGTTTAACAAAATTGAGGTTCAACTAGAAATCGTGATTCAGCCTTGTGCTTTATTGGCAGCAAACGGTGGCTTTGAAATGGGCACGAGTAAGCTGAATAAATTACTTTGAGCTGAATTTTTACATTTTTTGTATAGTTAATACTTAGTTTAAAAGTAATAATGGATCCACAACGGTAATGCTGGTAGTATGGATAAATTACTGAGATACAGAACTACGATGACCAGAAGGCTGAGATTTGGGGTTTGTGTTTCCATATAGAGAGAATCTCAGCATGGGCTGTCCTCTAAGGACAGGTTTCCTCACATATAACCCCATACACCCTTTCAACACCACACTGTGCTGCCATCGGGCAGCCGGCTGCCTCTGGACAAATCCCCCTGTGCTGTGCTCATTTGCAAAGAAGGGGTGACTGCCTTGATCCCTTTTGCAAACTCCTACCAGATCTGCTCTGCAGCGACTCCTAAGAGCGCACCAGCTTCCCCAGGACCTCCCCGGGATGATTGTCCCAGAAACCCTGACAACAGCAAGGACAGTCCTCAGACTTTCGTTGTGCTTTGTGAAGCAACCCCAGCCAGTGCTGGGTCCTCCCAGTGCCCCAGGAGAGCACCCACTGGAAAGCTCTTCACCACCTTGCCAGACGCTGCCCTGGGGGTTATTGATGCTCTCAGTCTTTACTGCATGGCCATTAAGAAATTAAATGGCAAAATAAATACAATAGTCCAAACACATAATCAAAATTAGCATCTTGTTGAAAATTTTAGTTGAAAACTCAAAATGTACAAGTGTACAAATAAACGTTCCTTATGTTTATTTTACAGACAGTGGGTTTGTGGGGTTTTTTTTTTCCTTTGGTATCCTATCAGTATTGTATTACAAGACAGGAAAATCTGAAACTTCTCATGAATTTTCAGTATAACTTGCATTTTTTCAACAGCGATAAAATTGTTCCCTGACATTTAAAAAAAGCTTAGAGATATTATTAACCCTTTCCTCACCCCTTTTTCATCTCCCTGGACATCTTTTTCCAGTGGCCAGAGAGGAACTCAAATGGGTTTATCCTTGCAGCATCACAACTTGCGTGCAATAAACATCCTAAACAGCCTGAACTGGTGCAGAGTTTCAAGGGCAACTTTGGTGAAAGGGTAAAAAGGGAGAAATTACCCACCATTTCTCATCCAGTTATGTCAGACAGGTCCCAAACCCCCATGCTGACCAAAATGCACGGCGTGCACACAGAGTCTGGGAACAGCCGGAGCTGCTCAATGGCTTCCTAGGGCTGCGGGGCCACTCAAGGGATGGGGACACTCGTCCGTCTGCCGCGTCTGAACCACCAAAGCACCACTGCACAATTCTGGCCAGCTGCAAATTACACTCAGCATCACACAGTAATTGAAAACACTGCAAAGAATGCATCAGAGAGCCACTTACCGTTGCCTAGGGAAAGTGTTGGGAAACTACTGATCTGGGAAGATGCGACACAAAGCTGGTGTGCTACAAGGTCCATGTGAGCTGACTGGAAATCTTCTGGTTGAACACATTTCCACTGTAAAATTCCAATTTGATGGAAAGCAAAGGGCTTTCTCCCCAGATCGCTGGCTGCTGCTTTCCTTCCAGCACATCAGACAAAAACCACCCAAAGCATTTTGACAGCGTAAGTTCAAGGGCTTCCAGGTCTTGGCAGAGCAGGGGGCTGTGCTGTGGCAGTACCAGCCGACTGGCTCTGCCGGCTGTGCAGCTGCCTGCCCGCCTGCAATACCTGTCATGGCGAAAATCGTGGACATCTGCTTGGAAAACTCTGAAAAATCCGAATTTTGTTCTTTTCTGAAGTGAAATTTCTCTTCATGCTGCCACTGTGCAGGGACCGTCACACACAGCACTTGGTTCAGAAACAAAATTCTGGTTTACTTTTTAACATTTCCTGCACTTTTTATCAACCTCAGCTACATGTTTGTTCCCTATGGTTTTGCTTGTACCTTGTGGCATAGCAGAATTTATTTAAACTATCAACAACTTTGCTCAGTCGCAAAGTTTGTAAATGAGTTGCCTAGAAAATATGGAAATGTAATAGAGTCCCCTCTTCTACAGAGACCAGCAGGTGGAACTGACTGAATGAAAGGGGCTGCAAAGAGAGGAAAGAATTGTTAAGCTGAAGAAATAAGCATTAGTTGTGAGTGCTATGAAGTGCCTTGTGCACCCTGGAACATCATCATTAATGAGTCCTAATTTATACCGCTGCGTGGGTGGGAGGGTCAAACTCTTAAAAAAAAAAAAAAAAAAAGATAAAAATGTGTTTTAATTTAGGTGGAAAAGAAGCAGCATAAAGTTTTAAAGTGGTAACAGAGTTGGATGGTTTATTTATTTATTTTAATAGTTAATCCCCCGGAAAATGTGGCTTCAGTCATGTCTAAACTATTTGCTTCAAATTTGCTGAATAGATTTGGCTGGGGAAAAAAAAAAGAAAGGAGGGGATAAACTCTGTTGGAAGAAAGTCCCCAATTACCCAATGATCACAGCAGTTACTCAAGTAGCAGAGACCCCTTAGCAGAAGCTGTTTTGAGGCAGAATATGCTCAGTCCTTCCTGTAACCGGTTTGATTTTGTCCATACGGAGAGGGATGGGGACTCACTCCCCAAGGGAACGCACTGGTTCCCAGGGCGGGAAGCCATGATTCTCATGCTCCTCCTCGCTGACCCAAGGAACTCGGTGCCTTTGTGCAGGACAACAGCTTCAACACGAGGAAGAATTTCCCCTTTCTCCCACTTGGGAATCCCTAGTGCTTTGACAGCTTCCTAAGAAGTAGAATTCTGCTTCAAATCCTCTAGGACAAAAGTATAATAGGATTTCCTTATCCTAAGTATCTCATGCGATGAGATTTGAAAAAGGAGACCACCTCTCTTCTTTCAAGCATCCAGAGGAAACATTCTATGTTGGATCAAACAAAACATTTAATGGTCCACACAAAGAAGTATCTTCAATTTTTTTTTCTTTCAGCAAGGAAAAACAGCCAGTTTGGCTACATCCAAACTGTGCTGTTTGATATTATATTCACTGTGGGTTTTGAACAAAAATGCAACCTTCACGGAGTCTTTTAACTGGTTGTGAAATAGTTTGGTTTCACTTTCATATAGGCTGCACTACCCTTAGTATAAATGATTATCTCTGCAGCCACAGAAACAACTGAAAACTACATTGAGGGGTCCCGAGTTGAGTCCCTGCAATGCCAGTCACCACCCCGCACAACCCCTTCAACATGCACTGATCACCCTGCAGGGAGTTATTTTCTTGCTGCCTTTATTCAGATGAAGGTTGTACCAAACCCCTATCATTTATAGTTAGAAACTTTCTTATTTCCCGTCTGTTTGTGGCCAGTTTACATGCATACATTCCTCTGCCACCACTGTTCAGTAATGTCCAGAGCTCTTGGTGTCCCTGACGTTGACTTTGGTGTATCTACAGACACCGCCATGTCCTCAGTCACCCCCCCTGCTGGACTTAGCAAACTGAGTTATTCAGGTCACCTCAGTTAAAACAGGCTGCCTTGTTCCTTTACCTGTGCCCAACTCCCAGTTTCAGTTCCTCTCCTTCAACACAGATGAATAGAACTACTTATGTTCCAGCAGTGTTTTTACTTGATCTTGCCCTTACTCTATCTTACTTGAGTATCTTTGTTAGCTTTTACAGTACCATTTACCCTTCTTAATTCCACATTTCCATCAACTAATGGAAGCCTGAAGTGTTTCTCCTCAGCTGTTTCCAGATGATAAGTTCCCACGTTATATCAGCATTTCTTCCTAGCGCCCAAGGGCGCATCCCTCTATAGACTGTACCATTTAATTATATCCTATTTCTACCATTCCTGTCATTGAGATGATCCAAATCTTCCAAGCAACATCCCAACTCACAGCCCTCTGTTGATGTTGTCTTCTGACTCTGTGCAAACAGCCAATATCATCAGCACACTTATTGATTTCATCCTGGTAAACAAAAAGGTTGTAATTTCAGAATGTTAAAGAAGACAGACCAAACTTGATCCTTATAATTTCTACCAATCCAAATCTTCAAGTATTCAACCAATATCCTCCTATTTCACCCCATAAGGTACTGTTGTCCTACCTATACTCAGTTATTTGTAGTTTAGGAATAGTTCATTACCCTCCAAAATGTTTTATAGATGGACCTCCTACAAAGAATGTATATTAAAAGTTCCCTTCATAATTCCCATTAACTCCATCCCTTACTGTATAAAATTATTAACTGAAGACAAGGTAAATGAGACCAGCTACACTTTTTTTGGCCATTATTTCCCAGCTGTGATTAGTCTGTTATGATATACATTTAGACTGTTTCCTATTTTCTTCCATATCTTTGTTATTTGCTAGAAATGTGCTTTTAAACATTGTATGCTACTCACAGAAGAAATTTTGTAACTGTCATATTTGTCTCCTTTTAAGATACAGATCTATACTTACTATTTTCAATCATATGGCATCATCCTGGCATCCTATTATTGAAACTGAGATGTAGTTTTAGTAATTCCAGAATTCTAATGCTTACCTGAGACCAAATATACTAAAATCTTCAAAGCTTTTCTTCCAATGTGGTTGTAACTATCACTTCTATTTTAATTTTCATACCTTAATTTTGCTTACGCACACAGTGGTTTGTTTTCACATCATCACCCATCACGAAAGCCTAGATGAAATATTCATTTGGACTGGGACAAATCTGAGATAATTTCTCCACCAGCCTCCTCACAGAGTCATCCATTTACCATTTGAGAGTCTAGTTTAGTGGTAACCGTTGTTAAACAAGACTGTCCTCGTTGGACAAAATGAGGAGAAATAGAAAAATTGTATTTTTTCCCAAATATGAAAAAATTAGGGTTCATGGATATTCTTTTTCATTCTTTCTTTCTTCCCCTCCCTCTCCGTGTTGAGTGTTTACTTTGCTGCTCAACTCTGATGTTTCAATACAAAATGATGGAATTTCTCCAAGAGCATAAACCCTTATCTGCAAAGCTATGTCTTCACTAGTGCACTCACAATTGTTCTTATTCCTATTTTACAGCCCCTGCAAGTTCCCCAAGAGCAGGCCCAGCAACCACAGTTGTTTATTCCCCAGTATCAGCCAGATTGGCTTGTTTTCCCCAGAATTAACAGTAGCTAAGTCTTGATGAAAAGCAGATCATAGGAATGACAGTGCTAGTATGGAGACACATAATGTGGGTATTCAGAGATGCACACAGAACTACAGCAATAATCATCTTTATTTAGCCCATTCTATGCAAGTCATCTCCTACTGGCATTTCCCCCTAATTGCAGGGAGTGTTCGGTGCCCAGGGTTTTACTGTCACTTTCCAAGCCAGTTCCTGCATACTTATGGCTAAAGGCCAGATCAAAAGAAGGATTTCTTAGGTGCCTACAGCGGTTCTTATACCAATATCCAAGATTGCAATCCAAAAATACTCTCTTCAATAGCCACCTAACTAACTGTGAAGGTTGCTAAGTTTGCTCTCTACCTCTCTGCCCCCACCCTGCCGAGCACTCTCACTGGTCGGCTAGAGAGCCTGTTCTTCTGGGTCTTGTTATCTTCTTATTAATGCGTTTTTACTGCATGAAGACTGCTTCATCAGAATGCATCCTTAAAGAGGCAAAACACACACAAACCTGCAAGATAGTGGCTAGGAACTTTATTTGAAGGTGGAACATGCAGAACGAATTGCCACAGGATGGAGAAAAGAAAATATGTATGTGGCTTCTCACTCCGCTAAAGAATTCCGGATCAGATCAGGATGGACATGCTGGTTCAGATGCACATATGATCTGGGAAAATATAGAATTTCAGGCACAATTCTTACAACAAGTTCTGTTCAGTACACAGTTAGTCACTCCTTTCTAGAATGCTTGATTCTCCCCAGATCTTCTATAAGGACCCTATCTGCCCAATTCTGGACTTTGGGTTCCATTTTGGGAAGCAGATGTTTAAATGTTTGATCTTAAATCCAGAATAAACTGTCAGAAATGCTTGTGTTCACATAAGTAGGTGTTCGCTGGAAGAGGTAAGTATTACAAGCATGCAAGTGATAAGACTGAATTAATCCTTAGTCTCCTTCTCAGAATTAAAAAGAGGCAGAAACAGCTTTGAGAAGCTATAGCCAGCACTTCCGAGGGACCAGCAGCTTTGTACCCTGCACGCTTCCAATTCTGCAAACTTTACAGTGTGTCACATAAAAGAAGTGCTGGAGCAGAAATAAGAGAAGCAGAAACTCTCTTCTGCTCCAAGGTACTGTGAGGTATGTACAGCCTGCTGACAGGGAGGATTTCATAAACCAGAGCAGCCCCTCAAATGGCTACAACTTATACCTGTGAGCCACAGAACACTAAACTTCGCCTAAATGCAGAAAAGAAAGCAGCAAAGGAAAACTTGAGGTCACTCTGTCCTTAGTCTCCAAGTTATGCTTACTGCAAGTTTCCTCCTGGGACTTACAGCAGAGAATCTGGCACATCAACATCACGTAAGCATCTCAATTAACCCAGATTCACAGTTTCACTTCTGTCTTCCCAACACATCCAAGAAACTATGAAACTACCTTATTAACAAGAGCAATGTTAGTTAGCTGGGAGAATTATGTAACCAATTAGAAGAGCGACAGGCAGAGCCCAAGTCCTGCATTATCAGGCACACCCAGGCTTTGTGCAGCCGGTTTTGTTTCACGCCTCCTTTTCTTGATCCTCTGGTATTTGTGTTTAAGATACTGAATTCAACACAGCACAGACAGCGCCAACTAATATTTCTGTATTTATCAGCTGTAGTGCAGGATGTGCTGTTTGAAAGAGTATGAAGCAATGATACCTGGAACACCTATCAGAGACAAAGATATATTCCTTCCCAAGTAGAAACAGTAGATGTAGGCCTTTACCTATAAAGTTTACCATAGGAAGAGATTTTCTTTAACATTTGCTTGATTGCTTTGGTTTGCATTCAATTATACAGATGGCTGAGTGGTTTTGTAATTTTATAGCTGGCCTGTGCTAGTGATTGATGTGGTGGTGTCATTCTGACTGAGGGCTGGTTTGGAAATACATGAGGTTTGAAAAGCTGCTTGTATTTAAAGCCTCTAGTTGCAATGCAACAGAGGCTGTACCATGAATTAAATGAAGAATGTTAAAAAATGTTTTTTGTGGACTTTACATAACTATAATATTTGCACTGGAATCAGAAAATCAACAATAATGATGATTGTGGCTGACTTTGTGACTCCTTTAAAAACATGTGCTTTTATATGTCCCAGATACAGAAGTCAGGTACCTTTCTTCCCAACTGTTTTCATTAACCTAAAATGAAGAAAAATGGGTTTATTTTAAATCCAGAAAAATAATTTATTAACCCTTAGACTCATTAACCACTCACATGCAAGAAAGGAAAATTAAACAAAAACAAAACAAAACCCCAATACACGTATATTCCTTTCCATCCCTATTTCATGTTTATGAATCTAAAAATAAAGAAAACTTCATGCTAGTGAAGTAAATGCAATTTTTTTTTTTTCTGAAGGTAGAGTGACAATCTTTAGCTACAGCCTCCAAAGTCTCAAGACCTCATTATCTAAAACCCACCTCTTGTCCTATTTCCATCACAACAGTGATTAACTGTGACGTTCAAGCCATCAGTTTAGTGTCCTGGATGCCCCGTTGTGGGGGGACGACAGTTATGCCCCTGTGCCCATAGCAGTTTGACATGGCTTAATTTTGGCAGCTTTTAAACATTGTATTTGCTTGGACTATTAGTGGTTTTGTCCATCTTATTTTGTTGTCACAATTTGGTTCTCATTCAAGGTGAGAGTCAATTCATGTCTCTAAGCAGACACAGTCCATGAGGTCACTGGTAACCCACTTTTAACTTTTCCGTCCATCTGTTTTCCCACATGCAAAGCACAAAAATGGACTAGATCCATATGAGATGCTAAATCTAAATTTTAGGGACCCTATCAATTAGTAGAATCAACTCTTCATATCAGTAGTACTCTTATCCTCTCTATACAGTGCCTGCAGAGAGTGGGAGACTAAGAGGCAAAAAAGCCTTAACTAGCCAGCAGCAAGTGCTAAAAACATAGCAAGGCCTTTCTCCTAAAACAGATGCACAGATGTGTAGTTTGTCTCCTTTTTCTTCTTTTGCAATAGCTAGTAGTGAAAGTATGCCTGAGGTCTAAAGCCAAATCCCTCTTCTTCCTGAGAAGGTTGATCCCTACAGAATAGCATAAAGGAAGGAAGTGAAGCTTGATGACTTTTAACCAATAAGCCCAGTTTACCAACCTCTTACAAATCTGATCATAAAAATATAGACAGTTCTGAAAATAATCAACAGCAAATTCCTGACTGCCTCAGGACACCTAAGACGTGTTTGGACTGTAGACACCTAGAGAGTTAAATAGCATTTCAGAGAGTAGAGATGTGAAGGATCCAGATGTGGACTCATAGGCTTAAAGCTGCAGCATGCAGGCTGGAGGGCTTGGGCTTTGCCTTACAAAACATGGTAAAGAACATTTGACAATTCACTGCATCAAACTTCAAAACTACCGTATGCGGGCCAAGTGAAAACAGTTCTTCCTTAGATGGTCATTGTTAGGGATAGGTGTTGTCCTAAGAGATACATGCCACTGTAGGCAGAAAAGTTGGAACTGTGAAAAGACTGCAGAGGTGGTGTTATTTTTCCTTTAGGACATGATAAAACAGTGTTTTTTGAAAACATACTGTGAGAAGGATCTGACTTTCTGGGTAGTCTTTTTGCCTCTTAATCACTTATAACCAGCAATAAAGCTTCTGGTGATGATTTTGTTGAGGATTTGTGTCGTACAAAGGAATTCGGCTGACTCCGCTGTTGTCAATTTGTCCCTGTAACAGAGTAAAACTTGTTTTGGCAGTAAACGGATATGTCCTAAAGGCTAGGGGAACAGATTTATTGGGCAAGAATTTCAAGAAGGTAGTTTCTACACACTTGCTTTTGAAGTCACAATCACTTTTGGTTTTTTAAATGCAAAAAGGGCTGTCATACTTATTTAAGAATTTCTTTATTACCTTTGTTTAAATAGCACCCTGAACAACTCGCTAAATCATATAAGCTAGATAAAGATTAGTACCTTATTTTATAGATAAGAAAACGAAGAAAAGAGAGACAGATTGCCCATAGCCAAGGGGAAACTGAAAAGAGAGCTTAGATCTTCATATCACCTGGAGCTTGACTTAAAGCTCATTGAAATCAACCCCAAAACTGCTGTTGACATTAGCAAAACCCAGCACAGGCTCCTTGTTGACCACTGGAGACACACTTCCCAGATCTGGTCTCTTGTCCAAACCCATTTTAAATCTCAAAACATTTCTCCTGTGCCACTTAAAAGAAATGAGCCAACAAGTAGGTTGTACATGAAAAAATCATGTTTCTTTTAGGTAATTTAGCACTTTTAATGTTTGATATGCTAGGCCATGTAACCTCATGATCCCTCTAGCATCCACATCCTAATCCTAGTGGCAACCCTACTAGTTATTGCACCTATTTCTTTTATCTTGTTGCAAAGTAAACTGCTCCAATAAATTATGTGTGGTTTTTGCTGATGTTGCAGTAAAGTGAATCCTAGTCTGTTTTGGGGATGAAGTAGTCCTACGATATAAATAAGCACTGCATCTTACAGATCTTCACTAGTTCCTTCAGAAAACTCACAAACTCAGTGTGGTTCACTGAAAGAAGCGTGAGTCACAACATCCAGTTTGACTTTTCAAAATGTTCACGTGTGTGCATGTTTCTGTCAGGTTAAGGGATTTTGATTCAGTACACTGTGTAACAGAATCCAGTTACAGGGTTTGGGTTGATACTCAGACCTGTCCTTCCCTTGAGTTGGGGGCTGTTCAGCACCAGGGCCCTGACTCAGAATATCAGTGATCTCACTCAAAACCATGCAAGTGACTCATGTATTTACTTCTCTTTGACTCCCTCTCCTCTTCCTTTCAAGTTAAAATATTGGCCCATTTTTCTGACATCAGCTCACTGACATCCAGCTATCAACTGGAAGTCAACACAATAGAACTAAAATGTTAACCTTTCCTCCCGAGGTCACTCCACCTCTGCAGATGGTACTTTTGTGGCTTCTGTCACTCTGCCCAGTGATGCCGGGCGCACCTCCTGGCTGCTGGAACCACAGTGCGGCCACAACCTCACCACATGGTCCCATGGACTGTCCCCTCCATCCATCTCGCACTCCCCCCACTGCGGCCTGCTCTGATGAACACATCTGTGCTCTTTGAAACGCCCGCCAAGCAGGATGTGTCCAGCAAGTGTGTGGAGGTTCATCCTCCTCAGGGTGCCTGACCAGGTCTGCATCTGCCCCGCCACAGCTCTGCACCTGCCAGCTCCCCATCCTCCCTCTCCCGTGTGCCCTGAGCTCTGCTGCTCTACCTGAAACACTTTGCACCTGCCTTCTCAAACGTTTATTATTTGGTGTGTTTGGTTTTTGGTGTGTTTTACGCTACACAAAGTAGGATGGCGTTTCAGCTAAAATCCACCCAGCCGCCGCACAGCACTTTCGCTCTCCGGCCGCTGAGCCCACGCCCGGCCCCTCCGCAGCGGCGGCCTCAGGGGCCGGTGGAGCGAGGGGTGACCTTGGTGCTGCGGGAGGGCGGTGGACTGAGCGCGGCCGGGCAGCCCCGACCCCGGGCCTCCCCTCCCGGCCGCGGGTCGCTGAGCTCAGGGTTATAGTTAGGCAGTGAGTGAGCGCTCAGCTATGCGCCGCCGCTCGTAGCGGGGCCTTGTGGGTAAGGGAGGCCGCCTCCGCGGCGCGGGGCCGGGGGAGGAGGCCGGGCCGGGGGCGGGCACAGCGGCAGCAGCAGCGCCCCGCGGGCGGGCGGCGGGCGCACCATGGACTGAGCGGCGCGGAGCGGCGAGACGAGGCCGGTGGGGATCGCAGCTCCCGCCCGAGCAGCAGCCGAGGCGGAGGAGACCGAGCCGTGGTCCGAGCCCGACTCCGTAGCAGCCGCTTCCCCGTTCCCTTCCCTCCCCGTGTCCCTCCGCGCTCGGAGCGGGCGCTCAGCCCGTGCCATGGCCCGGCCGGCGGCGGGGAGCGGGCAGTGAGCCGGCGGCCGCTGAGGGACGCCCCGAGCAGGGGGAGAGGCGGGGGCACGGCGGGAAGCGCTCCCTCCCTCTTACCTCTCCCCTCCCTCTCCCCGCACCCGGGCGGAGCAGCGGCCGCTTCCCCGCGCCCTTCATGCCCGGGCAGCCGCGAGGCGGCCAACGGCGGCGCGCTGCCCTCTGCTCCCGCCTCGCTGCCCAGGCCCGGCCCGCCGCGGCCCCCGCCCTTCCCCCGGCCTCTCCGCCGCGCTAGGCCGCGAGCCGGCCGCCGGGCGACCCCGCTCAGTCCCCTCCTCCCCGGCAGCGGGGACGGTCTCCCGCCGCCGCTAGGCGGGCCGGAGGATGAGCCAGCAGCCGGCGGTGAAGATGTCGGCGGCTGCCGTCACGGCGGAGACGCTGGAGTCGGCGGCGGGGATGCTCGAGGGCCGCCAGAGGAAGCTGGAGTCCATGATCCGCGACCCGCGCTCCCCGGTCAACGTGGAGAGCCTGCTGGTGAGGGGGCCGGCCCGGCCGCGCCGCGGGGCGAAGCGCTTGGCGGGGTAACAAAGGGAGCGCTGCCCTCGCCTGGGGCGGGCGGGAGGGGGAAGGAAGGAAGGAAAGGGCTCCCGCGTACTGGAGGAGCTTTCCTGGGGGAGGACGAAGGCTCCTACCCCGGGGGTGGGGGGGCACCGCTACACGCCCCTGCCCGGGTGGCCGGCGAGGGGCTCCGGGCACCTGAGGGAGGGCTCGGCGGGGTGGCGGGGCCCGCGCCCCCGGGGGCTGTTTCTGGCGGGGGGGTGTGTGTGGAGGGACTGCGGCATGAGCCAGCGCTCTCTCTTCAGGTACAGCTCACTTCAGGGAAAGTGAGAAACGCCTCTGGAAAGATCTGACCTGGGGAGGAAAGCGCCTTCCCCCCCCGCCCCAGCATCGTTTATACCGTTTACTTTCGCGCTTCGTAATCATAGCGTGTCCGTTCCCAAAGTACCTGCCTTTGTGTTCGCTGCCAGGCACCCAGTGCCCATCTTCTCACTCCCAGCCCCCCCGTAAAACCATCCTCTGGTAAAGCTGGGGCTTGCTTTACGATCTGGGAATAATTCAGGAAAAGGACACACCTAAGGGAGAAATGGAACGGGGGAGGGGGGTCCGGTGGGGTCACGTTTATTTTGCATTAGGGCAAATTGATTTGTGTGTCTCCGGTTTCAAATACCATTTTTCTGTGTGAGTGTATGAAATATAATTTCCTTTAGTAAGAAATCTGTGCCCTCGGGAAGGAGTGGGAAGGGAGTTACATTTCCCCATTTAAAACATCTAAATCCTGGAAAGGGCTATTATTATATATATACATATATTTTTTAACTGAACTTCACAGTCTTCAAACCTTATATTTCTAGTCTGTCCCAAGATTTCCAGTGTGTGCCAATTATGAGGAACAGAAAATAGGGGGAAAAAAATCCCAGCCCTTCCAAGAGTTGCTCAAGGCACTTACACTGAGTCTTTTTTTTTTTTGTGCTTTCAAATGACTCAGTTCTGTTTGGCCAAAAACACAGGAACTGACTGAACAGTATGTATGCCTGTGCTGTGTGGAGAATATAGGAATTTCCTATAGCATCTGAAAAATGTTCTTCTCAGGGCTCCAGTACTGTATTACTCCTCTCATAGATATTTAGAGGCATAATGACAGCCACAGTAGTCAACGAAGGGGAGTGGGAAACGGTGCTACATATCTAACTGGATTCAGATAAGTTTTTGCCTAGGCCAAAGCAAAGAGAGCTGCCTCTGGGCTTTGCTCCCAGCATTTTCACTTTGGTATTTTGTTAGGAAAACTTTGACCTGTGGCCAAAAAAGAGCAGTTAAAAATAGTACAGTCATTCTGAAAAATGCATCAGGTTAATACTTAACCCCAGTAGACTTTTTCACACTCCCTGCTTTTATACTCAACAGTGTGTTTCTTTTATTCTTTTGCCTCTCCTGCCTTGGACATAGATTAGATATGCTAAAAACTGTTTATGTTTCTGAAGAAAAATTCTAATTGCAAAATTGGGCTGCCTAGTTTTTTGGGGTTTTTTTTAATGCTTTATACGCTTACAGTGTAGACCACTTCATGTAATACAGTGGGCAAATTAGCAAACCATGGGAGAGTGTTAGCTGGATTGTAAATGCATGTTTTTACGGTAAAGGTCATCACTTTGCTCTTTGCACTCTCTCTGTAAGTATTATTTAAAAAATTAACAGCAAGTAAAATATAATGCTGATTAAATTTCCTAGCTTGTGTATTCTACATGTTTTTGTATGAAATATTGAACAGCTTAAGCTTTATTTATTTATTATTCTTGTTTAGGAAATTTGCCACGGATTTCCTGTAAAAGCTTTTCCTTTTGGGCTTTGGTATTGTTGCTTTATGCTATTTAACATTAATTTTGTATTGGCATTCTGCTGGGCAGTTTGAGTATGAAAACAAAATGCAAAATTGCAAAATCAACTTGTTTACTAAACAGCTCACTCTGAGTGTAAATTATCATAAGTGTTTTCAGTTAAAAGTAGAAATACAGCAACAGACACTAAGAGTCAGGGAAAATGTCTTAAAAAGACTAGCTGGAATGCCACTCTTTCATCCTCCAAAAATAACATAACCAAAACTAAAAATGTGGAATGGAATTCAAAATGGAATTCATATCCTTACATTGTAAAAAGTCTTAAACAGCTGTTATTCTGCATTTTGTGTGCATGCTTTATTTTTAGGAAGCTGTAAAAAGCAAAAAAGTAACTGTTAATCTACAGCACATGGTGCAAATTTGAAAGATGTGAAAAGCTGAGGTAATAAGCTGTCTTTCTCTAAATACCAGCTCCACTGCCTATCAGGAGATAATTTATTCAGTGGCTCTAAACGAAGAGACTTTTCTTTGTCTACCTTCCTGACCACAGGATGGCTGACCACATCCATCTGTTTCTTTAGCAGGAGAATCTGTGAAGCCAAATACATCGATTGAATATTTTCCTCCCATCTCCCTTGGGGGCTTAAGAGAGAGCATTAGATTTTATAATGTGACTTTTGCTATATTGTACGCCTTAACACTTGTCTATTTATGCCAGTGTTGAGCCTAATCATTTGTGTTTGATTAAAATTTGTCTTTGAAAAAGACATACCGTTGCATTTCAGAGGCATTAAGAGAGGGAGAACTCGCCATTTAGTTTATCCTGGTTGTCAGTTATGAAGGCAGAATTTAAAAAATATGTAAATGAAAATGTGTGGCACGTTTATAATTTTCATTTTCCTGTTAATTTAAAAAAAAAAAAACCATGTATGAGAAGACTTTCTGCTCATTAGTGTGGTTCAAAGATATAGCGTGCGCTCGAAGGTTTCTTCTGGTGTTTGGTCTGATTAAAAGAGGTGGAAATGGGAACACTAGAGCTTTATGTGCTGTTCCAGGAGAGGTTTCAGCAAAGACATCCACAAAGGGAAGTGGTTTTTGCAGCCTACTACAGACATCCACCCAGTGCTCCTTCATCTCATTGTATCATGTTGAAAGCCTATGTTAGGTTGCTTATACTAAGACAAGTAACTTTTTTATTGTCACAGCTTTCTGTGATACCGTCTCTTGGTCTTTTTGGTCATGTAATATTGCATTAGTGGTTATGAAAACCTCTTTTGTGTATTACATTCAGATTGTGCAGATCACCTCGTGAAACTACTGCATTCTTATTGTTTGCTCTTCTGCCAGTTTGTGTCATCTGCTAATTTAATGAAGTGACATTTTTATGTGTGCTGCATGTACATATTGATGATAGCGCTAACTGGTATTTGACCTTGGATGATCTATAAGAAAACCTTCTATAAATACATTCCTACTGAATAGCTCCTAGTTGACAGCTACATTTAAGAAAGGCTCAACGGTTCTCACGTACATCTGTGTATTCTTTTGCATATATGGTCTGTCTACTGTATTAATGGAGTTGTTTTATATAGTATGAAATACACTTTATTTAAGGGTGTGTTGGTTAGGTGTTAGCTGAACGCTTCATGTGTTCTAAAACTAAAGCAGATAGGTCAATGTAGGTTGTGTTAAACTAATCCAGACCTCTGCTTCCTTGCCATGTGTAATTGTATCACTTCAGCACATGCTGAACTCAACTTTAGAGTTTTATGGTGGTGATGAACAGCTCTGATAAATCTTATCATCCTCCTCCCTGCAGTTGTCTGCCTGCTCCTTCTGCTGGAGCAGCAGTCGAATGCACTTGTCTAGAGAAAGGAACTGGTGTCTACCCTTGCTCTTGTTCAGTGCAAACTGTAGGATTTTGGCGTTGAGTTAAACCTTGACATTACACTAGAGATGCGAAGTGTTGAGTTTCTTCTACCTGCTCTGCTATGGTTGTGTCAGCCTTTGAAAGGACTTGTTAAAACTGTTAATTAGGTGGTGCAGCAGTGGAATTGTGAGCACAGTGCTGGGCTGTGCTGGGAATGCATCCATGGTGGGCTAAGAAATGATCAGCAGGAGAGTGCTTAAGTGTACTGGAATATACGTGCCTTAGAACTTAAAAAAAACAAACCATGAACCAAGTTGCTATTTGTTTATTTGTTAAAATAGGGCTGACAGGTGAACTCTATTTGTTTGAACGTGAACAGATGTTCATCTAAGTTGATCCTTGCCATCAAGACCCTAGAGTTTTACTCCTAATGAAAAGTGCATTGCAGATGCAGCTGTGACTCTGATTGTTTCAATAGGTGCACCTGTCCATAGCAATTTCATCAAACTGGATAGGTAACCAATTTTATACCAAGAGTGCTAATTCAGCAGATCACTAGGCTGAGCTCAGTTAATACAGGGTCTCGAGGTATTTAATGACTGACACACATATATCCCTTTACAGGATTTTGACCTTATGAGCTTTCAAAATGTATCATATTTAATATGAAAATTGTCTCATTTTCCTAAATATATTGCCACATCATTTTGATTCAGTAAGAACAGTCTATTGTGTTAATTTGGGCCAGCAAGCACAGGGAAGAGCTGAAAATGTAGCTGTTAATATGATGTGATCTGAAATTCATTGTCCAGTAAGTAGTTGAAAGGCCAAATGATTCTCTGTTTTTGAGGTAATATTTTTTTTCCTTTTTGTTATAGTTCTTGTGCTGTTATTTCTGAGGTTCTCTCTCTTTCTATAAATTTTCTATTTTTGATCTGCAATTTCAGAACATCTACTGCAGAGTTGAAAAAGATGAGCTTTAAAGCCACAGAATTGTCTTTTGTTCTTTGTTCCTGTGTGATGGATTTATATATAGCAATGTAGTTAACTGGAAGAGTTCTGTTTTCCAACAGTTTTACGTGTTCTTATATTCTGTTTTATTCCATGCTAGGATTAAAGCATTTCACTTTTAGTGTAAGAGAAGAAAAAAGCCAGTTTGCTCAACTTCAGTACTTTCACTGCCACACAGGAGATGCAAGCAGATTTTATGTGTGCGTTCACAAGAGGAATGTTGACTCCCAATATTTCACCTGTATTGATCAGATTCCAGTCATTAGCATCCTTTAGTTGTTCAGTCTCTGTAACAGTTTAAGGTGGGGTGGGGAAAAGAAGACAGCCATGCTATCAAATTAGCAGAGTTCACTTCTGCCTTTTACCTGATGGAATAAAAATTCCTGATGGAATAAAATCAGGAACTCTTCACTTTTCCAAGTATTAGTAGTGTCTGTGTCCATTGGGGAATGTGTGCAAATGCTGATTAAAATCTGTCTTTTAAAAGTGTGTTTTCAACTAATGGCAGAGCAATGCCAAAGCATTTGGCTATTTGTCTAGTAGTGCAACCTATAACAAAAGCTGACTAATTAAAAAAAAAATAAAACAACCCTGCTTCCACAGTAACCAATCCCTGCAGCTATCAGTTGATGACTTTTTGCCAGTGTTTGATCTATGAAATATGACTGGAATTGTGTCACTGCCACAGAGGAACTGACCTTGGATTTTAAGGATGAAAGTGATAGAAACTTGGTAGTAGCGTTTTACACAATGAAAGAATATATAAAAAAAAGTATATGTGTGTGTGTGTGCGCGTGCTTTAATAACCCATAAGGATGGGGTTTTTTGGGGGGGTGGGAGGGTGCTGTATTGTGTCCAGAGTTGTTCTAAGCTGTTATACTGAAAAGCACCAAATGTTTCTGATAACAAATTTATTTAAAATACTTTTTTTCTCGGTACATCCCATTGGTTAAGAATGAGAATACTATGTTTATATTGGCAGCCTTTGCTAGTAATAAACTTATTTTAATGAGTCTTTCGCTATGTAAACAGAATGTTGAATGTAGTGCTTGGTTCCAAAGCTGTACCTACTGTACGTGAAGCTGTTGGTGCTCTAGCAGTGAAATGTCAGAACATTCTCTGTGTTGCCAGCAGCCGTGCGTCTTCACAGCCAGTGACACTTGAGCTGCTGCAGTGCAGGGAAAGTGTCACTTCCATCCTTATTTTGGAACATTGTATTAATTACCTGCTAACAAAGTTTACAGCTAGTATGCTTCAAACAAGGATTTGGCCATTCCCTAATGTGCAGAGGCTCTCTATATTTGGAAGATTGTGATGATGTGAATTTTGTCCAAAATTTACTAGGTTGGATAGTCTCAATCAGTAACAGCTGCTTATATGGTGTGGACTTAGAGCTTTTTTTTTTTACCCTATGTTCATCTGCTATGGTTACAGCTATTGAGAGAAGAGTCTTTTTTTTTCTATGAAATGTGGAGTTCCGTAGTTTTGTTTCACATGAAGGGATGGATGCGAATTTCTCCATTGGCTTGTGAAACTCCCCTCCTGTTCAATCTCTGCTATAGTTGTTGTAGAATCTGGAAGATGGTAGACGTGAGAATGAAAACAATCTGGGTGCCACATACAAGTGGTTTTTCATTATACCTGTCTTAATTTTATTTTGTGTTGAATATCTTACCTAAGTGAAATCTTTTGAAAATGGTCACCAATCATATTTTTGTTTTCTCTCTGCCTAAATGGAGGTAACTGGGTTTTGATGTTAGTGCGCAGCATTGCTGCCTTAATACCATAGTCATGTCATTGTTCATTTTTGTTAGTAGGACAGTGTTGTTCAGAGGGTACAGGCGGAGGGGTAAATAAAAAGGATGGTGTGCAGGAGGGTCTGAACCCTAATCTAGTGCTTGCACTGCATGTTATCAAATCTTTCTTTGTTTCCTACTGTATGAAATTGAGATGATGAAGCAAAACAAGCAAATCTCTACCGAAGAATTCCGTACTTAGAATGGACTTATGTGATGTAAAAAAGATTATCACAAGGAAAATTTATGTTGAACTGTTTAATTCTGAACCTTGAGGATTCAGATAACTGAGTGGTTGCTTTATTGCCTCGTGACTGTTCTAAATCATGGGTACTGATTTTATTAGTCTGTATTTAAAGTGCAGAATAACAGGATCCTGTATAAAGCAGGATAAAGTTTGGGTGAGTCATCCAAACACAAGAATTTTTTTATACTTTTCTTCAGGAGGAAATGAAGAGGAGGTCACATACAGACATGAAAGAAGGTTTGAACTGTGATGAAGGAAGAAAAGCTCTACCATATATACTTTTTTTCTTTTTTTTAAATCTCATAACAAGTAATACTGACTGTTACTATTACCAAATAAGTAACTATAAGGAAAAAATACTGAAGTTCCACGCTTTTTTCCAAATGGTATTTGAAGTTTAACTGAAGTCTTGATTACTATTTAAAGGCTGTAACGCATCAGTGTTCTTTGTGTCTGTCAGTGCTGTTACAGGTAGTTGTCCAAAGTCTGTAGCTTAGTTGTTGATTAAATATGAAACACTGCTCTCTCAACAGTGTTGATTTACCCTAGTATGGTGGAGATATAGAGAAATACCTTTGGGTGTTTCTTGGAAATTACTTTTTATGAATGAGCTGTGATTTTGGAAAACTTAGTCTATTTGTGTTTGTTGCTGCGGTACAGGTTAATCCTCTGTGCTTTTCTTTTCAAGTTGAAGAGTGCTTCATCGATAAATTTGCTGTAGTGTGTACCTACGTATCTTCAAAGAGATTATGCTCTAAAAACTATAATAGCGGAGACTTTGAGGGATATACAATCATTTGGCTTGCTTATGCTGTGAAAATGTTCTGTTTCATACAGAAACTAGTTTTAAACTGGTTTTCCCTGTGGTTTCTGAAACTGGTTTGTTCTGGTCTCCATTTTCAGTTCAGCACTGATTATGTTGAGTGCAAGATTAGGGAGACAACCTTGTCGCTGGTTGCATGCGTAGGACACAGGTTTTTATTTGTAAAAGACTTTTAGCACCATCTGATTTACAGGGGAGTGTATCTTGTGGTAGACTTCTAGTATGTGCCGCTAAAGTAGTTTGGAACAAGGTGTACTAAGTAGATATAAGATGTTATGGGGTTACTTAGTATAGTTTCTGTCCCTTCTTACACAATTTTATAACCTTGCTTGACTTCTGAATGTTTTTTTTGTGGAATTTTTTAACTCCTATGATGGAATAACTATGAAGTCTCTTGCCTCAGGAACAGAATGATTGCCTCTATTAGTGCAAGAAAATGGAGAAGAGCTGGAAATAATATCGTGTTGGAAGCTGTTGGTTTAGTGAATAATGAAAACCTTTGTAATGCCAGCTGTATGCATGGACTATCTGTTTCTGTTAGTGAACATTTCAGGACCTCTTCCTGCAACAGTAAAAGTCAGTCCACTCAGGCATTAAGCCATAATTTTTATTTTTTGCCTATTCAATTTAATGGCCACTTTAGGGTGTATAAGCCTGGATTGTGAAGTGCCTCCCCTGTACCTTCCCCCCCTTTTTTTATTGTTGTATTTGAAAAGTGACTGGAAACAACTACTTGAATTACTCATGTGGCAAGGAGGTACTGTATTGTATTTCAGCTACTGCTATTAATTTAAACATTATTCTATGTTTAAGTTTTTCTCTGTGAGTACAAAGTAGTTAGAAATTTTGTAAACTTAAAAGTTGCATCCATGCTGGCATTATAAACACCTGAGCTAAACTATACATGAGCTGGGGAAAGCTGAAAATAACTGCATTTTCAAGATAAAAAAAAATATTCCTATTACTAGATTGTTAAGTTTTGTTAAGTCCTGTTTTTTAATTGCTGACAAGTTCACTGTTCAGTATTATTATCAATAAATTACTTCCATTAGATGAGATGTGCTTCTTTTTATTTTTTTACATTTCTGTTCCTTAGTCCCTATGGGTTTCCCCACTGTCCATCTCCTTAGAATTGAAGTGCTGGTCTTGACTCTGGAAATGGTGGCGTTTATGCCAGTGAGGGTGGGGAGCAGCAGAACTCCGGCTGTAAAAATTCTGGTGGCAAAATGAGAATATGGAAGCAAATAAGATAGTAGAAATGCTAGAAACACTGGTTTCTCTGTTTTGGGAATATTTTAACCTTGAAGTAGAAGATAAATTTATAAAAAAAATAAAAATTATACTAAACAAGCTGCATCACCTGAAAAAAACTATGCTGGCAAATCTTTTTAGTTGTAGGCATCCAGCTAGTTCTCTGTTTTGAAAACAATTTCTGTTAAGATTATGAAGAAAACCTCTAAATATGGATAGTATGATGAACAGTTCTACGTGTAGAAGCCTGAAACGATAGCACTGTGGGGTGTGAATCACTTCATCTATTTTAATGGTTGGCTACCTCTGAAGAAAGGCAATTTAAGTGTCAAAATAAACTATTTCAGTGCTTTTCAGTTTTTGAGAAGAAATACCAGTATTTTTTTTTCATGTATGCCCTGCAGTGTTTCTTAAGTACCAGAAGTCCCAATGGTGGTACCCTCTGTACCTGTGAAAACATCTTTGTCAAAATTTGTCATATTAAAAATGGAAAACATACCTTTAAAACCAATTCTGTAAAGTATGACATTGTTCATTATTAAAAAACCCCTCCTAGATACATTTTAGATGACTCTATTGCACTGAATCAAAGCCATGGGCAATATTGATGTTAACTGTAGTTTAAGTTTTCCATACAGTATGGTATGTATTGGTTAGACTGTATTCCTTGTGTTTGGTAGTACAGTATTCATTTTTTGAAATTACACTGTCTAAATTTATGAGGGAAGATGCAAAATGTGTCTTTCAGACTTAGATGTAAATTGGTGAAGTTTGAATATGCTTGCAATCTAAGTCCTTTTTTATTAAATCAAAACCAAGCAATGTACAATGAAACTTATTTCTGTTAATCAATATTACATCAAGTGGATCCCGAGCAGGGTGGGTGAGAGAAAAGGCATTATGTGTAAGCTGGTTTGTATTTTTGTGGCATGTAGAAAGCAGGATTGAAGAGAAGTCTTACACAGATTTTATTCCAAGATGAAACTAGTTAGTTGTATTTTGATTTGAAACTTAATTTCTAGAGCATAAATATCCCAAGAGGCTACCATGTGATTGGACTGACATAGGAATTGCTCTTGGTTTTATATGCCAAATAGTTCTCTGAATTGTGGAATTTGTATTGTTTTTACTACCATCATGTGTTGATTTATTTTCTGATGTATGATATCTTACCACTATTGGGTTAGCTGTCCTCTCAAATGGAAAGGAACAGGGCGGGGGGAGAAACAAACATGCTGGATGCTCTAATATCATAGAGTCCCTGATACTGAAAGTACCTACAGGTCACGAGAGGATCAGAACATTTTTTTTCCTTTGTGTTTGGTTGCATGCAAAATAGTTGTGAGGGCGAAATATTGTTATAGTTTGCACCTCCAACAGTAAAGCAGGCAGTGTCAGGGTCCTGCCGTGGTCTTGCCCCATCCTCAGTGTTAAATTCCTGCTCTGCGGTTGTCTGCTCCGCAAGCTGCAGTCCCAGCGTGGCGCAGGGAGGTCTCACACAGGGGCTCAGGTGCTGCTGTTTTGTCCCATCTGCTACAGATGTGGCCTTGGGAACCATCATTTACCCTGAACACTGTCAAGGTTCATTTTAAGTGTAAATTGCTGATTATGCTGCTGGGTTTGACTTAATTACTACATTAGACACAGTGTGACAGAACAGGCTAAGAAATATTGTGATGAAATGGTATTTCAGTAGAACAAGAGGCGGTAAAGTAGCAGCAGGAGATCTTTTAATATAAAATAATGCAACTCCAATTATCTGGTCTTATTCCTCTGTTCACTTTCAGAAAATGCTCGTCTGTGAGTAAATGGATGTAGCCCTGTTCCATAATAAATTTTTTTGTATATATTTGAACTCCCTTGGACAGTGAGGTGCACATAACTAGTTATATGCACGTTTTCCGTGTGGGGTAGTAAGGAATGACAAGAAATCTGACTCAATTAGGGACACAGCTTTGTCTGGAATGGCCTGAAACATTAGGGTCATGCTCTTACCTAAGTGATGTATGGCAAAGCTGACAAACTGTTTTTTGTTGAGTTAAGGCCTTTGTTTCCCCAGATTTAAATGCTGCTTTAGTAGACAGCCAGCAATAGTCTCTGCTTGCTGCAGGGCAGTGCCACACTGTGTGGCTGTCCTGTTCCTAGTCAGCTCATGGCCCTTTCCTTTGGATTTATGCATATACATCCAGGATGTGTGTCCTAAAACTCTTGTAAGAGATGTGTAAATTTTCTTCTCCCCCACTACATTTAGCAAAGTGCATACACCTTGTCGGCCTGTAGTGATCTTAATGTACAGTTTTTCCATCAAACGTGAAAAATCTGGTTCCTTGAAGAAGCAACTGATTCAGATGGCTCTTGTGGGAATTGCTCTGCTCGGGTCTAATGGAAAGGCAAGATAGTGTTTGCCTGTCAGAATCACTTGTTGCCAAAGCTTAAGGAAATTTTAGGAAATATCAAGTTATTATCTATGGGAAAACTATTTTCCACTTATGAAAACATGACCAACTTGAAATCTGTTTTGCTTTGTTTTCCCAAGTAACTTAGGACATTCACTTAGCCCTGACTTTCTTGCCATATCTTTGTTTCACAATCACAGGGTTTTTTTATTCTTTGCATTCCAAAGAAAAAATTCACAGAAAAGGGAAACTGACTGTGTTGGAATAAACATGAATGAAATGAAAAATATTGTTCCATTTTAAAGGTTTTTTTAGCTGCCACCATCTTGGCTGACCTTTTTAATATCACTATGTAAGCAAATACTGATAGAATTGTAATTGAACTGTCTCACTAAAGGCAGGGCTGCATGGCTGCTATTAAATTACGTGGTGATTAAGGCAACATTTCATTGCCCAAATGTATGAAGGTAATACCACTGCCTTGCAAAGCTGTTATCTATTGGAAGAAAATTTATATACCTGGGTTAAGTTTTACAGTTCCTAGGAATCCTTCCTTGTAAGAGCTTTATCTTGAAAAGACTGTGAAATAGTCCTACAGTTCTGAAGAGACAAGGTACTGAATTGTCAGGTTGAGACCAAAGATCCTGGGGATGTGGGTTCCTTTGTGAAGATCTCTATCAGCTGTAGACAAAGACCACTAGAATGTCTTTTTGTCTTTTCAGATAAGCTCTGTCGTCATCCATTTAAGATCTGTGAGTATTCAGGGGATTAGGGAAACCTTAAAATGCTGTAGGATGCAGTATCAGTTTCTGAATGGCTTGGAGAAGGAGATGAGATTTTTGCAGACAGGAATTTACTAAATAGGTGTGTGCGGTCCTTGTGTAGACAACTCTGGTCTGCAACGTGGGGGTAAATACAGCAGTAATGGAGACTACCCAGCTGTCTTCAGGTGGTGTGTAGTGCTCTGAACCAAGGTGCAACAAAGAAGGTGGCCCTTCTATTTTTAAAAAGGTGGGCACAGCAGAGGATAGACATGCATTCCTAGGGGCTTGTATGTACAAAATTTATTATTAATGGACCCATCTTGGCTTTTCTGCCTTAGAAGTAGCCTGTTCAGAAGAAGAATAGACATGATGGTCTCGATAATTGAAATAAGATTTTCTGGGCTATTCTTTAATAGTCTAGATTTTTTTTTTTTTTAAGTATGTTTAATTTTGTATTAATTTAAGGGCTTCAGTCACTGAGGATAGTCAGATTCAAGTTTTTTTATATTTAACAAAAATATATTTATCTTCCAAGAGTTTGTAACTGAACTGATAAAGTCATACACTGTTGGAGGGAGATACCAAGCAGCTTCTAATATTAGAACAATAAATGTTAAGAAATCTGAGGAAGACAGAAGTTTTTCAGTATGAGAAACTGAACCTGCGTGATCTCAGAAACTTTTTAACCTGTGTCTATCTCCCTTAGTTATATGGATCCATTTAAAAACAAATGGCTAACAGAGTTCCACAAATAGTTTGACTATCAGTTAAAGAAGTAGCTCCACCTGCTCCCATGGGGCACCACCTTGATGGTGACACAAATGTTTGTGCTGGTGTGTTGTGAATTGACTTGAGTAACTGCTCTGGATTAAGACTAACCCGAATAATTTTCTCAGTTAATCCTGGCAGATTTGCAGAACACAATGGTAACTACCACTATGATATTTCAGTGTAGCTCCTTTCCTCAAAGATCTAGGTTTCAAATTAATGGTGTGCTTATTAATTAAAATATGCCACCTACTTTTTTTGAATGCAAGTCATCATCTGTGTGTCCTACCACAATGTTGGTAATGAAATTTTGAAGGAAGCTTGGGGACAAGAACCAAAGCTCTGTGTGCTGCTGTGCAAGATACCGTAGCTATGTTCAAAATTGCAGAGAAATTCAATTCAGCTAGAATATACTAATATAAACTTAGAAGAAAAGAGAATTAGAATGAAAGAGTGAAATAAGTTCTGCCATCACATTCAGACCTATATTAGAAAGTAATGGGGCAATAGCACGCCATCTCACTAGCCTGTGCACAGAGAAAATTGCAAAAGCTGGATTTTTATTTTTTTGAAGAAACTTGTAAAAGACCAATCAATTCCTGTTAGTACTTGTCTATGTTTGAATTGAGGTAACTTAAACCTATTTTTTGTATTGTAGTCAGTTGCTTTAATCTGTTGTTTTTTTCTCTCTGTTTTAGGAAATGACAGGACTGTGTCTAAACAAAACAAACTTGTTTTAAAGATGAATACTAGCTCATATTTTCTTCTGCAAATAGATGAAAATAGTGGAATCCATCAGCATACGAAATGCCAAAATGACTAATTTGAGGTCTTAGCTGCCAGTGCTTATTTGGAAATTGTTCTTAGTGCCATGTTGCTATTGCTCAATCTGTAATATGCATGTTATGTTACACTGGCACAAAGCAGACTGATAGCAGTGAAGCCTGCTTTGATACCCGACTGAATTAAATTATACAAATATAATTTGACTTTAAGCTTATGCAGTGTTTTCCAATTTCATATTCTTACACAAGCGCAACATCATCTACTACATCAGTAATGTTCCATTGAATCAAGATTGTTTAAATTTAAAGAAGAAAAGGGGTTACTTCTTGGTTGTTGATGGGGAGCTGGATATGTTTATTGCAGGTAAAATTATTCTGAAGGTTCCACAGAACATAAAGCTTTAGTTTTACAGTTGGTAAAAGAAAAAACATCTTTAGTGGTGGATACCATTTGCAGATTCTAAAGGAAATAGCTGATTATTGATTCAGTGCTGGTGACGGAAGTCTTTCAGGATCGCAGAATGGTTTGTGTTGGAAGAGACCTTTAAAGTCACGTTGTCCAACTCCCTGGCTATGGGCAAGGACATTTTCCACTAGACGAGGTTGCTCAAAGCCCTGTCCAACCCGGCCTGGAACATTTCCAAGGATGGGGCATCCATAGCTCCTCTGGGCAGCCTGTGCCTCACCACCCTTGCTGTAAAAAATTTATTCTTATGGCCAATCTAAATCTACCCTCTTTTCGTTTAAAAATGTTGCCCCTTGTCCTGTCACTACAGATGCTGGTGAGAAGTCTCTCTCTGTCTTTCTTATAGATCCTTTTTAGGTATTGAAAAGCCACAATAAGGTCTCCCCGGAGCCTTCTCTTCTCCAGGCTGAACAACCCCAACTCTCTCAGCCTGTCCTCACAGCAGAGCTGTTCCAGCCCTCTGATCATTTTTATGGCCTCCTCTGGCCCCTCTCCAACAGGTCCATGTCTGTCCTGCACTGAGTGCTCCAGAGCTGGACACAGGACTCCAGGTGGGGTCTCACCAGAGTGGAGCAGAGGGGCAGAATCACCTGCTGGCCACACTCCTTGTGATGCAGCCCAGGATACAATTGGCCTTCTGAGCTGCCAGCACACATGGCCGGCTCATGTCCAGTCTTTCATCCGCCAGTACTCAAAGTCCTTCTCTGCAGGGCTGCTCTCCATCCCTTAATTCCCCAGCCTCTATTGATACCAGGGGTTGCCCTGACCCAGGTGCAGGATCTTGCACTTGGCGTTGTTCATGAGATTCATGTGAAGGCATAGGTCAATAGTTTACTGGAGTTACAACTGGAATTGGTATTCTTGATTCTCTGGCTGAAAATCTTACAAAACTATGTCAAGTATGATTTATGGAGGGAATAGACACTTGCAGTGTCACCATAGTCAGTTTTGTGTTCAGTTTCATATTGAGCAATTCAGCGACCTGTTTTGGTAACAAAACAGATTTAGGGTGGTACAGATTTGGGGTTTTTTTCACCATTAAAGTGCAGGAACAGTGACAGTATCACTTTCTGTAGATACTGGATCTCCCAGTCAGATGTGCTGAAGGGAATTTTCTTTCAGAGAAGTATGTATCCAAGGGGATGATATTAGTCACTTATTTTCATAAAAGTTCCTTTCTTGACACTTCTATTGTGGAAAATCAAATACAGCAAATCCAAAATCTGTATTGTTATACTGTGGATTTCCCAAACTTATCAATTTAATGTCCGTTTATAAAAAAAGGTGAAATGAATTGCTCTGTCACAGTGAGGTGTTTCTTTGGGTGTATGTTCTCTCATTTCTTGCTTTTATTATATATTCCTTTCCCCAAGATGAAGAGATTAAACAGCTGGATTAGTTGTTGGTTTTTTATTATTATTATTTAACAAATCATGAAAGTGAAATGGATCCTAGGGAGATGGATTCCTCAGTGTTTTTTGAAAGGCACTTTGGGGGAAGGGAGTTTTTCAGAAGTATTATTAGGGTGGAGTTCCACAAGCACTTACATGCATGTTTAGCTTAAAACATTTAATAGATGCAATTAAGTGGGTAGGACTGCTTGTGGGCCCTGAATTAGACATGAAGCTCTTTTAGTCCAGAAGACTGTGGATTTGGTGATTGTCGCCAGGGACTGCGTAATTTTATTTTTTTGGACATCTCTTTTATATGTGAGATATTTGTTGTACCCACTTCATTTTAATATTTCTTCTCATCTTAGAGCAACGTAGAGCCATTTCAGCTGAGACTAACAAATGAAGTCTGTTTCCTAGTAAAAATATGTTTTGTTTAAACGGATTCCTGACATTTTAGACCTATCATTTGAATGTGTGTTTTGTTAGCATGTAGTGCTGTGAGCTTAGTCATTACTGCTTTGAAGCAAAACAGTTTACTTTATGTGAACTTTAGTAATACACTGAGTAATTTGGTAATACATTCAACTTATTTCTGTGCAATACCACCTCTTTTTCTCAGGTATTTCATTGTGGTTTTGGAGTGAGTGTTGTGTGTCCTAGGCAGAAATAATTGGAGGGAGAGGAAAAGGCAGACATCCTGGGCCCAGTGATCTTTTTTTTTCCCCCAGACTCCAAATGTTTTCTTCTGTTGCTAGAATATTGGTGTGAAACTTGAACTGGAGTATAACTGGAATGACTGTCACTGTGATGAAAATCACAGAATTAAAATTACTGACTTATCGCATCTTTAGGTATGAACAGGTTGATATAACTTTTGTTTTTCTGAAGGGGATGTATTTTAAAGATGTTTGATGTTTTCCATGGTACTGCCTGATTTTTCTTTGAGATTCTTGGTGGGAGATAACAGCATATCTGGTTATGTATATATGTATGTGTACCTGGAATTTAATATTTCTTTATAGTACTGAATAGGAATTTTTGCCAGAGATTTGTTTCCCCTGTGTAACTTGAGTAGTTACAAAACTGTGTTACTCTTCATATCCCCTATGATTATTTAAGTAATTGTTTATTTTCTGAGTTATTAATCCCAGAACTAAATATGGAACGCTGGAAATAATAATAAAATTATTTTTTCAATATTTTTAGTGAGGAAATACATTACCTATCTTTTCTTTCTTCTGGGCTTTTGGAGCAAGTTTAATCAGGTAATATTGGCAGACAGATGTTCTGTCCTGTTCCTCACATTTTGCCAAGCATTTAGTGAAAATTACTTCAGTTTTCTATATATTTTGCTCATCTTAATGTGAGTTGTGCTACCTTTATTACGCTAGTCTTTGAAAAGCAGTTTCAGCCCAAACTGTCAAGTAATAACCAGCTGTTACCTCTTTTTTACCCCGTGCTCTCCACACGCACACAGGCCATCTTTAAAGAATAAATATATTTTAAAATTTTGAGATAAATCACTGTATTCCCTAATCGTCTGTTTTATAAGTAATTGTGGTAGCTGCTAACCTCCTCATTGTATGCAGGAGAAACTTTCTGCAACAAACTTGAAATGTTTTTGAAGGAACACACTTCAGTGTTATGAAGTGCAATTGAAAATTGAGCTCGACATAAGTGAAGAAAACTGCAGTTTGTCTCAGGTTTGTGGGGCTGGCTGCCCTCAGAGCTCCTGCAGGCTCTTTGGTTTGGGGAACTATACTTGCTGTTCCATAAGCTGTTATGCTGATTTCCTCGCCTGTGACATTTGGAGACAAATCTTGTAGCAAATAAGCGGCATCTGACTAGGACATACACCTTCCACTGCAGAGGTTGGTGAGCTTTTCTGTGATCCTTAATTTGTGTGGAATTTCGTTCCCTGTTTTTGAAGCAGTCTTTGAAAAGCTTAGGCTTCTAGATGGAGATGATAAAACTCATCTCTGTTGTAGAAAGCCTATTTGCTGAAGAGTGATGTAATTATAGACCAGGATCTTCAGGTGGGAGTTTCACCAATGTCTTGATACTTTAAGGTGCAGTTCAAGGACACGGTGTTTCTTGTGCAATGCTAAGGTCAGTCCTCAAAGTCTAAATCAACCACAGGAGCCAAAGGGCAACGTATCAAGCCGGGTAGCCTGGCTCTGGAGCAACAATGCCGTGTTTGGTACAGCAGGACTAGGCTCCAGGAGTCTTTATGTCTGTAAAACTGGATGGCAGTACTCCAGCCAAGATAAGTGAATAACTATGGCTTGTCTGCAGAACGGGGTTAGAAAATTGAGGAAAACTGTTGTTCAGTTGCTTTCAGGGTGGTTTTCGAAGGGGAGGGACAGAAGACGTTTCCAAGTTGGCAGTGCAGATACGTGAAACTCAGGGTAAACGTTCTTTCGAACTACTTAATATAAATCCAAACAACACTTTTGAGAGGAGTCATGACTGTTGTCTTAAAAAGAATTGAGAAAGAAAAGCTCTTTGAAGAGGTGAAATGATGCTACCATTTCTCTATGGAGGATGGATTAATTTAAAATAGAATTATATAAATGACAACAGTTTATGATTAATCTTTTCCCAAGGTGTATACTTGTTGATATGGCTATGTGTGTTAATTTACAGCTGAATGTGACCCTTGGGCAGTATATAAATATGACTTTCTTACAAATTACCTTTCTCTTTTTCTTTCTCTCTAAATTTTCTGCTCAGTTTCCTAAGCAAAATAAGGTACTATATTCCCATTTGAACAGTTTAATATTTAATTATATAAATAGTCACTATTTTGACATTTTGCCTCTTTTTTTTTTTTTTTTTTTTTGTTTGTCAGGAAATAAAGGATGAACTTACTAGATGACTCTTTAAAGTATGTAGGGAGTGTTTAGCTCTTGAGACATCTTTCTGTGCACTTGGATGTGAACCATAACCCAACAAAATGCAAAACATTTTCTGTGGATAAACTAATAGCTATTGATAGTCTGCTTAGTATGTTTTTCTTAGAGTTATGAAAATATTTTTTGTGCTTAAATAGACTTATTAGTATGACCAGAAACAATCAGTTCCGAAGACTTGATACATCTTCTTTTCAAATGAAGTTGTATTGATAAGTAAAAGAAAGAAATTCTTTCTGGTTTTGGGGGTTTTGTGTTTTTCTGTGTCCTGTACCATCCCCCTCTCCACCCCCAGTTTTTCCAAGTTTGGAAAAAACCTAAGTTTTCACAGGGATAATTTGCCATGCATCTAACTGGTCTGTCTCAGTTGCTATATTCTTTCTGCTGCCTCTCCACTGATTATTTTACTATCTCACCCTGCAGTGATCAGGTATAAGGAGCTAAGTGGCCAAAAATGAAAATTGGAAGAGACCTGTCCAGTTCAGCTCCCTAAACTGGCTCGCTCAGGGTGAGAAAGGCATCGCTGATGAGTCAAAGGAGTGGTGGAGATTTTTGATTAGGGGATGGGGAGACTGGTTTAGACAGTCCTGGAACTTCATCCTCAGACCTTGAATAGATCATTGCTCTATGCAAACATATGCTGCTTGACTGGTTAATCTGCAGCTCTGAAAATTACTGTGGGTTGCTGTAATTGATTTACTCATTGTTAGATACCTGCAACATACACATTTGCTTTGGAAGCAAATGATAAAGTTAACCAGCTTTCGAAGTTTGTTTTGAGAAGAGCCAAGTGGAGTAAGTTATTGAGACATCATCTGAACTGCTGTAAACATCACATCCCATTTTACTCCAGCGTAGACTGGAACTTCTGATTTCTCTGCAGTTTTTATTCAAATGCTTCTTGATTGCGTCAACAATGTAATGGCTGTTCTATACAATTTGGGCCAAATGGGAAGAAATGAGCTTCAAAAGATTCTTTTAGACTTGTCCTTGATACTGCATATATGTTAGGATGCCATATAATAATAGTTACTTTATATGAAAATTGTCAGAATTGTTAACACAAAATTTCATCTCTGCACCCCTGCCAAAGATTGATCATTTCAAATTTATTATTTGTGGAAGTCCTTCAGGAATTGTTAAAAGATGTAGCAAATAACTACTACATCACGTAGCCCAAGAGTCACTTAGTACAACCCGAGGGCTTTTTCTCATTTTACCTTTAACACAATCCTGTTTAAATGATTTTAATAGACTATAATATGTTTAGACAGAAGTTTCAAATTTACTAACTTTATTTTTTAAAATTAGGATCTTAAAATAACCTCTATACATTCTGTATAGTTAATGTCTGCAATATCTGTTACAATTTGGTTTGTATAAGCCAGATATTTAGAGATGTTGAGACATGGAGGCAGGCAATGTAGGAAGGATAGAGTGCATAGATTTTATTTATAAATCTCCTAGGTGCGTTATAGTTAATGTAAGGTTAGGGAAGGATTATTAATGTTATTGTAATATTAATGTTCTCATTTACATAACCTTTTTAATAAAAGGCTTAATTGGCCAAAAGTTGTCTCTTGTTAAAGAGGTGAAATGACACCACACAGTGAAAACTTAAAGATTGGAAAGACTTCTGTGTTAAAGTATGAACTGCATTCCAAGAAATTATGGAAAATAAATACTACAAATGTAAAGCTGCAACTTCATGTGGCCACCCAGGCGCTCTGTCGATGTTGGTGTTCCAAAACGCCAGCAGTTTCTGCAGTGATGTGCGGCTCCTGAGGAGATGGTGCCAGGCTAGACCCTCGTTTGCTTCAAGTTTTTGAAGTGCTCTTAAATAACATTTCTATCAAACATTTGGTAATTTACTGACAGCATTTTTCAGTTACATTGGCACTGTGCAGTTTTGCTCACTCGAAAGTTGTCTTTGAAGCACATGGAAATGAAATGCTTTTAATAAAGCTACAACTTAACTAAAATTTTGTGGTAAATGTAATGTAAACGTAATACTTTCACAGAAAATGCTGGGATAGTGTAATTCCATGCAACAGACCTCCAGAACCTCTTTCTAAATGACTATGCATGGTAGTTACTTAGAATTTCTCTGCTTCGGTGAAGTTGGTAGATTGTGGTTGTTTAGCCACAAAGTAGGTTTGACTATTGTTTTTTGCCATTGAGTAGAGTAAAACATGAAAAACCGTCAGAGAGCCATCTAAAGCATGCACTAAACATGAAAAACCGTCAGAGAGCCATCTAAAGCATGCACTAAACATGAAAAACCGTCAGAGAGCCATCTAAAGCATGCACTATGATCAAGGAAAAACTCCTGGTGTCTTCCACAGGTCTATATGTGCATCTAGGGGAAAAAGAACAGCAGAATTCTTGTAAAGAGAATAATTCTGAGAACTATTGTTTAAAAGCTTGACTTCCCTAAAAAAGTCCCCAGTCTTCAAAAGTGTGTGGTGTTTCCAATTTGAAGGTTTGGAAAGATCTTTTACTCCGTGATCTGAGCAGAAGAGTGACATGCGTTGTGAATACAGCAGACCTCCTCACGTGTGATGAAGAAAAAGTAATAGCTGTAGAAAAAAATGACACAGCAACTGGACTGTGTAGATAAAGCTGTAAATGTGCTGGCTGAGTAAGACATTGCACCTCTGAAAAGTTGTAAGACTGTGGTCAAGCATTTAATATTAAGATCAGTTAATGACACATTATGGAAATAATACAAGATCAATTGTGAGAGAATGAAATTTTGTCTGTGAATCAAACTGAGATGCAGCGATAGCAAGGAAAGAAACCCCAAGAACTAAAAAAGAGGAGACAAGAGGAACACAGGAACATGCCTTGGTCAATAACTACTTCAGACATCGTATTACTTACACTTGTTAAAGCGCCACTTTTTAAAAAGCCTTTAATATTAAGTCAAGGAGCTCCACTGACTTTAGTAGAAATAAAGTGAATCTTGACTCAAATGCCTTTTTGCAGCATGAAGTAGTAAGAAACTTTTAGCTTTTCCTCCATATTTCTGTAGCATAAAGACCTGCTGCAACTTGGATTACAAGTGGAAGTTGCAAAAGCACTTATCGTTTTCATGGTGCACAGAGGAGCTCACTGCTGCGTTTATAGGGACAGTACTTCGTGTTCCTCTGAGTTGCCCAAAAAATTGCAGCATAAATTTCCACTGATCTTCATGCTTCTGTCTTACTTTAAAATGTGCATTGAGTCCATTTTTGTCCAGGGGAGTACCTAGATTTTTAAGTGTAAGATGAGGTGCCAGTGGATGGTTGTGCAGCTCGGAGGCGTCTGTGTCACAGAGCTTCTGGAGTGGTTGTTGAGGGTCTCTGGATGCTTCCTCCTTTTTGACTTGCTGAGAAAGTTTAAAAGGAGGGAGTTGGTTTACTAAGATTACGTAGTTTGCATAGAGTGTTGTGATTTACATTGTCACAGCTACACTGAGTGTAGCTTCACTTTCTTCTGTTGCGAATGTCAGTGTTTAACAAATGTGTGATATCATATTTTAAGTTTGACATATGCATAGTTTGGATAAGTTACAAATCATTGTAATACTGTTAGAAAAATCTGCTTTTCACACAAACGTTCACACAGTAGCTTATGCAGATGGCTCTGTGTTATGTAGAACCTTCTTAAATTTGAGGCAAATCAGGAAATTAAATCTGATTTTGTATTTACTGGAGGATAGTATTCGAGCAGCTGTTCATAGGAATGGCCAGGTGCCCTATTCTTTTCACAGAATCATAGAATTGTGTAGATTGGAAAAGACCTTTAATATCATCAATTCCAACCATTAACCTAACACTGCAAAGTCCACCTCTAAGCCATGTCCCTAAGAACCTTGTCTATGCATCTTCTTACACACCTCCAGGCCTGGTGTCTCCACCACTTCCCTGGGCAGCCTGTTCTAATGCCTTCTTTCTGTGAAGAAGTTTTTCTTAATATCCAATCTAAACCTCCTCTGGTGCAACTTGAGTATTTTCCTGTTGTCCTATTGCTTTTTACTTGGGAGAAGAGACCAACACCCTCTAAGGTGGGATTGGATTGCAAATTTATAGGGTTCTTCAGAACTTGGGAGGCTTGTGAAAATGTCTTCTCAGTATGATTTCTATATGCTTATTTCTAATTTTCCTATGGTAGATTTTTTTCCTAGCAGGTTTTTGTTGTTTTTTTTTTTGAAATACAAAAATATCTAATATAGTACTAATAAGTTTCATATTTAAGTATTTCTCCATGACAAAGGGATTAAGTTAATATCTTTGTTGGCATTCTTCTTCATTGAATAGCACAACTGTAAATGTAAAATTGTTATGCAAAACAGCATGTCCCAGCAGACAACCCTGATTTCTGGTAAACTGCATTTTGGGAAAGAAGGAAAATGTTTCTTCAACTAGAACAGACTTCTGTGTGAGAAATAAGGGTAAAGCTTCTGCTCCAAGGGCAGTGTTTGCTTTCATGTGTAACTGAAGGGCAACCTTCTAGTTTTGAAAATGCCCGTCTGTGGATTTGGAGATGTTGTTTTTCTTCCCCTTTGCAGTTTTCAGGCAAGCAGATGTTGCCAGGAGTTAGAGGGGAAGAGTTGGCAAATACTGGTGGGTAACCAGCTCTGAAGGCTTCTTGCACAGGGGAGAAGTTCTGGTTATTACTTCTGAACATAATGGGACATAAACCCCACGCTTCTGCCTGCATCTGTGGGTGTGGAGGGAGGGGACCCGAGTCGCCGACCCCCTCTTGGGGGCCACAATTCCAGCTCCGCTCTCAGCCGCGTGCCGGGGGTCATACAGCCCCGGCCAGCTGTGCAACGCGGTGCTGCTCCCGGCTCTGCGGGGGAACGGCTGTTGGCTTTGCTGAGGGTGCTTGTTCCGGGTAAAGCAATACATCCCTTGCAAGTGTTTGGATATAGTACATTTTGTATATTTGTTTCAAGTTGTTTGAGTTTTTGAAGCCAAATAATCAGCAAATGAATTATGTAGTAAGAAGGTTAACTTCCATGCACAGTTCTGAGTGATGGTGGTCCATGAAGATTTTTCCCAAGTTTAAAATAAGTTAAAGGTTTTATTACTTTGAAAGATACTTCATAAAAAGACACTATGCTTTCTTGGTTTATTTAAAGTGCTCTTACTATATACAGCACTTAGCACTTTTAACAAATGTATTTATACAACTATAGACAAGGGACACTTCAAATAAGTGCAAGGTTTCCAAGTGTTCAGTAACTCCTGAGCTGTAGGACCTCCTGCCAAAGTGGGAGTAAGCAGGTGATACAGCAGAAAATGATGGTAATTGCTTTCATTGTATAGGTAGATGATTTCTCACTAATGAATGATACTGCTGAACATTTGTTTGTGCTAATTTATGGCACCTCACAAACTTACCTTTGATCTTGAGGCCATTTGCCTCACATTCACAGTGTACATTCTGCTGGTTTTGGCTAATAAACAGATGGAAATGCAGCATTTTTGTTAAACTGGTCCTGTTTCCCAACAAAGGAAGTTAGTTCCTTACCTGAGTGTTTAGTTTGCAGCATGGATATCAGCTGTGAGTATAGAGAAAATTAGTAAGAGGGAGAAGAAGGGAAATGCGTCAGTAACCTTGTGTGGTTGTGCACCTCCTCCAGGCAGAACTCTGTGTCTCAAAGTCTGGTGGTGTTTCACCTTACAATGGGAAGTGCAAGTAACAGCTGTGAGATCACTCATCTTTCATTTACAGTGTGGCGATAAGGCTGTGCTGGACTCTGGGCGTCATCTTCACTGCTGGCATTGCTCTGAAATATATATAGTTATTGGCATAAACCACAGCTGTACAGTCTGCATGGGAGTTGAGTCTCTGCTTGGGTATTCACCAGGGAAGACTTCATTGGTGTGTTGTAAAGTTCCTTTCTCTGGGAACTTGGGGCACTTGTGATTCTGAAATCAGGGCTGTCTTCTTCGCAGAAGACAGGGCTTTGAAAGTTGAGGGGTTTTTATTGGACCTGTACCGTAGGCAGCCTGTTCTGTCTACCTGTAAGGCATCACATTTGTCTGTGCCCTCGTGGCTGAGGTGCTGCCATCCCCACTCTTGCTCTGTAAGTGCACTGGATTGCTTATCAGAGAATCATTTAGGTTGGAAAAGACCCTTAAGATCATCAAGTCTAACCGTAAACCATAATTACAAAACAATAAACTTCCATTTCCATATGATTTATCAGCACATTATTCCCATGGATATTATGAGGAGTGTCCTGGAAACCATTTGCAAATAACACATCATATACTGTGTGATGGACATGTAGTGGTGAATGACATGAAAGAAACCTGTCTTAGTGGCTCAACAAGTGACTTTAAGGCACATGTATTCTTCCTCAGTTGAAACTGGGAAGGACTCAGATAAGAGGCTGTAAAATCTGATTGTCGATTTATGATGCTTTATTGGTGTGATATTTTTGTGTATGTATGTAGGAGCACCTGCAAAAAATTATGTGGTCCTTTTACTAAAGAAATTTACGGACAAAAAGTGTAAATTCTAGAACTAATTTGTTTTAGTAGTATTTTAAAATTTTATTAGAAAGTTCACTTTTGAAATAAGCAGCTTCAGTTTCTCCTACAGGATGGATCAATGGTAGCTGAGGAGTTAAATTTCCATTTAACTAATTTGCTGACTTAAAAAAAAATTATTATCTAATTACTTTTTTTTTTATAGTTTAGTAGCTAATGGGATTTAAAGTTGATGCAGAAACATTGGTTTATAATTTCAATTTAACAATTGAGATTGAAAACATCATCACAGTTTTATCTGTCCTCTCCTCCTTTTGCCCAAGTCCACGTGATAACAATATTTAGAATTCCTCTCAAAATGTCTTTGGAATGATCTCTGGTATTTCCCTGTGTAATCCTTTCCTATCCTTTCATCTTTTTAACTGTTGACCTCCTTTCTTGTCTACGTTATGTCTGCTAAAACTCTGGCCTGTTTTTTTTTTTTAGTCATTTTATATAAACCTGGATTTGCAGTACCACTATTGACTGTAGAACCCTGTCTATGGATTTTCATTCTTCCAAATCCTTTGTGTGAACAAATGTGATCTGCTTTTCAAGCCAAACTTTCATCAGTATTTGGGATTATTAAGTTTCAGGTCTCAAATACATCCCAATTTGATGACTGCATTATTTTTTAGCATCTTTAACACTTCTTTACGTATCCTTTGGAGAAGGGGTTTTGCCTTGCTGATGTTGGACAAATACAGTTATATATACTTTTCAAACAAACACTCCATGGTCAGTTTATTATTCAGATGTTTTTTAAGTCTCTGTAGAATCAGACAAAATGGCAGGGATTAGTTACACATTCATGAAGTTTCATGGAAGCGTTATAACCATAATTCAGTGTTTCTGAAAAGTGCACCTAAACATTGGTGATTTGAGCACATAATGAAGTTAGGTATATGCTTTCGAAGAACCAAAGTTATATTTTCAGATAAATGAGTCACCGTAAAGGATTACTGCTTCTAGGAGTTCTATTTTGGTATCTAACTCAAGTATTTCCACAGAGAGTGATGGCATTCTGAGTGAAGACATGGCTTAAATATAGAATTGCATAGTGTGTAGTACAGGGTGATATCAAAATTTAGAACTAAGTGTTAGAGTGTAAGCTACATTCTGGGTTATTGCACCTTTGTTTTAAGTGATTAAAATCAACACACTAAATTTTTATAATCCTGGATTTTAATTTTTATAATGCTGGATTTGTGCATTATTATTGAAGTATTTTCTTGTGAGTTGAAAGTAAAAAGGGAATCCTTTTTATCTGTCACTGGCACCTTCATCTTCCTGATTTGTTTGCAGGAAGTTAGGGACCAGGTGTTCTCTTCAATAGTAAAAGAAGGTAAAAATGCATATTGATTTCAAAATGTAGTGGTTTTGGATGGGATTTTTTCTTGAGAGCTTGAAAACTTGTATGTCTGAAAATCGCATTTCAGGTCTCATGGCTAAAAGGATCAATGTGCATATGAACAGCAAAAAATGAATTTTACTTCATCTGTAATGAACAGAAGAGGGAGCGTACAATAGCTCAGGAACATCTTCTTTACTGTGAAGGTATATTTATTCCAGTACTTCTAATTCCAGAACAATTTCACAATATTGTTTGTGTTAGTAGAGATAAATCTTTCTTTGAATTGGATTTGAAATTACTAATTTCCTGGGTTGGTAAAATTGAGCACATAATGCTAAATTGAAAATTTAAGCAGTCATTTTGCCTTAAAAAAAATAAAAATGACATTGGAGTTCTCTTAAAGACAGATCTTAAATTTAAAATACTGCCAGAATTTGCAACTGTTTTAATTCTCAGGAGTAAAAGAATAAGGAACTGCATTATGATTTCGAGTCTCTTCTAAGAAGACTACAGCTTCCTTTGCTAATTTGATGTGATTCCTTTTCAGAAATGCAAACAAAAGTATCGTGTATACACAAGCACACCCAACTGTTTGGTTTGCACCTAGGGCTGGAACACTTGGGAAGAAGAATGTTCTGGGAACTCGTTATGCAAATGTCAGACCAAGTGTCCCACTTTATTGCAGAGTTACCATCTAGACTATTACCACAACAAATAGCCTTTTTAAACTAGAATGAGGTTTAACCAGCTGTGAAATTGATAATCAGTCATGGTATTTCAGAAACTGCAGCGTGAGTGGTTTTTGCATGGTCTGTGCAGTAATGAAAATCAAGTTCCTAGAACACTGTATGTACCTGATTCGTTGTTTTTGAGCTGCCAAAGAGAAACTTTATACACTTAGTTCTGCTGGTGTTGTTTTCACTGAGGGAGAGATGAAGTTGCGTCCAGGAAAGAGGACACAGAGCAGTGTTGCACAGCCACCCGTTCCATGCTGAAAGGATTGTCAGAATGAGGAAGGGGAAGTGAAGTAAGGTTGGGCACTTCTATTATATCTTAAGTTTTGAAAATTCTTCCTCTTAATGTAGCTGTATGTGCATGTAGTTGTAATGCCACTTCCAAGATTTACAAGTTAGCCTAAAATAGATGCAGTATGACTTTTAAATGTCACTAAATGGTAAATAATTTTCTTGTTCTATGTATTGCAAAGATTACAAAATTTGTTTTATTCCACATAGGGCTAATACTAAGTTGTTTCAGATGTTTCCTGTGAGCTCATAGCCTGCTTTATAGCAGTGGCACTTGATTTGGCTGTTGCCAGAGCTGGCATTTGAACCCAGCCTCTGTTTTCTCGTGTTTGACACAAGATACAGTATACTGCGGCTTTCAAAACGCTTTCTCTTACTGTCAGATTTTGAAACTCTTTTCTTTTTCCTTGTGTATTTTTGAGTTTGACATGTGATGTCCTCTTTTGTCCAGAGCATGTAATACTAAAGCTAAAAGTCTTTGTCTTATTTTCTTGTAATTACTTGTAGGGTGTCAAGGTTTAATGCAAGGTGACAATAAACTCTGGCAGATGCTCTCTGTTAATCTCCTCCCGCTCTGCATAGAGAAAAGGTGATAGAAGGATAAAGGGAGAGAGACTTTGCAAGTTGGAAAAAAGTTTTAAATGCTTTAAATGCTACTAATAAATAGAAAAAATATACAAAATATACAAAAAAAATCTTGAATATCCCAGGTTAGCACGGTATGGAGTTGGTGTGAGTCCAGTGGCTGCAGGGCAGGCACGCAGAAGTCCTGGGTGGGACTTCTCAGCAAGCTGGAACTGGATTCAGGGATGCAAGGTCTGGAACCAGGCCTCGGATTTGCAGGGACTACAGGCAGGGTCCTCTTCAGATGCCGTCCATGGTCAAAGAGAGAAAGACCCTTGTGATCTCCCTCTTTTATAGGGTGTATGACGTGGATGGGATGGAATACTCAGTTGGTAAGTTTTAGTCACCTGTTCTGTTCACCCGTCCTTGCAAACATGGCCCTCTCACTTACGGAATGCTATCAGAATTCTTGGTTGGTATAGCAATACATCTAAACATGAGCTGCTTCTGCATTCCATTGGTCACTTCTATCAGTCTGGAGCACAGTGCCTCAAAAAACATGTAGCTAAATTCAGAAAAATGCAGTTACTTAGAAGGTACTTAGAAGAACTTAGCTGAAAGGAAAAATCACTAAAAGAGTACTGGTCTTGTTTTTAACAAAACCAGGACACAGAGACTTATTGTCCTGTGACAATAAGTTCTAGCTTAACTCTGTGATGTGAAAAAAAATCTCACTTCCTTCTGTTTTGAGTTTCTGGCACATGAACTTCATTTGCTTCTGTCTCTACCTATTAATGATGTTCCAGCTAGCTAGAGTCTGAGTCACCACCTATGTTGGAGACCAGCTGCCAGTTGATTGCCAGTGATACTGTCTGATGTTGTCTCTGCTTATTTCAATCCATCAGGCATCTCTTATCTTAGATTTGACTGCAGTACTAAACAAAACAGTCATGATCTTCCACAAGCAGGCCCTGGTCCATCATTGACGACAGTGCGATAATCCAGTGCATGATGAAACAGCTCTTCTAATAACAATGTCTAGCCAAATAATAAGCGATATTTCTGGAGATTTACATGGCATGTTGTCAGTAATTGAGCTCAGGTTGAAATTATTTTCAGAATTGAATAAAAATACCCATCGTAGGTTAATTTAGGGTGCAAGGGAACTGTGGAGGTCTGGTCATAACCACTGACATGCTCTTAAGCAGGTTCAATCTTCCTACCGAGGAAGCAGCAGGAATGTGTGCCAGGGGAGGTTTAAGTTCGACATGACGAAAAGGTTCTGTGCCCAGAGGGCACTGGAGCACTGGAACAGGCTCCCCAGGGAGGTGTCACAGCCCCAAGCCTGACGTTCAAGAAGAGACTGGACAACACATGGTGCAACCTGTGAGGTTGTCACATGCAGGGACAGGAATTGGACTTGATGATCCTTGTGGGTCCCTTCCAACTCAGGACATTCTATGGTTCTATGACATCTAAGAATTAAGTTTTGAAAATCTCCAAAATACGGAGATGCTGCATCCTCTCTGGGCAACCTGTTCCAATGTTTGACTGTTGTGGAAAAAATGTTTCTGTACAGCCAGTTGCGATTTCCCAAGTGGCCACTTTTGTCGGTTGCCTCTTGTCTTACTGCTCTGCCACAGGCCTGCTGCTGTTTCCCAGCCGGCCTCTTGGCCACCAGGACCCTCAGATCCTTCTCCTCAAAGGCAGTGTGTAGCCAGGCAGTGCCAGCCTCTCCTGGTGTGTGGTGGCATTCCATCCCGCGAGTCGGAGTCTGCCTGTGTCTTGGAACTGCGTGAGGTTCCTGGCAGCCTGTTTTCCCAGCCTTTTCAGGTCTCTGTGGACAGCAGCTCTGCCCTCCAGTTTATCAACTGCTGCCCCTCGTTGTTGTTATCCATGAAGCTGTTGAAGGTACACTGTGTCCTAACTTTTGGGTCATTAGTAAAAACATTATACAATATTGGTCCCAGTATCAGTCCCCGGGGAATGCCAGTGGTTGCCAGATGCCAAGTTGGACTTGATAATACTGATAAGGGTAATTTTTTGAGCCTGATGGTCCAGTCAGCTTTACACCCAACTGATAGTTCACTGACTCAATTGGCCTATAAGATTACTATAGGATTCCATGTTGAATACCTTGCTGAAGTCCAGATAAACAACATACACTGCTCACTCCTTGGGTACCAAAACAGTTGTCTCGTTAGGCAGTCAGGTTGATTGGGCACAGTTTGCTTGTAATCGATTTTTTTCAGTTATCTTTTTCTTCAGGTGTTTCAAAATAGTGTCCAGGACCTGAAGCTAATTGGAATTCTGACCTATTCTGGAGATCCTCCTTTTTGCCATTCTTGAAGATGGGCACAACATGTGCTCTTTTCCATTTAACAGGAACCTCCCCCAGTTGCCATGACCCTTCAGAGGTGGTAGGCAACAGCCTGGAAATGGTTTTGACTGGCTGCTTCACCCCCCTCAGATGGAACCCATCCGGGTCCCTGGAGTGGAGCTGTGTGTGTCCCAGGGGACAGCAGCAAAAAAGGCATTGAGTGCCTGTTTTCTGTCCCTAGGTCTCCTGCCCCATTGAGAAAATGTGCCCGCCTTTACTTGCTTTTGCCACTGATTTATTCATAGCAGCCATCCTGCCTGCCCTTCATACGCCATCATTGCCAGGATCTGGATCCACTGTTGTGTGCGAGGATATACATCTGTGTATATTCTGGTTTTCTAGGGGCAATGCAATTCTAAATGCTTCCCAGTTTAAGAGAAACAAGTTTAATCACAGTCATTCAGATATTTAGCTGCGTTTTTATTCTTGGCATAGGATGCGTTACAGTGAAGTGACATAATATGCTTGTTTTATTATAATCTTGTATGGCATTTAAATATCTCACAAACACTTATAAGGTGATGTTATCTTCTCGTTAAAGCAAAACTGAGGTGGTGTGTATTGACACAAAAAGTGTTTATTCATTATGGTTTGTTCAAGCTGCAATAGTTCAGAGTTTTTTCCTGTATGTCTAGTATTATGTAACATTTAGCTTATTTTTAAATGCAGTTCCCTCTGATATAACTTGCAATTAGCATTAAGAGTTTCTGCAAACTGAGTCATAAAGCAGAAGGTATAACAACACCCGCTGACTAGAAGTTATGGCAAGATAAACAGTTCAGAGCTGTTATTTTCCCCAGTTTGTGATGAACAGTGGTAGAGATTTTCAATTTTGTAATGAGTTGGGTGGGGAGCAGTCAAGAATAAAGAAGTTCTGTGTTAACTAAGATTGTGAGTAGATATCATTACTTTCTAGAACATCAGTTAGACTTAAAAATAAGACTCCAATTTCAGTAAAATATTGTATACTAATTAAATAACTTAAAATTATTTTGACAGTGAAGGAAATTATTTACATCCCTTTCTGTGAGAAAGCCATTTTTAGGGCTGCTTAGCCTTTTTATTTTTCAATTAAAATAATCTTATCAATCAATAATATATATATTTTATTGCAAAAATAAAAACTTGTTTTCCTGATATAGATACTCTTCTGCCCCATTTATTTTAGATATTGATGATTGGTATAAATGGATATATGTATTCATTTGTTTAAATTCCATAATTTTCCAAATAGACCAAACATAGTTTAAAGTCTTTTGACTCATCACTGCTTAATTTTTTTCCCCCCCTTTTCTTTTTTTTCCCATATCTGTTAAATCTTTCTTGCTGTCTCTAACCTGCAAGCTCCCCTTCTTCCAGCAATCATTTTTATGACTATTGACTATTCCAGAAATTGTCCACAAAACATGCCCATCTCTTACTATGTGAACAGGAGCTAAATGGTAGGACTCTATTTTGAGTATTTCTATTCAAATTGAATTATTTCTCCCTGGAGTAGAACCAGTGCCTTTCCGTGCTAGTGTATGGATCAGTGCATCCTGATACCTCGTGGATTAGTCTTGATATATTGAACTTAAATAAAATTAAAAAAAAATCAATCCGTAGCAATAAGTGTTTTGAATTTCTCCATACTGTATCCAAATTCTGTATTCAGAAGTTAGATGCTCTTTTGATGGCTTCAGTTTTATTCATCACTTTAACTGGAAATATGAGATCATGGGATGGTGGTGGAATAGAGCACTTAGATTTTACGAAATATGTGATGCAGCTGATTAGAATATGCTGTTGATATCAAATTGGAAGTTATGCAGGTGATAACATGATAGGCAGGCTATTATTTATTGGCTTAGAAATGTTCTACGGAAAGATTTTAAACAGTTGCTGATATTTTTGGTACATGGAATTTTTGTAATCATTTGTTCTGAACAAGTGATTGGAAAAAACCAAGTCATTACTTCTAGTCAATCATACTTTCACAGGAGGAGGATGCTAGATGATATCTTTATTTTCCTTTCAAACCTTGTTGTTTGCAATTCCAGTTACTGTAAAACTGATTGTTAGAATCTTTATTATTTACTCTAAGTATTATTTTTTAGTTATTAGATTGTGTTCTTGCATCTTACTAATCCAGGACTGCTAATTGTAAAAATATGAAAGGCAACTGTTTGCATTATATGAAGTAATATATAAGAAATATATTTATCCAGAAATAAACTCACAGTGAAATCAAGGGATAAGTGACTGAGGGTGTAATGGCTACTTGATGGAACTAACTTTACAGGCGGAACTGTTTGAGGCTACAAGAAGATAATTAGGACATTTTTCATGATACAGAAGCAGGACTCTCATTTAATAGGAAACAAGGATGGCCTTGTGGTCAAAACATGATGTTAAGAATAGACCATACATCTGTCTCCTACCTCAACCACAGAAGAGCTTGGTGACCTTTTATCTGCATTCCTGGTGTTACTTCTAGTTCCTGCAGCCGTAGCCTTTGAAAGTCCTGATGAGGAAGGGCGAAATTAGTTAAAAGCTGTGTCTTGCATTCGTATTTTTATGAAGCAGTAGGTAATTCCACTTTTACAGGGTGTCAGAGAAACAATTCCAGGCATGGTTTTGTTTTCTGTGTATTTTGTATATACTACGTTTAGTATTCTGCTTGATTGCTTGGGAAATCTTCATCCGAGCTGGAGCCTGAGTGGCTTGTTGAGGGAGAGTAACAGTCAGAATGACCAGACTGGCTTGGCTCTCTTGCTAAAGAGCTGAGCTTGTTATTAAAGGCCTTGGAGACTTCCAATTAATAGGAAATTATCTCTAGTGTTATTTTTACAGGTTTGCAATACTGGGCTTCGGTGAACATTGGGGTTTTTTTTTTTTTTTTTTGGAAGCAACATGATCTCTAAAACAAAAGGTAGCTAAAGAACCTGGAAATGTACAGTGACTTCAGATGGAAGCAGATGTGGTGAACTACTGAATTTTCCATGGCTACACCTGATAACCAGCAAGACATGCAAGACCAGTTTTATTAAGGCTATTAAGAAAATAGCAACAACTGATTTGAAGGGCAAAATGGGCATTTTTTTAAAACGGTTAAGTGTTAATACATTGTTTTATTAAAGTGAATATTATTGTAGAGAATAAGTTGCATATTCACAGCTGTTGGATTACTCCTCTTCCTCAGTTCTCTCTGGCTTAATTTAATGCTTTTGTGTATTTCTTCAACTGAGTTATGAAGACTTTCCAAGTAGGCTTCAAAGGACTTTAAAGAGATCACTAGTAAAGTCCTCTTCCCAGAGGTAGGACCCACAGCTCAATCTACTGTAATAAATGTTTCTCTAACTTGTGAATCTCTTGTGAAGATGATTTCTCACCTTCCTTGGGTAGGTATATTACGTCAATTCTTCACTATTTAGATTTTTTTCCTCATCTATAACCTGAATCTTCACTTCTAATTCAGCCATTTTTTTTACACTGTTTTTGGGGATGTGAGGAAATTTCCATCATAATCATCGCTCAAAACAGCTTTTTAATGTTCTGAAAGAAATTTTGCTGTCTCCTTTTAAGCTGACCTTGTTTAAGGCTAAAATCTCTGGTCTTGACCCTCTTCCATAGAAGAAATCTCTTATCACTTCCCTGCTCTTGTTAACTTCTCTGGTTCTTTTCCAGCTTGTTTTGTGCAGTCCTGTGTACAGGGGTTCACGAAGCTGGGCACAATATTCTGCCTTAGGCTATAACAATATCAACAAATGATTTCTAACCCTTATTTAAAAAAGAACATTAGTTTTCTGTGAGGTCTTATACAATGCACCTCCTGTTTATGCATCTTAGGTTGGACTTCTGCTCTGCTATAACCCTACATGTTTTCTATTATCTTCCTGTTTATTCATTATTCCCATTTTCATGTTCTGTGCATTTAATTTATTTAAAAATCCTAGGTTAGTGGGGATTTTTCCCCTTCTTTTGTGCTTATCCTTTGAGTTGCATCTGATTGCGCGTTTTTTTCCAGATTTTTTTCCTTCATTTTGAGATAAATTTAAATGCAATAAAAAGCATGTGCTCAGAACGCTGAGCGTGGTGTCATTTGCTGATTTTTTTTTAATTTGTTCTTAAAAGATAAGTTTCATATTCTGCTTTATTGTCATAATGAAAGTATTTGGTAGAACTAGAACAGGACAAACCCAGGGGAATTTCTTTTTGACACACTTTTCCAAGTCCTGATGATTACCAATCTTGTGATAATTACCTTTTGGACATTTTCTCTGTGATTTCCTATACAGTATTTTTTTAGTTTGCAAATGGGAATGGTGAGTCCTGTGTTTTATTACTATATTCAGACACTTTGCTTTATTGATTACATCATATATTCTGCCAGAAATCAGTTACATGACACTATTTCATTTTTGAGAAGAATACAAAAAGACTTAAACCCTGGAGCTTACATGTTAATCTTTTAGGTCTTTACAAACTGATAAACATCTTGTTCCAACTTCCTCTCCCCAACTATTCTGATCTGTAGTTTGGAAACTCCTCCCCCTTTTAACAGTAGTGTTTTGATTTGCCCTTTTAAGTCTGGTGTTGTTTTCTGTTCTTCTGAGTTTTCAAAGTTGATTAATACAGTCTCCTTAGAAATTTTAGAATTAATTTCAGTTGATCTTACTGTCCTCAGCACATTCATGTATGGTGATTTTCTTTAGGATTATGTTTTTGTTCTGACACCTTGTTAATATGTCTAGATATGTAACATCAAAAAAAAATATTGAAGAAGGTATGAAAAACTTCAGTGCATTCTTTTATTAACTCTTAATGGACTTTTATTTTAATCATTGTTATGTAAAGTATCTTCATTTTTTTTCATCTTGTTTCTTGTAAACTGCAACTCATTTTACACCTTTGCCTTTCTTATCTTTATTTACCTGCTTTTGCTGTTCCATAGTGTTGTTCCTTTAAGTTGTTCTTATTGCATCTTGAACAATTTTGCGATTATTCTTTTGTTAGTATTTAAGCGTGAAGCTTGGTTTGGTCTGTTATCATCCTCTTGTTACAGTGGAACAGTTTGGTACTGTGCCTTTCAAATAGCAACATAAATGGTATAGAACCATTAAAACAGGCGTGTAGGATGGGTTACACAAGTTGACGGTCCTTGAGTATTGCTTGTACAGTGAAGAAAAATTTGCATTTATTCAATAGTAGACTATTAAAATCATTTCTGTCATTTGAATAATTTCAATATTTGTTTACCTTCCTATACAGAAACCAGATTGCAAGTAAAACCTGTTGTTAAGTATTTACATACTTATTTGTGGAGAGCAGCTGCTTTTAGGTTTCTAAACTGTACATACTCAATACTGGTAAAACTTAAATCTGTTAATTAATATAGAACTATTAAAGAAGTAAGAAGTAAGAGAAAAATGAATTGTGGCATATCCTAATGAACACTGAGTAGAATAAGCTTGGGAAAGTGGCGTATTTCCCTTGCATATGGCCTTTCAGGTTTTTTTTTTTCATATTGTATGTTCTTACTGAGCTGTTCTCCTTGTATCCAAAGGAGCTTCTCTAATATTGAAAGAAGTAGTTGCTCAGGAAGGACCAGAATTAGTTAAGGGTCCGTTTGGCATATGGAAGAAAATAGTGGGGGTTTTATTGTGGTGAAGTCATTAAATGATGAGTTCCTTTGGGCGTAGATGTAGGATGTTCTGCTTTAAAAAGGGTGTAGGTCAAGTTAGGAAAATGTGATCTGAAGTTACAGGCTTTTCTATCCTTACTTTCCTCTGCAGCATAGTTTATTAAATTTTATTTGAGGATTTGGAAGGCTAGCAAAGGGAAAGGATTTGTGTTTAGGTTTTCTTGTATGTAATAGTTTAGTGAACTTTTAATAGAATTACATGTGTTTGGGTTGAAAGGGGCCTTGAAAGATCATCTAGTCCAACCCCTCTGCCATGGGCAGGGGCATCTTTCTGTAAATCAGGCTTCTTAGGTTTTCCAGTTATTGCAGGATTATGAGTTGTTTCTCGTGTGTACTAAGGAAGCAACTGATGCCTGTTCAGCCATCTTACTTTTTGATCTTGAGTTTTGCTTTTTTCTCATTATGAGAGTGAGTAATAATTCCAAGCAGCCAAAGCTCTTGTGGCATGCTGTGGAGTTTATATGTACGTATCAATGGGTTCAAATAGCTATTTTAATTTTAGAAATTAATATCAGCACAGCGTGGTTTAATTCAGTGAGGGCTGCAGTGAAATTGCCTGGCATTAGCTTGGAGGTGGTTATTGAGAAGCTACCATTATTTTTGCTTATTACTGCCCATCTTGTCAGAGAGAAAAACATAAACATTTAGTTCCTGTACCTCGTGAACATTTCTTGCCTGTTTTTTCCTTTGGTTCATTCAGGTCTGTAAGAGTCCAAGCTGCTTGCTGGAGCAGCCAGGCCATGTGTTGTCCCCAGAGGTGGTCGCTGCTGCCAAGATGGCCAGGAACTCTACACCAGTAGGAGAGTGTTGCAAAAATACCTAGTTTGGACTTTTCTCTTGGAGAACAATCTGTGGAGAATGCTTTAGCATGTTTGCTGGGAGCAAAAGGCTTTTGATTGGGCCGGAGCTGTCTTTGCCAACAGTGCTTTTGTTTGGAAGCTGCTATTTTTGGCCTGTTCACTTCTGAGCCTTTTGTAATGGCAGAAGGAGGAAGCGAACAGTGAAATCACTTTAATAACATATTTCCTGGTTGAAGTGACTTATCTGTGAGGCCTAGACAGAGGAGATGTCATTTCCTGGATTACTTCTCTTCAGCTTGAACAGTCTGTTTTACTGTGTAATGTTTTGACCCAGCTTCTTAATTGGAGTACAATTTTAATGTTAAGTAATGTAAACTAGGCCTTTTAATAAAAAAGCAAAGCTTTAAGGAAACACCTTTTGACAAAATCCTAATGTGCAAGACAAGTCTTTCATAAACTACATGTTGATATGAAGTTGAAAATCCCTTACCTAAAAATTACATTCAAGAGCTTAAAATCTTGTCTTTAAGAATTTGATAGTAAGTTTTGTTCACAGGGATAAAAAAAAAAAAACCAACCCAAAACAACACTTTCTCTTGCTTGTGATGCTGATACTACCAACTGCAACTTACTGTCCTCAAGAGTTAGGACACTTCCACATAGTTAAGAATAGGCAGTTCTGCTTGTCTCAGATTTCTGTTCATTCATAGCTACTTGTGAAAATTGTTACCAGAAGTCCATGAAAAGGAGACAGAAAGAGCTAATTAAAAAGGTGCTGTAAATATGAATCTCAGGTTTTATAGCCCCAAAAGTGGCCGTGGAATCAGAATGACATGGGGAAAAAAAGAGTGACATCTGAAATAATAATATACAGCTCAGTTTATATTGGAAATTATGGTTGTTTGGATCTTGTAATCCACCTTCACTGTTGGACTGTTGGGGTTGATAACTTTATTCTTTTCCCTGACTTTGTGCGTAAAATATAAGTAGTGCACACTGTAAATGTGTTACTTGCTCAACCTCTAAAATGCATGAAAAACATTAAAATATCAGGTGACCTTGCCTCTCTTTCCCCCTCACCCCAAAATAAGAACACAAATATGCCTCATTGATTTGTGTTGTCACAGAGTGCTTTTACACCTGCCTTAAAATGTCTGCCCAATTGTTAGTGATCATTAAATTATCATTTGACCAGCAGTAAAAGAAAAATGTGAAAGGAGTGATAAATAAGGTGTTAGACTGTGAAGAAAGATTGAGTAAGAAGGTGCTCAGCTCTAGAGAAGTAGTTTTTATTTTTGAATCTGGACAGTAAAAATGAGAACTGTTGTTAATTGGAAAAAAAAAAAACCATGCTCAGGACCAATTGTGAAACTCTAATTGCATTAAGGGATTCTAAAGAGTAAGAAAGACTCTTGATACTGTAAATAGATACTGTGAACTACAGTCAAATGTTAATGCAGTTATATTGCAAATATATTAACATTACTATAGCTTCAGGTTCTGTTCGATGTTGGAGTTAGGTGTTGTGTGTAGATTACCAGGCAATTGGAATTGAGACTTCATTGCACTGGGTGAAATTATAAAACATGACCCAGCGGTTCTCCATCAGGACATTCCATACGGTCCTTTTCTACACGTGAAAAGGTGAAGATCCATATTTCTGCTGATACATTGTGTTACAGAATGTGAGATATCCTTTTTTGGAAGGCAGTGTTTGCTAGATAAAGGGTTTGGTATTATAGATTCTATTATGTTATTTTGCAGGAAATCACCTCAAGTCAGAGTACTTTCCGTTGGATTTGTCCAGGTCATTGGGCAGTTCCTCTGCAACCCATGCAGTGATTAATCCACAAGTATTTAACAACTTGGTTACTTTGGTTTAATTTTATTGCATGTTTTGTAAGAATGTCATCATATTTAAGAATAGGTGCTAAGTTCTGAAAGGTGAGTGCGATGTCTTAGCGCATCACTCCATTATCTGTAATGGGTCTTGTGGGGACACTTGTGGTCAAGACTGAAATCATGCCTATAAATGGTGGTTTAAAAGTAACTAACGATTGATACTGTGTCTTCTTCATTTACTTCCCTTTTTACTTATTAACACTGTTTCATGTTTCTTTTTGTAAGGAAGTTCTGAAATGTGATATGTAAGACCTTTGCCACACAGTTTGTGTTACATAGATTCAAGAGTAAAATGCCACTTTGTCTGGTGGTGGAAATACTTTAGGTGTTACATCACAGATTGGTGGAGGTTGGCAAGGACCTCTTGAGATCACCTAATCCAACCCCCCTGCTCAATGCAGGATCAGCTGGAGTAGGTTTCCTGGGACCATGTCCAGTCAGGATTTGAGTATCTCCACTGATGGAGACTCGTCAGCATCTCTGGGCAGCTGGTGCCAGTGTTTGGCCACCCTCACAGGAGAAAAGTGTTTTCTTGTGTTCAGGTGGAACTTAATGTGTTTTACCTTGTGCCTGTTGTCTCTTGCCCTGTCAGCAAGCACTACCCTTTTTTCATTCATTCCCATCAGGTATCACAGTATGTTTGGGATTGGAAGGGACCTCAAAAGATCATCTAGTCCAATCCGCCTGCTGGAGCAGGAACGCCTAGGTGAGGTGGCACAGGAACATGTCCAGGCGGGTTTTGAATGTCTCCAGAGTAGGAGACTCCACAACCTCCCTGGGCAGCCTGTTCCAGTGTCTGTCACCCTCACTGAGAAGAAGTTTCTTCTCAAACTTAAGTGGAACGTCTTGTGTTCCAGCTTGATCCCATTACCCCTTGTCCTATCATTGTTTGCCACTGAGAAGAGCCTGGCTCCATCCTCATGGCACTCACCCTTTATATATTTATAAACATTAATAAGGTCACCCCTCAGTCTCCTCCAAACTAAAGAGACCCAGCTCCCTCAGCCTTTCTTCATAAGGGAGGTGCTCCACTCCCTTAATCATCTTCGTTGCCCTACGCTGGACCCTCTCCAGCAGTTCCCTGTCCTTCTGGAACTGAGGGGCGCAGAACTGGACATAGTATTCCAGATGTGGTCTCACCAGGGCGGAGTAGAGGGGAACGAGGACCTCTCTTGATGTACTAACTACCCCCCTTGTAATACACCCCAGGATGCCATCGTCCTTCCTGGCCACAAGGGCACAGTGCTGGCTCATGGTCATCCTGTTGTCTACCAGGATCCCCAGGTCCCTTTCCCCTACACTGCTCTCTAATATGTAATTTCCCAACCGATACTGGAACCTGGGGTTGTTCCTGCCCAGATGCAGGACTCTACACTTTCCCTTGTTAAATTTCATCAGGTTATTCCCCGCCCAACTCTCCAGCCTGTCCAGGTCTCGCTGGATGGCAGCACAGCCTTCTGGCGTGTCAGCCACTCCTCCCAGCTTAGTGTCATCAGCAAACTTGCTGATAGTACACTCTATTCCCTCGTCTAAATCGTTAATGAATATATTGAATAATACTGGCCCCAGTACTGACCCCTGAGGCACTCCACTAGATACTGGCCTCCAACTAGACTCCGCACCACTGACTATCACTCTCTGGCTTCTCTCCTTAAGCCAGTTTGTAACCCATCTTACTACTCTATTGTCTAGACCACACCTCCTCAACTTAGCAACTAGGATGCTGCGGGAGACTGTGTCAAAGGCTTTACTGAAGTCAAGGTAGACCACATCCACCGCTCTGCCATCATCCATCCACCTTGTTACATTCTCATAAAAGGCTATGAGGTTGGTCAAGCATGACCTACCCTTGGTAAAGCCATGCTGACTGCCCCTAATAACCCTCTTATCCTTGATATGCCTTGAGATGGCACCAAGGATAAGCTGTTCCATTACTTTCCCAGGGACAGAGGTGAGGCTGACTGGTCTATAATTACCCAGGTCCTCCTTCTTGCCCTTTTTGAAGATTGGAGTGAGATTTGCTTTCCTCCAGTCCTTGGGCACCTCTCCCATACCCCAAGACTTGGCAAAGATGATGGAGAGCGGTCCAGCAATGACTTCAGCCAGCTCCCTCAGCACCCGCGAATGCATCCCATCTGGACCCATATATTTATGGGTACTTATACACATTGATGAGATCCCCTGCCCTGAGTCTTCTCCAGGCTGAAGAGTCCCAGCTCACTGAGCCTCTCTCTCCTCTTAGGAGAAATACTCCAGTGCTTTAATCTTCATGGCTCTTGGCTGGACTCCGTCCAGTACATCCTTACCTTTCTTGGGGTAGAGATCGCAGTCTTCTGGGCCTAGGCTTTCAGCCAGTTTTTAATCCACTTCATTTATCTAACCCATACTTTGTCAGCTTGTCTGTCGTGCTTCCCAAGACAATTTAATTTGTTAGGAGGTTAAAAAAAAAAAGGCAGTTGAGTATCTTAATTTTGAAAATGTACTTAATCATTAATGGTTTTTGTGGTGAAAAGCAATATCTCCACAGACGAGAAAGACTTCTTTGTGTATGTATGTATTTAGGACAGTCTGGCATTCAAAATAATCTTGGACTTTGCCTTTAGCTCTGTCCAGGTACATATGTTATTAGAATGAGTATAATAATTTTAGTGATATTTGCAACTGATGATCTCTTCCCAGATATATTAAGAAAAAAAAAATCAAGTCAGCAGGTTGTTAGCTATAACTGAAGTTATTAAGAAGACTGAAAAGCTGTTTAGTTCTGTTGGCTGCCTATTAATAAAAGTGATGTGGTCTCTGACTTAAATCTCTTTGATGCCCTGTCAAGAAGAAACCATTTCAGGCTTTTATTTCTAGAACAATTAATAAAGCTGCCGGTTCAGGCAGGACACTGAAGATGCTGAGTGTGATTCTGTGAATGGAATCTCTGGATCTTCTTAGTATCTGAAACTAATTTTTATTTGTCCTTGTGTAACTGGAAAGGGATTCATGTTTTGAAGAGTGGGGTTTTTTTAAGTTTTTCTAGGTTGCTGAAAGGTAGAATTGAGTTAGGTCTTGTAACTACTTTTAGTTTAGATTTTGGTGATCTCATCTCTTGCCATTTGAAGCGGTCTCAGTTGTTTTCTATGGACGCATCGATAATTGGTAGCAGAACAGCATGTGGAGTTCTGGCTTGTCTTCTGTTGAGTCACTTAAAAAAAGTAATCCAGTCTTGTGAGCTTGAATTATGTTGTGAATTGTCTTCTTCATTTTAGATCATGTCTTGCTTCCAGGAAGAAAAACGTTTAGCTTTTGTTTGAATACCCAGAATGAGAAGGTAGAGAGACTGTGATCTAAGCAATAATATGGATAATACGAACAAAGCTTTTGGCTATGCAGGAAAAATATAATGGAAAGAAGTAAATCAGATTGACTGAAATAAGTATCTCAAATCAGTGTTTAATGAGTAAGATTACTTACTGGTTAAGACTAAAACTACTATTGCAGTTTAAGTCCCAGTCCCACTAATCAGTGGTAATGTATCTGTACTGTTTATAGACCAACTTGGAGCCAGTGGTGTGTGTTAGCTCCTTCACAGTGACTGCTTTATAAACATACTTGAGAGTTTGTTTGGTTTGCTTACTAGGAATGTAATGCGTGAGTTGAATAATATGTAATCAGTCTCAGTGTAGTACTTTTAAGAAAGTTGTTAATTATAATGTTAGAACTCAATTAACTTATTTTTATTTCTTTTCAGGATGGCTTGAATTCTTTGGTCCTTGATCTGGATTATCCAGCGCTGAGAAAGAACAAGAACATCGATAATTTCTTAAACAGATGTAAGTTGCCAGTGGCCCTTAAACAATGGCATTGTTGTGATCTCAGTCATAGGGCGCTGAGTGGTCAGAAATGCATTACTGGTTTTCATTTTACTGATTTTTTTATAACTGAGCTTCTATATTCAGAAGGCTTTGGAGGACCATTTGGTACAGAGGAGTTTCATTTTGGGGAGTCATTGTATTGCTGAAAATATATTGGAAAATACTAACTCTAGGTTGTAATTTTTCCAACTACAGTTGGAAAAATCCTTTTATGTTGTTTTTTATCTTAAATGAGTGCAGTGGCATAATTTGCAAAGCACATACCAGTTATTATTCTTTATGAATTAATTACTCAAAAATGGATCATTGTATATACAGTCTTACTTAATCTAACAGAGAAGTCATCTGTTGACTTTTAGACTTTTTAGAACATTTTTGAACCTTTGTGTAAATGTTTGTGATTCCCACCACATTAATTGTATGCAGAATCTGGGAGTGTATTGAGTGTGTGAAAATGGAAGTCTCTTGCATCAGAGTAGCTGTATTTTGTCTTTTCAAGTGTTTTCTGTCCATGTATATAAACTATTTTTTTTTTTCTTCTAAAAATAATGGATTATTTGCTTTAACATGTAAGTTTTAGAGAGTAAGCCTTCTTGGAACTGTGTGTTGTAGTGAACTGACTTTGAGATACATATTTTTTAAAAATACCCAAATCCTCTTTTGATTCTTTACTGATAAGAGCTATGTGTGTCTTCCCTCCATTTCACTGGACTCCTTTTAATACCCACTCATGTTCCTCAGTTAAATGGTGGCTGGTATAGTCGTTTGTGCTGAGTTCTTATGTTTGGAATTCAGTGCTTCCCCGTGAGGTTTAGCAGAGCTCTGTAGCTGGACATGGGCCTTTACAGTTGCCGGTAAAGTCTCATTTGGAGAGGTCACTGAAAACAGAATAAGTAAGAAACAGCAGATTAGGAAGGAGAGGCATACCTCGGGATTTTTCTCAGTTTAAGTACTAAGGAATTAAAGCAGATATTTATGAAAGAAAGGGTCAGGAACAGCATTTTAAGTAATGTTGTTACCTGCAACTGTGCATTTTAAATGTGATGAGAGGGAAAAGCCCAGTCTATGGCAAATATGAAAATTATATAAATGACAGTAACCTTTATGAGTTGCTCAAATTTGCCTTTACATTACAATACTACTTTTGCAGTAGGACAAAATTAGAAACCTTTTTCTAATCAGAAGACCAGTATCTTCTGTTATCTGGCTATTAAAAATAGCAACTATGAGAAAACAATTTAACCTTGGGAACACGTTTGGGTGTTTTGATTATTTTTTTTTCCTGCAGTCCGTGAACATTCTTGCTGTCTGTCTTCCCTTTTTAGAAGGCTTTTGCTTCTTCTCCTACTCTAGGTTCCCTCCCATTATTGTACTAAATATTATTAAGCATCTGATGTGGCCTGCAAGCTACCAGCAGTGACAGAAAACCAAAATTTACTTTGGTATATTTATATATTATATACAATTTATATATTTATATACAATTTTATTACTGCCTTTTCTTAACAATCAGCTGACATTTTGCAGTTGAAATAGCTACTAGCTAAAGAAAGTTCTTAGATGGGTTACAAAAAAAATCCACAGTAGTTAATGAAGAGTTTTCAGGGGTGCACTTCATCCTTACCTGTTGAACTTTAAAAAAGCAAGTAAGAGCTGACTATTTTGGTTCACATATAATGTGGCTGTTCATCTCTTTTGAGAGTCACCCATGTAACTTCTCTCCTGTTTCTGTACTGCCTGGAGAGAATGAAAAATAGCATGGCATATCTTCTGTAATTTACGTCTTTTTAGTATATATTTTTGAAATGAGAATTTTGTAAACACCTGAAGCTGGTACTGTTTTGGCATTGCAACTGAAAGAATCAGTCCTGCCACAGCGATTTGTTTCAAAGTCCTTTCTGACACAAGTGTTGTTGTGGTTTCTTGTAAACCTGGTTGAGGAACTGAGCAGAATGAATGCAAGGAGTGGGGTGGTTAGTTTGCTTCACTGTTATTTGTGCCAGCACAAAGGGAGCTGCTCGGGTGCAGGAAAAAACAGGAGGGCAGTTGGGTTCTTATTGGCATTGCCATTTTATGTGATTTAAAGTTGCTGAAGCTTTATCTCTTGTTGTTTTGGAAACTGTTCTGGGGGTAGCAAGTATCAGTGGAAATGAAGAGTGTACAGGTGCTCGTTAGCATGGATTTGGAGAAAGACTTGGCAACTAATGTAAGGATTTATGGAACAGTAAGTTGCTGCTCTCTTAGGTTAGGGAACTGTGAGTTCTTGTCTCTTCTGATTTTCTCAGCATCTGAAGAGCTATAGCAAATGTCTGGATGAGAATTATTGTCAAAAGGTTGTGACAGACTCTGACAAGCAGTGTGTGCGGGGTCCTGGAGCCTGTGTCCCCCCTCCAGGCTCCTGAGGCAGCGCAGGGAGGTGACGAGGCTGCCATGCAAGTGACACTGTGGTGCCAGGTGAAGCTGCTGAGGCGGGGTCGGTGCTGACGGTTTTTTTAATCCATATTACACAAATCTTCAAAAATTGTGGAGAACACTGCAATAATCATTGTGCTTTCACTCAATTTAATCACTTAATTCTTCCACAATAACACTTTGAGAAGGGAATTATTTTTTCTACCGTATTCCCAAAGGTTTGAATACACCTTACGTCAGACCTACTGCAAGCCATTACTAATCAGGTCAATGTTTTATTAATAGCTTATTTTAATTTAAAAATGAAATAGTTTGCATCTCAGCTGAGACCTTAATTGATATTCAGCTGAACTCATAGTTTCAAGCTGAAACTCGAATGTTTTAACTCATTTCACAAAGCTACACTTTATTAATTGCCTGTACTATAGGAGTGTCATATATCCTGTTTCTGTGGCCACTTTGCAGAATCAACCTCTTTGCACGTTTAATATGCAGGAAACGTTTTCATTGCCTGCTTCCCCTTACTATTTTCATTTCTTACCTCTTTCTCTACAGCACTGAACCAAAGCAGAGCATGTATTTATCATAAGAGGCACATAAGGATCCCATATAAAAGTATAACTATTCCTTTTCAGCCTTCTATATTGCTTTAATCAATTCTTAGGAGTTTGGTTAAATTGCTGCTTTTCTGGAGTGTTCATGGGACAGGAAAGCATAACGTAACATCTAATTCCCAAAACAATGAGAGGAATCTCCTAGTCCTCTGAGAGCAAAAACTCACTTGCTTATTTTAGAAAAGAAGCTCGATCTTTCCGGCATGGGCTTGGTGTAACAAATCTTTATTGGTCCTCTTTTTTTAATGGCTATGACAACAGGTTGAATCAATTCTTCCAAGTCACTTTTTCTGTCATCTGAAATTTGCCAAGTGTTCAATCATGTCTTAGTGGCTTGTGCTTTTTTCGGTCTCCCATGCAGGTACTACATAACCTCTTAACTACTTAAACTTCTGGGAGAATAAAGTTTAATAATTAAGCAGTCATTTTAAGCAACAGTTAAAAATATTCAGTCATGTGTAATGTTGTCATCAGGAATAGAAGGGCACGAAGAATGGATTTTGAGGAATTCCAAGGAGCAGCACAAGGAGTGGTGCCTTCAGCAGGCCTGGTACAATCCAGAAGCCTTGACTACCTAAATGGACCAGTGACTTCCTATGTGTTATCCAGCATCACTCAAAAATTGGAAACTTCTGGTGTTAAAATTATTTGCTGATGTTTTGGAGGTTGGCAGACTTCTGGAGTGCAATGGCAGTGGACGTATTGAGAGTAGAAGGAACTTGTAGAACAGGTGTGTCACTCGTGTGGCAGCTTTGCTAACCCCCTGAATAAACCTCCTGGAAAGTTGCTTTTGCTCTCCAAGCAGACAGTACTTTCTTAGATGCATCTGTTAAGATTAACATCTTGCAAAAGTAACAGTTTTTGTTCCTTCCTTACATTTTGTTATACCTCTTGAAGTTGCTGAATCATTTGCCAGCCATGCAGTTACCAAGAGAAACGCGTTGCCTGGTGTGGTGTTCATTCCTATTGTGATTGTGATTCTCTGTGCTCCATGCTTCCTGTCAGTGACACAGATGAAATGTCAGATTCCAAGAAGAATCTTAGAAATGTAGTGCAATGTATATCTTACTTTGAGTTAATGAGGTAATTGCCCCTCTGGTTTTCTCTTGGCTGCTTTAAGGCCACTCTTTGCAAGGTCTTTGCAGTCACCTTGGCAGGTTGGGCTCTGGTTCCATTCTTAACGATGTTCTGGTAAGAGAAGGGAGGGGAGAGGTATCAAATAAGCAAGGTTTCCCAAGCAGAGCATGAATTAGAGCCACAGTGTTTAAGATAGAATGTCTTAGGTGTATAAACAAGTTATATGTCAGTGTTATTAACCACTTTTCCATTTGGGTACTTGGTAGATACAATGCAATTCAGTTCTGCCATCAGGCTTGCTTTCATTAAATCCAGGATGCTGTCCTCTGCAAGTCAGAGAACTGCCGCTTTCTCTTTCTCTATGTTCAGCTCCTTTAATTATACAAGACAAAATACTTCTGTCCCTATTTCTTTTCTCTGGAGGGGGAAACACCCCTCTGTCTGAAGCTATGCCTGCTAGTTTCTGCTGCTTCTGCAACATGTCCAGCAGCTTCTTATTCCTTGCATACCTCTGACCAGGTGTTAGTATGCACCCCTGATTACTTCAGTCTTTCTGTTGTGCTTTTTGTTTGTTTTTGGGTGGATGTGGGATTGCAGCACTTCCTGGCTGAACTTCAGTTTAACTTCTGGCCAGACTTTTGCCTAGGGCAGCAACTTTTGACTTAATGTGCTCCATTGACTGACTGCATCTGGTCTGTGGGGATAAAACTGCACTTTTACATTTTTATTTCTCATATCTACACACTCCAGAACTGCCTGATACATGTTCCTTTTGACTTCTAGGAAAATAACCTGGATATAAACACTTTTTTTTTCTTAAAGAGCAGGAAAGCTTTGTTTTCACCTCTTCCCTATTCCCCCTTACTCTTCTAGTAAGGTATTTGTTCAATTTTCACAAGCACTTGTAACCTTCAGCCACATTCTTGCTGCCAGCTGCCAGTGACTGATCCACACACTCTGCCCTTTCAGAACGTTGAAGCTTCATTTGTTTAAAGGTTATGGTGCCATTTTCAAGTAGTAAATCAAAAGCTGTCTTTAAACACTCCCGCTATCCAGCATTCCTGGTCCTTCCTGTGTTGAGAAGAAACCGGAGCCATATGTGATGACATTCTCATATTTTAGGACCTTTGCTCAAATGTCACAATATTTTTATAAGATTCCAGTATATTCTGGGGCTGGGAAGTCCCTCTAAAGTCTTTCTTTAAACCTGACATTTTTCTTTTGTGGAGCTTTGTGCTGTTGCAAATTTGCAAGGCTGTAAGATATTATACAATCTGTGGTACCAGTGCATATAGATACCACAAATGTTCAAACTCATTTGTTTGAAATCTTCTGAAAATTCACTCCTCTAGTAAAAGGATAGTGTTTGAAAGGACTCTTGTACCTTGAATTAGAGCATGTTATGTGATACATGACCTAAATCATATGATCCAGCATGTTGCAGTTACGACGTTGCTTCAGGGTTTCTCTGAGCTTGCCTTGTTGCGGCCTGTTTTTTGTTTCATGTTAGTTCCATGTTTTGGTTATCTATTCCATATCTGTTACATTTTATAACAAAATAGGCAATCCATATGTATAACTGATACCTCCACAATACCTGCATCCCTAGATGGTACTATTGTTTTTAACTAAGATTATTAAATCTTTTAGTAGAGCAAGTAGGATTTCTTCATCCTCAGTGTTTCACAGGGGTGATAAAACAGTTACTTCCTCAGGTGGTATCTCATTTGCTTACTTCCTATATTGTTGGGTTTTTCACTGCTTAACTGCAGTGTCCAATGCCTAAACAGTTTCACTGGAGCTGTATTAAAATTGTTTGTGATTTCTGTGTTGTATTTTGAACAGTTATTCCTGTGAGTTTCTGTCCAGTAATGGAGCTATGTAAAACTACATCCCGCTCTCTCAACATGTTTATGTCCTTGCTATCTCATCTCGCACATCTGAAAACATTTGAAACATCTCAGAAACAATTGATTCCGCTCTCTTGTGAGATGCAACATCTGGGGACAGACTTTTTAGCAAGGCTTATTATGACAGGACAAGGGGTGATGGTTTGAAACTAAAAAAGGGGAGATTCCGGCTGGACATGAGGAAGACGTTTTTTACAATGATGGTGAAACACTGGCCCAGGTTGCCCAGAGAGGTGGTCGATACCCCATCCCTGGAGACATCCAAGGCCAAAGTGGACAGGGCTCTGAGCAACCTGATCTGGTTGAAGATGTCCCTGCTCATTGCAGTGGGGGTTGGACTAGACAACCTTTGAAGGTCCCTTCCAACCCAAACTATTCTATTATTTTAAGCTGAAAAATCCCAGTTCCCTCACTTTCCCGATGAGCATCATGTGGTTGCACCCTCTAAGCATCTTAGTGGCCTTTCATTAAGCTAGGGCATGTTTTGATATTGTCCTTGCACTGAGGAGCCCAGCACTAGACTTAGCATTCCAGCTGTGGTCTCACAAGTGGCAGAGGGGAGAAATCACTTCCCTCAACCTACTGACTGCATTTGCCAATGCAGCCCTCTACGCAGTCGGTGCAAAGGCTTGCTGCTTGTTCTCTTCATTCATCTTGTTGTCCATCAGGGCTCTCAGGTCTTCTTTGTCAAGGTGCCTTCCAACTGGTGAGCATCATCCTGCGCTGTAGTGTGGTGTCCTTCCACCCCAGGTGCAGGACTCTGCATTTGCCTTTGAACATCTGTGGTTCCTGTCACCTCATTTACCCATCCTGCTTGGGTCCCTCTTAGGAGCAGCCCTGCCCTCCAGTGTATGAACTTTGAATCATTGGCCAGCAAGTTTTCCACCCATCTTGTAGTTTCTGTGTGCAATGCATGTTGTCCTGGTTTGACTACAAAGATACTTTGAGATGCTGTGTTGAAAGTCATACTACAGTCAAGGAGAAGAAGTATCTACTGCTGTTGCTTTGTCCACCAAGACAGATGCTTCCTCATGGAAGACAATCAGGTTAATGAAACAGTTTGTCTTTTTTAGATGCATTCTGGCTGTTCCCATTCTTTCTTGTCCATCAGGTACTTGGAAGTACATTCCAGAAAGATTTGTTCTGTGGTCATTGTGGGCAGTGAGGTTAGGCTTCTTTTCCAGACTGTAGCTTTTTGGACCCTCCTTGTTGTCCTTCTAGAACCCGGACATGACATTTGCCCCTTATCTGTCATCAGGAGGCTCATCAAGTTGCCATGACCTTTCAAAGGTGATAGAGAACATCCTGGTAATGGTGTTAACAGGCTCCTTCAGCATGCTCAGATGCATCCTGTGTCATCTCATGGCTTGTGTATGTCAAGTTTGCTTTATTGGTCCTTAACTCTGAATTCCTACTGTGACACCTGACTGCCCCACACTCTCCTGTTAGCCGTGTGGAGCTGGGAGGCCTGTGAGCAGAGCTTGCCAGTGAAGTCTGAAGCAAAAAAAGCATCGAGTGCTTTTATCTTCTCCATCTCATTTGGCACTAAATCCCCTACCTCACTGAGAGCAGTGGGCCCATGTTTGTCTCATTATTTCTTTTATTGCCAGTGCATTTATCAAGGCTCTTGTTTCCCTTCGTAGTCCTGGCTAGTTTCAGTTCCAGCTGAGCTTGGCTTTCCCAATTCCATCCTTGTGCGCTTGGGCAATTCCTGCTGGGTAGTCCATCCCTGCCTCTATGATCCAAACCTTTGTTTTTTGTGCTTGAGTTGGGGCCGAGGTTGTCCATTCAGCCAAACTGGCTCTCTGCCATGCCTGCTCCATTTCTAGCTAACTAGAACAGACCATTCTGTGCTATATATGTATCATCTTTGAAGATCAACCCACTCTTCTACCCTCCACAGCAGTGTCCCATGGGATCCTGCCACTGAGGTCCTTGAACAAGCTGTAGTCTGTTCTCCTGACATCCAAGGTCTGCTATTTTCCTTCCTCAGTTCTTTCAGGATATTAAATTCCACCATCTCATGGTTGCTTCAGCCAAGGCTGCCACAGGCTTTGTCATCCCTGGTCAGTTCATTCTTGTTTCTGAGTAGCAGATCAGAGTGCTTCCCTGATTGGCCTTGGTGCTCTCTTGGGTCAAAATAAATGTTTTTGATGGTCAGGTATCTCCTGGGTTGCTTGTAACTTGCCAGGTTGCTCTTTGTGAATCCACAGGAATGGTTAAACTATTTGCTAGATGTTCATTATCATTAACTCCCTGCTGACGATGTCATCTTTAATGTCATACTGAATTAACTGTATCTCTGATCCTTTTTTTTTTTTTTTTTTCCTGTATTCAGATCACCTTTAATTCCTTTTCTTGGGACCAAATTCCATGGTCTTTGACCCTAAACAGGGGGTTCACAATACACACATCTGCTGCTCTCTGAGTTTATCTTCCACAGCTTTTTGGACAATGCTCCTCCCTGTAGAGGTCTTGCTTCAGCCAACCTGTTCTGCTTAATTTTATTCTTCCTCTAGGCCGGTATGGGGCCAATGTCAAAGCTTGTCACTTAAGAAAGGTTACCTCCACTATTATGGATTCCATTGATTGCTCCCACTATCTTTTGTCCTTGTAATAAGAATAGATTTTTAAAATGTGTTTAGCCAGGAACACTATATTTACCAAATTAAAGAGTCTAGGACCTTGCATGGTTTTATAATTCGTCAGAGGTCAGAATTTCACTGGTTTCCCTTACAAATTCCCACAACTGCCAACAAGACAGAAAAGACAGAGCTTATCTCCAGAATATTGTACCAGAAGATACTTGAACAGAGCATTATAGACCTATTTGTAAAAAGTATAGAACGACACACGGAGTGAACAGTACAAAGCACTTTGAGATGGCCAGTAGTTACGCAAGCATAAGTAACCTTGAATTAATATTTCAAATGGAATGAATTGAGTGGATCTGAAGTCATATCCCTGCATGATCTGAAGCTGTACATGAAGGTTATTGAGTTATATTCCTCGCCGACTGACTGCAGTTGACCCCTCCAGGTGTGCAGGAGCAGGTTGCAGCTGCAGTGCTTTTGTGTGTGCCAGGTACTTCGCACCTGCCTTACCTGTGGAGTGGCAGCGGGTCCTGGCAGCACAGCGGGTGGCAAGGAATAATTGCCTTGAAATTCCAGATAGGCACCTCTGGTTCTCTTCATTACCAGAGTCTTCCTGTAAGCTTGTGAATGATTATTAGAGGTGTGAAATGAGAGTCGGCAAAGTCCAAAAGCCATTTCAGTTGTAACATCTGAAGGTAAATGGTTAAGGGACTGTTAATAGTGACTGCAGACTTTGAGAATTGCCAAGAAGGCTCTAAATATTTAAATGAAAGTAGCTTATTTTGACTGTAAATGAAAATGAGAAAATTCTTGTGATAATGCATGCATTAACATAATACTACTTTTATTTGATTTGTTTTAGACGAGAAGATTGTGGAAAAAATCCGAGCTTTACAAATGAAAGCTGAAGACTATGATGTCGTTAAGGTGATCGGAAGAGGGGCTTTTGGAGAAGTGCAGCTGGTAAGAATGTAATGATTTAATGATTAGACAGATTCATGGCTCTAGCCAAAACCTTACCCAGTCTTGCATGCCTTATATCTAAAAATGCATTCTTTTGAAGGCTAAGTGTTTTTTTTCTTGTATCATGAGATCATTTCTTTGCATAGTGAACAGTACATCTGAGTTTGAAATGTGATGGGTTGGAAAAGAAGTACTTGGGAAACAGTTTGCTGTCCTTTGATTGAAATGAAAAGGTAGTTCATGGCAATTCTAAATTTTTTTGGCTGTAAGCATCACTGTATAATAATATCTGAAACTTATATAGGAAAGAGCAATCTAGTAGTGCAACAAAAAATTTTGGTTTATTCTTGTAATTGTGATATACTTGCTTTATATTTAACTGATATGATTAATGTAAGATTTTTTTTTTAAGACACTTTTAACGTTGCCCACTTGACATTGTGTCCTTCATAATATCTAATGTAAGAATGGGATTACTTTTCAAATTTATATTGCAGAGAAATTCTATTTTTTAAAAAGGACAGTCAAAATACCCAAAATAACTTACTATATCATGCATAGTCTGCTTTTCATTTAATTTTGATTTTTCCTGGATTTCCAAGTCATACTGTGTAAGAAATAGCACAAAAATGTGAGCATATGTATAAGATGCGTTGAAAGGCACCGAATAGAATCTGAGAATACAAACACCAGGGACAGGTTATCAGGAGCTAACAGATAAGTGTGTATCAGCTGATCCATGATATATGTCTGTGTAAGATTTTTTTTTTAAGAGAGATGTGAAGCAAGTCAATGGAAAGGGGAACAACTGTTTTGCAGCAATTGAAGCTTGTTATTTTGTTTACCACAAGGTAACAAAAATTACCCTTTTGCTTGTGCCTTTTGACATGGAACTGACATTGTACTGTTCTGTGCTAACTTTGCACTAGGAAGCTGGGAAAATTGTGTTGTCTTCTGTAATGTACAGCAATTTCGGAAAATACAAAGATTTTCTTGAGTATTGTTGAGGAACGTGGCAAGATTTTAGTCATGAAGTGGTTATAGGAGATACACAACATATAATGATGATGCTTTTTTAATACATTTATAAAAATATTTACATTTTCCATGTTAGTGAAATTGGTTCAAATTGGGGAAAAAGAAACCAACTGTGACTAGCCTAACACTATTTGTTTGGCTCATGGGTGATTTGCGGATTTAGATGTAATTCATGTGGCTGTTAACAACATTTTATCAGAATTTCTGTTTCATTTATTTTGGTTATTTTTTAATGCAACTTCATCCAAATTTGACAACATGACAGTGTAGTTCCCTCTCACCTTTTTCTTTCTGGGTCATTTGCACTTCATTTTCGTCCAGAAGAATTTATAAATTATGGAGAGGAGTATTTTCAAAGATCTCCATTTTCCAATAAGTCTTTAAAGAATAAATAGATATCTTGCAAATGCTTTTGTATCCTTGTTGGCAAGACATAAAAACAAATGCAAAACCTTCAGCAGAACCTTACTTATTTGAGAAGGGGCTGCTGCAGGGATCTTCATGAGAAGACGGTCTATTCTTTGTCTTTTCACTGGCAGTCATGTCAAGTGGTTTATTTTGAAGTCTTCTATGAGACATTTTTGTCATTATATATATTCACCTGTTGTAGCTAATAGGGATGCTCTTTTTTTCATGCACTTGTATGGGAAGTCAGTGAAGAATCAAGTTGTAAGGAGCAGAGTTCCTCGTCCATTTGTTGCAGGGGGGAAGATGAAAAATAGAAGATCCCAATAACAGAGGTCATGTCCATCTTTTGGATGTCACACTGATATATTTGCTGTGGAAACATCAAATAGAATTGTATTTCTGATGTGCTTCAGAAATCAAAATACATTGTTTTCATATGTGTATTTCTCTGAATGTAAGGGTTTTTTCTAAATGATTTTCATTTGCTTTTTAACGTTTCATTTTAAATGTAAGTTTTCAGTTTGTTCTGACTTAGAATGGAAACTTGTTTTCCTTAATTTACTGTGTTGTGCACAATTTAAATTCTAAAATAGAGATGATTTTTCACAGTGTACATTTTGCAGTTTGGTAGTTCAAAGACAAACTTTACTTGTCATTTGCCTCATCATTATAGCAAAACAGTAAAATGCATAGTAACTTGGTCATATAATAATGTTTGGGTTTTTGTTGTTTAGGGGGGTTTGGATTCTTTAAATAAGCCCTTCAAGCCCCCCAGATTAAAAATACCTCTAAGAATGCTTGGTACTGGAAGGGAACTTCTGTGTTCGTTTTGTGCCAATTTGAAAGAACACTCTTTTTCTGGAATATAAAAATACAAGTAGAAATCATGGTGTTATGTAGTCTTACAGACAAAAAGCAGTATGTTAATAAATACAGCTGTGCATTTGAACTAATATTAGCTGGTGATGAGGGCATGCATACCTAGATTTTTTGCCTCACAAGGTATGATACAAGTTTAAACTCCTGAGCTAAGCTATATCTATTTCTACTCTGTTCAGAATGTTAACACCATAGTTGCAGATGATGGATTTGCAGTAATCGGGGTATTTTGCAACACGTTCTGTGATCAAAATAGAAATTTGCTTCAGTAGAGGCTCAGCGCAGAAAGAACCATAAATAAAACATGATTAAGTACATGAGTTAAATTCATGAATGTCATGTTATCAGTGTGAGCCATTGTTTGTAAATATTTATAGCACAAATATTTGTTAAATATTTGTAACAGTTAAATATAACAAGCCAAAAAATGAGTATGTTAACATACCACATAAATTAGCTACAATCTCCTTCATTTAATTTTGTTTCCCAAAAGCTTTCTGCTCCAGTACAGCACTTTCTTGTGAAAGAAGTGGTGCGCAGAGATCGGCTTTTTGGGTTCTGGCAAGAAAGAAAACACTTTCTCTATTGCTGTATCTTACGCCTAGGTTTTTTTTAAAAAGCCTTGCTTTTACCCCCTCCCCCAAAAAAAAATTCAAAAATTCAGTCCAGTAAAGAGAGATCAGATGACTATGGTTTGAGCTTCTGACTTTGGTGGAAAAACAATTTCCTATAACTCCAGAAGTATTAAACTCTACTCTTGAGCTCTGGCCTCTGGCTTTACTGGGTCTGATGGGGTAAGCTAAGAAAATAATTGCCAGCTGCCAGATTGCTGCTTCTCTTACACAGTGCTGTGAATAGAAGCAACTGGTGTCTAGGGCAGACAGAAAAATTGAATTATGGTGCTTAATATGTTACTTGTGGTTATGCAGAAGCAGTAATTTATGAAAGCACATTGTGAGTACCTCGTTTGTTTTCACTTGAGGAAAAATCCTCTTCATTTGAAATTGAAACATCTCCTCGGTTTCTTCTCCCAGGTCCAGTCATAAAGTACAGTAATGATATAGCGGCACAGCAGACTGACTTGATTGTGTACTGGAACAGATAATTAAAGCAAGGCTAACTCTGTCTTGTGTTTGGATAGAAAAGAGTGGTGTTGCAAACCAGTGGTTGTCATAGCCTGTGTGAGCAGGTGCTGGTTTAGTTGATGGCGATGTTGTGTTTGATGTGTTAGGGGTTGTTTGTTTGTTTGTTTGTTTTTTCCCCATTAAGTGCTTTGTTTATTGGTTTTAATTCCCCAGCCACTGCTGATATATACTTGTGTATTAACGCAAGTAAAACATTGCAGTCTGTTACCTGAAAATTTGTCAGGACATGAACTTTGGTACCCTATCTGTAGTTATTTTGCATTACTCTTATAAGTATTTTAGGATATTTGTGATTATTTCAAACCTTAGAACTAATTTCACAGCTCCACTCTAGGATCTTAATTTTCTTTGATCACATTGGGGGCAGCACCATTATCATCACTACATACTCAATCTGATAACTTGAAGTGGATACGTTCTTTTCTTTGCCTGTAGATTGTCTTCTGACGTGAATACTGTAGAAATTGTGGATGTGTTTTGTCCATACTTGTTTCTTGAAATTCTTAAATTGGTGAAGCAGAGTACAGTGAAATTATTGTTTCTTACTGCATTTTTGTAAGTTAAACGAGGCCACGTTACTGAGTGCTGATGGCACGAGGGGATTTTCCTGCCTATTTTGAGAGTTGCTCTGGTGAGCTGCAGTTTAAATTTGGCAGTTCATTTAAACGGTTGGAAGAAATTGAAACATCCCGACAGTTTAATACATGAATAATCTGCTGTAAGAGCCAGTATCTGTATGTACAAATATAGCTTTGGATGAAGAGCACAGTGGCTGGTGGCTCAACAGGCTGTCTCCAGGGGCCATGGTGGTGACACGAGAAGTAAAGTCACTGGTAGGTCTGTTTACTTGGAAGGCAGCCAAGACACACACACCTCTGGGTGCGCCAGTATGCCAGTTGTTGCTTTGGGTCCTCCATTTTTGTACAGAGAATGAATCTATATTGAGATATTCTCAAGAAATGTTAGCCAGCTGAACCTATTGGCACTACCTTATAGAGATGCACACACTGTGATTTCTGGTTACTTTGCCTTTCCTGCGCATGAGTTTCATAGAATCATGGAATGTCCTGAGTTGGAAGGGACCCACAAGGATCATCAAGTCCAATTCCTGTCCCTGCATGTGACAACCCCACAGTTCACACCATGTGTCTGAGGGCACTATCCAGCCTCTTCTCCTTGAACACTGTCAGGCTTGGGGTCGTGACACCTCCCTGGGGAGCCTGTTCCAGTGCTCCAGCACCCTTTGGGTGAAGAACCTTTTCTTGATGTCCAACCTAAACCTCCCCTGGCACATCTTCCTGCCATTCCCTTGGGTTCTGTCACTGGTTGCCAGAGAGTTCAGTGCCTGCTCCTCCTCCTCGCTTGTGAGGGAGCTGCAGCCACCATGAGCTCTCCCCTCAGTGACTTCAGCCGCTCCTCATATGGCTTCCTCTCCAAACCCTTCACCAACTTTGTAGCCTCTTCTGGACACTCTCCCGTAGCTTTGTATCCTTTTTCCATGGCGGCACCCCACCGATTTTGCTTCAGGCTGTGCTGACTTTTTGAGACTTTTTTTCCCCAAGTAGAGCGAGACAATTATTGTAGTAAATTAAGACAGCAGTACTAACTACACCCAGGCAAGAGTGTACACCGATTTTTAGGAATCGTAAACTACCAAATACATCACAGTGCTTTATGTGAACTTTCACAGAAAATGTCTCTTCAGCTAAACAGTATCTTTCTGAGGTTGCTGGTCTTTGTGTTTCTTCTGATTTTGAGCAGGATTACAAAAACTCTGCTTCATGGAGTATAGTTTGTGGCGTACCACCAAGTCTTTGTAAATAACCCCTTGTGGGATTAGTAAATGGGAAGGAGGCAGTTTTCAAAATCCTTCTTTAGGACACTTTCACTAGCTGGTTAGTTGTTACTGTCTTAAAACATACATACTTATGGAGTTGTTAATGCATGTAGATAACGTGTTTCGGTTTTCATGTTTGGTTAAAGGTTTTTTGACCTAACTATACAGAAGGTTGTTGGTTATTGTTAAACTATACAGGATGCTAATCCAAAACTTTTGTACATATATTTTAAGATTAAAAGACTCCATTTTAATAACAATAAATTCAAAAATAATCCTGTTTCTGTTCACGTTCTCTTTCCAAGATCACTGCCTCACCCAATGCTGCTTCTGTTTCTACACATCATTCGTATTGGCTTCAGCAACATTAATGTTTCCAGCTCCTTAGGAGCAGGACACTGGTGCTCCCAGATTTGTTGACCAAATAGGTGCCTCTCTCAAGCTTCAAACTGCAGACATAATGGACCTGAAGCATTTACAGCTCTTCAGAAAGAGAGCCTATTAAACAGTCTTTCAAGTAGCATAATTAAACCTGGAATGTTACGTAAAACTAAAAGGTTAGGGGATATGGTTTATTTTGCTAGATGTGGGGGTTTTAAGTGCACCAGAAAGTTGCAACCATTTCATTCTGAGTTTGCAAATTAGTCCACTAAAATTTTTATATTCATGTGAAGAAAATATGCAGAAGCTTAAGATGCAGTTAATTCTGGCATCTTATAGCTGAACAGTTCTCACCTCGATTTCTGCAGGATACACTCCACAATATTAAAAAAATGGTCCTTCAGTAGTTGTTTCATAAAGCAGCATAAATCTAACATAGTTTCCTTAACAGGATAATGGCTTTACAGTCTTCAAGGACTTTGTTTCATGTCCATATTCAGATGAAATATTCCAAAATATTTGTAGATTTTGTCATAGAAGTTTTAATTTCAGTTTTCCAATAAGATTTATGTTATCAATTTTACAGTATTTAAAGTGAATTTAAGAACCACTTAAGAAAATAAATAGGAACAATCTTTTTTATGAAGAGGCTGAAGTGGATTGCTGGCAGAGCTTTTAACATGAATGAATGCAATGGATAGATGGTGTTCAGAATAAGAAAATAGAAACAGTTGCATTTTATTTCTTCTTACATGATAGAACTTTTGAAGGGGGAATAGACAAGAATTTCCTTTATCTTGTGTAAACAGAATTATTTCATCTTCTTTTTTAGTGCCCTGGATGATTTGAAGTGAGCGTTTTCAGTCAGAAAATGTTAAGAGCAGTCCAGTTCTTTAGAGAATGATAGTTCTTTTCTCATTTTGAGTTTTTGGTTGTTTTGGGAGGTGTGTGTGTTTGTTTGTTTTGTTTGTTTTTAGTGTTTTTAATTTGAATATGTAGACTAGTGGAGTCAGCTCTCCTTTATATACTCATAGCCATAGTGAGGAAGATCAAACACACGCTTGTTATCAGTGCATCTTCAATAACCAGCCACCTCCTAAGAGCCCTGGGGCATGTCCTGCTCCTGGCCCTGAAACTCCTCTGGGGCTGCAGCAACAGCTGCAGCAGCTGCCCAGGATCTGGCACATCTTCTTTCATTTGCCATCTGTCTTGTTCCACCCCTGTGATGGTTTTTTTTGAGCAGCTGTTAGGTTTTTCTTTCCAGGTTTGGAAGTTCTCAAATCCTTGCTTTGTAGAAAATTGGGTATATAAAGACCTGGAGTGTGTCACATCCCAGAAAGCGATTTGTACGTAGCAGAAGTATATTATGGTTGTTTCTCTTCTTTGTCAACCAACAGGTTCGCCATAAAATGACACAGAAAGTGTATGCAATGAAGCTACTTAGTAAATTTGAAATGATCAAGAGATCAGATTCAGCCTTTTTCTGGGAAGAAAGAGATATCATGGCCTTCGCCAATAGTCCATGGGTTGTTCAGGTAAGGAAGATATGTAAGAGTAAAATAATAATAATGATAAAGCCATAAACCTTTCTGAGTCTTGAGCTGGTCTTGAATTTACATCTAAACTGAAATAATGAGTTAGGTTCAGATTTTACTTTTTAAAGATACTTATTTACAGCAGTTTCACTGAGTTTTATGTATTTGGCTGTTTAGATTAATTTACATTTTAGTCACTACACATGTGTTTAACAGAATTAAACAGTTTTGTGAAATATCTACATAAATACTTGGAATAATAGGGAGGTTACCTTGCCACTAAGAAAAATCTTGTATAGAAATGTGGAAACAAATGTCAGCATTATTTCCAGTCTTACCTTATGATACGATCAGTTGATCAGAGGCATTTAAAATGAAGAGTGCTTTAGTTAGTTCCTGTCAGGTGCGACTTGGTAGGCGGATGAGTGCACACTTCTGGTCTGCGAAACGGGAGGTTGTAGCAGAGGTTTGCTGAAAACCACCTTCTGTTCAGCGGTCAGTTCCTGCATCTCAGCTCAGATGTGTTATCCAAGTAATGGAGAGCTGACTTCTTCAGCTGGTCTTCTCCAACGCTGTTACTTGCAGCTGTCTCATGACATGTAACATCATCATGTTGGTTGTATGAATTATGCCTTTGGGAAGAATTAGTACTAAATATCGCAATTTGTTGTAACCTGTAAATTACACCAATTAATAAAATGAGTAGTGAAAGCATATACTTAGAGAGTACTTAATTTTGTTAAATAATTAATAAATTTAAATGCTCTCACATGTATTGCCATGCTTCTGGCTATTCGGTAGTAAAAACTGGCTTTAAGGTTTCCATATGTTGTTTGTAACACTTTACCTCGTGTATGCAAGAAATGTTTTTTATTTCTTGCCTATATTAAGGAGAAATACTTAACCAAATAGATGCATTTTTATTTAGTTCTTTGTATTTGTTCTGATGACAGAAGTTGCCTGGAATTATTTTTCACATGCAGTTGAAAGTAAGCAGACATGTATGACACTCAGTTTTCAAAAAAGAGTGTAGCAAGCATGATATAAATGTATGTGTGTATTTGTAAATAGCAAATGAATTCAAGTGTAGTCTCAGTTGTGCCTTCCATGATGAAGTGTATTCGTGTGATATATTTAGGTAACGTGGTCCGATGGGATAGGACAGTGAGCTGGTTTTAAGAAAATGTAGGTCCTGTTCTGAGCTAGAAACTGGGACAGACCACAGTGCTTCTCTGTGCTTGCTTTTTTATGTAAAAAACAAGTAAAACCAGAGCCCTAGATATTTTTTTTTTTCGTAATGAAATCCCTTGAGGACAATAATGAAAGTGTCGTATAAAGGCATAATGTTGTTATTAATTACTATGTTATATTAATATCCTTTTATATTAGAACACAGAGACTATTTCGGATTTTAATTTAGATTTTAATGACATAGTGCATTATCAGATATTGTATATACCATCAATTTATGAAAACAACTACAGTGAGATATATATATATAATATAGGTCTTCTGTCACTGATATGCAATAAATTTTAATCTAATGATCGAATCTCCTTAATAACATTCCTGCCTTTCATGGTTCTTTTATCTTCCTCAAACTTGCTGTTTCTTATTTCCTCCTTTCCACTCATCCTTTTTGTTTTCAATTGCCTTTGAATTTTGTGTGGGTAATTTAAATATATGAATAATTTTAGTTTTGAGTGCAAAGGAGCAGTATTCCCTGAAAAATAAGGTGAGAGACTTTCAGAGGCTTTTCAACACCCGTCACTGAACATTTGGTAGTAATGCTTTTTGCTGCTTTGGGCTGTTTTCAGACCTGGCAGTTGCTGGGTGATATCTCTAAAACTTCAGCACTCTGTGTCTGAAATACATTTGAGAGAGATTAAACTTACTTTCACTACCATGCCATTAGGCAACATATTACCTGCAACCTCTACCAGACCATTATTTATTGTTAAGTATGATTTCTTTGTATTGTATTATAGTTCTCTTCAGGAGCTTTTATTTTTTCCTTTCTTATTTCAATATGCGTGTTGATTTAGGAAAAAATCAGTACTGACAAACATTTTTCTAAATATGTACAGAGATAAAGAGATTAATAATAAATGAAATCTAGAAACAGTCTAAGATGCTGTTCACCATTGCACTATTTTTCAAATCAATACATGGTGCTTCCTTTCTCAGATCTGATATTTTGCATTTTGATTCAGTGATACTGTTTAATGCCAAGAAACATGGATATATAGCAGCTTATACTAGTAAAATAATTAGGAGATCTTTTCTGCTCTCTTAAAAAATGAAAATGAGGGGATTTTGAAGTTTAGTAAATTTTAGTGTACTGTCATAATTAATAGAAGATGTAGATTATCCGAATGTAAAAATGAAAGCTACTGTTCATCAGTCTTGAAAACATATGCTCAGTTTTGATGAAGTGTCAAGATAAAGCTCTTTATTCTTTTTCCTGGCTGTCTCTGAAAAGTAATTGCTCTTTTTTCTTTTCCCTTTCTTCTTTTTTAACCGTTGCAGCTATTTTGTGCCTTTCAAGATGACAAATACTTGTACATGGTAATGGAATACATGCCAGGCGGAGATCTTGTAAACCTGATGAGCAATTACGATGTGCCTGAGAAATGGGCTAAGTTCTACACAGCCGAAGTTGTTCTTGCCCTTGATGCAATTCACTCCATGGGCTTGATACACAGAGATGTGAAGCCTGACAATATGCTTTTAGATAAACACGGGCATCTGAAGCTGGCAGATTTTGGCACTTGCATGAAAATGGATGAAGTAAGTATGCAACTGAATAGTTTATCATATGTAAAACTGTAATTCTAAGGTTATTTTCTTATTAATTATAATACCCAAAGGAATATTAATCAAATGGTCCACTTGGTTGGAAAGCTGTTCTTTGTGTCCTAGTTTTAAATACAAGGATACTTTAGGTAGTGAAACCTTCTATATAATAAGCTGTTCTTGCATGTGGAAGAAGGAAGTAAACCTAATTTTTGTTATTTTGAAAGTGTGTGTGTTTATGAATTTCTGAGGTTCGTTTCTTTTGCCAAGTGTCTGAAAAGCTTATGAGACAACTCTTTGTTTCAACTTAAGTAACCCTGGAGCAGTTCATAAACTGACATTTTTCTGTAAATGAAGGTATTTCATAGGCAAGATACAGTCCCTGTGTTCTTTTTACTGTCTAATTGTTCTCATAGCATCCTCTAGTGGTCATTAAAATGAGGTCACAGTAAGGCAACAGTGGTACGTGATATATTGATTAAAATTTATTAGCTGTTCATCAAGTTGTCATACATTTTAACTGTCCAGATTTTACCATGTACAGCCAAATACACAGTTTTCTAGTGAGGTTATATAAGAGCAATTTATTTATATATGTGCACCATATATTGTTAAAGGAGGCTTAAAAATAAATCTACCTTTTGTAGTGTGCACTTTTAAATCCTCCCCTGACAATGTTATGCTGTAATTGACACAATTTATTGTTACTTTGAAAAATTATAACAGATTCTCAAAAAACCTACAAGAATGTGTGTTATCATTTGACTGGCCTTTAAAAGGTTTTTATAATTATGCTGGCAAGGATGATCCTTTTAAGCTTATTTGCTTTAATGTGATAGATTTTTCTTTTCTGTATTGCTTAGGCAGTCTGTAATCTACTTAATTTGCATTTGCATCATTAACGTAATGTCTTTTTTGGCTGTATCTAGAAGTCCTATCTCTGTTTAGGGTTATTTTTTTCTTTACTGTGACAATGCATATTCACTTAACTGAGCAATTACAGCTGTTTGTTGAGGTTCAGTAGTCTACTTAGTTTTGCTGATGTTGTCGTTGTTGTTCTCAAGGCAGATATATTGTTTACCTCCACTTTGATGATTTACTTCCCTATATTTTGGGGGACAGCATTTACTTTAAAAGAAAAATCAGAAGTAGCACTTGATCTCTTAATTTAGTCCTTAAAAAAATTAATCTTGCTTTTGAGCCAGTAGACTGTAGGTGTTAAGGGAATCTGATGTTCATCAGAATAGTCAATTAAAAATGCATCAAAAAGTTCATAATATAAATCTACAAAAAAAAGGATGATCCTTTATGCTGGTTTAGGGCTCGCAGAAATGGTGAAGCTAAGCCTTTTTTTTCCCTTTGTTGTTACAAAAAGGGAATAATAAAATATGCTTGATCATATCATAAATGTGAGAAGTGCATGCACATTTCTCATAAAGAGATATAGTGAGCTTTAGTTTGGACTGGGCGTCATCAATGAACCAGTAATCTCCTAAAGAAGTTACTTTTTTAGCAAATTATGTTTTAAGTTTGTGTTTCTCAGACTCAGTGGAATGGCAAAAATGTTTCATACAGGAAGCTTTAGAAGTTGAGAGGTTCTGGATTGTCTCCAAATCTCATGCTACTTCTTACAAAACATGAACATATCCCAGCTGTGTAAATATAATATTGGTGTTGGCAGGATGATATCTAGAAGATACATGCTTACCCAACACTTATTTATTTTTTCTGATTTGGAGTTCTTTTAGCAGTTGTGCACATTAGCATCTTCTGTGTGCTGTTGAGAGCCTAGGAAAATTCTGCTGCAGTTTGGTCAGAGTCTTTTTTTGACCTTTGCTGTGGAATTGAAGTCAGTGTCCTCTTAATTCTTCAGGCCAGTCCAGATCCTTCCAGCAGAATTCATCCTTACCAATATGCCAATAGAGTTGCTAAGTGTTTTTGTATCTGAAAAGATCAGTAAAGGAACTGGCCTGTTTAATATAACTCAGTTGTAATGGGTTTGAGGTTTATGTTGGGATTTTTTTTTTTAAATCTGCAACAAGATGAGTGTTTCTATAATTGAATAAAGAGTGGAGTTGACCTCAAATGTTCAGTAGGAATTGTAGTTCCCTTTTGGTATTTAGGTATAATAAGTTAGCCCAGGGAAAGTTTACCAGACTCTAATCCTCAGGTTTTTTGTAAGACACTAGACAGTAGCATGGTTGGCTCTGGTAGGTATCATAGAGCCGGGAACTGCTGGTGCTGCCAGGCTCAGTACATAATGCTGTCTTGTGCTGAGCTGCTAAAGAGCACAGGTTTAGACAATATCTTTTGGAAGGAGGGATGTTTACCATTTGGGATTATTGCCTCAGCTCAGGCAGTTTAGCTCTTTTTAGAACCCAACTTTTTTCTCGTTGAAGCTTGTCCAAGACTCTGCTGGATCCTTCTTGCTTCCGTTTGCTGTCTGCAGCATGCTGTGCAACCCCGGGTGCTGTGGTAACACGCAGATCTGAACTAGCCTAATTTTTCCTTGCAAGCACTTTCCAGCTCTTGTTTACTGAAAAAAAAACTTCATGAGGGACTAAAAACCTGATTCTCAGCCTTGGTCCAAGACAGTGAGTCATTCAGGTCTGATGGAGATACTCCTGAGGATGAAACTGAACTGCTTTGTCTTCAGCCATATAATGATTCTGACCAATGCTGGGAAACACTACAGCCTCCCTGCCAAGTTGTCATAAGCTATGAGAACATGCTGTGTCTCGTGGACAACTTTTAAAAATTCTGCACTGCACATCTCTCGGAGCTTCATGAGCCTCCTTTGAGATGGAGCTCCAAGATCCACCTTGATCTTTTGAGGTGCTGAGAAAAGTCTCAGGTAAAACACCAGCCTGAGATTTCTGAAAGGAAGCTTTGGACGAGAACTGGTGTAATAAAACAGACAGAGCATTTGAAACACAGGAGTAACACTGTACAGAGAAAACATCACGCTTTAGATCTCTTCAACAGCTGAAGTACAGAAGGCAGAAGCCATCATGCAGAACGTAGGGACTGTCAAGATGCCATGTACTGCAGAGAGAGGACTTCCCTGTTCACTTGGCTTTGATACCAGAGATCATAGAAGCTGGTCTGACTGTGGTAGCTGGTACTTAAAAATACATACAGAGCAATGTCTGAGTTCTTTGAAAGAACAAATGTGTAGGAACAGAAACCTGGGAATATTTTATTCAGGTGATAATGGACCAAACACCCCAGTGATATGGTAGAATCCCTGTCGCTGAAGGTTTTCAACATGCAGTCGGATCCAGGTTGACTTGCCCATGGAAGGTTGGGTGAGATGATCTTCCAAGGTCCCTTCCATCCTGGACTGGTCTGTGATCCTCTGAATGCATTTTTAGATTTTTCCTGAGACAGAAGGTAGAGAGTTTTATGGGGAGTGAGTACAACCAACTCCATGTGCTTCAAAGAGAGTGCTGAACAGAGTGCTGTTAAAAGCAGAATAATCAAATAATGGTTCGAGTCATTAAACCATTTTAAAATGTTTTTTACTTTAGATTTTAGAGCCTTTGGGGTTTAGTTTATTCCCGGTGTTAAAATGTGTTTTTCTGTATTCTACTTCGTTCTAAGAATGTGTTTAGTCTTCTGAAAAGAATTACTTCATGTTCTTATTCCAGGACGATCAAGATATGTGCTCTCTGTTTCATAGTACAGGAAGCAGAAGTTAACCTACTCCTCATTCTGGAACTAAGTTGCTAAACTTCCTTTAGTCTTCAGCTTCAGCTTGGAGATGTAGAAGCATTTTCTAGGAGGACACCTGCAGTACTCTTTGGGTCTCTGCACTGTTTAATCACTTCTGGTTTTGTCTGCTGGTTCATGACTTTCCAGGATTCTGGTTTTGTACATAAATAGAAGCTTTTAACAGTTCATATTGTATGTAAAAAGAAATATTGCAATTTGATGTGTAATTTTTACATATGAATACAGTTCCAAAAGCTAAATAATTCTTGTAATTCTGTATTAATATTGACCCAAAGCTGATGGCAAATCACACACATAACTTCAAGACTTAGAAAGGCTTGATGTGGAGAGATAGAATAAGAGAGGAGTGTATTTTTGGTACTTCTCTAACTTCATCCAGAGTTTCATTTCATTCATCCATCTGGTCTCTCTGTAATGAATGCAGTGAATTGGATTAAAGGAAACAAGGCTTGTACAGTCTGAACCAGCACACTGGCAGAGCTGACGATGCTTCTGCATCATTTTGCCCCTGCGTTTTCAGTCTCTCAGTGTGAAACAGAGGATGAACAATATTTCCAAGTGTGTTAATATGCTAATAAAAAATACTTAGATGGTCATATTTTACCTTATTTTTCATATCTGTTCTTTAAATGGATTTTATATTTTTTCTCCCGTCTTTAATTAAAAACCAAGGTGTGACTATAAACATTAACCTGTAGTTTTGTGTATTGTTTTAATTAGACAGAACTGTTATGTGTCTGGTACGTAGGGCCTAACTCATAGTTTGTCCAAATTATTCAGAAGCCTCTCCCTGAATTCATTGAGATAAGGAGCAGACTGGTATGATGTGTAGTTTCATATCGAAACCTGTGGTAAAAATCATTAAATTGTTCAATTTTTGAAAGATGTAACCAAGAAAAACCACTATGGAGTAGGTGGGGAAAGCATGTTACTAGGAATTGTCATTTCAGTCCATGTTGCTTCTGAAGTAAAAAATAGATACTTTCAAATACATTCCTCAAACCAAATATTTTGAGCTGTGTTTTTTACATTTTTCTGGTCAACTATTAAACTAATTGTTTAAAGACTCAGAAGTATTTTTAATTGAGCTGTTTGAATTCTTACTGTTGCACAGACAGGTATGGTGCGCTGCGATACAGCCGTGGGAACCCCCGACTACATATCACCCGAAGTTCTGAAATCGCAGGGAGGTGATGGTTATTATGGACGGGAATGTGACTGGTGGTCTGTAGGAGTCTTCCTGTTTGAGATGCTGGTTGGTAAGTAGTGATTTCCTCTGCTAATGAGATTATTGTTTTGTGTTTACTGTGCCTTTAGCTGTACTTTACTGCAAGGGGCTGGTTGTACCTCAGCTCAGTATCTAAGAGCTTCTGACTTTCAGCTGATGCTGTTGCTTCGTTCTTGTTCTCTTTGCTGTCTCTTGCTTTAATGCTGCAACAGCTGTTTGCGTGCTTGTTTAGGGATTAGTTCCCTGACTCGGTTCAGTTTAAACTAGTTCTTAGAATAGTTTTAACTGGGGTCAGCTAACTCACCATGTCATGAATGATTGTGCCACCTCAGGGGGCAGTACAGAGTTTTCAGGGATGGAGAGATGGCAGTGGAGTAGGAAGGGCAGTGCTACCCCCACTTTTTTTTCCCCTCCTTTTTTCCTTTTGTTCTCTGTCCTCCCTTTTTATTTTTTTTTTTTTGTCTCACAGCACCAGCAGTGGCCTCTGTTAGGTCAAAATGACTGTGGAAGCATGGCTGGATTCGCTCTTTTATGCTTGAGTCAGGATTTTCCAGTAAAATACACCAGACTGCTATGGTAACAAATGCAGAATATAATCTGTTAAGGAGATGAGTCATCTGCATCTTAAAATACTGTGAGGATCAGTATTATAGTCTGGTAGCAAAATACTGATTATAGAAAGATGGAATTGAGCATATAATTATTAAAAATCCAAATCAGCATGTTCTGGGAATATTTCAGATGTGATGTTTGTGGTAGCTGAGCCAGGAAGGTTGTTTAGATATATGATGCTACTGGAGTATCTGTCTTTTGCAACGAAGGCATTTTGACTTAAAAGCGATTTTATAATCAATAGTGTCTCGTAAACAATTTTGGCAATAAATAAAATTATTCCATTATTAAAATACTGGACATAACTGTCCAGAAATGTTTGTGGTTTTTTTCAGAGACTCTTTTTTTTCTTGTATTTGAGAGGCTGAGAGGATTTTCCCCTTTTTATCCTTCTAATGAAAACATTTTAGAAAGTGAAATCTGAGAGGTACAGTTTTTGCAGGAGCTGGATTGTATGAAGGATCCTGTACTCACTTAGGATGAAAACTGATGTACATTTCAGTGCAACACTGTGTTCTTATTCTGATGTTTCAGTATGGGTTGCTATGCTTAAGGGTGTTATTTGCTGTAGTTTGGACTTGTGTGTTAAAAAATTCTTAATATTTCATAGGTCTCACGTATTTTTTCCCCCCAAAGTGTCTTATTTTAATATATGAAGATACACTATTTTTAACACTTTTTTTTCTCTTTAGTACTCACTACAACCCCCTGCAGCACTACAGGCTGGGCGCAGAGTGGCTGGAGAGCAGTCAGACAGAAAGGGACCTGGGGGTACTAATTGACAGGAAGCTCAACATGAGCCATCAGTGTGTCCAGGTGGCCAAGAAGGCCAATGGTATCCTGTCCTGTATCAAAAATAGCGTGGTCAGCAGGACAAGGGCAGTGATCCTTCCCTTGTACTCTGCATTGGTGAGGCCACACCTGGAGTATCGTGTTCAGTTCTGGGCCCCTCAGTTCAGGAAAGACATTGAAGTGCTGGAGCTGGTCCAGAGAAGAGCAACAAGACTGGTGAAGGGACTTGAACATAAGACCTATGGGGAGAGGCTGAGGGAGCTGGGGTTGTTTAGTCTAGAGAAGAGGAGGCTCAGAGGTGACCTCATCACTCTCTATAACTACCTGAAGGGAAGTTATAGCCAGGTGGGGATTGGTCTCTTCTCCCAGGCAGTCAGCAATAGGACAAGGGGGCATGGGCTTAAACTCTGCCAGGGGAAATTTAGGCTGGATATTAGAAAGAAATTCTTTACAGAGAGAGTGGTCAGGCATTGGAACGGCTGCCCAGGGAGGTGGTGGACTCGCCGTCCCTGGAGGTTTTCAAAGTGAGGTTGGACATGGCACTTAGTGCCATGATCTAGTAAACAGACTAGAGTTGGACCAAGGGTTGGACTCGATGATCTCTGAGATCTTTTGCAACCCCGTCGATTCTGTGATTCTGTAATTTTTTTTTTCTTGTGTATACTCTAGACTGGAAACTTGACATGCATTAACTCTGATTTTTCAGACATTTTTTCTGCTGGGAGTGAAATAACAATATTGTTTCTGTTTTGGTTTTAGCCATACATAAGTGTGAGTAACGTTGTTCCCTTTCAGCTGAATTTTGTCATCCTTCTTTGTGCTTTTCATGAAGCTGTCTTCGTGATATATTTTTTTAATATGAACCTCTTCCTTTCTCTGAAATGAATATGTGATTTTCTATCTATGCAGTCTTCTTGAAATGTTAAAACCTGCTTCATCTTTATACTGGTAATTACAATTATAGGGTCTAGTTATGCCCTGTGGTTTTTTGGTTTATTTGTCGTTCTCCAGTCATCATATTCCAGTCTCAGTTGGGTTTCCTGTCTGACACTGCAACATCATTTCCTTCTATGACTTTGTTTACAAACACAGTTTGAGGCTCAGGTCAAATTCATTTGACAAAGTGTCTAGAAAAACATGCAACTTCTCTCTAGCGATGACAGAACTTTCCTGGTCCCTGTATTTGAACTAGAAATAATGATACTATTCAAGACTGATCTTCTACCCCCACATACATATTGTTAAGAGACAGGCACTGATAAACTGGTTTGGAGTATTTGACACAGGCTGACTTCAACCTTTGATGAAACCCTTATCCCTTTATCCTCCTATGGTATTTTGACTATTGAAGAGTTCTTCTTTTTCACCCTCAAAAACATGTGACATAAAACAATGTTGGCATTATCATTCCCGTTCTTGAATCGCCTTATCAGTTTCAAGATCTCATTAGCAGCAATTGCTTTTAAAAGCCTTTGTGGACTTTCACACTTGGTTTTCTCTTGATAATCTTTCTCAGTTTATACCTCACATTGGGAGAAGGTATCTGTTTTTGTTTGTATTTGCATATCAGTTTCTGCCTATGGACTTCTGAAAATTCACACTCTGAAGAAAGCATAGGAAGTGTTCTGACATTCTGGTTTTAGTAAAGACACAGTACTTAAGAAAACAGTACTGATTTTTGTTGTATGCTTAACTAAAAACTAAAATCTTGGTCAGAGGATGAATCCTAACACTACTTTAATCAGAGAATCCTAGAATGTCCTGAGTTGGAAGGGACCCACAAGGATCATTGAGTCCAACTCCTGTCCCTGCACAGGACAACCCCACAGTTCACACCATGTGTCTGAGAGTGTTGTCCAGTCTCTTCTTGAACACTGTCAGGCTTGGGGTTGTGACACCTCCCTGGGGAGCCTGTTCCAGTGCTCCAGCACCCTGTGGGTGAAGAACCTTTTGATGTCCAACCTAAACCTCCCCGGCACATCTTCCTGCCATTCCCTCGGGTTGTCATTGGTTACTGGAGAGTTCAGCACCTGTCCCTCCTCCTCCTCTTGTGAGGAAGCTGTAGCCGTGATGATGTCTCCCCTCAGTCTCCTCCAGGCTGAACAAACCAAGTGACTTTAGCTGCTCCTCATATGGCTTCCTCTCCAGACCCTTCACCAACTATGTGGCCTCTTCTGGACACTCTCCAGTAGCTTTAATCCTTTTTTGTTTAGGGCAGTTTTGAGGTGTTTCTGAGACCAAACACAACTGAGAAGGGGAAGGTTTGGAGAAAGGGAGGTGGCAGCAATACCTGTGGAATCAGCTGATCACATTGATCCCCACCTCCAGAGTACTGGCATGGCAACCTAATGAATTTACTAGATATCTAGAAGTTTAATTCCAGCTGATATGTACAAATTCATTATTTTGCTATAAAATGACAGAAAGAGGCTAAAAGCAGGATTGTTACATGTATATTTCCATTTAAATTCCTTTTGAAAACTGAATGGGTTTGTACATCGGTCTGTTTGTACATTTTTTCATGTACACAGCTTTTTTTAGTACCTCGTTGGACACACACGGTCAGGATGTGTCCGGGACGCACCGGGACGGAGGGCAGAGCCTGCTCATGCAATTTATTTATTTATGGTTAGTGCTAGAGTTAGGTTATGGTTGGAGTTGATGGGCCTGAGAGTCTCTTCCAGCCAAAGTGATTCTATGATTATATGATTATTCACCTTCTCTGTTAAACCTATGGATTAGTTGTGAGAAAGCATTTATGTAAAAGTTTTGGAGCATCTTGAATAGTGACCCAAACCATTTGTATATTCAGAATGTTGTCAGTTAACTTGAGTGTCAAATACCTCTATTGATGCTGATTGTTTTTCAGTTTTCCCAGTTTTACCTTTCTTAAGGATATTTGCAAAGACTACGCTGCAAACCGTTGAGCATGAAAGGTCTATGATTTTAAAAGCCACCTGCCCATGTTAATAAGGGCACCCAAGCGAATATAATTTATCAGTCAGCAAGATTTACTAATATGGCTTTAGCAGTGCAGTAACACGCTGTGAAGGCTCCTGCTCAGAGCTGACTTGCCTGAGGCAGCGCGGAGCCGTGTGCCTCTGAAACGGGCTGCGCTGCATTCCCCCCAACAAATGTGTGTGAGCAAATCTTCAGTGAGTTTCGGTCCATTATACCCATGGAAGCGCTTAAAGTTTGGGATTTATGTGGGTGTCAGCTGTCATGTAAATTAGAAAGCACAGTGATAGTTTTCAGCTGGAAAAAAGGTGTAATTCACTGGGAAAAATTTTGGTAGTGATGCACAGGATGGAAAGCAGTTCAGTTTTGTAACATGGGCATTTTGAGGAAGGAACATTTTTAGTACTGTACATTATTTCATAACTGGCATTCCTTTTTTAAAAAAGTTATTTAAAATACTATTTTAGGTAAAACTTACTTGTAGACTTTTCTTTCTATCTTTTGTCTTTTTCAACTTGCATGACTTGAATAGGACTCAAAATTGCAGTCAATTTACTGTTTTATTTTCAGGTGATACTCCCTTTTATGCAGACTCTCTAGTAGGAACATACAGTAAAATTATGGATCATAAAAACTCATTACATTTCCCAGATGATGTGGAAATCTCTAAGCATGCAAAGAACCTTATCTGTGCCTTTTTAACTGATAGGTAAGTGCCTGTATTTTTCTGCTACTGTTTTTATTTTGGATGGTATTAGCACATGTATGTTGTAAAAATTTCTTTTTTCACTTCTCCTAATCTCTGTTCAGATCTCTTCTGCAAAATCTCCCACTCTCTAGTTTTAGTTTGGGATGCTTTTCCAGGTATTGGCTTTTATGTCTATGAGCAATTCTGACAGCTCTTGTTAAGAACACAGGTTTGTGCCAGACAAATCCTTTCAATTGCGGTGGATAATACAGTCACAAAACTGTAAGGTTGAAGTAATTTGTAAGCTCCAAGGCAGGGACCAAGCAAATTGTTGTGCTCGGTGTCTATGCAAGTGTTAGTTAAAAAAATGAAAGCAAATACTTTTATGAAAATAAACCTCTCTTTACTGAGTTTGTTTAAGCTTGCTTAGACTGTTTGAACATTTGGTTTGTTTTAGTAATTGACAAGTGTAGCTAACAAACCAGCAAGGATGTTGTTTTGTCTATAAATAGAGGCTGGAGGTCTCCCTTTGTGAAACTGAGCTGTTTATCGATGTTAAGCTTTGCAACCTTATTCTTGACCTGAACACTTATATTTTTCTTTAGTTCCAGAAAGCAGAGATATCTGTTTCTCTGATTGAACAGAACACTGTAGGTCCATAGTTAGATCTGGATCGATGATGCCTCCTTGTGCTTTGCTGTGATTCTCTGAATTTGGCTACAGCAGAAAATCTCTACCCTTTATAAAATGAGGGATTAGGAAAAAAATTGCCTTATAATGGGTTTTGCATTTGAAGAGAGATTGTTTGCTCTGTTGAGCAAGAGAAGGATGTGCTTTTTACAGTGTTTTTCACCCTTAGTAGCTGAAGGGTAGAAAGAAAATATGAGTAGAATTGAATAAAGTAAATGCGGCGAGGTGTACTTCCACTATGTGTGTCCATCTTCCTGTTTATGTTTAATACAATGCTCGAGTGCTTTATTGGAAGCAGATGCCTTCTTTCCGTATGCGTGATCCTTGCCGAAGGAGGGGGAATAAGCATTGACCCTATGATTTATTGTTTCTCTTACACGCATTGTTTTTATGTCCTGTTCTTGCAGATAGTTTTAAAAGAGAATTCTGGTCAAACTAGAAGTTTCTTGTTGCACTTGAGATTTACTTCACTGCAAATATCAGCAGAAGATGTGTCAGGGTTAGTTATGGGGCAGAGGATAGAATTCTTAAAGTGTTTATTTCACTCCAGCTTTGAATAGCCGTTCTGTGCAGTAAGTCAGACCTTCATTCGCATCTTTGTCATGTGGTTTGGCAGACATGGGACTTCTGCAGTTTTTTTTCCCCAGAGGGTGTTGGGTTTTTATTTGTGTTTTTAGTGTTTTCTTAGTTCTTGCCTCAGTGCTCTTGGTTGCTTCACTCCCCACGTGGCAGACTCCAAATTCTGGATATTTGAGCAGTCACAGGGAGAGAGCGTGCTAAGAAACACAGTACATTTTATATAAGAAACTACAGAGCTGTGGTTGGTGGTTTTTAGGGTTTTTTTTAATTATTATTTGACTATTAATAATCTTTACTGAAAGTTTCTTTGCTCCTTATGAGTAAGTCAGAGTTTAAATAATGAAAACTAAGTGTTGTTTTTTCCTGATGTGAATTTGGCTTAATTGTTATGTTTAGGGATGTGCGACTTGGGAGAAATGGGGTAGAAGAAATAAAGCATCACCCTTTCTTCAAGAGTGATCAGTGGAACTGGGACAACATTCGAGAGAGTAAGTAAATTACCTTAAAAGTTCTATTTTTACTCAGAATGTGCAATAGAAACAATGAAAAAACTTCAGGCTTTATGAATTAAGCATTTTTTAACTATCAAGAATTTGCCCAAACTTCTGTATTTAGCACTTGTATTATAAAAACTCTTACCAGTAAGGGTTAGTAAATAGACATTTTTCCTACTGGAATTATCCTCAACTTTATCATGCTTTCAATGTATAGATTTCTGTTTTGAACAACGGAACTGGATGTTTTAGAATTCTAACTAAAAAGAATGCATGGTATGTTCTGTTTCTTTGTGGCTTTTGTTGTTTTGTTTGGGGTTGGTTTTTGTTTGTGTTGTGGGGTTTTTGTTTGATTTTGGTTTTGTTCTATTGTTTTGGGTTTTTTTAACTGTAGACGGCAGTTTGATAATGGTCTAGTCAGTTTTACTGCTTTTCATTTAAGGCATTGTGAACTTGGTAGCTTTAGGCAAAAATACCAAAGTATGTCTGTTCATATCGTGAACTCGATCATTATTTATCGTATGTTTACTAAAGTTTCTTAAAATGATGATTGTGTTTAGAGTTCTGTTCTCAATTGTGATTACCTTAGGAAATACATTTTGCACATTAAATATTCTGGGCGTTATGCAACTAAGGTAGAAAAAGATATCTCTAGAAAAAACATTGCCAGTAATATTTACAGATCTGCTGCATGGTTAATACATATTTAACTAGTGGCACAGCTTATATTACAGGCTTTTTAACATTATAGAGATACCAGTATACAGCAAGTGACTGAATCTTGGAGTGAAGTTGATCTTTTCTTCCCTTTTTATAGCTGCTGCTCCTGTTGTTCCTGAGCTTAGTAGTGATATAGATAGCAGTAATTTTGATGACATTGAGGACGACAAGGGAGACGTGGAAACCTTTCCAATCCCCAAAGCCTTCGTGGGAAACCAACTGCCTTTTATAGGATTTACCTACTACAGAGACAATTTGTATGTGATCATTTAATATGTGTTTTTAGAACTACACCTCCAGATTTTTCTTCTGTCCTTTTTTTTTTTCACTCAAGATACATAGTTGATTCATTGCATGATATTCATTTATGTCCAGTTGTGAAGGTACAAAATGCAGAGTTTAAGTAGAATATGTAATTTACTACTATTTTGGTTATTTTAACTGCATTTAAGCACAATATTTTTACATGCACAAAATCATATTGTCTCCTAAAAATATTTTAGAGTTTAAATACTGATAGATTTGTCATTTAGTTCTAAAATGTCTTTTTATTAGTAGCTTTAGAAAAATGTTTATGCAAGATAATAGCTTTCTAGCACTCAATTTGAATAGTTCAATAATTGTATTCACTAAAAAAATTTAAGCTGCTATGGATTTGAAAGCATATGTTACACTTTATTTAAGAAAAGTTTCAAATCAGAAAGATGCACTCAGACTGATATAAAACGAACATGATTCTGAGAATAGCAAAGGCCGAATTAAGACTTGAGAGAATTGATTAAAATGGCTTGACTGGCATGGTTGCCAGAGTTGTTGAAAACTTGAATAAGAGCTGGAGGGATTTGTTGTTGTTTTTGACAGGTTGCTAAGTGACTCCTCTCAGTCTTGCAGAGAAAATGAATCCGTGCAATCTAGTAAAAATGAGGTTAGTGCCTTTGTTCATAAGTAACGGTATGATTCACTAATTTTTTTATGTCTGTTAAGGAAAGACAAAGTCTTAAAATGTTTTCAGTAACTTTTGGGGGAGAGCTTTTTGTCTTTTAATGGTCCTCAATGAAAAGATATTTTCTTTATACAGGACAGCAAGGAGGTGAGTATATTATTTGAATTACGAAAGGAGTTAAAAAAAAAAAATCCTACATAATTTGGATGAATGGGAAATATCTTAAATGTTCATTCACCAAACTGTTAACAGTAAACTGTTTGTATTTTGCAACAGTTGTACGCAAGCATTAAGGTACTGTAGTCTAAAGATGAATGGATACAGGTTTTTCTTGAATTCTTTTGGCATCTAGGATTTATTTGGAAAACAAATGTGTAAGGTTCTGTTTGCTGCTAACAGCATCACTCTGGGGAAGGTTGTGAATTTTGGCTCCACACTTGCCTGAGTGATTCATGGCTGCTTTATGCAGAATTTAGAAAAGCAAATTGTCACCTGCAGTGATAAAGGAATATTTAAATTGTGCTTTCCATTGAAGTTAGCATCTGGATTACATTTATCCAGCTTTTGGAGACTGACAATTGAATATAAATTTGCAGGTGACAGGAGAATGCTATGGAATTTTCATGGACTTAATTACATCATTATGTTACTTAAACATTTGTATTATTAAAGTGTAGATAATATATTGTTATTATTTTGTAAAACCTAGAACTCCTTTTCAAAGTTTAAAAAATAAGTAAAGGAAGTGCATTATGTATTGACCAGCATAAACTGAAATGCAATTATTAGACTCCATTCAATCTGTTATTGCTGAATAGATGCAATAGTTTTACACATTGCAGAACAGATTAGTAGTTTCAGAGCTTGCCTTTTAAAAAGAAACGTGACTGTTGTTTAAAATACGTAGTATAACATTTGTGATATTTGCTTTATGTTGTGATAGTACAAGTAGCTGGTTAAATTTCCATTTTACTTCTGACAACGTTTTCATTTGCATTTTCTCAAGCAATGAATCTCTGGCCTTGGTGTCCTTTTCAGGGCCACTGTTCTGAGACTCTTTTAATTATAACAATTACACTTTTTTACATTTTGTGTTTGGGTGATAGAGGACAAGGCGGAAGGGAGGAAAATAAATGCATTTGGAAGTCTGAAGACAGGAGACGATTGCAAAATTTATTATTTATAATTTATCTCATGAATATTTGGGTACTTGACTGATTATTTCTTTTTAATATTTTAGTAAGCAAAACAAAGCATTCCCAAACCTGAAAAGTGTTCATTAGTTTCTGGATGTGTTAGACTAACAGATTGTTCTTTATGTGAGGTCACTGATCATGGTTAGTAATAGTCTCTGGATACTGTCCAATTGCATCACGTGCCCTCCTTTTTATTTTTTAATTTTATTTAGAAAAGACCATCCAAAAAATTCTGCTGCAGTGGAAAGTCGCTCTCTGCAGAGAACGAGTACAGCAAAGGGAAAGTAAAAATATTCTTCGCTCTTAGAAATGTTATGACTCACGATCTGTGGTACAGAATTGTGCAGTTGTTAGATTTAATGTAGCATGTGGCAAATTTCGGTGCTGGGGATCTATGTCTTTAAAATCATCAAGATTAATACCTGTAAAGATGCAACCTTGTAATGATGTTTTTAAAATAACAGTGGAAGATTGAATTCATTTTCCTCACTTTGCATTTTTTTGTTATTTAATTGAATTACACTTGTTTTAAGTGAGAGCATTTTCATATGTGGGCCTTGCTTTTGATATTTTACAGTTTCAGAAAAAAATAAGCAAGCTTGAAGAACAGCTCAGTAACGAATTGCAAGCCAAAGATGAACTAGAACAGAAGTACAGGTGAGACTGTTTTGACATGTTTGGTATGTTTATAAAGAAGTTTTATTACATTTTTTCCAGTGCTTAAAAGCATTTTTGTTCACTTCAGGAATTCCTGACCCTGCAAGCAGACCTCACTGTATATTGCTGGCTTAGTTATTGCTGCTCTTGTGACTACAGGAGGTTTGAGTTTTTGTTGTTGTTTTTTTTTGCCTTCAGCCTCCATAAGAATCCCTGCATTGTTTGAGTGGTTTCCCCAGTTCTTGAAATTTCATGTGATTGCTGAAAATAGAGTATTTTACATAAAATAAATGAGTCACATCTAAACATGGTAATGTCTGTATAATCAGCAGGTTTTAAAAATGTTTTTCAAAATTCTTCAGGTCTACTAGCACTCGTTTAGAGAAGACAGTGAAAGAGCTCGATGAAGAGGTAAGTTATTTCTTATTGGAGTTAGAACTTTAATGTTTGTGTGTGGCTTTTTCCTTAGGAAACAGCAAATTACTTTTGAGTAACTGTGTTTTTATAGCAAGAATTACCAGTTAATTTCTTGATATTCACAAGCATGAAATTGTTGTCACTGTTAAAATATTTTCATTATGATTTCTGCGCTACAACTTTCAGCATTTGTTTTTTACCATGTTTTTTATTTGGAGGCCAGCTGGATATAAATATCCCATAGATTATTATAAAAATGGAAGATGTGAGAGTCACGTTGCTGGAAGAGAAGGGCTGCTGGTCTTTGCACTGTTCTAACGGTGTCGGTACAAGGACCTGATTTCTTGCCCAAATTTGCACCTTAGTGCTACTCCAGATTAGTCATCTCTTTGGTGGACATGTACAGATTAATGTATTGCTTATCCAGGTGCATGTCAAGACCTTTACCTTGCATGTATGTTTTTGCGCTCCCAGAGTGGCTGCTGAGCAGAGTTAACTGATCCATCAAATCCAAATGATCAGTGTTTAAGTTGTAAAAGCTCTTGGCCGTGGTCATCCTGGGCTGGATGTGACCACAAGTTCTGGTAACACTGTGTTTGCTGCAGGGAAATACAGCGTGTCCTACTCCAGTGCAAACTAAACTGAATGCTTGAGCTATCTTTTTATAATTTAAAGAGTATCAATTTTCTATATATAATAGTGATGTGGGTTTTTTTTAAATATATCCAGATATCTTCAAGGAAGAACGCAGAGTCTGCACTCAGACAGTTAGAGAGAGAGAAGGCTCTTCTTCAGCATAAGAATACAGAATACCAGAGAAAAGCAGAACATGAAGCAGATAAGAAACGCAATTTGGAAAATGAGGGTATGTTGAAACATGATTGAAGGGTTCTGGTATGATGTGGGTTTTTTAGGGATAAAATAAATTAATTGTATTTCAAATTGATACTTTTTATGACAGTGGTTAACAATCTTGCATTGTTTTTTTGTTACAGTTAACAGCTTGAAAGACCAGCTTGAAGATTTAAAAAAGAGGAATCAGAACTCTCAAATATCCAATGAGAAAATCAATCAACTACAAAGACAGGCATGCCATCTTTATATATGTGTATTTTAAAATAACAGCTGTTCAAAGTACCAGACTTTGCTAGGAGGGAATTGAAATGTGTAATGGAGTATTAAAAGTTGTTCTTTTTTGTCATATATTGGTCTCCAAAAGTAATCTTAAAATATACTCCTTTTTATTTCTTTAATCCATAAAATCTAGTATTCTGTAGTAAAAATGGAAGTTGTTATATTTCAGTTGTTTCTGAAGTATGTTTTTATCAATCCTTAGTTGGATGAAGCCAATTCGTCACTGCGGTCAGAGTCTGATACGGCAGCCAGGTTGAGGAAGAACCAGACAGAAAGCACCAAGCAAATCCAACAGCTGGAAGCCAATAACAGAGAACTACAAGATAAGAACTGCCTGCTAGAGAATGCGAAACTCAAACTGGAGAAGGACTTTCTCAATCTTCAGTCAGCTCTAGAATCAGAAAGGAGAGATCGAAGTCATGGATCAGAGATTATTAGTGATTTACAAGGTATTCCCACAAATCTGAAGTAAAGCTTGCTTCTCATTTCAGAAATAAAAATAGGTTTTAGTGATGTTATTTTAGCTTCAAATTGTGACTGATTAGTGTGCTGGTCTATGTCAATGTTATGTAAGTGTGGAAACACATTTAAGAGAGAACATTTTATAGATGTTATTGATAACTTTTAAAATCACCCTTAATAGTCAGAATTAGAAGCTATTACATGTGAAAAATGTTACCTCTGAGTGGATATAGTACACTTTCTTTTTACTCACACACTGCCCAGCCTCATTGGTGTCTTGGTCATTTTTAGGTCGAATATCTAGCCTGGAAGAAGAAGTGAAAAATGGAAAGAGTGCATTAGCCAAACTGGAAATGGAGAAAAGACAATTGCAGGAAAAACTTACAGATTTAGAAAAGGTAACAGCATTTCTTAGTGAGCATTGGTGTTACATTCTTATGGAATTTTTGAATTTGCACTATTATTACTTGAAACATAGAGACAAAAATCTATGCAAAAAAATAAGCCTGGTTTTCAGTGTTTCTTATTTTTCTTTGATTTTTTTTTTCCAATTTGAGAAGAGTCAAAAAACCACAAAATTTCCCTTATAATACATTATACTTCTAAAGTACATAATGATTTTAATCCAATGAGTAGCTTAATAATGCAGTTGTAACATTTCATTTCATATGTTTAGGTGTTTTTTAAACTCTCAATATTGCTAAAAGTAAAACAGCTTCTGTTAATATTTTTTTCGACAAATTTGTCATTGAAACAAATGTGTTGAAAAAATTCTTCAATAAACTTACTCTTTGAGCTGTTCTTCTTACAGAATGTTGGTTGTTCAGGCAGTAATTCCGTAATTGTTTGCAACTGGGGATGTCATTGTGCATTTTTAGAGCACTTTGCCATCCGTAGGAAAATGTATGTAGAAAAGACTTCTCAGCTCCTTAGAGTCTGAGCTCTCTCTTCTGCTCTCAGTGTACTTCCCAGCAGCATGTTACTCTTGTTTGAAATTTTGTCTTTAACCTGATGTGTTTAATGTTTTATTCAATGTTTTTCTTGAATAGGAAAAGAGCAACATGGAAATAGATATGACATATAAATTCAAAGTTATGCAGCAGAACCTCGAACAAGAAGAAGCTGAACATAAAGCCACAAAAGCACGATTAGCAGACAAAAATAAGATCTATGAATCTATTGAGGAGGCAAAGTCAGAAGCCATGAAAGGTATGTATTTGACATCACAGTTAGGTGTAAGTGACACAAAGTAGATAATGTAATCTTTTAATCCTAGTGGAAGCCTAAGTGTAGGCTTTTTTCCTTGATTCCCCTGTGTTATATACTTAGTGTACTCATTTCTTTTTGTGCCTTCCGAAATAAAATACAGGTCAGCCACTTAACAATGTAAATATGTAGACCAGATAGAGCTAGAAATGGCAAAGCCTTTGCTACATTTCCATAGTCACCATGCATATCCTGGTGCATCTCATCACAACTGAAATCTCTTGGAGCGATGGATAATTACCAAACATCTCCAGAAAATTACTTTTGAATTAAATGCTTTATGTTTATTGCAGCTACTTAAAAAGCTACCTACAGCTCCTGTCCTTCCAACTGCAAAGCATTCGCAAAAATTTGGAGCATGCAGATGCTAAAAAGAAACACAAATGAATCAGTAATAACGGCTGAATCACTTGGCATATCAGGTTCTCAAACAGTTTCAACTCTTTAAATGATTTCAAGTTATCATAGTCAAAGCAACACTTCAGTAGATTTACATGGAACATTTTTTTAAATCCACCTTTTTATCTGTCTCAGATGTGTGCAGATAAACTGGAAGTTATCTTGAAACTCAAAAGTGGGAAATAGCTGTCTGTCAGGAATGCTTGTAAAAGCATCCTCTGAGATTGGGTTTACTGTGAAAATTTTAATACATCACTTTTCAGCAATCTTTCTCTTTAGTGTTAAAAGGTTAACCATATTTATTGTTAATATGGGGTAGACCTCCTCCTCCCCATGCCCTCTAAAAATCCCCTGCTTTACACTGACTGATATCTTAAATCTCTTGCTTCACAGAAATGGAGAAGAAACTTTTGGAAGAGAGAGCTTTAAAGCAAAAAGTAGAAAATCGGTTGTTAGAAGCTGAAAAGCAGCGCTCCATGTTGGATTGTGATCTCAAGCAATCACAACAGAAAATCAATGAGCTTCTCAGGCAAAAGGATATACTAAATGAAGATGTAAGGAACAGTGACAAAAGGAGTCTTGAGTGGAACCTGGTTTTCAATGTCGTAATATTTTCCCTATTATAGCTCTATTTAGGAACGTTTGTGAATGAAAATGGCGGCAACTTTTCCTTCCCTGTATTTGAAGCTTTAAAAAGTATACTGGGTGTAGTTTCATTTTTCGGAACTATTTTGCCATTACTATGCTTAAAAAGTTTCTGGAATGTGAAATGCTGTGAGATTGACATGGAAAAACTAGCTTATTTATTGCGTGCTAATGCCTTCATTCAGGAAACAGCTTTGTCCGTAAAAAGATGGGAGCATGTTGTACAAAAATGTAGAGGAAGTCAGTAAGAGAGACTGTTTAAATGTCACTTTCCTGTGTAGATCTGTAAAATTCACAGGTCTCTGTTTATTTTTCAGGTAAAAAACTTGACATTAAAAATAGAGCAAGAAACACAAAAGCGTTGTCTCACTCAAAATGACCTCAAGATGCAAACGCAACAGGTCAACACTTTGAAAATGTCTGAGAAGCAGCTAAAACAGGAGAATAACCACCTTCAGGAAATCAAATTAAGTCTGGAAAAACAAAATAATGAACTCCGCAAGTATGCAGAGTTGCTCTTGATTATTATTTTTCTTTTTAATAATGTTAACTGTTTTGTAATTGTTTTTTGGCAAAAAGTGGGAGCCATATTAATTTTTAAAATTTGCTGCACTGAATATGCTATTCTGCAGTGCACAACTGAATTGTAGTTTAAAATAATTACAGTGAGGTTGGAGGTTTGCCCTAGCGATTTAGCAATGTGTAGATGTACGGTAGAAGATGTTCACTGCCTGAAAAATCTGACACAAAAAAACCTCAAGAAGTGCAGCTTAAACACCAGAGTGAGAGGAATTCAGAGAAACACTTATTTAAAGTAACACTTATTTTAAAAATAACTTAGGACTTCAGTGAGGAAGAAAGTTACTGGCAGCATTAGTCCAAGAGTGGTTGTTAGAGTTGGACCGTAATGCTAATACAGAGCTGTAAACGTACCTATTGGAAATATCCAGTACTAAGTATGTTTAAACACATCTGTTGGGCCTTCAAACAGGAGTTGTATTAAACCCCAGCAGTTCTTCAGCGTCTTAAAAGCAATATTTGCAGTTGCTCATAAATACATAAATGAAATTTTACACAGCAGTCTTGTGACTGAAAAAACAAGTTTAGTGCATATATTAGACATACCTCATTCTTAGCTCTCTTGTGACTTCTGATGGTTTATCCCTTTGTGCTTTACCTTGGCTGTCTGCAAAGATGCAGTTACTCACAGAGATCAGGACTACACGTGACAGTTGCTGTGATGTGACACACTGGCAGAAATCCTTCCTGCCACACAACGGTGCTTTGTTATGGAACTGACTTCGAGTTGTTTTAATAACACATGAATTTAATACGTGGTGCGTGTCAAAGAATACAGACATGCTTTCGCAGACCTAAAGCAATCTGTAAGATAAGTGATGTTTTACATGGAAGTAAGATTCTCTCAGTGACTTGTACCAGTTGAAGTGTGTGACACTGCTGAAGTTGGCTTGTGAACAGGATTAAACTGAGCTCTGTGAGTGTAGCATTCTCAGCTCTGCAGGTGAAAGGGAGAGAAACCCAGAGAAAGCCTCAGGTTTAACTGCCAGCCACACTTTGATCAGGAAATGACTGGAGATCTTAAGAGTGCAAATACTGTCTCTTCTGTTTACTTCTTCGGAATATCTTCATATCTTTTATTTTAAAGAATGTAATTCCTTCCTAGGGAACGTCAAGATGCAGATGGACAAATGAAAGAGCTTCAAGACCAACTTGAAGCTGAACAGTACTTCTCGGTGTGTTTTATGCTTCTTTTTTTTTTTTTATATATACCAATCCATTTACTAAAATACAATGTTAGGTTTTCTTCTTCCTTCTCAGGTGTCAGATGTTTCACATCTCTGACTTAAAGCTAATTATTTTCTTATTCCTGTCTTCAGTCTTATCTGCAGCCTTGTCATGACTCCTTATTCTTGATCACTGAGCAGTGTGAAACAGCTCGTGCTAAGATATGTCCCAGCTTTGGAAGGGAATCCCAAACACAGTTTAGAGAGAGGGAGGAGTCAAGCAATTCATTCCTTCTCTTCCACAGCGTAAATTATCTTCTGCATGTTTCAAGCCCTTTGCATTCAGTGTCTCTTCCATGCTGTCTGGAGGAGAAGAGCTGTATTCTCAGAATCACACAGTGTGACAAAATTTGCATTTAAGGTTTGGAAGGAAATTTTTGCATTACAGCTGAACTTGGTAGAGGTCATTGGAAGATTTTGCTTTGTTGTGATAAAGTACAACAGAATAAATATGAATTGTACTTAGAAACCATCACTAGCATATGGAGGTTAATTTATTTTAACAATGCACAGCAAGTCACACTGCAGGTAAAGGCCAAAAGGCTTGCTTACAGTTTAAGGAAACTTAAGATTTTACTGTGGTATTTACATCAGGAGGAGAAGGACTATCTGAAGTTCTAGTCGATCAAAAACATGCACATGTGCAAGCAGAGAAAGGGAGATTTGAGATCAATTGACTGCTGTGGATGGGCCAGAAGGAGACAGGCTGTATTCAAAGCCCTGCCGTCAATCCACCTGCAGCTGTCTGTCATGTCACCTGTATTCGGTCGCTTGAGTGTACAGAGCAATATAATTTTACTTTCATTTCTTTTGTAGCTCTACATCTGTATCCATTTCAAAAAAATCTTGAATTTCAAATGCTTTTCTAATCTTTTTTCCCCTCCTCCTGTACTTCTTTTTGACCTATAACTGGCATGTGGTTTTTATGGATTTATATGGTTAAAGTCTAAATTCTATATACTACCTACATTAGACAAATATTTAAAATAATAGAGAAAAATAGTGATCTTCTCCTTGCTTCTGATACTTCTGATTTTCTATCAAATAGTGATTTTCACATTGAGAGTGTCTTTAACAGTATGTTTAAAAACATATAAAATATATATCATACATCTATCTATTCACAAATATACAAGTTAACCAAAACATTTTGGGTATGACGATGAGTTAAATTCAGAGAAGCCATTGCACAATTATCCTCTAATTGAGTGTGTGGTTAAAGAATTGTAGGCAGTGTCATCTTGTATAGTTTTTTGTGCACCTTCAAGCTACAATATGCAACTCATGTCCTTTTCACAACTTTAAATTCTAGACTCTGTACAAGACGCAAGTTCGAGAACTTAAAGAAGAATGTGAGGAAAAGACCAAACTCTGTAAAGAAATGCAGCAAAAGATACAAGAGTTACAGGATGAGAGGTGGGTTTTTACTAGTTCTACAAACATGTAGAAGATGAGGAAGGTGTTTTTTTGTTGTTGTTTTGTTGTGGTTTGGGGTTTTCTTGTGTGTCTTGGTGGGATTGTTTGTTGGTGTTTTTTTTGTTTTCTAACGCACACACCCACACCCCACCCCTGCCCTCACCTCCCATTTTTTAAGTTAGTAGAACTAATAGTATATGCCAATAATTTGCAGGGATTCCTTGGCTGCTCAACTAGAGATTACTTTGACAAAAGCAGATTCGGAACAACTTGCACGTTCCATTGCTGAAGAACAGTACTCTGATTTGGAAAAAGAGAAGATTATGAAAGAGCTGGAGATTAAAGAGATGATGGCCAGGCATAAACAGGAACTTACTGAGAAAGATGCCACCATAGCCTCTGTGAGTAATATGAATTGTGATTTTGGTAGAGGTTTACACGGGCTTGAGTTTCATCTGCAGTTTGAGTTATACATTGTTATTTAGCAAACTTAGAGGTAAGTGATACACAAGCGTAGCTTATATTTTACAAATATTTATTTTCTGTGAATGAAATAAAATCTGATGTTTCTTCCATGCATCTCTCTGACAATTCTCTATTCTGTGTCCCTACCCCTCTTACAACAAGTCCTCTTACCCTTCTCCTGGTTTCACTCTGAAGCATTTCCTTCTGTCCTGTAGTGCTTTCATATGCCAAATGTCTTTTGTTACATAGTCTTGTATGCTTTTTGTTTTGTAGCTGGAGGAAGCAAACAGGACACTAACTAGTGATGTGGCTAATCTTGCTAATGAGAAAGAAGAACTAAACAATAAACTGAAGGAAGCGCAAGAACGTATGTATTCTCTGAACCAAATGTAATTTTATTTGAAAGCAGTTTTCTTTAATAGTACTTTATTTTGTAATGAGCTTTCATAGATTTTTTTTTTTTATTATTACTTTGCTACAGAAATTACAAAACTAAAGGAAGAAGAAGCAAATGTAGGAAATATTAAAGCACAGTTTGAGAAACAGTTGTTGAATGAAAGAACATTGAAGACGCAGGTAAGCAAATGTGTCCTAATGAATGAAGAGATAGTGTTCATAAGTCAAGTAACTTTTAATAGAAAACTTTCAATGGTAAACTGTCTATGTGTACCATGAACACTTTATTCTTTTTTTGCTTCTGAAACAAAATACATGGGTCTTTTTTTTTCTTCTACTAAGTCGACCTTCAGTGTAGTGAGACTGCATCCTCATGATTCATTGTAAAGTAACTCCTAATCCACTTGCAGTTCTCCAGCAAAAATTTTCGTTTCAGTCTTGTGAATTCATATCTTGCTGGTTTCCATCGTGATATATATTCCTCTTTAAATTCCATAAAACATTATATTTCTCATTTTTATCCAGATTGGTTTTTAGAACAAATGACATTTTAATCCAAAGATACATTTTGGGACTAGCTAATGGAAATGGAAGAGAATATTTAAATGAACAGAAGTGTTCAAAGCAAATGGTTGCTTAAGGCGAAAATGACATTATTACCTTCTATTCGATTTTGAGTAGTACATTGAATTAAAACAACTTTATAGTACTAGATACGCAGGGCTCTTAGTTCAGTTGGATTAAAAATGTCTGGCTGTTGATAGGAGAGAGGACTATTTAATCACAATATAACTGTGTATTTATTCGTGTGGTTTTTGTCATTTTTTTTTCTTCGCCATGAGAAGGCTGTGAATAAATTGGCTGAGATCATGAACCGGAAGGGTCCAGTCAAACGTGGAGCTGACACTGATGTACGGCGGAAGGAAAAGGAAAATAGGAAACTGCATATGGAACTGAAGTCTGAACGAGAGAAGTTAACCCAGATGATGATCAAATACCAGAAGGAAATCAATGAAATGCAGGCAGTAAGATCCTTTTGCAGTTTAAACACTGATAGTGTTTTCTGTATTTCTCATTGAATTGATACAGGCTTTAAGGTAGCATATACAGTCTATTCGTGAATTTCCCATGACCGAAAGTGTATATATAGAGAGACTGGCTGCAAAGTCGGCATAATTTTCTACTTATTTTCTCTGAATAACTGAGTATTGTGATAATAAGAAATCTTGTCACTTCTCCTTACAGCAAATAGCAGAAGAGAGTCAGATACGGATTGAACTCCAGATGACTCTGGACAGCAAAGACAGTGACATTGAACAGCTTCGTTCGCAGCTCCAGTCGTTACACATTGGTCTAGACAACAGCAGCATAGGCAGCGGACCGGGAGATGCTGAGACAGATGATGGATTCCCTGGTATGTTAATTTTATTAGTATTTCTACATTAATTGTTTTTATATCAATGTTTTACCATAAAAGCTGAAGTATTAAATTAATCCTCTGATGATTCTGTGGCTTTTCATCTTCATGTTTTTCTACCATGTTATCAATGCTTTGATAGCGATCACTATCCACCTACTAACTAGATCTGTCTGTAGTCATACTTCTCACATCTATTTAAAGAAATTTATTTTTAAAATTCTGTTGTACCCCATTAAAACTAAATTTTTTTCCAATTCATTGTCACGGTTACTTTGCAATTACTGTGTTATGTGATGAAATGTAAAACTAATACTCTCTTCTTAGAGATTCTATTTTGACTTCTTTTCTACCTTTTTCCTCCTTTATGCTTTATGTTTAGTCCATATCACTCAATCCCACACTATGGAATCCATGTCTTTTACCTACAAGCACTCTTCCACCTCTGTCAGTATTGCCACTAAGCCTTCCAGTTCTCGCATGCTTCTCGATTCTGATTCTGACTCAGAGGAAGAACCTTTGTCTTGTTCCCACAGCCCTACAGAAGTTGATAGCACAGGTGATACCCCAGAGAACTGTTTGGTTTTGTTCTTACTGTGTCCCTTTGCTCTTTTTCAAAACTAACACTATTAATAAATTATTAAACAAAAGACAAATCTGGCAGTAAACACACTGCAGTGTCAGAAAACTGTGCCAGCAAAGACATGAAAAACTTTGCATGAACAAATAACTGGCTTGTTTTCTCTAAATGCTTACAGATGCTTGCTGCCATTTATAAAACCACTGTTTTTATTAAAGCATTGAATAAGTAAGCCTTATGGCCTTGTTTTCAAGGTAGCCTCTAGCCAGTATCTGCAGCTGTCTGTATGACCCTAAGATACTGGTACCAAAACGTCAAATGTTTAAGTGAAATGTGGAGACATCTGACTCCTCATAATGTAAATTTACATTACTTGCTTGCAGAAATTGTCCTCTGAGTATTACTTTTTTTTGCCTTAATTTGAATCTTATATTTGATTCTTGTACAGTAAGGCAAGCAAAATCTGTTCTTTTTCCAGATACATAAAGCATATAATTGAATTGTATGGCTCTGGTAAAACAGAGCTTTATTTTACTACTTTTATTTTCATTTTATATGACTACGTATAGACTGTGCTGAACAGACCTTCTGCTAAATCTTAGAGATGGGTTTTTTAATTACAGTCAAATTTTTGTATTTCACTTGAGATTCCTTTAAAGAGCATACACTTTTCCACTGAAAGCAGAACTTGTTTTGGGATATTGACATTACTTCATCAGACTAAAGAATAATGTGTTTCCTCTATTTTTATCATTCTCTGGGTTTTCTATGAGGCTTCTAATAAAAGAATTGTTAAGTACATGGTATTTTCCTTGTTAGCTGCTGTTGTGGTATCTGCATGGTTTTATTTTGTACTAAAGTAAAAATCATACCTAAGCTAGGACTTTTCACTAACGTGATTACAACAGATTTGAGGTATGATGATTGTGTTTTGTTGGGTTTTTTCCCTACTAGTGCTTAAAAGCACGTACTGTGAAAATTTTGAAATATTCTGCCGTTTCTCTGATCTGTTAGTATAGAATAGACACCAGAAATAAGTGTAATCAGGACCTCTAATTTTTTTCCAATTTCATGGAATAATATTGGAGACTACAGAGAAAAATAGGAAATAAATTAATGCATTTTTTCACACCATTAACAAACTACACATACTTTCTGGATGTGGGGAAGGATTTTTTGCATCAGCATTATATTCGCTACCCTTTGTGTCAGGTATAGGTGAAAGGAACAATTTAAAATGGAAGGTATGAGGCAAAATGTGCATTCGAGAAATACTTCATGTATTTGATATGTACATTAAAATGTGTCATCAACAGCAGTGATTACAGAGCAATAAACCTTGAAGAGAGAGCATATTTGAATAAATAACCTTGCTTCAGGTCTCTCTAGACAAAATGAGAATTCTATGAATATCTAATAACTATTTGTCACGCTATGTTTAACATGGTCAGGAGCCTGCAAATGAGAGAGAAAATAGCTTTTGCAAATTTGAAGCATGTTTGTGCTCCTTCCATGGGTTTGTTTTTGCTAATACTTCAGGCCTCAGTATTTTTGACTTGGAGGTTCCTCAGCAGCAGAGATTGTCTCATAGAATCATAGAGTGTCCTGAGTTGGAAGGGACCCACAAGCGTCATCGAGTCCAGCTCCTCTGCTAGGGTGGGAAACTCATTAGGAAAATATTATTGCAATTGAGTAGTTCCTTTTAGCAAAACATAGGGGAAAGAAATGCTTGATACTAAGTGCAACTATAGAAATAGAATCAAAGTCTTTGTGTTACCAAACACTAGGAAAGTGTGAGCTGCTGAGCTTTTGGTTACTACTGAAATGTGTCTGTCAAACAACAGCTGAGCTGTTAATACTGTTGATAAATCAAATCTGACTAATGTACCAGTGTAATATAGAATATTGCAAGTGTTTGAAAGGGCAGCTGAATTTAGGGAAGGCCTGACGAGTAGCCAAAAATGACTTAATTTGTATCAGAAAGCCTAGGAGATTTAGGCAGAATTAGAAAAAAAAAAATTACAGAGCGAAAAATATGACTTAAAATACTAAACTTATGAAATTTTACCTGGTGCATAGAGGGTATAGGTTATTTGTACTGGCAGTTTGCCTTTTTTTGTCTTGAACCAGATGTTGTGTGGTCTGTACTAATATCTTCAGATGCTGTTTTAAAAGGTAAAGGTTGACAGACAGAAGCATTTTAAGTCTTGAAGAAATTACTAAAGGGATTGCGTGTGCTGTAATTGCAAGTTTGCTCTTCCCCTTCTTCCCTATGCCTACTAGTGTTTTGTAATTGCATTGGTGGTTATTGGCTGTATTCAGGAATACACGATTTAATTTATTCCTGAACATTTACTGCAAGGTCCACAAGATCTTGTAAGTAGTTAATGTTCTCATGTTTGCTCTGTTGCTTTGTTATTGATCTTGAATAACTCAAAAATAATGCTTTGAGAATATTTATGTTCTTAAGTATATATCTTTTTTTCAGAATCAAGATTGGAAGGCTGGCTATCATTGCCTGTTAGAAATAACACTAAAAAATTTGGCTGGGTTAAAAAGGTAAGAAAACCAAATTCATGATCTTGTTTAATGTGTTTTAAACTTCCTTCATTTACTTAAGTGTATAAAATATAATATGTTAGCTGGTATAACTATGTCTGAGAGGAACAGATTAAAACGATTGTAATAGGTGAAGACCCTTCTTTGTCCAGCCAGAGGTGAGAACAGCTGTTCATGGTCTTCATAGGTTTGTAAATTCAGCCATAGGCATTCCCAGCAGTATTACGCAGATGGAATTTAGTGGATTCTGGAAGCAGATGCCCTTGACAAATTCTTTAGGAAATAAAACTAAGAACTACGTGTGTGCCTTGTGCAGCCTTCACTTCTTTACTGCTTTTCAGGAGCCTCTTTGGTGGGTCTTTGCCCACATCGTAACATACACAGTTTCATACCAGTTCACTTACTGCTCAGTCTGACTGTTCATTCTGGACAAAACTCCGGCAATAGGAGGTCTTCTAGGTAATTAGCTTTTTATTAAAGTTGCTAGAAATCCTGGTTGGTACAACAGTGGCCTTTGTGAGTATGAGCTGTATTAATTGTGAACTGCACACATAAAATAAGCATCCTAAGATGACAGTTACTTTTGCCACCAGTCCAAGAGAAAATTAAATCAGTAAAATAGAAATGAAAAGCTTGTTACATTCTTCCAGACTTTAATTTTTATCTCTCCATATATATTTAAATCTGTTTAAATTAATTTGAAAATGTAAATTGATTTATCGTGTAAGCAGAAATTTGTTTGTCGTGCCATTAATTTATTGGCAAATCATGGACTCATACAGTACTGCTATTGTCCATTTAGTTACCATATAATAAAATTACAGAATAATACTGCTGTGACATCTGCAGTAATTGCTGTGATGTCTTTTGACATGTGTGATGAGCTGGATTAAAATGTACATTTTATCCTTTTCTGTCTCCTAACAGTATGTAATTGTAAGCAGTAAGAAGATCCTGTTCTATGACAGCGAGCAAGATAAAGAACAATCTAATCCCTATATGGTATTGGATATAGAGTAAGTAATATCTTGTGCAATTCGTCCTCTGATTTGTAGGTGAACTTTGTCAGAAAGACTTAAACAAAATGCCTTTGGACGTGAAGTCTGGGAGCACAATGTCAAATGTGACGTCCTTTTCTAATCAGAACTACAGAGCTGGGAGCGTAGGTCTCCATCGTGACAAAGAATCGTGTTTGCTGTAAGCAGTGGTGCGGCTGTGGCGTGGTGCTGGCTCTGGTGTCACCAAACGGCTTCCACCAGCTCAGCCAGACCTACGCCACCTGCCCAGTGTAGCAAAAAATGTTCAGGAAACTGTAGCAGATAAGCTATAATTTTCAGTGTTTGTACATTTGCACTTACAGTACGTCCTTGCAGGTGGGTTGCATAGTTAACTAATGTATTTTCTTAATAAATACAGAATGTGGATTTTTAGAGGTTAGCGCGTGGGGAGAGAAAGTGTGTTAGAAAGCTACAGGCAATCGTTAAGAGTCAGGTGATGTTGGTTTTTCAGTGCTGTCATTTTTTTTGCAAATACAGCTGAGTACTTTGTGATGTCTTTTTATTTGGGGTTTTGGAAGTTCATGCGCCAGATTGAAAGACAGGACTTTAATCAAGTGATTAGGAAGTTATACTAACAGATCTTTAATGGCTCTAAGTCTTATGTGGTATGTTGTATCCTGAATTAATATGTCAATTTATCATTTTGGTAACATTAATTTTTGTCCTTTTTGAAATAATTTCCTGTAGCAAACTCTTCCATGTCCGACCAGTCACTCAGACTGATGTGTACAGAGCAGATTCCAAGGAAATTCCTAGGATATTCCAGGTATTCACTAATAAATGTTTCTAGTGTAACGAACGTGGTATTTCACACATTGTCAAAAACATTTTCATGACTTTGTCTAATGAAATATTTACTAAAAAATCAGTTCCAGGTTAATTCTTCAATTTTTATACTTAGATAATTAGTCTGAATTTACGTTTGTCATCTGAGAGTATTATGCTTTGATTCTAGATTCTATATGCTAATGAAGGAGAGAGCAAAAAGGAACAGGAATTTCCTGTGGAGCCTATGGGGGAGAAGTCAAATTACATTTGTCACAAAGGACATGAGTTTATACCTACTCTTTATCACTTTCCAACCAATTGTGAAGCTTGCATGAAGCCGCTGTGGCATATGTTTAAACCTCCTCCTGCTCTAGAATGTCGCCGTTGCCATATCAAATGTCACAAAGATCACATGGATAAAAAGGAAGAGATTATAGCACCTTGCAAAGGTAAATACCAAGTATTTGAATACACTTATATTCATATATGCATATATTCGTATGGTTGACAGAGTCACAAGGCATTCTAATAGATCAGAGGATTCTATCTGATATGAACTAAAGATAAGCAGGTAGGTTTTTCTTTTATTAATATGTAGCTGTCAGAATCTTTCTGAATGTGTCTACATGAGGATCAGCTGACTGCTGTGAGTTAATGGCCTGTTTCTGTATGTACCTCTTGTATTGTCAGCATCATGCAGTAAAACATGGCGGTTGGAAGGCTGCTCACACTGTGTTGTGCTGCACTGCTGAGTGAAACGGTAGTGTTAGTGCATGTTATGAAATAAATGACATTCAGTGAAGTTTATTCCTTGTGACTCAGGTTACATAGATTTTTGGGCTCAGGCACACCTTTCTGTCTTTCCTCATTCTTTTCTGTGTGAGTGTGTATCTTCCATAGTGCACTGAGCTCTAAATGTAAGGATGAGGCCCTGCCAGCAGCAAAATCTGGTTCACTTCGCGTTTGTTTTCTCTGCTAATTTCTCTTTGTGTTGACTGTGAGAGTATGGTAACCTGACAACTAATTTGTGATGTGGGAACATGTTTAGAATATTAAAGGTCTTCATTTTTATTTCAAAAACTCTTGTTACAGTGTACTATGATATTTCAACGGCAAAGAATTTACTACTGTTAGCTAATTCTACGGAAGAACAGCAAAAATGGGTAAGCCGACTGGTGAAAAAAATACCCAAGAAGCCTCCAGCACCAGACCCCTTTGCTCGATCTTCTCCCAGAACTTCCATGAAGGTACAGCCAAACCAGTCCATCAGGCGACCAAGTCGACAGCTTCCTCCAAACAAACCGAGGTGACACAAGAGCTGCTATTTAGTTTGTTTAAAACATTTTGCTACTATGAATGTTGTATATGTTGATAAGGACAATTGACCACAAACATTGTTGACTACTGACGTGTTAACTAGCATGTTATCTTCTATAAACCTCAATTAAGTTAAAGGAAGAGCCACTATGTTTGTTCCCTTGTTTAAGGGACCTTGCTTTACCTGTTAGTTATCCTTGCCATACTGAAAATGTATCTTATTGCTCTTAGATGTAACAGGCAGAACTTGCAGTGTACATCTGTAGCCGAGTAGTTCCTGTGATCTGGCAGCTGGAAGGGAAGATGGGGTTTAACGAGGCAAAGAGTCAGTCAGAGGGATGTGAAGACTTAAAGAAAAAAAGGTTTAACAATTTTCAAGATGGCCACTACCAGATTTGAAGTTGAGCAATGAAGTTAGGTGCTTGTGGTTCTAATGAACCTTGGAGAGAATAGGTGCCTTCAAAAGCAGTCTAGAAGGCCTTACACACAGCAGAAGACAACGTGTCTTTCATTTCTTATTGCTTGGTTTTGTGGCATGTGTTTGAATTGCTGCCCTGTTCTGAGGTTAGACACCTGTTTGTGGATTTGTATTTTAGAGTGTGTTTCATCTCGTCAAATGTGTATATCTGTGTCTAACTCCGTTTACAGTTGATGTTTAGGAAGCGTTGTTTTCAGGATTCATGTCATCCTGGTGTAGAAAAGGAGCATACAGCGTGCTCTTGGACATCTACAGTGAAAAGCTTGTTCAGATGGCTCTCACTTTTGTGTCTCTGCCCACGCGGATTCCTCAGTGTGGAGCTCCTTGCTGCAGCGGTAGCACCTGTCTGAGCAGCTCTCACGCTTTTTGCAAGAGAGCGGGAAGGCGGGGGATCCCCATTTGGTCAGGTAGCTGGAGCACTTACCAAGGGGTGAGAGGATTGGTTTCAGTTCTTTATTCGGTAGCCTAGGACTCAGGCTCATGTCTTGTGATTCCTAAAAGAACAGTCTTATCAAGTTCCTCTGATTTGTGGAAAAAATGACAAAACTAAGAACAGTACTGGGTCAGTTTTAAGGATCAAAATCCCATACTGTATTGTGGAAGTGATAACATTCTGCAGGTAGTGCTTATGTGATTGCACAGTACACAATTTCTGGATTTTTTCAGTTTGCATTTTCCATCACCTGGAGTACTGGCTGTACTTGGTTATATCAGTGCACGGTTGTGGACAGCCTGTAAAAAGTTTAGTCGGAGTTGTTTTTGTTGCAGTGTTCCAGCAGCAACAGGCAGTTCAGCAAAGGCTTCACATTTTTCCCCAGAGACATATTAATAACTTGGCAGTGGCAAATGGCACCGTGACCTCGGGTCTGTGACCGCGCTGCTGCCAGTGCCTGAGCTGCCTACTGGAAAACTGGGTTGGGTGAGCGGCCAGAGTTGGAGTGGAGAGCGCAGAGTACGTGTGATCTGATGGTGATACCGCTGTTAGCACAAAACAGCCTTACGCTGTAAAGAGTTAGATCCTAAAAAAATGCTGGTATTTTAATGTGTGGAAATGCATAGTGAAAGTAACATAATTTCACTTTCCCTCTAACTTGCATACAGTCTAATTTTTGGTGATTTACTTTATACGTATAAAAGAAAGATCTCATAATTTGGGTTTTAAATGATTAGATTTTTTTTATTATAAGCATGAAGGCAAAAAGTTTTTTATTCACTTCTTAGGGACTGATTATCGAAGAGTTTCTTTATACAAAACTAACCAAAATATCCATGATTGGATTGAAGCATGAATTGAAGAAACATTTATGACAACTTGGGGGACAAGTAGAATGCTTTTCTTTCGCATAGTGTTTACAATCTAATTCAGTAGGGTTATTCTGTTTCTTATTGTTGACAGAAAAGGTTATATTATAAATTCCCGATTCTTTTTCCACAGCTACTCTTTGGTGTTCGGAAAATAATTTCTTTCCTTCTAACACCCTTCTTTCAATATTCATGACCTTTTTTACAAAATGCTTTCATAACTTAGTGTTTACTCTTGCCATTCTTTTTAGTTGTGATCATCCTCCACTACAAATCAGTCTTGGATGTGTTTTTTCTCTATCTGTATATTTTATAATGGTGGTAGGAGGGAGGAGGGTGAATATTTTTGTGTGTAAGCCATTTTATTTTTGCAGTTAAACTTTCCAAGTTAGCTTTGCAAATGTACCTACTAGATGGAAAAGTGTAGTTCTGTGAGGTCATGTCACCTGTTACCTTATTAATGCAGGTCTGTCAAACCAGTGGAAATTTTTATGGATTTAAACACTTTTAATTAAGAAACCACGTACTTGTAAATTACTGTAATTGCTGTGGCAAATTTATATCTGACTGGTGCTTCTGTGAGGCTTTTGTGCAAGGGGAATAATTAATTTTCTGTTACGAACTTTATTAAGAATGAAGATGTAGTTGCCAGTGAGATGGGGACTGAGTGTCTGTTGAGAAGCCGGAGATGAGGCAGCTCTGGGACTGCACCCAGAGGGCTGAGGACAGAGGTGTCCCCTCTGGTCACTGGGTCTGCAGCGAGATCCTACCTCCACCTTTGGGGCCCCAGATTCAAGCCAGACATCGACACACCAGGGCAAGTCCAGCAGAGGCTTGAGGGAGCCAGGCCTGTTCAGCCTGGATGAAGGAAGCTCCAGCAGGGTATCAGAGCAGCCTCCCCTGCCTGTGGGGAGGTTATTGAGAAGATGGAGCCAGGTTCTTCAGTGCTGCATGGTGGGAAGGTGGGAAACCAGGGGTTGGTTGAACCAAGAGAGATTCCAGCTGGAGAAAAGGAAAAGCCAATGGCAGACAGCTGGGCAGGGAGGCAGGCTGCTGAGGCTGGGGGGCTCCACAGAATCATAGAATAGTTTGGGTTGGAAGGGACCCTCATAGGTCATCCAGTTCAACGCCCCTGCAATGAGCAGGGACATCTTCAACTAGATCAGGTTGCTCAGAGCCCTGTCCAGCCTGGCCTTGAATGTTTCCAGGGATGTGGCATTGACCACCTCTCTGGGCAACCTAGGCCAGTGTTTTACCACTCTCATTGTAAAAGGTTTCTTACTCATGTCTAGCCTGAATCTCTCCTTTTCTACCATATCTGTCTCTGGAGGCTTTCAAGACCTGACAGGGCAAAGCCTTGAGCAGCCTGGGCTGGCCGTGTAGCTGCCCCTGCTTTGAATGGGAGGTGGGGCTTAGAGACCTCCTGAGGTCCATTCCAACCTGCATTGTCCTATTAATGCTGTCCCTGTGAGGAACTTCACACAGTGATTGTTTCTCCAAGGTTTTCATGGCTGTTGTTCTTTGTGATTATCTGGGTAAGGGCAAAGCAGTTTTTGATACAGACTGTACAATTTCTACTTATCCATTCAGCTGGATTGTGCCAAAAGGATAATTCCAAGTTGAAAAAAAATCAACTTAAATATATTTTAATGCCTAATAAATGTTAAAGTGTTAGAAGTTGCAATAGCCTTAGTTCATATAGTAAATGAATGTTGAGCCTTTTCGGGGATATATCACATTTAGAAGTGTGAAAACTTTAAAACCCAAAGAAACGCTGGAACTCATTTTGTTTAAAGCATGTGATTAACTCTGTTAAACACTGTAGCATGTTTTACCAAAAACACACTGAACGCTCTGTTAGGTTTCTATCTCTGTTTCTTATGGTTGGCAAATAGTCCTATTTAAAATTCATTGAGCCCACTGGAGAGACGACCAGACTGGGCTTCATTTCTTGTAGCTGTAGCAATTGAGAAGTTAGTACTTTGTTAGTTATTTGTCTAAGATCCTGTGATAACAACAGAAAGAGATGAATGCTTCTAGCGAATGATTCATCCCACCCCCAAATAAATGCCTGAAATAGGTAAAATTGACTCATTTGCTGACAAGGTTTGCCTGGCTTGCTTTGTTCTATATTGACCATAGAAGGAGCGCAGGCAGCAATGCCTAGAGAACAAAGTGATGTATCTGCTCTTTTGGCATGGCTTAGCTTTAAGTAATGAGCTATGGGATAGCTGGATAGTGTAATCCCACTGTATTTGGGATAGAGTAAAATCCTACTTTATTTGTTTGTAAATACAGACAGCGCTATTTTATTTGATGTTCTGTTCAGCAACCAAAATGATGTGATTTTACTGGAGAAATTGTTAGCTTTGTGTTATTGTCTGGAAAGGGATAGTGGGAGCGCATAAAACTGCACCTCAGTCAACAAAACAGCACCAATACGGAAAGCACCTCATTTTATGAAATGCACATGTTGGTATTTTCTACTGAAATTTTGAGAGGAAGAATCAGTATGGTAAGTGTTCTATAGAATGGAATGTTTTGTGAGATAAATTTCCAATGAATATAATATTCCTGGCTTACCTGAACACTGACTGAATCTTCATGTTCCATGATAGGCAAAGGAAGGACCCCACCTACTATAACAGAGGAGTCTTTTACTTAAAAAGGTTTAGTGATAACAAATGGAATTTTGACGTCTTTTATAGAAGTGTGAACACACATTAAACATCAAACCCTCCTGTTGCAGATTACTTGATCTGGCATTTAAGGACTGGGATTGGTCTTTTGATGATGTTGATGATATTGATGATGATGATGATGATGATGACGATGTTTTTGATTTCTGAAGAAGTATAAGGGGTAAATCTAAATAGAGAGGAATGGATTTGTTTGCCTTTGAATACAGCATGCGATGTTGGATTTTGTTTCTCAAAGCAGAGAAAATGCAAGATCTCATTTTAATATTTTAAACAGTAAAAATGAGATTCTGTTAATGATGTTGATGAATTTTTTAGAGTTGTTATTTTCATTAAAACAAAGTTATTGCCTTTGACAGTGTTTTTATCTTTCTAATTTTAGATCTTTTTAAAAAAATTCATGTCTGCCTGCCCCCCCCAAAAAGTATCTGTTGCTGCCAGAGTAGTTGCTCATCTGTAGTGCTAATACTGCTAATGTCTGCGGATCATTTTGGAAGGCTAAAAGGGAGATTGTAGCAGTTGGATGTTTAACTGGAATAGTTTTGGTATTCACAAATACTTTTCATTTTGAAACTTTTAACACCAAATGACTGGTCTTTGGCTAGCAGACATGAAATCGCTGATGTTCTGCATTTTGCTTTTCTACCTGTGTTATGAAGTGGATTTGACTTGGCTTTCCTTTGCAGTGCTGTGCTTTTTGGGTACCTAACCACGCCTTTGAGAACTACAGCAAATGAGCTTTGCAGCTCTGTGACACGGTTTCCCTGACCGCTGTAGAAAAGATGCGGCCGCTTTATTGACCTCATTTGTCCCATGGCTCGCTTACCTATGCAGTGTGAACGTACTGGGAGTAGTCATAACTATTTTATAGTTCTCCGTGTTTAATCATTTCACATGTTGATACAATGTTATGTTTACACAGAAAAAAAAAACAAACGAAATGTTAAATTTTGAATAATTATTTCAAATAGTATGTAAGGCATGTCTCAGCCTTACAGAAGGGGTGAGGACAGCAGCACCAGCGCTGTGACCTCAGCCGTGTGCTCTGGTCACTGAGATACCAGCTCGTGGAGAATTTAACTGGCGGAGTGTTTACAGTAACAAGCATTACCTTACTTAAATATATTGCATCTTTATGTATTAAAAGCTTACAAGTTACTAATGTTTTAGAAGTGACTATTACCTTGTGTGTATTGTACTTTACCCTCATATATTACAAGGGGGTTTAACTGATCTGGGATCATAATGCGTAAGGATGTACTATACTTAAGTAACGATGCTGTTGGATACAGAGGAGTGACGTTTCTCCCAAGTGTGCTGATGAGCCCAGCTTAAGTGAAGACTTTGAGGAAGTATATTTTTGTCAGATTTACATTTGTCGCATTTACTGACCAAACTTCCTGCTTCTTTTTCAGCTAACTGCTTTCCGTGAATGCAGACACAATTCAAGGTGATAATTTTCTTCCTGTTACAGCAAGACTGAAACATATCCCAAAATATATTAAAGATATATATTTTCCTGAGAGATTGTGCTATATATATCAGAGGTTTACATTTTTGCTGCAATATAAATTACTAATCTCTGAGGGTTTTCCTGTATTCTCCTGAGTGACTGATCAAGTGAGGAATGGTTGGTAAATAGTAAAAGGATATGTTAGGTAACCTTTTGAAGTCTGTTACACAAAAGCTTTCTTGGCAAGACACATACACTACATTTCATAAAAGGATCGAGAGGAATGAATGTTAAAATGGAAGAAACTGACTTTTCAGCTTTCGTAAAGATGCCACCAGCACATCTGCAAGAAGAACAGGAGGAAGATCCGCCACAGTGATATAGACTGCATCTGTAAGAAGTGACCATTATACTGTGTATATATATTGTACTGTAATACTGCAAGAGGGTTTTAAAAATCTTTCCACTTTATTTTTTTATGCTTATTAATCAGATACCGTTACTTATTGCAGTTGCAACTATGCACTTGTATAAAGCCATAATGTTGAAGTTTATATCATTCATACGCGTCTATCAGAAGCTGCATGTCAGTGTTCAGCAGCCAGTATAAGTTTGAAGTATATACTAGTTCCAGCTCCGTCATCATGGGCAGTCCTGTTTTACCTGTCTAATTGCCTTAATTTAATTTTTTTTCCAAGTTTTTTGCCCATTCTATTTAAGGAAAAAAGAAGGTTTACCAGCTCTTAGGATGCAATTTTGCTTTGTGGCAGAAAAAATAGTGCACTATTTTTACACCTAATAAGTATATCAATGTCAGCCTATTTTGAATGTATATCGACTGGTTTCAAGGGTGGAGAGGTGTTGGTTACGGAAACAATGTCTGTTACCATGGGAATTACCAGACCATTCTCTTGTACATGTAACTGCTCATCCAGCCCTTTTTACAAACCTCAATATTAGTTATTGACTTATATTAACCCTCATTAAGTGCTATGAAACTTCATTTTGCCTTGTTTTTGCGTACTCTCCTTGATGTGTTTTTTATTTCTGAAGAAAAAAAACCTAATCTGTGACTTTTTACATTTCACAACACAATATCCAAGGACTGTCACGAACATTAAGAAATCTGAAACATACTGTAGATGTATTTTAAAATTTTAAATCTGGTTCTCTAGCACATAGCTGTAGGCATAGATAAATATTTCAGTAGTGTGTTTGGAGAACTGATAGCTGGGAAGAAAGGGCCTCAGAGGCGCTTAATCTCACTTCTTTTTTTAAACTTGGAGTTGTACAAAAAATATAATTTATGTGGGCTCATTCATGATGTGTTCATAAGTATCCCAGAAAATGCATGTTTTATACAACTACAGTATGCGATGTTAAACATATTGACAGTAAAAAATGTAGTCTCCTATTTGGTCTCTTTATATATATAAATATATATATATATTTAAAATATATATATATATAAAATATTGTGTGGGAGTGCAGTAATTTAAAATATGATCTAACACTTCAATGAAGGAGGACATTTCACTTTAAAATTTTGTTTGTTTGTTTTTGTTTTTTAAAGAGTGTTGAAATGTTTGGAAGGATAGGACCATGATTTATTTAACACTATCATGAAAGGTGGACTTGGAAACACTGAAATACTGAAAAAGAATAAATATATTTACATTTTGTAACTTCTGCTACAGGTCAGTTTAACAGAGCCGGAATGTATTCAGTCTTCTGTTTATCGCAAAGTAAAATGCTCTTGGTGAGTTCTTAAATTCAAAACAAAAACTCTCATATCATTTCTGTGAAGTGTTATAACCCAGCGCACAGCTACAGTGTTTCTTCCCTGCTTGTTTTGATTTAAAGTACGGTATATTTTTAGGTAATGCAGATGTGCATAGAGTACAACATTAAAAATGTATACAGTAAAACTGTTTCCATTCACTGAATGCATAAATATTTTATATATATATAAAAAAATGTTACATTGTGGGAAGTTCTATCCTTTTCTGAATTGGAGAATATTATATATATATTTTTAAATAAACTATTTGAGTAAGGTAAAATAGTTCCTGAACTTGAGAAACTGGTAATTAATTGAAATATTTAAATATATAGGCAAGCACTGCGGCAGCCAGGGGGTGCTCAGCAGGAAGCCAGGGCAGGACTGTGCGGGGAGCGCAGGCTGGGGGGCTCTGGGCCAGGACACCACGTGCCGGGGCTGCCACACGTGCTCTCCTGGGCTTGTCCTCGGTTACTGTGGCTCCCTGGGGCCCTGTCAGTCTGACGTCTTAGGAAATATACTGTGTTACGGTATGTACTGGCCATGGTTTATACATTCTGTGCTTGCACAAGCAGCTCTGAGCTGGCCACACAGCAGCTGCATTGGGATGTGGTCGCAGGATGATTTGGGGTGACGGGGAGCACTGGTCTCTGTTCTGACCTCTGCTGCCAAGCTGGGCCACCCGCACATGAGTTCCTCAAGGCTCTGGAGCTGTCGGTGCCTCTGGGGCTGGCCGAATCGCAGCGCTGCTCAGAGCTCCTTCCTGCAGTTGGGGCTGTAACGTGGAGATCACCTGCCCAATGGCTGATGGGCACAAGTCTCATATTGTACCTAGGACACAAAAGGCAAAGCTGCTCTCCTGTTCTTCTCTTTTGCTCGAGGCAGAGCTTCCATCTGCTGATCTGTGGAATGCAAAGAACTCTTAAACGTTAGCTCCTGCAGATTGTGTTGTTTCCTTTTTGTCCAATGGTAACCTTTTAAAATTTTTGAGAGAGGAGTATATTCCTGAACTAAGGAATATTTGTGTTGAAGTCACTGACATGTAAACACCGTCTTTCTGTAACAGCAAACAGCACATATTTATGGCCTGGATGACTTTTATCTATAGAAATTTTCTCCTTGCAGGTCCTTTTGTTTCACAACAGCAAACAAGTGGCATAGCCAAGCTGCTGGAAGAGCTGGGGTCAGACTTGGAGCCAGAAGCTCAAGACATTTGTAGGGAAGTTGCTCTTTGGTTCCCATCCAAGAGCTTACCAGCACAGAAGCTGGACAGGGAGACCCCGTTGGCGTTAGCGTCAGGTGTCATGAAGACCTTTCTGGAAGGAGACTTCCACTTCTGTCCCAGCTGTGTGCTGCGTCCCAGCTGTGTGCTGCATTTTCCTACTCCTAGTGATTCCTGCCAAAGCTCAACCCCTCCCAGCACTGCCAGCGACAAGGCACCAAGTCTGCACAGTGAAGGAAACATGCTTCTGCTGCTTAGCAGAGCTGATGCTGGAACCAAACGTGACATGGACCGTGGCACCATGCAGGACTTGGGAAAGTGCAAGAGGCTCGAGTATTTTGGCAGTCAGTGACAGTCGCCAAATTTAAAACACCACTGAAGTTTACTGCAACTGTCTGAAGCTCTTACTACCTCTGTTGAAGACACTGAACCTTCTATATTTTTAACAGGCATTCAGCAGCTCTGAAGCCACCAAGGCCAGGATGATAAGCTGTCAGGCAGTGTCAGATGATCATTAGAAATTTGAGCATTTCTATTTATAGTCTTCAAAAGTATTAGTTTCCCATCTATCTTTGAGAGAGTCATCCTTGGAAGAGGATTTATAAATCTTGGTCTCAAGTGCCTTCACCCATCCTGTGCTTTTGAGGTCACATTTGGGATGCTGTTGTGAAAAGGAGGAACTTGTGTGAGAACAAACATCTTACCTGGAAACTCCTACAAACCCTGACCACCCCGATTCTGTTCCTAAGGCAGGAGAACGTAACAGTCCATAGTACAGTTCAGGGAAGTGGAGTTCAGTCTCCTCCACATTCCTGGATAGTTTTCTTTGGCATTTATGTTAAAATAGTGGCTCATTTGTTTTTTTTTTCAGTGGATTACAGTTGATATTCAGAATATTTTGTGGACTACCACATGGGCACATACTACGCTTTACATAGAAAAATATTATTTGCCATTTTTAAGGTGATCCTGTAAACCACTTAGGGGATTTTTGGTGTCCCGTGGATCATGGTGCTTTGAAGTATCCCTCGTGAGGATGGGAAGGATCTCTGTAAAAGATGCTGATGGAGCTGTTCTGAAACTAATTTATCTTTTATTTTGAAGTTGCCTATAAACTGGACAATGATGCACTCAGACATGCTCATCTGAGAAATAAGACATGGCTACTGAGATGTCAGTGGCAGAAGAACACTGCGTATAAACACATGAAATCTAGTTCTCCCTAGAAGCAAATGGAAAAGCTCACCACAAAACCATTGCTCCAAGAAGGTGGGGACTCTTCATTTATTAGCACAGAGATACTAATTAGCAGGCCTTGTTACGAAGATGGGGTTTTGAATCTTTTCCCCTTTGTAGGCAGGAGGTGTTGTTTTACAAGGGTGAGAAAGTGAAGTTACTACTGATACTTGCTATTGCACATGTGCAGCTGGATTTGACCACGGCTGGTTTTGCTCCAGTAATCTCACAGGAGCTCCAGGATTAAAGTGATCTTTCAAAATGAAAGTTACAGTGACAGGCAGCAGAGTTACAGACTTATAAGTGTATGTAGTCCTGCATACCTTGAAGAAATCTGGAGACAGTATTCACGGTGAAAGGAAAGGGCAGACAACGCAGGAATTGCATGTCCCTGCAGCCCTTTTTGGGTCGCTTGGAGAAGCCACGTAGAAATGCTGTCACAGCCAAGGCAACTGCGTGTGATGCTTCAGTCATCTCACTCCATTTTGAGGTCTAGGCCTTTGGCATTTCTCTAGGGATGTGAGCCTACCTGTGTGGATAGTCATATATGATCATGTCCCAGGGTGCTGCTTACGCCATCCAGTACTTCTTGTCATTTGTCAACACCCCCGCCAGCTCTCTGGGAGTGTTTTTGCCCAGGATGCTGTTGCAACACTTGGGAAGCACGGCCACCCAACAACAACTCCATCGGCTTGTGGGATCACGGCTAATCCTCCTCTTTCCCTTTGGCGTGACAACTGCTCAGGCTTTAAGCACTAAATTGTCATGTTTGCACCGTACCTTGGCTATGTGCTGCTTTTTATTAATGAGTGAATTGGTGGAAACTTTGGAGGTATCTGAGATGTCTAATACCTTAAGTGTTTTAAGGCTGAAGGAGCCAGGAACCCCACTGTCTGAACCCTTTTTCACAGTCGCTGGCCCTAGCATTGTGTCTTATCTCAGCTGCATTCCCTTTTACAAACAGGCTCCAGTAGCTGGTCCTGTGGCTTGATGCGGGTCTGGTGGCAGCTTCGGGACTTCCATCTGCTTGCTGGATCCCACGGCCTCACATGCCTGTGTCACCATCAACACTGAGAGAGGAAAATACCCTTGAGCTCAGAGGGACCATGAGGATGGTGCTGATGGTGCATTTCAGGGGAAATGATTTAAAATCTCTCACAATAAGTCACTGGCTTGGAAGTCGGGTCAGTGGGATCTGTATGGAGTCAATTGCTCAAAGGTGACACAATTTCTTCACAGTAACTGGGTAACTTAACAGATGCTTTACACAAACTGAATTTGTGCTTCATTAGAGTCCTGCCCACCGGAGGTACCTGGCACAGGGGACAGTGAGGCACACGAACTGTCTTCTTCCATTCATGCTTTTCATGTAGCACGAGACAGGTCCTGCTGGCCAGAGCCTCCGAAAGCAGAAACGGTACGTCCCAGGGCAGGCGTTTACACACGTGACTTGTAATTACAATAAGGCGGTAAGTAGAATTTATTTTCATCATGGAGCCCTGTTACTATTCAATTTGAACCATAATCATGATTGGCTGACTTCTCCTGTTACTTTTTAGGCTGCTGCAGGTTCTGTCCTTTAAATTAGTTGCAAGGATCTTGACAGAACAAGATGTGTGCCCTCTTAAAGCTCCCTTCCTGTCAGCCAATAATGCCACATAACAGACACAAGTGTTTATTTAGGCTACGGATGAGACTGTTATAATGAGCTGAAAAAACAAAGCAGCGCGTAAACAAAATTATGACAAATATTTAAATTGTCCCTAACATATCAACAGTTAAATTTCATCAAGATTATCATGTTGCATATCATGGACTCAATGATCCTGAGGGTCTCTTCCAACTAGAAAATATTCTATGCAAAAATACTTCTTATTTTACCCTCGGTCCAAAGATCGGACTTTTTTCTAAGCCAGAGATGGTGCTCACCCCAAACCACCTCCAAGGTGGAAGGGAGTGGTTGGTATCTTTAACCTGGGGATGTCTCTGTCTTGGTCGGTGGGACTGCCAAGGTCTTGCAATCGGATCCAGCACGAGTGACAAGCTGGCAGGTTCTGGCAGTGATGTTTACTGTAGCCCACAGACACCTATTGGACATGAAGACACATCATCTCTGAGAACTCCTAAGTATCTTGGAGAACTCCAGCTCAAACCCAAGCAAATGAAATTCGGTACAAACCAAGAATTTAATAACATCCTCTTTTAAGATTTGGGTTTTTTTGTTTTTCAGCTTCCTCACATTCCAGACTGGGGCATTCTTGGACTGTTATTAGTGATGAAAGCCACATTTTATGTTCTGCTTCCTACATAAATATGAATCTCAAGTATCAAAGAATCTGGAAGGGAGCAAGCCAGCCTGAAAAGAATTAACAGGGAGATAATTGTTATTGCTGGGAAACTATCTCACTTGAGTTGATCCCCACATCTGTGCAGTCTTTCATTTATAATGGCTCTTCCTGTTGGCTCTGAGGTGTTATTTCTTTGTTATTTTTTTTCCCTATTACATACATCCTGAAACGGATAATGATGTTTGGTGCATGAAGAGTACTTTTGCCTCATTTAACAGAGAGACTGAAGGCTTGTTTCAGGTCATGAGCTGTTTTTGACTTTTTAACTAATAATGAATTACTTTCGCCAAAGAGTCAAAGTGCTTTAAAATCCATCTTCTGGGTTCCAAGGGCTGATGTGTGTGTCTGCTGCCGCACGCCGCTCCTTCCTCTCCATTTTTGATAGCTCAGATGAGCAGAACCAGGTCAGGGAGTAGCCCCAGGCACAACGTGAGCCAGCGGATGGGGCTCCGGGGTCGGACAGGGACGGGCAGTTCAGAGCAGTCCAGGCAATAACTTTTTTTACTGGATTAGAGTGACACAAGAAACCCTCCGCGCCCGCGGAGCTCTGCTCTGTGCAAACTGCTCAGTGTCAGGAGGCCCCTAGAGCCGGGGAGATGATGGTTTTGCATTTGCGTACGACGTTCCTGCTGACTGAGGACCGCTCAGAAACAAGCTTTTGGGAAAAGTAAACTGTGCACATCTTCCTCTCCACATCCTCGCTTTCAGAGCTGCAAGCTGCTGTCTCTGCAGTCATGTCCTCATTATTGGGATAGTGAATCTCATGAAAATTTTTTCACGTTGTTAAACTGAGCTTTGTGGCTAAGTGCAGCTGGTAGCTTACCTGTTACCAAATGCACAGTTGTTGTTCATCATGTCCATAGCTGGATTGATTCGGGGTTACTCAGTGGGCTGTACTGCACAGGAAAGAGAGCTCATCCTTTTTGGAAGCCCTGGCAGGACGCACATGCTATCAGCCAGGACAGAAAGGCTGTTTTACCCCGTGAGCTTGCTGTGAACAGTGCCATTAGACACTGAGCGTGTAATTCAGCACTTCAGAGGATGTGTGAGCAGAGCCGTGTTACTGCCATCCCGGTGGATAAAGGTTACTCACAGCTTACACACGCTGCAGCCAGTCCCGGGTACTTTCCCTGCCCATCTGTGGTCGCTGCTGTGTATCGCAGCAAACGCGCTTGTGCCTGCCCTGGTGCTGTCGAATGACAAGTTTAACAAGATTCCTCCTCCCCGTGTATCTTGTCTAAAGTGATCACCTTTAATCCAGCTACTGAGAACGTTGTGGTTGACGTGCCAGGAAACCACGGGGTCTGTGCTTTCATGGGGCTTACCCAGGACGTGACCACACTTGTACCTGACAAAACTGAAATAAATTATTCTCTGGGGGAGGGGAAAGTGCACAAAACCATTTAACTGCTGCCTTCTGATTTGTTCCATATCCCGTGCAGCTTGCATGAGAACTCAGGCTCCAGCTTTCCAAGACCACAAAAGAACTTTACGTTAAGCTTGTGAACTATCCAGCTTTGTTTTCCTCAGTCTCTCTTTTTTCCCACAAGTTTCTGATTTATTTTAAATATGTTAAGTAACCTGTAAAGAACTTTTCTTAAATGCATTTTCAGCATTTTATGACAAAAAAACCCCAACTTGAAGTGCTGATCCTCCAACCGAAAATGGAGCCTCTTCATTTTTCTACAGCATCACTCAGGAGTATGAAAGAGGTCAGTAATAGACAGGGACTGGCCTCTATACAAAATCTTCCTCTATCAAGAAGAGGCTTTAATTAAAAAAATGAGATGAGAAGTGTGGTTTTTTTTCATTTAAGATGCTGGAGCGCTTTAGCATTTTACAGCCTGATACTTCAAATATTAAGTGAAAGTGAAGGTTGCCCATGAATGACTTCTAATGAATATTTCATTTTCTCTCCATACGTGAAATGGAATAGAAAAATAAATATAATGAAAGTTAACTGTAAGAATGACATTAGTCAGTTAGGGAGAATAGCATTTATTATTATGACCTGCAAAATGTATCACCTGCCAGCATCTAGACTACTTCAGGTATTTTACACAGCTTTAGTAAAATCAGTGACAGGATGTTTACAGCTACTCTCTCAACCAACATAAAAACATATATACATTTTATCGGAGCAGTAAAAAATCCTCATCTTTGAACTTGCTCTCAGTAATGGGAGATGTATGAAATCGTATGTCCATGGACATACCCCTTCCCACCCCTCCCAGCTCTAAAAGGGGAGTTTCCAGCGCAGCCGTGTTTGCTGGTGGGGAAGGTCTGGCTCCAGCTGCTGAGTGTCCATTGGTGGGAACAGCTGCTTTTGCAGACCCTGCTCTTCCATGAGAGCCCAATGATTTAGCGCGTTGCAAGGAAAATCTGCCCCAGGGGTAGTCAATGCAGTCTTCCCAGTTTTCAAGGGTGTCAGGAGCAAGGGTGCCTTGGTTTTAATGTGCCAATCAACAGTAATACCGTAAGAACTCTTGAAAGAGCCCATCTTTTCATTTTGGAGAACGAATGAGAAATGAAGGCAAGTTATGCGATCATTTCTGTAACTTCTGGTCAGAAAGGCGTTACTTCCAAAAGCAAAATGCCCCATCACTAGCTCTCAAGAATAACCTTTTCCCTTTTTTAAATATACCTACTACAAATGGATTAGAATCTCCAAAGTAAAAGCTGAAGTCTTTAGATTCTTCAGCACAGACAGGCTAAAAACTAACAAAGCTCAGAGAGCAGTGTCATCAGAGCTGAATCCCCTGGAGACGAGTGCTGTGGTGCACCAGGGCACAGGCGCACGGGGTCACTGTCACATGCATTGTGTCTGGGGACTCGCTCAGAACTCCTGCTGAACGTGGTTTTCAACTCTGTTGGCCAAAGTTTCATTGATTTCTATGGAGTTCGGTCCCTGCTGTTCTCAAACCAGCATGTTCAGTGACTGAGAGCTCCGGCTGAAAAAGCAGAATTCATGGCTGAGCTTTTGCTCTTATCCTAATAAAAACTGGGTATATGGAAGAAAGTGACTGTGGGTATCCTGTATATAATAAATTGTACTATTTAAGTGTTGCATGTGAAGTGCCACAATCCCAAGTGGATTTGTGACTTAGTAAAGCACGTTCAGAACCGTATTTTGGATTGGGCCTTGACTCAGATTTTGTTCATCGTAAGGTACGGATAGTTAATGTCTAACTAATTGAGTTGCTTGCAAGAAGACAAACATCTCTTGTTTTACAAACTTGCAGCAGATGCAGAAAGATCATTTGATATATTGGTGCAAAACTGCTCTTGTATAATTGAAGAAAACTGCTTATATGTAACCAGAAAGTACTGAAGTGATATAAGAATATGTAAACATCTAAGTACAAAATTCCTTTTTCATTTAGTAAAAAAATCCAGATAAAATGTGGCATCAGTAAAACTTGTCTTAACTGACCAATAAAAATATGCTGCTTAAATTAAGTATCTTATCAGAATTATTTCTAAGAGAAAATACACATGACTATTAAGGATGTTTAGGGATAAATACTAGGCTTAAGAGAGCGAGTGCTTCCTTAACCTTTGCTCTGTTGTTTTAGCTTAATCGTGTCAGGGTTTTTTGATGGTAACTATGGCATTTGCTGATGAGTGTCTTTTAATCAGTCTTTTTAGTTTTCCTGTAGTGCAGGACTGTGGCTGTGACCCAAATATTAAGAATGAGCATCGTTATGAAACGGATGAGAACTGAAAGGGAAAAAAAAACCTTGTAAGTGTAAATCCAAGAAAATCAACGGCTGACATTTTCAGAAGACACGTTGTTTTGTAACCCTTCACTGCCACACAAACAGGCTGGTTCCCACTCTGCAGCTCTTTTCAGCTGATTAGTTTATATCACCATGTTCAGAAACCCAGTAATTCTCGAAGTAAGTAGAGCAGAGAAGAACATTTAGCACTGGCAAGTGATATCTGAAAACAATACACTACAGTACCTCTCATTCCTTCCTGACAAAACCAGGAGAATAGCGCAAGTTTGAGTAGGCTCCTATAAATTTATATTTACACCTAAAGTTAAACTCGGAGTGGCAGCTCATGTGTCCTTTATATTTAAACATGTTTATAATAAAGGGATTGTTCTCTACTGCCATCTGTGAAGTTGAGACTTCAGGAAGACAAGAAATACTTCTGTCTGTCAGATGTTAATGAAAGGAAATTTGACAACTAAGAAAAAGGCAGTTTTTCGGTATCTTGATTAACTGTCAGGTTGTTTTGGGGTTTTTTTTAACCAAAATATGTGTAGTATCTCTACCTGTGACACCACAATTTGAAGCACAGGTATATCTAGTATCTATCTGGTAAATTGAATATTCACAGGAAGGTACACAAAACTTTGTTTCAGAAATATGTGATAACTGACAATTCCATATGTGTAGGAAACCAAGATGAACATGCCAAAGTGTTCAGTGTGAGTAGTTAACTGGAAACATTCTCCATTAGAGCAGCACAGTAGCAGTGTTTGCTGCCACCTCTTCCATGTTCCTCGTGTTCTGTGCTGGATTTTAAGAAGCAGCTGTGACTGGAGCCAGCTTCACTTTCAAGAGCCAGCATTTTACTTTCATGGTTGGTTCCTTCCTTCCTTCCTTCCTTCCTTCCTTCCTTCCTTCCTTCCTTCCCTCCCTCCCTCCCTCCCCTCCTTCCCTTTCTTTCTTTTCTCCCTTCCTTCCTTCTTCTCTCTTCCTCTCCTCCCATCTTCTCTTTCCCTCCCTCAACAGACCCCTCTTGCTTCTCATCAGTGTAAGTGTGTAGCTGTGGGTGAACTGAACTCAGCATCTGACCCAGACTAAATTTTGGCATGTCTGTTATCAGGTTATCACCATGTTCCAGGATTTAAAGGGTGGCTACAAAGAAGATAGAGACTCCCTTTTGTACAAGGAATCCCGTGGAAGAGACAAGGGGTAATGGGTACAAGTTCCATGAGAACAGTCAGCCACTGGAACAATCTCCCCAGGGAAGTGGTGGATTGGACATTGGACACCTTTAAGATTGGACAGGGTGCTGGGCAATCTTGTCTAGACCATGCTTTTGCCAAGAAAGGTTGGACCCAATGGTCGTTGATGTCCCTTTTCACCTGGTACTCTGTGATTCTGCCAGGTTTTTGGTGATCCAGTTGCCTGCATGGCCCCAGAACTCTTACTGTGGCACAGAAAGCAGCAAGCACGAGGCAAAAAGGAGTAATTGAAAAGGAGATTTCCTTTTCCACTGAAAGAGCCACTTGAACTGCTTGTACATATAGAGCCAGATTGTGCTGCAGAGGGCTGCTTAAAAACAACAAACACAATCATGTTTCTGATGACATACCAGTTTTGAACTAGAACAAGGATCCACTAAATTAGGTACAATGTGATTTTGTTACTGTTCTTACATCCACCAAGTCCTGATTTCAAACCATTTATTGAAAAATCTGCTGCACTCCTTAACTCTTTCAGTTTTGGCAGAACAGTAAGAAGCTGTTAAATAAATGTACTTTATAAGGAATTCAGTTGCCACGAACTATCTGAATGTGGTACCTATAACTATTCATATACTAAGCTGAACTTTTAATAGCTTTATAGAACTGTTTAATGCACAAACCCCATAATAACTAAAGGAAACACTTATTATTTGAAAAGCTATCACTTAATTATTATAGATGTATTAAGTTGTATTTTACTAAATGTATTTAAATATTAAATATTTTTAATATTTTTTCTGCTATTTACATAATTTTGTAGTGGTTTTGTCTTTTGAAACAAATAATGGCTTTTGGACCACATGTCACCATGTGACAAGCATAAACAGGTTTCTTTTGTTTTCACCAGGTATTTGATTTGTAATCCTGTGCTACTTTTTTAGCAGTAACTCCTCCCTCACGCTGCTAAACCACCAGGTTCCTTCTTAGTTGGTCTGAGAAGTGCTAATGGCTTCTACAAAACAGCTAAAAAAGACCACGGCAGCTGTGATCTTGGAAAGGTGGGTGATTCTGTGTTTTACTCACCTGCGAGATCATTTGTAGTCATTACAGTTGTAAATATTCTTGCTGTAAATTGAATGAATTCTGATTAGTGGACTAGACACAACATGTTATACCTTCAAAAATTATGGAATTCTATTTTGCAATGGGATAATCTTGCATGAAAATATATATAGCATAGACATTCCCACTTTTAGTGTAGTCTCTTCACTATTTTAGCTTCATAGATCAAGCTTTCAAAGCTGAGTGACACTGTGTTAGGGGTCTTTTTAAATGTGAAAATCACTGATCTAATTAGAATTTTTATATCTCTATCTCTCCATCTCACTACATTGGATGTGGTCAGTGTTTACTGCTGCTCTGTCCGTTCAGCCCCCACCTTCAGTAGTTGATACTGATACACCCACAATCGAGTTGGCATGACTTAACCATTCCAAGTGTTCACATTCATGCTTTCGGGCTTCTGCAAACATGAGGAATTCAGCTTTCCTTCCCACCACTAATCTAAACATTAATTATTTCACATTTGCAGCAGCAAACTAAAACCATTTACAATGTTTAGTGCCATATCATTCAGTGAACATACCACAACGTCTAATTATTGACTTAAAAGCATCTGTTTCATAGGGAAATAGATCCAGCTGTTTTATAGTAAGAATATTTTAAACAAGTTTGGTGAATATGACAATGGTACCTCTGAGAATTAGCTGTAGAAGAACTGTTGATGCAGACCACTAAGTAATTAACACAGGAGCTGCACAAATCACTGCTCTTGGTACATTCTCTGTTGAGAAATGTGTTTACATGTAGTTACAGAGTTAAAGGTATTTAGTATTAAGCATATATTTTATAGATGACTTCTCAGAATTAGCGTTGTCTGACTGTCTAACTACAAAATGTAGCACCTTTTCGTGCTGGATCACTAGTAAAGCTTGTTGTAAATCCTACAACATTGAAATATTTTCTTCGTAAAGACACGTGGTTATTTCAACTGGATCGAGTTCCTTTGACCATATTTGAAGGTTTTCTAAGTCTGGTTGTCAGTGATAAAACTCGATTTCAAGAGACTGTGTGGTGTCTGAGTCTCAGTAGTCAGCATGAAGGGAAACTACATGAGGCAAGACTCTACCTATAATCATTCAGTAAAGACCTAGTGAAAGAAGCATTAGGAGATATGGCTTTAAACAATGGCTTTAAACACCAAGTTGCTCATGGCTTACTTGCGCAGGTATATGCAGACATACTCCAGGTCAGGGCGCTCACTTGTCCAGAGTCTTTTGTCTGCCAGAGACACCGCAGCTGAGCCAGCTTACTGGCCGCACTGATCAGCGTGCAGAAATTCTGAAAAGCAGGTTAAAAGAGAGAAAGAACCTCTGTCTCCACTCCTGTATCATCTGAGTCTTTAGCTTATGGCTCTAGCACGTACCTTACAAAAAACAAGACTTAACTTTTCCATTTAGAATATGAAAAAAACCAGACTGTTTCAGTATTTTGCAACCCAAGCATTTCAGCTCTTTACTAATGAACCTTTAAGCAAAAAATTAGTTGCCGGAAGCAAGGGACTGATTTCTGAGGTACTGCCTAGATAGAAGTTCAAAAAATAGAAGAATTGCTATTGCTGTTAGCAAATGCTTGATAGACTTTAATATAATAAAAGGCAAAGAAAAAAGCCTCTCAACCTGCTACATAAAACTGTTTATGAAAGTTAGCTAAAATGAGACTGATCTAGTCTAAACAGCAAGGTTGATCCAGACCATCTGTTACCATTATGTCTGGCAAACAAAACCATAAAAGAATGAGAAAACCGACAAGAATGTGTGGAAAATTAGTCCAATTGGTAGGAAAAAATACTGAAGGCAATTCACCCTGTCACCCTTTTAAAGGGGATTTTGCAAAGACAGCAGGTAGAGGGGACCTTGCTGCGAAGCTCTGGGGCACGCCCGGAATTCCCTTGCAAGTGAGGATCAGTGTGAGGCTTGGAAGCTTTTATCCCCATTTGTATCATCTTTTGCATTAGCAACAGCAGTTCATCTCAATTAAGTTTTAACTTTCTCTCTCCTGACATCTTTAACCTATGTAGGCCATTATCAGATGGTATTTTCCTTGGAAAACTCAAGGACTAAAGGGAAAAAAAAATCTTGTGAAATACTTAACATTCCCTATTTCAAATGCTGTGACTGATGCTCTACTCTTTTCCTCTCATGTTAAAGGTTTAATAATGAGGATTATGACATTAGGACTAAAAGGCAATCTTTTTTAACAACTGAAGCCTTGGTAGTTTTAATTAAGGCACCACAATTAACAACTTTACTTCAGAACATACTTTTTTTCCCCATAGAGTATTGCCAGCGCTATATTTTCCAACTACTCACAGAAGTGAGAAAACTGGGATTGTTCTGAAATCTAACCCAAATGATTAATTCTTCCGAGGACAAATACAAGAAGAGATTTCACTGATCAAGATGTTCAGAGCAAAAAAATTATATGCAGACCAAATTTCAAATAATCATGCAGCACTTACCATAGCCAGGTCTATTATCCACTTCCGCAGTGTTAGCATGTACCAGCCCCCCCCAAATCTTAATTATGTTAAGTTTCATAGCACTAAAAATTCCAGGATACTGCAGCTCTCAAAACTGTCTGGGGAACTGTATTTTTTAAAAAAACTAGAAATAATCATATTGAAACCTTATAACAGACTATACAATCTTGATAAAACATTATTAAACACTAGATGAAACACTAAGTGCTCCTATTTTTCACACTATCTTTGGCTGGATAATGCCAGGATTTTATCAAGAGCTGCTCCAAAGCACAAGACTTGAGATTCATGTCTAAGTTGTTTGTGGTTTTTTTTTTAAAGTTCATCACAGCAAGTACAATCTGCATGGGTAGGAATCAAAGAAAAAAGATGCATCATTTCCACCCTGCATCTCTAGCAAAGATGTAAATTAAGAATTGGTCTTGCTCATTATCAGTTGTGGGCCTTCTAAAGCATAGCTACATAAAAAGCTCACTTCTCAGAGAGATTTTACTGTGATTCAAGAAATCAGCATGTGAATGTGGAATGAATGTTGAGGGGCAGCTGGAAATTATTTCAAATGGCAGCACAAAACAAGTGATGACACGACTGCTATGCAAAGAACTACCAAACAAGCTGCAAAACCCCAAATTCCCAGATTTCAAAGGATACGTGACTGCATAGAACAAAGCTCGTTTCATGTGTCCATTGAAACGCAGAATAAACAGAAGGAGAATGACATCTGAAACGAATAAAAGATGGTGCATCAGAGAAGGGTGACAAGGGGCCCAAATGCAATTCTAGACAGTTCCACTGGACACCATGTCTACGAGAACTGGTTTCTTACCAGTTTTGTCTCTCAGATTTGATTGATGTCTAAAACACTGCAAGTTCCACAATGATGCTTTTCTTAGAGTCTGGAGTGTTGACAAAGGATAAGCTTACACTGCAGCTCCACCGTGTGTATATTAATTAGACTTTTCTTCTCTACCTGACCACCTATTTTTGTAAAATTTATATGATTTCAATTATATTTGAGATGTTCATTCCCTCTTTCCCCCAACTCCAGCTAGAACTGGTCGATGGCTTCACGTCACTGCAGTGAAGCACTGTACTTACATGCAAAGCCCTGGAGCGCTGAATGAGCCCTGGTTTATTTCCAAAACATGGCTTAAAGAAATTACCTTGTGCAATGATGATGGGATATTCCAGGTATGTCGGCAGAGGGTACCCATAATAGATCTGGTACCTCAGGAACACAAGGAAGCTGAACAGAAAGACACAAAACAGCGTGACTGCATGAAGGGACATGACAGCTCCTTCGCAACTTCTTTTTTGCTGTTTCAGTTGTGCCAAAGGTGTAGCCCCTGCTATCAACTGATAAAAAAATTATGAAGACAAAGGGCAAGCCTGATGATTCTGTAGCCTATTTCTGTTATCCTCAAATAGAATAAGATGTAGAGAGCCGCCCATGCTTCTTGGCAGGGTCTTTCTATCACAGTGTGTAAGGCATAATTTTATTAATTACAAAGAAAGAAAGGCTTTCAGACCTACAGGACACTTTCTCCTTACAAGTGTCTTGGCATGTCTGGGCTAACTCTGATTTCTTTATGTCACATCTGTAGTTAAATCTGTACATTAAGCAAGTTTTACGGGAGTAGAAAACATCTTCTAAGCTGTCTAGACTACACTCCTGTAAGATTTCCCAGAGTAGCTGTACTGGTCAGACTGAGAAACTGTTCTTAAGTGCAGCAAAAAATGGCAATTCTCCTCCTTGCTACATAGTATCTACACAAAATAGTATCTACAAGGAATTGAACTTCCATCTTGTTTCTTTACTTTCTCCAGCCTGCACGCAAGTCCACAGGGTTAGACAGAAACCTCAAGGCTGCAGAGAAAACAGAAAGGACTCTTAGGGCATAGCTTTATGTAAGGATAATCGATGGTTTCCAGTGTAGAAAGATGGTATAAGGAACTGCCTGCCTTGTAAGAAACCGCCTTTTACACTATTCAGAATTTAAATATCTGAACTTCCTCGAACTTATTTCTTGTAGTGGCGAATTATACTCCTTGCCATCAGCACCATCCTTCTGTCACTCCTCTGCCAGGTCACTGCATTCCGACTCTGTAGAAACATCCCAGTTTGTACCAGTAGCCCCAAAATTCTCTGCAACAGGACCAAGTTATTTAAAGGCTGCAGGATAAGTAGTCTACTAAGTAAACAACCGCTCCCACTAAATATTTCAAAAAAAGCCTCACTGAAACTCTTCCAAAATAGTTTTGCCCAGAGCAGGTGCAGAACCTGCAGCAGTGTGGCTACTGTGGTTATCAGGCAGGTGCTGGGGAGAGATTTATGGCTTCTCTGTGCTCATCCGAAACTACTTATAAAGACTTCTTAACTCACAGCAACACAGATGACTGATTTTAAAATGCTGCCCATGGGGCTGTGAGGTACGTTACCTCTGCTGGAACTAAAATTCCGTTTGCTTATTCTGAGGGGTGTTAAGGGTGAACGGCGACAACAGGGGTTCAGTGCTGTGGAGAAACGCGGGCAGCGAACAGGCAGAGCGGAGACCCGGGGAATTCGGAACAGCTACACGCAGAGGGGTGTCCCTGTGCCCAACCTCTGCAGCGCCAGGCCAGCGTCAACAGCTCTGCCCCCGGCTGAACGTGAAGCCTTCGGAAACAACATGCCATTTTTGTGAGGTGATCTTCATGAATAAAAAAGCCCTTTTCCAGCTCTGTGTGGAGAGCTAGCAGCCGTCTGGCTGCATGTTCTGGCCATCTCCATCACTGGGTTCAACAAACATGAGGCTCTTCCACCTATTTTCTCTCACACACTTGTACCCACATTTGCTTGTACACGCACGCAGTTTTATTTATTTTTCATTCCATACAATCCTCTTTAAGTAAGATTTAATAAGTCTAGCCCACGTAAGCTTATTACAGACTGACAAATCTTTGAAGTTTGGCATGGTTTGTAATTTTCTTAAAGAATGATTATGTTTTATTTATCGGTGTGAGAGAAGCCTGTCCAACTGGTTAAATTACCTGCACAACCGAGCACACAGACCATTTAATAACAGAAATACATGGCTTAACCCAACAGGAGGTGTTTCTTCCAGCTACACAGGTGGCCTGGGGTTGGTTTTGGGTGAGTTAAAAAAGCAGAGTTTCCCTTTACAGAATCACAGGATGGTTTGGGTTGGAAGGGACCTCTGGAGATCCAGTCCAACCCACCTGCTAAAGCAGGTTCACCCAGAGCAGATCGCACAGGAATGTGTCCTGGCAGGTTTGAACGTCTCCAGAGATGGAGACTCCACAGCCTCTCTGGGCAGCCTGTTCCAGGGCTCTGGCACCTCAAAGTAAAGAAGTTTCTCCTCATATTCAGATGAAACCTCCTGTGCTTCAGCCTGTGCCTGCTGCCCCTCATCCTGTCGTTCGGCACAAAACTATATATACCAACAGCATGGAAACACTTTAAAATAGGAAGTTTCTGCTCCCAACAATTTGCATGCCCAGGGAGGGCCGGACGCGGCACCTGCTCTGACAGGCACACGAATAATCAGCCGGCTCGGCAGAGAGGGCCCATGGCATAAAAAGGAGCAGTCTTAAAACCGAGGAGCGCAAGGGCTGCCCGCCGCTCCCTTCAAACAGCCACTGGGCTCGTTCCCATGTGCGCCCAGAGCCGTGACGGGAGGAATTCAACCCCCCGCGGCCTCCGCCGGGCTCCCCGCCGCCCCGAGGCGCTGCCGCCGCGCCCAACGGCTCCTCCCGCCGCGCGCCCGCCGCTGCGCGCGCAGCCGCCATGTTGTCACCGTGCGTGTCCCCCCGCCTTACCCGGCCAGCTCCAGCAGCAGGCTGCCCACGCTGACCCCCCGCGCCGACCGCGCCGCCCGCACCGCCGCCAGCTGCGGCAGCTTCATCACCGCGCACACCGCCCAGGTGCTCCAGTGGGCCAGGTCCAGCAGCGCCGGCGCCATCCCGCTGAGCGCCCGCCGCAACCCGGAGTGGGGAACCCGCGGCGTGGCAGGGTGGGGCGGGGAGCCCGCCCGGGCCGGTCCGGCCCCGCTGGCGTGGGGGCAGCCGTCACAGAGCGCTCATGGCGCCCGCGCTGCCCGGGGCGAGGGGCGGGGAGGCCGCCCGGCCTGCGGGGAGAGGAAAGGAGAGAGGGAGAGGAGGAGCGGGCCAGGCAGCGGCCCTGCCCCGCTCCGCAGCAGCCTCGGCCCGGCGGCTTCAGAGTCACAGAATGTCAGGGGTTGGAAGGGACCTCAAAAGATCACCCAGTCCAATCCCCCTGCGGGAGCAGGAACGCCCAGATGAGGCTGCACAGGAAGGTGTGACCCCCCGCTGTGCTGTCACCCTCACTGAGAAGAAGTTTCTTCTCATATTTAAGTGGAACCTCCTGTGTTCCAGTTTGTACCCATTGCCAAATCATTGGTTGTCACCGAGAAGAGCTTGGATCCATCCTCCTTACACTCACCCTTTACATATTGATAAACATTAATGAGGTCACTCCTCTGTCTCCGCTTCTCCAAGCTAAAGAGCCCCAGCTCCCTCAGCCTTTCCTCATAAGGGAAATGCTCCACTCCCTTAATCATCTTCGTTGCCCTGCGCTGGACTCTCTCCAGCAGTTCCCTGTCCTTCTTGAACTGAGGGGCCCAGAACTGGACACAATTTTCCAGATGTGGTCTCACCAGGGCAGAGTAGGGGGGAGGAGAACCTCTCTCGACCTACTGACCACCCCCCTTCTAATACACTCCAGGATGCCATTGGCCTTCCTGGCCACAAGGGCACAGTGCTGGCTCATGGTCATCCTGCTGCCCACCAGGACCCCCAGGTCCCTCTCCCCTCGGAAGGGGCAGCGCTTCCTGCCAGCCGCCTGCGGGGAGCTGGCTGGTCACCGCTGGGCCCCGTGCTGGCTGGTGTCCCAGCGCTGTGGGGAGTGGGGGAGCGGGGTGGGGGCACCCGAGTGTCCCGGGCTGTCTCTGTGTTGCTGAGCCCTACCCACGGGTAATGCTCCTCCGTGACAGGGCCTGGAAACATTGAGCTCCAGGCTGAGAGCCTGAAACTACTTTGTTACCTTAAACAAAACACATGAAACGGTAATCATCAGATGCTGTGTTGATGTAGAAGGCTGGCCATGGGTTTCTCTCAGGAGTAGGTAGATCAGCTCTTGCTTTGGAGTTGCAGGCTGGATTTCAGTTTTCTTCCCCAAAGCAGAGTCTTCATTGCTTTGTTTGCACCAGAGGAGGTTTAGATTGGATATTAGGAAAAATTTACTCACAGAAAGGGTTGTCAGGAGTTGGAACAGGCTGCCCAGGGAAGTGGTAGAGTCACCATCCCTGGAGGGGTTTAAAAGACATATAGACGAGGTTCTTATGGAGCTGGCTTAGTGTCAGAGCTAGGTTATGGTGGACTTCATGATCTTCAGCGTCCCTTCCAACCAAAATGATTGTATGATAGCTGTGGTGCCATTTCCTGCAGTAGGGATGGTATCGTTTTCACAGTGTCACTTGATTGTGCAGAAAAGTTCAGCAAAATTAAAAGTTCCTGAATGTCGGGCTTGTCAGACTGTCAGAGATAGAACAACTTCCCTGGAACATACACCTACCCACCGTACAGTTACACACAAAAATAGTAAAGAGCAGGTTTTAAAGCTTTTGCACTTATCAGATTGTCAGATCTAAGAGCAATTATCCAAGGAATATGCATTTGTACCGATCACACACATACAGAAGCTTTGCTCTTTCATGCCCGTGTATGGGTGGGACTACTAAGTGCCAAATCCATAGCATTAGTTCAGATTTTCTCTACAGTATGATTGTTTTAACATTAGCAGTTATTAGCAGGCATAAAACGTCTTCTTTTTCAGTTGTATTTCTGTATGACAAATAATTCTTAACACAGTTTAGTTTCAGTTCTATTTCTCACAAATTGTTTTCTGTTGTTTTGATAACATGATTTGACAAACAGGTTTATTGCATTCATTCTACATACCTTTAGTGGTATCTTTAAAAACATTACTAATGCTTTATTTATATATTGTGTTGTCTTGTGTGTAATTCAGTCATTAAAACAGAAGCAGGTGTGTAAGAGTACATAAAATCTCAAAACTGCTGTTTAAAAAAATGCCCCCTTAATACAGAACTTTAATTTCAAAATGTATTTCTGTTAATTAACCAAGATTTTCAAAGACAATAAACTCTAAAAGAACAAAATTTGAAGTTACCTTATAACTGTTCTGAGCTTTTCTTGATAAACAGTTCTCAGCCTTGTGGGAGTATGAAGTACTTGAAAAAGAGTTGAGTAACTCGTCAAACAAGGTGACGTTAACTCATTTAAAATTAGGTCTGAGGTATAGATGTGTCTGTCATTTCAGATAATCTGAGAATAACAGAGAAATATTTAAGGTAGAAGTTGTGTGTCTCCATTAGTATGTGGATGCTGATCCAACAAAACACTGTAAAAATATCCTAAAAATATCAAGAACCTGAACTGACTTCAAACTTTAAGCAGGTCCTTGAGCATATTTGTATATTTTAAAAAGACTTGAAGTGTTTACCTCTAGTCAGCATTTCAGCTTTTTAAAAAGTGCTTGCTGTTTTGCACTGCAAGCAGTCAGTCAAGCAGAATGATTTACTGTCCTTCCCCATCCTGTCTATGTGATGATTTTGCTCTATGTCTGTTTACAGGCTGCTTATGTAGCAGCTTAGGGAGTGAACAGATGTCACAGTGCTGGACAGCCCTGTTCGGGGTTATGACCAGAAAAAAGAAAAATCTATAAAGAGTATAAGAAATGGTTCCTGTTCTGTTTAAATTATTTAGCTTTATGTCAGATTTCAGCCTCTTAACCTGGTAAGTTGCAGCAGAATGCAGAACCACTTTAAATTACAGTTCAGTTAATACATTTGTTACATCCGAATGTACGGTGCAGATTGTCTCTTTCGCAGTAGATGGGCAGTGGTTTAACACTGCTGCACCTCAAATAGGAATGCAAATGCTATTTCCTATTAAAAAAAATTGAGAAGGAAAATAATCTTTCTGTCATAACCAAAGACAAGAAGCCAAACCAGATTTTTTTATTATTAGTATTTGCAATAATGATGTTGGCTTATTATAGTTGAGTTTTTAAGCAAAATAAGGCCTTGAATTTTGTGGTTTTGCAAGGAATGCATGGAGTGCTCTCTTGCTCATTATTACCACAACCTACCATGCTAACAGGGTTAATTTTATATATAACTGGTGTTTTAAGCTCCAGGTTAAAATAAAGGAGGTTCCACAAGTGGGGAATCTAGGGGGTTGAGACAACCCCCAAGAGACGTGTGGAGCAAGGCTGGGGTGGACAGTCGGCCAGGGACAGTGGGCTGCGGGAGGCTCGCTGGCGTCCCCTGGGAAGGGCTGTGGCACTGAGTAAGCACACACAGCGCGAGAAAGAAACCGGAGGGATTAGACAGATCAGCAGTTGCTGCTCGTCTTGATCAACTGAGATCTGATGAGTTGGAATGAGTGTGGAGACCAACATGGGCAGCATTGCAGGGGCACCTGCTACAGATTGCCTGGTCAGGAAGAGGAAGCAGCTGAAGCCTTAACTAAGTAGAAGGAAACTCATGATTGTAGGCCCAGCTTTTTTGGGGATGTAAAATCACTCTGCAGTCTGGAAGAGCCACTTGCCTGGGTAAAGGCAGTCCAAGCAATTTTGGTGGGGTATGAAAAGCATTTGTTTTGGTTGGGTTTTTTTTGCTTTGTTGTTTGGTGTTTTGTTGCTTTTTGACCCAGAAGCTAGATTTGTTACTCAGAAATAGGAAAGAACTAGCAGGCAATATACAGGTCAACGGCAGCCTTGGTGGCAGTGACTATAGGACCTCGGAATTAAGATCCCAAGAGGAGCGAGGAAGGTAAATAGCAGAATAAAGATTCTGGACTTCAGGAGAACAGAACTGGGCTTATTCAGGAAGCTTGCCTGTGAATATCCCTCAGGAAATTGCTCTGGGGGGCAGCAGGGCCTAGAAGAGTGAGGTAGTACTCAAAGACACTGTGTTCATCGCACAAAACCGGTCTTTCCAGCTGATGTGGGAGCAGGTATGGCAGAGGAACAGCTTGCCCAAACGGGCAATGCTTGTCTGAACACAGACACCAAAAGGAAGGGGTTGGGGGGTGGAAGCAGGAATGAGCTGTCCACGCAACACAAAAGGATTCCTCAGGCATGCGGGGATGGAATTGAGAGACCAAAGCTCAATTGGCGGTGAAATTGGCAAAGGATGTCAATAGCACCAAGAAGAGTGTCCTTAATAACTTTGGCAACAAAAGAAAGATTAATTAAAATGTGATCGTGCTTTTTGACAAGGTAGGTGAATAGCATGGAAAAAGCCAAGGTGGTCGTTGCCTTTTTTGTCTCAGCTTTTACTAGCAATGTCTACTCAGAAGTGTCTCAGGTTCCCTGATCCTAGTGGCACAGTCAGGGAGTGAAATACTGACCATGACAGAGGAAAACAGAGTTGGGGACTACAGAAACAAACGGGACAAAGACTACTCTGTGGGACTAGATGGGATGCATCTGAGGATGCTGAAGGAGCTGGTCATTATTACTGCAAGGCTGCTGGCCATTTTTCATCTTTGGAAGGTTGTGGTTATTGGAGGAGATATCCAGATGACTTGGAAAAAGGCAAATCTGTCTTTGCAAGAAGAAGGAAGATCCAGAGCATAATAGGCTGGTCAACCTAACCTTAGTTTCCAGGAAAATTATGGAGCAAATCCTTCATAATGGCCTACTCTTCTCCCCTTTTCAGGTGCGTGAAAAACAAGGTGATGATTTGGAATAGCCAGTTTGGGTCTACCAAGGACAAAATGAACCTGCATTGGCCTGTTTGCCTTCTCTGGGAGAGCTGGCTTGCATGAGGGCAGAACAGTAGATGTCATTTACCTTGGCTTTAGCAAGGCCTTTGACATGGTTTCACTGAGCGTTCCTGTAGCGAAAGTGGGGAGATACAGGCTGGATGGGAAGACCACAAGCTTGGTGGAAAGCTGAGCAGCCAGGCTCAGAGTACAGTGGTTAGCAGGCTGACACTCAGTGGGTGGCAAGATGGTGCGTGGTGGTTCTCAGGGGTGGATACTGGTGCTGATACTGTTTTAAGTTTTGCATTAACCTGGCTGAGGGGTGGAGCAGGTTCTCAGCAGGTCTGCAGACAACACCACATTGCAGGCAGCCTTTGACACACTGGGCAGTTGAACTGCCACTTGGAGGGATCTTGGCAGGCTGAAAGATGGACTGACAGAAAAGTGATCAAGTTTAATAAAAATTAAAGCCTGCAGCCTGTGACCAAGTAAACCAATGCATCAGTAAAGGCTGGGGCCAACAGGACCAAAAGCTGTTTTAAACAAGAGGACATGGGGGCTCCTAAGGGGCGACCAGTTGAATGTAAGTCAGCATTGTGGTCTGCCAGCAAAGATGGACAATTTCATCCTGGGCTGTGTTAGCTTGCCATGAGGAAGGAGGTCATCTCTGGGCTGAGAGACTCCTTGGTGACAGAATGACAGTATTTCAGTTCTGATTTGAAGAACCTCCTCTTACAAAAGAAGTCCAGTGGATCCCTGTGTAATTCGTGCTCGAGGTTGTGTTGTACAAGTGCATGGTAGTATAAAAGAAACATAGGAGGTTGCATGTAGTTTGTTGGTTTTGCATGCAGTTTTTTATATATATTTGTGGCAAACTGAAAATATGATTGTATTTATGTAATATTTGCTTGATATTAGGCTGAATAGAAGCATCACTAAATGGAATGAAAGTACTGTAAGCAAAAAAAACCTGTTGACTCAGTGTTTGCTCCATTAAGTAGTTTATTCAGTTAACTGAAGGCCTGAAGGCCACTCTGAGTTATCTAAAATAGTATGATTAGCTAAAGAGCAGCACTGAAAGAGCCTAGAATACCAAACACATACTTAAAAACGTAACCCAAAACCTATAAAAGCCAAAGAACTGGGAGAGACAATGGACAAGGAAAATGTATTACCTAGTTTGTATTGAGACTCCTTAAATTGATTTTCATATTCAGTTTGGAATTGTCCCTTTTGTGTAGAAAATCTACACTGAGTTTTTAGCCCAGGGAGGAGGTTGAGCTATAATATTTAGATCTGGAACTGGTGGTGTTCTTGATCCATACTTGCATCTAAATTACTCAAAGAGGCTCCAGTAAGAGTTGAGATTGTGAGTACCTTATGGCAGCCCTTACTGAGGTCCTGGTGTGTGATGCCTCCTGCATTCTTGCTAGAGGTGTTAAGATTCTCCCAAAGCCTGCAAATGGATCTGCCAGCACTGAGGAGCAGCTGCACTATAATCATGCTTGTTCCAGCAAAGAAGATAGTGGGCTCGCCAGATCTGAAATGCCACCATGCAGAGGTTTTGCCCCCTGGATTTTATGTTTTTCAGTGAAAAGCAATTGAGTAGCCCTCTGGTAATATGGTGCAAGCAATATGTCAGCATTTTGTTAAGTTTTGCTATAGAAGAGTTTGTATAAACTGTATGTTTTCAGTCCATTTGGCTTTTAAGAGCGACAGTCATTTAATGAATACAGTGATAGTTGCAGATGGTTCTACGCTACATCATCGATTTGGGTTTTTCCTCTTTTGCAGCAATACTTGTAGTTGAATTAAGAGGTACTGCATGAATACGTGTTAATTCACAGATTGTATAAAATATAGCCAGTGATGATAACTGTTCATTAGTAAATGGGGAAAATAGACACACAGTTCGAAGTGACCAGGTCAAAGTCATAGAGTGAAACCAAATCCCGTCATTTTTTTAATAGCTATTATACCTGTATATCTGCAGATTACTTCTTAATTCAATTTGTTGATCAGTATATGCCATCTGAAAGTTCCATCTTGGCCTTGCCTAGGTTGAGAGACAGTTCAGAGATATCAAGCTGCAACACAAGAGGTTCCACTTAAATTTGTGAAGAAACTCCTTCTCAGTGAGGGTGCCAGAGCACTGGAACAGGCTGCCCAGGGGGGTTGTGGATTCTACTCTGGAGACATTCAAAACCCGCCTGGACATGTTGCTGTGCGACCTCACCTAGGCGTTCCTGCTCCAGCAGGGAGATTGGACTAGGTGATCTTTTGAGGTCCCTTCCAATCCCAAACATACTGTGATACTGTGATACTGTGATTTTCGTTGGTTTTGCACCATCAGCCTGGCAAGAAGCTCTTGTGCTGGGATGAGGCTGCAACCCCACATACTTGGAAATTCCATTTCTAAGTACTGGTGGGTTTGTGGGTACACACAGCTTCTGAGAGAGGCTTTGAGAAGGCTACAAGCTGAAGTCACTCTATGGCATCTGTGCCCTCTGACAGAAGAGGCCTGTGGCTGAGGCCGTGACTGACAGAACTGCCCTTGGCAGAACTTCTAAGTTTCCTGGAGAAGCATCTGTGTTTCAAGGAATTCATCCAAGCAAACATGAAGCTTTCTGAAGAGGGAAAAGTATACCTGACATGGATTCAGAGTAGCAGGTAGAGATTTGAGAGAGACATCCTACTTCAGGAAAGGTTTACTGGTTTCTGTCTGAGCAGGACTTAGGGAAAGCAGCTTGAGGCCTTAAAAATAAGTGTTGATTTCTAAAGCAAACAAACCAAAAAATACCCTACTTCAGAAAACTTGTCTGCTTTAAGATAAACTTCAGTTCAGAAATTTCCTTGTATAGAAAACAGTTTTATAGAAACCAAACTGTGTGTGTGTACCTTATACATACAAACATATGATGCCAGGACTGTCAGTGTTGTCCATCTAATGTTCATACATAGTTATCCTCACCCTTCCCTATTGTAGGAATCTTACTGCTTACGCAGTAACTTTCACAGCATGATGAAACCTTCTTTGTAGGAAAACCCATTTAGTTATTTTGTTTACTTCAGAGGAATTTAAAGGTCAAAAAAACAAACAGTTTAAAATACGGTTTCTAAGAAACAATTGGATTTACAGTTGTTGCTGATCTTGTAAAACAAAACTTTATAGTTCAGATGCTGGCTGGGAACTATATACAAAGACTATTCTAAAAGTATGAGAAATACATATTTATATGGCCTTACGTATGTTTTGTTACAAAATTTATTTCACACTTTTTTAAGTGGAACTCAAAATGAGAACACACAACATTACAAGGCCCTGGACACATCCATACACCAAGTTACAGTTAATATTAACAATTCTCAAAAGTCTACCAGGAAAAGCAGTATATCTTTCTGAAGAATTAAATTAATGTAGCTACTCACTTGTGCTCTTTAACAGAAAGAAATACAGAAAATGGATTGTCTAAACATTTATACTCTCTTGCTTGAGATCTGGCAGCAAAAGGAAAAAAAAGCTTATAAAACTGAAGGACAAGTGATATATCATAAGAAGTCTTTACAAGAAGCTTACAACACAAGTTTAATATCTACACGATCTCTTTAATAAATGGAATTTCCACTGATTGTTTACAAGATTTCAATGCTGTTATCATCTCATGCAGTCTTTATAAGATACTCTGCTTATGTAAATAAGGATTAGTTGGTAAAGTTAATTGTGGTAAAAGAAAAATTATTCTTAAGTTTGGAATGAAAATGGCATCTAGGCAGTATCTGTTCACTGCTTTCTACTCACAGATGCTAAAGCAGTTTTGATTACAATCTTGTATATTCGCAAAAGGTCTTTTCTGGAGGTTGCTCTATGTGGTAGAGAGATCCAAACTAACTTTGGAAACATAACACTGGGTACCAGAGGAGGGCTAACTGCAGCAGCATAAAATAATTTGCAATTCCAAGGAAAGTGTAATAATTGAGCAAAATAAGGTGTCCAGTTCAACAGTGTTCCCATATCACATGGATTATCAGATCTGTTCCACATGGGAAACTTTTGTTCTCTAAAGAGTCACTTTCCCCGTAGAGTTAGTCATTAACATGTCAAATGCTTAAGAGTTGGTGATGATTTCAATGTGAATAAGAATGAACTGGAGTTCTGGGGATGAACAGAGCTGCTCCTATCCAGTTGTTACCCACCAGTATTTTAGAGTCATTTCAATTAGCTTAATCCGAACGTCAAGGTATTAACTTAATTCCACATCAAAAGAAGCAGTACAGTTGTGGGTTGCTGTGATCTTGCAACAAGGCACAGAGCTACATTTCCCAAGGGTGCACACTTAGATGATTAAACCAAAACTTGTTGCATATTTTGGCTCCACTTCAGGTATACCTGCCGGCTTTCTTGTTGTGATCTGAAGTGACCTGTGCAAAGAAGTAGAGCTGAGAAGGGGTGCAGAGGTGTAACTGTGCTGTGTACACGTAATCACTGCACGTACCCACGGCAGGAACCACCTGGCATCTCAACGGCTACTCTGTGTGATTAAAGACATGATCAGGACTACAATTCCTTAGTAAAGCCTTCCTGAAATTGTTGAAAGAAAATTAGTTCTTGTCATTTGTACATGTGACGTGACATGAACATGCTCTTTGAGATGTGTTCTTACGTGGCTGTCAGGAGGTCAAGCCTCTCAGATGTGTGTGATTAGAAGAGACACATCTAGACTTTGTGAAAAGCATTTTCTATATGAGTAGTTAGAAAAATTAGAAATATATTTTCTATCAAAAAAGGTGATTAATCTGTATTTTAGAGGTGCAATCTATTTAAACCTGGTGTGATTGAAATTTGGATTTTTTTAATTATTCTTTTTGAATGTGTTTGAAAAGCGTGTTTGCAAATTGTGTTCTGATCCCAACAGCTCTGGTGTAGATCAAAGAACTGTTGAAAAGCTCTTCAGGTGGTCATTCAATTTATACACTGAAAGACAAACCCAATTATGTAATCCTTGATGAATGTGTGTTTTTAATCTTTTAAGGTGGAGATTCCTCAGAGAATCTATTGCTCTGCTAGCCTTACCCCTAGCTTCCCAAAAAGTTAACATGATTCTTCCTTGCTATAATTTAAGCTTGTTATTTTTGCTGTTTTCTGTCACACAAGTAAAATATGGATGATTCCCTGTCTCATTCCAGAGCTATACGTATATCTAAAGACTGTCATCTTCTTCCCAGACTACTTTTTCTTGTTCTTCTTCAGGTTAAACTTTAATAGTCTTTTAAATCTTTCCTCATAAGCCATATCTTCCCGTACCCTAGTTACCATCGTTGTTTCTCTAGTCAGACAGGGAAGGTGGTGTCCAAATCTGGGAGAAATGCTTCAGCTGAAACAATGCCAGTGCTGTGAAGTGGAAGGATTAAATAATGCACTGGAACAGGCTGCCCGGGGGGTTGTGGAGTCTCCTGCTCCGGAGACATTCAAAACCCGCCTGGACACCTCCCTGTGTAACCTCATCTGGGTGTTCCTGCTCCGACAGAGGGATTGGACTGGGTGATCTTTTGAGGTCTCTTCCAATCCCTAACATTCTGTGATTCTGTGTGAATGCTTCAACCACCCTGCTTCCCGTACCCTCTAGTTTGCAGGAATTCTCTGAGCGGGGGATGCTCAGCATTCACACAAAGCAAACAAGAGTCAAGAATCTGAAGTTATTTAATGTCCTTTGAAATTGAATTGTCTAACACTGCCTTGCTATGGCTCAGTGTCCCTTTGAGTGGGTTACTTGGTGTGGAACTGGTGCCATCTGGAGGTTAGGAAGCACTGAGCTCTGTATGCTGTCATGCTGAAAAACAAAATCCCCATGCTTTATAAATAAAATGTTCATACGTGAATAGGAGCTTGAGCCTGACAGATACTGGACATCTGCCACTCAGGGTAAGTTTGTGACCCATAGCAAGAGTTGAGGCTGCTCAGGATGTCTCAGAGTAAGGCATGCAAGTGTGGTGACTTTCCGGTATTACGCAGTTGCCAATAAATGTGTAGCCTCTCAGTGGCCTGTGCAGTTTTTGGAAGAAGATCTGGACAACACAGGGTCAAGGAAAGGATTTATCTGCTCTCTCCTCTCCCTCTTTCAGATGTTTGAAGACAAACCAGTTCCTGGTGCAGTTTTCTGCTCACAGGAGAGAACAGAAAGCATTTTAGCTGAACAAGAAGATCTCTTTTTTAAAGAGTAGGTTCCCATTTGGTGTGTCTTAACACAGTTGTCCACCACAATTCATGTCTGCACAGATTGCTACCCGTTGTATCAAGGCAATGGTGATGGCTCCTGTGTTGATCTCCACCTAGGACGGAGCATGGCCCTGCAGAAGCTACACATAGTTCAAAAAACAGATGTTGTATATACATTCTCCGTGCTCTGCTGATTACTGCTTTTTCCTTACAGAACAACTGGTCATAAACAAAGTTTGGATCTATGTAATGAAGATGCAGTAGTGAATGTTCTTTAGGTATTTTGTCTGTTTAGCTTGATCTCAGTTTCCCTGAGCAACCATGGATTTTAGGAACTACAAACTCGTTAAGTTCAAGGTTGATGATCCTAAGGTTGTAAAATGGGTTTTTGAGCCAACACGCCTTCAGAGCAAAATGTGAAAGGCTGTTTCCTTGTCAGTGAGTTTCCATCAGCCAAAACAGAAAAAAAAAAATGAATAAGAGAATCTGAGAGCAGCAAATCTAAAGAAAGAAAAATGAAAACTAGTTTAGAAAAAAACTGGTCTCCCTTCCTCATCAGGAAGGGGTGGAAAAGCACAGAATACATCTCTTGTGCCTTAGATTTTATTTTTTAAAGCAAGCTTAAATGTGCATATGACAGAGGCCTATGAATCCTTGGCTAACTACATGAAATGCAGAAAGCTGCTTTGTTTTATTGTGCTGACATTCAGAACTGAAAATATGTTGTGTTGGGACTCATCTGAGCAGGTCTCCATGAATTGTTCCTTTTCCGGAGATAAAAATTCAGGAAGAAATTGCCTTTTGGCCGTAATCTTTTTTTCTGATGTTAGAGGCAACCGTACTGTAGATTTACATGGGAAGGTGGATGAGATCTGTAGTGCTGACTCTGTACATGGCCCAGTCACCCCAAATACGAAGAGGATTGTCTCCTGCAGCATTGTTGGACAACATCCTTCTTTGCTCTTGAAAGAAAATTCATGCTAGACAGTAGTATTGGTGTCTCTGAGAGAAAGACTGAGGAATTTTTTACATACTGTAGAGTCTGTTGGCTACAACCATTCAACTTGCTTTGTTACTGCTATGTTTATATTGAAGCACTAGGAAACCTGGAGCTCACCCTCAAGTTTCCTTTTCCGTGCACCAGTGCTGAAGACGTAATCCATATTTACCAGAGCCCTGCCAAGCTCAGTATCAATTCGACTGCCAATAGCCTGGTTGGTCGAGTTGGGGACTTCGCTTGAGAACACAGGCATGTAGTTTGGCAGTGGCTTGTGCTCTTTTTTCTTACCCTGGATAAAACAAAGACCATTAATAGGTTTTCAGAATTACATCCATTGCTTGTTACAAAAATACAAGTTACTGAGGTTATTTATATTATCAGCACTTTTGCTTTTGAAATTGGAATTTGAATGTACTTAAAAATGTCATACTGAGTGTACATGAAAGTGTTGAAGCAATAAATCATAGAAACATTTTGGTTGGAAGAGACCCTCAGGATGATCAAGTCCAACCATAACCCAAATCTAGCGCTAAACCGTGTCCCTAAGAACCTCATCTAAACACCTTTTAAACCCCTCCAGGGATGGTGACTCCACCACTGCCCTGGGCAGCCTGTTCTGATGCCTGACAACCCTTTCTGTGAATATTTTTTTCCTAATATCAAATTGAAGCCTCCCCTGACAAAAAAGTGATTGTTTTTTCCTGTTGTCTTACATGTGAATAGGATAATACAGCAATGGATCATTTTCAATGTGTTGCATGAATTGTCACCTGGGACAGAAGTCAGCTTGTTCTGGAATGGTCGTGATGTGGGAGGTTTTTTTGTTTCATTTTTAGTGAGTGGTTTGGATTTCAGAAGGATGACATTATCTTACGAATTTTCTCCTAGGAAGTTGGTTCTTCTGGCACTTGTCATTCTATGGAGTTGTTAATATCGAAACATTGAATACACACACGTACTGTATTGCTTTGTGGCACAGGTAGCAGATGAAAGGCACTTCAGTTCTCTTTAATTTTTCCTAAAGATTTTAGTCTTAAAGCACGTTCTGACTATGTCTAAGTATGCTTCATTTTGAAATATTAACCTAGCTCAAATTGACAAAACTAAAAAGACCCCAGAATACAATTGAATGTTTGTTCAAAGCTTACCATTTGGTCATAGTCCTTTAGAAAACTCCAGTTCTGGTACCTTGGAATAGAAGTAAAAAATATGGTGTAACATTTTCTGTCTTTAAATAAAATAGTTAGTGATGGTTGTATTTGAATGCCTATTTAACTGCTCAGTTTGATACTTACAGCCAAGCTCTTAAGACCTGCAAACTCTTTGTACTGGTGAACCTGCTTTAGCAGGTGTGTTGGACTAGATGATCTCCAGAGGTCCCTTCCAACCCCAACCATTCTGTGATTCTGAAACCATTGTTTCTGTGGTGAAGCCAAGGATATTATTTATTCCCATACAGAGCCTATACTACATGAGGAGTGTTTGTGGGTTTTTTTTTGCTAGAGGAAGACAAGGATGGCATGTCCACAATGTATTCCTTGTGGAAATGCAGATAAATTCGCAAAATCCTGAGTCACTCTAGCAAACTTCTGTCCCATGCCTTGAGCAAGATGCAGCTGCTTATTTTTTAAATGACTGATATTCTGCTGGCAGAAGTCCCAAGTAGAAATTTTTAGAGCTGTGTTTGCTGCAGGCAAACACCCATGGGAGTATTTTGTGGAGGTGGGCAGCTGTGCTAGGAGCAATTTGAATGGGAATACCTGAGTTTTGCTCTTCAGTTCTGTTCTATATCTGGTAGTGGGACTACAGGGCAAGTCCTTTAGTTTTCTGTCCTTTGCTTTCCCTGGCCTGATTTGAAGGAAATTAAAATTCACCTGCTTATTGTAAAAGTAATATGAGGTCAAGAGAGAAATAATTCTTTACAGCTGTATTTGCAGCAGCAAAGGACACCTGGGTTGACTCTGAGCTGGTGTCCTGTGTCTATGCAATGCTGAGTGTAAGCTCAGTGATCTAGTGCTAAAGCTGTTCATTCTTCAGACTTCCCTCTTGCTGCTGTAGCGAGGGAAGGGGTATGGAACATGCTGGGCCTGTTTGGGAAGAGTCTGAGTGCACAACTGGGAGAGGGTAACTTTTCCACCACAGCCTTGGCTTTGTGTGAGTCAGAGTCCTGGCGTCAGCCTTTCCCTCAGGTAGAAGGAGTGAGACAGGGGTGCAAATGTGTCTCTGGGGAAAGCAGAGCTGTGGTTTGCATCCCCTACAGAAGGCTGAGGAGGACAGGGGTTTTCAGACTGTTTCTTTTCCCATTCTAAAAAATCCTAAGAGTGATGCTTTTTTTCCTCTCTTCACGTTGGCTGGTGCTCAGTCGGAACTGGATCTGATTTTACTTTTGCCGAGGATATTCTAATAGGCACACTTGTACCATATAGTGAAGTATGAATGTAAACGTATGCTCAAGATATGTGACAGAGACAGAGAGGATGTTAATTTCGGGTTCCTTCAGGTCATTGGTATATACACAGTCAAAGCTTAGGCTGTGTGCCTGCAGTTGTCTGCTGAAACACACTAAAAATGGGACATGTTCAGCAAGTTTACAAATTGGGAATGCAAAATCATATTTTGGCAGAACACTGTGTTCAGTTTCTATTTCAGCTATTTCCAAGAGTATGAGAAAAGGTGACAATACCAGCATAGCTGCAATAAATTAGGAAGATGGGCACATTTATATCTTCATTGTGGAAATCTCCATTAAGCTAAAAGATACTTAGCATGCAATTCTTTGCATCACTTTTCTTAAAGCTTAAGCCCAGCATGCCAGGAGATACTAGCATAGATTCTGTCAAGTGAAGGGAAACAGAGATAATACAGTCTTAGAAAGAAAAGTGCTAGGGTTTGATCCAAAGTCTCTGCAGAACTTTTTCTGTGGTAGTGTAGGCTTTGGATCAAGCCCTAAGACTGTCAGGGAGCATCAGTACTGTTGTTAAGATGAGTAGAAGAGGGATGAACTGGAACGAATGACTTACCAGATTTTTCTTCCTCTCTGTTCAGCCTCCACAGACTCTCTCCAGATCTTATCCTGTTGAACCTGGTCCTGCTGCGGTGCTGCCTGCTTGTCTGCCCAGGCCCGAGCAGCCGATTGTGCAACAACAGGTCTTCTGGGCTGGGTGCTGCCAAGAGACGCAGATGGAGCTGAGGCTGGTTGCCCCAGAGATGCGGTTGCTGGTTGCCGAGACCTAACCAAGGTATTTCTCCTGAATCCAGAACCTTTTCCCAACTTGTCCATTTTGAGGCTCGCTGTATCCCTAGTATTGTAAGGTATATTCTGGCTGTTATAAAAGTTAAACCTTCTATTTTTTGCACTTTCAAAGCTCCTTCTCTCCTAACATTTTATTTCAGCTGATGATTTGGAGAACTTTCAGAAAACAAAAACATGCTCAGCAGCACTGATAGTCAGTGTTCAGTGCTGTTTTACTTCCCTCTTACTTAATTCTCGTTTCCTGCTGCTTTATGTTGCTTCGTGGCTTGAACACTGGAGGAGTTTTCATGGTAACAACAGTTTTGTAAGAAACAACTATTACTGAAAGCCATTGGATCTCCAGTTGTAACCAGCAAACTCTCAGCTTACGAGGCGATTACTGCTGCCTGCAGCTGAGACCACCCTCTATTCAAAATCCTCAGAACAATAAAATCTAGTTTAGTAACCAAGGGTGCTGTGGAGATTGATGCTGAGTATATCAGGATGACTTTTGTTTTGGTTATGTAGCAAAAGCAAAATCTCCTGAAAGCTGCTGGTTACCCTGGAGTGTTTACTGTCTCCATTGGAAACGAGTCTGACTTGTGAATATTCACCAGAAAGGGAGCAGAGACCCAGTGGGACAGCTGCTGGAGCCTTGAACTCTTTTGGGGCAGAGCTTGTTTGTCTAAAGTAAGGTATTTCAATGAATCTGTGCTTTGAAAGCTCCTTATTTTCAGATTTAAAAAAAAAAAAGAGCAGCCAGAAATTGTCAAAAGTCCTTTTAAGTACTTAGAGGTTTTTGCAGAAGGTATTAAGCAACTATGCAAAGTAGTTTTTAAGTAACCTTAAAGGATTATTAGTATACGAAGTGATAATTTTCAAAACAGTGTCCTAAATGTCTGTGTTTGTCTTTATAGTCATCTTCTTGGGCTTTTGTGATATGAAGTCATTTCCTCAAGTATTTGTGATCTTGCAGGAAAATGGAGTATTTTAAGTATAAATTTCCTCTGAAATTCTTGACTGACTTGTTTTTCAGTAGTGTGGATTAGCTCCATGTGAATTCCAGCTTCTTGCTTCATCTTCCTGATAAATGCTAATGAACTTTGAATCTACTTTTTAATGGGTTTTTTTGGCAAAGTTATTCGCTTGCAGTATTGGGAAATAGATGCTGAATTTGGCAAATATTTTCTTTTAGAATAGTTACAACTGTACAACTGTCCAAACACTTCATGTAGACATTTTTGAGCAAGAAATACTTCTATATTTGGAAAAAATATTCTGACTTTGAAGACTGAAATAACATAACTTAAGAAGAGGTAAATTCTACCTTGAATCACAATGTTTGCTTTGGGTTTGAATGAAAAGTTAGTAAACTTTTTGTTTGATTGCTTGTTTTTCTGAGATACTCGAAACCTAAATGGTGTTTTTCATCTCTTTCAGCCAAAGAGCAAAAAATGTTCTGTATCTACACAGCATTATCATGAACCAAGGAAATGAACAGTTTGGCAGCCTGGCCTGATAGTTCCCTCTGTTCCTATTATGGAATCTGCTTATCCTGCTACATTGGTTCCAGGGTCCTCTCCAAGCTGGACCGTGTGCAGCTGCTTGGAGAATGGGGTTTTAAAAGCATCTAACTGCTTTAAAAGGAAGCTGAGGCACGTTTGGAAGACCCAGTGCGTTATTCAGTGTGCATGGGATTTTAGCTCCTGATCAGGTCAGGAGAGGATCCTAATGCATGGAACACTCTGTCATTCTTGTTTACAAAGGTATTGTGCTATTTTAATGCTAGTCCTTCCTTCAAGTCAATTTCTAAAAATTAAACATAATAATAAACTAAAAATGGTTATTGAGCTGAGTACATACCTTCCAAATGACTACTTGTAGGCACTGAATAAACTGGACGGAAAAATTAAAATCATGTGTTTGAAGTCTATGCTACTGTGTGGGGTCTACAAAGACGTAGGAGTTGTAACTTTGCTAATTTTGATGTGGGGCTATGAAGTGCCTCTCAGAACATCTTACTGAAAGTGAACTCCTAGGTTAAAGCTGGATCTGTTCGTCTGAGACCCCACAACCTCAGAAAAGAAAGAAGTCTTAACTATTCAGGACTTCTTTAGGCTTTAAATGAGTTACGTACATGCTGGCATTGTTCAAGCCATTTATCTAGAAATACTAACTGGGAATGGGATTATGGCTATTTAAATAAATTGTGGGTGCTTTTTGTTTGTTTGTTTTGTTCTTCTTTGTTTGTTTGTTTGTTTTAATGCTGATAATATGACTTTAAAATGTAGTTGCTGTTCCAAAAACTGATCACTAAGAGCTGGTATTTTGAAAATGATCCCATTTTCTGTTGGGACTAGAAGTCATTAAGGTAGAGGTTATGCACCATTAAAGCACATCAAGGTGAGTGCAAGGATGATATTTCTGAGCTTTACTCTAAATTCCTTACTGGATAGTCCATTTAGGCCTTTTACTAGATTAACAGCTCAGCAGAACTGCTGCACATAGCAAACTGTTTCCCCTCATATTACCATTTGCCAGTTTAGCATTTTATTTGTTCATTGTAACAACTCAGGGCATTTAAGATGGGAGCTCATTTGAATTTAGTATGACTGATTCACTGGGTACTTCTTTTCATCCTGTAGTAGAACAGGTTGATGTTTATTGTGGCTTCATGCCGTGTATATGTATGTATATATATATATATACATATATATATATATATACACATATATATATATATGTATATATATATATATATGTAAATATTTTTTTTTCTGGTTGGGGACATGAAACTTGAAAAAAGTTATGACTGTCACTGTAGGAGATGGTGTCTTTGCTTAGGAGTTTGTTTTGGGATTAGTTTATCTGACAAGCAGTGTTGGTGCCCGTTATTCTGAAGAGGAACTCGACTGGTGGTAGTCTTTTTCTATTGCCAGACAAGTGATGGTACGCACTACAAATTTATCTGTGAAAAATATTTTACTTGCCCCTTCAAAGGAAAAAATGTCTAGAGAGGTTTTTTCTGGAGGAGAAAGTTCAGGTGTTTCGATAAACAATTTTCATTTGACCACAAGAGGGTATTGCAGTATCAGTTATGCAAGAGTAGAGCTAATTTTTGACTTTACAGGCAGTACCTTATTTTTTAAAATACCCGTTTCTAGAAATTGATTATTTAAATTATCAGTAGTTCAGAAGATCAGGTTTTGTATGGCATTATTTATGTCCTGGTGCAGAAGCAATTTGTGAGCTGTTTTTTCCTAAAAACTGTTTTGGTTTTTATAGTAACAAGCTTCTTGATGCTTGAAAATTTCTCATTGATTTCAGTGGATGACGGGGGTTTCAGGGGCTTATTCCAAACCACTGAAAAACTTAATGGACATTACTTGGTTAAAAGCAAGAATACATCAGTTACAGAAGGGAAATAATAACAGGAGGGGAGTGTTGGAAGTGCACGTTGGTCCAGGATGGGCTCTCAAATTCAGTGAAACTCTGATTTTCCCATGTGGTCCTATTTGCAGGAATAAGGTCTGAACTCTTTTTTAGCTCATTTGTGTTTCCCAGATTTTTCCTTTACATCCAAGTCTTCTATGGTATACATACAATGTCAGTTTGCACTTCCTTCCTTAGTCAGCTCTGTGTTGGGATACTTTCCTACCAAAGTCATGTCTTTAAGGACAGTGATGCCAGATGTTAATGCCAGGTTTTGTACAGTTCAGACCATGGAAGAGGGAGCTAGAAGGATTTCTAGATTCTCCCATTCTTAGATCTGCTGCTGAATGAAAGAGAAGGTGCATGGTGTGCCTGCCTGTCTCTCAACAAGCCCACCCATAAAAGAAGAAAGATCACAGATGTATCACCTTACCTGTGAAGAAAATTTTCCAGGGGTGTAGTAGTGGTTTGATGGACAGCAAAGCAGTTTTCATATAAGAAAGTTTGCATTTGTGAGATATTGCAGAGGTTTAAGGATCACACACATTTAAAAAGACAAGTGCAATGCGTATGTCACGTGTGAATAAGAGGCAAGAGCAAGATGGGCAGTTGGAGGATAGGGCAGTTCTCCGGAGACCAGCTTTTCAGGGCAGGTCACCATTTGGAAGATCTGCCATTTCATCAATGGGACAGAGACCCCCATGTAAATCTTTTGGTATGAGCAGTGTTGCCTGCCTCGAGTGGTGACATTTGTGTTGTCATCATCATCATCTTACTCAAATGAATAAAGATCAGTCAAGTCAGTCGAGATTGCAGGCTGAAACGTGGGTCATGGCAATGTTTAGCGGAGCAGGATCACAGAATCACAGAATGTCAGGGATTGGAAGGAACCTCAAAAGATCATCTAGTCCAATCCCCCTGCCGGAGCAGGGACACCCAGATGAGGTTACACAGGAATGTGTCCAGGTGGGTTTTGCATGTCTGCAGAGAAGGAGACTCCATAACCTCCCTGGGCAGCCTGTTCCAGTGTTCTGTTACCATCACCATGAAGAAGTTTCTTTTCATATTGAAGTGGAACCTCCTGTGTTCCAGTTTGTACCCATTACCCCTTGTCCTATCATTGACTGTGACCGAGAAGAGCCTGGCTCCATCCTCCTGACACTCACCGTTTGCCTATTTATAAACATTAATGAGGTCACCCCTCAGTCTCCTCTTCTCCAAGCTAAAGAGCCCCAGCTCCCTCAGCCTTTCCTCATAAGGGAGATGCTCCACTCCCTTAATCATCTTCATGGCTTTGCGCTGGACTCTCTCTGCAGTTCCCTGTCCTGATGTTAGATGATCGATTAGTCAGAAGATGCTGAGCACCCAGCAGAGAGGTGATAGATGGTAGAGCGTTACTGTGGCGCTTTGTCACCATCCCTAGACATTAACCAGCTCTGGGAAGCCCAGAGGTGACAGACCCTGCTGACAATCAGGAGCAGAGTGCCTTGGGTCGCTGTGTGCAGCTGAAATGCAACCAAATCCTGCAAACTATCAGTTTGGAGCAGAACTCCTTTTCAACAATTATGTAGCTGCTTGATTAAAGGCTTCATGTTAAATTTTGCTGTAGCTTTCCTATAAATAATATAAACTTCTTTCTTGTCCTAAAGGAGTTCTGCTGAGAGAGCCTGGCAAGTTGAGCGTCTGTTGCGTCGGCAGCGTACAAACACCACCAAGGGAATGTCTGCTTCCAGTGACACAGAGTCTGACACTTCAAAATGAGATCAAAACTGTAATGCAGACTGGAAGAAATCTGTTGTGCATTTTTTTATCCCCTTCTTTTAATATAAATTCTAGTGTTACAAAATCTGTTAGCTACCGATACGCTGTTTGATTAATTTGAAACAAAAATGATGTGTTAGAAAAAATATTATTTACATGAAAAAACTATGCAACGGCAGGTATTCCATAGAACATGCAGGCCTGTTATGTTAGAGTCATCTGCTTAAACTTGCCTCCTGATCAGGGTGATGGGATTTCAGGGAGGGAGCGCTGCAGGGCTGGTGAGTGAGCAGGGATGTTTGGAAGTATCTGTTTTGAGGAGAAAGATCTATAAATACGCATTCCTCCCTGGCTGAGTGTTATTAATGTTTTCCCTTGGTATTTCACATAATTTCAATCTTAAAGGCCAGATCCTGTCAAGTAGTGCCATATTGCATGGACTGCCAAAGCTGTCTTCATTATTCAGAGTTGTTCAAGTCACATCTTTGCCATGGCGTGGAGCTCTGGGAGCTGCATGGTGGAGCTTGGCTCTGTTCTGTTCGTCCTCGTGGTTTTCTTGCATGGTTTGTTAACAAGTCTAAGAGAATTTCAGTGTATAAAGCGATTAAGTACTTCTGTAAAGGCTGTGCTTCATGCTGCTTAAGTGCCAAAGGTGGCAGTCTGACCTCTGAAGTCTGGCGTGGTACTGCTTTTTGTGCTCCCATGGCAGCTGTTAAGAGGAGCCTCAGTTTGTAACAGCTGAGGAGAAGAAGCTGCTTCACAAATTCTATGTAGACTCAGTTTTCTCTCTCTACTACCCGGGGCACTGTAGTACTTATAAAAATATTTTATCCTGTGAATTACAATATTCCAGGTGTGTATCACTATATATTTCAATGCTCAAGATGCTTTTCAGTTATTTTTTTGATTGTTCTCTCTTTCTTCGCTGTCTCCTCCAGCAGCTAAGAGTCTGTTTCTTGATCTGCACTTTAATACACTAAATGTTTCATCTACCATCTGCTCACCATATTCAGAAAGGACATTACCTTTCTGTTTTGATGTGAGATAACAAAAATCCTCTGCTACCAGTTAGGCAAAGTTTTCAAACTGAGGTACCTAAAATTTGTTTTAAGTTATGTCTCTGGCTATTAAATGGAAGAGACTTGTTTTTTTCAAATATTCTTTACCTTTGCAAGTTCTGTTGGCTGAGAACAGAACTACTTCCTTTTAGTTTTTTTTTCAAGATAAGTGTCATAGTTTAAAATTGGGAACCCTTGTCTGAACAAATCAGTCCCAAGCTTCATCTGTGTACTGATTTAACACCAGCTTTTACATTTAAGATGGAAACCTACACTGATAGAAAGCTGCAATGAAGATGCTAAAAGCTTTTCTGAAGAAGTTAAATCACATTTCAGGCTGATGTTTGGCCAAATCTGACTGGGATTAGAAGGATGTTGTTCCTGAAGGCAGGATGTTCTCATGGCGGGGGATCGCTGTGGAGGAGCGGCCAATTGCGGGATATTGGTCCGCAGGGTTGTGATTTGACTTGATGATCCTGAGGGTCTTTTCCAACATGAATGATTCTATTCTACTTCTATTCTATAACTGGATGTAGGGGTTTTGTGTACATATAATCTAGGGGTAAGATTCCTGAGATCATAGGAGAATTCAGGTCTGAAAGGTCCTACAGACCCCTGAAGGGTGCCTCTGTAGGGGCCTCCAGAGTGTGTTACACAGATTTATCAGATGTATACCTAACTTGTTCCATTCTCATACCCTGCCTGATTTGACCACATACACACATGCCAAATGAGTCCATGAGATCTAGAAAAGAAAGTAGCAGCATGTACCAGGAAAGCACAGTCCATTTTGCCATTCTGTTCTTGGATCACCTGCAGTGCTCTGTAGTTCAGCTCAGCCTTATTCCTTCTATGGTTCTCGAGAGCTTCTTTGTTTTGCCATGGAGCTGAAAACTTTTGCTGCCTGAAGAAATGGACAGCCAGAACAATGTCAAGTCTTCCTGGATGTGTTTGGAGTTTTGTATTTTTAGCTCAGTTGTGCAACAGTTCACATGCAAATATTAAAGCCATAAGGCAGAAACAAAAGGAAAATTGTCAGCCCTGAGACCCTATGGCCAGAGCAGCTTTCAGATGGGACTTCTGTTGTATCAGGTGCTTCATTAAAGATCCTGTTGTGGTTTAACAAAGAGAATGAGAGTCTGGCTCTTAGCATGGGTTGTATTCCAGTTTTCAGAACAGGTCCCAGCTTTTAGGAAACCTTTTTCTTAGGTTACTGCTTAAGTTCAGAAAGCTTCCAGAACAGTAGACAGCTATGCAATTAAAAATGTAGTTACAGAATTAGGATAAAATCCTACTCGCTTACAACTGACCACTTAATGAGAAAAGGGCAAGATCATATCCTACTTTTTGTGTGAATTATCCACATAATCTACACATGTGCAGTATGTGGATTTTATACCTCTCTTTAAAAATCCAGCTTTGATCACAGCGCTGACATAAGTACACCTACCAGCCTCTTTCAACCTAGAGATAATGAACAACTTTTCAGCAAAACTGAGATTGTGCATAATTGTTGACCTGTTTGACCTGAAATATTTCATCTTGAAATATAATGAGATCAGTGAATCTTTGATGAATAAGAACCAGGGTTTCAAAAATGCTTCCAGGATCTGGAGTCCCAGGACAAAACCTGCCTGGACGCCTTCCTGTGTAACCTCACCTAGGTGTTCCTGCTCCAGCAGGGGGATTGGACTAGATGATCTTTTGAGGTCCCTTCCAATCTCTGACATTCTGTGATTCTGTGATTCTGTGACAGAGAGCAGAATAAAGCCAGCAGCCTGACAGCAAGGAGAACCCCATGTCAGGTAAGGTCTCCTAGAGCTTCCAGTGTTCCTAGTGCTGAACAGCAGGAATCTCAGAGCCCTTGGATATTGGGCTACCCACAACCTTGGTTTCTGGGCTGACTAGTCGAGGCTTCCCTATGTTTTTAAAAGAGTGGAAAAGAGAGCAACCAAAATAGGGATGTTCAGATGTGCTTTTTCGTTCTTGATTATCTGCTGCAGTGTTCCAGGTCATTGGTAGTTTAAACTATGAAAAGAGCATCCTACAAATCTTGGTTCTTGTCTGCTGTGCATGCTGAGGATAATTTAAATGTATTCTAAACTGTTTAAAATTGTGCAAAATTAGTTGAGTCAGTTGAGTTAGTCACAGAGGCATCTACTGCCATTTAGAATGTCCTAGGATGCTGGAGAAATCTCTGCAAGGCCAGCATGTCCATAGTAAACCTGCAAGAGACCAATGTCTCTACAGCAGGAGGGAAAGGAGGAACATCTGGCTGTCAGATGGCACTGGATGACTATGAGTGCATCAATATTCACATCTCACATCCAGTAAAGAGCATTTTTCAAGCAAATCTCCCAGTCATCTCCACTTACTGTATTTTGGGTCATGCCATGGGGTGGTCTTGGGACATGCAGGCTGTGGGGACTGCTGGGCCGCTGCTGGGGAAGGCAAGCGGCCCCCGATCTCCAGCTGCTGATGGGCATTAACGCTGCGGACCAGGAGAGAGCAGGAGCCCTTGGCCTGCAAGGTGGGTTGAACATCCTTGAGAGTCCTCAACAGCAGTTGGCTTCACTCCACAGAGCCACACTACCTGCTAGTGCAGATCTGTTCCCGAGACCTCAGTTACCTGTAAGGATGGTGGAGATGACCTCATAGAGTCCTACATGCAGATGTCAAAAAAGAGGTCTCTTAATATAAAGGTATAGCTACACCTACACTAGGAAAATAGTGCCTGGCCCCTCCTTTCTGGGTGGGAATCGGAAGGATTCCCTACCTTAGTGGAAGAAGTTTATTATTAAGTGATTGCATTATATTGCATGATATTTTCTGTTACTGATTTGCTGTTTAAAAAGGGGCTTAGCCAGGAGTAAAGGGAGAATTTATGTGGGGCTTCATAGAAAAAATAATATAAAATTCCAGTCTTGTGTTGGAGGAGAGTATGTGGTTTTTTTTCTCCTCTATATGATTCAGTTTATATTCCTAATTCCAGCCATTCTTCTTTTGTAAGAGTTTTGTTTATATATTGAACCTGACAACTGGAGGATTAAGGATGTGTTTGGACTGCCTTTTCTGCAAGTCTGATTATGAAAACCACCTATGCCATCAGCATAAAATAAAAAGCAGAAACTTTCTTATGCTTGTAGTTCCAGTAGGAAAGCAGTTCACAGGAGCTGGAAGTTTTTGTTGGTGGATTAAAATGATCCATTTTGGAAATAGCCTGCACTAGCTCTGTAGTTGAAATGGTACCACACTCTTGCAAAAGGCTAATTTAGAGACGGAGCAAGAAGCATCTCTGTGCTCTGTCACTTTACCCTTCGCCTGTTCCCTTTCCTCCAGGGTCTCATTAACTTGCCATAATGTGAATATTCATGTATGCTGCATACCTCAACTTGCATGAACCTATGATTTTGTAAGAGGACCAGACCACAACAACAGTCAAAGTGGACTCTTCAAACTGCTGCTTCTTTTTAAAGATTTTTTTTTCACAAAATACAGATTAAAATGTCATTTTTAAACTAAAAAAAAATCTGCTTTTCTACATACCTTTGTCTATGGTGAGCATTCAAATTCATTTCCTTACGAAAAGGACTTCTCAGTGCCATGGTGTGTGACGGCTACTTTACTTTATACTTTCTGTTTTATGGACTCCACTATCGGTACTGTTGTTAGCTGAGAGAAGTAAATAGACTTTGAGCAAAAGATCACACCATAGCAACCCTCAGCTTCTGTTTACAGTTCAAATAAACGTCTGTGCTGTGGAAATTTATGTCCTGAGAAATTTTCTAAACCAGTACACTAATTGATTTAATAACAAAAGGATTAATGCAGATAAGTTGAAGACAAATTTACACTCCATATTTAAATGCTGAATAATTTTATTTTTTTAAAAGCTTCCAGTAAATAATACATCACAGCCACTTAGCAGGGAAAGGATATTTTTTTTACTCATTTATTGTAGGAGAAAGTGCACGACAGTTCTGAGGGAGAGATTAACATATGCAGTCAGCAGAATATGAGTTCTCTCATTAAAATCAATATTAAAAGTTGCTTTGTTTATGGGAGCAATTCTGAGTATGTTTTCAGAATCTAAGCTTCTCTTTTTATAATTTCTTCCCGTTTTGGTTAAAGAAGCTTTTACTCAAGCAAAACTTTTATTGACTGAGCTGGACATTTGGTTCAAGAAAATCTAGTGGAATAAGTTATATGCCTCTGAAAATCCCATCTGCAGGGGGCTTTTAGGCCTTTAAAGGATATGCCAGGAAAGGACAATTTTTCCTTTCTGCAACTGATACTAAGACACTGTTACTAGCAGTGCTTTGGGTTGCTTTTGAGAATCTGCAAATTGGTAAGATTTTATTCCAAAGGGTAATAATTCCTTACAGATTTCACCCATACATTTTGGTCCTTCAGCTGGCTTGCCTTTATACGGCAGAAAGTGTGATCTGTCTGGGATGCAGTCAGCGTTTTGGAGGATGTTGTATCTGGTGAAGCCCTTGTGGGTTTTGGCATGGAGAGTGGCTGGAGAAGCTGATTTGGAGGCAGGGTAGGATTACGTATGTCATGATTTGTTTCTGATTTGGTTCCTACTCATATCTGTGTGTGTTGTGGGATATCTATATTTTAATTAGAACACAAATGTGGTATCTGGCCAGCTGATGGCATCACTTCTAGTCATGTCACTGAGCAAATGAAACGTGTGTAGTCCCAAACTAAACTGGGACAACCAACAGGGCCAGCGGTTGTGAGGTGGCTTCACTGTATGAAAAATGATTGCTTTAGCACAAGGAGTTGTGCCGTTTGGTGTTCTTAAGCAACATGCTAAATGTAGCGATGTGCCATTGCATGGCTGGAATTTAAAAATGTCATCAAAGCGGCAAATCTGACATCTGTGATCCTCAAATGAACCAGGTGAAATGTACCTTGTAGAATATTATTTTTTGTCTCTTCTATATTGGGATGAAGAACTGAGGGTCAGGTGCAACCCTTGAATTCACTCTGGACAGTATATAGAGCAGAGGGACTATGTATTTAGGAACTGGGGGCCACCAGATATGATACCCTGTGTCTGCACACCCCAATGAGCTCAGCAGAGTAGGGTCACTGTTTAGGCTGGGGGTGGTGGACATAGTGTGTCTGTGCAGTACTGGCACAGAGGGGGTGTCGGCTGGTGCTGGGGAGCCTGTGGGGCAGAGGATGGGACAGCCCTGGGGAGGGCGAGAGAGCTGAGGGGAGCAGTGGGGTGAGATGTGACTTGGGTGGTGGGATGGAGGTGGGGAGGTTTTGGGATAGTATTGCAGCAGGGGTGGTGTTGATGAATATTTTGGGGGATGTGGTGTGTGGCACCCATGGGGAGTCTGTGCCTGTGGGCGTGAGCACTGGAAACAGCCCCCATCGGCACAGGCAGCTGAGAAGCAGAGGTGGTTCTAATATGGAGTGACTGGGACATCATTAAATCCTCAGGGTACCTCCTCTCTGATAGAAATGATCAGAAAAATGTAACAACTACATAACATCAGCAGAAAATGATCCCAGCAGAGCCTCCAGCGCGATGCTTGCTCAGAGCTCGCCTGCAACACACAGGTGCAGGTTTGTGCCTCTTCTCTCCCAGCTTGTTTACATCACATCCAGATTACCTAGGTGAGGAAAAAGTCAAGCTTTTTATATAGCACTTGCTGCTATAGAAACCACAAGCTCTGTAATGACGTGCCCTGCCATGGAGGCACAGTCGGCAGTGGCTCTGGACTAGCGGATGCTGTAACCTGTGCTGTCAGTCTTTGGTATTTTCAACCAAAGCTCAGCTGCCTTCTGAACAGCTGTCTTTCACTTTTGCAGCATGCAGCTTTTCAACACTGGAAATAAAGACACCAAACCTCAGGTGTAGTTTATGCTAAAAATAAAAAATAATCCATAGCTTTGGGGTAGAAAGGTTTATCTGCTATTTTCAGTCTGTTGCAATGTGCGGATGATATTAAGCCTCTGCTGGTTTGAATTATGACTGTAACTTTCCCTACAAAGCCACTATCGGCCATCTCTGTTTCTCTCTAACAGGAAAGAAAAGGCAGCATTAAAGGAGGTGATATATGGAAAGTGTTGGGTCTGCTAAGCCATTTATGATAGTGTTAAGATAAAAAGTCTGTAAAATGACTGTGGCTCTGATGAATATTTCTGAAGTCAGAGGGGGATGGAGCAGTCAGCTAGGAGAGAAAAAAAAGCTAGTATTGATCCTCAGTCAACAGAGCAATCCTGCTAATGCTGTAATTCTAATTTCTGTCACTAGAAAACAAACAGAACAAGAAGAGAGAAAAAAAATGTAAAACATCCCAAAGATATCTGAAGTGCTTTCTGCTAAAGTGAAATGGAGATTGGATTAATGAAGCGTATTAAAGCAATAGATGTGCTTGCTTCTTTAGAGATTACAAGATGAAGAAAAAGGGAGCTGCTTTATTAAGACCCAAATTACAGATGTTACAGACGAGGCAATATCTCAACAGCATTTACCTGAGGAATGGATCTGCAAATAAATACTCTGATGAGAACAAAAAAACAATGTGGAAGATACAGTACAAAATAAAGCTTTCCTTTCAGTGAACAGGGTTAGCTTGTCTTGAAGATAGTTGCATGGTGTACTTTCTGCAAAGGAGAAGGGAATTAAGATAGGCAACAAGGACAGGGATCAAACAGCTGGTTGGTCCCATCACCAGTTCATGCCTATAGCCTCCTGTCCTGCAGAGGGGACAGAACAAGCCAACCCATTTTTTTTCCCTTTTAAGTGATTTTTCCAATGGCTGCACTATGCTTAACTCATGCAAAACAGCGCTCTAGAGTATCGGCAGTGAAGCTGTAGGCAAGTGGTGTCGGCAAGATACTCTGGGGACAGGGGGGAGCGGGAACCGCAGAGCGTCCTCCTGTGATCCAGCCGGGTGCATTAATGCAGCTGCTACCCCGAGGACTTCTCACTGGAGAAGGCCCTGACCTAGTGCCAGTTCCCTCCCCAGAAACACACACAGAAGCTTGTTGCAGAGCACCAGGGATCCTTTGGCTTCCAGCATTAAGTAAGTAATTGAACACCTTTTGGCACTGGAGGAAAAAGAGTCCTTAAGGTTTTTACAAGTATTTTGCAGTACCCAAAGCTCTCACTTGCTCCTCTTCCTATTGTTTCCCCTTCCACAGACACACTCACCTCCAGAGGATCTTTACTTTCTATAGAAGTAATCTTCCACTTACAGCAAGTTTATCTTCATTTTGCTGTTATCTACTTCTTTCTTCTTCAGATGTCCTAAACTAATATCCAGCGGTAAGTAGCCAAAGTTCAGCTCTTGATGCTGTGCCATTGGCCTCAGCAAGAGTTTGCATTTGACTTCTATAGCCCCAAGCAATGGCAGTTTCATATGGTCTGATGTGGTTTTTGGCTCACAAAAAGCCCTGTGAAGAGTTCAAGAAATTAGGCTGCTTATTTTGTCAGAGACTCATTTGCAGGTTTAGTGGCTGAAGTTATTTTGGGTTCCAAAACCGTCACCTCAGAGGAAATCCAGTGTCCCGCTGGCAAAGTACTGAGTGGGGCAGAGTCAAGGCAGGGACAGCGTGTGGAGACTGGGGAGCTGCTGTGGAGGGGAAGGATGAGACCTTCAAATCCTGACCTCTACTTCTGTAAGTTAGAAGCTAATTCTGCAAGCTTTTACATTGCTTTACCCAACTCCTCTCCTTTCAAACACTAGAACGGGCTGTGCTATGTGCGCAGCAGCCTTCCCTTTGGGAAAGAAGCGTCACACGGTACAAAATGTCACAGCAAAGTGTCGATGCTTCTCCAGGTACCTCTGAGTACCTTCTGCAAGCCCAGGGTGTTCTTGAATTGTGAGACCAGTACAACTCAAAACACAGGCAGACACATGGGGTTGACAAGCTGCTGTACACAAGCTATTGGAAAGTGAATGCTGAAAGGAGGATGCTGACCACTTCTTCGAAATCACTAGCCTGTCAGGTGTTTTCAGAAGTAAAGTTACTCTAGAAACATTGAAATTCATCCTACAGTAGGATGGGGATTCTGGCAAACTGCAAAATGAAGTCTCTCTAGAAAGACAGCATGATTTACACACCCACTTCTTCTTAGTTTTGAATAACCCAGGATTATTGCTGCCAGACAAACTAAATTAGTCCTGTCATAAGCTCTCAAAGCCAGGCAATAGCGAAACCAACTCAAGGGGTTTTGTTTTTTTCTTTAAGTTTTCAGAGCTTTACAAGCTGTGGAAATGATGAAATACCTAAAGCAGTGTGAGACAAAAGATTTTATAGGATTATACTAAGCAAGCTTTCTGGTGTGAAGCATTCAATTATATATTCTGTGCTGTTGGCACATGGAGCGTGATGGGACTATAATTTTACCTATGTATTTCCTCTGGTTGCCAGAGAAACCATACTAAGTCAATGTACTCCTGTCCTTATTGATCTTCTTAGCAAACTCTCACAAACAGCATCAAGGTTATAAGTCTTTTCACTGAGCTGATGTCTAATGTCACACATACCACTGTCAAAATCAGCTGGTTTACCATAACATTTATTGATACAGAAATCTAGACATAAAACTATATACCAAAAGCTATGCTCAGGGAAATGGGACAAGCACATTAAATAAAAGTAGTCATGCATATGAATGCTTTCTTTTACTTTATTGATGCAGATAGAAATGAGAAGAAAGGACTGCTTAGTCCAGGAAAATTAGTACTTGTCCATTTTAAGGTGAGTGAGATGGTGGTGAAGGTCTCACGGATGGCCAGCAGTGCGCACCTGTGAAGAGTGGTGTTCAGGGAAGAGCAGGAGCTCTTTGGAGACCTTCGTTTCTAACTGCAGGCCAGAGCAGGTTTGCTTGGCAGCCTTGGGAAATAACATGGCAGTGTCTCTTGGATGGACCTTAGGAGACATGGGACAGGGAGGACAGTGGCAGGGACCTGAGGAAGCAATAGCAGGAGGAGAGAGGGAAGTCAGAAGGACTCTTCATCCCCTCGCCCTGTGGAACTAGCAGCTGAGCAGATGGCTTAAGGCTTCCTTTTCCTCCTCCTCTTCTTCCTCTTTCTGCTTCTCCCTGCCGGAGTCCCACTGGAACTGGGGGTGGGGTCTTTGGGGCTCTGTGGAGTAGCAGGGTAATGGGACCACACCAGGGAATGGGGGAAAGCTGCCCGTCTGGCAGATCCTGGAGTTAAAATTTTAAAATGATGATTTTCACCCCCCTGTTCCTTTTCTGTCCTGTGAGAAGGGGTGCAGGGGAGCTCTGGGCCTGAGGCAGCTGTGTCTCCATGATCAATGCAATATTTATTTTTTTTTTAATTCAGAAAGCTGTGAGTACAGATAAACAGGGAGTGATGGTTACAATGAACCCAAACTAGAGTGGCTGCAAGTATGTTCCATGCTATTTCTGCAGCCTCTTGTAGCAGCGGCCTGTGGCCCTACAGCTCAGAACCTCTGCTGGGTTGTAGATAGGAAGAAAGGAGACTTCTTTTTGAGTCTTATTATTACTGTACAAATAAAAGCCCAGGAAGGCCAGAGAGAAGGAGTTTTTTGTAGAGGAAACTGAGCAAAAGATCAGATTTGGGCTTTGGTTGTGGGACTAGAGAGGTTTTTTGGTCTTATGGAACATGCAACACATGGGTATTTCCTCCCTCGGGTTCTCACATTTGACCCCAAAGTCTCTGTGTCCCCTGTTGCCCTGAGCTGATGGACAATCATGGTGTCCCTGGGAGAACAGCGCTGTCCTGGGAGGCTGGGGTTGGGAAGGCAGGTCTCTACTGGCCAGTATGTGATTTTGACAAGTTTAGGATACCCCTGGCTGGTCTGCAGCTTTTGTTGGGAATTGCAAGATAAAAATGCCAGGTCAGATTTATTCAGGGTGGTGAGTGCAAGGCAAGTCCGAGTGCTTGGGTGCCTCTAGTGCACACAAGCAGAAATGTTAGAGTTGGGATTGTATGTGTTTGTTTGCTCTTTCCTAAAGCTGATGGAAAATGCAGGTTTTCCCATAATATTTGAAATAATTTTCTCAAGTAGCTTTAGTAGTATGTGAAGCAGAAAGGACAACACCTCCCTGCCTGATTGGCAGCCCACAGCTAACTTGTAATGAGTTTTTCTTAAAAATGTTTCAATTATTCTCCTTCCTAATGAGGATGAGTGCAAGATATAACTTAAGCAAAATTATTACAGCCTTATTTTAAAATGTCCCTGTGCAGAGTAACAGCTGGGGTGTCGAGCAGCTCTTGTGTTTGGAAGTCGTATTCTGACAGCCCCAGGGAAGCATGAAAGAGAGCTGCAAACAATCAGTCCCAGTAAGAAGGCTATGAACAGCCCAGGTTTGTGTCCAAGAGAGGTTTTGGGTCTCTTGTCTTGATGCAGACTGAATGAAAATAATCCATTTTTAAGTAGGTGTTTGGAAGAACAGAAAACATTATTCTTACTGTATTATGTAATCAACAGAAGAACCAAGTTGGCCATGACAGGCGAACCTCCTTGCTGTAAACCCTCTCTGAATAAAATCTCATCAGATGTTCAGAAACATCTTGAGAAATCTTTTGCCGCTGAAGGAAAGACCCTGAAGCCAAATGGTTTCACATCGCCACAATGGCTGCTAATCCTGAGAGCCACTTAGGGTGATACAAGAGGTTTTCTAATTATTTTGGCCTCTCCTCCTCCCATGCTGGTTTAAGTCCCTTCACAGGGTGTCCATACCCACCGCTGAGCATGCAGGGGAGGATGGAATTATGCACTTACTGCAAATAGACTTTGCATCACATAATGTATTGGGCAAATCATCAGCCATGAGGCTGTGGTCAGTGGCTGGTGAAATTGGATCTGAAATTACTGCGAGATCTGTCATTAGAGGTAGTTATTACAGTATATAGAATATTCTCTGCATATACAATTTTTCCATTATTTTCTGTTTACTATGCAAAGTGTCTCTTTGTTGAAACACACCATCTTATCAATCAACAGCACTGTTTGTTATGGCCGTACTGTGTATTTTGCCTATAATTGGTAAGGAGATCATAACTGTGTGACTGACACAGCAAGCCAAGTGGCCAACCATTTATCATATTGCATTTCTGTGTGCTTTTATGTTGGTGCTTGATTTGTGTCTTAGTTATGAATTTACATAAACCTGATCATTTTAATGAAAACTTGGTTCAAACAACCACCCCAGAATTTTATACTATTTTGTTTTCATTCCTTGTTTCCTTGTACATAATGTTGGCCCTATTTTGTGTTCAGGAAAGTGGTCAAATTAGAGTTCTTTACAATTTCAATGTAATAAATCTCTCTCTGCTTGACAAAATATTAAGGTGTTTTAAAAAATGTCATTTACTCGGTATGTGTAATTGAACACGTACATGTGCTATGAATACACCTGGTCACATGCATTTTGCATTAATGCCCCCATATTACAGAAAAATGTTGAAACAAACCAGGTTTTGGCCCAAATCTAAGGAGATTCCAGGTTCAAAGCAACCTTGATTCTCATTTCTCTTTGGGTGTATGAGCAGCCCTGAGTTTTGTTGCCTGCATGCTGTTTGGGTTGTAGATTTGTGCTCTCACTGAGAAGACGCTCACTGAGCATTGGGGGTACCTTGCAGGCAGACCTTACCAGCTGGTTCAGGTGCAAGATGAAGAAGATCACAGGTGTGTTCCCAAGCTGCAGAGCTCTGCCAAAGTGGCAGCAGCTGTTCCCCCAGGTAGAGCGCTGCTCTGAGGGACTCTGCTCCTGGTACACTGTGCTGGTTTTACTGAAAATAAGTTAATTTTCTGTATGCAGTTAGAAACCTTTCTTTTTCATAGCTAGCACAGTCATTATTTGGACTTAGTTTGAGAACAAGAAGACAATGCAGGGCAGAGTTAATGTTTTTAATTGCTCTGGTCTGAGAGCCAAGGATGTTCTGAGCTCTGCCCACAGGTGTGAGGCACTGAGGAAGGGGGCATGGATGGGGCAGAGCTTGACTGACATCCAGACTGATCAATAAGAGTGTTCCATCCCATTAGTGTCATGCTTCATATTGAAGGAGAGTTGAGATCTACCAGTCTTTCTCTCTCTCTTTGGCTCTTCTCTTTGCTCTCAGAGACCTGTTCAGCAGAGTTCTGTTTGGGAATGTTTAGTTCAGCCTTTTGCTGTTTTGCAGAGGTCTCTGGGCCTTTCTGCCTTTTTTCTTTCTCTGGGATCAGCTGTTTGGGCCAGGTGCTGCTTCCTGGGACTGGTCTTGAGTATCTTTTATATTCTATTTCTATTTTATATATATATTTACTAGTAGAGTATTGGTATTTTGTTATTTTATTAAACTCTGTTTATCTCAATCCAAGTTCCTTCCTTTTCAATTCTCTCCCCTGTTTGAGGGGTGGGGAGGAGGGTGCGTGAGTGGCTGTCGTGGTTGTATTGCTGGCTTGGGTTAACCATGACACATGGGGCAGCTCTTGGCTATATCTGTTCTGCAAGGTGATGTGTTATGCTGGGCAAACACACTTGTAGCCCAGGACTGCATCTATGTGCCTCTGGAAGACACCCTTAACCCCAGTGTTTAAAAGTTTTAAGAGTCTATTATTCAGGGCATACATAATTTAATACAAATAACAGTAATAATATGAATAATGGTGAGCAGCTTCCTTACTCGGCATTGAGCCAGGTAAATGAAACTTCTTTAATTTTGTGGTATCAGAACTGATTCAAACCAGACCTTCCGTACTTAGAAAGAAATGCCTTGCAGGCACAGTAGAGTTTAAGCACTTTCCATATTAAAAAGTCATGCCGTGTTCTCTTAAGTCAGTAGCAGAATTTCCATGATCAGAAAAAGAAAACCAATCTCTAATCAGATGATGTAAAAGAAAAGCACACTTGAGTTGCAGTTGTTGCTTAAGGATAGAGTCAAGCCTTGAATGTACTGTCCTGTTTTTCAAGGCACAACCTGAGAGCAATCCTGGGCTTCTTGTCCCGGGGGCACCAGCCAAAAGCACATGGATCTTCACTGGGTCTTGGGGTCTCTGCCCTGTGTTCTCGTGGTAGGTCTATTGGGTTGCTGCTGTCGGTAGGAAGGTGTTACTAGCTCATTTCGGGCAGTGTTTTGACAAGATGCTGGATGTGCAATCTCACAGAAGGGCTAAAAACAGCAGTGTACTCTCTGCACAGACAGGCTCTGTGGAGAGGTTTGCTGCCAAACCCAAGGCTCTTGCTGCTCGTGGGTGGAGAGGCATTTTTTGATCCTGAGTTGTATAACTTGGCTACGTACTTTATAGCTGCTGGTATAAAGCAGTTCCCAAATGCATGCTGCCAAATTTCAAGTTTCTGCTGGAAAACATTGTAAAAAATCTAACCAACAGGCAAATAATATGAAGGAGAAAGTAATTCCGCTCTTCCCTAAATTAATTTTCAGAAATTGCTGAGCTGTTTTTATGGAAAGTTAAAAAGAATAGGTCTGAGGTAGAGCTCTGGCAGGGAAATTTTCAGGCATAATGATTAGAGTTTATAATCACAGAATTTATAACCACAGAAATTGATAATCACAATATTTATAATCGCAGCAAACCTGGTGTTTACAATGGAAAGGTCAAGACATACTGATCCCAGGCAGGACAGCCAGTCCCTCTGCAATGAGTTATCCGTCTCTGCTTAAAGAATTTGTGAAGCTTGCTTTCAGGTGTGCTTGCCCTTGCACAGCCATGCAAGTCTCGATCGACTGCCTGGATAACATGAGCTCTCTCTATGCCAGTTGTTATCATTTCATTATTTTTAGCAGTTTGGACCCTCACTGCTTTGCAGCTGGTGAATTTCAGCTCACAGGGAGGTCTGGCCATGGCTCTGTGCTGTGCCGGGGTCCCAGCCAGCAGAGGGGAGCCGACAGCTGTGCATCCATCTCTGCCCGCTGCACGGAAGCACGAGCTGCAGAGGAATGAATGAACTAATGTCTGCCTGCGCATCCCCAACCGCTCCGATTTTTAGTTTCCTCCTGTGTTGTGGAGGTGCTGGGAGTGGGCTTTCTAGTGAACTGGGAACTTCAAAAGTGATGTGTTGATGGCATAAATATACATGAATTCCCCAAACACTGAACAGTACACGTTCAAGCCTCGAACACTTCACGCTAGAAAACACACGATACAAAACTGTCTGAAGCTCTAAACGAGTCTTTAATAAAAGAGCAAGTTAATGAACCAACATTACAGACAAGATCTTGAGAGAGAGCTGCATGTCTGATAATCACATCCTTGCTAATGTTATTCTACTGGAATATTCCATTTTTATCACAAACCATAAAGGGCCAGACCTAAATGGACTGGCAAATGTAATTTAGCTGGCTGTTTCTGTCCCTTGCTTATGTGATGACTCTTGCCTTCTCTTCAGTTAGTTGCGAGAGTTTTTGACTTGATTTTTTCCAGCAAATTTAGCCTGTACAGAGCCTGCAATCTCCAGCTAAATGTAAGGGGTAGCAGAAGAACCCTGCCCTGCTCACAGATCATGCTCCTTTTCCCAGCATGAACAGAGGGCAGGAGGGAAGTGACAGGAAAAGCTCCAGCAATATAGGTGGGATTGATGGAGAGAAGAGCTCTGATTTGGGATGAAGATGGTCCAGAGTCTGTGGATACTGTGCAGCATCAAAGGAGAAAGGAAGGGTGAGCCTTTCTCAGTGGCACTTTCACAAAAGCACTTATTAAAATGAGAGAGGCATTGTGGTAGAAGGGAGTAGCAGAAATGTGGTGAGAGTGGCTTTTGGAGTGGATAGTGAAGAATATGGATTAGTGAGGTTAAGAGTGATGAGCTGAAAGGGGACAGATCAACAAGCAGGAGGGAGGAGGATGAGCAATGACTGTTTAACAGGAGAAAGATGAATACAAACTGGAGTGGGTTGCTGGTGCTGCCCCAATGCCTGAGGGCAGTGCGTTTTCTCAGCTCTTGCTGTTCCTCAGCTTGTCTTTTATAAACTGATCATGGCTTGACTTTATGGGATCACAGGTTGGAAGGGGCCCTATGAGGTCATCTAATCTTCGGCATCATCTTCTCTTCCCTCTCTCTGCCTTGTCTGATTAAGGTTTTTCTGTCTCTCCTATATAGTGTTACTGCAATGTTGTTATGTTGTTGTGTAGATACAACTGCTATATTACAAATAGTAAAAAAACCCCTGCTGCTCAGATAGCTCAGGCTTGTAGAGGCACAAGATCTCAGCACCTCTGCAAGGGAAAACAAAAAATGAAAACAAGACAAAAGGAAGTGTAACATTTCTGCTGACTTCAGTGTCACACAGAATCACAGAATATCAGGGATTGGAAGGGACCTCGAAAGATCATCCAGTCCAATCCCCCTGCTGGAGCAGGAACACCTAGATGAGGTTACACAGGAAGGTGTCCAGGCAGGTTTTGAATGTCTCCAGAGAAGGAGACTCCACAACCTCCCTGGGCAGCCTGTTCCAGTGTTTTGTCATTGTGGCAGAATGCAAACCCCCCTCTCTCCCCCTCCCTCCTTCAGTATGGAAGGAGTGGGCACATCTCCCTCTCTCTCTGCTACTTGAGGCTAACAGCTTCTTTTGTTTGACCCCAGAGCCCCCTGGCCAGGGCCATCAGGAGAAGGGAGTGCCGAGGCGCCAGTGAGCCGCTGGGCACCTGCGGACAGTGTGGGGGATGTTTGGAGGCTTCAGGGGCACCCACAGCCAGTGTGGGGGTGCAGAGAAGCTTCTAGAATGCCTACAGTCAGATCTGATCAGGCATCATAAAAATGGGACTCTCGTCGAGACTCCGCCCATTGTCGCGGGTCTCTCAGAGCATGAGCAAGATGCTGCCGCCGAGAGCCCACCTGGGATGGAGACTCCGCTTGCCTTGCCGCCACGAGTGTGAGGAAAACTTCTTGCAGAATTGTGAGTATATTTATACTTTCCGTGCACATATGCACGTGTAACTTTCCGTGCTCCACATGAGCACGTGTAAAATTAATCCTCGCAGAATCGCGGATGTATTTTCCCTCCGTGCACATATGCACGTGTAACTTTCCGTGCACATTTGCACGTGTACTTTCCGTGCTCAATACAAGCACGTGTATAAATTATTTCCTCGCACAATCGCGAGTGTATTTTCCTCCCGTGCTTCCACATAAGCACGCGTAATATTCCGTGCACATTTGCACGTGTAAGTAAATTAACCCTCACAGGGTTGCGAGTGTATTATAAATTTACCCTCGCACAATCACGAGTGTACACTTCCCGTACTCACTACGAGTACGCGTATCTCTTTAAAAATAATCCCACACCATGTTCAGGCAAGTGTGTACTTCTCCGGGACTCAGGGATGGCTCTGGCATTGTTTTGAGTGAAGCCACGTGCATGCACACTGTGGACCGCCTGTTGTATTAGTTGCTGCCCCTTAATAATTTTCCTCAACTAATACCAGAACCTTTACTTAAGTCACTTTTGGAGTGCTAAAACCCTGTTTCTCACCGGTTTAATAAAAGTTGTTTTGGACCCTTAAACTAACCTCGGGGTGCCTCCGTAACAGTCATTCTCACTGAGAAGAAGTTTCTTCTCAAATTTAAGTGGAACCTTTTGCGTTCCAGTTTGTACCCATTACCCCTTGTCCTACTGTTGGTTGTCACCGAGAAGAGCCTGGCTCCATCCTCGTGACACTCACCCTTTATATATCTATAAACATTCATGAGGCCACCCCTCAGTCTCCTCCGAGCTAAAGAGCCCCAGCTCCCTCAGCCTTTCCTCATAAGGGAGATGTGGTTGCCTCTGTGTTTGTGTTGCCTAAATTCCAGCTGTAGCAGTAACTCATGTTGCTGACTTGAAGGATACCTGCTTGTCATTTTTTACAAATCTCATCACAGGTGTAATGCAAATGAGAACCAAAGTACTATATGCGTCTCATGGCATGGAAGAGCTTTGTGTCCCAGCCTCTGCTCAGACCAGGATAAATGTGATTGCTGGACCATAGCACTCACTTTACAAGCAGTCAGCATCCCCAGATTACCTGCCAGCTCCAGGAGGGCTCTGTTCTCTTTGTGTTTTTTATTATTATTGTCACTATTGTCATTATTATTTTCAGACTTGCATTTGCTTTCTGAGATTTGTTAGGATACTCCTACTAAACAAAACAGTTATCTTTAAAAACATGCTGTCCTGCTGTAATCAGACTTTGAAGAAACCAGCTGTGCCTGGAAGGTGGAAAAGCTGTTTTTCTGGAAGAAGGAGGAAAGTATTTCAGAAGGAACAGGGTGTGCTTCATCCTAAAACACCAGGGTCATCAATACAGAGAGCAGGACGGAGCAGTGCTTCTCCTCTCAGCTGTGGTGGGGGGAGCAGGGGTGACTGCCCAGCCCTTCCCCTGGCCTCGCTGGTCCCAGGGGAGGTTGGCAGGACGTCTCTCCCCAGGAGCCGCAGTTTCAGGTAACTGCTGAAGGACTAAACCGTTCCCTTGCAGGGCTGCTGGGCTTGTCTCGGCAGCCGGTGACGTGGTTCCTGGCGCCACAGCTGCTCAGATCAAGGATGGGATCCAAAGCATCAACTGGCCCATTTCTGATTGCCTGGATTGCTGCAGGTTTTGACCTCACCAGTGAGGGTTCATCTTTGCTGTTGGAGAAACTTTTCTGTTGCAAACAAGCTTTTCTAACTCCTCTTTTATTCAGGGGAACCAGGCTCTGGAAAGTCAAAGTGAACATGCTGAATCGGGAAGAATAAAGACACCGATCTTTTGCTTTCAGCCCTTCTATTATATTCCCTCTTTCTCCTCAATGTAAGGTCTGCTTAAGGGTGTCCAGGAGCCAGACAAATACACACACAGACACACACATACATAGAAATAAAACCAGAGTTCATATCCATCATTCCTTCTGGAAAGTATAATAATATTAGCTCCCCTCTCCATGCACCGTAGATTATTTTTAAGGGGCAGATGTCATTTGCTCAAGGCAGGTTAAAATGCCTTTCTCTGCAGGTTGACTAAGCCTTTCAAGTGCCTTCAGTGGGCCACAATTGATAGAGCACAAAAGAATAATCATCTCACTGTTCAGAGAAAATGAAATTGTAGGCTGTTATGAGCCAAAGTGCTGTGTTTTTTCCAGTGTCGTCTTCCACTTGATCCAAAAGGAAATTCTTAACAGGAAAAAAAAAGGTTGCACTTGAATATTTAGCTGCTATAAGTGGTTAAGCCAGGATGCAAAATGCATGCTATTTTTCATATTAGAAATATACTTGCCTTTGTGTTTCCTTTTCCTGTGTTTTCTGCAAAGTGAAGTGGGGATGAAGTCAGCACTGACTCAAATTTTGAGTTGTGAACCCTCATCTCTGAGGACCGTTAGATTTAGGCAAGATGGGTTCAAGCACCCTGAGCATTTTTGGCTCAAATGAACCAGGAAATAACGGAAATATTTGGAAAAAAAAGACATAATCACAAGGCTTTCTGCCAGATTTTCAAGAGCTAACTTTGAATGAGCCTCTGGATACATTTCTAAACTCCCTTTGGGCTGCTCTTCACTGCTCAGAGGGATTTCTCTGAGATGCTTCATTATCCACAGGTCAGGCAGGTGGCTGAGCATTGACTGGGTGACTACGCTACTGTAAAACAAGAAAAGGCAATAATTTGGGTTTCCTGTAAAACAAAGATCCTTCCAAAGCAGAAAGAGGCTGTTCACATGAGACCTCACTGGGAGGCTCAAGTGTTCACAGACGTCATGTGATAGCCAGACTCTGGCTGCACAGCTGTAACCTCAGTTATATTTTGCCATTCAGGTCACGATAACATGAGTAAATGAGGATTTTTGTTCAGTGCAGATTCATAGCCACACAACCAAAATATTTTTTTAAGATTTTTAAAGATCTGCCTTGACTTTGAGATTCCTATGTAAAATACCCACCAGTGCACAGAGGTGTACTGAGATAAGGGCAACAAAGATGATTAAGGGAGTGGAGCACCTCCCTTATGAAGAAAGGCTGAGGGAGCTGGGGCTCTTTAGTTTGGAGGAGACTTTTTAATGTTTATAAATATATAAAGGGTGAGTGCCACGAGGATGGAGCCAGGCTCTTCTTGGTGGCAAACAATGATAGGACAGGGGTAATGGGATCAAGCTGGAACACAAGAGGTTCCACTTAAATTTGAGAAGAAACTTCTTCTCAGTGAGGGTGCCAAACACTGGAACAGGCTGCCCAGGGAGGTTGTGGAGTCTCCTTCTCTGGAGACATTCAAGACCCGCCTGGACATGTTCCTGTGTAACCTCACCTAGGTGTTGCTGCTCCAACAGGGGGATTGAACTAGATGATCTTTTGAGGTCCCTTCCAATCCCAAACATACTGTGATACTGTGATTTCTCTCCAGTTCTTCTTCCTAGCTACTCTGGTTCTGCTTCAGTACTACTGTAAAACTGTATCTCTATATACAGCTTTAATAAACTCTCAGAGGAATCTCCCTGGCAGTTTGGCCACGTCTCTGCTTCCAGCCATCAAACAATAATCTTGGATGTTATTCTAGCATCTGTGATGACTCATTATTGTAGGAATATTTTAAATTTTCCCAGTCCTATCACTCTGGACCAGCTATATGGGAACGAGTTACATTTCCCAGAACATCAATATCAGGTTAAAAGACAACTGTTTATTGATTCTGTGTCTTGACTTAATACTGAGACTTCAAATATTTACAGACTTGCACCTTGTAAGACTCTTTTCATTCAAGGAAAGTAAGTCACGCAGTTTAAAGTAAGTGCAAATTAATGAGATGAAGAGCTTAGAGTGTTTCTCCAAATTAAAGAAGCACTAAATTTTTATTAGGCATGTAGGTGCAGTTAAAGTTAACAAACCAACACAATTTTAATTCAGCTTGGTGTACCTGTATTATCTATCCACAGACTATGGAGCACTCCATTGTGCAATGGAGGTAGTTCCATTTTACCTGAGTTAGAATTCCTCTTGCATTATCTTTAATGGAGTCATCTCTCCAAAAGCTATGGAGCATTACACAAATTTAGTTGTGTTTATTTGAAAATCCAGGGGTTTCAGCACATTGTTGCTTTTTGGAGCCACCAAATGAACCAGAGATCAAATTAATGTGAATTGGTTGGCTGCAGAGGTGATTTGGTTACCTATACAAGTTTTTTTCGCATCATGTCAAAGTTTCATTTTTCATTTTAGAGATATTGTGTTTTGTGAGTCCAAGCCTTTCTCTGACATCTACTTTTCTTCAACCCTTGCTCTATTATATATTCCACATAATTTTCTAACCATGACAGTCTCTCTAAATAGACCTGTAAATAATTTTCTGAGCAATAGGTGAACTAAGCCAGTTTTTAACTAAATATAACACACTTTAATGTTTGGTCAGCCCTGAATTGGTCAGGCAGTGGGACTAGATGATCACTGTAGGTCCCTTCCAACTGAAATTATTCTATTCTATTCTATTCTATTCTATTCTATTCTATTCTATTCTATTCTATTCTATTCTATTCTATTCCCCCTCTGGTTTTACATCTACTTGTGGATGGGCTGCCTGTGTTTGGTGCTCATTTTGCCCTGCTGACACTGGGCTGTTGCAGGTGTCCTGCACCTCTGAGGTGAAGGCAGCATTTCTGGGCAGCACTGGACTTGCTACACCTACGTCCTTTCAGCTGCACCCTCCAGCCTTTCCTTTGTCTCAGATCTTTCCCTGCATCTTTTCCTGCCAGACTAATGAGACCTTGAGTCCCTGCAACTTCTTCCTCAGGGAACTCCTTAAATACTGTAATCAAGATAGAAATGAGAGGAGAGTTGGACAGATTATAAGTGTTTCTCCTGTTATTTTTCTCCTCTCATCCATTATATTGCATTGCCCAGAAAAGGGAATTGGGATGTTAACTGTTCACAGCCTACCAGATACATGCTGGAACAGGTTTGGCCACTCAAAAACACCCACAAAATGTGACCGACAGAAGACCAAGCCTAAATGTGAAATATTAAATTAATGCAGAAACCTTTAAAAAAGGTTTCCATGTGCCCTTAACATGCAAATAACAATAATAAACGATTCTGTAAAGCAATTGGATTATTCAGGGTGGTTTCTAACACATTTCTTTTGCACTGCAGAAATTTATATTAATATAAATGTCCTCAGTGTCAGACCAATCTAATCTTACAAATAATCTACATTTTCTCATTTCCTAAATATCAAAACACTCTTCTGACCTTCCAGGTTCATTTCAATATGACAAATTTACACATTTCAGTACTTTTTCATTTCCTGAGTTAGCAAGTGCTGAGGTTTGTTTTTGTGGCAAAGCCAAATCATTCCACCGTGATAATTAATAGTGTCCTCCACCAGTACAGACTCACAGGAGACTCATCACTTTCTAGAACTAGTACAATTATGATCAACATTAGAGACTACATTCCTGTTTAATTTTCTTCATAATGAGCACCAGTTCTTTTACTCTGACTGCTGAGGCTAGATGGAGGTTTTTTTTAAAAAACAATAATTGATGTGTACAGTACTATTCATCAGCATCTTTTAAATAATTATTCTTAAATATTGGATAACTGGTGATACTTTAAATTGTGCCTTGGACCTTTAGATAAAATGTTAGTGTCTTTATGAAAGCGTGAAGAGGCATGTCATACAGAGGCTGCAGAAAGTCAAACTGTAGTTGAACTATTTAATAGGTAGTTTGGGATTTCAGTGGTATAGCTTCACTGGGGTCCTGCAGAATCAGGCTGGTTTTGCAATGTCTGTCATAATTTACTGGACAGAGACAAGAGATGCAACATGACTTACCATGTTTCAAATAATCCAGACAATGTTAAAATCTGATGCTCTTTCTTTAAACATGCAGCACACTCTGGAAGACATCAAATCTTTTGAGGTCCCTTCCAATCCCAAACATACTGTGATACTGTGATACTGTGGAATGGTGGAGATGTTCCTGCACGCACAGTATGGCAGGTAACTGCTCTTCTGGCATGGTGTCTTTGGAAGGAAGAGCTCTAGTGGCAGCCTCCTGCTGTAGCAGCTTTGCAGTTATGATTCTGGAGGTACTATGCCTTTCTTCAGAGGGTCTCAAAGTCCTCCCCATTTTTACTGGTTGCAGTACACTTAGCAGCCATGCCAGAACAGGATAGTTGTGTCTCTGGATGAGGTTATGTTTGTTAGGACAGGAATTCCTTGTGATATAAAAACATGTACATTTATGCTTTTCTGTGTAAGCATCTATAGACATAATAAGGTTTCTAAGCTCCAGGTTGCCAATAAGGTTCCAGCAGAACCTGGTAGCTGGTGGCTGCAGCAAGCTTTCAATTTCTAAGCTGCTGACAAGAGCTGGGGGAGCATCTCATGTTTCTCTTTGAACGTCTCTTGAGGCAGCATCTGACCGTGGGGCTGGAACAGTTTGCTCATGATATCTTCCCTGTGTCCCATGGCAGGTGTGGGGAGTGTGGTGGGAGAAGGGTCCTTCTCTGGGTACAGATGTTGCTAGTGTGGAAGAGGTGCACCTGAGGTAGCAGCAAGTGCGGAAACAAAAGGCTCAGCAGGGAGTTTAGAGAAAAATAGCACAGATACTGCTGATGGGCGTGTAAGACTGGTAAAGGATTTACTGAGGTTTATCATTTCGGTACAGAAGAGTATTAGAAAAGGCTTATTTTCTGAAGCTGTGATTACAACGAGAATCCTCAGTGTCAGGTTGATGGTTCCCTTGGGTCTGGAATGATTCCCAGGGTTTGAAAGAGCAAAAGGAAGATTATAAAGAGAGAGTCCCAGTAGAGACCTTGGCAAATTGTTCAGCATATGGTCTCTGATCCCAGGAAACACTGAAGACATGGAACAAGCATTGGCAAAGGAAAAGAAATGAAGGGGAAAACAAAAGGTGAAAAAGCCCGCAGCTCATTGCAGTAAGAGCTGTTCTACAAGCAGAGCCACATTCCCCGGGGCTCCCTGTCACTTGGTCCTGTGCTCTCAGGCAGTACAAAGCTCTTCCTACACCTTATTTTGTGGCTCTGGGATGTCTGAATAGTTGCAACACTACAGCATTAAGTCTGTCTGTGGTTAGCTGGAGGTTTGGAAGCAGTATTTGAAACCTGCACCCCTCCTATTTTTGTTAGAGAAGAGTTTGCAAAGATCCCACGTTTTCTGAGAAACTCTGTCTTGACAGTCATGCCAAACACATTTTTTGGTTTAAGTTTATTTCAAGCAGCAACTGTGACCTAAGGTTTAGTTCAAGGTCAAAACCAGCCAGAAGAAGTGGCCAAGGAGAGGAGCTGATAAAACTTGTCTGAAGGCACTCACAGAAATTATGTGGATGTGATAATCCTGACATGACTCTTGAGATGTACATGTTTCTATAGGTGGTAGTGGTGATGAGGTGTGTTACTGTCCTACCAATATCATTAATTCCAGATGGGTTATTTCCAGCCTTTCTACCATAAAGAAATAACTTGATGTGTCGCAACTTACTGCTTTCAGTCCCTGAAAGGCAAAAGGTAACATGGCATGGTCCATGAGGGTAGACTGGACTCTGTTTACTGCTGCTTCCAGCTCACCCATGTCTGTGGCTGAATCCCTTTATCCTGCTGTGGCTCTTTTTATTTTTATTTATTTTCCTTTTGGTTTAGCTGTAAGCTCCTTAAAATTCACAGCCATTGGCTTACAAGCCTTGTGCTTATACAGCACCCGATGGGCCCTGGTCTCATCCAGAGTCTTCAGGGTAAAGGTGATGGCACAGTAACACTGGAGTGAACTGGGGAGGGACAGGCCACTGCTGTTTTGCAAAACTGAAATCTGTATCTTGGGGTCTCCTGCATCTCCTTTACTGTGAACTGAATACCTTGCTGCCTCCGAGTTGTCAACCTGGTCTCTCTACGGTGCTCAAAAACACATCAAATGACTGGGAAAGCAAAAGATTTTAAAACATACCAAACTTTTCACACCTCATTCTCTCAAACTGGGCCACCTTGAGGATACCAAACCCATTATTTATTTAGGCTCAGGCACTACTGAAAGCAAGATTTTCAAGTCTGGGAGCAAAACTGATACTGGGTGACTTGGGTGCCCGCTCACTGAATACATATCCACATCTTTCCCTGAGCAGCTGCTTATTTATCAACAAGGTGAAATGTAATAACTTAAAAATGCTAAAACACTTGCAAGGAGTAAGCAGCAAAAAATTGTAGCTAGATGATTCACAAATGGAAAGAAATATACAACATAAATTATGCATTGCAGTCTTTGTTCAGCTACAACAATAATGTTTTTGTGGGCAGGGATAGTTACTCTTACAACTTAAACAAGAGAAAAAAATTGTACCTTAACAAAAACATTCCCAGAAACTTAATATTTATTCAGATTATGATGTTGCTGTTTTGTGGAAATCTAGAAATATTTAAAAAATATATTCAGTAACATATATGTTTTAGGATTTAGTAATGCAGTTTTATTGCACTAAGATGGTATGTGGGTTTTCTTTAAAAGCAACCCCACCATTACACTTCCCCCAGCCCCAAATGGGTCTTTTTTTGGAAGCAGTCCACTAAAAACATAAAAATGTCTCATGTAAAAACCACGTCTTTCTGACCGTCTCAGCTCAATCAGATGCTATAGTGTTAGATATATGTGAATTGCCAGATTCTGTATTGCCTTATTGTTGCTGTCTCTAAAATAACTAATTTCATCTACAGTTGTGACTCCATGTCTCTGAAACCATCAGCAGTTTTGTTTCCTATCACATCCGGTTATCTCTACCAGTGCCGTGCTGGGAGGAGCGCCTTTCAACACCAGCAAACATAGGCAGGAAAGGTTTCAATTGGAAAAATTTGGAACTGGTTTTAAAAAAGAGCCCCTGAAAATGAACTATCCTTGCAAATGTGGCTTGACAGAACCATACTGTGTAAAAATGGCGGGTGATCCGCAAACTGCCTCAAAACTGCGTGGGACTATTAATCGTCCCAACACCACAGTGGATTACAGGAGGATTTCCCTTGTTCTTACATGCCAGCTCACGTACACTGTATGGGAAAGGATTCAGCTTCAAAAAAAGCTTAAGCCTCATGCAATCCCATCACAAGGCTGTGCATGCATAGCTCTCCTGCATCCCATAGAATAATAGAATCATTTCAGCTGGAGGAGACCTCAGGATCATCAAGTCCAACCATCCCTATTAACACGTTTTCTTATGTAGCAATATGTTTTATTTTGTTTGGGGAAAGTGGGGATAAAAACAACCATTCATTAATGAAAACACATAGGAGGAAATTTCAGAAACTGCTTCTGGGCAAATACTTATTTGTTTTGTTGTTGTTTTGAAAGAAAAATCAAAATATGTCAAAGGAAATATTTGACAATAATGCGAAACTGTTCATTTCTGCCACCATTATTTCTGTAGGCAAAACCCAGTAATTTCCCTTGTGTGTTGTCCGTAATACGTGCTTTGCTGGAGCTGGATGAAAGAATGGTTTCCTGGTGTGTGCCGAGAGCTTTTGGTGGGGTGGGTGTCAGGCATTTCCACCAGCGCAGCTATGGCTGGACAGGACACGGAGCGGGACCCATTGCTGCCCAGTGCAGCCGCTGTCCTGGTGACGCTTTCCTCCCTGGCAGCTCTTGTACTCAGGGCAGCACCCGTCTCCACCAAATGTGGTCACATATTCAAGTTGTTCCTCCGTGTTTCCAGTTTCCAGTGTTGATAAGAAAACATTTCCCTCCACTGTAATGGGATAGAGTGCTTCTGTCAGCGTGTCCAAACAGTGAATAAGCACATAAGGAGAGTAGATTGGCAATAACTGAAGCCCTAAAATTTTGCTGCAAGGAATTAAATGCTATAGCTACCATTACATTGCAATCACATTTGCTACCTCTGCTTGTTAGCTCATATCTGGGAAGCTAAATGGTGCCAGGACCCGCTCTGTGTGCAGTGCCGACATAGCGCTGTGTCTGGAGAGGAGGAGAGCCGCTTTTGGAGCATGAGAGCGCAATAGCACAGCATGGCCTGGCCATGTCAGTAATGTCATGTTCGCTTCTGCTTCAAAATAGAGACTGCACTGAAATCGCCTGCTGGAAGTAACTCCTGGACATCTCTCTGTGCTGACCCCTGACATCTACCTAGGAATTGCTTGGGGTGGTGGTAGATGGCCTGGCCAAAACTGCAACTGGGATCATTCTATCAAGGTGACCTTCCTACCTAACAATGTTCAATTTCCTAACATGGATGTGACTGGTTTTGACAGAGGAAAAGAAGAGCTGTCGAAAGAGACAATCAGTAAAACTAAAGATGCATGAGAAGATGGCAGTGGAATCACAGAATCACAGAATGGTTTGGGTTGGAAGGGACCTTAAAGATCATCTATTTCCAACCTCCTTGCCATGGGCAGAGACACCTTCCACTAGACCAGGTTTCTCAAAGCCCCATTTAACCTGGCCTTGAACACTTCCAGGGATGGGGCATCTACCACCTATGTGGGCAGCCTGTTTCAGTGCCTCGCCACCCTCATGGTGAAGAATTTCTTCCTTGTATCTATTAATAATATGTATACTCTCTTTCAGGATAAAGCCATTACACCTTGTCCTATCACATGCCCTTGTAAAAAGTCCCTCTCCAACTTTCTTGTCAACCCCCTTTAGGTACTAGAAAACTGCTACAAGGCCTTCTCTTCTCCTGGCTGAACAACCCCAACTCTCTCAGCCTGTCTTCACAGGAGAGGTTCTCCAGCTCTTGGATCATTTTTGTGGCCGTACTCTGCACCTGCTCCAGCAGGTCCATGTCGTCCCTGCTTCCTGTTGGGGGCCCCAGAGCTGGACACAGTACTGCAGGTAGAATCTCACAAGAGCAGAGTAGAGAGGGAGAATCACCTCCCTTGACCTGCTTCTTTTGATGCAGCCCAGGATACAGCTGGCTTTCTGGGCTGCGAACACACGTTGCCAAGTTATATTGAGCTTCTCATCAACCAACACTTGCAAGTCCTTCTCCTCAGGTCTGAAAAGAGGCAGAGGCTGCAGAAACACTAGATGAAAGGAACATGGTGACAGGTTTTGTGAGGGGTTTTAGGGACAATACAGGCATGTTGATAAATGTGACGGGCATCGGGGAAAACAGGAGATTTGTCATGCTGATGTCCTTGGAATCCAGAGGTAAATATTTTCAGAGCAGACATCAGCCAGCAGTCCTTCTCTTTTGCTTCCATACATGCTTCTTCCAGTTACACCAGTGATTTAGTTAAACTGCAAACAATATGTGATGGATTAACTACTGACATCAGTGTGAAGTGTGACAGTGAGAGCTCTTTGCGAACCTTCAGATGAGCAGCTGCTGTGAAAAACTAAGCTCCCTCTGAGCCACACAAGTTATGTCCATTCCAGTAAACTAAAGATGATGAGGATGTGGGGCAGTGTCCATCCTGTGGGATTGCTGGCACATATCTGGCACAGCCCTGGGACAGCTCGGGCTCTGCCACACAGCACCTGGGCATGGGACATGGGTGAGCAGGATCCATCCCAATGGGCAGCAGGGGTGCTGGGGATGGTGGAGTTCAGCTGTGTGGGTGCAAGCCCAGCCATGCCACTCAGCCTCTGAACTAGACCATATTCTGGGCATGGAATGGGTTATTCACTAGGGTGCATGTAGCATATTGGGGGAAAAAAAGAATTCAAATTTCCAGGTGTCAGGACAGCAGCTGAAAGGCTGACTGTTTACAGAATGGTTCTTTGCTGCCTATGAAAGCCATGCTCCAGAAAGCTGGTTAACTGCAACATAAAAAATTAGACTTGTTCTCTTTGGTCATTTTGCATGGGTTTCAAATAGGAAAAATACTTCTTAAAAAACATTATTTTCCCCTTAGTTTCCTGTAATTAATAAAAATCTGCATAGAAATGCCATCCACTGGAGCTGGCATCTCAGTCAAATCCCTCCCTTGGGAAAAACAAAACAAAACAAAATCACAACAAAAGAAATAAACAAACCAAACCAGCAAACAACAACCTGCAAACAGAAAAAATGAAGAGTATTTATTTGAAAAATATTGTGTACACACAAATTATGTCCTACTGTGTGCACTTATTCTTCTTCCAAAGTGACACAATTTTCTGTATATGGTTAACTTCTTAAAAGGAGCTATAACTATTCACCCACACATCTTCTGACCTGAAAACATAGTAAAGTTTTTTTATTTTTCTAGCAGCTCAGTATTCACAGTTTTAACAATGCTCATGATACTATTATGTTACAAAGGGTTTCTTTTGATTGTTTGTGGGTTTTTTTGTGGGGTTTTTTAATGTTTTTTTGTTTGGTTGGTTTTGTTTTGTTTGGGCTTTTTTTGCCAGCACTTTTATTAGAAAAGCTGTTTCTTCATACATGAAGTTGCAAGAACTTTATGTGCCTCTGATGCTGTGTTGTCAGTACATACACATTATACAATTTTCTATTATATGATTTTATATTAAAAATGCAGTACAATTCACTGTATTTAAAGGAACATTAACATAAAATGAAAACAGATGGTTATAATCAAATACGATATCCATTTCACAAGGAGGAATTTCATGACCAACAATTAATTATAAGCAGCAGATGAGTACATGCAAGTAAACAGAGATGTGACTGGGATACGATACTTGTGGCAGCTCATTGCCTGGGCATGACTTTTTGAACTTGTAACCCAGTGCTAATCTCTTGGATTTAAATCCACTTGTAGAATAAAAATTAGGTTGGGCAATAGAGCTTGAAATAAGGGATATTTTCCAACTGGGAATTTAAAGTATGCTTCTGTAAAGGTGCAGTGGTTACTGTTTTCCAGGCAATATTGATGGGCTTATCAAGACAGATATGTAACTTCAACACACTCAATGAGAATGAAATGGGGATACTAACACTAATCTGCTGCTCACTGGTGTGCAGTGATATGTATAAAGTTTCACAGAGGAAGTGCAAACATACTTGTGTCAGTAAGTAACTTACAGATTATCAGCAATGCACGATCCTTTCTAGCTCAGAATGCAAACTGCCCTGTTCAGCAAGTGACTTCAGTTAACACCTAACTAATGCACTGAAACCTGTTAGTACACAGGGGGAAGTGTTGATCCACTTCCGTTGGTCATTTATCGTTTAATGTTTGCTGATTTGTGACTGAGAACTCAAGTACCCTGCCTTCACACGAGCCAAATAACAACAATTGGGAAAATATAAATCTTATTTCTTCCTGCTAATTGAATAAAAGATTTATTAATATAGTGGTGGAAAAGGAAGGGACGACAGCTAGGGTAAACCAAAGCTTTTTGTTCCACAAGTTTTTCCTTTCTTCTTGGTGTTTATTGTGTGCAGGAGAAAAACACTCCCCAGCAAGTTGGAATGATCCTGACATAAATCATCAGACCATTTTTTCGAGTCATTTGTTACAGCTAGTTCTTATTAGGAGGTTGTTAATTAGTTGCCAAGATATAATGAACTTCACTTGTTTCTGTCATAGCTTACAAATTACCACCTTGTGCCACTGTCGCTTCGGAGAATGTGTCGGCTCTTTTTGTGGTGAATTCTTACCCTGCTAAGAATGATGCACTGGGAGGTGATCACTCTCCAAGACTGTGTCTACTGGAATGATTGCTTGGGCAGGACTTCATAAATGCCTATTACATCAGGGAGAAACCACACAAGGTATAGTACCACTCACTGTGAAGAAGGATACTGATGATACCTAGCAGTATCACCTGGTGTTACTCTTGAGCACCCAATGCCTATGGGTTCAGCTGGAGTTTGTTTGAAACCCCCACCTTTCTGTTTCTTAGACTGCCATCTCAATTCTGTTTTACAAAAAATAAACAAGCGCTCCTTGTTTCCTATTTCTACATTTGGCTTTCTAGGATCCTGGTGCAGCTGCCCTCAGTCGTAACCTTTTCAGACTGGACACTCCATGTTTATTTAATCTATTTTATGTAGTCACCTTGTACTTCTCATACCATTCCCCAGCACAGCTGCCCTGTGCCCAGGGTGGGAGGTGGAGCACAGACCAACACATGCCCTTATTTTAGTCATTTGTGTAGCTCCACTTGAGAACCACTATTGTTTTGGCCATTCTTGTCTATACAGAGATGCTTGGTGGCACTTTCTGAGCATTTAGGGGGGACACTGCAGCCACCAGCCTGAGGAGTCACTGGATAACACTTGAATAAAATGAACTTTCGCATCTGCACTGCCCCCAAACCATATCAAGCTCAATTCTAAATTTAAGCACAGAGAAGACGAAGAAAAAAAGTGTGAACTACTCCATATACAGTCAGAGAAAGATAGTATTCACATTTTTTAACCACTGGAAAGCTACCAGTTTGGGGCTGATCCAGTTAAGCCAAGTTTCTACTATATTTCTGTTAGGTAGGGTGTTAGCACTGATACCAGCGAATGTTGGATCAAATGTCATCATTATCTTAGCTACTTTTGAAGCACCCAGATATCAAATTTAGTCTGCCTGAAGTATCAGTAAGAGAATGAGAAGAAAGAGAGGACAGATCCTGTACTGGTGTGAACTCCCTTGTCTCTACTCAACTGATCTCCAGGGGGATCCACCACTTAAGCTGGGTGTGAAGTGGTCTGTGTGGTCTCTGCTTCAAGAAATTTCCATCTCTGCTGTAAATACCGTATGTCTTGCACAAAGACTGTTATTTAAAGTGTAAGCAGGAGCAATAGTTAAAGCCTCACACAACTTCCAGGTGTGACTGTTTACTAGAAATGCAGAGAACAACTTGTGAAGAAAAGCCATCCAGAGAAGCACAACAGTGTGACACATTTAGTTTAGAATAATGAAGACTGGAACAAGATATATGTATAAAGCAGGTGGCCATCACTGAGCCCTTATGAGCACTAGAGGAGATTTCACACGCTCCTTCATGTCATACCTCTCCAGAACCTAATGCTGCAGACTTACAACATATTTCTTTTGTTCGAGATCATCCAACACAGTAATGGATACTCCTATCTCACTTCTTCTGGATGTTGTGCAAGAAGTTAATTGTGGTTTTGAGATGGAATAATGCAGTATCAGTATTAGCAACGACGGGAAAGCTAAAGTTATTTCAGCCAACTAATCTCTCTATAAAGGCCATTTTAATAAAAAGTGGTTTGGAGAACATAGTGCCTTAAATAGTATAAGCACGTGCCAATAAAACTATTCACATATTTCGGGTCTGAAACCAGGCATTTGAAGTCTGGTGGTTTACAGTGGAAGATTGCAATGCTATTTTTTATGCTCAATTTTTGGCCATTTCTGTCAGCATTTGTCATGATTTCTGTATAAGCACAGGGATCTTGCCTGGTCTGACACTTGTGGACCACCCCGTAGCTTTGCCAGTGACTATGCCTGATGACAGGAGAAAAGCTTCCTCATCAAACTGAGCATCCAGGACCCAATTTATGGTGAAGAGTGCTGTAGTGTGGAAGAGCTACATTAGAAGACTGTACAGCCAGAGCAACAGCTTTCTCCTTTCCAGACTGCTACAAGCTCAGAAGTTGAATTTGTGTATGAACAGCTGTAGCACAGGACTGGTAAGCACACAAGAAAACTCCACACTAGAGAGGAAATAATTTTAAGTAACTCATATTATTTACATAGCATTAGATGTTGTGAGGTATGACTAGTTTCTGTTTTTAACACAGTATGATGCAAAAATGTTTTCAACAAAAAACAGGTCTTGTGTCTCAGCATCCGCAGCAGGAGAGACAGATGAACAAACACATGGATTGCCTGTTCTCCTTAAACACCATCATTAGCTTTTTCCTTGGAGATGGCTGGGCAAGGAAAGGCCAGGAGAGGCTGAGCATGTTTGCCCGTGCTGGTGTCAGCAGCCTGGAAGCTTGTTGGGAGGTGAAGGGCTGGCTGGAAAGGCTGGGGATAAGCCCCCACCTCCTCATGCCATGCATTTCCCTGTGTTTCCCTGCATGGACCTCCAGAAAAGGCCCAAGGGAGCAGCCCTGGGTGCTTGGAAAGTGTAATGGGTTTATATAGATCTTGCTGAGGGTGGGTATGAGGTTCTGTGCTGGTGAGGCCCTTTGCGCCAGTGCAGAGATCGCCCGGCACAGAGAGCGAGCCTTTCCACACCCACCTGCTGAAGCATTCGGGCAGACTGTACCCCTTTATTGATGGAGAAGAAAGCCACCTTCATTTGCAGATGGTCTAACAGTCACTCTCCATTTCTGTTGCCATGGATACAACAAAGAAGCAATAACTTTATTCATTATTAGCTATTTTTACTGTAATTACACAATAGAAAATTATTAGACCATTCTTCCCTCCTTCTCACCCATCATTTATTTACGTGATGCTTCAGGTACCTGTACTGAGACACGAAGTGTTCAATTGCTTGCAATCTGGGGCTGCTGCTCTGCTGGAGTCTGCAGTACTGACAGCTTTGGGGGTCTCTGCTGGAGAGTCTGCAGCACTGACAGCTTTGGGGGTCTGATGGCTCTGTTTGGTGGTGCAGGCAGCAGACTGCAGGCAGCAGATTTCAGGCAGCATGTTTAAGGCAGGAGCCCATCCAGCTGCACCATGCAGGTGTGCTGGAGCCTGGCACAGGGGGGCACTCACTGTGGCCATGTCTGCAATCAAGAATTAGTGTTGACAAATACATTTTTTGCAGTGGGATTATGTAAACTGCAGAGTTAGCAGAAGTTATGATCTGTCCTGCTTTGAATCGCTCTCCGGGAGGGAGGCTGGGGCTGCCCTGAGTCCTGGGGCTCCAGCAGCTTTACTGCTCACCGCCTGGTCAGGTGTGGTGTGAGCACCCAGCTGTAGTTTTCGTAGATGTGTGATTAAACCTCTCAGTGAGTGGCAGGGTTATACAAAGCCACCAGAGCTGCATAGAGTCATCTTCTAAAATTTTGTTTGGGGGTGCTGCACTGCACACTGCTGCAAGGCTTCCTAAATCTTTCTTTGGCCATGGTGGCATGTGGATGGAGTAGTTTTGGTCGGTGGTAGGTGGTAAAAAGAAAAACTTAACACTGCGCGGTCAGCAGGACAAGGGAAGTGATCCTTCCCCTGTACTCTGCATTGGTGAGGCCACACCTGGAGTATCGTGTTCAGTTCTGGGCCCCTCAGTTCAGGAAAGACATTGAAGTGCTGGAGCGGGTCCAGAGAAGAGCAACATGACTAGTGAAGGGACTTGAACATAAGACCTATGGGGAGAGGCTGAGGGAGCTGGGGTTGTTTAGTCTGGAGAAGAGGAGGCTTAGAGGTGACCTCATCACTCTCTAAAACTACCTGAAGGGAAGTTATAGCCAGGTAGGGATTGGTCTCTTCTCCCAGGCAGTCAGCAATAGGACAAGGGGGCATGGGCTTAAACTCTGCCAGGGGAAATTTAGGCTGGATATTAGGAATAAATTCTTTACAGAGAGAGTGGCCAGGCATTGGAATGGCTGCCCAGGGAGGTGGTAGACTCGCCGTCCCTGGAGGTTTTTAAACTGAGATTGGACATGGCACTTAGTGCCATGATCTAGTCAATGGACTGAAGTTGGACCAAGGGTTGGACTTGATGATCTCTGAGGTCTTCTCCAACCCACTAGATTCTGTGATTCTGTGATTTTTGCCTGCTGTGATTCTCCAGGGTTCTCAGTCAAAGATCACTGTGGGAAAAGTCCTATAGAATTTAACAAAAAAATAAAATCTCTATAGATTTCTGTAGATTTTTAATAACATTGTAAGATTCAGCTATGGAATTGTACAGAACGTCAAAGGAATCATTAAAAGATGATACATTTTTGTTGCTTGCCCACTGCATTAGTTTTCCAGCAGTTGTATAGATGGTGGGTGCGGCGTCTTGTGCCCATCTTGCAGTGCACACAGAGACACGGGATCATTGGCAGTTCTGAGAAAAGACAGGACTATGAAAGAATGGAGGGGGAAGCCAGTCAGGCAGTTAACATTAGGAAGTGTGACTTTGACAGAGAAGATGGACAGTCAAGTGAACACACTGCACAATGGCCAAGTACTGAAGAGATGCTCCAGGATGGGAGCAGAGGAGCGTGCAGGCACCCAGGGGCTGGAGATTTGTGCAGCCAAATGGTGGAATTGCATTAGGAAAATGAAATGCAGACACTCCAAACTGCTTTTGATCTGTGCAGAGGTATCCAGCCACGGGTTAATCCATGTGTCATTCTGTACAACTTGTCAGAGGGAAGAGTATTACCATGTAAACAACAAGCAAATATCCTCTCACAGCATGTCTGTCTGTGGCCCACGTAGCTCTGTGCTGGACTCCACATCTACCTTAAAATTCATAAAGAGAAAAAAAATCCTTAAAAAAAGACCTTAAACCACCCCCCCAAAAAACCTTTTTAAAAAAACCTCCCCTCACTGAACATGAGGAAGTTTTATTATGATTGTACCTGCCACGGCTGTGATTTAGAAGTGATGAATATTTCAACCTCTGCGAAACTGATTATTTTTGACCATTTTTTGGCCATTAGCTGTGCTGATCTATTATCACAGAGAGAGGATGTTGAGCCAGGATTTGAGAGACATGGATTAAATTCCTGAGTTTGCCCCGGCCCCCCGGGGCTGTGTCTTAACTCAGTTTCTGCACCCTGTGCCAGTTCACCTCCTGCCACCAGCCTCACTAAGCTGCACAACCAGGGTCTGTCTGGAGCCCCCCAAATTTCCTTTCCTTTCACCTTTATGTTGTATTTGGTCACAGTTCAGGGAAAAGACTGTATGCTCAGGGAGCCTGGTGGCTGCATTCATTGGCCAATAATAAAAATTATTTTTCAGATTGTCCCAAGGAGAGTGGAGTAAAAGGACATTTGAACGGATAAAAATTTTGGAGAATTGAGTGCTTTACTTGGTGCTTTTTTACTAATGAAATTTCTGGTCTTGATGCGATTTTTGTAATTTTTCAATTTACAAAAAGTGACTGAACTTAATTTCCTTAAACTTTCAGACATCTTAAGGCATTTCAGGGCTGCACTTTTCATAGCTCTTGAGAAATAACAAATGCAAAAAGAAAATGGGATGAATGATTCAATGCAGGCTGTTAGAAGCAACTCCAATTTCTGAAAAACAGGCATTTAGAAATGAAATAAATAAGAATGAAAGAAAAAAAACAGGTAATTCTTCTCTGTATGAGTCCTGCTCCAGCACTGGTGCTGACTCATAGAGAAAATTTCAGAGAATTTGTAATTACTCAGTAGTTTTATAGAAAAATATCCCTAAAATACGGAAAGTGTTGCATTGAAAGTATGATTTGATTGGTATGTGGAAATTCTTGGCTGTATGTGAACAAAAAATGAAATAAATAGGAAGGTTATTTAAAAAATAGTGAAGAGGCAACTACTAAATGGTCACCTTCACACACTGAGTTATGTGAACCGTATCGGGTTATAGACAATGCAGAATAAGGTTTGTTGCCTCTACTCTAACTTCTCTGTTGCCCTCAAATAGACCTGTCCCAAGTCTTTAATTTCATTGTTTAATATTAGAAACTGACTCCACGCAAGTAAGCGTGACCTGCTCTCCTGGTGTGTTGAGGACAACTCGTTATGCAGAACACAGACAGAGATCCAGCTACATTTAGCCAGTTAAATTTAGGCATCTGATGTTTGGCATTCAGCTTTCATTTGATCAGAATTATTTCACAGGATGTGCCGTCTTCCTCTACTGAGGCACATGCCAGCATTCATTTTTTTTCCATTAACATACCACTCTTAATCAAAGCAGCTGTTCAGACCTTTCTGCATCTTGTCATCTTGCCAGTCATTAATACTCTCCACAGGAGTATATTTTATAAATATATAATATTTTTGCCCTACTTAGTACGCCAGATAGTTTTGCCTGGGTCTTTCAAGGCCCTAGTGGGACATATCCATGATTTTCATCTGCTTGCTCAAACCCGCAGGACTTCAGTCCATCCACAATCCTCTGCAAGAACAAGCACTAGCAGGAATCTAATCCTTAGGAAAAAAAACAGGCTTTTTATGGCATTAGCAGTAGGGCTGAGAAATTAAGTATCTAGTTATGAAAGACTGAGTTTGACAGTGCCCTTAATCCAATTAAAACTATGTCTGAAATACTGTTCTTATCTTGGCCTAAATGATAAAGCAATGCTTGCATTGTCCTTGCATTAGGACAATAAATAAATAAATAATGATTAGGATGTGATAGAAAGATCTTGGGTTTATAATCAGTTAAGAGCTACAATTGATTAAGATCTTTAAACCAAATTATCTCTGAGAACAGATTTATTCAATAAAACAGCCGTGTAGTTTAAGTTTGTTATCACTTTGTAGCGCTGGGTTAGTTGAGCGACATGAAGATTTTAATTAGAGCAGAAGCTTGTACATGAAAAGATTAAAATAAAGAAGCAAAAATGAGCTTTTTAATATATTTTATCAGTTTTAGTGATTCTCTTAAAACACTCAATGCGGCTTTCCTTAGGTCACTGTGTTTACAGATTTTTCAGAATTGACCCTTTAGTTCTCATTTTAGGCGTCTACTACTTTTATTTATTTATGTATTTATTTATTTTTAGGGATATTCTTTTGATTTATATTTGTCAATGCACAAAGCCACAGATCCAAAGTTGAAAGTACTTTTTAATAAGTGAACTCCACATACCCAAAGGCAAGGAAGTTTGTGCCAAGTCAATTTTACTTGACAAGTAAAACAAGATTATAACTATATCAAAATTACTTTAATGGACACAGATTTGGTGGTTTTAGACATGAAAACTAATCTGGAGGAAATCTCTGTGGTGTTCAGTGCTGATAAAGAAATTATATTGTGAAGCACAGTAACATAAGTTTGCGTTTTCCCTTATGAGTTTATCTATTTAGCCCTTTGGAATTTGCTCCATGTGAATTAGCATGATTAAGTCTTTTTATATTTTTAATTCAATAAGGAGGTCCTTTCATTTTTGTATTCTACATAGCTCTGTCCCTGCCCTGCAGATGCTATGGTATTTTGAGCTTTTGGGTCTTCAGCTTTAACTCTTCAGGTTTATGTCAGAGAGACTACCTTTTCCCCCATTTCATCTCCCCAAATTTACCATCCCTTGCCTAATGAGCAGACTCACTTTTCATGTCAATCCTATGTCATTATCATGGTTAAGGCCTTGTGGGAGTGCAATTATACCTTGGGCTGCGGAAAAGTCATCGCAGGAAAACCCACCGGTTGTGTTAGGGTGCAGTTACTCTGGTCTAGAGCATGTTTATCTATATGCTCCAAATAGAATGTGAACCATTAACTTAGGTTGGTCTGGTTTGCTCCTCTTTTTACTTCTCACAGAACTGATTTTGGTCACATTTTCCCATATAAAAATGGTTGCCACCATTGTTTGCCTTCAGTGGCTGCTAAAAAATATGGAAGTTCTTATGCAGAAGGATGCAGATGGGAATACAGGGTGTGGGAGGAAGAGATGGAAAACCTGAAGAGGATAGTGACAGAGCTGAAAAATGTGAGAAAAGGAAGAGAGATTTGGAAGGCAAGAGAATGTCAGGGCAGTGAGAAGCTGGGAAAAACTGCTAGCAGTAAGACCATGGAAGAGGGTCACAGGGAACTGGTGTGACCCTTAACAAGAACAGGAAGAAGTAACATGAAAACAGCAGAAAGTCTTGTGGATGCAGTAAGAAAGAGATGTGGTTTCCTTTACGTGAAGGAAAATATGTACATATGACTCACTGAAGACATATTTGCGGTTAATTTTGACTCAGATCTGCAATCAGAGAATCACAGAATATCAGGGATTGGAAGGGACCACAAAAGATCATCCAGTCCAATCCCCCTGCCGGAGCAGGAACACCTAGATGAGGCTACACAGGAATGTTGGTTGAATCAAACACTCGGATTTTTTTCTTATATTTAGAAAGGAACTACCATCAGAAAGCTACTGTTATGTTTTTGGGCTGCTATGTCCTGCCAAGAGTGCAAACCCCGACGTGAGCTTTGAAATCATTGATCAGTTTTGTCTTCTCTCGTTTGCTTCTTAGGCAAGATTTGAAGCACTATAGACTGATGCTGGCTTTTTGTTAAGTGCTTTCAGGCATTCATGACTCGTATTGGATGTGGGATATTAATTGTTTACAAATGAACAAATATTTAGGACATCTACTGTTCACATTTCTATTGGCATTTATATTGTGTCTGTAGATAAACGGCTGGTGTGCAAGGACACAGCATCTCCCTCTCTCCTCAGGCTAGTTCATTCAAAGATGTAGGGAGAAGGGAAGCCAGACTAGGTATTTGTTTTCTTTATAGAGAAATCTGTTACCCAAGCAATGAAATTAAATGCCTTGATATGCTAGTGAGTCTTTCCCCCCCACTCCATCTTTTTAAGATTTTCCTATTCTTCCTCTTTTTCTCATATGTCCAAATGTGCAAATAATTAGTTGCCTCTGTCTCCTCTGTTGAGGTTCATTAACCATTGCTGGGCTGTAAATTGAAATTCAACAACATGGCTTCCCAAAGTCAGAGCAGGCTGAGTCATTAAAAAATGACTGAGTACACGATGTGGTGGGATGTTACTTTCTCATCCTGTCGCAGACAAAGACTCCTTCAGAGCACTCATTCATGACTCATGCAGTATCTTTGATATCTGGAGAGTCTGTGGCCTTTCTGGTTATTGTTCTAAATATTATCAGGCATGAGTGTTTAGTTTCTTTATGTTTAGCATCTTGGCTGAAATGTTCTGTTTTTCTGGAAAAGAGAAGAGCCAGGAGGAATGGAGTCTCTTCTCAGTTTCTAAAAGCAGCTAATCCAGAAAGCTTCTGATGGTGTTCTTTCATTGCATCAGGAGCAGAAACTCTGCGACAATTTCAGTCTTTCCAGCCAAGCACAACACCAGCAAAAAGGTCTGCCACATGCCCCTAGAGGTTTTGCAGCACCCAAAGCGTCACTGGCTGGTGCTGTCTGCTTTTTCATTGCAATTAGTGCTTGTCCTGAGCAATGAATTTGCAGACCCACCAAGTTTCATACATTATACATGAGACAAAGTTATCTGGCCCTCTTCACTCACCCCTTCTCCCATATTTCTGTTTCATATATGAGTCATGTCTTGCTTTTCCCGATCGCCACACTCATCAGATTAGCACATGTATGATCTCCAGATCACTTGTATCCAGCCTGAAAGGATCTTGTCTGGAAAAGCATCTTGAAGTTATGAAAACTTTAATCTATATTTTTAAGCTCATCTCTATATATCGGGTTCTTCAGAGAAGGAAATCGCTATTGTAGAAATTTTCTTTAGCTTTTGTAAGTAATGTGTAGATGTCTAAAATGACATTGTTTTTGATATTAGACTCTATACTCTTTACACTTGTGCTTCTCTATCATTTGGAGTGCCAAACACTCACTCACCTTCCCTTTGCCTATAAGAGGGCAGGCAATCAAAAAGAGTCACTAAAACCACAGAAAAATGGAGACTGTCCAGAATAGAGAAAACTGTGTATTAGCTGAGTCAGCTGAAGAGACAAGGAAAGCAGGAAATTGGAGATAATCTTCTATATCCACCTATCAAGTCCTTGAATCCTTAGTTCCTCATCTGTTTAAGGGAAGAGATGTAAGGCTGGTACTCTCATCCAACCCTACTGCTAGCAAGAAATAACAGGGACAAGCAGACATCTCTCTTTGCCAGTTTAAGCCCCTAGGGTCAAAGAGTGCATTGAAGATTGGATGAAAAAAAAAAGGTGAATATATAAAAATAAATGTCAGTGACTCTTGAGCCTCTCGGCTAACAGGAACAAGGAACCTGAGAGGAGGTTGAAGCTGCTGCTGAAGAAACTGTTGTGGGGATGGAAATGGTCAGTGACCTTAAATATCACTCAGAATAACAGCTACTCCTTCCAACAGCACCACAGCCACCCCAGCCCCAGTCAAATCATGCTGCTTATTTTCTGCCCTCCCCAGACCTCCTTTTTCCATGAGGGCTGGAAGGTTTAGTGTGACACTTTGTTAAGGTCTGAAGGCAGAAAGCTTTCACAGAAGCTTGACGGACAAAGAAGCTTTGAGTCAAGGACCTGGTATGATACCTGGGGAGAAATTTGGAGGGGTAACAACAAGCAAAGTTTGGAGGAAAAAGAAATCCTTCTTGGAAGTGTTCCGAGATCTGTAAGACAGACAAGAGAACATCCTCCAAACCCACAGTGCTTTCACCTTGCTTGTCCAGCAGCTTGTGCTCATCCAAGCAATGAGCATGAGACTCAAGCTCAGGTTTCTCCCAGGTTTGGGAGAAGAGAAAAGCATTCAGAAGCATTCAGCCTGTTCTACAAAATCAGACTCACAGCAAAAGCAGCTATTTATTTTCAAGGCACTATTCTGATGTCACTCAATTTCTCTCATGAAGTCATTGCTAAATACTTGTTGCTATAACAACCTGTTAGTCTTTTTCGCTGTTGCTCATCCAGCACAAATGCCTACAGGTGTGTCACTGTTGTGAAGTTCACCTTTAAAATGTTCATTTAAAAATATCCCTCCTATGCAATTTCTTACTAGAACAAAGCACACAGCTTTACAGAAATATTATTTTTGAAGAAAAGCCAGATCCAACTCATCCTGTGCTGTCTGAATAAAAAATGAAGTAAACTAGAGGAAACAGCATTCTTTGAGTAAAACAGCATTTTAGCTGAATACCTTTATGCTCAATATTTTCAAAAGCCTTTTCAATAAGTCATTTTAACCACTTATTTTATGTTTTCTAAAGTCTCATTCTGTGTAAGGGAGTTGGAACAAAACACCTTTGACTACTGTGGTCAAGGCTGTGGCTTTATGTATTTTTTTTTTTTTCTCAGAATAGTGATAAATAGAGCAAATACCCTAAGGAACAGTATTTATCATTTATTAAGATCATGTGAAATATCTGTCTCTTTGGTATCAATAAAGATTAAAAGGAAAAATACCAATAAAACAGGTCATATTGTGGATGGGAAATCCTTTTCAGTGACATTTGTAATACGGCTGTTGATTCTGGACCAGCAATTAACTCAATGGAAGCAATGAATGACAGTAAGGCAGATGCATTTAATCATCTTCTTGGAAATATCCTCGGACATTCTGGGGTGTAAACAAGCTCGCTGAAATATTTACAGTTCTGCATTGTCTCTTACTGTGGTGAAGTATGACAACTGAGGGGACCTCATGACCAACCTCAGGAGTCGGCACTCATCTGGTCCTTTCTCAGTAACGCTCCCTGTCAGCAAACACTGTGCAGATTGATAATAAAAATCTGAAACAAATGGTGCCAATGTGTGCAGGAATCAGTCCCTCAAAGATGCCTCGTTCTCTCCATTGACTGTAGGAGAACTCTATGGTGACAAGTCTCTGATTTTATGTGCAAAGCTAGATGGGATTATCTTGGCCTTGGTGGCTTCTGCCTGTGATGTGGAAGCAGCTAGGGCTTGTGCCTTTTCACAGAATCACAGAATGGTTGGGGTTGGAAGGGACCTCTGGAGATCATCTAGTCCAACCCACCTGCTAAAGCAGGTTCACCAGAGCAGATTGCACAGGAATGTGTCCAGGTGGGTTTTGAATGTCTCCAGAGGAGACTCCACAGCCTCTCTGGGCAGCCTGTTCCAGGGCTCTGGCACCTCAAAGTAAAGAAGTTTCTCCTCATACTCAGAATCTCCTGTGCTTCAGTCTGTGCCCATTGCCCCTCATCCTATTGCTGGGCACCACTGAAAGCAGTCTGGTCCATCCTCTTGACATCCACCCTTGAGATATTTATAGGCATTGATGAGATCCCCTCTCAGCCTTCTCTTCTCCAGGCTGAACAGACCCAGCTCTCTCAGTCTTTCCTCATAAGACAGATGCTCCAAACTGTAAAGTAACCACTTTCATGAAAAATGCACAAACTTTCAGACAAAGTATTTTTTAAGAGTTCATTTGTTCATTTGTTATTTTGACTGAAAGCCTCTTTTTTTTTTTTTTTTTTTTCCCACAGAAATTTTAAAATGTGTTTTACAATTTTAAAAGTTTTGGAACTCAAGCTAATTGTATTTTACTTCATTTTTCTGTAAAGAGTTGCTATGGAATACTGGTAAAGGGTCAGCACTTTGTCCCAGTGAAGCTGGTTATGTATATGAATCTTATTAGTGTTATACCAGTACTTCACTCCCCACTCACACCTCTGAGGATGCAGATGACTGGAGACAGGCAGAGCTGGCAGGGGCAACTGACCCACAGGCAGCCCCTGTGTCCCAGCACACAGCACAGGGGTCAGCCTGGAGGTCTCTTTGGGGTGATGTTCCGACAAACCCTGCTTCCAGCATCATTCGCTAGTGTGTCTCCAGCGAAAGATTTGGCTCATGTCTTGCCACATATAAGTGAGCTAAACTCTGCAGAGGGGGTTCTCGGTAGCGTCATGAACAGTGGAAGTTAAAACCTAGTTCTTCTGTCTCTCAAAACTTTCCTAATCTCTGGAATTCATGGAAACAACTTATGAAGCGTTACCCAGATTTCTACTGTGTGACGTTCATGCTTGGAAAAGAAATGAAAGTAAGGATAAGAGGTACTTAAAGATGAGTCTTATTTCAGAGCAGTAAAATTTCCATTAGTGGCTTCATTCTTCCAGTTTTCAGTCAGATAAACTTACTTTATGGTTTAAATGTGATTTTGTAGTCAGGGACTTATAAACTATGAATTCTTCCTCTTTTTTTTTTACTTTTTTTAATAGACAAATGTTTCAGAAAAAATGCCATGGAATCAGTTCAAATAAACACGTTAAATAGCTGGAAATAACAAAGAAATATACAAAACAGTCTTACGCCTCAATGAAAATACAGAGTTCGGCTTGCGTCCCCATGCGGTCCTATTCATGTAACACTAGTTTAGCTGCAGGATTCATGAGTCAGTGTTTCTACTGGCAGGTTTCTGAAATGTGGGCTGGCAACACTTAGCGTGGCCAGTACAATTCCATAACATCCGGAGTAAGTGATTGCTGACATATTTTTCAGTCCCAGTTCAAGATCAGGGAAAGAAGCAGTGGCAGAGCTGGTACTGCCCGATTACCACATTTGAATTGACTTTTAAAATTCTTGTTTCCATGTCACTGTCACATGAGTATACTGTTCTTGCTTTCCTTTATTTCTCTTCAGTTACATGAACCTCAGCATTTTGTGATTAATGTTGTTAGTGCTTTAACTTCTTGGGAACTTGGAAGGATGGTGAGATTTGAACAGCAAGGGAAGAAGGACTCAAGGATCCAAAACAATACACGTCAGTGATCTGAGCACAAACCAAATGATTGTCTGAGCTGGGCACATCTGGGTACACATTTTAGCCAAATCCTTCCCTGGTTTGTACACCCCACCCCAAAAATGGCTCCTCCACCTCTGGCTTTGATTGACTTGCTGAATAGCCAAGGATTTGCAGCAACTTCTTTGCTACTACCTGAGGAGGCAGAAGGAGGATGCAGAATTCTGCAGTGGCCCTGTCGCATCTTTGAAGCATTTTACATTATTCGGGACTTGAGATTGCACAGATATTAGGCTTCATGAATAGGGATTTTATTAAGAAGCGGAGAAGTGGAGGAAGGAGAATGGTGTCCAGCTGATGCCACAGCCTTGGCTGTGTTGGCTTTGTGGAGTGGGCAGGAGAGGGGTACAGAGAAATCACAGGCCTTGCTGCACTGCCAGTGGGACATATGACAGGGATGAAAGGAGCTGGTGCATGGGGATGCCAAGCAACTTCAAGCATGTCAGGCTCTGTTGTGGAGCTAAGACAGGATCACTACATCTTCTGTACACTTCAGCTCTAAAAATGAGGCAGATCTCTGTGATGTGGCATTGGAGCACTAAAAAGGGTGATATTCAATCTCTTTTTGTGATACAAAGTCTTTTTTTTTTGTTTAGGCGCATGGGAAGCCTGTCAGAAGAGCCCTTAATATGCAGGTGAGTGTTAAAAGCTGTATATAGAGAAGCAGTGTCTGGGAACAGTGTCCATGGGTGATCCCTCTGTGTGCACCAGGCAAGCACAGGTCCAGGACTGGCTGCAGCAGTCAGGTTTCTTGCTTAGAGCATCCCATCAGCTTTCTCTGAATTAGCAGACAGCTTCTCAACAGATGTCAGATTATGCCTTAATCAGATATGCATTAGCTGAAACTCTGGTAAAGGCAGCACTGTGAAAGTCTTTGGGGCTTATTTCCTTTCTGAACTCCACTGATGGGAACTGAATGCTCCTTCCTTTTCTGGTTGTAGCTCGGTCCTCACCTATTCATGTCCCTCACAGTCACCAAAGAGAAACACTGAAAGGAGAACAATGTCTAATCTCCAGGTATGTTTCTGTTAGACTATGAGCATACTATTGCTTTCTCTTTCAGTTCTCTTCCATCTATTTACAAGTATTGCTCTTTGTTTGATTAATTTCTCCATTTGCTGTTGTCAGATTGTCAAAACAGATTATGATTCTTACAAATGTATTGCAAGTAATTGCCAGTTATTTTTTATGTGCTGTACTTGAGCTGCTTCTTAATCATTCAAGATCCTTGTGAAATCTTGATTAAACTTTATTTCATCACTTTTAAGACTGCTTAGACTAGAAACAGAAATCATGTGGCATGTTATGGTTTACATTCATGTCCCCATTCATTTTAACATGTATGCTCAATACTCTATAATATTAAAATGTAAAATATTTTTATGATAATCTGTGTCATATTGCTGTAATAATAGAATCACTTAGGTTGGAAAACACCCTTAACCTCATTGAGTCCAGCTGTAAACCTAACACTGCCAAGCCCATCACTAAACCATGTCCCTAAGCACCACATCTAAACATCTTTTAAATACCTCCAGGGATGGTGACTCAACCACTTCCCCGGGCAGTCTGTTCCAATGCCTGATAAGCCTTTCAGTGAAAAAGCTTTTCCTAACATCCAATCTGAACTTCCCCTGGCACAACTTGAGGCCATTTCCTCTCTTCCTCTCACTTATTACCTGGGAGAAGAGACCAACACCCTCCCTACTACAACCTCCTTTCAGGTAGTTGTAGGCAGCGATAAAGTCTTTCCTCAGCCTCCTTTTCTCCAGGTTAAACAGTCCCAGCTCTCTCAGCCACTTCTCACAGGACTTGTTCTCTAGACTCTTAATCAGCTTCCTTGCTCTTTTTTGAACACTATGTGCTATCAGATGATTTAATAAACCTTTAACAGACCTCTCTCTTATATTATTTCTCCTGAGTCCAGGAGATGTTACGAATGAATGTTACGAATGAATATTTCATCAGAAAAGAGTGTCATGGTTAAACATCCAAACACGCCTTTGTTGATTTGTTTTGAGATTTTATGCATGGTAAAACTGTGATAAAAAAGTAGTCATGTTTGTAGTGCTTGTTGTGAAAGATTTAATATCATTCTGATTTTACCTATAAAGTATGTTTTTGTCACAGTAAATGTTATGCACCCAGGAATAACTGCATCATAGCTACTCTTGAAAACTGGAAGCAAAATTTGACTCTCAAATCAGTGAGGGTTCATCTGTGGATGTCACTGAGAACAAGCACAGATCATAGATCAGCATGCTGGTAGGGATTTTGGAGGAAAAACTGAAAGAGAGTGATACTTCAAGCAGAAGATCAGAAGCCCAGGTTGTCCCATCCCCTCACGTGCACACAACTGCCTGATTTCTTCCAGGCTGAGTGACTCTGACAAAGACGAGTTGTTGCTGTTGTACAAAATGTGTTTGAAATTAGTCTCTCTAAACCTTCACATCTTAAGATCAAAACATTGGTTAATTTCCCAACCTGCAAATGTTCCTTCTTCATCATCTATTAACTTTCTTTAGGCCATGATACCATGTTGTTAATATTCACTAAATACTCCACCAAATGGAGTTGTTGCAGGCATAGGCGGCTTGTGGGGATGCTGCCCAGTGCCTAAGTGGTGCAAGAAAAATCCCTTTCACAGGACCCTGCCTTCTGGTGGGCTGGTACCATTTCAAGCCATTGACTATACTAAAAAAATATTCAAGTCTTGAGTTACCTGTAGACAGTTATTGTGAAAGAATTTGTGCAGTGATTGGAGGATGATATCTACAGAACAGAGACATTTTTGCACAATGATCATTTCCCCCCTCGTAAAACTTTATTTTCTATATATCCCTACACTGCATAATAGAAAATGGTAACTTTCCACAACTCTTTTTCTTTTTTTTTTAATGTTTTTTAATGATTATACTCATGTTTCAGAATTTAAAATAACTGAAAATTTGTAAACTGGGATCCTAAGCATTTTTTTTTTCAAGAGATAGCCTTTAATTCCCAAGGCTGCTGCAACTGTACATTCTTCCACTGTCCCTATAACCTCTTTCTCTTCTCTAAAGTAAAGGTATTCCTATTTTCCTCCCACACAGCAAGATTCATTTTTCCACAATATGGGATTACCCCATCTGATGGATTGTCTCCAACCTCTTAGATGTATTAACCCACAGATATACAGGGTGTTTCAAAAAGATGGACCAAATTTGAAATAGTTTTTCTTTGGAAGTGGGTCCATCTTTTTGAAGAACCCTATATTTCTCTCTGTGCTAGTAGCCAATGTTACTTGCCTCTAAGACAGCCCTTGCTTATTGATCAAAACCTCATTCTAACCCTTGAATTTACATATAACCAAAGGACATGTCTGTCAAACACATAATGTGCTGCCAGTGTGGTCTATCAAATTGTCAAATTCCCCTAAGGTTAAACAACTGGCTTTAATACCTACAAGAAATTTTATTGTATTACGAGAAAGGGTTACATTCAAAATTAATGCAGCTCTAAACAAAATCACTAAAGAAAAATAAGAAAAGATTGTATGATTTTGCTTTGGTTTTTTTGAGTGTTTCAGATGGTTGGGAATGACTAACAGTGTTCATACTCTTAGGCTTGATGTGAGTTTTTTCAAGTTATCTGTCTGTGTCTGTGTTTAGCTGGAATTGCCCTGCCCTGCCAAGCTCACCTCCTGATCCTCCTCCAGTGGAAGTCAGTCTTATGAAGGGAGAAGAAAGAGCTCTTTTAAACTTGTCATCTTATACACTTGCCCATGCCTGAAAGTCTCCAAATCAGGTTTCTTCCTTTCTCTCTGGTTCTTTACACTGGAGTTTTCTTCATCTCCTTTTTTAAAGCCTTAATGATCTGAGGCAAGAGCCCACTGGGTACCATGAACGAAACATTCTGTGTTTTTCTGGAGGTAGAGATCTCACAACAGATGTAAGACTTCTTTCAAACTATCTAAATCATGCACTGAAAGTGGTATTCACTATATAAAATATTCATTATACATGGATCTTGCCAATATAATATTTTCCAGTTTATTATATCCTCTTCTCAGAGATAGCATATGACATAACAACAATTTAAAATTTTACACTTAAACCACTTTCTAAGTTACGTTCTCCCTCTCTGTTTCTTTATACCCAAAGGAAGAAATAAGCCTTGGAATAGGTACACTAAGATAACCAGTTTCTAGGGAAGATTCCGGTAGAGACTAAGCCTTGAACCATTCAGACAAGGCTAAATCACAGAAATGGAAAAACAGTCTATGAGCCACAGTTCAAAAAGCCTATAAGCTCTTTCTTTCTAAGAATCCATAAGGTACATCTCTCAAGCAATACAAGCTCATTTCCCTAGTTTATAGCATCTTAGCAACTTCACTAAAAGCATCAAGATACTAAAGAAGTTCTCAGATGTCATAAATACTCTGTCACTTGGGCAGTAAGTAGCGTTTGGATGCCATGAAGGAGAATTACTTAGCTTCTTCTAATATTTTTTCTTTTTATTTTCTTCCTGCTTTTCCTTTGTGCTCCGTTCACTTGGCATCTGGATTACTTTCAGACTGGGAAAATCAAGCTACAGTAAGTGGATGGACTGAATGACAGAGAAAAAAATGTTCAGCCACAAGATTTGTATTTGAGGAAGAAGAAGAAATTATTTGTTGTCTCCCAAAGTAAATACCCATGAAGGAGCTGCCTTGCGCAGAGCTTTCTTTTCTTTTGCTTCCTTAGAATTGTTCAAGTTGTGAAGGACCTCTGAAGCTCTCTAGTCCAGACTCCTATGTAAAGCAAGATGAGCTACAAGATCAGACCAGGTTGTTCAGGGTTTTGTTCAGTCAGGACTTTCTGAAAGTTAATTTTGTAATGTTAGTAGTGCTATTATTCTAAAATATTGTATTCTAGCTATTTGGAATAGAATAATCTGCAGTCCTTATAGACTGCTTTACAGCATGTATGTCAGCTTTTATGAGTGCCCTGGGCACTGTTGGCTGTCAGGTGTGGCAGCCTGGAAGTTCAAGCAAAACACCCGAGTTAATGTTAAGGGATAATAGTATTACCATTGTAGTGGTTGAAGGATGCAGGGAAACAATGCTTGTAGGTACAGGTAACACCTAAATTTAATGTCTTATTAGACCAAGTGACATAGCTGAATAAAGGCCTCAAACTTTCTGGTTGAATCTCTTTATCATCTTTATTTGAGGAGCTCAAAAAAAAAAAAGCTTCTAAAACAGCATACTTAATATTTATTGAGTAAAAGAGTGTGGACTGAAGGAGGAAGGAGGGCATCACTTCCTTTGGCAGTAGAAAAGTTAATTGAAATGCTACATGGAAGATGCTGGAGAATGTAGATTCCCTGCAAGATTTCTCAGACGTCTTTGACATTTCAAACTCCTTTAACTCTAAGTAGCCCCACTGATTCTTCTATAGAAAGATGAATGCTAAAGCATGGGGAAACAAGCAAGTCATTGGGAAACTGAGAACCTTAGAGGACTGGAAACAGCAAAGTGATGCCAGAGAATAAATGGAATTGGAATGATCTGCATTTCCCATTTTGTGTTTACAGAGTTTAATCAGTGGAAGTCAATTGGAAGGAAGAGCATGAAATGACATCAAATAATACACAGTCAGATCAACCATATATAAATATAATAAGGTTCAAGTTGCAGTAATCCTACTCTTTTGTGGGATACACAGAGATCTACTCCCTTCAAGTTGAAAGCATAGGTAAGACTATGAGAATGATGAGCATTTTTAGTACATGAGGTAGCCACTGTAAGCTACAAGCAGAGAACATGAAATTCTCCACACTCTTCAGTTATTGATCTAGAACATGCATCTTGCATATATGTCATACAGCAACCACAAGTTTGAGTGTCTAGTGGAATTGTTTAGTAAAGTTCTGTTTTCTTCTAGGACTGTTGTAACCCAAAACTATCACAGAGGCCATGACAATAATAATTATCCTATGAAAGACTCATTCCAGCTTAACATTCACTCAAAGAACTCTCAAGTAGACCTCGGTGCTAGTGTTGTGAAAATGCCAGCATCACTCATTATTATTGACCGTATTGACATGGAGGTCTCACCTTGGGGGCAGCGAGGGCAAGCTGCTCTGTGGGGACACAAGCTGGGAGCCAAGCACAAGCCAGTGCAAGCCCTGCCCTTGCTCACAGACACAGTCCCACAGGAGCTGATGATGGGTACAAAAGCCCCTGACATGGCAAGCAATGAACCATGGCCAGAGTCTATCCAAGGGCTCCAGCCAGAAGCAGAAGGAAACAGGACCAGAGACAGGGCTGGGAAGAAGCTGCAGCATGGCTCCAGAGTCCATCCATATGGATACACCTACAGCATCACTGAGGCACGGACTGACAGCCAAAACTGGGCTAATCAGGTGTAAATGCAATAGGAATTTTTTACAGTTGAGCAAAGGAGGACTAATACATCTTTATATCACAACAGTTAAATGTTCTTTTTTGTTGAGTTTTATTCCAGTATCAAAAAGACTTCATAAATAATCCAGTAATATTGGGCTTTCATCATAAGGTCACTTGCTTAATCCCATGTAGGCAGTGACAAATGGCAAACTGTGTCTGACTCAACCGTTTCTCTCGCACCCTCTCATTATATGCATTTGGAATAAAGCTGCTCTATACCCTGCTGAGTAACCTTTACAAAGCATGCTGTGTGTTTGGTAGGGTTCAAGGAAAGGCAGAGTAATTCAGACTTTGCATGAACCGAAGCCAACTTTTAACTGGATTGAATTTCCACAGTAAGGCTAATAATTTTGGTACAAAAATGCAAATAATTACTATTATAATTGTTTCTCAGCATCTGCAGGTGTGCTGGCTGCCTCTCAACCTAAATGAAAGGACCAGGACTCCTAGTTTTAAAAGTTCACAACATTTCTGCTACTGCAAAGTTCACTAAAAGCCAGTGGAAATAATTTTCATAGGTGCATAAGACTCCTTATGAAAGGCCACAAGCTTTACATTCACTCAGGTGGCTGGGAAAATTTATTCAGGGTTAAGTTACCAGGCAAAGAACAAACCTGGTCTCTGTGAATGACCTGGAATTGAATGTATCCCTCCTATGTCCTGTAAGAACCTGAAATGATCATAACACATATCCACCTAGCCCAAAAGTGTCCAGAAGCAGATACCTTGGGAACTGTGAAAGCAGGAGACTTCTTTGTGATATTTCTTCCTGCTACCTTACCCCACCTTCAGAAATTTCAGCTCAAAGGATTTCCCTGGCCTGTCCTGGCTTGTCTGTTCAGTAATCCCCAAGGGATCTGTCTTTTATAGAATCCCCCATTTTTCCCTTGAAACCATTTTTTACCTGATATTTCCTTTCACTTTCTTTGCTTTTTTGACTTCTATCAATCACAGAGTTGACGGCTTTAAGGAAACAACAGAAGTTTCCCAAGGGCTCTTTTCTGGGTGGCTGTGCTCTGCTCAGACGCCAGCATTTTTTATGTGAATAGTTTGCCGTCATGTGCATCTTTTTACATTTATCCATATCTCATTTCATACCACCTTGTCACTACTTCGAGCAGCTTGGCTTCACCAGCAAACCTCCCCACCACTCTGACCTTACTGACCTGATGAATATGTGATGAAGTTTGTCTAGAAGGCTTCAGGGCTGGTAGCTTTTGAAGTGTGCTCCTTTTATCACTCATTCAGGTTCTTCCTTCAGCTAGGACTGGTTTTTTTCCCCCATGCACAAAACACATGGAAATTTTAAAACCAGAAGTTTCTTTTAAATATTTTTTTTGTTTGTTTTCTTTTCATGGGACTACCTTTACAAAGTTTTTTTTTTGTATCTTCAAGATGTGTATGTTTCTGTTCCTTCTCAAATATGTGTATATGGAAATACTAAAATTAATATTTAATGTGAATGCATTTGACTCTAGTCTCAGAAGGCAGCAGCCTTTTAATAATTACTATGCTTTCAGATGTGGCTAGTATCAGAAATGTAAGAGAAGAGCTAAACTGCTAATTCAATATTTTGCCTTTCCCATGATATTTTGTTTATTTTCACTTCCTAGACAAAAGAGTGACTATAAGGACTAAACATGCTGAAGACACAGGCTTTCCCTTTATAAAGCTGCAGCATAGTGGATAAACAAAGCATTAACTTGTTTCTCTTGAATTCTCTACAGTTTTAATTTTTAGAAAAGCAAGCAGATTGAGAGTCAAATTAACTTATAATTTACCAGTGCATGATTAGTTTCAAAGCAAGTGTCTACCCTTCTCCAAAATGCAATAAACCAGGTATTCCACTTCATGACCACTGCTCAGTTGCATGCAGAAAGAAGCTTTTCTCCAGGCAGATAAAACCCAAAACAAACTATCTTTCTTAAAAGCTCAATAAATCCTAAAGCCTGGCAAACATTACTGATCTCCTTATGCTCATCAGTGCTGCTTAAGAATGGATGATGGTCTTTTTTGAATGAAAGACTTAAATTAACTCAACAAAGATAAAACAAGTTTGGATAACAAGCTGCAGTCACAGTAATAAATATTAACCCTATTGCCATGAGCCATTATGAATTATGTCTTATACAATTCACATCTGCAGAAGTTTTATGCATCGCCTATAAACTTTATGATATTATTAAACTGATTTTTACTCATTACATCGCAGACTTCAAAATATTCCTTCTTAGACTGTCTGCATTAAGATTTGAACTATGCTAGCAGTCACCATGGTCTCCTAATGTCTCTGACTTCTGAAATCTGTGACTTCTACTGTGTTCTGGCCAACCTTAACCTGTAGTTTTAAAGCACATACAAGTTAAAAACTTGGAAGCCGTCACACTTCATCAGACTACACAGAAAAGGTGTTTCATAATGAACAGGGCAGTGGTCAGGTCTGAAGATTTGAAACAGGTAAGCTGAAGACCAAGATTTAAATATAATCAGACATCTGTATGTCCTGTGTTTGCTAATACCAGTATTGCAAAGATATCATAAAAGCGGTTTCACACAGTGTATGTCAATGTTCTTATTTAAGAAAAACACTGAGCAATATCTCTACTAAAACATGAGACTCTGCCTCAGAAATATCACTGAGAATCTTTGAAGGAAGAAATCTGATGAGTGTGTTATATTTAAACTGTATATTGGGTAAATTTTATTCTCTCAACACACTGTTCACTGCTACTGCCTTTATTTTAATTAGCTACCTAAATACATATTTTATCCTAAAGTTATGCTGTGCATTTGGCTAGATGTTTGGTGATGGTGAAATAAAATACACATGTATGGAATTTCATACATTATATGTGGGGCCCTAGGCTTTTAACTCTTCAGGCTTCCTCAGATGCTCCTGTCTACTCATGAGAAGATAATGTCTTCAACCACTATGTCTTTACTCTATTAGACAAGCCGAGGGCATCTACCTGTGGTGAGAGCACCTCCTGTGTAACAAGGGGAGTGGGTTTGGGGAAAATCAGCAGCAGTGTGTCTCTCCACATCTGCATAGTCACCTGAGGCAGATGATGCTAAATCATTTGTCATCCAGTATCAGCATTGCCAATAACAATGAGATGGTGTGAAACATAGAATCGTAGAAACATAGAATGGTTTGGGTTGGAAGGGACCATAAAAATCACCTGGTTCAATCCCGCTGCCACAAGCAGGGACACCTTCTACTAAACCACGTTGCTCAAAGCCCCATTCAACCTGGCCTTGAACATTTCCATGGATGGGGAATCCACAACTTCACCGGGCAGCCTGTTCCAGTGCCTCACCACCCTCTTGGGGAAGAATTTCTTCCTTATATCTAATCTAAATCTACTCACTTTCAGTTTAAAGCCATTACCCCTCATCTTATTACTACACACACTTGTATTATAAAAAGTGCCTGTCCAGCTTTCTTGTAGGCAGTCTTTATGTAGTGGAAGAATGTTACAAGATCTCCCAGAGCCTTCTCTTCTCCAGGCTGAACAACCCCAACTCTCTCAGCCTGTCTTCATAGGAGAGGTGTTCCAGTGCTCTGATAATCTTTGTGGTCTCCTCTGAACCCTCTTCAACAGGTCCATGTCGCTCTTCTGTTGGAGGCCCCAAAGATGGATGCAGTACTGCAGGTGGGATCTCACATGAGTGGAATAGAAGGGAGAATCACCTCCCTTGACTTGCTGGTCACACTTCTTTTGACTCAGCCCAGGATACAGTTGGGTTTTGGGCTGCAAGTGCATATTGCCAGCTCATGTTGAGCTTCTCATCAATCAACACCCACAAGTCCTCCTCCTTGTTTCACTTATATTGTGTTAGGTATGGAGACAACATGATCAGTCAGTATTCGAGTACAAGACTGTATTAAAGATCAAAGATGGTTCTGCATACAAGATCAAATTCTTCCATGGCAGTCAATGAACTCAATGGATACATATGAGTAAGAAGTTGTAGTTGAAGAAAGATCTGATGCGATAATAAAAATTAAATTTATATGATACAATAAAGATGATATAACATAAGGTAGGGTTAACCATGTAGCTCTTCTGCATTCATAGCTATAAATAATGCATATTTAGGTTATTGCAAAATTATCATATTGCTACATTTTAGTTGTTTTATATGAGTCACCCTCTAATGCTTTGGGCTGATGTTGTCTTTTTGTCCTTTCGGGCAATTCTTTGGCTTCTGAATAGAAATGGCAGCTTCAGGCACAGACAATGTGTTAGTGCTGTCTCTTGGGAGAGGAGCAAGGAAGGAAGTGAGCAGCAGCTCACAGGATGAAAGCACGTGCCTGGTATTTCTCACCAGAATGGCATGTCTCCAGAGCAGGCGGAAAGGACACCGGGGAAGAAAATGTGCAGGCAAAGGGAGAAGTGACTGTAAATTCAAGCTATGGGACTGAACAGCCTCTAGATACTCTGAACTCATCCTAATTTGGAAATGCCAGTGATTCCTTCTCATTTCTGTGCTGAGACTCCAGAGCCAGACGAGTCTACCCTGGGGAGTGTCTGAAACCACAGTTGTGCCTTAAAATGTCTTTCTGAGACTAAGCAGGGACTGAAAAAAGACTAATAACCCCTCAGTCATGGCACTACGCTTTCCCTGCAGAAATGTCAGACCCCAGCTGGCCCAGGCGCTATCTGGGTTTGGCAAGCTCTCTGATACTACCTGTGCTTTCTTCCCAAAAAGTTATTCTCTGTGGGGGCAGGATGAGGAGGCTTTTATGGGCTGATGCAGGACTTGGCTTGCAGTGCTGCTCAGGTGAAACTTGTCTCCCCAGTCCCGTTCCTCTGAGCACCACGGGCGGCAGACTAGAGGGTAAGCATCCTCTGCTGTGCTGAGTGACTGCCTACTTGCTGCCTGAACTGGGCAGATGGAGCAGGCTGTGGGTCTGGGGAGGTGGAGTTGCACTGGGCCATGTTTGCATCCCAGATTGCTTCAGGCTTGCAACCCGTTCCCCAGGATGGGCTTGCTGGGCTCCAGGGCTTAGCAGAGAAAAGGGAACAATTTGGTGGCATTTCTGTAGTGAGGTGTGTTCAGAATACCTAGAGCAGGGGTGTCAAACTTGTTTTCACTGGGGGCCACATCGGCCTTGCAGTTGCCTTCAAAGGACCAGATGTAATTTTAGGATTGTATACATGTAACTACTCCTACATTTATATAGTCCTAAAATTACATCCGGCCCTTTGAAGGTAACCGTGAGGCTGATGTGGGCCCCAGTGAAAATGAGTTTGACACCCCTGATCTGGAGACTCTCCAGCCTATAGTGTGAGGCACTGCAGTTTGCTCTAGTTCCCTTGCTGTTATGGCTGGAGTTAATTTCCTGATGTCGCTCATATGGTGCCAGTGTCTAATATAATCTAAGAAATGATTAAATGCATTAGAAGTCCTTCAGTTCCGTGTTGTGTTAGCTTATCCTTCCACAACCTGGCTGTTTAAAAACTCCCTTTTTGTGTCTTTCCTTAGTAATTATTAGAGCAAAAACTTGTATTGTCTCAGCTCAGGTCTTTCCAGCTGGAAGTACCATAGTTCTGCAAGGAAGCAACAGAGATGGCAAAGAGGAATGTTGGAGGTGGACTACAGAGTGAACTCAAATTTATAAAATAAGCTAAAGGTAATTGCCAATTTACACTGCATTGTGATTATTTCTTTCGAAGGTATTTCAACCACAAATGCTGCAAGTAACTTCTCTCTAATAGAAGTGGGGAAAAAAAAAAAGTATACTTTTTCTGGCTCTGTCATGTTACAACTTCGTACATGGTCACCGCAATGCTGTGGTCAGTTTCTCCCATTTCTTCATTTACTTTAAAATATTTTAACATATGATACAGGAAATCAAACACAAATGGCTGGGGAGCTGCTTTGTGTTATTTGTTGCTTGCAGTCTGGCCCAGAGGTTCCACTTGGAGCTTCACGCTCCTCTGATGTTAATTGTCCTATGTACATGCAAACAGTGATAAATTGGTTTCTGCCCTGAGGAGCTTAGAGCTTGCTAAGAAAAAAATGAGAGCCTGTCTCCTCATTGTGCATCTACATATTACTGATCTGTCAAGTCTCTTGTGTTGGAGAGATGTTCCCACAATGAGTTCTTGTCCCACGCTCCCCCCTGGGCTGTGGGATGTATTGCCTGTTTGCAGAACTGCACCCCAGCATCTGCCCAGCACCGGCTGGTGCTATAAGGCACATGAGGTGCAGGAATGGAGGGAATGTTGCAGAGCTGTGTGGAGATCAGCAGTGCGCTGCCTGACAGAGACCTGCCCTCAAAAGAAGAGTGGATTCAAGGTGCTGCTTCATAGGGCAAACAACCCCATCACCATGCTGCCCATGCTGCTGTGGTGGGATCTGATGCAGAGGGCTGTGTGCGTCTAAGAGGAATAAATCACGACATCTCTGCACAAGAGTAAAGGGTAGGGGAAGTCTTAAAAGATAAGAAAGCCCAGAAAGGTTGTTGGACTTTGGTGACAAACGTTCAACGTAAAAGCATGTTTATTTGTTTTAAAAAGTTAATGGGGCTAAATTAATACTTTAGGGACTAGATGTTAAAATCCAGTACACCACAAGTGGATTATTACTGCTTATCATTACGTGCTTCATTAATGGTTACAAACTCCTTCGAAATCCCCAGATAACTTCAGAGGAATAAACAACCAGACATTGTTCCGTATGTCAGAAAAAACCTTTAGTTTCTAAGATGTGAGGTGTTTGCTACTGACCTGCAGCTGAACCTGAGGTGAAGCTACCTGGAGCAATCTGCAGACTGTCAGGATGGATCCAGTTTTTTTGGTTTAGTTTGACCTATTTCCTTTTTTTTTGGCAAATTTCTACTTCAGTTGTCTCAGTCTTATGTCTGGGTTTGCAAGGGTCAGGCAGGGGGGTCACCTATACTTGCCTCAACTGTGTTTTAAGGAAAATCTCTTCAAATTTAAAGGAGAAAGAGTGTAAGGAGCTAACCCCCTTGAGGCCATTGGATTGATAGATTTCAAAAGCAAGTCTAGGGGGAACTGGAGAAAAAGGGGGAACAACATCCAGCAAATAGGCATGATAGAGTACATGAATAAGAGTACAGCGATCACCCCGCAAGTCCTCAGCAGTGGGGCAGGTCCCAGTCAAGCCAGGAAGCCAAGTCCACAGGTCCAGATCAGGAAAGTATGAGACTGGATGCAGACATACCTGTGATGGAAATGCAGCATAGCTCTGTTAAGGACAAAATGCAAGACCTGCTTAGAAAAAGCTCTCAAAGGCAGGGAAAGCATCTGCTGAGCCTTTCTTCAGCTCTCTCCAGGCCACTTGTTGCCCTGTCTTATCCAACATGGACCTGTTGGAGAGGGTCAAGAGGAGGCCACCAAGATGATCAGAGGGCTGGAACAGCTCTGCTATGAGGACAAGCTGAGAGAGTTGGGGTTGTTCAGCCTGGAGAAGGCTCCAGGGAGACCTTATTGCAGCCTTTCAGTGCTTAAAAGGGGCTGGTAAGAATGATCGGGACAGACTTTTTAGCAGGGCCTGTTACAACAGGACAAGGGGTGATAGTTTCAAACTAAAAGAGGGGAGATTCAGCTTAGATATGAGGAAGGAATTTTTTACAATGAGTTTGGTAAAACATTGCCCAGGTTGCCCCATCTTTGGAGACATTCAAGGTCAAAGTAGACAGGACTCTGAGCAACCTGATTTGGTTGAAGATGTCCCTGCTCATGGCAGAGGAGTTGGACTAGATGAGTTTTGAAGGTCGCTTCCAACCCAAACTATTCTATGATTCTGTGATCTCACCCTGAGCCCAGGCAATCAAACCCCTGGAAGGGCCCTGGAATTAACAGTGCAGATCCAAATGACTCTCTTGGGGCCAGGATTTTGCCAAAGGTCAGTAGAAGGCCCTATCTCACTTCTGCCCAAGCTTGGTGGTATACCCTGGCACCATGGATTAGGCACAAACTGAAAGGGAGGGGAGATAGGTGATGGTAATTGCCTCACAAATTCCTATGGCTCCTTATTGCTTCAGTCACACAATTGCAATTCCATGACTGAGTTGTGTAAAATATGCAGAGTTTAAGTTTATTGATCCATCTTTCCTTGCTGTGAAATATTGCTTCTCTCTGCATTCACTGGAACCACACAGGTTATGGAGTTCTGGTTTATATACTGATTGCAGGCTCTAGTGCAACTACAAACAGATTTCAGAGTACAAAGGTTAATCTTCAAAAAATGAATAGATATCACCTCTATGAAAAAAAGCAGCACTTTCAGAAACTATATTTAAGCAAATCTTGCTTTATCTCTACATATTAAAAAAAACCCCTAAATAAAATGAGATATCAGGGGAGTCAACAAAAGGTTTTACCCCAAGTGATTTGAAGGCATTTTGTACTGACTGAATGGTGCTTTCTGGGGCTCTAATTCTTAAATATAATATAGATACAGTCTGAAGTAAGACAATTTTAGAAATCTGGATGGAGAGAAAATGCAGAGCTCTATAGATTACAGTACAGCGTCTCCCCAAATCAGCCCAGTGCCACTGATCTTGACATTTACTGTACTGCTTTTATCTGAAAGAAACAGCATCTTGCAGCAACTGCAAATAGGTCTAGTGAAATTCAGAAGATAACACTTCTAAGGTACAGAATTAACGCTTTGATGTGCACTTTTGAAACTATTATTTTGAACAGATCTCTGCTTTCAGACTGAGTCCAAATGTCTCTTGACTATGACAAACCTCTATCCTATCTTTATATCTTTCTAGGCAGCTTTCACACACTATTTATGGAGTACATATATTACTCAGGACCTCATCAATAGTAAAAAATCCAACTCTGTGAGCTGAAAATATAAGATTTTTTACATTTTACGTGCAGTGAGACTGAAACACACTCTGTAAAAGGCATGAGTGAAACCTGGCCATTGCTAAAGCCAGTTAAAACTGAAATTAAGAGAGATGTGTGCTTGCTTTTCCAGGACATCACTGTGATGCAGCAGGAAGGTACAGGGCTGGCAGACATGGAGCACCAGGCTGGGCTGTGAAATCTGGAGTAAGAAACCACAGCTTTTCCCTCAGCCCTTCTGTTTTCACTGTTGCTCTCAGGATGAGGGAAGTGAAAAAAAGTTATCAAGAGAAAAACCTGAAGACAGGACTTCTGGATTGTAAATACACCTTTCCCATTCACACACAGGTTCATTGCAGAAGGCAGTGAAAGAAGTTTTGATGAGCTCTAAATGGAAACTCTGGAAATATCTTTACTTGAGTTAGAGAAGGGAGCAGCCCTACCCAGAACCCTTGGAGAAGGTGTCTGCAGGAGTAGAATGTCCCACTGGGGATGAATGCTCAAGCAGGTGCATGTCTGAAGTGGTGTTGTTTTCTGCGTAACTAATCCCCGAGAGTCTTTCAAAATCATCGCTGGCTCGACTTCTCTTTCCAAATACACAGTCATCCTCATCACAGAGAAACTGCTGAAGAAAATACCCAGAAAAGGTACACATTGAGGATTCCCTTCTAAAAAAGTATGTAATATCTGCTGTAGCTCCTCAGACACTCCCGGTTGTTCTTCCTCTACCAGAGTCTCCTTATTAAGATAACCTCCATGGTTTTGCTGAAAAGACAGACAAACAGACCACTGTTGTAAAGAGCTCCTTTACCATTTACTAGCATGGAAACTAGCTTTGGCATTGAGGGGTAGCTGAAGGGCTTCTTGCATCACCAGCATGGCCCATTTATGGAGCAGCCATGGTGCACCCCTAGGTGTTTTAGGATGCTTCCTCGTAGGTGCTTCATGGGCTGCATGTTAGTTGGGGCTGAGCCATCAGTGCTCCTGTGAGCAGGTGGGGAAATGGCAGGGATGGGCTTTCCCTTCCAGCCCTTCCCAAGCAGGGGGCCAGGACCTCAGCTACAGGTCTGGTGTGCAAGCAATGATGGGCTTTCAGGGAAGAGGACTGTGGACGCTTGCACTTCTTAGTATGTCCCCTGCACAAGATTCTCATCTTTCAACAACTTCTTTCTGATCTGTATGCAAGACCTACACATGGAAGTTTCAAGGACGTCAGCTCCACCTGTTCTTCATGCCACATCACTATGTCCTCTCTAATTTTGTGTCCTTAATGGGGCAAGAAGCTTGAACTATGCCTTACCTGTGACACCAAGTCCCACTTTTCTGAGGAGCTTCTGTGAACTGTACAGGTTTACTTAGCAGCGATACAGGGATATACAGCTCTCACAGCTGGTATTAGCAATATGTAGGACTTTAACAATTCTGTTTTCCTTTTATTCCTTCCTGTCTGCTTCTCCTTTTTCATTATCTTTGTGGGCAAGCATGAGTCCCACTTTGCAGCTGTACAAATGGAATGATTTGTCACTGAACAGGTGATGAAACCATTAAACATCATTATTATCTTTAATGGAACTATGAAGGTAAAACTATATGAGCCTTATTATCTGGTATTGTATGCACAGAATATGCAAGCATAATTGCAGTGGACGATGGTTATTTTATGGAAAGGTTTCATTGGAAATATTAATGAATTGAAGATGATAAAAAAGAAGGATGGAAATGTTATAACATTAAAAATGAATATTTCATTTTTTTAAGAGAAACTAATCTCTCTGAGCATGATTCTGGAAAACTTTTAACTAAGCCTAGCAAGTTTTAATACCTGCCATTTATTTCACCCCTTTCAGACAACACAAGGAGAATTCTAATTACTGACAACTTCTAAGTCTAAAAGATCAAAAATGTGACATTTCTTATGGCAAAGAACATGAAAGGAGATCATTTGAAGGAATATATACACATATATCTTCTTCTGACATGAAATTCTTGGTATTCTACTATTTTCTTTTAGGTAAATCTCCTTCTGTGAATGAATGGAGTGACTCTTTGGAAACATATCATATGCCAGAAATTTGTGATTCTACATTGTCCCTGTATCATGCTCATTTCAACCAATCAGCAAGTGAGGAACCTTACAGTATTCCAGTGAATTATTAGATGGAAAAGTAATTTTCAATTTTCTGTTTTTCCTTCCTCTTGCCCCTTCTGTGATTTTAAAGATAGGGATTGATGATTATATTTTAAAACTAAATTTGAAAGCTTAGAAAAATAATTCTTAAACCAAATCCTGCTTCTCACTTCCCCTTTCCTCAATGTCAGTGTTTATCCACAAGAGTGGGTCACACTCCTTGGCTGGAAAAGTCACCAGCTAGTCATGCCGTGACCTTTTTTGTCACATATAGTCATCAAAGATCTTCTGCAAAGGTAATTTGGGTCTCTTCTTTCTTCCTGTTGGAATATACATGATCTTCTATGTGTGCGAACTTGTCCGAACCCTGGCTATGACCCAGCTGAACCTCCAAACAAGTTGTAGGGAATTATAATCCCTATATTCAAATGTGTGGTGGGATACAACTGAGGAGACTGTGGTGATTTATGCAGGAATTCTTAAATACTTAGGTTTCTAATAGAGCCTCATTTCCAGTTACAGTAAGTGCACTTCCAGCTAGTATTTACAGGTCTCTGAAATGTTAAAATAGTTGTGCCACATCTATAGATTTAGGATTACATCTGCCAAGGAACATGCAAGTCCACCTACAGTTTCAATGCCATGTCTCTGTTTTTTCCATGGCAATATTTTCTTCCTGTGATGCAATTACTGTTAACATGACATTATGGCATTTTTTGAATGCATACTTTAAAAACTGGTATTGCATCTACACCATCACTAGCACCAACACAATAAAAGCTGTTTGGAATTAAGTGATAACTCTCAGCACAGCAAAATGATTTTCAATTTGCTAACTAATGCCTTGCTCAATTACAAAACTTTATCTGAAATTTACCTTCTATATCTGAGAGACTTCTGTGGATGAAACAAATTTTAAATAGTGCTTTTCAGTTATACAACAATAAATATCTGTTATGAAAACAGCAGCATAGATTCAATAAAGTGCCAAGTGTTATCCACAGCCTGTGGATGTGTTTGGCTTTACAGAGGGTGTCTGGGACAGATTCTCTCCCTTGTGCTCACACATGGTCTGTGAATAGCAACGAGAATCATCCGTCACAGTGACAGAAGAGGAACTCTTGTGATATAGGTAATAAACAAGCGCAGTATTGAACTCAAAAATAGCATTCACCGATGAAGGATTAAGAAGCAAGGTCAGAGAAAGAAACAACACCAAGACTGAGAGGGGCATAGACAAAAATGTATCTTTGATGTTCTGCTAGGCAGAATTTGGGGATAATAACCTGATTTTGTGTAATAGCGAATACCTGCTGTTATTTTCTCTCTGAGACTTGATTATAAGCATGAATGAGAAGATTTATTTTAAGGGCTTTTGATTGATTGGGCTGGGGGTGGAAGGAGGTGCAACCTGCTTTAGAAAGTGAGATGCAAAATTGATACAGTTATTAATAAGCATTTGTGGTTGCATAAGCTCAGAGCAGTAGCTGCTGGCATGAAGACCGTGCTGTGCAAGGTGACATATGAATGTAGAGAGACTGACAGCCCCTGCTTTGAAGAACTGACCTCAGAATCAAGGTGTCAAATTCTTCTGTTTCTCTGCCTTGAGCTTAAGCTGCCCAGTTGGGCAGCGAGATGCCTTCCTTATGGTCACAGGTGTCTAACCTCACTGTGCCCTGTTCACAGGACCCTGCGTGTAAGGACTCATACAGCTGTAATGTCCACACTGTGAGCAGGAGCAGAGGTTGTGCTTTTGTTGTTATTTTCCCCAAGAGAGTTTCAGGCCAGCCAGTTGTGGTGTCTTTTGGGCTTTGGGTTCTGAGGTTGATTTGTGCAAGGTGCTCCCTCCCAGTACGTGGAGGACCAGCACCCCCTAGCAGACCCTCCACACCACCTTTTGCAGAGGACAGCATGCTCTGGTCCCTTTGGAGACAATACACAGAGGAGAGGACTTCTGCTCCCAGCCAGGGCACCACAGAACCTACACCCTCACCATGTCTAAGTCACATCAACAGCTGGGAATAACTTTAAACTTTGCGCTCCTGTGAATCTGCTGGGAAAGAGTCTCTAAAATGAGCCATTTAACCTTTTCACACATTCCTTTTTTGCCTTACATCTGTGAAAATAAATCCTATGGACATAAGTACATTATGATATACAAACTCACCCTCTTTGCTCCAATAAGTCTATTCTTCCAGTGCAGTGCAGCACTGTAAAATCAGAATATGTTTCTTATTGTCAAAGCAATGTTCTTCTGTGCTGAAGCACATTCCACTTCTCAGCACTCTCTCTTCTTTCCTTGCTTTTGTTTTTAATTGACTGTCTTTTGAGAGTATAAAACAAAAAATAAATATACACCCCCACACTGATCTGTAGCTGGTTGAGGTGAGATACTTGCCACGTACAAAGAGCACTTTCTGTTTTTCCTGAGACTTTTTGGTAAAACACGATCTGAAATTGTGTGGTTTTTTTTTTTTTTTTTTTTTAACTTAACATCTTCAGGAGATTATACAGAAGAGTATCTGAAAGTGAACAATCCAATGTCAGTCTCAGATAGAAAAACAAGATTTGCCTTTTGCCTCCAGTTAATCTTCTTAATCCTTAACAGTCTTATTCCTGTAGGTTTTTTCTCATTTCCGTTTAGGATGCTGAAACAGAGGTTGGTATTATCTTAGCATGTAAAACCTAAAGCCAGTATCTTTCTTTATCTCAGTCATGGAGCACTTTCAAGTTAAAAATATGAAAAAGTGTAGGACAATGAATGAGAAGTGGCAAACAGGTATCCCTGGAATTCAGCTGAGGGGCTCCTGCAGATGCTTTTGGGCAGGACTAGTGTGGTCTGTGGCTCAGCCCCAAGCTGTGCCGGGCTCTGTTGGGGGAAGCAGGGGGACAGGAGCATGACTGGGGGTGCTGGGGGGAACAGGGGCTGCAGCCACCACTTCCCCCAAAAACCTGACATCTGGTACCTGTTCTGACTTCAGAGGAGGGCTTGAAGAGGAGTTTTTCTTTATGCCATTCCTGTCTTGGCTTCTCTTTTTTTGATTTCTCTTTCACTGCTGTTTCCCTATGTGGTAGTATTTTCCCAACGATACTTACTTTCTCCTTTTTAATTTTACTTCTTCCCACCCACTTCAAGGTTTTCTCTAACTCCCTCTGTCTTTTCTACATCAATCTTTCTGTATTCTCTCCTCTAGTTCCTTTGTTATCTTCTTTCCCAAGCTCTCTTCTCTCTGTATCTTGGTCTATACCTCCTCCCTGATGGCTGGGTAAGGTGTTCCTTGCTTGTCTGATTGCTATGACATCTCTGGACAGCCTCCACCTCTGTGGGCTCCCTTTGATGTCTTCCCAGTTCTTCCAGCTAATGGAAGGTTGGACAGATGAAGGACTGTACAGTCTATCACACAATTTACCTCTTCAAACTAAGCTTAGCCTCTAAAAGGCAAGAAAATAATAAGTTCAGCTGCACAATAGAAGCTGCAGAACTTCCCTGAATAAAATGCTAATTTCTCTGACAATGTTGTAAAGCAGATTTGCAGGGAAAAAAATAGGGGTAGGGCAAGAAAGTGTTATATTTTCTCTGAGAATTTCTAGCTTCCAACTTGCATTGTCAAAAACTTTTTGAGCCTTTATGTATTTCTCCTCAATGTATAGTACATGCCAGTGACTGTAAGGCTGAGGAGGAAATGATATCTCCTAAACAAATCCCTGCACAGCTTATCTCAGGCATTGTGTCTGCCTGTATCTTTCTACAGCAGCTCACAGAGATCGGTAAGGGCAGCGATCAGCGCTCTCAGCCACTTCCCAAGTGAGAAGAGAGAACATGATTTGAATCACTTGCACGATGCTTCTGTTTCCATGAAGTTAATGTAAGCCTTTCAGTGCTAAATATGGAAGGTAAATTGTTGCTGCCTCTAATCTCTGATATTGCTTGAGCTGCCATTGCAAGAATTGGGTAAACTTCTCTTTTAACAGCACAGTTGTGAATGATTTGCCAGTCCCCACCTTTTAAAATCACAGCACAGCAGTGTGCCAGAATGCAGGAATTAGGCACTCAGCCCCTAATGCCTCTCATTTCCTCTCTGGCATCAATTTAGATTCAGTCTTCACTGGTATTTTACCAGTGGTAGCAAAAAGTGTTACAATCTAGATTTTAAGTGGTTCCTTCTCTCTGTGTGTTTTTGTTTGTTTGTTTGTTTGTGGGGGTTTTTTTTGTTTGCTTGTTTTGTTTTGTTTGGTTGGGTTTTTTTCTGTGTTTTTTTTTTTTTTTCCCCACTGGACTTTTTATTTGTTAAGAATTAGACAGATTTGTTCACCTGAGGATGAATTTAATGAATTATTTTGTTTGGAAAGGTGTTTTTGTGGTTTTTATCAATTGGATTGCTAATATTGGAGCCTTGTGTTTCTCACCTTGTTTCTACCTATGTATTTTCCCCTGTACTCACTAGACACAGAATGACTAGTCACCTAAAATGTACCACATGTAGGTTCATGTTATTTTCTCTTCCTCAGAGGATGCCTTCCTAGAGAGCAGCAAACATTGGCTTTCTCTCAAATACTGATTCTGGCACAGTCAGTGAATCAGAGCTATTAGTTTATAGGTGATTGAGTGAATCCCTGGATCCCACCTGTCCCTGGGTGGAGCATTTAGATTGCCTACATGGCCCCACACTCCAAAGCCTGGATGCATTAGTTAAACCAGTTTGCTTGTTGGACACTTGTCCTCTGCAGTTCTTGGCATAGCCATCACAAACAGATCACCATTTAACCTAATGGCTGTGAAGACTTTGTCCTTGATAAGCCTAATAGATCTTTTTTTTCCAGAGTCTCACTCCTCTGAGGGTGGGAAAGTGTCCTAACAGCCAAGGTGCAGACAGGACCCGTGCATGTCCACCCTTTGCACCTGTGCATGATGTGTTTTCTGTTACCTCTTCTCTGTTTGTCCTCCAGCTGTGCTTGTGCAGTAAACATCTTGTTCCAGCCTTCATCAAGCTCAACTAAATAAGCTAAACTGCTAAGTTTCATCTATAAAAAAGATCCTCTTCAGCCTAGTCATATCAATTATCCTTTGTTCATCTCTTTGGATACACGACTGGAATACTACGTGGTCTGCTGGATAAGTTATAGTTTCATTGCAGGAATGATTTTGTTGTTTGACCCTAAACAAAAACTCTTAGCTTTTCTTTCACTTGGAAAACCTTTTTTTTTTTTTCCCCAATTATGTGGACATCTTCAGAGAATGCTTTTAAGTGTTTTGTTTTGGCACTAGAATTGATAAAACAATTACTATCCTTCTAGGTGCTTTCTGATGTTATTTGCTCAGTCCATGACCTACCAATCTAAATGTGAGAGATGCCTCAGTACCCATGAAGATCTAGGCCCTTGTCAGGACACCAGTGTGCCAGCCCTGCAAACCCTTCCTACGCTGGGCTAGCAGATGCCATAAAGTTTTCCTCCAAAAACTGTTCTGCTGCAGCTTTTAAAAGACAGAAAAGGGGAGGAAGAGCTCTGTCCTGTTGCACGTTGGATTCAAAAGCCCTTTGGCTTCCATGCATTAGCAGCTGTTGCAGCTGTCAAAGCCACGGTTCCGAGAGCTTTCCCCACCACTGTAGACATAATTGGGGATAAAGCAGCTGAGCAGGAAACACTGTGAAGAAGAGAGATCTTCAGATACCAGAATTCATTAAGATTTTGGTCACGGTATATCTGACATTGCAGGTGCTTGCAGTTTTATACACAGGAATGCTTCCTCTCTCATGTTCTTCTCTCTCTGCAAGTGCCAGTAATGTGAATACAAACAAGCATTTTCATGGACACTGAAAAACAAGCAATTATGGAATAAAAGCCCTTCTGCTTCTGCTGGCAGTGGATAAAGAGACAGGAGCCTTAATTGTGCTCAAATTCACAGTAATATAATATTCAGGAAGTGAGAAAATCATCAGGGCATGAAAAAAATGTGCTTTTTTGCTGCTTTATGATATTCTGAAATTGTTCTGGACACAGGCCAAATCCACTTCTCAGTGATGCTAATGTAAATTAACACAAACAATGTTTATTTGCAGCGAAACCTTAGCTTGCGTCAGTGTAACAGGAAGCCAAGTTTGCCACATACCCCAGTGGGAAGGTAATTTTGACCAGCTGTCTAATTGCATGTAAATCAGTTGGACAAACTGTCCTTCGTATCTCTGAAGTTTGCATTCAGGACCAGAGCTGAACTGCAGTCTTAACTCAGCACAGAGAGAGGGTGCACAACGCCGTGGAGAGATGCAGCCTCTGAATATCTTTGAATTGCAGGGGTTGAAGTCCGTAACCAAATGCTGTGAGTTGAGTCTCCCTCAATGGGAGCGGGAGGGAACTCTGCAATCCAACTAGAAAAACAGCATGAAACTCAAATACAGCCAAGTGGCCAATAACTATATCAAAGTGAGTTAGAGAGACGCTGATCAGAGGGTTCCATCTAGAAAGCATACTTCAAACAGCTATTCATTTTTGTCTGATCTATATACCTCTAGTTGCTTTCTGAATCATCGTAGTTTATAAAAAATAAAAAATTGACACTTCTTTTTGAAGTGTGAATTGAAAAGTACAGGGCAACATTTTCAGCAATGAGCGATCTGCAGAGTTTGCAATTGTATCTGTCACCAGGTTTTTAATGGGTGGCTTCTAAAAATGCAGATTATTGACCTCTGAATTGAAAAGGGAAATCAGCTGGTCAGAGCCTGGATCAGTTCCTGGGTGACATGAGCAAGTCACTTCAATCTGGTGCAAGTACTGGAGTTTTTGGGGGTGGTAAATGCATGAGATCAATTAATTAGAAATGAGACATTATTATAAAGTATGGTTATAAAAGTTTTCATTAAGTGTAGTGGCCTATGGAAGGCTAACCTATATAAAGTGTTCCTTACAATGTTACTTAATTAGAGCTATACATTGCATTCCTGAACTTGTCAGCTGAATGTCTCAATGAAACACTTTGGAATTACTAAAAAGCCAGTTGTTTCAGCAATTGACTGGTGATGACAAAGTGTAAAATTTCAATATATCTAATGCTGTTTTTTTAATATGCATAATTTGAATCAGAAATGTTCCTGATTTCCTAGTTCACAAACTGGGATCCTGAAGCCAGCTAGAAAAATATGTTATTTATATAAGAAAAAGACTAGACCTTCAAGATAAATTGGGAAAAATCTTCTCTCATGAACTTAAAGAACATTTTTTCTACTCCATTTTGTTCTGGTCTTATCTTTTTTTTTCTTTCTTTGGGCTTATAATTGGACTAAAAATTAAACTAATTGGAACTGTTTGTGCAAAATGCTGGGAGTGCCTAGCTGACTGATCCACCTACTTATTTATAGATGAAAACAAAATGAAACATGAGATATTTTTGACTTAAAAAGGTTAACAGTCTTTAAATATTAAATGCTTTCTCAGTACAATGATATTGTCTCTGTCTGCAAACAGTTTTCTGAAAAAAAAAACCCTTTTAGAGTCTATTCTATAAGAAAATGATAAAGCAAGCCCTTGGTAACAAGGCTGTTGATTCTGGCTGGGCAAAACCGTGTTTTAAAAAGGTTTCTAAAAATGGTTTTATCAAATGACCTTTGAAGAAGAGACAAAGATAAACCAGATGATATAAACAACCAAGAGGAAGATCTGAAGATGACAAAAGAAGCAAAAAAACCCCTAAACCACCTATCTAGCTTGTAACTGTGTCTTTGCTAAAATGCTTAGATAATTTGTCAATAATTTATTCTATTATTATTTTTTTTTCCCCAAAAATATACATCTGAGTAAAATAATGTGGAAGTACTGAATGGTATAGAACTGAGCCTGTGCTTGGCTACCAGGCAAGATGAAAGGACCTCCCTTTCTGTGCTTTCCAAATGTCTTTTCTTTTTTACATTATTTATTATATGGAATAACTCTCTTAAAACCTTGAATGAGGCAGTGTTTCAATCGCACACTGGCTTGCCTGTCAAAAGGTCAGTCTCTCTAAATGTCAGCCAGCTCTTCCTTTTGTATTTGTATTGAATTGGGTGATTTATCTGGTGTATTTCCCAGCAGATCTGTTGTTAGACAACCGAGTTTAAAAAAGAAGAAGCAAGCTGAAGAGCAACTTAACAAACAGCAGATAGGGGTAGAGGACAATTTTGGAAAACAGCGCAATTTTTTTAACTCTAGCAGGTTGAAATTATGTATTTTAGGTACTTTATTACTGCAGTTTCTGCGTACCTCATGTCACTAAGTTCTGGGTGCGCTATGTCAAACAGAGAGGTGCTGCTTCCTCCAATAGGTATATAGTTAATGAAGCATAAACAAGCTCACTAGAATCAGAGAAGTCTTAAGGAGGGAGCTGTCACCTTGAGACCAGTCTGCCTTTAGAAGACTTTTCCTTCTGAAGTTGTAACCTCTGCTCCCTCTTTGTGGTCAATGAGAGGGCAGGCACTTTTGGGGCATGAATCCTTATGTCTGTGTAAACATCTACCTTAAGATGAGAGGAAGTGAATCTCAGGTGCATCCTATTCTTCTAAAAACAACCACAAAAGGAGGGCAGGTGACTCACTGAGATTTAGAAGTTTACATTGGAGACCTCAGGGAGATTTGCATCATGTCAGAAGTGACTTGCCTGGACACAGGAAGGGTCTGGCACCCTGAGGTACCAAGTACAGACTCTCACTGCACCTGAAGGACTGTCCTTCCTTTCTAACAGACAAACAAACAAAAAAGCCCCCAAAGAAGGGTGGGAATTTGTGCTTTTGGGTCAATGCAGCACTACAGCTTTGGAACACGACTGCAATTCTGAATGTCCAGTATACAGAGATCTGACATTCACGGAGTGCTCAGTGATGCTACAGGTACAGTGAAAACAGAGCTACAAAACTCTATTACCTGCACCAGAGATATGACTAAGGATCACTTTTCTTAGAAATACCATAATCACATACATTATTGAGTCACTTTAAAGTACACTTTAGATACATGAATTAAGATCCTGTCCATTTAGGAACATGAATTATGCTCAGCCCTTGGCATCTAATGGACTATCCTTCCAAAATCTGGCACCAAAATTCACTTTATAAATAACAAGGAAAAGTAAGTGCCTTTGAGGACCTCCAGACGGAAATTCTATCTGCTGAAATGAAGGCATCTAAATTAGATGGCTGGTTCATAACCTGTGTGAATAGCTGCTATATCCCTTCATCATGGTAATACTCTCTATCAGGCAGATAGTAAAGAGCAATGACACTGGCTCAAATTGGTTGTTCTCTGCATATTAATATAATGCAGCCATACTATAGACACGCTAGGTGTCTTTTCTCACCTTCAGTTGCTGTTATAGAGCAGCATGGGTCTCCCATAGATCCGATGTCTTATCTGCACCATCACATGGACATCTCCAGTACCCTCTCCAATGGCACCGCATACCCATGTGTGGGTAATTGAATCATGCCCTCAGAATGAATTGTCTTGACTAAAGTGAGATTTCTGCACAGTAGAGGTCTGCCTCAGCACTAGTTATGCTCAACTGGCTTTATAGTCCCTGAGAGAAATCTGCACTCTGAGATTGCAATTCATCAACCTATTTCAGAGGCCTACATAAGGGTGCAATAAATTGCACTCTACAAGTGTCCTTTCTGTCCACTGAATATAAAGGGACTCTGAAGTTATCAGCTCAAATTTATATAATTTCAGTAAATTAATCCTATATTAAGTTAGGGATTCAAAAGTAAATCAATAATATAAAACCAACAACTGGCTTTCTTGTCATTAGTATCCTGGGTCAATTTGTCCTGATATTTTTCTCTTTAAGAAAATCATATATTGAAAAATGAACAAAATATGAATGTGGTTTAAATAATTCCATGCTTTTCTGGAGTAATTTTGCCCTACTTAACGATAAGAAAGTAGTTACAAATGTGTTTCCATACTCCCACTTATTCCTTTTATGTGCAATTGAAGTTTATTATTCTATTTTTTCTCTCTTTTATCTTTCAGCATAAATTTTCTTTTTAAGTATTAAAATTCTGGGGTGGTGGGAGGGGATTAATTTAGAGGGATGATCTGGAAGTTCTACGTGATTTCTCTTTGTTTGCCATTCCAAATACTTTTTGTTTGGTTGGTTAGTTTTAACAATTTGTAATAAACGAGTTAAAATCTTTTGATTTTAATTTGTGAGAAGCGTTGAACATTTGTCGTTCCCCACCAAACAGATGATTACAGAGCAGTTTTGATCTCTGTCCTAAAGAAGTCATCCCATTAACCTAATAAGATAAAGTCTAAAGGATGGTGAAATTACATTTAAACTGAAAAAGAAATATTAGTTTGCAGGTAAGTTTATCATCGCAGCTGCAGATTTGGTCAAAGGAGAATCCACATTTGCCTCTTTTGACACAGCACACTACTTGTACAGTCCCTCACTGTCAGAATTTACAGGCTGCAGTCAATGAGTTTAGTTAATTAAAGTTTGCTTTGGGGCTTTATGGCTCTTCTGTTGTCTCTTTAATTCTCTAACAGGTTTACTCATCCAGCTTAGAAAACACGCTTCAGCTACACAGAAATTTTTCTGATGTATTAAGACGAGAAGCCTTGATATGGACCCAGTTCAACCTCAAAATAGTTTGGTTTTTTTCCCCCTCCCACAGTCCCAATATGAAGATTGTTCCACAGTCTTGCTGCTTTGAGGAGTAGGATTTCTCTTCTGAAATCCACCTTCAGTTTATTAAAAGATGATTGAACCCAGGTGTTGAATGCTCTGGTACCTGCTAAATGAAATTAGTGTTCTGTCAATTATGGTTTTGTCCATATTAGCTGTATCGATCTCAGTCAGCAGCTGTTGCTGTCCCAAGAAGACTTTTTCATCTCTGACATTCTGGATCAGTGATTCTCAAAAATAAAACAAAAACCAATCCTGATTTGCAAGGATTTTCTTTTGTAAATGCATTTGTTGTGTATGAAATGAATTTCAAAACATTGAAGTTTCTTTTTAAGTGGAAGCCCCAAGCTCTGCTCAGCACTGTTCAACAGCTCAGTACCAATTATGACGCAGACTAAGACTGAGCTAGCGAATTTGGTTTGACCATGCCTGTGCTGTGTGTAAACACAGATCTTTATGTGCACAGAGGTAGCTATCTGGCAGTTTTCATGAACACTAAAGAATCACTTAAAGAGATAATGTTACAGAATAATAAATTGTTCCCACAAACCATCTGTTCTTCTCCTACGCAAAAAGAAAAAAAAAAATCTGAATCCCATCCCTTTGTTTTGACTAAAGGCTTCTTTGCAAATTATTGTTTCTGAACTTCAAGAAACAGAGAGGGCCTTAATGAAACACTGGATTGAAAGCGAAATGTAATTCTTCCCTGTATACTGTTAATAAAAAGTTGTTAGTTGTCTGTAGGTTGTTAACAGTTTTAGAACTCAAGCCTTTGTATTTTTGCTGTATAGCAGTGAAGCTATTGTTTATATCCATCCTGACAGAGAATTCAAGAGAAAGGGAGTAAGAAAATCCCAGAGTACAAGATCTGCCACTTGTGAGAAGCTTCAGCAGTACTTACAAAAAGATGCTTCTCTGATTTAGGAAAGGAACGGGATTTTTAAAGACATGTTTTCTTGTGCTGTGCTTTACAAGCTGTCTTAAAAAGCCTGTCTAATTTTCTCATCTGGGAACTGCTCTGTGCAAACCTCAAAGTTCATAAAATGCAGGATCTCATCCTTCCTTGCTCTTCTGACTGATCCCTCTTTCTGCTCTCTCCTCAGCCAAGCTCTCCTACCACCAAAAGGCCCTCCAGTCTGTCATCAAAATATCCCCCACTATAGTAGCCTGGGGGTCAGAAGAAGGGTCACCTCACAGTGACACCCCCCCTGACACCAACTCTGCCAAAACCATGCTGGCTGAGTCTATCACAAGATGTCCCCAGTGCAGGTCACTCTGATGGCCAGGGTCTGATCTTTGTTGAGACCGTAGTAGCAACCATATTCCCTCAGTAACTGTCTTCTGTAGCTCTGGCTTTTAATACCTCAAAACTGGGAGTCTTAGTATATATAATTAATATAATACTCCTTGACTTTCCTGTGAGTTGGGCCCCAGAATCACTGCATCTTGAAGGATTGAGGATGGCTGGCAGAGGAGAACCGCTAAGCCAACAGAGTCCTTGCTATAGCAGGCAAATTTTTGTACCCCTTACAGATTTATCTTTCCTCCCTGCTCCCCCATCACATCTTTTATGACTTGAGACACTGGTAGGAAGGAGAGCTTGCCTCGTCTGCAGCATCCTCATTCTTGCTGATGATATTATCATGTGCGTAGGACAAACTGGACATACCATAGGAGAAGGTGCAAGAGAAGCACCATGAGCTCCTGGGTATCTTGCATCTTGGCCAGGGGATAATTGCAGAGCCTGCTCATGAGGTACCAACATCTGTGAAGGAGAGGCATACTTTCATTTCTAACCTGTGTTACAACTGCTTATAGCTATTCCTGTCCAAACACCAGCTGAGACACCTAAGGTCCGTTGAGCCCATCATGTGAAAAGTTTGTTAATCTAATTTATAGATGAGTACCTCAAATCACCATGACTGCTTGTGTTGATCTGAATTAGGACAGAGGGTTTCAGAATAATTAAAACAAAATAAAATCCTTTCACAAATGAAGAGCAGCTGATAGTTTCTACTTTCCTACAGTTAAAAGCTGGATGCATTCAGTGCAGTAGACTGTATTCGCCACTTCTGTAATGTTGAGAATACTTGCCTGGATCCAGTTTTCAAGGATTCCCTGGTATTCCAGTGGCCCAAACCACAAGGGAAGAGATCCCTGTTGAGAGCAAGGAAGTTTACAGTTATTGAATGGATGAGAGTTTCCATATGCTTGCAGAAATTGAGATTACCTATCACACTCTGCGGGCCTTCCTCAGGGTCACAAAAGCAGCAAGATCATAGACTTTCTGTAGAAAACACTTCTCTACCCAGTGTCTCAGGATTAGAGGATCTGTCAGGCATAGACAAGTTACCAGTGGCAAGAGCATGATGACATCCTTTGATGACCTATTTTCTTCCAGGATTTCTCCTCTGGCTAATGTGTTTTTCAGGAAATGTGAACTCCAACATGTCTTTGGAGTGCTAGCTACTCCCTTACAAATACCTGTTGCCACAAGAAATGGTCTCTGTAAGACTGTCTTTCAGCTTCTCTTTGAGGCTGGCTCATGAATCTATCTTATAATTCTTAATCATATGAAACTTACTGCTAGTAGACACTCTTACCCTGTTTGTTCTTCCACAGCACCAAGGAAATCCCCTAAAGATCACTTCAGCAAGTGGCCATCTCGTGTGCTATGACCTTACAGCTCCTTCCCATGTTGATCTTCAAAATAAAAAAAAAAAGAAATTCCACAGTTTATCCAAGAAGAAGCATCAAGTTCATAGCAGTTATTTTGGATTCCATTTGGCCACAGAGAGCTTCTGTCTCACAAGACAGGTAAAATCCTATCATGGATCTATTCTGAAACCTCCAAGCTCAACAGCTCCAGAAGTCCCATTCTTGGAGAAGAGGGTTACTGCAGAGAAAGTCTGACAGACTTTATCTATAACTTCATCTGTACTATGGACAACATATTAAACAGCTGTACCACACTTGCCTCAGCAGGACTTTCTTCCCATGTGCAACCAGTAGGAACAGTTAGTTCAGTTGTGCAATGAAGGGCTCCTGTCCACACTCTTAGCTACTGATCAAGAGAACTTTTACTCTGGATAACATCTGAACACATGCCATGGGCTCAGGATCACTTACTTGTCCTGCAAAGCCTGTCTGTAGCCCAGGGGTCCTAATCCCCAAAACACTGCATGCTGTGCTGTATGTACTAAATAGAGCAAGATTTGCATTGGATGAGAAGTTGTATTGAGCAAGTTTCCTGAGGTGCACAGTTTTTAAAAACTAACCACATGGATTAAACAGAGACTGGAAAATATCCACCTTTCTTGTGAAATTAATAACATTTTCTCCACCTTCCAAAAATATATTACTGGTTATGTACTTTGTTGTCAGTAGCCTAGTTCTATATCTTTTTTTTGTCTTCATTCTAGATCATAAATCTGTTTGTCCTTTTCTCTTTCTACATCTTCCAATGTACATAAAGAAAACAACATAGCAGGTTTTCCCCTTAAATGAAGCTGTCTTCTGAGTCCTGGTGAACATAAATCAGGATAATCTCCACTGAGGTCAGCAATGATATATCAGTGAAACCAGTGCTGTGAAGATAAGTTCAGAGGAGAGAGACACAATAGGGGCTGAACCAAAGCAGACTCTGAACATTACTGAGAGCTTAATATCAACATTTCATAAACATTTCCTTTTTGTAAAAAGCTGAGTTGCAGGTCTGGGGAAAGTAGGGCTGGAATGAAAACTGTAGCAGCATGAGTGCTAATAAGGCAGATGAGGAGTCTTTTCCCCAGCAATGACAGCCAGTGGCACAAAACCCCTTGTCTGTATAAAAATTAACTCCCTCTTGTCCTAAATGTGACCTCATATGTTCTTCATAGATGGATATATACGTATATATCCTACACTATCCAGAAGTGTTATCTAGGAGTGTGCTCTGGTCTCCAGAGTGAACTATTTTAGTATAAGTGATATTGATTAAACAATATGGACAATCCTTTAAATGTGCAGGTTCTTAGACCCTTGTTCTGGCATTATTTAGTTTACAAGCCCTGCTGAAACTTCAGAAAGCCCCCCCATGGTCAATCCTTTGCCCCAGGACAGGATCAACTCTACCACCTATGATATTCCCGAAAAACTGCTGCTTAACCTTTTGTTTAAAAAGGGGTCATTTTGGAAACTCTACACCTGGTCTAGGCAACCAAGTCCAATGCTCTGTACACACATCAATAGAGTTTCTTTCCTATGATCCAACCTAAGTTTCCCGCTCAGTTTGTATTCATTATTACTCATCCTGTTCACTGAAAGTGCAGATCCAAATACAGGCAATTTATAGCACATATATGCCATGATTCTGGCCTGTCACTTGCTTACATTTAAGTGTGGAAATATGACGAAGTAATTCAAATACTGTAATGAATGCACATCCTCTTATGTGCCAAAGGAACGGAGCCATTTAATAATGTCTAGTTCAAAATATCATGATTTAAACAATTCATCCTAAGACGAATAAACTGTGAGTGAAGACTCTCCACAGTTGCACCTAGGAAAAATGATCCAGCACTAGAGTGCAGGAATCGTCTTTATTTCTGTGAAGCTCAAATGAAACTGCAAATGTTTCTTTTTACGACTTTGCTCATTTATAAAATGCCTGTTGCTATAGCAGTTAAATGCTATTAACAAATATGGATAAACAGAAATTCTTGTTATCAGAGTGTGTTGTAATAGACAATAGCTGATTTTATTCCTATTTCAGAAACAAATATGCATGTCATGATCTGACACATGTGAAAGCATTGGCCATTGGGATTGCAAAGGCCATTTATAGGAACATTTTAATTTCACTCCTGTCATTCGCCTGAATTGGTATGCATAATCCTGGGGAAGTTTCCACTGCTGTTTAGCACTTTAATAGAATAAATATTTGTAAGAACGTTTTGGAAATTTGTTATCTGCATGTATAAAGCACACAGCTTTGTGAAGGACTACGTACACTATCAGTACAGAATGACTACAGTCATGGCCTAATTTGGAAGTGGTGTGTTAAGGAATATAAAAGCATACACCAATGATCTAGGGATCACCAAGTGAGCATGGGCTTTGCCAAGCAGAGTGTCCCAGAAATATGTCACCTGTCAAAAGCCCTCACAATGCCAGTTCTCTGAAGCTGTACCCAAATGGCACAGTGGGTAGAAACCATTGCAGGCAGCATGTCCTTCATCCTTCACCTTCTGTCCATCCAGCCACCCTCTGAACCCCTTCCTAGGGCCATCTCTTTCTGCCAGGCTCAGACCTACTTCACTACAGTGGTGGGAGCACAACTGTGCATAGAAATGACTTCCCAGATGAGTAGCTCATCAGTTCAGGCAATTCTGGAAAGAAAAGCAAACAGCATTTGGCAACAAGAAATGGTAATGAACGTGTCATTCAGGCATTTAAGGTGCTGTACACCTGACTGACCTCTTTATTCGACCATTTTTTTCATCAAAATGGCATTTGGGACACATTTGTCCAAAGCAAAGGCCTTGCAGGTCTCCTGTGGCAGCTTTTTCAGGAAACTGAGAACAGTTTCTGCCAAAACCAATGTGGAAATATGACCCATCTGCTCAGATACTGGATGCATAGCAGAGGACTGAAATGCAACACAGGGAAGGAGAGGCGTGCAGCAAGGCAGCAGAACCCAGAAAGAGCCATGGGATATGACTGAGCGTCTGATGGCATTCTCTCATTTTCGCTGCAAAATGGGTTTCTGGGTTTTGGTTTTTTTATGTTTGGTTGTTTGGGTTTTTTTTGTTTGTTTGTTTAGTTTTTTGTTGTTGTTGTTGTTTGGTTGGTTTTCTTTTGTTGTTTTGTTTGTTTTTTCTGGCTGTAATGGAAATGTGACACTCTGAGCAGCCTGTTTCAGTCAGGTTGCTTACATAGCTGTGGAGTACCAGCTCCTGGCAGTCAGTGAGTCATTTCCCTCCTTCACAGGGCCTTTCCACTAATGCACGTCAGCTTATACAAGGCTTACTTTAGCCCTATGACATGACATCAGTTTTGCAGTGCTGGCATCCTGGGACACAAGAGTCTGAAGCAAAGCCTGAACTCCAAGTCTGTGCTCTCAGTTGTGCCTCATAGCCCAGGAGAAGAGCATCCTATGAAATACCCTGCTGCTGGGGCTAAAAGCTCACCTGTGGGTGGTGAAGTGCTCAGAGCTGGGCATGGAGTAAGTCTGTAGTGACAGTAGTTAGATTTACTCATCAGGGAAATTACAGGGTTACTAGTGGGTCTCTGATGAGCCTGGTGGCACAGCTGCGCCCAAGAGGGATTCAGCTGCTTGGCAGCTTAGCTGTAACCTTCCTGAGGGATTCTGCCAAGGAAAAGCTCCTGGTAGGGTTAGAAGTCTCCTGCTGGCCCTGGCACCACTCCTCTGGCTGCTAATTTCGGTATCACTAATTTACTCAAGCTACCTCAAATGGGATAGTAGGTGTGTCTTAATTTTTACACTGTCATGCATTAAATTGGACCAGATTCCTTTTATAGAATCATAGAATAGTTTGGGTTGCAACGGACCTTCAAAGGTCATCTAGTCCAACCCCCCTGCAATGAGCAGGGACATCTTCAACTAGATCAGGTTGCTCAGAGCCCCATCCAGCCTGGCCTTGAAAGTTTCCAGGGATGGGACATTGACCACCTCTCTGGGCAACCTGGGCCAGTATTTTACCACCCTCATTGTAAAAAATTCCTTCCTCATGTCCAGTCTGAATCTCCCCTCTTTTAGTTTAAAATGATCACTCCTTGTCCTATTGTAACAGGCCCTGCTAAAAAGTCTGTCCCCATCATTCTTATAGGTCCCTTTTAAGTACTGAAAGACTACAATAAGGTCTCCCCAGAGCCTTCTCCAGACTGAACTCTCTCAGCCTGTCCTCATGGCAGAGCTGTTCCAGCCCTCTGATCATTTTTGCGGCCCAGTGGTGCCCAGCAACAGGATGAGGGGCAATGGTCACAAACTGGACCATAGGGGATTCCATCTAAACATGACAAGAAACTTCTTTACTTAGAGGGTTCCAGAGCGCTGGAACAGGCTGCCCAAAGAGGTTGTGGAGTCTCCTTCCCTGGAGACATTCAAAATCCACCTGGATGCAACTCTGTGCGATCTGCTTTGAGTGATCCTGCTTTAGCAGGTGGGTAGACTAGATGATCTCCAGAGGTCCCTTCCAACCCCAACCATTCTGTGATACTGTGATTATTTTCCATTATGATGTCCCAGGCAGGGTGCACCACAGCACGATAAATTCTCACCTTCTCCTGCCAGTGTAGCAAAGAGGCAGTAGAGCATGTAACTTGGTATGTTAGATCCTGCATTAACATATATATTCTTGCAGACTACAGTGGGTTGACCCTGGCTGGCAGCTAAACTCCCACCCAGCTGGTTGCTTACTTGTCCATGGCAGAATTGGAAGAGAACTGGAAGAGAGAAAGCTGAAAACTTGTGGGTTGAGATACTAGGTGAGAGTTATTAGTATTAAACTAGGCAGCATGCTGAAGCAAAGCAAAATAAGTGTAAAGCACTTATAACTGTAAGCACTGCTCAGAAATAACTAAAACATATCCACATTATCAACATTGTTTTATTGACAAATCCAAAACACAACACCATATGGACTGCTGTGAAGAAAATTCATTGCATCCTAGCCAGACCCAGTAGCTATCCTCATATATATTTCTAGCATAAACCCCTTGGCTTAGTCTCTCTTACTGCTGCTTAGGGCTGCTTTTTTTTTTACTAAGTACAGTGATGGTGCTAGTAATGTTTTTAGCCCTGGGCTGTTAATTCAGCATTTGGTATAGAGTAGCAAATACTTCATAAAAAATGTAGAGATTTTTTCCTTGCAGAAAGCTAACCAGCAAGGGCTTGTCATTCTTTGCAATACGCCAAATATCCCAGTTGAAGACTAATGGTATTTTCCTATAGTAGCTGAAATGACATCCTATAGAATATGTGGGTAGGAAGAGTTTTGGTTAGGAATGGAAATGTCTCCAATATTATCACAGATCAGCTGGGAGAATTGGAGTAAGGTGCATATTATAACAATTAAAGACTCATAACTTTATTTGACCAGATGCACATTGTTTTTTTCAAGTGGAAGTGCAAATAAATTAGGTTTGACTCTAATTACTATGATGGTAGTTTGACAAAGGAATGTTTGCTGATTCATGAAACAACAATGATGTTATTCAGTTTCAGCAGTTCCTAGATATACATCTGTAACATATTCCTAGAATAAGCAGTTAAAAATAACTAAACACAGAACTCAGTCTTAGAAGCAAACAGCAATGGGTAAGGCTGATATGTTTTTAATCCTTGTATATACAAAAGGGAGAACTTCATTTATTCTTTTTGTCATCTATGTAGTATCCCCGAATTCCTTTAATAAGACTTTGGTATATGCAGTTGCATTTCAAGAAGTGAAATACCTACTGGGGAGCACCAGTTAGTGCTGTGCTGGAGGAGGTCAGTGGTGACCACAGTGCCAAATTTCTCTGCTGCAAGAGAAGGAACGAAAAGAGAAGGAACAAGTAGAAGGAACAAAAAAATACTCAAAGACCGCAGAACATACGTCATGGCAGACTTTCAATTATGGGAAAATATCCAAGCACTTTGTCGTCCTCGGGAAGATGTTATCAATGACATGTACAGGAATAATCTGCTCCAAAATGCTTTTTATTGTGATGAATTTAGTTCCTCAGTTGGAGGGTACATCTGTAAGTGAAGCAGGATCCTGTTGCAGACCTGATGTCCCGAAGTGGCCACAGAGGCCCTGGTAGCATTTGGGCTCACCACAGGGATCAGTGCCACCGTGAGGTTTGGATAACTGTGCTTTGACCACAGCAACCAGAGCCAAAACTGACAGGATTTTTGCTCATTTACAGACTGTCACAGACAAAAAGTTTGACGACAAAGTTAATTGAAAACTTGTCAGGAAAGTATTTTGGAGCTGCTGTCCTACTACATTTCAGCACAAGTATTGACAAGGTTGCTGAAGCAAGAAACAAACAAACAGAAAATTAATCTTCTCTATAGGGCTTTCCTGCTCAGTTTCTGGTCCAGCCTGTGTAAGTGGGTCACCTCAGATGTAATCTTCCAAATTCACACTGAGGACATTGTAATCAACACAGATTGCAGGCAGCTGGATGTCTCTGTAATGCTCTCTACTCAGAGCCAGTTGTGACTGTTGGTTGTTGCATTTCTCACTGATTTGGGTATCTGTTCCTATAACTAATTCTTTCTTTCACTTCTGGGTGGATGACATACTCCAGCCTACCCTTGAGACTAAGATAAACAGTTGCTTTGTGGCCTGGATAATACAGCTTGGCTGGTTGGCAGCAAAAATGTGATCAGGCATGAAGTGCACAGTGCTTTGCCACCTCTTAGTGCAGAACACATTGTCTCACCTGTGCAGCTACAAGACCACCAAGCCTTTCCTCCCTCATCTCAATTAGCTCCTCACAGAAGCCTGAGGCAAGCTCATGTTTTCAGCCTTTACTGCTAATGAGCCTTATGGCTTGAGGCTAAGGATATGCACCAGGCTGCTTACAGATCTGGTGTTTGACTGAAAACAGCTGTAATATTTGTGAGTCCCAAAGACATGGGGCTCAGGAGGGTGCTGAGCTGGTGGGATCTGCCCAGGTGATGTTGTGAGGCCTCTGGGACCCTCCAAGGTTTCATCACCTTCCCCTGTGTAGAAGGCTCCTCCAGATGCTGAGGGCTGGGGAATAGGTGAGGACATGGGGATGTCAGGAGTGATATTGCACATCTTCGGTTGTTGCAAGAAAAGAAATCTTGTAGCCTCTGAAATACCTTGCTGTTCCAGAGTCAGAGGCTCACAGTATTGGCACAAGGAATGTCAAGGGCTCAGCTGTATCTCGACGTGACTGAAAATATGATGCCTTTCCCCCACGATGCTGACATTGCTGATTCACACTCTGGATCCTACCTCATACCAGCTGCCAGACCCTTGCCCTGGCCAACTGCATATTCTGGAGATAAATATCATCCTTGAGGGTTTTCAGCAGCTGGGGTTTTGAGATAGCTCCTGGATTTAAAAAGCTGAAGATATCCAGTTTTTTAGTGTTTTTTTTTTGTTTTGTTTTGTTTTGGGTTTTTTTGGTGTTTGTGTTTGGTGTGGGGTTTTTGTTTTTGTTTTTTGGTTGGTTGATTGATTGGTTGGTTTTGATGGTTTTTTGTTTTTTTTTTTCCCATCTTCTAGGTGAGTTACCAGAGCAAAATCCACTGCTGCTGTGAGTTGCTGGCTTATGTAGTGTAGAATATATTCCCCTACAAACTGCCATATTCAATGGGTTTGTATTAGTTCTGCAAGGTAAAACAATGATGTGCAGAGAAACTCTGGGTAAAAAACCTGGCTATCAACAGTGTTTTATTTTTTCAATTATAATTAACCTTCAATAAATTGGTGTGCAAGCAAACAAATTGTGCAAACCTTCTTCCCAGCTGATTTACCATTGAGAGTGTTTATAACTGTACAATTGCGTGTAAATCCAAGGAGAACTGGAAAGACAGCATGGCCTCAGGCTGGGAGCTGGTTTATAGGCACTTTTGAGGTTTAATGAGTGTTGTTATTGCAACTTTTAAACCATTTATGAGATAAATGGCTGAGATAAAATCCAGATACCACTGTTTCTTAGAGCTGTGGGGATACTTTTAGGCCTATACAGAAACTTCTTTCAGATGGTTTGTGAAGAGTGTTTGCTTTTGAGAACTCACTTATGGTATGAGATACTTTGTCTCTGATCTCATTCACCCAACAAGAGGCAACAGCAGTTTGGTGCCCTAAATAAAAAATCTACTCCTAATTCATACCCTCTCTATTGTGCTGGCTGACTTCTGAAAGAGTTGTTTGGTAGGGTACCATGTGGAACAGAAATCATCAATCTTTTTCTCCTGCCATACTCCCCTGTAATAAAGGGAAAGTGCTGCAATGGAAACTTTTCGTGATGTTTCTTTTGGAACAAATGACATAATGAGTAACAGGAGAGTTTGCCTGTTGCAATCTCTGTCTAAGATCAGTGCTATCTTTGAAGCCTGGCTTGGAGAGCTGCCACAGCATTGAAAGAGGCAGCTGCTGTTGTTCTGTCTGCCTTTAAATCTATGAGATACAAACAGGGGAAAAATTCCTTTATGACTTTTATCAATTACTTTTCTACCCAAGTCCAAGGTCTATCAGTCTCACAGGATTTCCCATGATGGAGTTTGTCCAGGCATGATATCTGAGAGACTTGAGTTGGGGCTAGTGGCTAAGTACTGATCTGTGCTACTTAATTAAACTATGCTCTGACCCCTGCCATGGGTCTTGCTTGTTTATTCTGTTCCCTTGAGAGGCTGGTCTTTACTTTTGGTTTGGCCACACCAGCTAAGTCCCTCCCCAGAATTTCCCAGTAATGATCTCTAAAATTTTTTTTTTTTTAAAAAAAGAATATTTTGCAAGTGCCAGGTAAATGGAGAGGATGAGACTTGGACTATGATCCCATAAAAGCTGTCATTCATCTCTGTTCCTGGAGCTGGGGACCTGGTGCAGGACTAAGAGTTAATCTTCCCCATGGGAAGCTGTAAATCAAAAATACATTAATCACAGGATAACAGAACATCTGTCATGGTGTTTCTTTTTCAGGTTTCCACTTCTGCTTGTCCAGCTGGGTATCATAAGAAAGACAAGACTGTTTTTAAGGAATCATTTAAGAGGGACAGGTCTGTTTGAGGAAAAAGAAATGACAGCAAAAGGTGTGTCTGAGAACCAGCCTGATGTGAGATGAGTTAGTGAGGCAGATGTAAGCTGAAAGAGGAGAGGTAGCGCAGCCATGAAAAAGATGGTCCAAAGGCTCGGAGTTATTTTTCTCCTAAGTGTGCAGCAGCAGCAAACGGTTATATTGTGAGGTAATGGCAATGTCTGCTCAGTGCACAGGGTATTCCTGGCAATAACATAGCCTTAATGGGTAAACGTCTTCCACCAACCTAAAAGATGGATAGGTGGTTTTGAAGAAGAAAGAAATTAGCCGATCAACGGTGATATAACAAAGCTATAAAAGGTTATAGAGCAGTGCAAAGTTTCAGTCATTGGTCTGTGTCATTGAAAACTACTCTCTAGGGTTTTTTCTCAAGCAATGCACAGCAACTGAAGGAGGCTGAGGGGAGACCTCATTGCAGTCTACATCTTCCTCACAAGGGGAGGGGGAGAGGGGCAGGCACTGAGCTCTTCTCTCTGGTGACCAGTGACAGAACCTGAGGGAATGGCAGGAAGATGTGCCAGGGGAGGTTTAGGTTGGACATTAGGAAAAGGTTCTTCACCCAAAGGGTGCTGGAGCACTGGAACAGGCTCCCCAGGGTGGTGTCACAGCCCCAAGCCTGACGGTGTTCAAGAAGAAACTGGACAATGTCCTCAGACACATGGTGTGAACTGTGGGGTTGTCCTGTGCAGGGACAGGAGTTGGGCTCAGTGATCCTTGTGGGTCCCTTCCAACTCAGGACATTCTATGATTCTATGAACATGAATGCTGAGGATGGCAGCTGAGGGCAGAGGATGCTGCTTTCAAAAGTAACTGTTCCACTTTGATGAGACACATGCCTATAAGTGGCTTGGACGCTTCTGGAACTAGTGTCTCCTTAACTGCAGGCACACTAACACGTGATACTCAGGATAGGGTAATACTCTGCAGTGTTTAAAATATGATTCAGCTGGACATTTGTGCTGCTCTGTCACCTGGGATGGTGTCCTCTTCCCTAAGGTGCTTTCGCAGGATGACCAGAAGGTCAGCAGCTTGAGATGCGCTTGGACTTGTGGTGGTAGAAGCTGTTTTTTTATTCTTATTTTTTCCAGATTCTTCCAAAATACTCTGCTATAAATCCCATTTAGCTATTACAAAATGTGCTGAGTTTCTCCAGTAGCAGCAGCTGTCACAGAGTTACCTCTCCTGTTCTGTCCTGTAGTAAAGAGCTGCTAGTTAAAAATGGAAATGGTTCATGTTGTCTGGATCTGAAGTTACATTTGATAAGGATCAAGAGGCTGTGGTGATAAAACTAAACAGGGCAGTTATTCAAAGGTAACATTCCTGAAATAAAGTGTGCGAACACTTTCATGCATAACTGATGCATTTCAGGTGCTGCTTGCACAGGGAGGGAGTGTTAATGTCAGACCCAGGTTCATGTCAGGAGGATGAGGGGGATGGACTCTTCAAAGAACTCTGATGCCATAGGATGGGCAGGGTTTAAAACTCTTGCAAACTCTTTCTTGCTTTTCCTAACTTTGAGTAAGATTTCCTGCAGATAATAGGCAAACAATAAGAACTAATATAAACAACTTTGGGCTACAACAAATGATACACTTCTGGTGGGTTATGAACATTGCAAATTACCCATGGGAAATTCAGACTGAAAATAAAATCAGTGAGTATACAATGGCCGTTTCAGAAGTTGTTTCAAATAATCATAATTCCTCTGCAGTTTCTTTCAGCCCAGGTTTTAAAGCATTCTGCAGACATTAATTACTTCTACCTACTATGTGGCAGGACAAGAGAAGAGCTGATGATGCAAAGATTAGTAAGAACAGTATGGGAGAGTCTGCGTGACTGTTAGAAGATACTCTGGCCAGGCTTAGGTCTGTCTCTAATGCTTTGTGGCCTTCAGTGAAATGATGCCAACTCCCAATTATTTTCAGCTGGATTCCTCAGACGATATCCACTTCAATGGCACTATATACATGAATGAGACAAGTACAGGAAATAGAGAGCTCTAAAGAAATATAATTAAGAATAGTTTTTTTCTCTTGAAAAATGTATCAACTCTGGGCCCACTTACAGCCAGTTACTTAGCAAACATTTAAGTGCTTCAGCTATATGGGAACTATGGTCTGAGTAGCCCTAATTACATCATTATTGCCCCTGCCCCTGGTTATATAATCACTCTTTAAGAGAAATTTATCTACTAAAGTGTATTCTCACTTTTAAAACCCCCATATATTAGTGAGTGAAGATAGAGAAGGGAATATTCCTCTTTACAAAGTGATGATGGACAGAGTTTCCATATTGAAGTTCTAGGAGCCAAAATGATGTCAAGTAAGGCTGTCAAGCATCATAGAGGCTGCTTTATCCTCCTGCCTAAAGGCAGAGTAACACCATGTGCTAGGAGCATTGTCCTTGTCCAGTTGGGATTACCTCTAGTAACAGGGACTGTACAGAACCCTTATGCAACCTCCTCTCATCCTGCACTAAATTCTCACTCCAGAAAGCTTTTTTAGCTATTGAAATCCCCCTCACTGTAGTTAAAGCCCATTAAAATAAGTTTTCTGCACTGAACACAGAGAAGAACATATTCTGTTATGTATGTGAGTGTTGATCTCTCTACCCTTGGGCTGCAAAGCAGTAGCAGGTTTCCTTTGGTGCCAAAGCTGGCTGAGGGCAGTTCTGCTCCCCTGGCTGCAGGGTGGTCCCCTCCTCCCCTGCTCATGCCCATCCCTGTCAGCCTGAGGCTCTGCTGGGAGCTCTGCATGGTGACTGAGAGCTTCTGCTCTGCCTGTCTTACTGGGGGTTATCTAAAGATGATAACCTCAGACCTGGAGCCCAGCCCAGCCCTTAAACTATGGGGATCAAACTCCTGTGGAGAGGCCACTTTCACCTGGGGAAAACACTATGCTGTTTATACTCTATTTCCTCCAGCTTTAGCAGCCCAGCTACAGACTCTTTGCAGCTGTGAACTACATGAAGCACAGAGCCCAAAGCACCATCCAATTTGTCTGTCCCCATAACTTCTTGCTGGAGTGGAGATTTTTTTGCATGTGTGTTATAACATACCCCTTCTTATACCCTAGCATGTCCTTAGATATGTCTTCATCTTCCATAAAAGTGGTATAGACTGATCCACATTCAGCTTGTGACTTACTGTGTTTAAAAATATATATATCTTGACTATATCTTTGTGTTCACCTTAAGTGCTCTTGAGTATACAAAGTGTAGTTGTTTGTCTCATGTCCTCTGTACAGTGAGTTTATTTCTGCGTGAAATGAAACCTGTATACAATATCCTGCTACAGGGAAAGAAATGTCCTAAAGAAACCCTGTTAAATGTTAAAGTCTCCTAAATGTTGATGCCTGTGTGAATGCTCTGCTGGAAACTAAATTGATGTTTGTGGTGGCTTTTTTGTTTTTGTTTGTTTGTTTTGTTTTGTTATTTTTTATTTTATTTTAAATGTTGGGGCAGAGTTTGACTTGGCTTGTTAGACTGCTTAACTATTAGGCACATAATCCATCAACATCATTCTATGAAGTAAGTGCAGTCATGTAGAGCCCAGTCCTGGAGCTGTGCAGAGCTCCGTGGAGACAAGCTGGAAGCCTCTGGTGCAGCTGTCCCCCCCTTCTGCCCCCATGGTGAGCACTGGCAATGCTGCAGTGTCATGGGGAGGAGGTACTGTTGCCTCAGGGAGAACAGGGCTCTACAAAAATGGTTCCTCTGAAATCCTGCTGGCCCATGGCTTACTGCACTCTTGAATCTCATAGCAAAGCTTAAAAAGGGATGCTCATGTGCTTGGGGAAAAGAAAGGCAGCTACTGTGCTACTTTAGTAACACCATCCTTGCCTTTTGGAGATGTAGTAGGAAAGAGGAAAAGAAAATCAAAAGGTCTTCTCACAGATCTGTCATACTGCATTTGTAGTTTTAGTTTTTAGTTTTAGGATATCCAACAGCTTCTTGTAGTGTTGATGGTGAATTTATAGTTCTCTGCCTGTGTCATCCCCCATCGTCCTCCCCAACTATATTACGAAGCAGCAGAACAATTAATAAATATCAGTTTTCAGAAAAGTGCAAAGTTTCTATTCTGTTCTTAGAAGACACCTGTTCAGTGCTTGTCAAGACCAAAATACTTCTAGGAATCATAAATCCTCTATCACAGAATAACAGAATCACAGATTGTCAGGGATTGGAAAGGACCTCGAAAGCTCATCCAGTCCAATCCCCCCACTGGAGCAGGAACACCCAGATAAGGTTACACAGGAATGTGTCCAGGCGGGTTTTGAACTTCTCCAGAGAAGGAGACTCCACAACCCCTCTGGGCAGCCTGTTCCAGTGCTCTGGCACCCTCAATGAGAAGAAGTTTCTTCTCATATTTAAGTGGAACCTCCTGTGTTCCAGTTTGTACCCATTGCCTCCTGTCCTACCATTTGTTGTCACCGAGAAGAGCCTGGATCCATTCTCATGACACTCACCCTTTATATATCTGTAAACATTAATGAGGTCACCGCTCAGTCTCCTCCAAGCTAAAGAGCGCCACCTCCCTCAGCCTTTCCTCATAAGGGAGATGCTCCACTTCCTTAATCATCTTCGTTGCCCTGTGCTGGACTCTCTCCAGCAGTCCCCTGTCCTTCTTGAACTGAGGGGCCCAGAACTGGACACAATACTCCAGGTGTGGTCTCACCAGGGCAGAGTAGAGGGGCAGGAGAACCTCTCTCGACCTACTAACCATCCCCCTTCTAATACACCCCAGGATGCCATTGGCCTTCCTGGCCACAAGGGCACAGTGCTGGCTCATGGTCATCCTGCTGTCCACCAGGACCCCCAGATCCCTTTCCCCTATGCTGCTCTCTAATAGGTCATTCCCCAACTTATACTGGAACCTGAGGTTGTTCCTGCCCAGATACAAGACTCTACACTTGCCCTTGTTATATTTCATATAAATTTTCCCCTGCCCAACTCTCCAGCCTGTCCAGGTCTCACTGGATGGCAGCACAGCCTTCTGGTGTGTCAGCCACTCCTCCCAGCTTGGTGTCATCAGCAAACTTGCTGACAGTCTGAAACTTATGATCTTCGAGTCTTTGTAAGATGCTTTGAAACTATAGGGTACTAGTAACTTGCACTGGCCATGAAAATGTAATTCTTCACAACAATAGCATGAGAATGTATGTGTCCACATGTATTTATATCACATTGCAGGTTTGGTGTTGTAAGGGGTTGAATGGGAAGCTTTACTTTAAATGAGACAGCTCATATAAGGCTTTTATTGATTCCAGTGTATCAAAATTACTAACAATGGGCAGAACTGCAAATTTTTGATTTAAGGTGGGGGTGCATATTTGGACCTTGGGATCTACCTTATTGTTGTATTTTTAGTAACACAGATATAAGCATAACAATTCATGAAGCTTGCTCAATTTGCACTACAAAAGTAGCCGAGTATTTAAATAGCTCTAGTATTCTTTACAGTCTTGTGTAAAAACTCTCTTTAGTTCTTGGAAGATTACAAATGAAACAAAGGACTTAATTTCACAGCTGGATATAGCAGTGTTTCCCCTCTGAGTTCATTCAGCAATCTCTGATTTTTCACAGCTGACCTGCAGCAGTCTTCCCTCTGTAGTTCATTAAACAATTTCTGATTTATGTTGCTGTGAGACCAGAGCTGAACAGGGCATATTCAGCGTTCTGTCAAAGAGCTGAAAGCAAGCAAGACTTCAGCAGAAAAGGTGGTGTAATTCAATAATGGAAAACAACCTGAATGAGCCCGATATCTTAAATCATCATAACTGTGTACATCTTCAGTGACACACTTCATATTTTGAAGGTTAGTAACATCAAAATAGAGGCTCATAAAGAATTATTGCGTATAAAACTGTGACAAACATCAAGGGTGCATGTGAAACAAAGCAGAGGAAACGTCTCTTTTCCTTTTTGAGGAATAGCAAGCTGATGGAAGATGGTGGCATGAACTTAATGTTTTGGGCTCAGGATGCGATATTTTATATAGTATAAAACATAAAATTTAATTATATTCACTCAGGAAAGGTCTTAAACGTGTCACTTGGTAGACTGCTTTATGATCATCTCAAGTAAAAAAAATAGGGAGAAAGTCATAGATCATATTTGATACGCATGCAAAGGCCTATGAAGGCAATGTTGAGACCTGTGGGAAGGATCAGTGCTTGTAATAAGAAACACTAACCACTAATAACAGTACAAAGTCATACTCTCTTGACCTGAAACTAGAGTTAGTGAAATAAGAAAAAATTATGAGGTGTTCAACAATGTACTGCTCAGCAAAATCTCATTAAGTTAGTAGAAGAGACAGGGAGTGCAGCCACAGCTTTTCAGCTGCTCACTACCGTGTCCTTCCCTGCCTGCCCCTTCCCTTATCCCACAAAGGAAATCATAGTACATAAAATATCCAAGATTTCTCAGTCTCATGTGTAATGACCTTGGTCATCCAGTTAGACTAGATTGGTTTTGAAATAGTTGTCTTAATAGCAGAGAATGGCAAAATGTAGGCTTATACCTACACCCTTCTTGCTGTCATCCACACTTTCTAAAAGACCATTCTCCAGAAACTCCTATTTAGTTTGAGAGTAATTCTTCCACTTAATTTTTCTTTGTTCCACCAATAAGGTCAAGGAACCTAAAAAGATTGTATGATTAACAGCTGAGATATCCATCCAGGCATCCCTCCTCACTGCCACCCTGGGTAGCAATTACGAAGGTCAATTATGGAGTTCAAGTCTGTTCTTTGAATTAGACATCCTGGAGTATCGCTTGTGCTGATAGCCCAGTTGTTCAGCACCCAAGCTGACCAGCCACCCCTGCTCTAAGCAATAGCTTTTGTTGGGCAGGCGAGACCATCCTGAACTCCACTGAAGCAGGAGAGCAAAAACCACATCTGGTGTGAGAGTTGCAGCACTTCACTGGAGGTCTTGGCTGCTGTGATGTGTTCTGTCCCTCAGCTGCTCTTACAGCAGTGCTATGTGTGCTAAGTTCCTCTCTGTTTTGTACAATTTATTTATTTTAAATGAGAGTGAGGTTCCCAAGACACTTAAGTCCTGTGAATATTACATAAACAGGTTAAGAAATAAGCTTGCGTCTTTTCCCTTTTTAAAAGAGTTGGAATGTTGTTGGTTTGTGATTGGGATCAAGAGTGGTGGGTGCTTAGTACCTGGCAGAATTCAGCCCATCAATGAAATCTTATCGAAATAAGGGACAAAAAAGTGCTTGAGATTTCATCAGAATGGTTGAACTTACAGTGCAGGCCCTTAATATCCTACCTGGTGTGTTGTATTTCTCTAACATTTATTTCTCTGACAGCTTTGAACAATGCTTGATGGCAAAGTAGAGTTGACTTTTAAAGACTACTCAGAAAATTCCTGGGTATTTGCAAGACTGAAGTTTAATTCTTATCTGCAGTACCTGATCGTCTTTTCTTTATCTACTGAATGCCTATGAATCAGTCATACTGAAAGTTTTTAGAGCAGAAAGTAATACACTTACAGAATATTATACATGAACATATAGAATACAGGCAATTCCTAGGATTTCTGTAATAGTGTTGCTGCATGTAGGGTACTGTGAAAGCTTACTTTCATGAGGAAAGAAGAAAGAAACCTCTTTTATCTTTTAAGATTATTGGAAATTGAACAGTGTATGAAACACAATTTGCAATTTGCTGTTCTAAGTACTTTAATTTAAATTGTAGAAACAATAAATTCTGATTATTATTTGTGAAAAATGTTTCAAATTGGAACTTTTGCTCTTTAGCAGTTGATTTTTGACTGTCTTGAAACCTTCAGACAAGATCAGTACCCTGAATGCGGCTGAATTTCAAACTGAATTTCAAAAGTCTCCTGTGGCAAACTAGCACTTCTATTAATTTGTTGATTTGTCTTGCAGAATCCCAATCAGACTATTAAGCTGTTCTGGTTATGAGCAAAACCATGGTTCTGTGAACTAGAAGTTACCAGTACATAGATGTACCTTCTGAAAATCTGCAGTGTGGGAACATATATATTTTTAAGCTCAGGTGTCTGGTAGGAATGACTGAAGTGCCTCTTAGGCACTACATTTCTTGGTGAGAAAACCAGTGGCAGGTGAAGAAGGCAGAGTATGATTCCTTTTTTCATTTTCATGATTTCCAGCAGATTTTGCATGAACCGAAGCAGGCTTTTTCATCACCTATGCCTCGCAGAAGACAGCATATACTGAATTGCTAGAAAAAATGCGCAAACTCCTATTTCTCTCTAGAAATCTAGCCTTTTAAACTAGTTTTTGATTTCTTGAGAAAAAAATACTGATGGGCTTTCTCACATATGTTAATCTAGACCTTTTCTTTTTAAAATTTAAACTCTATCCTATCATATTTATACAAGCATGCCATCAAAATTCCCATGTGATCCCTATAGAGTACTGATGAACTGGAAAGGTAAATAGAGTTTGTATTCTCTGTCTGTTGGGGTGAATGTGGAGGGATCGTAACACTTTCTTTTAGGAACAGGGATGAACTCCCCATCTTATAGATAACTTGCATTCCTGTGGGTTACTCTTTGTGGGTTGCTTGTTTAGCACAGTGATAAGATAAAATGTGATTCTATTTACTGAAATTACAGTGCTGGCATTCAGCCCTTTCTATAAACCCCGGTGCAAGGAGACTTCCAATTACTGTTTCTTGCCAAGTAGTAATGAAATTAGTTCATAATGTGATGCTCTAAAGCAGTTGGCTCCACAAAGCCATTTGGCTGATCACTCTAACACAATAAAAAATGAAAGCTTTTCTGTATTTAAAAGTGAATTTGGAAAACTGTTCCCCTTGAGGTAATTGCCCACCGATTAGAGATGGGCTGAAGTGGAGAACCTGGGGATGGGACATTCCTGGGATGCGTGAGGGCTCTCACTGCTCCCAGAAGGCCAAAGATGTTCCAATAGGTTTTTAAAGGTCAGCACCTGTGCAAAGGACACAGCTTGGACTGAAGTTGCAGACCTGGAGGAACACACCAAGTGACTGGTGAGCTGAAAGCTGAATAAGTTACTTCTGTACAGCATTTGTTTCATGAATGAGGCCCCAGTACCTAGTGAAATCTTGCCTCTTAAAACCTACAGCTTAAAATCCACAAACAATACACAGGCTTACCTCCAAACTGAGAGAAACAGTTAACTAACTAGTTCATGAGGTCACCATGGATGACTTGTCTTCCTTGTTTTCATCTTGTGCTCTCCTCACTTGTATTGTCGTATCTCCCACAGTGCTATGGATAACTGCATGGACGTTCTGCCCAGGCAAGAGCTTCTACTGGTGCTACATAAGGTCTGGGAAAGAGCAGAGGTTGGAAAGGACTTATCGCCAGTTCAGAAGTACTGGAATCCACCCTTAACAGTGTATAGAAATAAAAGGCAAATAAACTTTGACTCTGAACACCTGACTGTCCTTTTTTCACCTCCAAAATCTGGATACTGCTGACAGGGCCACCACTTCCTTCTGGACTTGCCTAAGGTCTGGGCATTCAGCACCTCTGCCATTAAATTAAATTAATTTCTTAGAAGTGTAAAGTTCTATTCAGAGTCCAACACAACCCAGCTCCTGAAGCAGGGTCTTGAGGCATGCGTACATGCTCTCTCTGTGAGTGTTGCCTGGAATGACTGAAAATCCAATTACTGACTTTCCAATTCCACATTAATCCATTATAGAGAGAGCTTTCTGGGAGGTGAGGAATAAGTATATTGGGTCATTATTCCTGCCAACTTTGGAAGAGTGAACTGTCCTCTCAATTACTGCTTAAAGGAGCTATCTACCAACAACTTTGCACTTTGTAGAAACAGTTTGTGTAATTCCTTTTTGTGTTGTCTTTGAAGCAATGGACTTCATGTGCCCCATGGCAGGTGTGAGGCAGGTTTTAAGACTTAGCATCTTGTCATATCTACTAGTTGAGAGAGCCTATTGCTCAAATGCTGCGTGATTGCTTGCCTTGTGATAAGTATGATATTCAAGGATGATTCGCACATGGTAACATCTCATTGTCAGTTGTCTGTTGGAATTTGAGCTCCAGGTCAAGTGCTCAGCTCCCTGACAGCACTGTCATTAGATCAGTGCCCGACTGGCCATATGAAACCCAGCCATCAACTGTTTCAGTAGCCATGCTCCTCTTGTAAATGCCATGGTCTTAATTTTCTGCTGAACCATGCTTTGTTCTTGTTTTTTCTTCTGTTTGAGTAGAAGTAAGCGGATCTGTAACTGTAACAACTTTCAAGAACATGCCTTTCCTGTGAGTAATTCCTTTGAAGGTTCAAGTTCAGGAAGGACCCTGGTTATGCAAGTAATTTTTGGCTCCTAGGTATTCTGAGTATATTTTTAAAATGGGCTGCAAGTTGCCTGAGACAATGGGTAGGGCTCATGTGTCCTGGATGAGTAATCAGGGGTTTATTGGGTAGATCCTGAGACTTCTTATGGGAGATCGTGTCTAGATTAAGTCTCCTACATGCAAGCAACTACATATAAAATGTCTAAGTTTCCATTATGATTAATGAAGATCTAGTAAAAGCAATTAATGAATGATCCAGCTGACCAGCCACTAGGTACCTACTTTATGGTGACCTGAATTGCTCTTCAGGCTCCAGTGCCTGTAATGGGAGCTTAGAAACCTAGCATACCCAAAAGTACCTACATTTAAGTTGTTCTGCCAAACTGATTCCTGTACCAAACATTCCCTAGTCAAGGAAGAACAACAGGCAGGTTTAGAGACTGCCTCATTTGACTCATTTTAGACATCTATCTTAGGGAATGCATTGATTTCCTCTTATGTAACAAAAAAGTATGGCTACACCTAAAAGATAGCTATACAAGTTAAGCAATTCTAAAGCTTTCCAGTTGGTTCAATACCCATATTGTTATGACTAGAACTTAAACTAAGATATAGTTCTTGATGTATGTTACCTATTTCTCCAAAAAAAGACCCGGAAAAAGAAATACATATATATGATGGCATCGTGCTCAATCAAGGGCAGAAAAAGCTTTTTGCTTTTCTCGTACATCCATGTCTTAAAGGATTTTGTTTTTCACAAAACACATAGTCTGTGTTGAGCTCATTCCTGTAAGATGTTGTCCAAACTAAAAGTTTAGTAGAATACAAGTAGTTGGGGTTTTATGTGTCCTGTACATGTAGATTTAAAAATGTATGTCTCATTTCTGTATTATTAATCAGAACTGCCATGTTTAATTGTATTATCTCTTTAATTCCTAGTAGAAGGCAAGCCATTCCACAAATTAAAGCTGTGAGACCTGCATAGTACTCTGAATAGCAGCTGTCAGAAGATGAAGGACTGACATGTTCTGTGGCTCTGGCCCAATAAGGCAATTCACTTGTAACTGAGAAATCCCTTATTTTATGTATGGGGATGGAACATTCTGCCTTCTCCATTTTTTTTACAATTTAACATCAATTTCATTGTTCCTTTTGTTACTAGTAGTCTTCAAGATACCATAAAATGCCAGAATACTGGCCTCTTTTGTAACTCTAAAAAGATCTTATTCTTCTGGAAATATGAACACTTGAGCAAAAGGTATGTAGTCAACAGAACTTTTGTAAGGCAGTCAATATAAAAGAAACAGTTTTGCATTTAGTGTAAAACTTATGTCTATATCAAAGCATGCAATGGAAATCAAACATCCTAGAGAAGTAAAACCCCTTCACAGTACATCTCTGGTGTTCGCTCACAGGACTTGTCACTAATGAAATGATGCTGAAGAATCCTTTTAAGCTCTAATTGTAGGCATTCACATGACATTAATTCCTCTTTATTATCCAGGAGATGCACCATTGATTTTACTGCTAAGCATTTGCTTGTCCCTATAGTTTAACTGTTTCTTCTGGAATGCACATCAGAAAGAATCAGGCAGTGCTGGAAAATAATGAGCTTTATAGGAGCCTAGATTTAGGGCAGCAGAAGTTGAATCCTGTTTCCCACTGAGGAGTCAAAAGTTGCCTGAACCGAGTAAAGTGGATAACTGTGCTAGAGATGCTCAATTATTTCTTTAAAGAGATTTCCCTGGTCTGACAGAGCTTCCAAAATTGATCAGCTGCAGAAACGCTACTGTCTAATCTCTGCTGAAGGCTGCCTAAGCACAGTGCTGGCTCATGATCATCCTGCTGTCCACCAGGACCCCCAGGTCCCTTTCCGCTACACTGCTCTCTAATAGGTCATTCCAAAGCTTATACTGGAACCTGGGGTTGTTCCTGCCCAGATACAAGACTCTACACTTGCCCTTGTTATATTTCATTAAATTTTTCCCTGCCCAACTCTCCAGCCTGTCCAGGTCTCACTGGATGGCAGCACAGCCTTCTGGCATATCAGCTGGAGCATTCATATTATCTAAGATTCTAGTTTTTTGACAATGACAATGTGAAGATAAGCCTCAAAGACCAAATGAGACTTCCAGCAGAATAATTATTTTCCTTGGATCAGCAGGCAAACCACTCAGTAAAGGGGTGTAAAAGGGTTGTAAACAAAATACCCTCCTGCTGGCTAAACTGGTGAGACGACACAGTCCAGTTCTGCTTGTAATTTGGATGGCTCATCGGGTCTTTGCAGTACCACTATGTATTTGTCTACCATAACTTCATAGCTCTTCAATTATGCAAGACCTCTTGGATTCCAAAACCTGATTTAAGAGGGATGTGATTGCAGGGTCTTTTTATAGACCTGGATTTGCCATAAGCAACTTGTGTTATCAGCTGGAGACCTTCTCAGTGCTTGTTCTTCTCAGGAGGGCAGTGTCATCAGCACTGAGCTGCTCTGTAGCATGTTTTCAGAACCTTACCATGACAACGTTCATACACATGTGGGGTTGGCAGAGTATGGGGAATTCTGTGAGTGTGTGTGTGTGCTTAAATTTGTTTGAACCAGTTCAGAGTTGGTAAACATGAAAAGAAGATGTTTCTGTGTAAGATGGATGTGATAATGCTGCATGATGCTGTTGTACACATAGGTTAACTCCACTGGCTTGTAGTGAGTTTTAATTTGAGGCTGAGACTGGCAAACAGGAAGAACTTCGTTCTGTGATTTGGCATCATTGCCTGTATGCTTCTGTCAGTGATTATCCAGATAATTGCTCAAGTGCAGCAAAATATTTTAGAATAACTCTGCTCTAATTGTTAATAATGATATTTTGTCTCAGCAAATGTGCTGAAGATCAGTGCCAAGATTTTAGATGTTAGCTTACAGTCAGTGAACAAGCACCGATTAAAGAAATCCTTTTATCTGCTTACTAGAAAGACTACATGAATTTTTATGATGTGGAAAGTCTAATATTTTATTTCCCTGATTATAATCTTACATTTACCCTAACTTTGGGTTTTATAGCCTGGCTTTAGAAAATCATTTTCATGAAAAAATTAACTTCTCACTATAGCCCAACCTGCTGCCCCATCAAGTTCCATCAGAATGGGACATGATGTCTGGTCTCCATCATACATCATCTTAACAGTTGCACATGAAGCAGGAGAGCTGATGGTTTTGTTTCTTTATACCTGATAGCAGATGTGAGTCTGCCTGGAGTCACAGTGCTTCAGATACAGAGGACTTGAAGTAATTCTTATTAATGAAACTGCCTAGAGCTCTGCAGCCAAATCTCACTGTGAGCATTATTTCAGCAGCTTAATTTCAGGAATAAAAGTACGTTTCTTTTGCATTATAACCTTTTTCTTGCTGCAAGGAGCTCTATATCCAGTAATTATTCAGTCTTTTCATTTTTGAGATGTGTTACCATGTGCATACAAGTCTCTATTCGCTGAAGACTAAGCTCAAGCCAGTTTTGCATACGTGTAACTTGGAGCAATCCAGTGTGGAGAAAACAACCTGTAACTGCTATTCACATCAATAATGGAACTGAATTAAAAAGCCCCAGCCTGCCAAGCTCAGGGAGAACAGGGACCTAAATACCACCCAGCTGTAACTTCACTTGGCTACAGCTCTAGAGGTTGTCACCCAGGGACCCTGGAAGGCGTCAATCAGCCCTCCCCATGTGCCACTTCCAAGGGTCTGTGAGGCCATGCAGTGAACTGGGGTGGGTCCCCTGTCCCCCTGGCACTGTATCATGCTTCAGCACTTTGCTTCAGCTTGGCACCCAGCTGACCAAACCCCTGTCAGCTGCAGGCACTGAGCGGAGCCTGGCAGCAAAGGCCTGGGGAGATGGGAGATCACCAGCTGCTTTAGGGATGGGAGCAGTTCAAGCTAGATTAAAACAAGCTTTAGAACTGAGACTATGACTCTGAGAACAGTATTTTTCCCCTTCTGGCTCCCTGGAGGCCACAATGCAAACAGGAGAAGGGAGCAGGGAGCAGTGGGGTAGATGATCTGTTTGTATGTCTGCAGGGATCTGCAGCACAACTGGGCTGGCACAGCTGCTGCATCACCTGGGGATGGGACAAGTGCCTTGTGTGCTGTTGCTGCTGCAGCAAAGAATGAAACATGGAGATAAATCTGAAGCTTTGGAAATGCATACCCATGGGCTGTGTCCCTCAATGAGTGACAGCTGCCTGTGGGCAAGGAGAAAATATGCCTGTTGGCAAATTGCGCTCCCTTCCAAGGGCTCTGGAGTGACAATAGGTTCAGGGAAGCAGCACTTTGGCAACCCCTGCCCAAGGAGCAGTACCTTGCCCATGAGCTTTGGGTTTCCCTGAAGCTTGCCCTGCTTTGCAGGACAGCTGCACGTCCAAAGCGCTGGAACAAATTCCTGGGTGTAACTTCGGGACTCCCTGGCAGAACACAGTGAAGAAGGGCTGCATCTGCGACAACTGCTGAATCTGGCCTCTGCCTTTGATAGGGTTTTTCCTCTTCCCCTCTCAGGCCATCCTCAGTCACAAAGGTGTCACTACACATGGCTGTTGCTGCTGGTGTTGCTGGTGACCCAAAGAGTGAAGCAGTGTGGAGCTGTTGCAGACAGCTCGTGCTTTCCTGGGTGATGTTCTCTTGCCACAAGGCAGAGGTAAGAGCCAGTGAATTATAGTGAACAGCACATCACTGCAGCTTGTTTGGAATGGGTCCAAAGCCTTTTAAAGGCAATGGAAAGACTCATCTTTTCCACTGTGTTTTAGAAACTATTATCCTTTATTTCTGTCAGGAGTCTCATTTCACGGTAGATGGCACACACTGTCACAGAGCACTTAGAAGAAGCAGCAAGCGCTTTCTTAATATAAGGTACCTACAGGTTCATATTTAAATGTATTTTATCTGGCCAAAGCACATGATCTGAAAAGGCTATTTCTGGATAAAGTTTTCTGCAGACTACCACTCTGTCTTTCTCTCAACTGTTTACAGCCTTTCCTTCTGAAGTTAAAATCTCAGACCTAAGGCTTACTGGCATTCTGAAAAATGTCTGTTATGCTATATATATCTGCTAACAAAGTAATGACCAACACACTGGAAAATAACTTTCATTTAAAGGTATTTCAAGCCTGTCACAAGTTAATAAAACAAGTTGTGACTCTCAGTCATGTGAGTTATTGCTGTTAGTTACATCTCGGCTAAGGAAGAGCACAGCTGTGTGCTTTTTTAAGTTGAGTAAAGCTGCCTGCTGCTACATTTCTAATCCCCAATGAGGAGGATGAGCCCGATTCTGTGCATACTAACTTCCAGCTGCCCATTAAAACTCTCTGTACTATAATATAAAGGTGCAAATACTACTCATAAAGATGATTGTCCACTTGGGTCTCTTCAGGTCACATTGTACAGGTAACAGAAAACTTTAGCTACCTGGAATATCAACTATTTTGGAACAGAAAGCTAATATTAATCAATCCAACATATGGTACTTTTAGCTAGAAGAGAGTATATAAAGAGCGAGCACTAAGAGGTGAAGGTGTCCCTACCCCACTGAGCTTTGTGATCTCCAGTGGGACTGTTTGCCATGTGAGTGGAGGCAGCATTGTTTTATCTTGGTGTAAATTCCCCAAATTGTCTATTTGCTCAGTCCTCCATCTGTGTATTAATATTCCAACTTGCCAATTGTTCACATGAAAGTCAACAAGAGACATGCCATTGTTCAAGCAGGTAGTACCACCTGCACTCATTCAGGATTGTATCTCTTTCACAGATTCCTGTTACAGCTCCTCTCAGAGAAAGCAACCCTGTCAAATGATAATCCTGCAGGTTTTGTCAGGAGAGCAGGAAGGACAGATCTTTTCCATAGCACAGGCAGTCACTTTGCTCCCAGTCAGGATGAAGATTAAACTAGAGGGACAGCTGAGGTACCTGCTATTTCATCCAGCAAGACAAACCTCCAGACTGGGAACCCTGTGAGCCTCAAATCAACTTGCTCTTTGGCCTCCAGGTGCTGACATCTGCTGCTGGGTACCTCTTGGAGATGCAGGTTTCTGTCTCTTCTGACAAGGGAAAAAATATTGGCACAAAATTGGGCAGAGGAAGGTAGAATAAGGAAATACAAAAGCGGTGAGGGAAGGAAGGACCACCTGGGGTTGGCCAAAATCTTACAAGGCCAGTGCCCATCCTGCTGCTCTTCAACAGTGGGCACAAGAGAGGGTTGAAGACCCGGCTTGCTCCTTAGGTTCACACTGAATCCCCTGCAAGGGAAGATATGGTTCCTCAAGTGAAAAAGTATGTCAGACTGCAGGATCAGACCTGAGACTGGCACAGAGTGGTGGTTACTCAGGCTGTATGAAATTTAAAAAAGTCTTCTGAGCATCTTTCTTTAAGCCGGTAACCTGTATGTGGTGTGTTCCTGCCTATTGTATCTTGGCTCAATAATTTCATTTTTGGATTCCCACAATACAAATACAGAGAAGACCTTTGTAACTATGGTTGTAATAAATACAGGTTTTACTTTTACCTCACAAAACAATGTGTTTTGGGCTTCAGTTCACTTCATAGTCCCTCTGGCTTAAGAACTCCTCCTCCTTCCCATTCAGACATTAAACCAGAAGGTCTGCATAAGGTCAAGTATATTAGCTGAATAAATCAAGTTAGGAAATGAAGAATCATCACTCTTCAAAACAGGCTTGTGACAGAAGAAAAGCATTTCTCTTCATTATTTGGTTTTTATAATCAAATACACTCAAAACTTTAGTCTTGGAAAAAAACCAGTCACCTAGGAGTCAAGTTTCTGCTGCCATTTCATTAAATGTACTTGCACAGACAGGATACATGTGGCTTTGAGTCTTAACTGCATAAGGCGTGGTGGTGGTTAGAGGCTGCAGAAACTCGTAGTCTCCATTCCTCTGAGGGACTTAGCTGATGCATTTTGCAACCCCTGGACGTGAAACATAAATAAGTGACCACCTGTGGGATTTGTGCTGCCTCCCACACAGAAGTGAGGGAAAAGTTGGGAGCTCCTGGCCATCCTGTTGCAGGAGCTGCGGGATTTACCCAGCCTGGCCATTGCCCTTCTGTGTAAACCACAGCTGGAGAACTATCTTGACCCAAATAATCACAATTTTAAATTAACAAGGCAAGATTGTCAGGAAAAAGAATGCAAAATGAGAGAACAGTCGTTTCCATTCATACCCCAGGCAAAGGTTTGCTTTCACCTTTTTCAGACGTGTGACTCACTACACAGCTTTAATTATTTGATAAGTCAGAGATACTTCTTGTACCAAGAAGCTTACAATTTAAATTGACAGAACAGAAAGTAATTAGAAACTAAGGCCCAGAGAGATTAACTGGTGAGGACCTACGGGTCTCTATTTAGCTGAAACTTCATGTCAAGAAGCCCTGCTCATTGCCTTAAACTCAGCTGCTCTCTGCAGAAGGCAGCTCTGAGGACGCTGATGGAAAGAGAACAGGATTTTTGCTTGCACAGGTATTATATGTACAGACATTTTGCAGTTGCAAGTAAAACGTCTCTGCTGTTAGATTTCAATATGTCATTTTCTCATCTGCTAAAACCCCTAGGGTTGGAAACTAATAGTCTTATTATTTGGAAATTTGGGGATTGTGAGCCATATCATCATATCTCCGCAGAATAAACCTGCTTTTGTGCTGTGAAGTGTGGAACACATGTAGAATAAAACATGTTTATTTGAAACAATTTATTTGTGTTCCATAAAATAATTTACAAGATGTATATCCTTAACCATGTATAAAGCTTTTTCAAATATTAGCTGGAACAAGTAGCCCTGCATCAAAATGATCTGTTCATTTGCCCTGCCCACCAGAAAACCTGATCAGGGAAAGAAACATCCTCAAAACCAGAAGCCAAACAGCAAACAGTAAATCTGCAAAGCTTTGGGCAGGAGAGAAAGGAAATTTGCAGTCCCCAGAAGAGGTGGGTTTGCAATAACCAGTTATGTGTGCAGCTCTGATTCCTGGCACATAAACTTTCAGACCAGAGGGATCCTGCACCACGAGGGTTGTTAGCTCAGTTGTCATCTGTACAGCTCTTCTGTGTGCAACTCAAAGTTGCTTTTGGTATTCACAACCTGGTGCTAAAGTTGGCTAATGATGAAACTCATTGATCTGTAACATTTTCTTTTAAGAATTTAAAAGCAAAAGAGAACTCTGTGAGTGAATCAATCACTCTCCTCTACTTTAACATGACATCTTTCTCATCTTCTCTCCCCTGCTTGCCCTATGATTCTGCTGCTCCTGGTATAGTGAACTCTGGAGACTGAAAACGTGAAGTGGGAGAATCTCTCCATTTGTTCACTCTGGTTGCAAATGTCTGCTTTCACCTTTCTGAGCACGTGGCTAGTTATGCAAAATAACTTATCTTCCAAGTCTGAAATTTGTTATTATCTCCTGAAACCAAAATTCTGTTTCTATTTTTCAACAGAGAGTTGAAAATCTTGCTTGTGGGATTATGGTAAGCTGGAAACTGCTTACAGAAGAATCTTTCTAGAGCCAGAAGTGATTCTCACTGCATTGCAATATTGATAATTTTGTTGGATCTATTGCTAATCTCAGTAAGACTTAGGAGAAGGAGCCTGACTCTGCCTGCCTTTGCAGCAGCCTGGGATGGGTACAGTTCTCCCTGCTGCTGGTGCTGCTGTGCTGCTCTACAGATGCCTGTTGTGAAGCAATGAGTGGTACCGAAGAGAGGAACAGCTGCTGTTCAACAGTCTAAATAGATATTCTTTATATTGGCGATTTCAACTGCAAAATTATTCATAGCAAGAAAGGAAGCATGAGAAGTATTCACTTCATTAACCATTAGATCAATAATGCTGATTTTTCATTAGAGTTACAGAAAATGTGTTGAGATGTAAAACTCTACTTCATTTTGACCATTTTTGCATTTTGCATTTTTTACATTAACAAAACATGAAAGGTAAAATTCTCTACTGGAAGGTCACTGAAACACAAGTGTTTTCCCAGTTTAAGTGACAAATTTTAATTATGCTTTTTGTATACGACATGAAGATAAAGTTGTGTTGACCTGTACAGTAAAAGAAGAATTGACTACTTGGTCTAGTTTTGCTCTTTCACTGCGAGCAGAAGCAGGACAAGTAGCCCAAAAGTTCCTACTTATTTCTTTCACTGCTGTGTGTGCACACGAGTGACAGGGCACAAATGGGTAGTCAAAACCCACTGGATGAAATCTCTTGTTTAGTAAGTAGATTTTTCTATGATACTTAGACCACACACGGCTCAAAGCTTCCATCCACAATCTGAAAAAAGGCTGACTTCCCCCCACTCCACAAAGCATCAAGGCTTTGGAAACACTGTTTAAGAATAACTCCCAGTGACTTCAGGACAAGCACGACAGGGCTTGGCAAAAGGCGTTTCTTCCAAATAGTACTTCCCTGATCTCCCTCTTATGACCCTAAGAAAGGCACTCTGACTTTCCTACCTCTTAGAAGTAGTCAAGGGTTTGTGTGCTGTGGATTAGAAGTGCCTGCCCTTGGTTGTCATTGGCAAGCAGTTCACAGTGGTTCCTAAAGACCAGGAATGCGATGGGTTGGTACAGTAGTACAGCCCATCCTGTTTGATGTGTTATTATTACTAGGTATTATTTCAACATGTATTATTAAATGTTCTTCATTGTGCCAATTGTATCATCAGTAATTTTACCATCTGTCCTTATAGTCCTTACAGTTTCCTTTTGATTTGTTGCTAAATGACGGGAGTTGGGGCATTTAATAAGGACTTGGAACTTTGTCATTATCAAATCAACACTGTTAAAATGTAATTGTACAACTTTTTAACATGTGAGTCCACTCCTCAAAGGACTCTCAGGAGGAGAGCCTGAGCCCCTCTTTGTGTTCATCACTACTCTGGCACATTGTCTTTTTCCAAGGCATCACCCTTTTGAGGTAATATGCTTACTTGGTGGCTGGAATATGAGATTCCCCAGCACTACAGGAACTCATCTAAAGGAATTATTTTTTTTAATATCAAGAATTATTTTGGAAGTTGGTCTAGATGGTTGTTGTTTGTCACTTCCAATTGAGACAGTTCATTCTATTCTATTCCACAATTTAAAATTGCTTCTAGGCTGCACAAAAGTCAGTTTTTCTTGATTTTCATGGGTTTATTGCTAAAAGTCAATCTTGGGCCTCTGTTTTCATCTTCTTTAATTTCGCTTCACTTTGAGTAATCAAATTTCAGGGGGCAAAAGTTTTCCTTTTTTCAAGTCCTCTGTGCCAACACTGGTGGGTGATTTGGTGCCAGTAGCAGGTAACTTCCAAACCACACAGAAAAGCTGTATCCTCTGAGCACCTTCAAACAGTGAAGCTTTGGTCTTGGTGTTGACAAGTGACATATTGCTTATTGAAGATAATATTTTGCCAGGTCCCATCCCTCCCTCTTTCTTTCTGGAATTCCAGATCTGGTTAAATCAGGCATGCCTGTCACCTTGTCAGTCTTTTTGGTTTTTTTTGAATCTGCTTATTTGTATATTAGAAGTTTCATGGTGCAGTTACTGTGCATCAGGGGAGCTGCCAGTCAGTCCTGCAGGCCATGGCCATTCTGGCAAAAACAGTACCAAGACCTAGATTCAGATGCTGCACCATGATTGCCTTTGTGGTTCAACTGCTGGAGCCAACCCTGGCATTTGGGACCATACCCAAAAGGTGATTTGGATGCAGCCATCCTACTTCAAAGGCTAAATATGTTTAGTTGCATGGAGATGGTCAGACCATGGCACCTGGCCACAACAAAATGTAGAAATAGCCTCTGAGTAGAGAGGGTGACTGATCTCTTGCTCAGATTTGGCTACTTCTTAGGGCCATGCACAAGGTCAGTCCAGTGTGTGGGACCTTCTCAGAGGTGAGGACTGCAGCTGAGCAGAACTCATTAATTGTAAAGCCTGCTCAGCAATAATGTCTGCTTTTCCGTACTGGCATCAGAACTTAAAGACCTGGGTTCAGTTTCTAACTCCTGAATTGCAGGAGATCCACGTCCCCCTCCCCACTTCCAGCTGAGCGCCCTGCCCACCTGGCACATATGCCAGCAGACACCTTCCTTGCTTCTGTAACAAAATGCCTATGCACACGTCACAGCAGGAGAACCTAACAAGTCGGAGGTGGCAGCACACTAAAGTGCTTCAAGCACTAAGACACAGAATTACAGAATGGTTGGGGTTGGAAGTGGCCTCTGAAGATTATCTAGTCCAATCCATCTGCTAAGGCAGGTTCACCCAGAGCAGATTGCACAGTATTGCGTCCAGACAGGTTTTGAGCATCTCCAGAGAAGGAGACTCCACAGCCTCCCTGGGCAGCCTGTTCCCGTGCTCTGGCACCCTCAAAGTAAAGAAGTTTCTCCTCATATTCAGATGGAACCTCCTGTGCTTCTGTCTGTGCCCGTTGCCCCTCATCATATTGTTGGGCATCACTGAAAAGAGTCTGATCCAGTTCCTCTTGACACCCACCCTTGAGATATTTATAGGCATTGATAAGATGCTCTCTCAGCCTTCTCTTCTCCAGGCTGAACAGACCCAGCTCTCTCAGTCTCTCTTCATGAGAAAGATTCTCCAGACATGTAATCATCTTTGTAGCACTCTGCTAGACACCCTCCAGTGATTCCATGTCCTTCTTAAACTGGGGAGCCCAGAACTGGACACAGTACTCCAGATGTGGCCTCGCCAGGGCAGAGTAGAGGGGGAGGAAAACCTCCCTTGATCTGCTGGTCACACTCTTCTTAATGCACCCCAGGATACTATTTGCTTTCTTGGCCACAAGGGCACATTGCTGGCTCATGGTCAACCTGTTGTCCAGTAGGACTCCCAGGTCCTTCTCTGCAGTGCTGCTTTCCAGCAGGTCAACCTCTAACTTGTGCCTGGTGCCTGGGGTTATTCCTCCCCAGGTGCAGGACCCTCCACTTGCCCTTGTTGAATTTTATTAGACTCTTCTCTACCCAGTCCTTCAACCTGTCCAGGTCTCGCTGGATGGCAGCACAGCTTTCTGCTGTATCAACCACTCCTCTCAGTTTGGTATCATCAGCAAGTTTGCTGAGGGTGCACTCAGTCTCTTCATCCAGGTTGTTGATGAGCATGTTGAATGGGACTGGACCTAATACTGACCCCTGGGGAGCCACACTAGGTACAGGCCTCCAAGTAGAGTCTGCACCATTGATCACAACCCTTTGAGCTCTGCTATCCAGCAATTTCTCGATCCATCTCACTGTGGACTAATCCAACCCACATTTTCTGAGCCTACCTGTGAGGATGCTGTGAGGGACAGTGTTAAAAGCCTTGCTGGTTGGTGGTGTGGAAAACAGGGAGAGCTGATATCTGCTCCCTAGGCCAGCCTTCCAGGAATGAAAACACCATAATGGCCATATTCTTTTTGGGCTGAATCTTAGGCTGTCGGCACATAGTCTCTGGGGGTTAAGCAAAGTTAAGGCAACTCCTTGCATTATTCCCAGATCACAACAAACTTCCAGCAAGAGCTGACTTCTGGCTCCTTAACTTGTATGTTTTGAGGTGCACATATCGATGCCCAGGCTAGGTGGCTGTTTCATTTTCCAGATTAAACTGAAAAATGCACTCAAGTTCTGTCTAAAACATCAAAGTGGACAGTATGAATTTTGCCAAGAAATAAATGGGAATTATATGTGACTTGCTCAAAAAAACAAATGTGGAAATCACTGGGCACAGAGAAGCCCAAATGGGTTATTAAATGTCAGCAAAGTAAACAGTCCTGGAACTCACCAAACCTTGTTCTTATGCCACGCAGGTCTCTGGCTGCTTCCAACATGAACATATTTGCAGTAAAATGTTGGGCTGCTGTTATGATTTTATTTTTTTTGTAACTTAGGTTTGGGAAAGATTTATTAGCAGCTACTTCTACTCCATACATATTGTTGACATTTTGAAACACAGGAATGTGTTATTAATTTGGGTCATTTTTATTAGTTGAGCAGCTTACTTATGAAAGACACTACTGAGACTATAAAACTGAGCTACATAAAAGCCATTTTGGAATTGAGCTAGTAAACTAAAATACATCCTAACAAAACAAATTAAATAATACAGAAATGTTAGTCAAAGCCAAAAGCTAGGTCTTAATATTACATGCTGACAAAATTACCGCGTGTTTATGCAGTTGATTTACTGACAAATACAATGGAAGAGTTGAAAAGACAATCAAAAGAACAAATTTTGAAGTTTTTTTCCCCTTCAAACATCAAAGTACAAAGAGGTAAAATATGTAGAATATAAGTCAGACAGCAAGAACAGAGCTTAACTGCAATTTCCAATTAACATATGGGCCTGAATCACAATAAACACTAAGACTTGATTATCAGATGGAAATATTTTGGTGCTGATCTCCAGTGAAACAGAACACCTATTTGTTCCCTGTGTGCCTCCTGATCTAATGAGAGGGCACCAGCACAACATGCAGTTCCTTGTTGAAGGCTTTAGGGTACTTAGTCACACTTTCAGTGCTGGCAGAAGGAAACCCAGGGCCTGTGACATGACAGTAGCAAAGCACCACAGTGACAGCAAACAGGTGCTCAGTGACTGAAACTACTCATCACACACATATCACTGAATATCTCCAACAGCTTCTATAGTAAATCAAGATCTTTTATAACTTAAAAAATATTACTTTTGCTTTGTTTTTACAGCAGAGGATATCTGACCTCATATTTGTACCCTTCTAGTCAAGACAAACAAACCATTTGTTTCTAAAAGTAGATGTTGCAGAGCTAATGAGGGTTGTAGAGGGAGAGCTGGCAAGGTGGCAAGGATGGCACTATCTCTTAGCTTTCACTTCTGGGGAGCTCAGGCAGGACGCAGGGGACATTTACTTGCTGCTCAGGCTCCTTATGCTGGGAAGTGGCTCCCAGGGACAATAGGACTGCCAGGATTTGTGTGTGCAGGGAAGTCGTGGCTCGCTACGTTCTCCTCCTTCCCATGACATCTTCCATAAGCAGGTCCTAGAAGAAATTCAATATGACAGCTGTCCTGATGGCCACGCAAAATGTCAAGAGCTCCCTCTAGTATGGGAATCTTTTCAGGATGATGTAACCAGCCTTCAGATAATTTTGACTGGGGAAAAGCCGGTCTGGGTGAGCCACGCTTGCCCAATTCTGTGTGTAGCCCTGGAAGCAGGAGCACACCAAGTGGCAGAAAAGAAATAATTTACCAAGTTCCTTTTATGTAATTTCTCATATGTAGTTTAAGAGAAAGAGAACAGATCTTCAGCCTTTTTCCCTGCATTCAGCCCTGGTAGCACTAGTAAGCATGAATCCAGTGAGCAGAGGGGATTACACTGTTCTTTCACTGTCCCCTTCCCTCCTCCTCCTGTCCCGTGAACTTCTAAACAACCTAAAGCAATGGGAAAAGTGCAAACAGAAGTTCTCTTCATTTCTGGATTCTGTCTAGATTGGGTTTCCCTTTGAGGAATTTAAGCTCTAATACAGTGCCCTGGTTTTGTTAAAAACAACTTTCTCTTTTAGTGAATTTGCCTGTCAGCTAAAGCTTTCATATTATCTGCATTTTCCTGGAAAACCAGATACATGTTTTGGTAAACATAGCAATGGAATGCAGTTATTGATAATGAATTGATACATATCTAGAAAGAGGGGCAACAAGAAATAGGTGACCAAGAAACTGACCAACGAAGTATAACTTCCCATTCACGTGAATACTTCATATAAAAGTGGGAGATCACGAGGATCTCATCCCTTTTTTTCCTTATGGTCGACATTAGGAGAGGACCTTGCTAGTCGTTCCTGCGAACTGAGGCCTAGTGAGAGACTGAATCCAGCTCCGGTTGACTGCAGAGTCCAATCCAGGACTTCGGGTGCCGGCTCTGCAGTTGCTGAGACTTTTAAGATTGGTTTTGTATCTTTTGTATTATTTTCTCTATTCTTATTAGTAGCATTAGTAAAACATTTTTAATTTTTACAACTCTCTTCTCTCCGTCCTTCTTTCCCTCCCAATTGCCTGTCCTTAGTGGGAAGCGGGGAGAGGAAGGGGCTGAAGCGGGGAGGGGGGAAGAGTAGGTTAACAATACATCTGCCATGGTTTTATTGTCACCCCGCCATCAAAAGCCTCGACATACTGTCAACCTACCTATTTCTGATGAAGACCTGGAAAAAGCTTCTGTGAAAGATGTCACATATTTTCCATTAGGGAAGAATGTTTTCAAAACATGAATGAAAAGAACACAGGAAAAAGAGGCAGTCTTTCACTAAGAATGAAGTCCAAAACGAACAGGGTTTCCTATAGTTCCTAGGAAACTGAATTATGATTTGACAATCTAGCATGAGAAAAGCTGTATCTGACAAATGGTAGAGGGAAAAAGGAGACCTGAATATGTGCAGCATATTCCTAGGAGAAATTTTTAAACACCTAGAGAGCCCAGGTACATACTGAGAGAATTCATGCATACCAAAGTGCTTCTAAATTTTACAGGATATATAGACCTTTTCCCACTGTGTTATCACTTCTTCCCATTTGCAGAGCAATAAAATACTATTTCCTTTCATTGTGAAGAGTTATGCAAAGGTTTGTAGGAAAAAGCAGTAAGTCCAGTCTCTTTTATTAGTCTTGTAGTTTGACAGATGCCTTGGAAAGGGAAAAAAAAATTAGAAGATAGTTTTTTCCAAAACATTTCAATAAAAAGAGCCTATTGTCCTACAAAGCTATGCATAATGTGAGAAATATTTAAGAGATCTTACACTTTCTTATTTTAATTTTTGAACATCTGTATTGACTGTGGAAAGATATAAACGTTTATAGGTATCTTCTACCTTTCTGCCAGCTGTCTACCGCAAAGCTGCAATAAACACCTGTGGGTTGTTTTGATTTCCCTTCATAAAGGGCACTTGGATGGCTTTTTAGAGGGCCGATAATTAAGAAAAATAGCTTCATTCTTGCACTCTGGAGGTTGGGGAAGTAAACAACTTGATCGTTAAGTGCTTTCCTTCTTAACAGCTTTGTCTTCACGAAGGTGGTTCCCTGACTGGTTTGCAGGTGAGGAAGCTGGGACATCTTTTGTCTCTCCTGCAGTAAACGTGACTGGTCCTCTATTTGCAAAGCCATTCACTGTTACCGCTCTATAGTGTTTAATTTAGTTGTAATTGTACTTTTTATGGGAAGGTGGTCATTGCTTACACAAGGGAACAGAGAGCTTTCCACTAACTCCAGTGGGTGTTAGACTGGTCTCATCACAGATGATAGCATGAAAAATTTGCTTTAGCCAATTTGGGCTGAAGTGACAGTACAATGCAAAACCTACTGTAGTCACAACCAACTATTGGCAAAGTTTACTGGATGTCAGCGATGACATTTTCATTAGTTCAGTGAACACATTGTTTCTGGCATGTCACTTGCAATACCAATTACAAAATTACAGCACAAATATAAACATAATTTCAACTAATTGAATTTTCAAATTGCTAATGGGTCAGCTGGGAAACAATGAGAAACAGATCATGACCTCATGGGAAAAAGAAGGAACTCTACCATGCGCTGAGTACAGGAAATAATAAAATAGAGCAAATGGTATGTGCAGGCTAGTAGGATTAGCAGCAAACTGTTGAATTTGTTGCAGTGGATTGCTAGTTTATACCCAGCTGGGATGGGCCTTAAGGTGTGTTCTGAGATCTTCCTGTGGGCTGAAAGAGTAAGAAGGTGATGGTTTTGTGTCCATCCTATAGAACAAGCCACAACAAGGGGTCAGGTTGGAAAGAAAGACCCGTGGCAGCATGGGCTTGGTAGGAAGCTGAGCACCACTCCCTTGCTAGTGTTGCTCCATGCTCTGGGCACTTTAAAACCTCTCTGTGCTGTTTGTATCCATTGTGGGCTGGCACTTGCCCCTGTGCAAGCATTGGTCCTGTGTTAGACCTTGAATTGGTCACATTTAACACCTTGTCCTGGAAAAAGGGGGCCAGTTTGCAACGCATAATAAATAAGGAAACACTGCAGTCCTCTTGAGAACAGAGAAATAAGGCAAGAGGATGGAGGTCAGTGCTACAGGGAACTCGGCTGGTTTCAGACCTGGAGAGAGGTCTGGACCATTTCCGAGACCGACCAGCCTGGATTACACAGTGCTTGTTACTTGCCCCAGGGAAGCTGATATTAGATTCCTGCTAGCAGAGGGCATCTTAAATTTAATTCAGCTTTTTTATTAACTAGTAGTAGCATAAGTGATATTTATCTAAGATAAGAGAGAAGTGGGAAGAGATGAGTACAGAGGCCAGTTTACATCTTAGCCATCATATTATTGTAGAATTCTAAATGGTAAAAATTAATAGTGATTCTAATGTGCTTTCCCTGACAAGAGAGATAGAAAATCAGTTTATCTAAAGAAGTATACAGGTCTGACAAGAAAATACACTCAGGGCAAGTCCTAGGAGATATCTAATTACTCCTGGAATTAAAAATGGGTATTGCAGACTGCATGGCAAATTACTGAGACAGTTACAGTGTGAAGAGGTCTCCCAAAAAGTACTTTCTTAATCATGCCAGAAAAACATGTTTAAACCATCAGTATACTAACATGTCTGATGGATATTGGGAACACTTATTTGACTTTATGCGATGAACACATGTAGCCATTTAATCTGTTGTTCTTAAAGACTCTCATATCCAAAATCCAGGCCTGATCCCTTCCAAGGGATGAAGAAAGTCTCTGGTGCTCTGTTCCATTTACATGGCACATATACAGAGCCAAACATTCAATTCAAAAGCTTTGAAAAGACAGGCTTTTTAGTGTTTCCTGTAATAGTTCCTCATTAATTTGAAATAGGGTTAAGGAAGCACTAGAGAAAGGAAATAAATACTTTGTGTGGGATAATAACCACAAGATAAAATTAACCAAAGTAAATACTTAGTTTCCTTGGTTTCCTATGTTCTTGAATTTGTAAGGAACCTGGAAAAAAGTGGAATATGCAATGTGGAAAAAAAACCCTCATCATTCTGTAGAAACACATGAGTGATAGTAAAAAGGGGCTGCTCCTTTCATAGGGAATTTGAATAACTTGCTTTCTCACCCACTTAGCTTTTTTATTTTTCTCTTAACAGAAATGTTGAAAGGAACTCAGCATCCTTCTGTGTTTTGCATTTACACAGGCAAAATACCCCAGAGAAACAAAGACAAATTGTCAAAACCTTATCAGGTAAGAGTGAAAGATGACTGAAGACAGTGGTTTGGATCACGGTTAAGAGATGCTTTCCAGCTGTTGTACTCAGTGCTTTGTAACTGATTTCAAATTATTGATTGTAAGTGCAAAGCTTTCTAAAATAGCTTGAACTGCAGGTCATACAACAACTCTTCCTTTAGCGAAAGCAGAAAAGCTGTTCAAAACCTTTTGCTGTGGAGGTGACACAGATTAGTCAGGGTCCTGTCTCATGTTCAGCATCATGCTCTGGCTGAACTTTCCCAAAACCACTTTTATTTTTTTTTTATTTTACCTAAAAAGTGACTTTACAGACTGAGTTCTTCTAAGGACCCTAGGAGAGTCTCCCCACTGAATTACATTGTACAGTGAAGTGTCTGTGTGTGTCCATGTGCTCCAAGTGCAGAACTGGTGCTCACCACCAGTGTTTTGTTTTTCTCCTTGTGCAACATCAAAATTTTCTATGTAAATTCAAAGTCTGTTTCAAATTGCTGTTGGGTCTTTTATGAACCCAGTGGAGACAATCAAAACCAAAAAGACCCCCATTCCACTGATGGTTGATCAGTTACCAGTTTGGTCCAGTGCAAAACAGCAATGAGGACATTGTCCAATAGAAGAACAAGTCACAGCATTTTGTATTCTAGTTTAATGATGGTACACGAATATATTTGAAAGGTTTGTGTCATTTTGTCTGAGTGTTTGTGGGATTTCTTCCCTCTTCCTAGAGATTCTCCACTGAGACTTTTGCACCTGAGATTTTAGCACAATGTTGCTTTTTTTCAACATTAACCCTTGTTACAAAAGCAGAAGCTGGGGGTTACAAGAGCTGATTTACAGTCAGAGGATATGAAAATTATCGTAAGGCAAGTGGAAAGGGCTGGTCATCAAAAGAAAGCAGCTGTGTGGTTTCCTGCTCTGATAAGGACTGCTAAAGGAATGGACAATGTGGATGATGTGCACACACAAGAGAATCTGGTTCTTGAGTCAGAGTAGACATGAAAAGAAATTGTGTGATCTATAATGAGACTCTACAGAAATATGATCAAGGAGTTTGGCTGTAGGAAGAAATCAAAAAAAGCTTGCTTTTTAATGGGCAAAAGTTAACTTGTATTTGCTATGGCAATTTAGCAGCTGCAAACTGTCAGTGACTGTTGAGAACACGATTTTGATGACATTTTCAATTATAGATTCAGAATGATTGAAAAAGAATTACTTACCATCTCTTGAATTTTGCAGGATTGTTTCTGACTTTTTTGACCTTTGTCAGGTCCTGCTCTTACTCAATATCAGGGAACGTTTTGGAAATGGGTCCTTGATTTGTAGAAAAGACAGCAATAGGAATGCTAGGGAGAGGAGAAGTCAGACGAAGTGAGTTTCTATTTTTTACTCTGCTGTTCAACATTGAAACTTTTGACAGTTCATTTAATCTCTCTTTTCTGTGAATTCATAGGTAAGACTTGAAAAGTAGAGATTTCTCAGAAATACTATCCACGTGAAATGATAATTTTTTCCATAACCAAACGATGAAAACATGAAAAAGGGCTTCTTCTTTTCCCAAACTTCCAATCTCTTCCAGCTTTTGTAGAGCTGAGATGTAGTAAGAGAGTGTGAAGAAGAAGAAGATAAAAATATATTTCATTTTTAAAAGTAACACCTTTCCTTTTACAGGATTGACAATGGTTTCCAAACACAACACTTTCTCTTGAAAAGTAACACTTCTAATCCTTTCCTGCCATTTCCCAGTCATTGGCTTCAGGTAAAATCCACATGGAAAGTGCGCACACTTCTCAATTCTGCAACAGAAAACTTTGGCAGAAATCTTCCTGACACTTTTATTATCGTTTTTTGTCTCCCCCATTTTTATAATCTCCACTTCTGTCTGACATATAGCTTCTCCCTTAAAACAGGTTTTGGGTCCAGTTATACTTGTGGATGAAAAATATGTTCAAAAAATGTTGGCTCTCTCTCATCATGGGTGTGATAATGTTCCCCAAGGGCCTCTACAAGAGGCTTATTGCTTATCAACAATTCTTCTACCTGGAAGAAGAATTAACTTCAGAAGCCCCATAGCCACAGGAACAGAGTCAAATTACTGTACCAATACAAAGCACTGAAGACTGAAAGATAAAAATCAGGGTAAGATACAGAATCTTGTATGTGGGCCTCCAGTGCATCATCGACATAATTTAGGTGCCAGGGTTCAGGAGAGTAGTCCAAGTCCTAAGCCTGATTAGATCACAAGCAGAAAAAAAGTGTTCTTTAAGCAAATAAAGTTGTTCATCTGAGTTTGTCCAAAGTTTCTTCTGCCTTGACTAGCCTGAGTGTACAGACATGTATCACCTGTCTAAAATGGTTTGTGGTCCCCAACCAAAGCTTTTCCATGCCTACATTTCCAAAGGTCCATAATGGGCTGCTGATGGTGTTCCTGTACATAATCACAGGACTGTGATCTGTTCTGAAGTCGGCAGGTGGTATTAACCCCCTGATTTTGGTTCTACCACCTTTCTAGGTTACTGAGAAGCAGCGTAAACCATGCTGGTCTGAGATGCCAGTGCCTGGCCCCTGTCCATTCATCTGGAGCAGTGCTTCCCGTGGAAATAACAAACACATTCTGTCCCTGTGAAGCTGGCACTGTGCACAATGAATACAGATGTGTGAACATGTGGGCTGACCTGTGCCTGCACTTGAGCACACCAGGGGTTCTTGTAGTCTTCCTGAAACCCTATAGCCTTCTCCTAATCAGGGTAATAAAGTGTGCCTGTGTCTAATTTGAGTTTCCTTACTAAAGCTCAGCTACGACAACCAAATATGTGAAGATTTCACCTGCAAATGCTGCTTTAAACTTCCTATACCACACATCGTTAGAGTGCTTTGGCTGTGGTAAAGTGGCTTAGATAAATAAACATATTAGAAAAATATCTCCTTTTGCCTCTCCAAATCATGCAGAGCTGGTAAGTGAATATCTTCCTTCTAGACCAAGTTTTACATAATCATTTCAATATTCCATTTTAATATCCTTGGGTATCAATGGATGGATCTTGACTGTACTCAAGTGAAATATTGTGAATCAAATCATGATGACAGAATCTTGACTATTTAATTAATGTGTTAACATGTACCTGTAATGCTTGATTCCTACAAATGACAAAATTAACAACTTCATTTAACTATGTTGTTCTCAGTGGAAATGAGCATACTTAAATGTTCCATGGTGCTATTTACACTTGCTTAATTACTTGTATTTACAAATTGTCTAAATTATCTTGCATTAGAGGAGGATGGGGACTATAGTCCATGAATAAAATTGAAACTTCAGCCTTCAAATGCCAGTTTGGTGTTCTGCCTTTGTCAGAGGTGACTCAGAGCCTGTTTGTATGTGGCTATTTATACATCTTCCTGTCTTGGACCCACAAACACCTCAGTTTAGATTAAAACTGTCATATTGTGTCATGTCAGTAGAGCAAGGGGGAGTGTTGTTATTATTCTGTTTTGTAGGAGTGAGATAGAGGTGTTGGAAATGTGGGTCCTCTGTCATCTTTGGATTTGGCATAAGAGTTCCATGGTAAAATCATTCTTGCCCATCCATTTCTAAACTCAATATGGGGACATGTAGCATGTTCTACTTGTCAGGGTGAGGGCTTTTATTTAGATAAGGGCTTAATCTGAACATATTTTGAGCCTGGGTGTTGATTTTCTAAGTGATACATTTAATAGGTCAAACCAAACTACATCTCTGTGCTGTTGAGCATCATGGTGGGATCCAAACTTCATGGCTAGGCTTCTGACTCAGTGCCTCTGTTGGGCAGCTCTGATCCCCTTTCTCCACCAAGTACCAGAAATAGGTTTTATTTATTGCCTGCAGAAATCAGGACTCATAAACTCATGGCCTTTGGAAGCCAATAAGTTTCTATTTGTTTTGAAGAGGGCAGCAGCTTTAAATGAGGTGCTTTGCATAACTCACACTTGAAGTTCATAGAATAGTTTGTGTTGGACTAGATGACCTTTCAAAGTCCCTTACAACCCCCTGCAATGAGCAATGACATCTTCAACTAGATCAGGTTGCTGTACTGTTTTATGAAAGACCAAATTCACCAGTGGCAGTGGGAAGAACTAGCACCTGGGAAATTATTTCAGTGGGAAAAGTGAAAAACATACATCAGTATTGAATAGATTTTCTCATGTGATGTACTGATTTTGGAACTGGGTTAGAGCAATAAGAGGGAATGACCAAATACAACACAGGCTAAAAAGAAAACATTGATGTATAAACACTGAAAGTAAAAGTATAATAATAAATCTCTAAACAATTTGTTATTAATTGTCCCATTAAGTACCCCAAATCATATGCATCCTTCTTGTTTCTTTTGGTAATTCTCCACTGTTTCCTCAAAGAGTTTTTGTAAAAGAGTCAAAAATATTGAACAAGCATGGTTCAATCATCTTGATGACAACCAGAGAAGTTCTTTAAAGTCAGAAGCAAAAGAAAAGCTGTCCTTTTATGCACTCTTCTTAAAAAATATATATTGAAAAGTACAGATCCTCTTCATGGTTCATTAAGAGCAATTATAGCCTGTAAACGTATTCCAAGATAAAACTGAAGCTCACATAAATCTTAAAAATTGATTGAGTCCTAGATGAGAATACTGTTTTATTGATTTAAATCCTCATGGACATGGCAATCAATTTTTTAGTCTTATTTAAAGAGCAAATTATTTTCTGAAATTATTTTGCATTTATCAAAACAGATTCTATATAAATATAATGAAAGCACATAAAAATGAAATGTAGAAGTTGCAATAAAAAATCTCATGTTTTATTAGATTTTTTTTTAGGAGTTCACAGGTATATTTGGTATAGGCTGCACAGCATTCCCTTTTTATTCCCACTCTGGTGAACAGTCACCAGAGTAATAACCAGCTCTGAGACGAGTAATTGAAATTTTTTAGGATGAAACAAACATGGAAAGCATAACTTGATTCTCTGAAAATAGATCACCATTTTACAAACTGATCATTTGTTGGTTAAGATGACTAAAAGCGTACTCCATCCAGGGCTGTTATCCACCCCAGGCAGAAAAGTTTTTGTTCAGTACAAGTTCCTGGGTGCATGTGAAACAGTTAATAACAGCATTATTAATACTTAAAGCTCACCTAAGATGATGAAGCAATTAGAGCCTTTTCCAACCCCTTATTCATCCTTGCATCACCCCTTGCAGGAGTCAGGAAAGTGTTACTTATTTTGGTTTTCAGCCAAGAAAATGAGGGAGTGGGGTACTGAGGTGTAAGTACAGGTAACCTAGGGCGAGAGAGGAGGCACCAGCCCGGGCAGACAGCCCTGTGTCCCCTCAGAGCAGTCCCAGCACCCAGTGTGGAGCTGTCCTGGCCACCGTGCAAGCACTTGGTACTCAGGCAATTTTGGCAGCTGGTGTTGGGTGTGAACAGCCAGATCTCCATGGACATCTCCATTAATTCTTCTTCCTCTCTCTTCTCTAGATCCCTATTGAGATCTTATCTATATACAATGCTGTTTTGGATTTATCTTGTCAGCAGAGTATCATGTTCCAAAAAATAACAATGAAACTCTATTACTCCAAGATAAGGGAGTCTGTTGCATTTCTATAGTTTCACTCTGTTTTTTTTATTCCACATTTATTCCTTGTACAAACTTATGTAGGCATTCAGGAAAGGTATGTGTCACAAGACTTAGCACGTGACCTCTGGTGCTGCCTCTTTTCTATCTGTTTCTCACTGGAGCTTTCTACTTTCTATAAAGCAATTAATATTTCCTGGATCAGGAAGGAATACTGCTTGGGAATAGGAGACTGACTTAATACCTCTATGATATGTTGGGGTTGTACAAAATGCAGTCTCAGCTCTTGGCTCCCAAATAAGCAAAGTGCCACTCTCAGCAGTGATCTGGTTTGTGCTGAGAAAGTTCCTCAGAACAAAAATGGGTCAAAAGCAGAGAAACCTGCCTTGAAGTGGCCCATGGTGAGGTAGTTGAAGCAGGGACATGGATTTGAACCTGGAACTTCTACAAGCCTGATGACTTATCTTCTCCCACCATAACTGCTGAGAGATTTTGTTTGTTTGTTTGTTTTAAATCTAATGAGAAATTCTAGGCTGACACCAAGAAATGGTCCCAATGAAAGTTTTGTCTGTTTGTCGACCTTCTTGTCCCAACAGTTTTGCAAGGTGGTAAAACACAACAAAAATGTTCAATCAAAAAGCCTCTGGTTAGTTAAACTTCAAACCCCCACAGTGAGGTTTATGGTATTTGGTTTAGCATGCCCTATGGTAGGTGGTTTTGCTCCCATACTTACAGTTAATTGCATAATGCTTTTAAAATATTACAACCCAGAAAAAAAACCCTTAAGTTACAGGTGCTTCTTTGCAGACTCCAGAGAAGACCTGATTTGAAATGGAGGTATTTTTTAGAAGGTCCCATTTAGATGATGAGTCACTGTTCTCAGGAGGGCAGGGAGCACCCACCAAGGTCACAGCAGAGGAGGTGGTCAGTGGCTGGAAAGAGAAAGAGTCATAAAATGTCCTGATTTAATCTCCAAGACCTGTACAGTCTCTGCTCAGCTTGACTAATATTTTTTACTGACAATCCTCTAAAACTAATAAGCCTGTAAGGATTAAAATAAGGCTGAAAGGGTATAAACAGTAGTTGTCCTGCCTTGGCACACAAGGCAATCTCTGTGGATGAGTCTCTGGAGAGTTTTGTGTTCAAGAAAGTGCACAACATGGTGAAGGCACAATGCAGCCTGGCAACACTAAGAACAAGCCTGTTGCTACTTCAGAAAGTCACATTAAAAAGACCAGCAGCAGATTAAACTACTGCTGTTGCAGTAAACAATTGTGAAATGGAATTATATTTGAGCTCCAGCTCTGCCTCCCTGCATCCTTTGGTGCTCATACCTCCCCGTCTTGTCACTGAAATCCAAACTGTGATCTTTAATGATGCTCTGAGAAGGATTAGAACAGACAAATCATCACCAACACCACTTACTGCCCCCAGCCATTAGCAGGAGGGGAGTCCCTGCAGACAGCTCCTTTTTGAGAAGTACATTGGATTTCCAGCAGTAGCAGATGGACTGCATGAACCACTGAAATAGCTGGTGTTTTTCTTACATGTAGGGTTGTCCTGACGTCTAGAAATTAGCTGAAATAATTCCAAATTCTGTACAGAGGCGGTAAGAGAGGGAAAAACATTTCTGATAAACAAGTAGAAATTCTGCAATTAATCTAGTGTGTGGCTGGACTCTCTTTGATTTTCTTTAATTTTCCACTAGGAACGTTGTCTTTATATTAGTATTAACTGAATATTAATGTTCACAATATAAAAGAAGTTTTCCTGAAAACCAAAGAAAATAGATTGTTGAAAGAACTAAAAATGATGTATTGGCCATCTGGGCATCCTGGGCTGAGGGACTGTATAAGTAGAAGATAAGTAGTGGATTAGGCCCCAGGTTGAGGGGAACACATGGAAAGCTGTTTATCTTGGCATCCTAATAATTAAAAACTGTCAGATGAGGAGAAGAAAATATAAAATCGATCTGTGGATTTTCTTTGTAGACAATAATATGGGAAAAGCTACATCTAAGCAAACTGTTTTCCCTCCTTGCTGGTTTCCTACAGAAACACTCTAATTAACAAAAGTGGACATTCCAGTGTGTCAGCTTCACAATGTATTTTTTTCCTGACAAAGTGAATTTCTTTATGTAATTAGTTAAAACTCTTTTCTGCTATACAAACAAGGGCTTTAGCTGTATTTAAAACAGTAGTTTAATTATATATTTTTAAAGTGCTAATTCTTATTTGTGTATTAAACTTTGCTGCTAGATGAGGTGTAATTACTCATGTATATCAAAACCTTCCTGGGACCCTCTGTAGTTCTTCAAGTCCAGGTCTGATGGTCTTTTCTCTTTCAAATTGAGGGCTTTGCTGGATAATTAGCTTTGCTGTTCCTTAACAGGAGTGTCGTTTTCATTTTGAATGCTCCTAAGTGATCTTCCACCTCTACTATTATTATCTTATATCAGGATCTTTATTTCTTCTGAAACTTATTTCTGGAAATTCATATCATTTTGAGTGGATGATCCTGAGGGTCTCTTCCAACTGAAATGATTCTATGGTTCTGTGACATTCTTGCTGCTCAGCCTTTGACACTTCATGAGAAACGTATATATGGAGTGTGTTTTTTTTTCTCCATAGACTATATGATTTGACAGCCAGGCCACCAGTGTGTAGCCAGCAGGACAAGGCACCTGCTCAGTTATCTGTTTTATCCTTGTTTTACCCTGAAATGCATGAGAATTTCTCCCTTTGCAATTCTTTAAAGTGAAGCCCAATTATTTCTCATCCTGTCCTCCAGCTCTTAGATAACCAAGCTGGTTGTATCACGGATTCAAAGACCTGAGCCAGGCTTGAGGTGAAGATATCTAGAGGATGAATGGGGGAAAGGAAGGCAGAAATAACCATCTCAAATATACAAAGTGTCCGAATGGATAAAAAAGACTGAATGCATGCACAGGGATCTTCCTTTCAGACTAGTTTTGATAACTCCTCAGAGAAGGTCCAGGGCTTGTCCCTGGTGCTCTTTGAGCCTGGCCTAGCAGCTATTTTTATAATAATCACTCTAGAAGTGCTCCTTTGCTGGATCCTGAAACTGCATGTGGTAAATGACGCTCTAGCCCAACAAAGAGCTTGTGTTCTCAGTTAGGTAAGAAAAATAAAGGAAGTACAGTGTTCCTTTCTGAAGGCAGTCCGGAAATTAAAGGAAGTCTTCCACTTTTATTAAAATCTATGACTAGGTATTGTGCTTCCTTATGTGTACCTAAACTCTCCAATTCTATTCCATTTCTTTTATTAAGGAAAGACTTTCCCTGTGGAAGAGCATATGAAGCAATAATTAACTTTTGAAATTGGTTAAGTGCCAAGATTCTGTCAAAAATAATCATATCTCACTTCTTAAAAAGAGTTTAACAATGATCAAACTACTTTAGTCCAGCTATTAAGCACAATTTAAACAGCTTTTAAAAAGTTATAAATAACTTAAAGCCAGCCAAGTAAATGCACAAAATGGAAGCAGAAATCAGAATAAGACCATTGTCTTTCACGTATCACTGTGGAAGAGTCAAGATGCAACTTTTAAAATTCACATCCTAAATTACAGCATGACAGGCTTCTTTGCCTTCACTGTTTTCTAGTAACTTTAAATAAGGTTAGCTTTTTTGATTGAATAAGTTATATTTAAAACAGTCATTTCATTTTAATTTTTTTTTTACAAAGCATATTTCTTTAAAATAAAAAAAATAGACAAAGACTCAACTGATAAATACCAATTGGCTGTCCTAATTTTAAACTTTTGTTACCAATTTCTGTTCAATGGCAAGATGATTTTAGGGCCTTACAGGTGATATGTGGCTTGCACTCACATACAGTTAAAAACTGGTATATCTGTCATTGCTTTTACAGTGTTGTTTTTATGAGAACGAATCCTCCTGAATAGCAAATACACTGAGACATAGAAACAACATGGTTGTAAGACTGAACTGTGGCTCCAGTCTAGCTCTGCAATCCTTTGACAAACCTAGAGTCATGCTTTTCCAGCATCATGCTCTAACTTAGATTTTTTTTAAAAGTTGTATGTTTCTGGCCTCTTAATGTTAACATGACATTTTGGTAATGGGTACCATTTCATTAGTCA